>NC_081414.1:446170163-447650163 GCF_030272615.1 Cryptomeria japonica | reverse complement strand
GAGTAGTCATAGGAATGGAATGATTAACTTGACAAGAAGGTTGTGTATAACCAAGGACTTCGACACAACTCTTCATAGGTATAATATTAGTGTCCACAATATGAGAAATGCCACACAACACATCAACACCAAGTTTATCACTTTGAACCATTCTTTTTAATCCTTCAATCAATGGTAGAGCTTCACTTTCTAGGTATTGTTGACTCATCCATTGTTGAATATTTTAAAATTGATTATCAATCTTCACCAATTGGTTAACGGAAACCCTAGTTAATGATTCATCACCATGAGTATTAAGGAAATAATGAGGATAAATAGGATCATTTGTAGGATTGAAAGAACCACCAACATCTTCATGTAGCAACTTATCCAAATAAGGCTCTATCTCCTCAATAATTAAACCTTGCGAAGCCTTAATTCTACAACTTATTCTCACACATATATTATAGGTCAGACTAATAGTAGTAAAATTCATGTACAAAGGAGGGAAATTGAAAATTGGAAATTTGAAATTTGAAATAATTAAACAATGCAATTTTTTTGTAAAATTGATTGTTTAATTAATCAAGCAAATTGATTTGTGATTTTGAAAAGATAAATCATAAAAAGTATGCAATCCACTAGTAAATTTAAATTTAAAAATCAGGGTTTTGTGAAAATAACCTCTTAATTTTTTTAAATTAATTTGAAATTGGATCTAAGATTGAAATTTTGAATTTGAACAATCACATCTAAAACAATTAATCCAAAAATTAGACAACCCACAAGCTCAATTTTAAAATTTAAAACTAGGGTTTTTGAAATTAACCTCAAAATTGTTTAAATTTGATTGGAAATTAAACTTGTAAGTGAAAATTTTCAATTGTGAAATGGGAAAACACTCAGATCTGAAATAATTACTCCAAATTAAGCAATTCACAAGCTCAATTTTAAATTAAAAAATTAGAGTTTTGTTGAATTTAACCTCTAAATTTTTAAAATTCACTGGGAAATCAAACTTGTAAATGAAAATTTGAATCATAAAAACTCATATCTAAGATCATAAATCAGAATTAAAGGTGTAAGGAGTTGGGTTCACCAAAATGTAATGGTGAAAAATTAGGGTTTCCACCACATGAAGGATGAAAACCACTAATTTTTTCTTTGGGGACCAGTTATATTCAAAACAAGGGTTGAATCCAATAGATTTAAGTAAAAAAATAGCAAAGGTAAGGACAAAAAATACGGATTGGATCCAAAGTGTGACTTGGTTTGACCTCCTTTGTAAGTTGAATTGTTGAAACTAGGGTAAAGTGTTGAAAATGAAGGTAAAAACATAGAAACAGTGAGCTACAATTGTCAGATTGACGCATGCACCTGGATCTAAGAAATATAAGTAGATTCGGATCTGATCCTTGAAGGAGCTCCTAAATTGTTGGGACCATGGCAAAATTTTCTCTAGTTCTCCAAACTTTTTGCACACTAAAGGGGGATTTATTTGTCTCTATAAATGATGTTGATTTTGAAGATCACAGCTTCGTACATGTTTCTTGCACATAGAAAGAAAGGGAAATAGGTTGGGGTTTGCTTAAGTCAAACCCCGGTTTTCGAATTAACCATGAAATAGAGATAAAAGATTATTGAATTGTTGTAATTGAAGATTCTCCTTTTGAGGGAAATACTGAATAGAGACTGAAAACCAAATGATATACCTCCTTGTAAGTTTTGTTTCTCTCCACATAGGAATAGGGTTTCATGAAGTCTTTGACAAAATAGGTTGTGAATGTCCACTTCAATGCTTGAATCTTGACTTTATTACTGCTTCAAGGCTTAAAGGAAAACTAATTACTTGCTCAATCCCTTGAATGCTTGAATTCTTGATGTGGAATTGAATTTCATGTGTGTGTTTGTTATGTGTGTGATTTCCAAATGAGAGGGGAATGCCTCCTTTTATACTTGCCCATTGAAAAACTTACTAATTTTCTGACATGAGCCAAAACAGGGTTGGTTTTCCCGCTCAAATTTAAAATGGAAAAAAGGGTTTAAAGAGGGGCCCAAATAGGGAGGACTAAGGTGTGGTGCCCTGGTCCTATCCCATTTTAGGGCTAGGACAAGGTGCCTACTTGATGTGAATAGCAATAATGAAGTCATATTTGCATGGTGCAATTAGAATCAGGTCTCAGTCAAGCCTCAGGGTGCAAATGCTAAGGTAGGGACCCAAATGTGGTCAAAATTATAAAGGGATGCAATTTTAGGATGCTACAGAGCCTATCTTAGTCATCAAAATATTTGTAGAGAAAATGATGTTATGCATTTTATTCATGATCTATCTCCCAACATAACATTAAGAAAAGACAAGGCCTTAAATGATAAGGATCTTCCTTCCCAATCTACCAAAGAGGATATGCATGATGAAAGAAAGGGAAATCCTCCTCTATATGGTATTCCTTCTTCATCTACTAGTCCCTTTGTTCCCTCTAAACACACTTACACTACAAAGTTCTAAGAAATCTATTACAATGTTCCTCCACCTTTTCAATTAAAATATTCCTATAGGAGTTGTTGGGACTCAAAATTCATGCTTGATTTTTGAGGTCCCATATAACTTTTTGTCTGAATGCACTCAGTTTTGACCCTGTGTAATATGCCTAAGTTGCTATGTTTGAAAGCTTGCATTTTTGCACCAGTTAAGTTTCATGAAAAGTCCCTTTGGGGGGTAGTTACACACCTTATAGAGATTTCATATGCCTTAAATAAATCTATTTTTAAAACAATGACATTAAATTTAACTCTTCATGTAAAATTACATCCTTCGTATCAAATAATCATGCATTTATGCAAGATGCATTTGATGCAACTATTGGGGTGTGTGAGATTCCATCTCCATTACCGAATTTGAAAAGCTAATAAAACTCTACCTGAACCAAGTTCTCACTTTCATCCACGTTCACCTATTCTTGCATTCACTTGCACTCGATTGTTCATCAGCAATGACAGTCCCCAATTTCACAATAAAACAATTTAAATCATTCATTTGCATTTAAATTTCCATTTCAAATTCCAATTTCATTTCAATTTCATTTTATTTTTCCATTTCATCCATATCATCATAAGATATAAATTATTTTCCTAATTTAATATTTGCAATTAAAATATTGATAAAAAATGGTATGTGACATCCTTCCCCACTTGGAAGAGACATCATCCCGATGTCTTATTTATCTATCAATAAGCACATAGTATCTCAAACATCATGAAATAAAAACCACACATCATAGTCTCAAATCAAAACATAAGCAAGAACAGTAGCATCCATGCTATCCAAGTTCACAACACATGAATCAAATCAAAGTATCAAAATATCTCATGCAAATAAAAATATACTAATCTATGAAAGCAAATGAGGAAAATGATGGTCAATTGTCTCAGCATCCTCCCATGTAGCACTATCCTTAGAATATTGGTCCCACTAGACCTTATACTGAGTGAAATCTCTACTACGTAGCTTCATGCTATGTTGATCTAGGATTTGGATGGGCTCCACTAGCATCACCCCCGAATCCTGTACCTGTAAAGATCGCCAGTCAAGAATATGAGATTCATCATAATGATATGGTTTCAACAAAGAAACATGGAAAACATTATGGATTCAAGCTAGAGCAGGTGGTAAATCTAATCTATAAGGAATTGGATTTATGACTTTCAGCACATCAAAGGGTCCCACATATCTCAGTGCCAACTTTGATGATTTCCCAAATGAGATAGAGCTCTTATGAGGCTTAACCCTCAAAAATACTTTATCTCCCACAACAAACTGTCTGAAATTCTTATTTCTATCAGCATAGCTCTTCTGTCTATCGGTTGCCTCCTTCAACCTACTCTTGATCAACTTCATCAGCTCATCCATTTCCTTGAGAAAATCAGGAGCAATGATGATCCTATCTTCCATTCTATTCCAACTAATGGGTGTGCCACACTTTTGTCTATAGAGTGCCTCAAAAGGTGCCATCCCTAAAGATGCATGAAATGAGTTGTTATAACCAAACTCAACCAATGTCAAAAATTCCTCTCACTTATACTGCTGATCCATGCAGTACATCCGTAGGAGATCCTCTACTACCTGATTAACCCTTTCTGATTGGCCATCTATCTGAGGATGATATATTGAACTGGAATTCAATGTAGTTCCCAAAGCTGCATTCAATGTTGTCCAAAATCTAGATGTCATCCTGGTATCCCCATCTAATATAATGGTTTCTAGTAGACCATGCAACTAGAATATCTCTTGCACAAATTTCTTTGCAAGAATAAATGATTCGTCCTTGAGATTCCCAAGTATGAAATGTGCAACTTTTGTCAACTTATCAACAAATACTAAGATGGCATCATGCTTGTTCTTTCTCATTAGTAACCCTTGGATAAAATCCATACTGATTACCTGCCACTTATACTCAAGTATGAAATGTTGAAATAAAAGTCCCGCTGGATGAACATGCTCAACTTTCACTCGCTGGCATTCCAAACATTGTGCCACATACTCTATCACACTTTTCTTGAGTTTAGGCCAAAAATACAAAGTTCTCAACTCAGCTACCATCTTCGTAACTCCAAGATGTCCTGAATAAGGTGTATTGTGCACCTCATGTAAGATCGTCTTTCTTAGGTCTCCACCTTCAGGAATATACATCCTCCTTTGGTATCTCAAAATACCATTTGATTCCATCACATATCCATAAAATCAATGATCTGAAGGATATACCTCTAACGCTTACTTAACCCTTTCATAATGTTCATCTCCTGAATGATTTTGTAACACTTGTAGTTTCAAATTTGACCTTGTTGTAAATATAGCAGATAAATGTCTTCTTCAGCTGAGAGCATTTGCTACTTTGTTTTCCTTTCCCTTGATGTATTCTATACCAAAATCATACTCACTTAGGAATTCAAGTCACCTTCTCTGTCTTTCGTGAAGTTTATATTGTGTAAAGATGTACTTCAGTCCCAAATGATCTCTCTTTAGCTCAAATGCTTTCCCTGGGAGGTAATGCCTCTGTATATGTAACACATAAACAATAGCTAAAATATCTAAGTCATGTGGTGCATATTTCAATTCATATTGCTTCATTTTTCTAAACTTGAAAGTAACCACTTTTCTTATTTGTATCAACATCGCTCCTACACCTTCACCTGAAGTATCTGTAATCACTGTGAAGTGTCCATTAGGATCTGGTATAGTCAAGACTGGTGTTGATGTCAACTTCTGCTTCAAAAGTTGAAATGCCTCTTCGCACTTCTCAGTCCATTCAAATTTATTTTCTTTCTTCTAAAGAGAAGTAATAGGTGTTGCTATTTTAGAAAATCCTTCCACATACTTCCTGTAGTATCCTGCAAGACCCATAAAACTTCGAACCTCTAAAATATTCTAAGGTGTTGGCCAATCTGTGATTGCCTCTATCTTTGTAGGATCAATAGTAATTCCTTCTGCAGATATAACATGACCTAAATAGTGTACCTTTTCCTGAAAGAAGGAACACTTCAAAAACTTGCCAAAAAGCTTTCGATCTCTTAGCCATTGCAAAACCATTCTCAAATGCTTCTTATGTTCCTCTTCATTCTTGGAATAGACCAATATATCATCAATGAATATAAGCACAAAATCATCCAAGTATTATCGAAAGATGTTGCTCATAAGGTTCATGAATGTTGTTGGAGCATTTGTCAAACCAAAAGGTACTATAGTGAGCTTGTAATTTCCATACCAAGTTTTAAATGTTGTCTTTGGGATATCCTCTTCCTTTATCCTCAACTGGTGGTATCCTGATCTAAGGTCGACCTTAGAGAATATGGTATCACCCTTCATTGCATCAAATAGCTCATCTATCCTAGGCAAAGGATATTTGTTATTAATGGTTACCTTGTTCAACATTCTATAATCAATACATAACCTCAAGGTACCATCCTTCTTCTTCATGAATATTACTAGAGCACCCCACAAAGATACACTTGGTCTTATGAAACCTTGCTTAAGCAACTCTTGCAATTGAGCCTTGTGCTCATACAGTTCTATAGTAGTCATTTTGTAAGGAGCCTTGGATTGTGGCTCAGTTCCAAGTAAGAGTTCAATAGAGAAATCAAATTCTCTCTTTGGTGGTAACTCTGCAAGATCTTCTAGAAATACATCCAAGAACTCTCTGAGAACTAGATAATCCTTAGGGATTTTCTTGGCACTATCCAAGTCACTGAAAATGACAGTAAAAATGGAACATCCCTTCCTTTGAGTTTTCTTGAGTTTCATAGTTGACATGTGTCTTGGTTCAAGAGGCTTTTGAGACCCATGAATCTCAACTAGATTTCCATAATCATCAATACAACTGACAACTTTGTCCTCACAGTTTACTACAACTTTATGCTCAGTTAACCAATTGATACCCAAGATCACATCATATGATCCCAATGGTGCTATATATAGATTAACCCGAGTTTGGAAATTAGGGAGCTCTAAATCACTACAAAATAGACATGAATCTACCCTCTTCTCTGCTTGATTTCCATACCGAACCATCCATGCATGTGACATATAACTAGGTCTAATAGGTAATTTAGAAACTACTTTAGGATCAATGAAACATTTAGTACCTCATGTATCTATCAAAATAGAAATTGTTTGACCAAAAAGCTTACCTGTCATCTAGATAGGTGAAGCTTGAAAGTCAGACTGGCGATTGTTAACCACTACATGAATCTGATGTTGTGCAGCTCCTTGTTGATTCCCTCCTCTCTAAACTGTGGAACGTTGTGGACAATTAGAAGCATAATGAATTCCCCCACAATAATAGCATCTATGTTTAGGCCCTGGGTGTCCTCCTATCATATTCTTGTCAAATTTCTACCTGGTATTGGAGAAGTTGGTGTTATTATTCACTTTCTTGTTTCCACCCTGGTTTACTCCTCCTTTATCCTGAGGATTAGCTACTCTCTTCAAGTTCCTCATCTATCGACTGTTGTTTCCCTTCTGATTATTATTGTTATGGAAATTCCTATTCCTAAAACCTGGTTTGGTATTCACATTCTTTCAAAAATTTGGCAACTACTGCAACTTTTGTTCTTGTTTAGTTGCTTTCTCAAGAGGAATCTAAGGAATCCTTATCCTGCAGAGATGGTGAAAGTCATAGGATGGTAAAAGTATCTCAAATGATATAAATTTTTAAAAATATAAGGTGGTCGAGAGAGTCTTATGAATGCCATGTCATCATTCGAGAGTTGTCAAAGGACAATCTTGACTGTTCATCTCTTGATCAATGAATGAAATTTAAATTTGGCGCCAACGACTAACTCTGTCTGACATAGATGAATTAATGGCGATGTCATAAAGAGGAAATTCATTGGTTTTCTCTCCCATACCTTGCATCTGAAAGAGAATTCAGAGCATTCAAGAGCGAGAAGAAGAGTGAATTTCAGCAAATTAGCGTACCCTTCAGCAAATTCAACCAAGAAAAAGGAAACCAGTAAGTTGATTATTTCACCATCCTTGTGCATTTGTTAGGTTGTTGTAGTTGTTAATATGCAGAGATCTTTGTGTGTGCCCTAGGGTCTATAGGGTTTGGGTTTACATTTAATTTTTCAAGCTCTTCTTTGCTTTAAAAATTAAAATGGCTTCCCCTGCAAAACACTCTGATACTCCCACTGCTAAGAGTGTCCCTGAGACTGGCACTAGCTCTGTGATGCCAGAGATTACACATGCTATCCCTCTTGACGTAATTCCACTCATGCGAATGATTGAGAGCACTTCGCTGCTAAACCAGACCCTCAAACTAACCCGCAAATATCTGAGGAGGCCAAAGCAAGCTCCCCTCTAAAGGAAAAGGTCGTTAAGAGAAAAAGAAAGACAATTCAGAAGACTGTCACTATTGTCTTTAATAGCGAGTCTTCAGATGACCCTACTGTTACTACTTATCAAATTGCCATTAGTTTCATATCCAAAGTCATACTATATTCTAGTCAGTTAAGTATTACTGAATCATGCAGTCGGTACACACAGAGAAGTCGGTATGAACAGTCTAGTCGGTTACTGAAGAAAGCAGTCACAGAACACAGTATTCACCGAGCTGTTTACCGAGTAAAGGTTCATGGCTACCGAGTGGTAAAGTTAACTCACCGAGTTGATATTCACCGAGTGAAACATCTTACTAGATACATTGAACCTGGACATGCACATGGAAACGTGTTACAAGATTGAGGCACATCTAGCCATTTTTTTGCATTGGAAATTGCACTAGGAGATTGTGCATGATTACAAGATCAATCTAACCTATGAGATAGTTTGTTTAATCGAAGAATCTTTTTGTAAGATCAAAGCAATGAATCAGATCACCATTGTAAGAGATCTATATATACAGCATGATTTTAGGGTTAGATATAAGACATAAGACATGATATGATGTGATAAGAGATGCAATGAGATAGCAGTGTGTATACATGAAGGAAGACTATTACAGAGACACAGAGAGGTCACCGAGAAGGTTATCAGTGAACAGTCGAAGAACAGAGTAAACAGAAGGGTTTACCGAGTTTCATTATGGGTTACCGAGGTATGCTACAAGCTAGGTAATCTTATTCAAAGCACATAGAATCTGCTTTAACATTTCAGATGTAAAGTTGCAGATATTTGTAATGATTATATTGTAATATTTTGAAGTTGTAAGAGAAACCTTTAACAGGGTAAAAGACTCTAACCAAGTCTATAAATTGTAAATCCTTTAACCAGGTGATACACTTATATAGTGTTGTACAAATCCTTTAGTAAGGTAGATCTAACTGATCTTAATACTCCTAACAGGGTAAGCTATCAGAAATAGCTAAATGTAGCTCTAATAGAGCATTCTTTATTATTGCAATAGTGAAGTTGTGGGTGCCATCCCCACCGCAGTTTTTCTCTCTAACCAAGAGTTTCTGCGTGACCAAAATATATGTGTTATGGAGTGAATCATGTATGACTGTTATCTGTTGATTATAGTTTTATTTTATGTTACTGCACTATTCTGTTTATGCATAATAGTAAGGTTATTACAAAGGAGAAATTTTGGAGTATTGATTCACCCCTCCCCTCTTAGTACATTAGCTTTCTATATCGGGCCTAACAATTGGTATTAGAGCTTGAATCTTGGAAAAGGGTTTAACTACCTAAAGAGAAAGATCTTAGTAATGGAAGGCTACAAACAATCTCAGAGGATTGTGCATCTTCAAGAAGAGCTGGATAATGCAAATCAAGTGATTGCAGACATGCAGAGGCAAATGCAAAAATCTCTAAAAGTAAGGAGAAGATTATCTGATGACTTGCAGGATTCTCAAGAGCTAGTGGAACAAATCGAGACATCATCTGAGAACAATATATCTGAAGAAACTGAAGAAATGATTGGAATGTTGAAAGAAAATAACAAAGCATTGGTTGATCAACTAAAAGCAATGAAAAGAGAACATGAACATTTCAGTACACAAATGACTGAAAATCTAGATGCATTAAGGAGAGCTAAGGATAAAGCAAGAGATCTACAAAGAGAGAAACAACAAAATGAAGCTCTAGTATCTGATAAGGATGATGAAATCATGAGGTTAACTGGTATTCAACAAAATATGATAGATCAACTAGGTTATGCTCATCATGAAGCAATTCTGAAGAATGATGAAAATCAATCATTGAAACTTGAAGTATCAAGGTTGACTGGTGAACTTGAAACAGAAAAGAAATCCAAAGAATCATTGGAGAAAAGTTATGAAGCATCAAAGATATTGGATGAGCAATTGAATACAAGAAGACTCTACAAAGATGGATTACTTAGTTACAAAGGAATTAATACTACCGAGAAAGGAGAATCATCAAAACAAGCTGAAAAAAGAAATAACATCAAAAGGAAGAAGCCTATTTGCTACTACTGTGGAAATCAAGGTCATACTGCCAACATATGCCAGATCAGAAAAGGTAAGCAACCGAATATCTCTAAGTCCAATGGATATTGTTATAATTGCAATAAATATGGTCACATACCTAATCAATGTAGAACAAAGTTTGTTAACAACCATCAGAAGGCAAAATTCAAAGGGTTTTGTAAAAACTGCAATAGATATGGACATAGTAAGCGAAAGAACTACATGAAGTATCCACACCGAGCAAACACTGGAGGTTACCGAACTCACACAGATTCTTACCAACAATATGTAGCAGTACCATGGGATTACAATACGAGGATATGGTGCGAATGTTGTGGAAGATATGTTTTATAAGGTTTGGAATGAACAACCGGAGATCATGGAGAAATCCCGGTATGGCATGTTTTCATTATCACAAAGCTAGACATTTAGCTGGAGATTACAGAGATCAACCGAGAAGAGACACTGAGGAGATAAAAGAAAAATTCAAGATGATTTGGAAAAAGAAAGAAATTATGTCTGATGAAGAAAGCACCTTACCTACCGAGTTAGGTGCACCTATTTCAAATTAGTCAAGAAAAGGTATGAAGGGACTGCATTCTTTAAAAGTTAAATCATAACAGTTCCTATTTTATTATGAACAGAATTCAAAATCTGCATAGTTAAGATGCAATTAGTCAGTTTACATACTATACAGGAAACCTGTCAAGTCGGTTAACAAAGCAAAGTTGAATACTCGGTGAAAACAGAAAATGAAGTAAATCGGTAAAAGGTGAACTGAGTGCATTTAATACCATGACCTAACTTGCATGGAGCCCGATAAGGTATTTTTGAGTACTTAAAAGTGTTTTCGTGGTCATTTTCATTCACCCAAGTTTTCAAGAAGCAAAGCAGAGCGAATCAAAGCAGCCAAATTTCAGTCAGAGCGAATTTTCAAGGTATTTACATCAATCTATTCACAATGTTTAGCTGGTTTCTGATCTAGTCAAATTGCTAGTATCTACCGAGTGTAAAGAGTAAGCTACTTGTAAACCCTAAGGATAACCTGTCAAATTTTTACTCGAGATCTACCATGGCGCCCAAGATCCAAGACCTTGTAGTTGTCCAAAATGTGGAGAAGCCATCTCTGAAGTATTCCCTAACTCCTAAAGTCGCCTCAGAACCGGATGATAAAACTGCATTTTCACTCATCCCGGATCGAGTCTTATTGGTAGAAGATGTCAGTTTCTTTACCAAGTGTCGTGTTGAGGAACTTGGTCATGTAGAGATTAGTGACACATATGATGAACTGTGCACTGACGGCAAACTAGATAGTAAATTTGAACATATCAGAATCAAGGGATTAACTGAAGCCCTAGTCTATCCTCGTGTGTTCAAACCCCAATGGGTTAAGTTTGTATTGAGCAGAGTACATGACAATTTCATGTGGCTACAAGAGCAACCGTTTAAGATCACGACGGAAGTCATTCACCTGATCACCAGATATCCCATCTACGATCATGCTCGTGCACAGAAAATGATATCACAAAAGGAGCTAATCAGTCTAACCGGAGTAGAATCTGATTACCGAGGACTGAAATTGAATAATGTCACTGATGTTGAACTAAAATTTGCAATCAGAGTCATTGGTTACTATTTCTTCCAATCTGCAAGGGAAAACAGTGTACCATGTGTTGTAGTGGACCTGGCCTACAAAATAGTAAAGGGAATGAAAGTAGACTTGTGTGAAGTACTACTAAAGAACTTATTTGAGAACTTGAACACAATAAGGAAGCCGAAGAAGAACAACTCAGCAAACACACTCAAGTTCGGTTCACTACTTGTCTGTATGTTTTTCTATTTTGAAAAGTTCTTTCCCTTAGTCGGTAAAGTAGTATGGGAGCTACACCGACCTATCACCCATCAGATCAATGATTACATCAAGAAGTTAGGAGATAACTTTAATGATGTCATGGATGATTACTTTAGCAAATTCCAAGAGAAAATACACAACAGGTACAGGATCCCACCACAGCTGGTTGAAAAATACAAGGACAATATTTGTTTTGAAGTCGACACTGATTACTGCTATGTAAATGTTGTTGAACCGAGGATTCAGTCATTGGAACCAATGGGTTATGAAATTGATCATGACATCACACAGCAACAAATTGATGCCTACCTATCATTGCCAAGGCATGCAACTGAACTAAGGTATGGAACCTATGAAGAGGTAAAGGAGAAAGTAAAAATGAGCATTGTAGTTCCTAAGGCTACAAGGAAAGCAACAAAGATGATAAAAGCTTTATCTGAGAAATTCGGAGAAGAATCCTCATCTACACCTGTCAAAGGCAATCTTGCCATTACCGAGGAAGAATCAAAAGCATAGGAGGCTGCAATAACATTGAGCATAGAGTTGCCAAAGGGAAAAGTTCTAAAAAGAAAGAAACAGGACATTTCAAAGGCCCTACCGACTCCACCAACAAAGAGACCCAACACCAAAGCATCAGCTACATCACCGAGCAAGAAACAAAAGATTGTTGCCGCTCCTAAGGTAACAAAGACTTACAAGAAATCTACTCGGAGACTCATTTTGGCAAAAGAGTCGAGTGATACAGAGTCTGATGATGCTAACAAATTCCAGATTGTGAAGAGCAAAAAGGCAAACATTCACAGTGTTGAAAACTTTTGTGCCAATCTTAAGGAATGCGGTGGGTTTGCAGGATTCAGATATGTTAAGTATGAGTCTAGGAACAATGATGAGAAATGACAGATTGAAGAAGTTGTCATATGTACACTTCTGAAGTTTCGATTAGCACCATTGGAACTAGCAAAGTCACTTCCAAGTGAACTCTACTCACATATTGATAACAGATGGAAATATGCAATGGATTCAGAGAGACAAATAAGAGAAAGAAGTCTTGTCCACTTATTTCCTGACATGTCCATAGCTGAAATCAAGGAGCATTTGTCCACATACAATTCAAAATTTCTTATGAAACAGAGAGCCTTAAAATTGATGAATGGGCTATATATTGACGTGGAGAATGAGACTAAGGCCAAGTGGCAAGAGATCTTCAAACAAAAGGATGTCGGTGAACAATCTCAAATTGAAATTGTTGATGTCACCGAGCAAGATCCAGATGTCACCGAGCAAGGTCCAGACCCAGTTGACACAATACAAATTGATGAAGATGTAATGGATGAAGCCGCACCGGAGCAAGAAATGATTGAAGGCACCACTTATGCAAAACTTGTGTCTATTGAATCGGTCTTAGAACAAGTTCAGCCTTATCCGTCGGTGAAGCCAACAGTACCAACTGAAGCCCCCAAGGACACCAAACAAGTTACTGAAGGTAACAAATCTGAAGCTGTAGAAGATGTAGGTAACAAATCTGAAGCTACAGCAGACACAACAAAAGATCAATCATCTCAGGGATAGACAAGCACAGCAAATATTACAGCAAAGACGCCTAGCACCGAGCCATCCAAAGACACTGCAACTGCTATAGGAATAGTGCAAAGTGTTGCATCTACCGAGCAACCTACCAAGGGACAGCACACCTCACAAGCACTTGTCTTAGTGCCCCAGACAAAAGGAAAAGAGAAAAAGGTGAGAAAACATGGTTTTAAATTTGACTTATCTAAACCGATCGTGTTTCCCAATGTCGACATCTCCAAATTAAAAGGGCAAGCACTCACTGAATTCAGTGAACTATGCAAAGCAAAGGCCGAATAGGAGAAACAACTGGCAATACAGAAAAAGAACTAGGTACTTCAAAAGGTTAGGACACTGCTCACAGAAATGCTACCATCAGCAACAGTGTCAACCGATGCAGCCATCCATATTCAGTTGGATGAACTCCTTAATCAGATTGAAACATATGGAGTTGATGCATCCAAATACCTAAGCAAGCTCAAGGATAAAGAGCTCACAGCAAAAATGATAGAGGAAGTCCAAAAATCAATTGCTGTTGGCAAGGTAAAACTTGTCAAATTCATTGCTGAGTTGACCCCTCAACTCAAGCACATTCTTTATTTATTCCAGAAATTGTGTACATTTTCTTTATTTATTAAAGACATCAAAAATAAAACTGATGCAATTGAGAAAGAGATCACCGATCTCTCCTCCAAGTTGACCACTGAGCCTAATTCAGTTCAAACTTTTTACAAAAAGCTACAACGGCTCATGGCTCAACAGTTAGAACTAAGGAATGAAGAGCATAAAATTAGGATGGATATAATGACCCTTCAAACATTATTCCTTCCTCATCTCTCATCAGTCCAAGAGCAGCTTAACCGAGCTACAAGCTTATCAACTACCCAAGAGGGAAGCACTCTTGATGGCTTGATATCACTCTTATCTGATATTCAAGCACAGAACTCATTAATGGAAAGTCTCAAGGACTCACTCTCAGTCGCCCTCACTGACGCCCGGACCAAGTATAAGACTATTTTTGATCAGTTACCGCCTCCAGATGCAAATTAAGTTTTTAATGTTTGTCAAAAAGGGGGAGTAATATTATGTTACTACACAAGGGAGGAAAGCCTAGCAAAGGGGGAGTAATTCTACACTTGGAGAATAGTACAGTTTTGATAACACAATTTTGAGTATTGTATACAAGGGGAGTCTACCGAGCAGAATATGCAGAATATACAAAGCACACAAGTACAGTACAGAACCAAACTGAACATGCAAAATTTAGAGTTATGTATAGGATAATGATAAGGGGAGTATATCTACATATACTATTGACTATTGTACATATTGTCAAGTATAGTCATTTTGTCAAGTATATTTTTTTTTAAGTTATGACTTTGTAAGTAGTTTTTGTCAAACATCTCAACTAATGTCAAAAGGGGAGATTGTTACTACTTATCAAATTGCCATTAGTTTCATATCCAAAGTCATACTATATTCTAGTTGGTCAAGTATTACCAAATCATGTAGTCGGTACACACAGAGAAGTCGGTATGAACAGTCTAGTCGATTACTGAAGAAAGCAGACACAGAACACAGTATTCACTGAGTTGTTTACCGAGTAAAGGTTCATGGCTACCGAGTGGTAAAGTTAACTCACCAAGTTGATATTCACCGAGTGAAACGTCTTACTAGATACATTGAACCTGGACATGCACATGAAAATGTGTTACAAGATTGAGGCACATCTAACCATTTTTTTGCATTGGAAATTGCACTAGGAGATTGTGCATGATTACAAGATCAATCTAACCTATGAGATATTTTGTTTAATCGAAGAATCTTTTTGTAAGATCGAAGTAATGAATCAGATCACCATTGTAAGAGATCTGTATATACAGCATGATTCTAGGGTTAGATATAAGACATAAGACATGATATGATGTGATAAGAGATGCAATGAGATAGCAGTGTGTATACATGAAGGAAGACTGTTACGGATACACAGAGAGGTCACTGAGAAGGTTATCAGTGAACAGTCGAAGAGCAGAGTAAACATAACGGTTTACCGAGTTTCATTATGGGTTACCGAGGTATGCTACAAGCTAGGTAATCTTATTCAGAGCACATAGAATCTGCTTTAACAGTTCAGATGTAAAGTTGCAGATATTTGTAATGATTATATTGTAATATTTTGAAGTTGTAAGAGAAACCTTTAACAGGGTAAAAGACTCTAACCAAGTCTATAAATTGTAAATCCTTTAACCAGGTTCTACACTTATATAGTGTTGTACAAATCCTTTAGTAAGGTAGATCTAACTGATCTTAATACTCCTAACAGGGTAAGCTATCAGAAATAGCTAAATGTAGCTCTAACTGAGCATTATTTATTATTGCAGTAGTGAAGTTGTGGGTGCCATCCCCACCACAGTTTTTCTCTCTAACCAAGAGTTTCTGCATGACCAAAATATATGTGTTATGGATTGAATCATGTATGACTATTATCTGTTGATTATAGTTTTATTTTATGTTACTGCACTATTTTGTTTATGCATAACAGTAAGTTTATTACAAAGGAAAAGTTTTGGAGTACTGATTCACCCCTCCCCTCTCAGTACATTAGCTTTCTATATTGGGCCTAACACCTACCCCCCCTCCTAAATCTAGGAAACTAATTCAAAAGAGGAGAAAGAGTGCCCAAAAAATCTTCATTGAAGCACCCACCTTTACTACTCCTCTTCCTATAGAAAGTTCCCTTGCTGTAGAAAACCATCCCATGGAGGAAGCCCCAATTCCTCAAGAGAAAAACCCTCCTAAGCATGTTAAGAAAAATTCTCTTCCAAAAAATCCATCTCCCAAAGAAACAAGGTGACCTAGGAAAACATGTAACGAAGAATCATCAGCCCAGACAGAGCAACCAGCAATAGTGCCAACTACCCCTCTTGCTCCTACAATGACTGCAGAATAATTGCAGCATGAGATTGAATAGAAATTAGAAGAGGCTGCTCAAAGGCCAACCAGGCAAACAAGAAGCCTTCATCAGGATTTGCTAGAATTGTTTGAGGGGTCATCTATGTAGGATACTTTTAGAATTGCCTTCATGAATAAAGAGGAAGGGTGCAGAGATGCATTCACAAAGGAAAGGGGATGTGATATATTTTACTCTTTTCATGGCAACAGAGACAAGCCTGTACTAGTGTCAAATCCTTGGACAGTGAATTTGGGAAAGCTAGTAGTGCCAAATATTTTTGTGGAGATGATGTTGATAAGAGAGCTATTTGATGCCTATGATTCCCCAAGCCAGACTGTAAGAACTGCAAAAGGCTATGTCCTATTGGACATCTCACATAGGCCCATTGTTGAATGTTTTGGTTTGGATGGGTTTTCCCTCAAGGGAATCAACATAAACAATCTGCAAAGGGATTACCAATATAAGAGGGAGAGGTATAGAAAGGACTTTGTTCCTCATTTCATGAAAAAACTTTACAAAAATTAATAGAATTATGTCCTACCATTTGAAAAGGAGTCTTTCAGATTGGAGTGCTTTGAGCCCTATTTTGTTAAGACCTACTATGCATTAGGACAAGTTCTTGGGGTGGATTGCAGGCTTACTCAAATGCCTGTAGATTTCATGATGATTGCCATCAATATCCAACAACCCTCAATGAATGAGCTATATGATTTTGAAACTATTATTCATGGTAAGATTCATGAGGGGTCGATGGGAGCAAAGAATAAAAAAGAGAAGCTGGAATTCAGACATTATTCTTTGTTGTTCCATCTAATTCCATATCAGAATAGGGCTTATTGGGGTCCACAACTAATGATCCATACACAAGTCTTCCATGGCCAGTACAAAGATGGACTCAAGTGTGGGATAAAGGATCTAGGTTTAGAAATTATTGTGTTTTCTTCGATCATTTTTTCATGAAAGTTTTTGTTAGGGCTCAGAGTTAGGCTGCCCAAGATAGTCATTAAAATTTTGAGGATAAGAAGTTGTAGAGCTGATGGGATGATATATCTAAAGGGGGAATTCATCCACAATTTTGGGGATTTCTTTTTGTATGGAAACTGCACTATCATCAGGGTATACGGGTGTGAGCAAGCACACCATGTTTTGCCACTTTTTGTCTCTCCTAGGCTAGCATTCTTTGAGTTAATTTGGCAATTGATGTGAATGGAGAGGGAACAAATTAAAATAGATAAGAAAGGGAAGCTCCTCCCTAGGGTGATCAATTTTGAATAATTCATTGTAGGATGTGATACCTTGGAGAAAGTGCATGACTTCATGGTAAAGAAATACAAATTGAAGGTTGCCCAAGCTAGGCATTTTGACCCCAAGGGATGTACAAATGACCTTAGGATACATAAGCTAAACGAAAAGGGCTATTTTCATTCTTTTGATGAAAGAGGTGATCTGATTAGAAATTTTTACCCTGCTGAGGTAGATCAGAACAAGAAAAAATGGGAGCTCATGAAGAAGCTTGATAGGGAAAGGAGGTAGGAGGATCCCAATTTTGAAGGTTTTTACAGAGAATTTCAAAATGATTTTGCTAGGATGTCTTTCATGATGAGAAAGGCAGATGACATAATAAATATGGAAATGGAGAGAAGGGATGCCAGGGATAAAGGAGTAAAATTTGAAGGAAGGCCTATTGAACCTGCCCCTACAATGTACAAGGTGAAGGAGCATACAATAACAATTGAAGAAATGTCTCCTAGCACCTCTAGGCAAGCTGTTGAATAAGTCAGAAAGATTGAAAAGGGAAAGGCAAATATGTCTAACTTTGTAGATATCCAAGATTATTTTGATACAAATGTTCCACCGCCTTCTCCCCCTCGGGAAACATTACATGAAGACGAGGCTTCTGAATTCCTAAATGACTTAGATAGAGCCATCATCCCAACTATAGTTCCTACAGAGGAAGTGAATGATGAAAGAATCATTTCTTCAAATAAATTTATAGCAGATGATAGTTTTGTGAACTAACCTGAGTTCAAATCCTTTTGGCTTAGGGAAAAGTTAAAGGATTTATCTGATCAAGAGATTAGAAGTTTTGATAGGAATAGTTTCAGATACACCCCTGAAGAAGGTAGGGAGATGATTAGAAATAGTGGCATGCTTCTTGTTCCTAGCTGGGATTTTGAGAAAATATTTTTGTTAGATCAGATTATGTGGTAGAAAGACCCCAATTTTTCCAAAGAGTTTAGAGAGCATGGGTCTGGGGTGAGAATAGGCCTAAAGGCCTTTTCTCTATGGTCAAGGGCCCCAAACATTCAGAATTCTATTAATTAAATAGATTTTTAATTCTTTAATTAATTCATTTATCCTCTTCTAGCCTTTCCTCGTTTAAATAAAAAAAATTATTTTACTTAAATAATCCTTTCCCTAAATTAAATAAATATTTTATTTATTTAATTGGTCCCACTTCTATTAATTAAATAAATTTTTATTTATTTAATTAATTCATTATCTTTTCCCCTCCATGACACTTGTCATTTGTATCTTGATATCCTTTAACTACGTCCTTAATATTTTCCTCTTTTATATACCTACCCTTCAATCCTAGCTAACCATTTATCCCTCCACCTCTTAATCATATCCCTCCATTTATTATGGCACTCTCTATATAAGAGGATCCTTTCATCCTTTTCAATCCCTAATCACTCAATCAATCAATGTTCGTGCAAATCTTCATAGCGATCACTCAAGTGTCCACACAACCACAATTCATCCTTTGTTCAGCTCTTGTACACAATACAAGATCTGAGAGCATCCATATCAAGAAAGATCAATGGAGATCAAACCTTAATGAGCATGTGAATGGTATAATATTTCAATATTTTGTGTATGACATGTTTTTAGGTTTTTCATTGGTGTATGATGGATTTCATTATAGAACTAGGGTTTTATGTGGTTGGATATTTGTTTGGTTTTACAATATTTGAGTTCCCAATTTCACCGTATACATTTTGATATGATTGGTGGGACCTTAGTCCCTTGTTTCTAACAAAAATTTTCATTTTTAAGTATTTTTGACAAGCTACAAATCAAATTAGCGACAATTCTAGGTCGAAATCACATCTGTGCATAATTATGCCACGTCTATGTTTTTGTTCAATTTTGTGTTTTGCAGGTTTATCACAATCGTGTCTCTACATCTTATTACTATTTATATGCATCATTTTGCTACATATAGGCATCATATTGGTGCATATACGTAACCTTTCAACATGTATCCATTACTTTTAGGCACACTTTTGTTTGTTGGATCTGGCAATTTTTGACTAGTTTTCTTGACGCATTTTTGTTTTCTTTTTGCATCTATATTCTGCAAACTTGCGTATATGATATTTTTATCATGTATGTGACATTTTATGTCACATATCTAATCTCTATTGCTGCATATACCTTTATTGTGTTTTTTCAGGTTGCAGGTTTTTTACAAGTTTCACTTTGGGTCTTTCTGCATTTGTGTCAAGTATAACAACATATGTGCTTTCTACATTCGTTTTTTATCTTTCAAATTAGGGTTGAATTTCAGATTTGATTTTCTTTTGTCCTAACCCTTGCAATCTAACAAAGTGGTGTAGCTTGTTTCTATCATTTTGTCGAAGGCCCCTTTTACATTTTATTTTGGGATTTCTAAAATTAACCTAACAAATTTGCTTGTAGGTTGGGGTAATCATTTAACCTACTAATAATTGTCTTGCAGGGGTAATTTAGATGAGTATTTGTCTTTTTCTAGTTTAATTAGGCTCACATGGTTTTCATTGATCATTTTCTTTATTTGTTGAAGGGTAAATGAACTTTGCTTGAAGTGTCTTGTGCTTTTGGAACACTTTGTGTTTAGAACCCTAAGATAACAACAAAAGTATCATCTCCCCTCACCTTCTATTGGATATTGGGTGTAAGATAAATTGTTATTGTCTTTAGAGGTCTTACCTCCCATCTTGTGAGAGGGAAAGACCCAAGCAGTACTTTGTTTTGCTTCTCTATATAAATAATTGTGGTTTTTGATGAAAGTCACTTATCAACTTGTGTCAATGTATTATAAAAATAGATGTCTCCTCCAGTATCCATGTGATGCAAAAAACCCAAAAGTGTTATGAGGCCTCTTAATTGAGAAAACTGCCACATGTATAGCCAACAGTATACCCCAAAACATTAATTAGACACCATTGTTTTTAGTGGCCCAAAAACTCAATTTTTTTTCTAGTGTAGAAGGTCGGACCTCCAAAGCCACCCCACATTTCTACTACTCATTGTCAAGATAGATGTCCCTCAGTTCATAAGATCTTTGAATCTTCAAGGTATGAGATTTTGGTGTGCCTGAGAAGTGAGTGTCATGCAAGGTGGAGACAGTGCCATCAAATCTCTTTTTGTCTGCCTTGTTTCAGTATTTAGAGATATCTGAGTGGGAACTCAAGAAGTAGTATCCTCTTTCCAAGCATAGGTTGTGCATGCTTTCAAGTTTTTTCAATTGTGTTGAGACCTATGGAAATTGGGCTAGTTTGGCCTACAAAACATACACATTACACTTGTATTTTGGACAGCAACAACTTTAGACATTGTGTCTTCTTGTTTGTCATGTTTTCTTGCCACAAAAACATCAAACATTGAGATTTGTTCACTTATCAACAACTTAAAAATTTGGACAAAATTGAGAATTTTTTATAAACGCATGTGTTCATTTCCAACACATATACGCCTCATGTTTCTATGTTTGTGTCACTTTCTAGCACATTTTTGACTTATCTTGTCACATGTGTGTCTATTTTTGGTGCATATTTGGTCAAAACTGACAAATAATTATGAACTAAGAAATCATGTATGTGCATTATCTTAATGCATCTATGTTAACTTATAGTGCATATTTACAACTTTATAATGCATATTTGGAAAAAAACTTACAAATACATTGCAACTGTGAAACTGCCTATTTGGACTCTAAAACTACGTATAGGAGATATTTTGACATGTTTGTGAATTCATAGTGCATCTATGTTTCTAATATTATAAGATCTTCTAAGGTTGATTCCATAGGATTCCAATTATTCAATCATCATCTTCTCACAAATTTGCATTCCCTTTTAGACATTTTGAGACATCACTTTCAGTCTCCCATTCATAGTTTTTCAAATAAAGTCAAAAAGTTGTTTAGTAGTCCCTATCTTATCTTGCAAACACATCGCATACATATCTAGGTGGTTTCCGTATCATATTTATCAATTGGGTACTATTTGGGCATCTCAAGTTAAGGTCAACTTACCTCATCAAGAGTTTATCATCTCCTAGGAAGTTGCACTTTGCTTTAAATCATCACATTTATCTTGGAACAACATTTTGGGACATTGCAAGGCAATCTTATATTCAATATCCATTTTATAACCTATTTAACTACCATAGTATTCATATTATTCCATACTCAATTTTAGCCAAGGTATATCATGGTTGAAACCCATTCACAAAGATCTATAAGACAAGTCGAAGAATCTCAAAGATCTCTAAAAATGGAAACACATGAGTTTGATAAGGAAGAATTTTACAACTCACAATCACTTTAAAATCATAGTAATGCCCAAGAATTTGACAATGATTCCTCTACTACCACAAATATTCAAGATACTATGTCCGATGAGCGATTTAATAGATTAATTGAAACGATTATGAGTAGAGACCGTCAACACTTTTTACGCATATTAATTCATAGTGGTGCAAGATTACCCCATGAATTTGATGTGACACAAATTTTGTAAGGGGATCCAAATCAAGTTAATGGAACAATGGTAGAAATAGGCATGATCGTAACATACCTAATTCATAGTCATCCCTATTCCAGAAACCTGTAGTGACTGATACTCATGCTTATACTAATGATGCTAGAAATAGTCATGAACAACCTTGTGCTTGTACATTCCAAGGCCAAAGGAATTACCAATGCTTATGCTCAACAAAAAGAGAGTGCCCAAGATCATGATAATACTTACACAAGAAGATTGTGTGTTAGATTTAGTGGCAATACTCAAGACCATACTTACAATACCAATTATGCCCATGGCCATGACACATACAATCATCCTAGGCCTAATGATCCTCATCATAATACCATACCAAGTGGCCTATACAATAATTATGATCCTCCACCATATGATAAAATATGTGATCAATATTATCCTACATGCACTACATTCCTCCTCCTCCTCCCAGTGGCTTAGGCATGGGAATACCTCAAAGAGAAAAAGCACCACCGAGCAGTGATTTGCAACAATAGATTAAGGAATTGCAACAATAAATAACAAGTATGCAAACACCAACAAAGGACTACATAATTCATGACATATTTCCTTATCCATATGATAGAGCCATACTAATGCCTTCTTTTCCTCCTCATTTTGTGGTACCAAAGTTTGACAAGTATAGAGGAAAAGGAGATCCCAAGGCACACATTAGATAATTTTTTACGACTTGCATAGAGGTGGAAAAATAATATTCCTACTTAATGAGATTAGTTCCACAAACTTTAGGGGGACAAGTGATGGAATGGTTTTCACAACTTCTGCCTAGGATCAAGTCATGGGGTGAATTGGCAGAGGCTTTTATACAACATTTCTCATAAAACATCGAAAGTGAAGTATCAGAGACCACTTTATACAACACAAAGAAAAAAATGGATTCTTTTGCACTATTTTTACAATGTTGGACAAGTTTAGCTAGTCATTTTACTTGTCAAATTCCAAAAAACAAATGGTTGAGATGTTTACCCAAAATGTGAACAAATAAATTGGATATGAACTTTGAATGGCATTTTGTCTACCTTCAAGAAAGTTATTGAAAAGTGTCTGTTAGTTGAAAAGGTCCTCATAAAGAAAGGCACCATCAAGATATTTAAAGACAACAAAGATGATCCTAATGGGAAAGACAAACCCCAATTTGGGAATAAAAACAAGAATATCGTCACCCATGGGGTTGTGGATGCTAATATGGTTAAGCCAAAGATAACTTCCCATAGTGCTAGTTCATCCAACAATAAAGTGAATATAGAAAGAGCACCAATACCTCCAAGGAAGTACACACCTTTGGGAGAACCAATTAAAAGCCCATTGAAGAAGTTGGTTACCAATAAGCTCATCATATTACCAGATAATCAACCATTTGAACCGAAGGTAAAACCTTCATAGTGGAATTCACATGAATTCTGCAAATATCACAAGAGAAAGGGCCATAAGACTAGTAATTGTCATAAATTTAAGAATCTCATCTAAGATCTTATTGATAATGACGCAATTGAAGTTGATGGTCATACTTCCAATGAAGAGAATGTGATGTTCAAGGAACCATTCCCAAAACATGATAAGGGAGAGGCTCCTAAGACAGACAATAATGTCAGTTATACTATTGCGGCCTATGATTACAATGTCAACCACATTTCCAAAACGGACAACCATATGTCTACCATAACCATAAAAAGGAAAAGCCTATGAATGCAATGTCACTACTCAAAGGGGCAAAGTTACTTTACAAGGTGTTGCATCTAAAATAAATTCCTCATCTTCTAATAGCCAATATGACCTCGAAGATCAATTAGGAAAGATACCCACTCTTATTTCGATACTTGATCTTTTGCACATCTCACCCTCACACAAAGCCATTTCGGACAAAATATTGCAAGACACATATGTTCCTACCGATCTAATCGTGGACCTGTTTCAAGCCATGGTGGGACACCTTACTACCCCCCATTGCCTTTCACTAAAGTTGATGACACATATCCACAACAACCACACAATGCACCACTTCACATTGAAGCTTTCCTCCATAAACACCACATAAAACGAGTCTTGATAGATAGAGGAGAAGGTCTCAATATTTATACATTGAAATTTATCTTGCAATTGGGATTCTCTGAAAATATTGTGAATTCTAGAAATAAGATCACTATAAAAGATATGATGATGAATAAAACTCCTCAACAGGAATAGTCACTCTACCTCTAAGAGTTGGGCCAGTAACAAAGAATGTGGTTTGCCAAGTCCTTGATCTTGATCTCATTTATAATATACTTTTGGGATGACCTTGGATACATGCAATGAGATAATTGCCTTCCACTTACCACCAATGCATCAAGTTCTCACACAATGGAACTTAAGTCATAGTCAAAGATGATCCAAATCCCTACATATATTGCAACAATCTTTGACCAAGACCCAAAATAATAGTCCCTATAAATCAAGAAGCTACTCCATCTCTCACATGCATTGATCTAGCATCTTTGGAGGCTTACACTTCAAATAAACTAGAACTCAAAGGGAAATTCAAGGAAAAAGGCATGGGAGAATACAACCTAAATCAAACCATGTATCTAAGGCAAATTTATGGACTCTCCAAAAACTTATGGTAGACCACATCATTCAAAGAAGATATCAACAATCATTATAAAATGGGATCCCACCACTTTCAAAAAATGGGGTGAAATAGAAGAAGAAGATATCTACAAGATGATGTACAAGAAACTAGAAGAACAACCTAATCAAGATCACATCACAATACCAATTTAAAGCTATGGAAAAGGCTTCAAGTTTCTACTAAAGATGGGATATGATGGAAAATGTCCTCTTGGCCTACAAAACAAAGGTATTGTGGAACCATTACAACCTGAGCTAGTACCAAAGAAATAGTTGACAAATGGACTTGGTTTTTCACCTTTGAGGTTACATGGTCTTGATTCTCAAATAACATTGTAAATTACATATCCCGCTTCCACCAATGAACAACAATAAAAATGATAGTATTCTACATATTCAAATAATTGGGAATAGGATTCTAACAAATCATCTAGTGATTAAGAGTTCATATAAACTTTTAGAGAGATTGGTGAACCCACCAAGGAAGAAAAATTTAGAGAAATATTTAAAGTTGGTCAAGGAACATCATCAAATTATACATCTCAAGATAAGAAATATAGTGGTGAAGCATGGATAAATACTTTTTAGGATCCTGAACCCTCTACATCTCGAGGCTCTAGGCAAAAACTGCAAAAAGTGAGTGTCCTTCTAGTGATGTTGATTTAGATTCTTTCACGATCGAGACTAATGGGGAGAGTACCAATGATGACCTCAATGAATTTATTAACATACCCAAAGATTATTGTGTCTTTACCCTTACACCTACCAACTTTGAAAATATCGATGGCCTTCCCCTTGTTCACCCTCAGCTCATTGGTTGGGACCAGCAGGAACCTTCAAAACTTGACACTTTCCAAAATGATGAGGCCTTAATTGATTACCTTTGCATAAGAGATTATCTCCCCCTTGAGGAACACAAATCAAGATACATCATTGAACTCAACAATGTGGTGTACTTTGGAAAGGGTGCCAAAGCTTTCATTCGTAAAAATATTAAAATAAAAATAAATAATGGGTCTTTTAGTGAAAACCGCACTACAACGCTTTATGACCCCCAAAAAATAAAAATAAAGGACGCATCCAATGGTGAAAACCTTTTTGAGGCAACACAGGATGGAAGGTTTGACACCCTCTACATGATATTATATTAAGAGAAATCATCTATGTTGATCAAAGAAACCATAAAAACAAACATTGGGACACAATAGGTGCCTCACAACATTGTCCTTGTGCAATCATTGATAAAAATTGAGTGTCCAAAGTTCACAAAGTTCTTCACAAAGAGACAGATAAATTTTGCATGATCGTACGCAAATATGCCTAGAGTAGATTCTAATTTGGTTATGCATCACTAGATAGTTACTCTAGGCACCAAACCAATCAAATAAAAATTGTGTAAGATGTTGGATGTTGGCTTCATCAAGCAAATTGACTACCCCAAATGGATTTTCAATCTTGTATGTGTCAACAAACTATATGGCAACATAAGAATATGTACTAATTTCAGAGACATAAACAAGGCTTGTCCCAAGGATGACTTCCCATTACCAAACATTGATTTGATCATTGATCTCACAATAGGCCACACAATGTTATCACTTATGGATGGATTCTCTAGATACAACTAGATTAAGATAGCACCTAAAGATCACTACAAGACAACGTTCACATGTTCGAGGGGTACCTTTTATTGGAACATCGTGCCATTTGGATTGAAGAATGTAGTACCACATATCAAAGAGCCATGATAATAATCTTTCATGATATAATGCGTATTACCATGGAGGATTATGTAGATGACCTTTTAGGAAAATTAGTTACAAGGGAAGAAAATTTGGATGTCTTAGCAATGGTTTTTGATTTCTTGAAGAAGTACAAAGTTAGATTAAATCCCAAGAAATGTGTCTTTGGAGTGACCTCAAGGAATCTCTTAAGACACATTGTTTCACAATGAAGTATTGCAGTAGATCCAACAAAAGTCAGAGCAATTTTAGAGATGCCTCCTCCTAAGAATATTAGTCAACTCATATCATTCCAAGGAAAACTCCATTCAATTTGCAGATGCATAGCACAGATTGCAAATATGTGGCATTTGTTTCAACATTTGCTTCATAAGAACATCAAGTTTAAGTGGGAGGACAAGTGCGAACAAGCTTTTTGATTTCTTAAGGACTATCTCTTGAATCCACCAGTATTTATGCCACCAATTCAAGGAAAACCATTACTACTTTACATATCAGTGCATGTCAGCATTAGGGGCACTTTTGGCACAACAAAATCATGAAGGAAAAGAATAAGTCATTTATTATATTAGTCACACCTTGGTTGGATATGAGATTAATTATACTTTGATTGAGCGCATGTGTCTTGCTATAATTTTATCTTCGCAAAAGTTACGTCATTATGAGATCACTCATAAAAAAAATCTTGTAGCAAGAATTGGTCCACTAAAGTATCTACTCAATAAGGAAACTCTAATAGGCAGGTTGGCTAAGTCGGTCACAATATTAAGTGAATTTAACGTTGATTATGTTGACAGAAAAGCTATCAAAGGATAAGTTATTGCAAACCAACTTGCATATGCACCAATGATCAATGATTCTCCTAAATTGTTTCAGAATTTTTCAGATGAATCCATCTTCATTGTGACAAAATCAAGATTATGGCAATTATATTTTGATGGATCATTTACTCGACATGGAGTGGGAGTAAGCATACTCTTTGTCACACCTTAAGGGGATTTTATTCCTAAATTATATCGGTTATCATTTTCCCTTGCACAAACAATATTCCAAAATATGAGTTATTGACAACAGGTCTACGAATTGCAATTCAGTGGAAGATGTAAGGACTTCATGTTTTTGGGGACTCTCAACTTGTAATTTATCAAACAAATGTTGATTATCAAACCAAAGATGAAAACCAAATGCCTTACAAGAAAATGGAGGGCTACTTCAAGAAATATCTCATAGAGATAGTCTTTGACAAAATTTCAAGAGAGAATAATCGAGTTCTTGATGTCATGGCTACCATTGCCTCCTTGATCAACATGTCATAGAATGTGACCTGCTGTGAGTTCTTGGTGGACAATCTTTTAGTCCTGGCATATGAGATCACTCCATCTAAATTAATATGTGTTATTGGTCCCAATCCCCCTTGGTACGACAATATTTTCATCTACCTTCACAATAACACCCTTCCACCTGACCTTTCCAATAATCAACATCATACATTCATCCACCAAACCTCCCACTATGTCATCATAACAGACACAATCTACCAATGACGTCTTGATGGTACTCTTCTTAGATGTTTAGAGAGTGAGGGAGCTCAAATCACATTGTGTGAAGTCCATGAAGGTATATGTGGGGCTCACTCTAGGAGTCCCACCTTAGCTAATAAACTTATGAGGACTGGTTATTACTAGCCTATAATGGAGAAAGACTCACTACTTTTTCCAGAAATTCAAGCAATGTCAAATTTGTGGAGACCTAATTCATGCACCAGCACAAGAACTTCAACTGATCGCTACTTCATGACCATTTTGTCAGTGGGGAGTTGATCTTGTGGGAAATATTAACCCTCCACTGACCATAAAGTCATTATCATAGCCACCGAGTATTTCACAAACTAGATTGAGGTCATCCCTCTCACCCAAATCACCGGTAAGAAAATTGCAAATTTTATCCTTAACTACATCATTTCTCAATATGATGTTCCCATTTTTATCATCACAGACAATAGACATCCCTTCAAAAATCAGGATGTTCATGAGCTTTGTGACCATGGTGAAAACTAAGTTCCTAGTGCCATGTGTAGAGACTTTTGCTACTCCCTCATTCAGGACTTAGTTTTCCCCTTTCACTTTGCACACACTCACAAGCAATCAATCCATAATAAAATTGTCCATCCCCATCATAGCTTTTTATTTATCTACCTAAGATAGGTTTGTAATCCATAATAAACCCTTTCCATTTTTTCCTTTCACCCATAATAAATCAGGTCCTATCTATAACTGGGGACAAATCCTAAACCTAGTGATGGAAGTGAATCCTTGCAATTGCATGTTTTGAAGAGCGTCATCTTTTCATTCCTTCCTTCTTTTTGCACATAAACTGCAATAAAAAACCATTTGCATCACAAATCTGCAATAAAGTGTTCACTCTTCTCTGCAATAAAGTATCGATTTCATGAAGTAAGTCAGTTTCATATGAGACACAAGCAGTAGTGAGTTTTCAACAAATCAATCTTCTGGAAATCTTTGACTACAACAGACTTTTTTAGCATTATATGTTCTTTATTAGGATGGCAACATTGTGACTAGATCAAATATGTTAACATATGTGGTAAGATACACTTATAACTTCAGAATTTCAGTTTTTGTTGGTGTCTAATCTTTGATTTTCTTTTGATTTTATCTTTTATGGTGTCATGTTTCCTATGCTTCTCAAGGATGTCTATGACTAGAGTGGTCGGGATGGGGCATGATCACCTATTTGTTGTAAATATGGATTGTCTCTTAGTAATAATATGGCTCGTCCAAAGATATGAGGATATTGTGGATCTAGTGTGAACTAGGGCATTCCTTGTTTGCGACTATCTGATCTCCATGAAAATGATACAATGACTATCTAGGTCAAACCTATATCTGGATGGTCACAATACATTTGCCATAATAAGCTCAATGATGATAAATGCACAAGAAGCCCATTCACCTTCATATCTTCTACCTTCCATCTCTTTTTCTATGTGTCCTCCATTATTCTTCCTCGAGCCTATGTAGCTTGGCATCATGTGACTGAATATAATGACACACCAAAAACATTTTCATTTCATCTAGTGTCCATCTACATCATCATATGTTAGTTTGCATCAGGCATATCACATAGATAGAAATCATATTGTATCCTGCATATCAATAGATTAGTTTTCATATAATCATAAGACATCCTACATTCACCATCTATCAGTAAACACATAAACATGATTGCATACATCACATCATCATGCATAGCATAAGAATATAGAAAATAAAATGCATCTCATAAGCAAACATCATATAAGCATCATAGAATCATAACATGGCATCATATCATAAGACATATAAGCAACATAAACTAAACATCATAATCATAAATCCATATAGTCACCACCAAAATAGGTCATATCTCATATATATCAAAAAAAAATCAATGTCATGATATAGTGATATCAATATCTCAAAAATGGCTACAAAATCACCCAAAGGTGTCTACATCATCATACAAAACTGATACAAAATGAACTCAAGAGGGCTATGATGAACTACCTCCCTCAGAGTCAATAAGCCTTGGTAGAATCTAAACCCCTGATGGTCTAGCCCCTGGATTCCCTTGCTATCCTCCCCCTACTAAACTTATTGGTGGTGGTGTTCCCATGACCACACCAATAGATACCCTCTACCCATGTCTCCTGGAGGTAGTCTAAGAAGCCTATCTATAGCAACCTGCCCTCAAATGAGGTGGTACCACTACCTCATGTAGGTTCCTCCAGTAGCTAATATCCCCAACAACAATCAGGTAAAATGAATAACCTATGGTTGTGTCCCCTACTGTGCAACCCCTGTACTATGGATGGTCTCCTCTATGATGAACTTGCCTCTCTCATCCCAAGCCTCCTACAACTCCCATCTTAGTCTATCCACCTATCCCTCCAAGTCCTCTATATCATCAACCAATGCTTGTACCTTCTCATGGAGCATGGATAGCTCACCTCCCTCTTTGTATCCTGCAGCAACCTCCTCTCTCTCTACCTATACCTATGGAGCATTCAATCTCTGCACCTATGGGGTAACCTGTGCCAGTTGTCCCCCTCTCCCTGATAGTGGCCTAGATGACCTACCATCTCAACCTTTATCTCACTCCTTTCAACCTCTCTCTCCCCCTTTCAACCTCCATCTCTTTCTCCTCCTCCCTTCCCTCGCACCATCCTCCTAGCTCCCCCTCACCTTTATCTCCTCTGACCTAGCCTCCCATACTCATCATCATCATCAACATCATCTAGTCTCAACGGTGGCTCCACTGGTCCAATCAACCATGGAAATGGATGTGCTCTAAAATATGCCTCATAATCAAGTGTCATCCTTGCATTTGTAGCATTCATGTGTAGGTCCCAAGGCATCAAGATAAGAGCTTGAAACTTTGCCACTACAACCTCATATGACAAAACTAGTCCCCAGTGTACCTGCTCTCACACTATCCATGCAAACTCACCTGACCCTCGAGGCATCTTCTAAACCCTACCGAATTGTCTAGATATCATGTCTAGTAACTACTTGTCAAGTATATAGGACATCCACCCAATCAAACACCTAGTCCTAAAACAAATTGGGAGCTCTCTTGTATCCTTTGGCCAGTCCTAGTAATTGAGGTAGGGTCTCCATATCACTATATTTATGTCATCAATGATCCTCCTCCAATACTCTATCTTCCCTAACGAAGGCTAGGAAGTGATCATCAAATAATAATTTACATATTCCTATCTTTGTCCTCTAAATATGAAGCACACTAGTCTAGTCACTACAATATGATCATGACCACACTTGTAGTAGGGTGATCTCGCATTTGAGACCGCATCCTCTAAGATAAATAAACTGGTGTGTCTCATGGTATAAGTGTGCCAATACACATGGACCCCATGCAAACTAGGTACTTTGTGTCATGAGCAACTCCATGGCTCATCCCCACCCAGTCTCTAGTCCATGGGTCATCCTGTCTAGAGATAAGAATCTACTGATAACCCCACTCACAACTACTACTCGAACCTCCTCACTGGCATGCATAGTCTCCCAACTAATGTGACCACCCTACATCTTTAGGTCCCTATCATTGAATACTCATCATAGAGAATCTTCATCCTCATATTGGTCATAAACCACTCTCTCTAGTGATTGGAATGCGTAATATCCTATAGACATCCTCCAGTGTAATCGATATCTCACTAGTCACCAAATGGAATGAGAAAGTCTTTGAATGCCATCACTCAGCTAGTGTAGTTAGTAGTCGCATGTTCACTTGAATTTTAGGCATGAACATGATGTGTCTCAACCCCTTTACTTCTATATCTATATGGTTGTCCTTAATTAGTTGTGGCCAAAGTCACTGTGTCATGTGATATCTCTCTCATGACTCCAAGAGAAGTAGTTACTCATACAATCATACCAAACAAATCACATTAGTCTCATTATATCAACTCCTAGCATTATCCTACCCTAGTAATACTTATGTTAATCACATGTTGTTGCTTATCTTGTCCTATCTTAGTAGTGCTTATGTTTATCACATGGTGTTTCTTATCTTATCCTTTACTAGTGGTACTTATGTTTATCCCATGGTGCTACTTGTCTAGCCCTATCTTTGTGGTGCTTATGTTTATCACGTGGTATCGCTTAGTCAGCCTTATCCTAGTAGTACTTATGTCTAGACCACATGGTGCTTCTTATTTAGCCCTATCTTCGTAGTGCTTATGTTTATCACATGGTGCTATGGCTATCAGTGTATATGTCTATCACATTGCACTCAAAACCTAGTCTTTATTTACCTTCATCGAGGTATCTATCAGAGTTTATTACTTCAACAATTTGTCCAATCAACGCATATGTTTATCACATTGCAACTGATTTTTTCCTAATTTTACTTGCTAGATATAAACATGTTAGGAGTTATCCCTTATGCATTGAGACATCGTATATGCACTTTTTCTATGCACATACGTGTTTTCATACCCATACGCATCACTATTCAACACAGACTTGACCTTATTACCTATACATGACTTGATTCACATATGTGAAAATTTCAAGCATATATGACATTAGCAACACATACATAGATTTATCCTACCTATACGCACTGTCACATCCTATACACACCCAAAAACTAGCCTATACATGCTAAAACCCTAAATCACTTTTGTCATGTTTGTTCTTTGTCCTATAATCTAGCCTAATAAATGCATCATAAATGCAAAAAAATAAAATTTGAGATAGACATCGACTCACCCATGTACATTGGCCAGTCAAAGCATTGAACTTGATCGAATCTGTGCAATCTAACTGTCATAGCTCCAGATCTACTATCTGCTTTGCTCAAGCTCCTTGGATGCTCTACGCTCTAATCTCTCAAATGACTAGGATGAAAATGAGGATGTTTTTCCTTGGGGCTTCTATATCTAGGTTGTGGACCGCTAATTAGTTGTATTCACCCCCCGATGCATTTTCATTGCCTGATGATCCCTTTTGAGCCATGTTTTCACCTGCTTCAACATGTTGCCTTATCCTTATCCTTTCTAGCCTTTATTTCCTATCGAGAGATTATCTGCAATTTTTCAAAAAAAATCACCCAATCTCTTGAGGGGGCATACCACTATCATACTATGGAAAATGTTGTATTAATTTATCTTATCTTCTTTGAGCCAACGCGAGAAGTATTAATTTATCTTATCTTCTTTGAGCCAATGCGAGAAGCTGCATCATCTCAAAGAGGTAAAATGTAAACACCTTAAATTGTCCTAGCCTAGTTAAATGAATATTTTATTTAATTATTTTAGCCTAAGCTTTCTATTAATTAAATAGATTTTTTTTATTTAATTAATTCATTTATCCTCTTCTAGCCTTTCCCCATTTAAATAAATATTTGTATTTTATTTAGATTATCCTTTCCCTAAATTAAATAAATATTCTATTTATTTAATTGGTCTCACTTCTATTAATTAAATAAATCTCTATTTATTTAATTAATTCATTAGATTTTTCCCTCCAAGACACTTGTCATTCATCTCTCAATTAACTGTTAATCACCTCCTTAATATTTTCCTATTTGCTTTACCTACCCTTTAAACCTGGTCGACCATTTATCCCTCCACCTCTTAATCCTATTTCTCCATTTTTTTAAGGTACTCTATATATAAGAGGATCCTTTCATCCTTTTCAATCCCTAATCATTTAATCAATCAATTTTCATGTGATTCTTCATAGCAATCACTCAAGTGTCTACACAACCACAATCCATTCTTTGTTGAGCTCTTGTGCACAATACAAAATCTGAGAGCAACCATATCAAGCAAGATCAATGGAGATAGGAAACAATGGAGATCAAACCCTAATGAGCATGTGAATTGTATAATCTTTCAATATTTTATGTTTTACATGTTTTTATGTTCTTCATTGGTGTATGGTGGATTTCATTATAGAACTAGGGTTTTATGTAGTTAGATCTATGTTTGGTTTTACAATATTTGATTTCCCAATTTCACTATATACACTTTCAATCCTAGTGAGACTAATATTGCACCTGATGGCCCATTATATATCACTATGAATATCAAAAACAACCTCTTATTAGGGGTTCTCACTCCACTATGTATGGTGAACGTGATTACTAAAGAACATCTTTATATTTCACAATTGCATCAAGTAACCTATGATAAAACTGATGTTATGGTTAAGGTGTATAATCGTTTCTCTTTCCCTACTATTGGTTCTATTACCCTTCCTGTTGAGGTTGGTACAAAGTTCTTAGGTGTTACATTTTCTAAAAATTCCTACATCGATCAATTTCGTGTGAAGTTCGGACATCCTTGGCTCTCTTCCATGAAAGCTATCCCTTCTATAATTCATAAATGTTTAAAACTCCCTTATAATGGTATTATTATAATAATTAATCATAGCATCTACCAACCCACTATGAAGCATGTAAATTTCACTCTTGATTACTTTTGGCATAAAAAAATTGAGCCCCTTAAGCCTCAGAATGACATCCTTTTCTTATCTTATTAGAAATTAAATGATGTCCTCATATTATGTCAGCAAATCTCTTATCTCTTTCGGTTGTTCTCCTTCTGGTTCCGATCTCTCAGTCTTCTTAGGAATTAAGGAAAAACACACATTCTCATGTCTCAGTCCATCCATGAATTTCCTTCCATCTACTAAATAGATTCTGGCATTTGTACAGACTTCACCCTTCAAAGGTTTCTCCAAAGGTAACAAGGTTTGCTTCATCCCTGCAGCTGCAACACAAACATTCAATAGATCATTACAAGCATGGTTAGCAAATTGAAATCAAACAAAAGATAAACCATGACAAAGCAACTTATCACCTCCTAAGAGACATGAGTGTGGATTTTCTCTCAGATATAGATGAGCAATCCTAGTGACTTGACTACACCAAGACGAAGGATTTAAAATGATGTGATGTGCAAGCTAGATGAATGCATGATTAAGCTAGATTTATCCAAGAAGCTAATTATGCTAAATGAAGATGCAATTAAGCTAGAAAAATAGATTGATTATGCTATATGATTAAACAATGATACTAGAAGATGATCAAATTAAGCTAGATCTAAGATGCAATTGCCTATAATAACAATGCTTAAATTATATGCAAGAATGGATATGCCTATAATAACAATGCTTGAAATGAGATGAGATGAGATCCTTTGTGCTCCAAAATGGGGGATATTTATAGGATTTCCAAGGCCATTGGTGAGGTGGCAGGAATCAACGATCAAGATTGAATCTGAAGATATCAAGGGTCAAATTGGAGGAGGTTGGAGAAGAGGTTGGAGAAGAGGTTGGAGGGAGGGACACTTGTCATCTCTGTGGTGACAAGTGTCAAGGAATCTTTCTCACAAGAGGGCAAGTGTCTAAGGGAGGAGACATGTGGCATAAGTGCCATGTGTCTCAAGGGGAGAATATCCAACCCATAGGAGGTTAGGATAGGGTTAGCTAAACCCAGGATTAGGTGGAATGGGTTAGGTGGTTAGAAGTTAGGAGGCATGTGGGAAATTTGAATTTAAAAATTCAAATAATAGGAAAAGGATAATTAACTTTCAACAACTCATAAATTCATTTGTTTTAATTAATTAGGGGATTAGAAGAAATGAATTAAATGGGGGGAGGATTAATTAATTTCGATTAATTAATCAAAGGGGACTATTGAAATGAACTTAATGAATAAATCTAATAAGCAAATAAATGGGGGAATTTAATCAAATTGCTAGTGAATTTAAATAAATTAGGAAGGGGGATTAATTAAATAATTGTTTATTTAATTAATTGTCTTCAGACCATTTTTAGGTGTATACAGGGTGCCCTGGTCATCTCAATTAGGACCCATTTTTCATCCTCAAAATGATCATCTAGAATAAGCAAAAAATTTGATCCTGTGTTGGCCTACTCCAAAAATTCAATTAATTTTTGGGCAGTCAAGTGTAAAATGGTGTCTACCCCTCTCTTTTGAAACCTAAATTTTCCAAGAGGCAAAATTCTAATCCTAATTGAATTCAAGTGATAAAGTAATCAGTCATTCGTCAATCATTGGAGAAGAAGTGAAGTCAACTTTATGCATTGAAGATGGCATACATGATCAACCTTCTTTGAAGACATTCTACAAGACATCATAAAACCCTTGCATGAGGATCAATCAAAAACTTCATCAAAGTATACATTTCATTTACAAGCATTTTACTTCAGATCTAGCCTTTCCCTCAAAAGAAAAACATTTTGTAGTAATTTTCATTTCAATTATTATTTCAATTTCAAGGTTAATTCCTAAATCGAGGCTTGACCTAAGGAAAGCCCCTATCAATAGATTCTTTCCCTCTCTTTATGTGTGCTAAAAATAGGCTCACGAGGTGTACTTAGGTATTTTGATAGAGTCAACGGTGACAAATAGGTTCATCTTTCGATGAAGTGAAATTCAGAGGACCATGGAAAATCTGTACTACCTGGTCCCAAAAACATTTGGCTAAACTTCTGGGAATAGGATCTAAACAACTACATTTGCCCATATCTCATTTTGTGGCTCTGTGGGATATCTCTAGCAATCTGTTTTCAACAATTCACTTCAATTATTCATTGTTTTACCTGAATTTCACAATCACCCTCCAAATTCAACTAAGAAAGAGGGTAACAAATAAATAACCAATGAATCAAATCAAAATTTCAACCCTTTATTTATTTGGATTGTGGATAGGTATATTGGATTCACCCCTCCTTCAATGTTTTGGTCAATTTGGTTAGTTAGTAATTTTATTATCTTAATTGAAACCCTAATTTAAATTTTCACGAAAACAGTAGTGTTGGATGAGGATACATGTCGTGATCTAATTTAATTCTCCTCTAGGGTTTCTTTTTTCTTTTTCCTTATTATAAACATTTATTATTATATATTGAAATATTGAAATTCTCTTTGGATCAATATAATTCTCAAGGATGCATTGAAAATGAAGAAGTCACCAGTGAGGAGGGACCTCAAGGAGATCAATCGAGATTGGTCAGCAAGAGTAAACACAACAGAAACACATAGATATGATGGAGGCAATGCAGAACATATAGTTTGTATTGCATGAAATTTGATTACATCCAACCGATAACAACCGGGTTACAACATACCAGCACACAGGCCTGGTAGAATAGGTCACAACTGAGACCTTGAATCGAAAGATCTATCTTCTAGGCACAGTCTATCTATCTAATACTCTAATTGATTCTAATTGATTTCATTCTAAAGAATGATTACAAATATATATATATCGATCCAAAGGATCCAGTCGGCCCAAAAGGGATCAAAACCAGAAGAAAAAAACCTAACGTGCAAAATGAACAAGGTCGGCCTTCGTCAAGAGATTCATCTAGAAAATCCAAAGGATGAAACGTAGAAGGTCATCCACATGCCAAGAAATGTGGAGATCAACGCTCAAGGGTCTACAAGCTTTGGAATGTGTTCTAGTAGATCACCAAAATAGGTCTCAGGCAACCGGTAACAAAGGAACAACCAGTAACAAGAAACTATCATGGAAACCGGTAGCGATATCTAGTGATCCAAATGAGATGTGGTTTGAAAGCAAGAAATATGATCAAGTCTTCAAGTAGAATCCAACTCCATAGGATCCGGTATTAGAGGTGAGGCAATTCAAGAAGATCCTAGCTGTATATGTGAATGCTTCAGGCCAAATAGTAAATCAAAACAAATCAGAGGTCTTCTTCATTAACACTCACCCTAGGAAAGATGTAGTAATTCTCAATGTGCTAAGGTTTAGAAAGGGCTATGCGTCTATCTAGGCCTTCCTCTAGATAAAGGTTTATGGAATACTAAGCTTTGAGATTCCCTCAAGGATAGGATGGAAAAGAGGCTAAGCTCCTAGAAAGGGAGGTAGCTCTCTTGGGTAGGTAGAATTATAATGTTGAAGGTGGTAATCCCTTATCTACCTGTATACCTCCTTTCATTTCTTTCTCTCTCAGCAAGAGCTAACAAAGTACTTTATCAAGCAAATGGAGGGAAATTTGAATTCTGCGAATGGAGGGATCAACACGGCTGGTTTTTCCTCTGGTTCTGCAGCCTCTGCAGCTCAAGGACAACTTATCTCTTTGGGATCTACGAGGGATGATGAGGATGGTCGAAAGGATGGAGACCCATGGCATCGGGATCCTCCTCTTGGCTTTAAAAATACTGAAGATTCTACAAAGGTGGGTCACGAGATCTTGAACGCTGAGCTGGAGAAGACGGTTGGAGACAAGGTGGTCAAATCCTGGAACAGTTTCTTTGCAAACAAGCCTACTGGTAAATCTACCTTTCCCTCTGTGGAAGATATTTCTGATAGAAAGGTAGGCAGATTAGCTATTGTTGTACCAGACATGGTCATAGATCACAGTATTTATTTTATGACATTTTCTCTTGTGGGGAACTTTGTTGGACTCAAACCTAATATTGAAGTTGTTAGGTCTTTTGTGAAGAGAAAATGGAGTGTGAAAGGACAGGTTGCTGTTTCAGCCCTGTCAAGGGGTTTTTTTGTCTTTTCCTTCTCTTGTTGTGAAGACTTGGAAATGGCTCTGAGCGGAGGACCCTGGATGCTTGGGAAGTCTTCTTTATCTTTAAGAAAATGGTCTCCAAAAATGGAGCTCAATGACTCCTTTTTTGAATCTACTCTGGTCTGGGTGCGGCTCCCTGGTTTGCTGCTTGAATTTTGGTTGGAGGACGTGTTTTTAGGCATTGCCAAATCCTTCGGGGAGCTTGTGGCTATATATTCTATGACAACAGCGCAAAAGAGACTGGTGTATGCAAGGATATGCATTAATATCTCACATAACACAGACCTTCCTAGCTCTATCGAAATAAATTCCAAGCTAGGTAAGTGGGAACAAGTCATAGAGTTTGAATCCCTTCCTTTTGTGTGCTTTTCATGTAAGAAAGTTGGACATTGGGAAAAGGCTTGTCCTAGTAACCCAAAGAATGCTCAGAAGAACAATAATCATGTTAAACAGATCTGGAAAGAGAAGCTGAACAAAAATGAGGAGGGTAGATCGAAAGGAGGAACTGGATTCCCTAGTAACTCAAAAGATATAACAAGGGATGAAAGGAAATCTAGTCCTTCCAAGGAGAGTCCTCGGAAGGAAATCGGAAAGGATGAAGATAATGTATTTGAAGATAAAACAAGCAATGGCTTTGAAGCTTTACAGATTCAAGAAGAAGAAAATGTAATTATAGAAGAAATTCTTGAAGACGATGAGATTGGAGACACAAATGAATCACAATATGAGATTCCAAAAGAAACAAAACAAGAATGTAATAAAGTGTGTTCAAAGGACTCTGAAGCTCCAAATGTAATCTTTGAAGAAAAGACCCAGTTTAGATCGCCCCAGGTTAACCTTAACTCTCTATTCCATAACTTTGGGACTGATTTGCTCACCTCATCTCAACGAAAAGGAGAACCTTGGGATAGTAAGAAGTCTGGATGAAGAGTTAATAGAAGTGGGAAAAAAGAAAAACAAGAAAACAGGGTGTACTAATGGGGTTAAAACTAGAACCAGATCTAAGGTGGATATTGGACTTTCCAAATCTCCATAGGGGCACAAAAATATAAAGTGGCACAAGGACCAGGAGAGCAAACAAAATATAGCTGATGGAAGGCAACGAACCATTTAGGAATCCTGCTCCCAGGTTTCCAAATGAAGGTAATCTCTTGGAACATTAGAGGCCTAAATGGTCTCCATAAGCAGGATGTGCTCAGGAATTTTATCAGATATCATAAGCCGAACATTATCCTGGTTCAGGAAACTAAAATGAGTAAGGAAAAAGTAGAAAAAATTAAAATTCTTTAAACTTGGGGGGGGTGTGGCAATAGTTCTAATGGAGAGTCTAGTGGGGTTGCCATATTTTGGAATAAGAAAACTATTGATGGAGACCTGATTGATGAAGATGGTAATATCATTTCTATGAGAGTCAAATGCATTGTTGAAGGACAGGACTGGGTGGTTACCAACATTTATGCCCCCAACTCTAAAGTTGCTCGAAGCAAGTTTTGGAACAAAATCTAGCAGAAAAGAGGGACTTTTACCAAGGATAGTTGGCTTTGATGGGATATTTCAACACTCCTTTGTAGGAAATTGAAAAATTTGGTGGAACCCAAGCTCAACTGGATAGCAAGATTGATCTTATGGACTTTATCAATGCCAATGCCCTCATTGACGTTGACCTTTCTCGAGCTTCCTACACTTGGTCTGATCAAAGGGATGGAGGAGAACTTATTCAGGTAAGGATTGATAGATCTCTTATTACTCTTGACTGGGTCCTTAAGTATAGATGCTCTCTATCTGTTATTAACAAAATTGGATCGGACCATTATCCTATTTCTTTTGTTGCTGATTCTATTAAGGGCAAATGCTGCTTTCCCTTCCGATTTGAAAAAATCTGGATCTCACACCCTTCCTTGGAAGCTTCCATTTCAAAATGGTGGAATATAATTGTGGATGGTTCTGCCATGTTCAAAGTTGCAAAAAAGTTAAGAAACATCAAAGATAACATCAAGGTTTGGAATAAAAAGGTTTTTGGGGATATTTTTGAATCTAAGAGGAAGCTCAAGGAGGAATTAGAACAGATTCAAAATTCTATTCAGAAACATGGTTATAAGAATGTCCCCAAGGCTAAAGAAGATGACGTTATAGCCAAATTACGCAACACTATTTCAAGAGAAGAAATTTACTGGAGGCAGAGATCCAGGGCAATTTGGTTAGAGGCTGGTGACAGAAATACTAAATTCTTTCATATGACATCAATGAAGCATAAAGTGGCAAGTAGAATTTCTAGACTGTTTGTTAATGATAAAACTCTTGTCAAAGATGATGATATAGCTGATGAAGCTGTAAGGTTCTTCTCTAACCTTCTGACTGGTAGCAAGGAACTTGACCTTGTTAAGCAGCAAGATCTGGTTGAAAATATTCCTAAGATTATTGGACCTAACCAGAATAGGATTTTATCTGCCATCCCCTCAGTTGATGAAATTAAAATAGTTGTTTTCTCCTTCCAAGGGGATAAGGCACCAGGCCCGGATGGCTTCCCCATGTTTTTCTTTCAGGAATATTGGCACATTGTTGGGGCTGATGTGATCAATGTTGTCAAAGAATTCTTTGGTTCCAGAAGAATTCTTAAAGAAATCAACTCTACCTTCAATGCTCTAATTCTTAAGGTGGCTGGAGCTGATTCTATGGGTAAGTTTAGGCCAATAAGTCTATGCAATTATTTTTACAAGATAATCTCAAAACAACCTGACTTCTAGATTGCTGGTAGTTCTTCCTCTTGTTATCTCTTAGGAAAAAAAAGGATTTGTCCCGGGTAGGCAGATTTTCACTCTATAATTCTTGTGCATGAGAATATCCATTCTCTTAATGTTGCAAACAAAGAGGGATTCCTCATAAAGTTGGATTTGTAAAAGCCTATGACAGGGTTGAATGGCAGGTTCTTTTTAGGATCATAGAAGCCTTTGGATTTGATGAGAAGGTTATCAAAATAACTAGAGAGTTGATATCTACGTCGAATTTTTCTATTCTTGTTAATGGATCTCCTTCCAGATTTTTTAAGTCTTCAAGGGGTCTTAGGCAAGGAGATCCTATCTCGCCTATTCTTTTCACTATTTTGGTGGAATGTTTGAGTAGATTGATTCAAAAGTTGAAGGAGAAAAGGATCATCAAAGGATTGCAACCCTCTTCAGCTAATTTCTTCTGCACTCATCAACAGTTTGTTGATGATTCTATATTATTGGGATACTCTTCTGTGAGTGACGCTTCTGCCTTCAAAAATGCTCTCAGCTCTTATTCCCTTGCTACTGGTCAGCAGGTTAACTGGAAGAAATCTGTTATTTACTTCACCAACACTCCCTTGTTGAGGCAGTAGAGGATTGCTAACATAATTGGTTGTAAGGTTGAGCTACTCCCCTCTACTTATTTGGGTCTCCCTCTTGGTTTGGCTCCTCCAAACTCTTTATGGAATTCTTTGATTGATAAGTTCAACAAAAAACTGGCTGGATGGAAAGGCTCTATGTTGTCGCAGGCTGGTAAGCTCCAGCTTCTTCAAGCTACCCTTCAGAATCTACCTGTTTATGCTCTTAGTTTGTTTAGTATACCGGTCAAATTTGCAAAAGCGTTAGAAAGAATTGAGAAAAGATTTCTTTGGTCTGGTGTGGAAGATAAGAAAAGGATTGGTTTGGTTGCTTGGGATAAAGTCTGAGTCCTAAAAGTAGTGGGGGGTTAGGTATCAAATCCCTTAAACCTTTCAATAAAGTTTTATTAGCCAAACAAGTTTGGAGGGCCTATGATATTAAGAGAGATTGGAGTAGGGTGTGGTTTGACAAATACATCCATAATCAGCCCATTCATTCCCTTCTCTATTCTGAAGATATCCCTGCTGGATCTTTTATTTGGAATAGTATGATAAAATCTATTAAAGTTGTTAAAGCTGGAGCTAGCTGGGTCCTTGGCAAAGGTAACAAAATCAGATTTTGGGAGGATGTCTGGATCAAAGATGAGCCTTTTTTAAACCAGGATTGCAGCCATATCATTGAAGATTGTAAAAGGAGGTTTGGTTCTATGGTCTGTAATTATTGGGAGGAGAATAAATGGGTTAGACTTGATGTTGTTTATGCTAGATTCTCTTCACTCCAGCATGATTTGTTGTCCTTTTCTGTCAGCAAAGAGTCAGATGTCTTCTTATGGAAGAGTAATCCTAGGGGTACTTTTATTGTTGCTTCTGCTTACAAAAAGATATCAACTCAGGCTTGTAACCCTATATGGACTAAATTTTGGAATAGATTCCTCATTCCTAAAGTTAATATGTTTTTCTAGCTTGCCACTCATAACAAGATTCTTACTATTGATAACCTGGTCAAAAGAGGATTTATGATCCCTAATAGGTGTGAGTTATGTCAAAAAGAGGCTGAGTCTGTGGATCATTTGTTCAGTCACTGTTCTTTTACCTGGGAAATCTGGGGTAAAGTGTGGACACAATGGAAAGTTGATTGGGTTATGCAGAATAGTTTTAAGGAAGTCCTTTGGCATTGGATTTTCCCTACCAAGCTTCCCATCATCAAGACCCTTTGGTCCTTTCTTCTTCCTATGACCTATTGGCATATTTGGAAGGAGAGAAACAATAGAATTTTTAGGGAGACTAAGTGTTCTTCTCAGGTGGTCTTTGAAAAGATTTGTGGGGCTATTAAAGAAAACATCAACACCATTCACAGAAGCAACAAGCAGTGTAGTTATATTGATATGAATGATAATGATAAAAGGATTCTTACAGAATGGAAATTATTGAATAAGGTTTGGAAGTCTGATCTGAAGAGTAGAAGAGATAATGTGTTTTGGAGGTTCCCTCCTCATGATTGGGTGAAAGTGAACTTTGATGGTGCAGCTAAAGAAAATCCAGGTAATGCTTGTGGGGGTGGTGTTATCATAAATTCTCATGGATTTTGTGTTGTTGCAATTGCTTCTCCCTTTGGAATTCAAAACGACCATGTTGCAAAAGCTCTGGCGATGTTAAAATGTCTTCAGCTTGCTCAGGGTTTCAATTTTTAAAAAAATTGGCTGGAGGGGGATTCCCTTAATATAATTCAGGTTATTAAAGGTATTAGTTCCCCTTCTTGGAATATTCCAAATATCATTGATAAGGCAAAAAAAATGTTAGATTCTTGTGATATTGTGGTATTTACCCATACCTTTAGGGAAGGTAATGGGGTAGTCAATTTGTTAGCTAATGAGGGGGTCATTTTAGCAGAAGATGTTAATTATATCGGAGAGTCGTCATGTAAGAACAAAGTTCAAGAGCAATTATTTTATGACAGGATCAATGGTACGTATTAATCTCATCATTACCCTTTTTGGTTCGGACTTCAATGATAGGGTTGGGAGTGAGGCAGATTATCAGATGATGACCTATCTGAGGCGTCGCATTAATGAGTATAGGTGTGAAAGGCCTTATCATATTAAGTACTGGGTTAATTTGCATGATTTAAAGGGCTACCTGAAAAACAAGATAATTACCTTACTTTTCGATTCCAACTTCTCTGTTCTTCAGCATCTGGTTAGTTTGTGCTCCCCTGAGGGTTTCGATTTGAACTGCTTCTACATTATGGGTGGAAATCTCAACCATAATGAGCCCACTAGCTATGATAGTTGGAAGGGTGAAAGGAAAGTTTGGAGAAGGCTACATAAAAATGGCTTCACTGATTATATGGAGAAATTGCATGGAAGCAAGAAGCCCATTTCCCGTGGTTTTGCCAAGGGTTGGAAAAATAACAGAGTTACTCTGTTTGGACAGATCTAGAGAGTGGATGAAGATTTGGTGGCCAAGGTGACTGGTTTGCAGAAGGACGACATCAAGTTCTATAGAGATCGTAAGTTCACGATGGAATCCATCAAAAATTTCCCCAAGAACGAAGAAGAGAGGGCTCACCTTGGGAAAAAGGATAATATTTCCTATTCTCTCCCTAACCAAGTAAACTCCTTTTGGCAGAAAATGTTGAAAGCGTTAATGGAGTATCTTACTGTTGAAGGTAGGTTCTCGAAAGTCTATAATTATCACTTTGTTATCCTTAATCACTTTCGTCGTGGTTCTAAGATATCTCTGCCCTTCTATCTGGCCTCCTCCCTTAATGACAGTCTGGCTGATCACACTAAGAAACCCAATTCCTACCCCATTGCCCACCAAGGTCTTATTCTATTAATTTATGAGTATCTTAAGGATAAAGTTAAGGCCGATAAGGATGATCCCCTTATGGAGAGTGCCCATATCTCTAAGGATGATGTTAGTTATGAGTCTGATGAGGATTCTACCAATCCTCCCCCTAAAAAGAAATTGAAGGTTAGTAAGAAAGCTGAAGAAGATGCTGAAGAGACAGCTGATCCTAAGCAAGAGCAGGAGAACGAGGTGGAAAAGGAGACGAAGCATGAGCAGGAGAAGGAGGTGGAGGGTGAGAAAGGAGACAAGGATAATCAGCAAGGTAAAGAGGATTTTGATGAGTCAGAGGAGAAGGAGAGTCCCTATGATACGGACAATAGGGATGAGGTTCAGAATAATATGGAGGAGGGAAACCCTAGGCCTAAGGATTCTGCCCAGGACATGGAGGATGCAGATAATATTCTGAATGCTGTTAGAAATAGCTCTCTGGAAATGTTTAAGTTCCAGAAGTGGGTGGTTGATAATATTACCAACATTCAGGAAAAACAGAGAGAGCTGGAGCTCAAAATTGATAATGTGGTTAAGGATATTAATGATAAAGTAAAAGAGGAAAATTCTGAGGATAATAGTGAAGCAGAGGATGAAAAAGATATTCCTGAATGGTCAGAGGGTGAGATCATAAAGGGAGATGTGAAGCACCTAGAGGATGTGGTGAGGACTCTCAAAGAAAAGGGTAGGTCCGATTATGAACTGATAAACAACAGGGTTCAAAAAATCGAGAGTGCTCTGAGGAAAATCATGGAGCATAGCCTGGCTATGATGAAGGTGACTTCCCAAAATATGAATGCGCTAGTTGCCTGCCTGGAGAAGGATAAGCAGAACAAAGATACTATGATTGTTGATGATGAGCCGGGTTCTAGCTCTGTCCAGCATTCTTCGAGACGTAGAACTAGGAAAAATGCTAAAGAGTTGGAGTTGAAGACTAAAGGTAATCAACAGGTGCAGGAAAGAAAAGACCTTAAAGAGGCAGCAAATGCAATTATGATGCTTGTCAAGGATGCTGAGGAGACCATAAATATTTTCACCTATATGTTCTAGTTTTGTTTTAGGTGTGCCAGTATCTCGCTGGTCTTTTGTTATACTTATCTTGGGTTGATGTCTTTTGTGTTGATCTTTTGCTGCATTTCTTTCTTCGTTATGTCCTTTCTTGCTTCTCTAATGCTTTTCTTTATGATATGTAAGTGGGTTTTGGGTCCCTTAAAACCTGTTTTTCCTTAATCAAAAATAAAGTACTCATTCAAAAAATGAGGAGGTTTTTTTGGCAGGGACTGTCAGACAAACATAAAATAGTACTAATCTCTTGGGAGAAAATTTTCAAACCAAAATAATGTGGGGGTATAGGGCTGAAGAACCATTTGTGGTAGAATAAGGCTCTTGGGGCTAAGTTGATTTGGAAAATGATTAGATCTCATCATTCAAAATGGGTCAGGATTCTTCAAGAAAAATATTTGGAGGAAGATGACAGTCTAGGCATTGTAAGGGTAAGTGATCCCCCTAAAGGCTCAAAGGTGTGGAATTTCATGTTAGTTTGCAGATTTATCATAAATAAGTTCCTTTCTTGGGACATCCATAGTGGGTAAAAGGCTATGTTCTGGGAAGAATCCTGGTGTAGTTTCTCTAGCATTTATAGCTTGATATACATCAGAACTACAAAAGAGTATCTTAAAGAACATTGGGGTAGTAGGGTAAAAGATTATATTAAATCTCACCAATCAAATTTGGCAGGGGAATTGGAGTGGAAAGATATGAGCTCACTTCCTATTCCCATACATGAGATAGAGGCATTGGTTAACATAATCTCAAGTAGAAAAGTTATATTCAGAAGTGGAGAAGATAAGTTGATTTGAGATACAACCAAGAAAGGAGAATATAATGTGAAAGATAGATATCATTGGATATCTGGTGGAGTTGAAATGCCAAATATAATAATTTGAATCTCTGTATGTTGGGACAAGCAATGTGTACCCAAAGTTGGAACCTTTGCTTGGGTTGCGCTACAGAAGAAAATTTTGATTGCAAATAGAGTCAAAAAACTTGGATTTGAGGGACCTTCAATGTGTGTATTGTGCAAAAAGGAGGAAGAGTTAGTAGATCACATTTTCATTGGGTGTTAGTTTGCTTAGGAGTATTGGTAGTGGTTGTGTGCTAGGTTAGGATGGATTTCAGCCCTACCAAATGATATAGTAAGTCTCTTCCAAAGTTGACCAAGGGGTTTGAATTTAGGTTCTTTGAAGGGGATATGGAAAGTTAGCCCTTCACTACTGGTCTGGGAAATTTGGAAAGAGCATAACTGAATATTTTTTTATGATAAGGCAATGAGCTCGACCTCCTTTCTAAATAAGGTAGAAGTGGCAATTGTTGAGTTGGTAAATAACAGGTCAGCTTTGATGATTCAAAAGCAAGCAGACTTCATGGACTGAGATTGTAGGATGAGATTTAGATGTTAAGGACTAAGAGTTTCATCCTTTGTGGGGATTGGCCCTAAGGAAGATAATAAGGCAAGGGAGCAGGCTAAATGGATACCTCCTAAAAAAGGTGGACCAAACTAAGTTTTGATGGGGCCTTTAAGGGAAATCTGGGCCCCTCGGGAGTAGGTTGTATCATTAGGAACTAGGAAGGAGTTGAGTTAGGGAAGAGAGCACTACCTTTGGGGTGAATACCAATAATTACACAAAATTTAATGCTCTTATCCTAGGACTACTTTTATGCAACGAAGTGAAACTAACTCATATGGAAATAGAAGTGGATTCAACCATTGTGGTCAATATAGTTAGACAAGGTAAGACTCCAAATTGGAAGCTCAATGGAATTCTAGAAATAATTCTAGATATTATTAAAAAAAATTGATGAATTTATAATTAATCATGTTTATAGACAAGCCAATCAGGAGGCAGATGGGTTGGCTAACTTTTTAGTTGAAGGCGATGATATTAAGGAGATCAACTCTTCTATCTATTCGGTTTGAAAGCCTATGCAGCAGACAACTCTTTTAAATTTAAATTTTGAATCATTGGTTGGCAGGAGGTCTGATAGCATATTTCTCTTCATCCACTAGGATTGTGAGGTGGTAGGTTTCGATTGAGATGCATTATGGAGGCCATGAGGTTTGATGTGGATGAGAATTGATAACTCACTTTGAGTGTTGTTCGAGTGATCATGAGGAGACATGCTTAACTAGTGCGGGTGATATTTCATAATCTCCAAGATGGCTTAGGAAGTTATGAGTGTATTCAAGGATTTTTGAGAGGGAAATTTTAACCTTAATAGGTGTTATAAAATGATTTTTTGCATATAACAAGGGTGACGGTGTTGGGAATGATCAGCAAGATTATATAATAATTATAACAAGTACTTGAGAAGATGTAAGCCTTAAGAGATCGAGTCCATTCAAGGAAGGACAAAGTAGTTCATAGAATTGATTGTTGCAATTATGAAAACATAGCTCTAGAGTTGGGGTTTGAAAATGGACATTGTGCTTCATCTCAAATCTTTGAAATATGTGAGGCAAATGACATTTTTAGGAGAAATTGCCCATGAGTACTGGTGTAGGATCCTAAATGTAGTGGATGACTTGACTATACGTGTAATTAAGAGCATTTTAGGAGAGGAATGTATGTTTACTAATCATCGGTAGAAGGTAACTACCGACATCCCAATGATACTCATAGCCATTCTATTGGCTATGGAGGTACCAAAGGAGGAAAACGTTAGGGAAATTTTCAAATAGGATCTTCTTAGAGATTTGGAAACTACAGTTGGTAATGTGGATGAGAACCTCAAGGTGTCATATCTTCTGGATTATTGTGACCTTGAGGGTCAAAGGGTGGTGTGTAATTCCATAGTAGTGGTAGAGAAGTGTCCAATTATTTTCTTGTGAAATCATAGGACTTTTGAAGAGAGAAAACTTGAGATAGCTCATCATATTCTCATTTTGTAGAGGTGGTTAAAGCTGAAGGAGCCACCAGGCGAGCGTTGGTGGCACAATTAATTATTTGAAGAAGGATTTTCTCCCTTCTCAGTGAATCTAGATGAGGTCCAACGTCGATGTACAAAGAAGGTGGAGATAGAGCCACAGGCAGATCCAAGGAAGGGTCCTCCTTGAAGGCCCCCTCAAGAGTGAGCAAGGGAGAGGTCCCCTTCTGTTGAAATCATTCCCATCCTGGTGAAGCACAAAAAGGGTAAGTCTACAAACTTAGGCAAATTTTTCCCCCCGCATGGAGATTGCTATTTCGTTGATCAAAGTCTATGTGGCCAGAAGTAGAAGCTTGGGAAGTAGGCACAAGGGGTTTTAATAAATTTTTGTAAAGGCCCCTTCATGTTTTAAGAATATCAATATTATAGATAGAGCCTTTGCTAGCAGGGTTTATACTTCAAAGTATCGAAGAATAGTCTCATAATTTATTAGGTTTGAAGGACTAGTTTTAAGGCCAAAATCTATAATTTAAGCCTTGCTATCAGATAGACATGTAGATAATATACGGGTTTAATTTTAGTACTAGTAGTGTGGTTTTTCGATAAATGGTCGGATTCATTGTTTGGTCTCTTAGACTACAATGTATTATCTTTATATATCAATACAATCTTGGCTTTGACCTATTATCTATCAAAAAAAAAAATTATTTATTTATTTAATTTACAAACAATAATGAAATAACACATTTTAATTCAAACATTTAATTTATCCATTGAATTTTCTATTAATAAATAACACAATAATAGCTTTCATTATTTTAAAATATATATTAAAAGAAAATTCCTTATCAAATAAGAAGACTTATATTCTTTTTAATTTTCTATAATATTCAATTTTTAAAATCAAACTAACATATTAACTATTTTCCCAAACTTCAATGCAACACAAAGTATACACTCTCAGTCATGGTATCAAAGCCTACATCTATCGCTTCTTGTTCCTGATTTTTCAGAAGATTTTTTGGAGGCCAGGGTTTCAATATTTTTTTAGTTTTCTTTTGGATCTAGGGTGCCTCTTTGTTTCTGGGCATTTTAAGCTCAAACGGACCCCACTGTTGAGCTCAAAACACCCCAAAACCCCTATTTTCATATAAAATTTGTCCAATTTGGACAACTTTGGCTCTGGCAAAAAAAAAATTGATTTTTGCCCTTCTAGGGCATGTTTTTTCGAGAATTTTTTTAAAAAAAAACTATTTTGGGTAGTTTAACGGCTTGCCCAAGTTGCTACGGTTACATCGACCGCCGACGGTCTATTAACTGCCAGGAGCATCCCATGCGATTACCGTCGGCTTCCACCGCCGCCAGCCGTGGCGGTCTGTCAACCATCAGCCAACCGCCTAGCAGTCGCCACCCGGCCGGAAGCTGCTCGCCACCCGGCCGCCCAACCGCCGCCTAGAACACGCCTGTCGCTCGACCATCGCCCGAATCTCTGCCGCTGCCCAGCGAAAGAGCCACCTTTGCCCAGTCACCTCCTCTTGCTCCTCTTTGAAAACCTTTTGATAGGGGCGAGGTTTTTTTGTCATAACTTGGGCAAATGAAGTCAATTTTTGAAAAAAATTATATTGCCAGAAAGTTAGTTTTGAGCTCTATTTAGATCTAGAGGTGATATTTGCTGAATTTTTTTCATTTTGTACCTATTTTTTGTCATCAAAGTGAGATCTTTGTTCTGCACTCCAGGAGCCATAACTTGGGCAAACGGACTTCGTTTTCGTCAAACGAATAGGCGTCGGAAAGGTCTTGGAGAGTCAGATTTGGGGTTCATTGTTCCGGAAATTTTACCAAGTACATAAGATATTTGTCAGAATTTTTTATTTTCTCTTGCCTTTTTTCTGGCTCTTAGATTGTACTGGGGTTTGGTATTTCATCTTGTGGAGGGTGTTATTTTCCTACTTTTTATAATTTACTTAAGAAAATCAGAACACCTAAAACTCAAAAAAAAAACCCTTATGCATCCTCTATCTAGTCTAAAAGATCACTTAATTAAAAAACACAAGAGCAGGTGCAGGTATAGGTACAGGTACACATGGCAGATTCTTTAGTTGAGCTTCTTACATCACAAAACTATCATATCTAGAAAGATCGTATGATGAGGCTTCTCAGATCAAGAGGGTTGTGGTCCTTTTGGATGAGGCTCAGCCTTAGTTGTAGCTTCCTTTTGATATTCTTCAGCACATGAATAAGATGGATGAGGCTATGGGTGTCATCTCATTACATGTTTCACACAGCTTGCTTTTTCACCTTGATGGTTTACTCACTCCTCGGGTTATGTGGTCCAAGTATGCTGATCTTTTTGGTACCATCAATGAGTTTAGAGCATTACAGATTGAGGCAGAACTCTCTTCTTTGTTACCTGAGTCCTTTCCTCACATTGAGGACTTTCTAAACATGTTTAAAACCACCAAATCTATCCTCCATAAATGTGGTAAAAATAAGACAGACACAGAGTGTATCTACCTTATTCTCTCTAAGCTTCGAGGCCCCTATCAGATATTTGCTTCCACATTTTATTCTACTATGAATTCCTTGAGTACACGCTTCACCATGCCTATATTTGATGTGTTATGTGATCGCTTGACTCGTGAGCTGGCTCACCTATCTCAGTTGGACACTCTCACAGGATCAAAGAATAAAGCATTGGTTGCTAAGGACATTTAAAGAGACCAAGAAGCAGAAACCAAAGCCTAAGAAGGATTCAGCTGGCAGTGAGATTTCCTCCAAGCCACCACCTAAGTCTGATTATAAACCAAATTCCTATCCCAAACAGGAGAAATCTTCTATGTCTGGTGAGTCTTCCTCCAAGACTAAGAAGAAATCAGATGAATTTTGCAGTTTTTGTTGCAAGGAAGGACATCCAGTTTCTCAGTATTGGAAACGATTAGAGGCTTTGGAGGAAGCCATGCAGCAGCAGCATATTTCTTCTCCTCAACCTCCCTCTTCCTCTTCTATAGGGAAAGGACATGCTCTTTCTGCACGAGCTATTACTTTTGCATCTACTTGGATTATTGATTCAGGGGCTTCTCACCACATGACACACTCTCAACAGCTTATTACCTCACTTTCTCACAGTGATACTTTACAGATTGCAGTTGGTGACTCAGTACAACTTTCAGTTTCAAGTTCAGGTACTATTCCATTGACAAGTGGTTGTATTCAGGATGTTCTTCTGGTTCCTGACATTTCGACAAACCTCCTCTCTATTTATCAGACTTTTCATTCTGGCTCTGGTAAAACAGATGAGTTCTCACCACATGATGTGGTTATTATAGATCTCCATGATCTTGATTTGGTTGTGGCTACTGGAAGTGTTGATCCTAATTCTCAGTTATACAAGTTTGATGGCTTTAAGAGTCCAGATGGTTCAGGTGTTTCTCTTGTAGCACATGCAGATTTAGTGAGCAGACTTTCGCATGAGCATTTTGGCCATGTCAATTACAGATACTTATAGCAGATGAGCACACAGGCACTTGTGATTGGGCTCCCTCAGATAACCTGTACTGATGGTGTATGTCGAGGTTGTGCACTTGGCAAGCATCACCGGGATCCTTTTCCTACAGGTACTGCCACACGTGTTAAGACACCCTTGGATTTGGTACACAGTGATCTTATGTCATTTCCAACTCCATCTTTTTCAGGGTCCAAGTATGTGCTCACATTCATTGATGACTTCTCCAGATGTACATTGGTGTACTTTCTTAAGTACAAGTCTGATGTCTTTGATTCATTTTGAGTCTTTAAGACATTTTTAGAGAAGCAGTCTGGTCTTTCTATTCAGAGGATACACACATAGAGAAAATGTGAATCAGGTTTTTACAGATTTTTGCACAGAGGATGGTTTGTAGCATCAGTTATTAGTTCCTCACACTCCACAGTAGAATTGTGTTGCTGAGAGAAAGAACATAACACTATGGGAGATGGCCAAATGTATACTTCAGTCACGTTCTATGTAGCCTGCCTTTTGGGCTGAGGCAGTTAATTGTGCCACTTATATTCAGAATCGAATACCTCATAAGGCATTGTGCTAGATTACTCCTGAGGAGGCTAGGTCCCATGTAAATCCTAATGTTTCATTTTTCTGAGTTTTTGGTAGTGAGGCTTGGGAATTTATTCTAGATGCTCAGAGGAAAACCATGGAGAGGAAGATCCAACCACTCATATTTGTTGGCTACTGTGAGGATGTTAAGACGTACAGGTTATTTGATTTTAATTCCCAAGAGGTCCTGTTTAGGCGGTATGTCCAGTTTGATGAGCGCCTTCCTCAAATGGATTCTCCATCACCAGCTTCTCCCTCATTGCCTCCTCCTCCCTCTTCATCTTTTGAGAATTCTTTATTCTTTGAGGTTAATGCAGATGATGGTTCACCATCTCCACCATCACCACCACCTATAGCTCAGCCTTTGCCCAAGTGGGCCTGGTTTACAATTGATGTTGTTGGTTCTATAGTAGGTGATCCTTCAGACACTAATCATACTCATGTGCATACATCTGGTTCTAGTCTTCTGAGTAATACCATTTTGGATGATCCTCAAAAAAATTTAAAGGCAACAGGTCACCCAGAGTGGAATAGGGCCATGGATGAGGAGTATTCTTCTTTGATGAAGAATCATACTTGGGATCTTTGTACTCTTCTGAAAGGAAGAAAGTTGGTTCAGTGCAAGTGGGTGTACCGTACCAAGTATGATGTAGATGGTTCTATTAATAAGTATAAGGATCATCTTATTGCGAAGGGGTTATCTCAGGTGGAGGGTATTGATTACTCTGAGACCTTTGCTCCTGTCGCCAAGATGAATTCTATTCACTTTGTACTTTCACTTGCATCTTCACAAGGATGGACAATTTTTCATATGGATGTGAAGAGTGTCTTCTTGCATGGAGATCTTCATGAGGAGTTCTATATGGAGAAGCCTTAGGGATTTGTGTAGGATTCCTCTTTGGTTTGCAGACTTCGTCATTCATTATACGGCTTCAAATAGGCCCCTAGGGCCTAGTATGAGAAGATGGACTCTTTCTTCCTCTCCACACTCTTCACACGTTGTCATTCTGATCCCACAGTTTATATTCAGCGTCAACGGGATGATATAGTTATTCTTGTGCTATATCTTGATGATCTCATCATTACCGGTAGCTCGTCCTCCTTGATTCAGGATATTCAGAGAGCTTTGATGGAGCAGTTTGAGATGACAGATCTTGGACTTGCACTATTTTTGGGGCCTACAGGTTATTCAGACTTCCGATGGGATTTCCATACTTCAACAAAAGTATGCTCTTGAGATTCTTCACAGATTTGACATGCTTGCTTGCAAGCCTGCACCCACACCTTTTCAGTCAGGTGTTGTTTTGTCTGCCACTTGTTCTACACCTTCCATGGATCCTACCTTATACAGGCAATTGGTTGGCAGTTTATTGTACCTGACACATACACAACCAGATCCTTCCTTTGTGGTTGGTCTTGTCTCTAGGTTCTCCCATGATCCTCATGAGAGCCATTGGCAAGTTTCCAAACGTATTTTCAGGTACATTCGAGGCACTCCACAGTTTGGCATTCACTAAACTTTAGGATCCCCTCACATTGTTGGCTCCACTGACTTAGATTGGGTAAGTGATGCTCATGATCGGAAGTCTACTTTTGGCTTTGTTTTTTGCCTTGGTTCTGGCCCTATCACGTGGTCTTGCAAGAAGCAGTCTACTCTTGCATTATCATCTACAAAGGCTGCGTACCGAGCAGTGGTGTTAGCTAGTCAGGAGGTTTTATGGCTTCGACAGTTGATGACTAAGTTTGGGTTCCCTCATGATAGTCCCACTAGTCTTTGGTGTGACAATCAGAGTGCCATTCACATTTCCTGCAACCTAGTGGAGCACCAGAGGACTAAACACAATTAACTTTACATCTTGGAGTACATTCCTACAGAGGAGCAGGTTGCTAACATCTTCACTAAACCTTTCACATCTCCACACTATCTTCAGTTGCGCTCTATGTTTGGGGTGAAGGAAGTTGTCCTTAGGGGGTCTCATTGAGGCCTTCCTTCATGTTTTTTTAGCATGCTTTTTCCATCTCTTTTTGGAGTAGAGTTTTTTCCCACGTGGTTTTCTCTATTTCTCTAGTTCATAGAGATTTGGTTGTGATTGGGCACCTCATCAGGCTTTGTTGTCGGGACCCAAATTTTCCTTCATCATGTAGTTGCATTTTGCTTCATGCATTTAATTTTTTAGCTACTCCCTAAGTTCATCTTAAGGAGGGGTGTTATCATGTATTAGCTAATAATTATTTATTTAATTATTAGTCTATTATCCTCTACGCTTAAGCTAAACTTAGGCATTTAATAATATGGTAGGTATTTAATAATTATTCTAATTATTAAATATACTTTATTCCTTTAGGGTTTCTTTAGCGTTGCACACATTTAGGGTTGCATATTCTCCTTTTATAAGGATTGCATTGTACTTTTTTTTAATTCCCTCTCTGGATGATAATCTTCTTCTTCAAAGCCATTATTGTTTTTTGCCTCCATTCTTCTCTTGTGACAGGTATTTTGGTTGCAGGTGTTCTTGGGATCTCTGAAGTTGTATTTCTCAACTTCTTCAGGAACAATTGATATGTTCACATAACTTTTGGAGAATGCCTGGAAAATTGCAGTTGTTGCTTATCTTCTTTGTTGACTGAAAATTTTGAAGATCTTCTTCAAATCTTCAGTTCTTTATAGACAGAGAGTCGCTACCTCCTTAGCAGAGAAGAATTTTCAAATAGCTAGAAGCTATTTGAAGTGTTATTTCCTTCTGGGTTTTTCACATCAGTAGAGTCACATGTTCTTATTTAAACTAGTTGCAAATGAAATCTTCTTCCAGGCTGAAAAATTCAGATCTGAAATGAATTTTAGATTCTAAGCATTTATTGACTCTTTACCAAATGAATAATTCTATGGTTCTTTCCCAAGTAGAGTCACCATCTTGTTGGTATTTTTTCCTACTACCCTTAGTCTTGAGATAAATTATAAGATCCTAGGCCATGGGATTGAATTCCTAAGTCACATAGATTCATACTACCATCAAACTAAGGACAAGAAATCCCAACAGAACAAGGCTTTCAAGCCTTCTTCACTTAGAGCTCCATCATACTCAGGAGGATATTCCTATTTTGAGCCTATATTGATAACAAATTTACAATTTCATAACCTATAGGCTTATGAAAGATGGACTATTCTCAGATTCATAAGACACCTATGCATTACTTCACATTCAAGTTTAATTCCATTCATCGTGCCTTTGAGAAAATCTGAGAACAAATAACATGAAATAACTTATAAGGAGGACAAGGTTAGAAGAAAGATTAATTTGAAGATAAATGGTGCCTAACATTGTATTACTCCTAAATAGACCAGTGCTTATCCATGGGCCAAGAAACCAAATAATACAACCGCAACAAACATTTTATTAGTAAAATGACTCAAACTAGTAGATTCAACACATGTTAATGTCTAACATTAACTAATTTTCTCTTATTGCCCTGAAATTCTATTCACAGATCCCTATTGTACTACTCAGTTCATAGTAGTCTAGATATAGAATTTAGTTCTTTCCTTGAAAGAAACCCATACACATTCTACACAGTTACAGGAATTTTGTAATGACAAATCTGCATATTCTGGATATTAAAATTCATATGCAATCTGAAAGTACAACATGGAGACAATTTCAAGACAGCATTTCATGACTGCACAAACTAATTGACATTTGCTAAAATCAGGAAATTACAACTTGCAATCTAATTTCTGACTCAGAACAAAAACACTTCTTATTTACATGCTTGAGATAATACAAAATTTCAGAACCTCTAGAAAGAAGAAGAGAAGAGAATAAATAGAAAGGGAAGAAGCTTCTAGAATATTCTTGTTGTTGATAGTTGTCCCTTCCTCCAAATCTGATTTGTACCTTATATTTATCTCTCTCATCTTTCTGCAATAGAAAAACATTCTCTGCCCCTTTTCTTAAAATTTCCAATCTGCGTTTTTCCCCTTTTCATAACAGAAAATATTCCCTTGTTTGAAAACTCGTGCCTTCCTGTGAATAATATTGTGATGCACATTTTTGCCAAATCATAATACTTTCCCTTCTGACTCCTAAGTGAATATAATTCACACTTCTTGCCTTCCCCGTGAAAGCACTTTTCATTTGATGAAAATATATGCCTTGTTTTCCAATTAAAATCTGAACATGACATTTGTCAATCTAAAAAAATCTCCAGCACTTCCTTTTATGAAATGATCACACACTACATTTTACTTTTCTAGTGAAAAGTTAAGCGAGTATCCTTTAACATTTGTATTCCTACATTTTCACTCTGGTTTGCATTTTCCATTGACATAGATGATGCTAATTGCTATAAATTTACCCTTACAAATAAAAATTGTTTTGCCTTTGTTACCCATGTAAGAAGCTTTATTTTGTTTGGGTAAAAAAACAATCACAAGTTTGCATTACATATCATATTTATCCTCCAGATGTAACTCCATGAAATTATCTTCCCTACTCAGTAAAAATATTTCCTCTATTTCCAACAAGCAAAATAATTCATTCATTTATACATGCTTCTTATCAATTTCACTCCTTTGGTTAAGTCTCAACAACTCTTAGTTTTTGGTGAAAATTTTCATGGAATGTCTTCAACAAAGTCGTCTTACTCATATGCTTTTTGACAATTGCAGTTACAGTAGTTTAACAATATTCCTCTATGTCTTGATGTATATCCACACCTTAACACTTGCATGGAGTGGCAAAGATTATGAAATATGGCATTTATACTCGCCATTTTCATCTGCAAAACCTTTCATCGAACTTATTTTATGCAAATCCTATCGATTTGAAACCTTCTAGAGCCCTTTCAACGTTTCTACATTATGCAGATTTTCAGATCATGAAATCACATTTCATGGAGGTGCTTTCAAATTGTCCAACCTTTGTCAATACTTCCATTTAGATACATTGTTGTTGTAAGACCACGCCTTTGTGAAGCACTCAAGCAAACAGATTACAGGCACTGTCAATGGTTCCACATTTCACTTAAATATCTGCTTGAATATTTCAACTTATAGCATCTAACAAAATCTTCTATCGTTTATGCTTTGATGGATGCCAAACATCGCTCCAGCATTCCCATACTGATACAGATAAAGAGGATAAAAGCAATGGCATGGGAATGAGTCTTTTCAACAAATCCATTTTATGCACAGTACGCCTTGTGTATGATCTCCAATCAAATACTATCGTAAACCACATTTCTTTGAGGCATCTCATCCAATAAAAAATTTCATCCCTCATGCTCATACTTTAACTACTGCTCATAACCTTCTCTGAAGCTCTGGTCGGGATGAAATACAGAAAGGGCATGGAGTTAGCATTAAATCTACCAATGGCATTTTCTATCAAGTTTCTAACGCCTTTAAAAAATGCATTTCGTGTCAATCTTGCAACCACTGCATTTTATGAAACACGTTACTTTCAGGTATCTTTTAAAATAATTCACATTTGTTATGCCTCCACGTCTCGTATTTGATTCATTGCTACAAACTCTGTCAAAACCATCGATTTTTATTTTTTTATACATTGATGGATGTTAATATTTTTTCTTCGATCTACCACAACACTTGCTTGGAAGCTTTAAAACTTCAATAAATTCATTTTTTACATATTCTGCAATAATGGCACTTCTGAGACCAAGCTTCTTTCACGTGTTTGTAGAATGCTTTAATGGCTGCCCATATCAACTTATGCAAGCACGATGCTGAGAGAGGTTGTAGAAAATGGCATTACACCTACCATTTTTTGTTTGAAGCTTCTAAAGCTATTTTACATGCCTATTTCCTGGATTTCCTGCACTCATCGCTCTCCATGAGAGGTTGTTTCTTTGAGGCATCCATATGGTTTAATATGCTTTGTCAATAATGCCCTCATCTTCAAATGTTGTAGCCATGAATGCTCTACAACAACAAAAAAAACCCTAATAGTGAAGCTATATTTTGTGAGATTGGGGTACAAAACTATACTTTAGCCTTGCCTTTCAACTCAGCACTCGTTGAATCATGAAAAAAAACTCTCAATGAGTTGCCAAGTAAATCATTTACTCAAAGAGAAAACATTCAGCCCATAAAACTTTTGCATTTGTTACATCAACTCGGGACTTGCCAAGATTCCCTCTTTAGTTTCACTGAGGCCCAAGAACGATTGGTCTTCTTAACATAATTTGCCTTTACCTCCTACATGTTGATGAGGCTTTGCACTTGGGTTTTATTTCCTTTTCACCAACCATGAGGAAAAATAACTCTTCAAACTTTAATCTCGACATTCAATGAGATCAAAATTCACCTTTGCCGAGTATCCAAGAAATCCCACTTGTTGTGCATTAGGGTTGAAGGGCCCACATTTTTTTTAAATATCACTTTGCATTTAAAAATACATATTTAATAATGCTTTAAAATATATTAAATAATGATTTTGAAGTTTGTTTTTTATTAAACAAGAAGTGAGAACAAGGGAACTGACCCTTTACATAGCAGAACTATCAATCATAGCGCAGAAATGGCACTATAACAACAATTAACAGCACCAACCATCAAAAAAGGAACCAAGTCTTTAAACAATAAAAAACAACAACAGAAAAAACAAACTATAGGGGTGCCTTGCGCACCCCAATGGCCTCCATGGTACTGCTCCATTCGGTAAACAAGACTTTGTAGACGTCCCTAGCCTCATGTTTGTCCTCCTCAGTGTCAGCGTAGCGTTCCCTCAACAAAGAGAGGGTGAGTGCGAAGCTGTGTAACACCTGCAAATGGAATTTGTTTATGCCCACCATTTGGGCTTCCCAAGTCTCCATCTTGTTCTTAAGTTGTTTGACCTCCTCTTTGATAGACTACAGGTCGAGAACAGGGTCAAGGTTTTCAATTCTCAGCGTGATGTCCAGCACATCTGTGCTCAGCTTTTCCATTTGCTATAGAGTAGGGGCCTCCTGGGGGTTCTCAGTAGCCAATTCATCAGTAGTTTCCATAGTCTCTTTGGGCTCGTCATCAGCAATGCAGTTGTCAGTATCCTTAACCAAATCCATCAGAGGGATAGAATGCATCACATGTTCAGCCAAGTTTAAATCCTTATCCAAATTTTCAGGATCCAGAGCATTGTTGTCAGGGATTTCCACACTCATGGGACCCTCAGTGTCCATGTTCAAAGGGGTCGTATCTTTATCGTCATTGAGTTCCTGGGATTTCCTTTCAGGCGTAGTCATGTCAACAGCACCAACAGTGGTCGAGACTATGGGGTCCCTAGTCATATTAACATTATCAGCATCCCCATCGGGGGCCCCCTTAGTTTTAGGCCCCTCCTCCTTCTTGTCCCCAATGGGGTTGTCCTTAGAGTCCAAATTCTCAATAACCGGGGTCTTCTTCCTGCGGCCTTTGGAAGCAAGTCTGGAGGATCTCCTTTTAACCTTTGATTCCAAGGAAGGGTTGTCATTCTCAGTGTCCTCGGTTGAATAATTATCATCATAGACAACGCGTTTGCGTTTTGTGGGGGTTTTGCTTTTTCCCTTGGATAGGGAGTAAGAAGCACTGGGGGAGGCATGTAGAGTTAAGCTAGGGGAGACCGCTGAAAGAGAAACAATTAAGACATAGGCAGGCAGGGACATGGTGGCCATGGCAAAGCCCTCCTGGGGATATTGGAAGAATCTAGGGAAAGCTAGAGACAGGGTTGTGAGCTGTTGGGGAGTCGACATTGGGGGCTGAGAGAGCGAAAGATTCCTAGGGGGGCAGAGAGCCTCATGGAATTTATACAACCTATAAATAAGACCCTGGTGGAGGAGGAAAGGAGGCTTATCCCCAAATTTTCCAAGACAAGGTATGCCTCCCGATCCACTTTATTTTTCTGGTTATAGGGGAAATCCCTATGCACCAAATAATCAATGGCAATCTCCATATGCTCAAAATTTTGGTAGTTATCCAAATTGGTATGGTCCTCAAGGCCAGGGTCAACATTTTGCCAATCAAACTCCACAGTGGCAGCATCAACAAGGAAATTGGTCTCCACCTTAGGGACCATGGCAACAATTTCAAGGAAATTGGCAACCTGCTCCTCAATGGAGAGGGGTTTAGCCATGGACAAATCAGTCATCTGGATATAAACAACCTATGCAATAGCCACAAACACTTGCAATAATGCCTCCTCCTACAACCACTACTATCCCACCTAAACCCACACAATTGCCCACTCAACCAATGTCGAATCCTAATAGAAAATCTCAGCAACAACAACAAGTTTATTCAGTTGATCCTAATCAATACCCAACCTATTCTCTGTCTATAAGTGATATTCACCTTAGATCTAAGACAACTTTGCCTAACTTGTCCCCACCAGTTATAACTGAGATACCAAAAGAATAAGAAATCTCTAGTCCAACAGTCACAATACCTCAAAATCAGCAAATACCTCCATTTCCTTAGAGGTTGCAAGCAAAAGAGATTCTTCCAGAACAGGAACAAAGTTTTTATATTATAGATCAGCTGAAACACGTATGTGTTAAAATTTCATTGTTATAAGCTCTTAAGGATGTCCTTGTGTATAGTAACGCACTTAGGGAAGCATGTTTAAAGAAGCCTAGTAGAAAGAAAAAAGGTCCGCAAACAATGCATGTAATGGGTCAATTGGCTGATAGCATGTTAGGAAAATTTTCAATTCCTAAGTATGCTGATCCTGGTAGCCCTGTTGTGAATATAGTCATCAATGGCACTCAGATAAAGAATGCTTTGATAGATTTGGGAGCAACCATTAATGTCATGACAAGGGATATTATGCAGCGGCTTGAAATAAATAGTCTCATACCTACACCTACAGTCCTACAGCTTGCTGACAGTTCCACAGTTCGACCCGATGGTATGATTGAAGATATAGTTGTTGCTTTAGATTATTGGGAATACCCTACAGACTTTATGATCCTGTCTCCTAAGGCCACATTGGGAGGATATCCAATGATTTTGGGAAGACCTTGGCTTGCTACAGCTGATACATATATTGGGTGCTAGTCAGGGGATATGACTATCCCAGATGGAAATACTACCAAAACTCTAGCTTTGTATTCTCCTGCTCAGCCCCAATTTGATCAACAACAAGTTGTTTGGCTTAACTTGGGAGAAGAGTTTGAAGAAGGAGTTGACTTTGTCAATCACCTTATGATGATTAATAGAGGGCCATTCATCCAAGTTCATGATGATGACTAAATTCTCTATAAAATTCCGACAAATGAGTTAAGACAAGAACAACAATCGCAGGAATTAGTATCAAAAATTTCAGAATCAGACTTTCTTGTAGCCACTGATATACTACATACTCGGTTGCCGCAGGAAGTTTGCACTTCTCATTTTTTTGAAGTATCTCAGATTGATCTTACTATCAAAATGGAAGTTGCTTCAAACAAATATTTGAATATCAACAGTAAACTCACATAAACCCAAAGAGTAGCACTTGTGAACTTGCTCAAATGTCATAAACATGCTTTTGCATGGGATTAAAAGTGTTCAACCCAACAATAAGAATAATAACTCTAGTTGAAGTCTCAACCCAAAGTTTGGTCATTCACTTTGTAAAGTCATTATTTCCATAGCTAGTGTTCATTTGATTGTCAACCCAGGGACGTAATACTTGAAATGGGTATGCACTAAGTTCCTACAATAGCTACCCTGCATAATTGCAGCAACTAAGATCTATGCGGAAAAGATAAGAAAGAATTGAAACTATTGAAAGGCTACAGGAAAACTTATGCATTAACATAAATTCATTCAAGCAATACTGGCTAAATTCAATGCTGCCAAACAGGAATTACTCTGTTTTGGTTTGGCTGCAGGAACAGTCAATGGATCTATTTCCAATGGCTATAGGAACAGTCAATACAAGGACGTCTACTATAGCTAAAGAAGAAAACTAATTTTAACAAAGGCATAGGAACACTCACCAACTGGGCCCCCTTGGATGAGTGATTCCAGGCTTCCCAGAAGCTACTCTAGGTGTTGCTGCTAAGAGGACCAGGGCAAATGTCAAGAAAGTTGTGGCTGCTTCTGCTAAGGATATCCCTAATCTTAGGGAAAATATCAAAGACATGTATGGGATTAGCAATACCCTGGCTAATGCCCTGAAAAATATCAATTAGTTTCTTCTCTCGGGTCTGGCTGGTTTTTGTTGGCTTTTTGGGGCTTTAGCCAGTTTTCTATGGTTTTTTGCTAGCTTTTCTTTGGTTTGTTCCTTTTGGTTTCTTAACGCTATATCTTTTAAGTTCCTTTTGTAAATGGTTTTAGGGTCCCTTCAAAATGTATTTTTACTTTAATCAAAAACATATCTTTATTCATTGTTCTTCGGAAGTCATTACATGATTCAGAATTTAAAAAAAACTCAAAACACTTGTAACTTTATTTCTAAAATCCTCTGCTCTGCTTCTTCTCTTTTCTATCTAACCTACGCAAAGAGATAAAGACCTTTATTTAAAAGAAAACAATTACTTCCTACTACACAGATCAGGCCAATAAGAAGAGGTGGATAACTAATCAAGAAAGGAAACAACCAAAGTTAAGTCACTGATAATGTGGATCTAAACCGAACCACAATCATAACACATCATGGCGATATTTTCAACACTCATGTCTACTTGAGTAAGACATCAGTGAGCATTGCGCAATTACTTTTCCTCTATCATTCCTTACGCTCATCATCATTTTTGTTGATTCGATCTTTCAGTCTCCCCTTGAATATCTCCTACTGCAACCGGCGTGACAGGAGAGCCTTCCCAGCAGCATCAATTTATTCCTGCAATTCAAAAAGAAAGAACATACAAGAATATACCCATCTATTTTAATTAATCAAAACATCTATTAATTTCACACATGATATTGCCTAAGACAATCTGCATGGCAACATGAATGAATAACATGGCTGCAGAAACAAACTAGCAAAGGCAAAACATGTTTTAATAGGTTCAGGATAACATCTGAAATACATATAGTCAACTTTCGATACATGATTACTATTATGTAAATCAAAATATGAGAAAAACTTAAGAGTTCTAGGGATAAAAATATGCAAATCTCTCAACTCATCATGCTCCCTAACTTTAAGGTCTTGTTGATCCTCCAACAAGAGGAAAATTCTTGATTCTGGCACTAACTCTTAAGTCACCAACGGTTCCTTGACATGTTCCTCCTGAAGGTAAATTCCAATAAAACCCTTCCATCTTTTCTAATCTAGACCATCTTGCCTCCTCTGTAGGTGCTTCATAGGGGTGATTTGTAACCTTACATCCCAACAATGGCCATATAAGTATAGGGGGCTGAAAGATTAAAGGTAATCAGTTATTGGTTTTAATCCTGCCCAGTTGGATATATTTAGGGGCTCTTTGCATAGCTGCATGAAAATTTGGCAATGAATGAGGTTCTCCTTGTTTCAATTCTTCTGGCAAATTATTACAATGCTGAGTTAGGCCTTCAATTTCAACTGCACTTTCATTTGAACTAAATGCTCATATACTTGGAATATTTCTTCCCTCATTTGGCAACACTTGATTCCTCACATCTTGCCTTACCAATAGCTTTTGCCATTCATAATAGAGAACTCTTGGCTCTTTTGCTTCCTTCCTAAGTGGCAATGGACAATCAAATTCAACATCCCTATGTGTTCTGGCTTGTGCTCCCATGTTGATCTCATTCTGAATCCATGACATTAAGGCTTTTATGTGGATATCACCAATGTATAACAAGGGATTCCACTCACTATCAGAAGTTACAACATAGTTATGCAAGTAAAGCTCACACGATAATTTTTTCACAACTGTTGGGGAAGTCTGATAGGCATCATAAAATTCCTCTGGGGTTTCTAAAGAAGGGCTAAGGTCCATGACAATGCGGTTTAATTTAAAATTTAAATACCGCTCTTTCAAATCCAGAGCATAAACTCTTGGCGGTGCCCTACATTGCATTAACTCGGGGACCATACTAGTGACTGTATCAACTTTGGCTTCTAATTCTTCAATTTTATTATCCCTTTTTTCAATTTCCTTTTGTTGTTTGTCAATAATCCCCTGTAATCTAGCCCTCTCTATCTCCCACTGCCTATTAAACATTAATGCAATAGATAAACTGTTGAGGGATGATGGAGGTCTAATAGTTGTTACCTTAGGACATGGAATTTCTTCAACAGGTTCCTCCAACTATTCTACCACATATGCCAAACTTGAAAGTTTGTCAACATCATCCTCCTTCTGAATTTCAACCTCTGTTGGGCTTTCTTCTTTTGATGCTTCCACTAAAATAACCTCTATTGCATCACCTATTGGATGGACTTTTTGGGTAGCACTCCAAGTTCTTCTTGCATAAACCTTTGGAGTGGCTGCAAGAACAGTTTCTACCTGTGGCTTTGCTACAGGAGTATTTCTCTTCGGCCTACACCTCTTGGCTGTAGGGGAAACTTGAGTTTCCTATGGCTAAACCATAGGTTCATCTTCTGCATTAATTACTTCTAATTCCTTCCCTTTTCATTTAGAAGATGTCGCTTCTCTTTGAAAAGAAGTGGAGGGTTGCTCCATGTTTATCTCAACCATCTCTTCCTCCATAATAGTCACAACTCCTTCAGCGGTGAGCGATTCATTCTCTGTAGAAATTATAGGAGAAGAGGGTTCTCCCATTTCCTCCTTTTCAACTTCTAACTCATCTGCAACAGGGACATCCTCAATCCTAAACTGCAATATGTCTTCAAATATCCCCCATTCCATCTATGAAACATCCCTAAGAGAACATTCTACCAGCAATTTTATCAGACCATGATGGTTGATAGAACGATTTCCATTCTTCTGTATTTCTTTAGCACTTGTGGAAATGAGGTGATATAAAAAGTTTGGAACATTCACTCTTCGGCCATGCCGTAAATGACTAAGCAATTTGAAATGGGGTGAATGTAAATTTCAATACCTCCCTTCGCTGACATCTATCACATTTCCTTGTAGACTGTGTTGCATCTTTATATAATGTTGGCCAATAATATCCTGTGTTCAGTATTTTGAGTGTTGTTCTTTTAGCAGCAAAATGTCCTCCACACGGCTCATCATGACATGCATGTAGGATATCATATGTTTCATCTTCTCTTACACATCTTCTCATGACTTGGTTAGGTCCAGTATAAGACAAACAATCAACAATCCATGAGAAGTTAAAGCTTTTCTCAACTAGCAACCTTCTTTCTTTAGAAGAGAAATGAACTGGCATTTCAGCAGCAGCTAAATAATTGGCAATATCAGTATACCAGGAAGTGTGGGCTTGTATAAGGAATAGATGTTCATCCAGAAAAGCATCATCTATGGTTGTAGGATCTTCCTGCAACTGAAGCCTTGAAAGATAATCTGCAACCACATTGGACTTTCCTAGTTTATCAATAACTATGATATCAAATTCCTGCATCAACAGTAACTAGCGAGCTAATCTACTAGTAATTGAAGGCTTATTCATGAGATATCTGATTGTAGTATGATCAGTATGCACAAATATGGGATATCCTATTATATAGTGCCTGAATTTGTTGAGTGCATATATAACTGCTAACATTTCTTTTTCAGTGACTGTGTAATTTAACTCAGGCCCCTGCAAGTTCTTGCTAATATAATATATTTCACTCTCCAAGTTATCAACCTTTTGTCCTAAGACTTCTCCTATTGCATAATCATATGCATCCGTATGAATTTGAAATGGTAAAGACCAATTTGGACCTTTAAGAACTGGTGCTTGGGTCAAAGCGTGCTTGAGCTTTAAGAAAGCTTCATTGCATGAAGAAGTCCATTTAAATTCCATATCCTTGGTAAGTAGAGAATATAAGGGACTTGCAATTTTGCTAAAATCTTTGATGAACCTTCTATAATATCCAGCATGACCAAGAAAACTTTTGACATCTTTTTGCTTTACCGGTGCATTGATATTTTGAATAACTTCATTTTTTGTGTGGGTCAACCTGTATTCCTTTTATAGAGATATGATGACCAAGTACTATACCTTCCTACATCATAATGAAGCACTTCTCATTGTTTAATGACAAACTATAGTCTTCACACCATTGCAAAACTTTCTTCAGGTTCTCCAATGCTTCTTCAAATTCAGAACCATAAGTTGTAAAATCAACCATATAAATTTCCATGATGTCTTGGGAAATATCTGAAAATATGCTTATCACTGCTCTTTGAAAAGTGGTTGGAGAATTACATAATCCAAAAGGAAGAACAAAATATGCATGTGTTCCCCAAGGACAAGTAAATGTGGTCTTCTCTTGATCCTCTAGGGCAATTTGAATCTGGTTGTAGCCACTGAATCCATCAAGAAATGAAAAGTATCTCTTCCCAGCCAAAGAGTCTAATACCTGATCCACAAATGGCAATGAAAAATGATCTTTTCTAGTTGCTAAGTTCAAAGCTCTATAATCAACACATACTCTCCATTTTCCTCCTTTCTTAGGAACTATTACCAAAAGTGATACCCATTGACTATCAGAGATAGGATACATAAACCTAGCATTTAACAACTTCTGCAATTCCTCTTTAACTATTTCTTTTAATGCATGATTGATTCTTCTTTGTGGTTGTCTAAGTGGGCTACAATCTTCTTTTGTGTAGATACGGTGGGTACAAACTGTTGGATCGATTCCATGCATATACTTGTAATCCCATGCAAAGGCATGTTTATGACATTTAAGCAAGTCCATGAGTGCTACTTTTTGAGTATCTGCAAGATCACTGTTGATATTCAAATATTTATTCAAATCAACTTCTATTTTGATAGTAAGATCAATTTAGGATATATCAGAAAAATGAGAAGTGCAGACTTCCTACGGCAACAAAGTATGCAATATATCAGTGGCTGCAGGAAAGTCTAAATCTGCAATATTTGGTACCAACTCCTACAATTGTTGTTCTTGTTTCAACTCATTTGTCAGAATTTTATAAATAATTGAGTTTTCAACATGGAATTGCATGAATAGTCCTCTATTAATCATCATAAGGTGATTAATAGAGTCAACTCCTTCAGATTCTTCTCCCAAAGTAGGCCAAACAACTTGTTGTTGTTCAAACTGGGGCTGAGCAAGAGAATACAAAGCTAATGTTTTTCTAGAGTTCCCATCTGAAATACTCAAATCCCCTGATCTACATCCAATATATGCATCAACCATGGCAAGCCAAGGTCTTCCCAAAATCACTAGATATCCTCCTAATGTCGCCTTTGGAGACATGATCATAAAGTCTGCAAGGTATTCCTAGAAATCCAAAGTAACAACCACATCTTCAATCATACCATCAGGTCAAACTATAGAGCTATCAGCAAGCTGTAGGACTGTAGGTGTAGGTCTGAGACTATTGATTTCAAGTTGCTGCATTACTTCTCTTGTCATCACATTAATGGCTGCCTCTAAATCAACCAAAACATTCTTTATCTAAGTGCCATTAATGACTATATTCATAACAGGACTACCAGGATTAGAATACTTAGGAATTGAAACTTTTCCTAGCATAATATCTGCCAGTTGACCCATCACATGCACTATTTGTGGATCTTTCTTCTTCCTGTCGGGATTTTTAAGACATGCTTCCCTAAGTGCCTTACTGTATATAGGAACATCTTTTATTGCTTGTAACAATGAGATTTTAATACATACATGTTTCAGTTGATCTATGATATCAAAACCTTGCTCCTGTTCTGTAAGAACTTAATTTTCTTGCAATATCTGGGGAAATGGGGGTAGTCTTTGTTTCTGAGGTATTGTGGTTGTTGGGCTAGAGATTTCTTGTTCTTCTTGCATTTTAGTTATAACTGGAGGAGATAGATTAGGCAGAGTTGTCCCGGATATGAGGTGAATATCACTTATAGATAAAGAATAGGTTGGGTATTGATTAGGGTCAGTTGTTGTTGTTGAGATTTAATATTAGGATTTGGCATTGGTTGAGTGGGCAGCTATGTTGGTTTAGGTGGAACAACAGTGGCTGCAAGGGGAGGCGTTGTTGCAGGTGGTTGTGGTTGTTGACTAGGTTGTTGATATCCAGTAGATTGATTAGTCCATGGTTGACTGCCCCTCCATTGAGGAGTGGGTTGCCAATTCCTAAAGTTGGTGCCCTTGTGCCTGAGGTGGAGAGCAATTTCCTTGTGGTTGCTGCCACTATGGAATTTGACTAGCAAAATGTTGCCCTTGGCCTTGAGGACCATACCAGTTTGGATAACTACCATAATTTTGAGCATATGGTGATTGCCATTGATTATTTGGTACATAAGAATTTCCACTATAACTAGAAAAAGAAAGTGGATCAGGAGGCATACCTTGCCTTTGGAAATTTGGCCTTCTTTGAGCAACATAGAAAACTTGTTCATCCTCACCTTGTATTGGCTTGAAGTCAGGAACCTCGAGATTTGCAACCATTTTACATCTACAGTCCATTTTTCTTTGTCTACAATGAGGGTATAATTCTACAAGAATGCATCAGCTTCTTTATGCTTCTTCTTAGCTAAGAGTGTATCCAACTGAGTAGCCATATTGTTTATGATATCCTCCTTAAAGTCCTCCAACAAATGGCTAAGTTCCATTCTAGAAACTCCAGTACTAGATGTTGATGAAGGAACTCCTGGCTTGAAACGCCTGTTTTTTTAGAAGCTGATCTAGAATACTTCTTACAAATTTGTCCTATTTTATTCCATGTAGATTGTGTAATGTCACCTCCTCCCATAAGATCCAAAGCATCAGTGCATTCATCACTGATTCCCCTTAAAAATATCATCTTGAAGGAATCTTCATTTAGAGTGCTATGCTTGGACTTTTTTACACCAAACAGAAACCTTTCTAGGTAATCCTCAAGACTCTCATCTTCTTTCTATGTCATTCTAAAAATATCGTCCCCATGGCAATCAATGCCTCTACAATAGTCTTTATACTTTGCAAGAAACAAAAGTTTCATCTCGTCCCATGTATTGATTGTGCTACTACCCAAGCTCATAAACCATCTTAAAGATGATTCTTTCAAAGTGACAGGAAATATTTTGAGTCTATGGGCATCTGTAGTATAATCAAAACTCCTACAGAGAACATCAAACTCAAATAGGAATGTGTCTGGATCCTCTGTCACTAATCCATAGAATTTAGGGAGGGAAGAAGCCAAAATTTTCTTGACATTAGCATTATCATGCTGATCAAATATGGGAAACTCAAATGTTGGGTCCAAAGGTGGGGATGGATTATTCCCACCAGGAGGTGGGTTTCCTTGCATTGGACTTGTAAGGGGAGTTACTAAATGAAATTATTCTTCTAGTAGTCCAAAAAGGAAGTGAAGGTTGCCTTCAGGAAATTCATATCCATGGTGATTCAAGTTCTCTAGGGTTTGATAAAGTTCAGCAAAAGGATTTATATCTGGGGAATCAATTTCTGCATGATTAGGATGACTAGGTAGAAATCTACCTAGAACATCTCTTCTTCGCCTATGCATGTAGGTTCATAAATTTTTTTCGAACAATCAGGTATGCCAAAAAAAGCAATTAACTGAAAACTGAAGAGATAATAACCATAATAGGTTCTTATTTTGACACCATCCCCAGCAATGGCGCCAAAAATATTCAACCCAACAATAAGAATAATAACTCTAGTTGAAGTCTCAACCCGAAGTTTGGTCATTCACTTTGTAAAGTCATTATTTCCATAGCTAGTGTTTATTTGATTGTCAACCCAAGGAAGAAATACTTGAAATGGGTCTGCACTATATATGCACTAAGTTACTATAATAGCTACCCTGCATAACTGCAGTAACTAACATCTATGCGAAAAAGATAAGCAAGAATTGAAACTATTGAAAGGCTACAAGAAAAATTTTGCATTAACATAAATTCATTCAAGCAATACTGGCTAAATTCAATGCTACCAAACAAGAATTACTCTGTTTTGGTTTGGCTGCAAGAACAGTCAATGGATCTATTTCCAATGGCTGCAGGAACAGTCAATGCAAGGACGTCTACTATAGCTAAAGAAGAAAACTATTTTTAACAAAGGCATAGGAAACTCACCAAGTGGGCCCCCTTGGATGAGTGATTCCAGGCTTCCCAAAAACAACTCTAAGTGATCAGAATAACATATCTTTATTCATTGTTCTTCGGAAGTCATTACATGATTCAGAATCAAAAGAAAATCAAAACACTTGTAACTTTATTTCTAAAATCCCCTGCTCTGCTTCTTCTCTTTTCTATCTAACCTACAGAAAGAGATAAAGACCTTTATTTAAAAGAAAACAATTACTTCCTACTACACAGATTATGCCAATAAGAAGAGGCGGATAACCTATCGAGAAAGGAAATAGCTGGAGTTAAGTCACTGATAATGTGGATCTAAACCGAACCACAATCATAACACATTGTGGCGGTATTTTCAACACTAATGTCTACTTGAGTAAGACATCAGTAAGCATTGTGCAATTACTTTTCCTCTGTCGTTCCTTACGCTCATCAGCATTTATGTTGATTCAATCTTTTAGTCTCCCCTTGAATATCTCCTACTGCAACTGGCGTGATAGGAGAGCCTTCCCAACAACATCAATTTATTCATGCAATTCAAAAAGAAAGAACATACACATCTATTTTAATTAATCAAAACATCTATTAATTTCACACATGATATTGCCTAAGACAATCTGCATGGCAACAAGAATGAATAACATGGCTGTAGGAACAAACTGGCAAAGGCAAAACATGTTTTAATAGGTTCAGGCTAACATCTAAAATACATATAGTCAACTTTTGATACATCATTACTATCATGTAAATCAAAGTATGAGAACAACTTAAGAGTTCTGGAGATAAAAATATGCTAATGTCTCAACTCATCAACAAGGACATGCATGGAATTGATCCTATAGATTGTACCCGTCGTATCTACATAAAAGAAGATTGTAGACCACTTAGATAGCCATAGAGAAGAATCAATCCTACATTAAGAGAAATAGTTAAAGAAGAATTGCAGAAATTATTAAATGCTGGATTTATCTATCCTATTTCAGATAGTCAAAGGGTGTCACCTTTGGTGAAAGTTCCCAAGAAAGGAGGAAAATAGCGAGTATGTGTGGATTATAGAGCTTTAAACTTGGCAACCAGAAAAGATCATTTTCCATTACCATTTGTGGATTAGGTATTAGATTCCTTAGCAGGGAAGTGGTACTTCTCATTTCTTGATGGATTCAATGGCTACAACCAGATTCAAATTTCCCCAGATGATCAAGAAAAGACTACATTTACTTGTCCTTGGGGAACATATGCATATTTTGTTTTTCCTTTTGGATTATGTAATGCTCAAGCTACATTTCAAAGAGTAGTAATAAGCATATTTTTCAGATATTTCCCAAGACAACATGGAAATCTATATGGATGATTTTACAACATGGTTCAGAATTTGAAGAGGCATTGAAGAACCTGAAGAAAGTTTTGCAGCGGTGTGAAGACTACAATTTATCATTGAATAGTGAAAAGTGCTTCATGATGATACAGGAAGGTATAGTTCTCGGTCATCATATCTCTATAAACATGGAATAAAAGTTGACCGAACAAAAATAGAAGTCATTCAAAATACCCTGCACCGGTAAAGCAAAAAAATGTTAGGAGTTTTCTTGGTCATGCTGGATATTATAGGAGGTTTATCAAAGATTTCAGCAAAATTATAGGTCCTTTATATTCTCTTTTGACCAAGGATATGTAATTTAATTGGACTTCCTCATGCAATGAAGCTTTCTTGAAGCTCAAACAAGCATTGACCCAAGCACTAGTTCTTAAGGGTCCAAATTGGTCCTTACCATTTCATATTCATACAGATGCATCAGATTATGCCATAGGAGCAGTTTTGGGACAGAAGATTGACAATTTGGAGAGTTCAATTTATTATATCAGCAAGAACATGCAGGGGCCTAAGCTTAATTACACTATCACTGAAAAAGAAATGTTAACAGTTATATATGCACTCAACAAATTCAAGTATTATATAACAAGATATTCGATATTTGTGCATACTGATCATACCACAATCAGATATCTCATGAATAAACCTTCAATTACTGGAAGATTGGCTCGTAGGTTACTGTTGATGCAAGAATTTGATATTACAGTTGTTGATAAACTAGGAAAGTCTAATGTGGTTGTAGATTATCTTTCTAGGCTTCAATTTCAGGATGATCCTGTAGCCATAGATGAGGCTTTTCCAAATGAATATTTGTTCCTTATAAAATCACACACTCCCTGGTATGTTGATATTGCCAATTATGTAGTTGCTAATAGAATGTCAATTCATTTCTCTCCTAAAGAAAGAAGATTGTTAGTTAAGAAAAGATTTAACTTCTCATGGATTGTCGATTGTTTATTTTATACTAGACCTGACCAAGTCATGAGAAAATGTGTTAGAGAGGATGAAACATATGATATCCTTCATGCATGCCACGATGAGCCATGTGGAGGACATTTTGCTGCTAAAAGAACAACACTTAAAATATTGGGCACGAGATATTATTTGCCAACATTATATAAGGATGCAACACAATACACCATGAAATGTGACAGATGCCAGTGCATGGGTAGGCCTACTAGATCTGATGTAATTCCATTATATCCATAGATATTAGTTGCACCATTTGATAAATGGGGATTAGATTTTTTTGCACCAATTGATCCTCCTTCCAATGGAAAATCTTACATTTTGGTATGTACTGATTATGTCACCAAATGGGTAGAAGCACAAGCTATGACACATGCAAGAGATAATAAAGTGGTTGAATTTCTCTATGAAGAAATATTTACTAGGTATGGAGTTCCAAGAGAGATTGTTTATGACCAAGGACCATAGTTTACTTCCACATTGATTGCAGCTTTGGTTAATGAATACAATATCAGGCACGACAAGTCTACCCCATACCATCCACAAGCAAATAGTCAGGTAGAAGTCACAAATAGGGATCTAGAAGCCATTCTTACTAAAATAGTAGTTGTTCGTAAAAAAGATTGGTCTCAAAGACTTCCTGAAGCCATTTGGGCATACAGAACAACATGGAAAACACCATTTGGTTTTACACCTTTTGAAATGGTGTATGGAAAAACAATAATGATGCCTATTGAGTTTGAACACAAAACTCTGAGAACAACCCTACAATTGAATATGACACTTTCTGAAGCACAAAGAGACTACATTCACCAATTAAATGCTTTGGATCAGCTGAGAAAGAGGGCTATCCAACAAACAGTACTTATTCAAAATTAGAGAGCTAAGTGGCATGATAAGTACATAAAGGAGAAGAAATTTCAAGAAAGTGATTGGACGCTGCTGTATGATTCTAGATATAAGGATATTGTGCGAAAGTTGCAGACAAGATGGTTAGGCCCATATGAGATAGAAGAAGTTTTAAAAAATGGAGCAGTTTGCTTGACCACTATTGATCCAGTCGATTCAAGCTTTTAGTAAATGGTCACCGACTATGGCTGTATCATAAGCCTGCAACCAAAGAACAATTCCTGCAACAATTCACCAGTTGAGATCAAATATCAGTTCTTGCAGCAACTGTTGAAGTTCCTACAGCAAATGGAGAAGTTCCTCCAGCAACCGAAGAAGTTCCTACAACAACTGAAGGAAACATTAAGGGCGTGGTTCATGCAGCTTCTGTAGGGAACGTTCCTAACACTCAATAAGTTCTTCAAGCATCATTTCATAAAGATATTTCTATGTCTTGTGAAAATATTATTCTCCATTAATAATTTTTCCATCCATGTCAACCCACTTAATTTCTTTGTCTATCATTTCATTCACGTCACATCATTTCATTTCACCCTTCTTTTTAGCTAACTGTTTCATGCAACATTTATTGGCATGATTGCAAGTATGTGCATATCTTATTTTTTATTAATTATGCATTTATTATTTTACTATGATTATTGCCTATTTCAAATCTGCATACACTTCCCTCTATCCTTTTCGCATGTGTAGACACGTGTCATAATAAGTTGGGGGGGGTGTTTTATGGTCCGATTTCCAAGTTAAGTAATTATTCATCCTCAACTTGATTTGATTTTCCTACCATCATTCTTTTTAATGAGGCATTCTTTGGTACGAGTGAGCAATGCATTCTGCCGCTGAAACTGGAAGTAAGTAAGGAATTTTCAAACAAATATTTTAAGTTCTACATATTACTTCAGGCCCTCATTCTCAGCTATGGAAATTATTTTGTGAGCTGAAATAGTCATGGGTGGAGATCCTATCTGCCATGAACCTATAATCCATGACACATTGCTATAGGATGCCCTATGTGAACATTATTTCTATATGCATGGGTGGATTGATTTTTTTTTTAAATAACGGATTTCAATGAGGAAATTGCTTCTAAGTTCATACATACATTCAATGAAGGAGAAGCCTCTGTCAAAGGATTGAGAGTTATTGCTATAGAACAACGAATAGCTAAAGTTATTGGGTTGCTGCAGGAAGGAGAGTTGTTTCCTGAATCTAAGGATGCAAGAAGCGCTAAGGATAATTTACACACCCCACAGATGGACCTCTGACGGTGCACAAACAGGGAACCAAACGGGTATCTCTTCCAGCAAAATGGCCCCAAGTGGCATTATATATAATGAAATACATTACCTGCGATGGAAGGTAGTCAAATTTACATTCGGTCCATTTCAAATTGCTTAGTCATTTACGGCATGGCCGAAGGGTAAATGTTCCAAATTTTCTATACCATCTTATTTCCATAAGTGCCAAAGAAACATGAAAGGGTGGAAATCGTTATGACAGTCATTAGGGTTTAATAAAATTGTTAGTAGAACGTTCTCTTAAGGATGTTTCTCGAATGGCATGGGGGGTATTTGAAGAAATACTGCAATTTAGGGTTGAAGATGCTCATGTTGCAGAGGAATTAGAAGCGCAAGAGGAAGACATAGGAGAGCACTCGTCTCCTAGAATTTTTGTAGGAAATGAACCTCTTGTTGCCAAAGAAGCTTTGATTGTTGCAGAAGATGTGGTGGTTGAAACAAACATTGAGCAGCCCTCCACTCAATTCCAAAAAGGAGCAGCATCTTTTAAAAGGAAAGGGAAAGAAGTAGAGACAATTGATGCAAAAGGAGAAACTATGGTGCAGCCTCAAGCAACGCAAGTTTCTCCTGCAGCCAAAAGCGAAAGCTGAAGGGAAATTCTCCTACAGCAATGCCTCTAGTAGAAACTGTGATGCTAAAAATGTGGTTAGTATAAAGGCATACACATATAATGAGACAATAAAAACATAATTGAAAAGCTTAATTGAAAAACTAAATCAAAGATGCAAACCATAAGCCTTCCTTGAAATGTCCCATTTTCCTCTATTCTTGAGGACCTTGAAGGTGTTGGATTGATGGGCTCTCAGCGGAGCAATGACCTCCAAAGTGGCAACTCAAGAGTTGAGTAGCTAATTGATCATGATTGATTATGGAGATGATATGAAATACATGATGTAAGAAACTAGATGAACATGCTATGATCAATTCCAAATCTAATTACTAGATAATCGAAATGCAAATTGCCTATAGTAATGATGCCTAAATTGATATGAGATGGGATCAATATGCCTATAATAACCATGCATAAGATGAAATGAGATGGGATCCTTATTGCTCCAAAATGAGGGGTATTTATAGGATTTCCCAGGCTAAAGCTGAGGTGGCAGGAATTGACGGTCCAGATTTGATCTAAAGATATCAAGGGCCAAGATTGAGGAGGTTGGAGAAGAGGTTGGAGGAAGGGACACTTGTCATCTCTGTGGTGACAAGTGTCAAGGAGCCTTGCTCATGAGAGAGCAAGTGTCCAAGGGAGGAGACATGTGGCAAAAGTGCCATGTGTCTCAAGGAGAGAATATCTACACCATGAGAGGTTAGGATAAGGAGGTTATAATGTGCAAGATAGGATAGGGTTAGTTAGACCCAAGATTAGATTGAATGCGTTAGGTTAGGGGATGGTTAGGTTGGGTGGTTAAAGTTAGGAGCCATGTGCTCATTTGAATTTAGAAATTCAAATAATTGGAAAATGACAATTAATCTCAACAAACTTGTTTGTTAATCTTAATTAGTGATTAGAAGAATTGATTAGTATGGGGAGAAATTAATTAATTGAGAATTAATTAATCAAAGGGGGATATGAGATGAACTATATAAATAAATCATTTAGATTTATTTACTAGTAGATGAATAGAGAAATTAATTAAATTGCTTGTGAATTCAATTAATTGGGAAGGGGAATTAATCAAATAACTGTGTATTTAATTAACTATCTTCAGACCAGTTTTAGGTGTATACATTTTGCCCCTCTTTGAAGCGATGTGTGATGACGCGTTGGTTCAAAGAAAGCTCGATTGATGATGTTGTTGATATTGATTTTGATAGGATGTAGATTCGATCTTGATTGGATGCGGATTTGGTTTTGATGTGATACTAATTTGATTTGGAGATGATAAATCTCGATATGATGTTGATTTGATTTTGGAGATGATAAATCTCGATATGATGTCGATTCGATTTTGGAGATGATAAATCTTGATATGATGCCCCAAATGCTGATTGATAGATATCAATGTGAGGATGCCCCCTCGGGAGATCAATTGAGATAATTGACCTTTGGAGTTTTTTGGATCTTTGCGAAATTGATTTCCCGATAGACTATTGGATGATTCCTGCAACTATGATTGATGAAAGTGCGAGTTCTTCGATCACTTTGATGTGTTTCTTGATGTGATGATTGATAGAGTTTGATTGAATTGATAGGATTTGATGAGATCGAGATCAAGTCTGGTTTCAAGAATGGCACCTCCTGTATAAGACAAAGATGATCAAAGCGTCTGGTTTCAAGAATGATATATCCTGTATAAGACTTGATCAAAACGTCTGGTTCCAGGAAGGATTCATCCTGTATAAGACATGATAGAAAGGATCAAATGAGATGGATTGATAGAATTGATAAGATTGATTGGATATTGAACTGACAGTTTGTTGATATCATGTTGCAAGAAGATATATATATGCTGATGTGGGTTCATTTGAGGGGGTAGCATAAGATTCGCATTGGGTTTTTCCAGATTTTTAAAAAAAAAATCCATACGCCTGCCAAAAAATTTTATGCATGCATTAAAAATTTTTGTTTTTGATTTTTGCAATTTTAAATTTTCTCAATATTTTATAAATAAAAAAAATTACAAAAATTGGGGGGGGGGGGGGGGGAGAGTTGATGGTGCGGAGGCGGAGGGCGGAGGGCAGAGCGGAGGAGAGGAGTCCTGGCGGCGTCGTCGGCGCCACCGCGGGCACTGCGAGCATCGCGGGAGGTGCCTTGGGCACCACTGCGAGCGAGGGGAGGGGGGGATTTTTATTTTTATTTTTTTTATTTTTTTTATTTTTTTTATTTCGATTTATAGATTTTTTTATTTTTCTGATTTTGATTTTGACGATTTTCCGATTTTTGATGATTTTTCGATTTTAATGATTTTTTTTTTTTTTCGAAATTTTTTGATGATTTTTCGATTTTGATGATTTTGATTTTTTTTTTTGAAATTTTTTGATGATTTTTTCGATTTTGATGATTGCTGATGATTTGATTATTCTGATTTTTTTATTATTCTCGATTTATACTTGATTTGATTGGGGGAGAGCTGATGGTGCGGAGGCGGAGGGCGGAGGGCAGAGCGGAGGAGAGGAGTCCTGGCGGCGGTCGCGGGCGGCGTCGTCGGCGCCACCGCGGGCGCTGCAAGTGTCGCGGGAGGTGCCTTGGGCACCACCGCGGGCGCTGCGAGCGTCGCGGGAGGTGCCTTGGGCACCACCGCGGGTGCCACTGCGAGCGGGGGGGGGATTTTTATTTTTATATTTTTATTTTTTTTATTTCGATTTATAGATTTTTTGATTTTTCTGATTTTGATTTTGACGATTTTCCGATTTTTGATGATTTTTCGATTTTAATGATTTTTTTTTTTTTCGAAATTTTTTGATGATTTTGATTTTTTTTTTTGAAATTTTTTGATGATTTTTCGATTTTTTTGGTTTTTGACCATTTTTTCGATTTTGATGATTGCTGATGATTTGATTATTCTGATTTTTTTATTATTCTCGATTTATACTTGATTTGATTATTCTGATTTTTTGATGATTTGATTATTCTGATTTTTCACTTCACGTCTTAGTGGTCACACTGATATGAGACAGTGATGTATTCATGTACACACCCTTTTGTGATGAGATATTGATGATTCCTACGATGTATATTTGTGATGTATCTCATATATTTTGTGATATCATTGTACCTTGGACATTGGTCTTGTTTTGATGATATGATATGCAGTCGATCCTATTCGTTCTACATGACCTATGAGATGATGGATGCATTCTATTTGATATATGATTATGATGTGCGATTACTTTCATGATGGACGCTTGATGTATGCTTTAATTTCTATATGCTTATGAATTCTAGATGATGGATATATGATGATGCAGTATTTACATGATGTATGCAAATGCAAATATGTATGGTGATGCTTATAATTTCTATGTGATGTTTGTGTGATTGCAATGCTTTCTATGTTTATGATATTTTTTTATGATTTTCTCATGCATGTTAATATGAGATGGATGCAATGCAATGCAATGGTGTTATTTTATATGATTTGAGATTTGAAGAACATCATGCAATGATCTTACTAAATGAATGAATGATTTGATGCTTTATATGAATGATGCCTTGGTATGCAATGGTTACATGAGATGAACTAACTTATCATGCAGGATGAATGAATTGATTATTTTTGTTATTGTCCAATGTACTCAATCATGTAATAAGAGATATAACACCATGTTAGCTTTGGCCTTGGAAAATATGAGCATTGTGATCCCATGCAGAATGAAATGCAAATCTATCTTAAAATGCAATGCAATGCAGTGATCGGACCGGTCATGGATTCATTGCTTTGTTTCATCATTGAGCCTTTAAAATGTGGGAAGTGAGTGCAAACATCAATGGTATAATTGAACCATGATGACCTGAGCACTACTTTCCTGGGTTTTGATATTGCAAGTTAGCACAAGCATCGAGGTATAATTGAACCAAGATGACCAGAGTGTTGCTTGCGTAAAATAGGCAGTATTAACCATTTCTATATGCAAGTCCGAAATGTCTTCCATGATATTCTGATGATCATTTCCTTAGACAACTTTGCATATATTAATGATTAATTTACAGATAGTAGACAAGAAAAATATCATGTTCCTTCCTCGTTCCTCTAGTCAAAGACATCCTGGAGTTACTCAGAAATCATGATAGCGAAAATCAAAATAAAATAGTTGAACCATTATTGCCAAAGTGTTAAAATCACGAGTCAAGATATGTCATCCATTGATGTGTGTTTTGTCATGTTTAGATTGATATGTGATAGTTAATGGTTGACAATGTGATCTTATGTTCAATGTTGGATGTATCTCAGTTTTTCATTTTGATAAGCGTTGTCTGACTGTTGTTCTACCTGCTTTGATTAAGCTCAAAATGATCAAAACTTTTTTGCCCCCGGCCAAGTTCAGGATTTTGCCCCCAGCCTAGAAACAAGCCTTATTATGATATAGTCAATGATCCAAACCATGATGAGAAATCACCTGGGATGCCTGCGTATGTACAAAAGGCTTTATGATGAATATGAACATCGCTGATGGAAATGAATGCAAGCAAAAGAAAGCGTGAACCAATAGATGACAAAGCTAGCCAACAGATAGCGCCTATTTGCTAGGTTTTCACCATCTGTTTTTATTGCACTTTTTCTCATATTTGATTTTTTTTTTGTTTTTGCTTTTTTTACTGTTTTTAGATTTTTCCGCTTTTTCACCGTTTTTGGATTTTTTAGACATAAAACTTCTTCAAATGAATGCTATTGATGGGTTCCTCAAGCTGATCCTCGTCTTGTGTTGATAGCTGATATGCCCCTGACCCAAATATTGTTGTGACCACAAATGGACCTAACCAGTTTGGTTCAAATTTTCCCTTCTTTTCTCGATCTGACTGATTTCGTGGATTTTCCTTTAGTACTAGTTCTCCTACTTGAAAGATTTGTGGTTTGACCTTGTGATTATAACTTTAGCACATTCTTTGTTGATATACCTTTAAATGGTCAAAGGCATTTTGTCTTCATTCCTGGATCAGTTCTAACTCTTGTAGTCTAGACACTCTTTGTTCTTCATATGGGATGAGACCTTTTAGTGATACACGTAGAGAGGGAATCTCTACTTCAATAGGCAATATGGCTTCTGATCCTATACAAGAGAGAAAGGTGTGGCACCTGTTGGTGTGCGGATACTGGTGCGGTAGGCCCAGAGAGCAGGGTTTAGTTGAATATGCCAATCTTTCCCAACATCGTTCACTGTCTTTTTGAGGATTTTTAGAATAGTTTTGTTAGATGCTTCTGCCTGCCCATTCCCTTGTGGATAATAGGGTGTGGAGAATCTGTGTTGGATCTTAAACTTCTCACATAGCTCTTGTACATCTTGATTCTTGAATGGTCGCCCAGTATCAATGATAATGGTCATTGGTATTCCATAGCGACAAATGATGTAATTCAAGATGAATGCAGCAATTTGTTTTCCTGTGATATTTGTGAGAGGTACTGCCTCGATCCATTTTGTAAAATATTATGTAGCTACAAGGATGAATTTGTGACCATTAGATGAAGAAGGATTTATTTTTCCCACTAGATCAAGACCCCATTGACAAAAAGGCCAAGATGTTGCCAAAGCATGAAGTTCTTGTGCTAGTGCATGGATCAAATTCCCATGGATCTAACATTGTTTGCACGTTCTAGCTATTTGAAAAGACTCTCATTCCATAGTTGACCAATAATAGCCCAAGCGTATGAGTTTTTTCGAAAGGGTAAGACCACTTGAATAAGTGCCACAAATGTCGTTATGGACTTCCTTTAAGGCCTTCTCAGATTCTTCTTGTTCGAGACATCTTAAAAGAGTACCGTCTAGACCTTGTTTAAATAGGGTATCTGCGACAAGAGTATAATGGGAGGATTGGCGAATAAAGTTTCTCTTTTGATTTTTCGATAAGTCGGGAGGTAAGATGTTATCTTTTAGGTATGTATAAGTTTGGCCATAGCGGGAGGAATCATGTCCTATAAGTTGACAAATGGTTTGGGAATCAGGACAATTATGAGAAGGGTATGACAACTCTTCAACCAGGAATTCATAACGCTCTTGATTTTCCTGTGTTTACAATAGAGAAGCAAGTGTTGCCCTAGCATCTGCTGCTTTGTTATCATTTCTTGGAATTTTCTCAAAAGTGATTTCGACAAAATATTTCTTGATATCAGCCACCATCTTTTTGTAAGGCATGAGTTTGTCATCTTTTTTTTGATAGTCATCATTGATTTGATTAATGACAAGCTGAGAGTCTCCAAAGACTTGAAGGTGCTTAATGTTCCATTTTGTAGCCATTTTGATAAATAGAATGCCTGCTCCTGATTTATGTTGTGCTCCTCTATTGATGTCTTCTCTTGATCCATGTTGTGTTCCATTATTGATGTTTGCTCCTGGACTAATATTTGGGTGATGTATTATAAGATCCGGATCGAACCCTTGAATATCTGCGTATGACCAGGTAAAATTGATTTGCCATCTTTTGAAGGATTTCAAATATCTTTTCCTTGCTGGTTCTGATAAAGAGAATGTTGTTGGATGTAGATCGATTGTGTCGATGATAACTGCTGGTTCTATTAGGATAGATGACTTCTCTTGATAGTACACATGTAAGGTGTCAAATCTCCCATCTTTCGGCGCCTCAAGGAGGTTTTCACCGATAGATGTGTCCTTTATTTTTACTTTTTCATGGTCTAATGTTGCCAATAAATGGTTTTCAACATTATACCTGATATTGTTTTCTTTGTTTTCATTTTTGTGACCAGGAGATTTTGCACCTATTTGACTTGAAGATATGTTAGCGAAATCCCTGGTGAAAGTTGTTGTAGGTTTGATTTCATTAAGATATAAGGATATGGCATGGTCATTAGGTAAGGTATCGATATCAGTATGTCCTTCATTTTCCCAGTCCATAGGTTCAGGATAGCTTAAGGATAAAGGATCTTCAGGTTGATATGTTTTAGAGATATTGGGAGTCATGATAGAGATGTCAGAGCTTTCAGTAGGTATTTCCATGTCTAGGACGATACTCTCTTCAGAATGACCTCGTATAAGAAAATCTTGATCGTCCTCGGTTAATTCCATGTCAGTTGTATGTGATTCTGATTCAAGTAGGCTAGTTCCTAATGTTTGTTCTGCATACGTGTGAACTACATCAACACCTACATCTGCTTCTTCCCTTTCACTTTCAAGTTGCTCTTGTTTGTTGTTCCATGAAAATGAATATTCTTTGTTCCCTTGATCTTTTAGCTGCATTTGTTCTTCCATGTTTGACAAAATTAATGCAAATGATTGTTCCTTGGATTGTGTGTTTGAATATGCTTCCTCTCTGTTATGTGAAACAATGATCTCTTAAGCTGATTTTGGTTTATTACCACACTACAGTGGATTTAAGTTTGCTGATATTGTAATTTCTTGTTCATTGTATGGAAATTTTAAGCATTGATGACATGTGGATGTAATAGCTTGTATGTCCTGTATCCATGGTCTTCCCAAGAGTATGTTGTATGGTAGTTCCAAATCTAGGACTTGGCATGTTGTGTTTTTCTACAAAGGTCCCACTCTGACGGGTAATATCACAACTCCTTTAGAGGAATTCTCTTCTTCATTATGTGCTTTGATTTTGATCTTTTTCAGGGGATCCACTGCATCTTCTGAACAACCTAGAGCACAGACAAGACTCAATGATCAAATATTTAAGGTAGCTCCCCCATCTATTAGGACATGTTTAACGAGCGTTTTATGAATGAGGACTTCAATTTGCAAGGAATTGCTATGGGTATGTTGCAAGGAATCAATGCTTGGATATGAAGTAGATGGGTTTTGAATAGGATCCTCTGACATAGGTTTGATGGCCATTATGGACATCCCTTGGGGAACATCATCTTTGGGTGTATTGTCTGGTGAGGATGTTATGGAAGGTTTTTGCACTTTTTTAAGAAGTGTAAGAATAGATGCCTTTGGATAGTTAATTTGCTTATGGATGGATGGATCATTGTTAGACATGGGTGCATGATTTTGATCTTCCTCATCCAAATCTTTTAGGGATCTCTTTAAGAGGTGCATAAAAGAGCCACCTTTCTTTGGATATGCATTTGAATCTTTGTTGAGTTTTGACATGGTTGGATTTTGATTTTGGACTTGTTTGATTTCTCCAATATGTTGGCTTGTTATGTGTTCTTGTCTTTTGCTTTGGTATGCCATGTTTCTATGATCTTCAGGTATTTCCAATGTTTCAGCGATCTTATGTCTTTGCGCTGCAATTAAAATGGGCATTGTGTTTTGAATGTTTTTGTGATTAAATCTTGCTTAATGTGTCGCAATAAGTGATCAATTGTTGAGGAAATGATTTATTTATTTTTCAAGTATTTGCTTGTTTGCAAGTTTTTCGATCTTAGTTTTGGAGTGCAAATTTTGTGATTTTTGATATGACCAAGTTCAAATAGGAACGATATATCCTATGATAAAGAACGAGGTTATTCTGATCAAGCATTGGAGTTTCGTGATAAAGGATGATTGATCCTGATGAGAAACTATGTTTGAGTGATCAGTTTATCAAGAGAGGGTGATAATGCACTTTAAGGTGTTTGATCTTTAACTTGTTTGAGGTGAATACTTGAAACCTTTGTGTGTCTTGCTCTTGAATCTGTTTTTGACAGAAGATAACCTGATTGAATGACCCAAGAAGATGACCTAGTCTCTATGTTTGACTATTTGAGAAATGGGTTGTTTTTGTTTTTTTGATTTCGGTGCAGTTTACCAGAAACACTGACAAAATGACCAGAAACGCTGCTATACGGACCAGTAACACTGACAAACTTACCAGAAACGCTGCTATACGGACCAGGAATGCTGACAAACTTACCAGAAATGTTGTTGTTTAGACCAGAAATGCTGTTGTTTGGACCAGAAACTCTGACAGACTTACCAAAAACACTACTACACTGACCAAAAACGCTGACATACAGACTAGAAACGCTGACTGACAAACCAGGAACTCTGTTATGCTATACAGTGACTCTAAAGTTCAAATAATGATATGTAGGTTTAGCAAATTGAGTGTTTGAACTTAGGAGATTACAATTTTGACCCAACTCTGTAATATGCTCAAACTTTGAGAGTTAATGTTGAAATATGAGAAATTTGACATTAACACCAAGAGAGTTGACCTTTGGATTGAAAATGCGACTATTTGGACCGAAGGTGCGACCGTTTGGACTGAAAGACCTAATGTTTGAACTATAAACGCTAATGTTTGGACTAAAAGAGCAACTATTTGGACTGAAAACGGTAATTTTTGGACTGTAAATGCGATTGTTTGAACCATATGTGAGACCGTTTGGATTGTAGTTGCGACTGTTTGGACTGTAGGTGCGACTGTTTGGATTGAAAGAGCTAATCTGCTACAAAACTTGTGAATTTGACAGTTTGAAGTTTGAGTTTTCAATGTTTGTTGTATTTGAATGGATGATATCTTGACTTGACTTACAAACACAGAAATCAGATTATATTTTTGTTTCAAAAGGTTTTTAATTGTTAAAAATACATCAATCGGTCTATCCTAAGGAGATTGGCTGAGAATGAAAACCTTTGCTTGCTGACTTAGGTACACACCCAATAGCTAATCAGAATACGCCCGCTGAGTCTCATGCAATGGATTCTCAACGCTGTATTATCCGACTCCAAACGCTAATGAGGGCACGATATGGCAAGTGTCTTGGGAGAGTTACTATCTCTCTTGCACAAAGATTATCACCCTTTTGGAGGTGAATCGGGTAGCTTCTATTTTTAAAGTTCTTAGTCAGGAATTCCGTTTGAAATTACCCCTTGAAGTCACGCAAGCATGATTGAGGCCTATAGCCCAACAAGGTACCGAAACAAGCTGTAGTCACGTAAACGTGATTGAGACCGTGAGGCCCTACAAAATGCCCGATATGAGAGATCTCAAAGAGAACACTCAAATAATCCCATTCTCTGAGACTTTAATCATCAGAGACCTATTTATTATAGTGAGTTGGAATGCTCAGGTCCAACTGTACTCACTTGGGTTGTTCTCACAGGGTGATTACTTTTTCCCACTGTGACAGGCCCTCTAAAGATATGCAATTGAAAGCAAAGGATGAGTCTAGCTTTTTGATCACCTAAGAAAGGTGAGAGCATACTCGTCTATCATCAAGACACATAAGACATGTTTGTTCATTTCCATTGTAATTAGTCTATGTACCTAATTTAACAAATATAAGTGCAAAATCCCGCAGCTGCAAACAAAGTTAGTAGTTTATATTGCATTCTTTGGCGGCAAAATAGTTTATGACTCTGGTCTTTCACAGCGAAATAAGTACCTGCAAAACTAACAATCTGCCAATTAGGTTCAGAAAAATGATTGTCCAGAAGCAAAAATGAGGAATGCAACATACAATATTTGCAAAATTAATAAAAACTGAAAAACACCATCAAATTGACCAAGAATGCCATCATATGTGCCAAGAACACTGCTCTGCAAACCAGAAACGCTGCTCTGCACACCAGAAACGCTGCTCTGCACACCAGAAACGCTGCTCTGCACACCAGAAACGTTGTTCTGCACACCAAAAACGCTGTTCTGCAAACCAAAAATGTTGTTAAACAGACTGAAAATGCTAATAAATTTGCCAAAAACGCCACCATACATACCAAAAACGCTAAAGTACAGAAAAACTTAAAAACAGAGTTGAGGAATCTCCCATAAATGTCATTTGAGGTTCCGAATCGCCACAAAAGAGGCTAAGAACGCGATTCGGGAGCCCAAGAGAGCTAATCTGCACTCCAAAGAGCTAATCAACCTGTCAATGAAATTTCCTGCAAGCAAACTTGTTAAAGATCAAAGGGGCTAGGCCCCACGGTGGGCGCCAATTAATGTGATGCTAAAAATGGGGTTAGTATAAAGGTATACACATATAATGAGACAATAAAAACATAATTGAAAAGCTTAATTGAAAAACTAAATCAAAGACGCAAACCATAAGCCTTCCTTGAAATGTCCCATTTTCCTCTATTCTTGAGGACCTTGAAGGTGTTGGATTGATGGGCTCTCAACGGAGCAATGACCTCCAAAGTTGCAACTCAAGAGTTGAGTAGCTAATTGATCATGATTGATTATGGAGATGATATGAAATACATGATGTAAGAAACTAGATGAACATGCTATGATCAATTCCAAATCTAATTACTAGATAATCGAAATGTGAATTGCTTATAGTAATGATGCCTAAATTGATATGAGATGGGATCGATATGCCTATAATAACCATGCATAAGATGAAATGAGATGGGATCCTTATTGCTCCAAAATGAGGGGTATTTATAGGATTTCCCGGGCTAAAGCTGAGGTGGCAGGAATCGACGGTCCAGATTTGATTTGAAGATATCAAGGGCCAAGATTGAGGAGGTTGGAGAAGAGGTTGGAGGAAGGGACACTTGTCATCTCTGTGGTGACAAGTGTCAAGGAGCCTTGCTCATGAGAGGGCAAGTGTCCAAGGGAGGAGACATGTGGCAAAAGTGCCATGTGTCTCAAGGAGAGAATATCTACACCATGAGAGGTTGGGATAAGGAGGTTAGAATGTGCAAGATAGGATAGGGTTAGTTAGACCCAAGATTAGATTGAATGGGTTAGGTTAGGGGATGGTTAGGTTGGGTGGTTAAAGTTAGGAGCCATGTGCTCATTTGAATTTATAAATTCAAATAATTGGAAAATGACAATTAATCTCAACAAACTTGAGTTTGTTAATCTTAATTAGGGGTTAGAAGAATTGATTAGTATGGGGAGACATTAATTAATTGAGAATTAATTAATCAAAGGCGGATATGAGATGAACTATATAAATAAATCATTTAGATTTATTTACTAGTAGATGAATAGAGAAATTAATTAAATTGCTTGTGAATTCAATTAATTGGGAAGGGAAATTAATCAAATAACTGTGTATTTAATTAACTATCTTCAGACCATTTTTAGGTGTATACAGAAACCATTCCTACAGCTACTCCAAAAGTTTATGCAAGAAGGACTCGGTGGAGTACACAAAAAGTTCGACCAATAGGGGATGCATTGGAGGTTATTTCAGTAGAAACATTAGAAGAAGAACATGGGAGTCCAACAGAGGTTAAATTCCAGGAAGAGCATGGCGCTGACAGAATTTCAAGTCTGGCATATGTGGCAGAATAATTTGAAGAACCTATTGAAGAAATTCCACACCCTAAGGTAACAGCTAATAGACCTCCATCATCTCTCACTACTTTGTCTATTGCATTAACATTTTATAGGCAGTGGGAGATAAAGAGGGCTAGGTTACATGGAATTATTGATATGCAACAGAGGTAAATTGAAAAGAGGGATAATCAGATTGCAGAATTGGAAGCTAAAGTTGACACTGTTACCAATATGGTCCCTGAATTGATACAATGTAGGGCTTCACCAAGGGTTTATGCCTTGCATCTAAAAGAGTGTTATTTAAGTTTTAAGCTAAACCACATTACTAGAGACCTTACTCCTTCTTTAGACACCTCGGAAGAATTTTATGATGCTTATAAGACCTCTCCAATAGCTATTAAAAATTGATTGTGTGAATTCTATTTGCATAACTATGTTGTGACTTCTGATAATGAGTGGAATCCCTTGTTATACATTGGTGAAATCCACATAAAACCATTAATGTCATGGGTGCAAAATGAAATTAGCATGGGAACTCATGCCAAAACATCTAGAAATCTGGAATTTGATTGTCCATTGCCACTCAAAGCTGAAGCCAAGGACTCACGAGTTCTTTATTATGATTGGCATAAATTATTAACAAGGCCTGATGTAAGGATCCAAGTGTTACCAATGAGGGAGGAAATATTCCAGGCATATGAACACTTGATTAAAAATGAAAGTGCAACTGCAGTTGATTGTCTATTTGATTCAGCGTTGGAATAATCTGCCAGGGGAATTAAAATAGGGTGAACCTCATTCACTGCCAAATTTTCATGCAGCTATACAGAGAGCCCCTAAATACATCCATTTGGGTAGGATGAAAAACAATGACTAGCTACCCTTGATCTTCTAGCCCCCTATCCTTATGTGGCCATTGATGGGATGCAGGGTTACAAACAAACCCTACGAGGTAGCCACAGAAGAAGCCAAATGGGCCAGACTAGAAAAGATGAAGGGAGTTTATTGGAATTTGGCTACAGGAGGGACAAGACGGGGAACTATTGGTGACTTGCGAATTAGTGCCCGAATCAGAAACTTTCCTCTTGTTGGAGGATCAACAAGACACTAAGTTGGGGGGTATGATGAGTTGAGATATTAGCTCCTTTTATTCCTGGAACTCATAAGTTTTTGTCATGTTTTAATTTGTATAATGGGATGGTAATGATGTATTAAAGTTTGACTATATGCATTTCAGATGTTTGAACCCATTAAATCATGTTTTGTCTTTGCCAATTATTCTTGTTGCCATGCCAGTTATTCTTGTAGCCATGTGATTTGTTCATGTTGCCATACAGATTGTTATAGGCAATACCATATGTGAAATGAATAAGTGTTATGATTAATTAAAATAGATATGTATATGCGTGTATGTTCTCTCTTTTCAATTGCAGGAATAAATGAGATGTTGCGGAGAAGGTTGTTCTGTCACGTCAAGAAGGCAGTTTGAGATATTCAAGGGGCAACTAAAAGTTCAAATCAGCGAAGAGGATAACGGGCGTGAGGAATGGCAAAGGAGTAGCAGGGCGCATAAGACTCATTTATGTCTGACTTTAGTGAGCATCAATCTTGTAATACCGCCACGCTATATTCTTGGTTGTGGTTTGGTGTAGATCCACGTTTTTAGTGGCTTAACTCCGACTGTTCTCCTTCATGAATGTTATTTGCCTCTTCTCATCAACGTGATCTCAATTGTAGGAAGTTGTCGTAATTTTCTTTTAAATAAGTGTCTCTACCTCTTCTCTGAGGTTAGAAAGAAAGAGAAGGAAAAAGAGTAGAAGATTTAGAAATAAAGTTGCAGAGTGTTTTAGTCTTCTTTCATTCCGAATGATGTATCGACTTTTGAAAAGCAATGAATAAAGTTATGTTATTCTGAGAACGTAGAGTTATTTTGGAAGCCTGGATACACTCATCCAAGGGGGCCCACTTGGTGAGTGTTCCTGTGCCTTTGTTAAATTTAGTTTTCCTTTTCTCTTGCAGTAGATGTCCTGGTATTGATTGTTCCTATAGCCACTGGAAATAGATCCATTGACTGTTCCTGCAGCCAAAGCAAATAGAGTAATTAATGTTTGACAGTTCTAGGCTTAGTTAACATTTCTTTAAGTGAGTTTTATGTTAATGTAGAGTTTTCCTGTAGTCATTCAGTTGTTTTAATTCTTGCTTGCTTATCCCAAATATATTTTAGTTGTTGCAGTAATGCAGGATAGTTATCGCAGGAACTTAGTGCATATATAATGCAGACCCATTTCAAGTAATACGTCCCTGGGGTGACAATCAAATGAACTTCAGTTATGGATATAGTAACTTCACAGAGTGAATGTCCAAACTTCGGGTTGAGACTTTAACTATAGTTATTATTCCTATTGGTGGAGCAAATAATCAACACCAAAGTGTCTGGCTAATCCTCCACTATGTTTCTCCTTTATCAAATTCTCCCTCATAGAACTCTTAGGTATGCACAACTGAACTCCTCTAAACAACATCCCATCCTGAATGAAGTAATCCAACCACTTGCTTCTATCTACCATAACCGGTTCTCTACATGCTCTCCAAGGTTCTGCAAAATCTGGGTCATCATCATACAAGGTCTTCAACTCCTCAAATCCTAATACTGTCACTCTCATCTCTGTCAGCAAATTCCTTCTTCTACTTAATGCATCAGCAACTTTTTTATATTTCCCACTTCTATGCTTCAAAACAAAGGTGTAACCCTGCAAAAATTCTACCCATCTCATATGTCTTTGATTCAACTTACTCTGACTGTTCAAATACTGCAAGGCTTGATTATCAGTTTACAACACAAAATCCTTAGGCAATAGGTAATGTCTCCACTTCTTCAAGGCTTGAACTATGGCATAAAATTCCTGATCATACACTGCATATCTTCTCCGGGCATCATTCAATTTCTCACTGAAATAAGCTACTGCTCTCCCTTCCTGACTCAAGACTGCTCCAATTGTTGTTCCACTTGCATCACAATCTACTTGAAATACTTTGTTGAAATCCAATAAAGCTAACACAGGTCGCTCACTCACTTTCTAATTCAACAGTTCAAAACTTTTGTTTGCTGTGGTGGTCCACTCGAACTCCTTCCTATCTCCCCTCATTGTCTCAGTCATAGGACTACAAACATAACTGAAATTTCTGATAAACTTTTGGTAGAAACTAGCCAATCCGTGAAATGATCTTACCTCTCCAATTCTTTTTGGTGTAGGCCATTCAATAATTGCTTTTAATTTCTCAAGGTCCATCTTCAAACCATCCTCAGATATCACAAATCCCAAATAGAATAACTCTTCTTTCATGAAAGTACACTTCTTAAGGTTTATCAACAACTTTTCTTCTCTCAATCTTTGTAAAACTTTTCTCAAATGCAACAAATGCTCCGCTTTTGTCTGACTGAAAAATCAGAATGTCATCCAAATATACAATAACAAACTTACCCAGGAATTTCTTCAATGCCTCATTCATCAACCTCATGAAAGTATTCAGTGCATTAGTTAACCCAAAATGCATCACCAACCATTCATACAGTCCTTCGTTTGTCTTGAATGTTGTCTTCCATTCATCTCCTTCTTTGATCCTGATCTGATGATATCCACTCTTCAAGTTTATCTTTGTGAAGTATTTGGCTCCACTCAAACAATCTATTATGTCATCCATCCTAGGGAAAGGAAATCGATATTTCACTGTGATCTTGTTTATTGCTCTGAAATTGGTACACATCCTCCATTCTCCATTCTTCTTAGGTGCTAATACTGCTGGTACTGCATAAGGGCTCAAATTTTTTCTGATCAAACCTTTCTTCAACAATTCTTGCACATGTCTATTTATCTCTTCATTTTCTGTTGGTGTCATCCGGTGTGCAACTTTGTTAGGAAAACTAGCTCCAGGAATTAGGTCCATGCAATGAATGATACTTCTCACAGGTGGTAATCCATCAGGCATATTATATGATATGATGTCCTCATACTCTGTCAACAACTCCTTTATCTCTTCCGATTGTTCTTCTTCATGCTCTGAATTCTTAGTCTTCTTATGAACTAAGGCAAAACACACATTCTCGTGTCTCATCCCATCCAAGAATTTCCTTCCATCCACCAAATAGATTCTAACATTCATACAAACTTCACTTTTCAAAGGCTCCTCCAAGGGCAACAAGGTTTGCTTCATCTCATTGGCCACAATAGTGTATATATTATTTTTCCCAACCTGTATTGCTTGTCTATCAAACTTCCAAGGTCTACCCAACAAAAGGTGACAAATATCCATAGGCATAATATCACACAAGACTTCATCATGATAATTTCCAATTTTTAATTTTACCAAACATTGTTCACTTACCAACAACGTATGTTCATCCTAAATCCATGCTATTTGATAAGGCTTAGGGTGTTTCAGTCTTTCCAAATTCAACTTAGTCACCATCTCTTCTGAAACAAGGTTATATGAACTGCCACTATTAATAACAACTTTACAACGCTTACCAGATACCTTACATCTGGTCTTGAACAAATTCCTCCTTTGTAAGGGCTCCTCATCTCCTCTGGTATGACACAAAGCTCTCCTCATCATCAACAATTCTCCATCTTTTGGTTTATTACCTGATCCGGTGGGGCTTTCTTCCACCACTGTTGTTCTCCTGGTATTATTCGCCTTCTTACACTCTAAATCACGATGTCCTTCTCCTCCACACTTAAAGCAAGTTCCTCTAAACACTCTCTTGTCTTGTCTTCTGTCATCTTTTCCAAAATTATCATTCTGGTAACCATCGGGTTCTCTTCTCCGGTAGAAATTTCTATCATCCTTTTGGTATTAACCACCATCTCTGCTTACTTCCCTATCCTTGTTTTGATTTGTATAGGTTCCTCTACCTCCGGTATATCCACTTTCTCCTTGAAATCTTCCTCCGGAAAACCTTCCACCCCTACCTCTCTGTCTTTGCTCATGTATTTTGTTCAACTTCTCTTCTACTTTCAGGGCATACTGGTAAGCTTCTTCAACACTCTGCAATTTGATTAAACTGAGTTCATCTTGTATAGACACCTGCATTCCATTCAAATACCTTGCAACTTGTTCAACCTCATCATCAACATGTCTGGATCTAATATTCAACTTGTAGAATGCTTTAGTATACTCCTTTACACTAGATTCCTTCTGCTTCAAATTGTGCAACTTCCGAAACAGATTCACTTCATAATCAACTGGCATAAATTTTGATTTTAACTTAGCAACCATTCGATCCCATGTTTTGATCTTCTCTTTACCTCTTCTCTCTCTATCAACCTGCAAATGTTCCCACCAAAGAGATGCATGTCCTTTCAACCGGGTGCAGGCATATTTCACCTTCCTTTCCTCTGCGTCATTCTCAAAATCAAAATATTTCTCCATCTCCGAGATCTAATCCATCATTGATCTGAATCCAACTTTCCATCATATTTCGGTGGGGTAAAATATGGTTTATTATTCGCCCTACTCAAAACCCTCAAAAAGCTCTCTTCATCTGGATCAATCGCCGATGGGTTTACTTGTTCTGTCGAGGCTTCTTTTTCTTCATCTTCACTTACATCCTCAATATGTCAGCCTCTTCTCTAGATTGTCTCAACGACTTCCAACCGGGATGCAATTCCTCTCAATATTTCCATCACTATCGGATCTGCATTCCCACGTGCTCTACCATTCCTATTTCCTCTTCACGTCATCTTCACACCAGTCCTCTGCAGTTGCAGGTTAGATCCACAATCTGCCACCCCACAACAAAATTCTTAGGACAATGCAATCTCCAAAATGAAATCCGTTCTGATATCACTTGGTGCAGTCACCGGTTAGGAGGGACCTCAAAGAGATCAATTCAGACTGGTCAACAAGAGTAAACACAACAGAAACACAAGGACATGATGAAGGCAATGTAGAACATAATGAATTATATCATGAAAACTAATTAGAATCAACCGATAACATCTGGGTTACAAAAATCAGCTCACAGGTCTGCTAAAATATGCTCAATTACAAAACAGGTCACAACCGAGACCTCAAAACTAAAGATCTATTTTCTATGTTATGTGTAATACCTTGGGATATGAATTCTAATGCTTAATTACAATAATTTATATGATCCAAGGGATCAGGTTGGCCCAAAGACGAATCAAATGATGAAGAACAAGACCTAACGTGTAAAAACAACAAGGTCAGCCTCCGCCAAAGAAATTCCTCCAGAAAATCCAGAGGATGAAGTGTAGATCAAAGGGAAGGTCAGCTACATGCCAAGGAACATCAGAATCAATGCTCGGGGCTCCACATGCTATGAAAGGGATCAAGTAGATCACCAATGCAAATAGGTCCAATCAGTGTCGGTGCCAGAGAACTGTCTCGGAAACCGGAATCGATAACTTGCCAAAAAATGATCCAAATGCTTCGCGGTTTAGGAACAAGGAGGATGATCAAGTCCTCGAGAAAAACCCAACACCTCAAGATCCGCTGAGCCAATGACATAAAATGCATAATTAAATGTTGAAACTGCAAAACAAAAAGCAAAATAGAAAAGAACTATTTTTGGTTGATGCAAGATTGCCAAGAACCGGGGATGCTCCTGCATCAGTTTCTCTAGTGGATTATTTGTTCTGCAAGAGAGCTACATTGGTTTGTGTAGATCAATTATATTAAATAATATATATGGATATGGATATGGATGTGGATGTGGATGTGGATGTGGATGTGGATGTGTGTGTCTGTGTGATAACATGTATAAACGATGTGTGCATGAAGAAAGATATATGATACAAGTTTGGAGAAAAGTAGAGGTTTGAATGTATTACAAAGCAAAGATGTATTAGATGAGAATTAAGTTGTGAACTGTTATCTACATACTTGTAGATGTTATTCCTTCTACAATTCAAATTTCTTATTCCTATTGTATCGAGATAGTTGATTTGTATCTAGCCCTAAAGAAGTGCTCTTCAATTGTGCAACTCTATCTTTTGTACCTTGCTTGAGGCAGTGCGCCTTAGTTTGCAAGTCCAAAGTAGTGAGCTCCCAGGCCTATGGCCTAAATCATAGTAAATAGATATACATATTGTGAGTTAGATTCTCACTATGGTTTTTCCCAGTTTGGGTTTTCGACGTAAAAATCCTGGTGTTTTTGTGTGGATGCTTTTGTTATTTACTTTCATGCACACTTGTTGAATGGAGATTATGGTTAAGTGTTTTAATTTGTTCAAATTTTGTCATATGTTGATTCACCCCCCTCATAGCATCCGCCAGTATTCAACAATTTGTTGTAAGGTGTGCACCCTTGGTCTCCTTGTGTTGTGCAATATAGTGCTTAAGTTTGTGACATCGCTTAACCGCCTCTCATGGATTCATTAAATCTCACGATTGTATTAGGCATTAACAAGTCGATCTTTTGGTGCAATGACAATTCTGGTTCTAATAAGTGGTATCAAAGCCTAGGACATGGGTTCAAATACCTCACTTGTGCTGGGAGGGGATTGTTGCAAGGTCTGCGCCCTTGGTCTCCTTGTGTTGTGCAACACAATGCTCAGGTTTGTGACATGGCTTAACTGCATCCCATGGATTCATTAAATCTTGTGATTCTATTAGGTATTAATAGGTCGATCTTTTTGTGCAATGACAACCGTGTTTCTAACAAGTGGTACTAGAGCCTAGGTCATGGGTTCAAAACCCTCACTTGTGATAGGGGGTTGTTGCAAGGTCTGCAACCTTGGTCTCCTTGTACTATACAATGCATTGCTCAGGTTTGCGACATGGATTAACCGCCTCCTATGGATTCATTAAGTCTTGTGGTTGTATTAGGCATTAGTAGGTCGATCATTTGGTGCAATGACAACCGTGTTTATAATAGGTACTTAGTGCTTAGATATCACCTTTGCTATTATTCCCACATCGTATCAATTTTGTGTAAAGTTGGTACATCCTTGGCTCTCTTCCATGAAAGATATCTCTTCTACAATTCATAAATATTTTAAATTCCCTCATAATGGTACTATTATAATGATTAATCATAGCCTTTTATCAACCCATAACGAAGCATGTAAATTTTACTTTTGATTACTTTTGGGTTAAACAACATGAGCCTTTAAAGCCTCAAAATGACATTCTTTTCTTATCTTACCCAAAATGGAAAAATGAGATGATAATGGCTAAGAGTAAACCTAGAGACCCTACACCCATGGATATTCTTATTTCTCATCTCGAACTTGGTCTTCTTCCTACTCTTATTCCTCCTATATATTTCACAATCCCACCTCCTAAGTCCTATAAAGGAAAGCGTTTGGCATCATGTATCTCTCAACCTATTGGGGTTTCTTGCGATCCTCCCCCTATAAGGGAAGAGAAGAAAACATATGTTGATTGATCCTTAACCTTCACAAATCTTGACTAAAACTAAAAGGAATTGTTGTGCGAGAGAACACCAACGAAGATGTCACGCTGAGGATTGTGAGATTGATTCCCAAACCCTTTCCTCCTTGAAGATACCAAATGTTGAATTGGTCCCATTTGTCTAGCCTTTCCCTAACACTAAAGAGGAAGTTCAACTCAAATCACCTAAGTTAAAAATGCTCAAGAAAAATGATGGTTCTATCTTTTTTTATGTTAAAGATCCAATTATGATTAATTTAGATGATGATAATAATGTTGTTCATGCTAAAGTTGATGATACTAATGATTCTAATGATATTTATGAACTTATTGAGATTAATCATGAGTTATCTTCACATTTTCAAAAGAATTAATCTTCGCTCCTAGTGACAGACAAAGTGATTCATCATTAGAGCATGGTGCTTGCTTGGAACTTGTAGTAGCACCATCTACCATGCTGGATGTGGCTCCTCTTGCATCTTGTCCACAATCCCTAAATGATGTTAAGCAGGATTGGGAGGCAGATGATTTGTTTGACTAGCTTCATTTGTGACGTGGATTCTGTTTTGTGTATTTGCTTGTTCGTGATGTGCTTTCCCCGTGATGCTGCTTGATATGTTTTTGTGTTATGTTAGGTTCTCTTTGGATGACTCTTGTTACTCCTTTAGTGAAAGGTAATAAAGAGATTGAATCTGTTGTGACATTCCTCTATTTGTATCTCAATTCTTTTATATGTTGCATCTATGTTATGGTGTACATATGCTGTTTTTAATAAATGAGCCTTTGTGTTGTCTACTTGGGGATGATGCAAAGCATTGCGATCTCCTTTTTGGTCTCTTCCATGTTGATTCAAAAAGACATTTGTTTGTTATTTTGTGTGCTCTTCTCCCATTGTGTCCTTTGTTCCACTACCTTTGGGGGATGAGGTCAATTCAATACAATTATTCTTGATATACATTATTTATCACAAGTACATTATTGACCCTAAATTTAGTGGAACACTTATGTGGTTTTCCCTATGTGTTTTGTGACCATTATTCTTTGATTTTCCCTTTCTTGGGGGACATCTCATTGTGGTAACACACTTGTCTTTTGGATGCATTCTACCTTAAATCCATTGCTCTCGATAACACATACAAAACCACTTTAATGTGGGGGCATACACTCTGCTCAATGTTACACTTTATGCACACACCAATGATATGTTTTAAATTCAATTCAATATTCAAATTACTTTGAAAACTGAGCCTTTTGCTTTGTAATTTGATATTTCAAAATTTTCTTTTTTCACAACTCATAGTAAGCACAAATCTTACTAGGCCAATATAGTCATACTCCTTCCCCTTCATGTGTTGTCCCTTTTATCTCAATATTAGAGTAGTAAGATCCTAAAGTCTTTGGGGGCTTGGTGTGTCTTGTCTCTTTGGTATCTTGGCAAATTTTTTTCAATGTGACATTGTACTTTACTGTGAGTATGAGTGTAGGCCCATACTCCTACTAAAGCAGGGGCTAAATGTAGCATCGTAAATTGTATCTACATATAATTTTGTCCTCACCTAGAGCTCACCTTGGCATTCTATATTTCAATACTTAATGTTTGCTTTGATTTTGCTCACACCTTCCTGAAATCTACATTTTCAACTCCCTTTCTGACCGTTATTCAAATCCAAAACCTAATTAATAGCACCAGGGCACCCCACTGCCCTGGTCCTCCTAATTAGGACCCAAGTTTGGTCTCGTTAATAGTTACTTCAATTGGACAAGAATTTAGGTCCCATGTCGGCCTACTTTGGAAATTCAAATTTTTTTGGAGAGTTAAGTACAAAAGGAGGCCTACCCCTCCCATTTCAAGTCTAAGCATAAGATGGTTAGATCTCTCTCTCAATTACACTCTAGTGAATTCAATTCAAGTGAGCAAGAAATCAAGCATCTGTCAAGCATTAACGGAGAGGTCAAGTAAAGTTTAAGCATTCAATATGGCATCCATGATCAAGCTTCCATGAAGACATTCTACATGACATCCTAAATTTTGGCATGAGGATTCAAGCAAGATTCATCTAGGTATCAACTCAATCATAAGCATTCAATTTCAGATCTAGCCTTTCCCTCTTAAGGAAAACATTTTGTTGCAATTCAATTCTATTTCCATTTCAACTACCATTTCAATTTCAGGGTTAATTCCTAAATCGAGGTTTGACCCAAGGCAAGCCCATATCCACAACCCCTTTTCTCCCTCTCTCTCTCTCTCTCTTTGTGTGCAAAAAATTGATTAAAGTGTTGCGATTGAATTATTTTGACAAAACAGATGACTAAGTATAAAAGGAGGCCTACCCCTCCCATTTCAAGTCTAAGCATAAGATGGTTAGATCTCTCTCTCAATTACACTCTAGTGAATTCAGTTCAAGTGAGCAAGCAATCAAGCATCCGTCAAGCATTAAAGGAGAGGTCAAGTCAAGTTTAAGCATTCAATATGGCATCCATGATCAAGCTTCCATGAACACATTCTACATGACATCCTAAATTTTGGCATGAGGATTCAAGCAAGATTCATCTAGGTATCAACTCCATCATAAGCATTCAATTTCAGATCTAGCCTTTCCCTCTTAAGGAAAACATTTTGTTGCAATTCAATTCTATTTCCATTTCAACTACCATTTCAATTTCAAGGTTAATTCCTAAATCGAGGTTTGACCCAAGGCAAGCCCATATCCACAACCCCTTTTCTCCCTCTCTCTCTCTTTGTGTGCAATAAATTGATTAAAGTGTTGCGATTGAATTATTTTGACAAAACAGATGACAATGAATGGGTTCAACTTTTATAGGCATGAAAAGTGGAGTACTAAGAAGCCCCACTACCCTGGGCCCAATAATTTTGCCTGATCTTCCGATATGGATCTTGTGCATCTCCCTCGTCTAAAAAACATCTTGACAATTCGACTCAAATTTTCAACCACAAAATCTGAATCATATTCTCTTCTCAAATCTCTGTTCTGAAATCTGGAACATTTTGTTATTACTATTTTGCTCCAACTCTCCATTGTTTTACCTCAGAACTTTAAAAGTCAAATCCAATTTTGACTCTCTAAAAGGGGAAACAACAAACAAGTAAATATAATTAGTGTCTCAACCCTATTCCTTAAATGAATTCTGGCTAGATCTATTGGGTTTAGAATCTCTCCTTTTAAATGTAAGGTTGATCTTATGAAATTGATGGTTTGACTATCCTATATATCCATTTACAATTATCAAAATATGATTCTTATATTCATTTTAGATGTTTAACTTTCCTCTTTTTTCGTAACAAAATATATAATATACTTAATAATTTATGATTAAAAAATATAAAAATTATCATGCTACTCCATTCTGCTTCATTTCTTGACTAGAGTGTCACTATTATTGTTGGGTTAGAAGGCTCCATGGTTTCCATTGTTTTGACCTCCTTCCACTCCTACAACATGTCCTTCACAAATTCCTACCTTGCTAGTGCTTTCTCCCTCTAATCCTTTGAAGTTTGTTCCCCACAAAATAAATGACTATAGAGGAGTGTTGAAGTTGTAAAAGAGTAGAATTGTGCACTTGAATAGATTATTGGTATAAACATCTCCATTCTATTATGCCACTTTTCCGAGATGCGTTCTGTTAATGCCCATCAAGCTTCCTCCTCTGAACCCATCTCCAATATGTAGGCAAAGAACATAATTGCAACATCCACATTTATCCTATATTTATACTTCACATTTAGATATTCATCACCGAGTATCATCTTGATTGCTTGCAACATCATGGGATCATGTCATTTGAATATTTTTCATAGTATCACATTTATTATCCTTCCTCTGAAGGCAGTTTGTTTGTCTTGTGCAAACAACTAAAATTAGCCTCCATAATTTTCTACTCACTTTTGCTTTGTCACTCTTTGTAAGCTAAAAACACAAAATGCAACGATAATTATACTTTTTAATGCCTCTACTCTTGTCACTCTCCACTAAGTCAACACAATCTACCTCTTCCCAGTGTGCTTGCTTGTCCTTTCACTACTATTTGATCTCCTTTGAAATGAATTCACTTAACTCATTTCGAAAGCATCATTGCTTTGGCAATATAATTGCTAAAATTCCTCCCAAATCATGTCCTTAGTACTGTGATCCCTCTCGACTGTCCATTTGGAAATCTTATCTGCTAATTCATTCCCCTCTCTAAAAACATGAGAAATTTGAAAAGATTCAAATTTTCCAAGATTTATCTAATTATAATTATGTATGTATTTTTTTAAATTTTTATTGCATTGATGATGATCTAGGAATCTCTATCCAAATTCAATTTTCTTACTCCTTTTTTTCTTGCCACATTCAAGGTGAGCAATGTCGCTTCTGCTTCATTATTTGTTCCTTCCATCAAATTCTAAGAAACGAAAGCTATTAAATTACTCGTCCAATCTCTCACCACACACCCAGACCTTGATGGCTTGAGATTGCCACTAGATGCTCCATCAAAATTGACTTTCATCCATCCTTCGTTGGGAATTTTTCATCTAACTTTTGATTTGTCGGTTTTTAGATTAACTCATGGAGACCCATTAACAAGTGAATTGATATAAAATTAATTATTTTAATGTGTAGATGAGTAATTAAGTTGTTAGGTATCGAGATGAGTGTGATATTATGGAGATTAACACAAGTGAGATTTTAGTGTCTACATTAGTAATAAAAATAATTTAAAATCTTATAATTATTTAATCTAATTGTACTTTGTATATATACATTTTATTATTTTAAATCGCATTTTACAATGGAACAAGGAAATTCATAAATGTGTACAGAATAACTAAAGCACAAATGATATGTCTTCGGACGTGTAGTGTCGTGGTTATAACACTTTGTTGGTGTAGCAACCACCAAGGTTCAAACCCATGTTGGGACATTGTGCTCGTGGGTTTGAACAAGTGAAGTGTGGCGACGAGGTCCCCCATTTGTGGCCTCATCGGTTTATAGCTTTGGGTCAAAAGCATTTGACGTGGAGTCAGAGGGCATGTCATGCCAGCGTCACAGGTCACGTTAAAAAGTTTACCAGGCATTCAAAAAAAACAAAAAATAAATGATTCATATCTAAAAAACTAAAATTTTATAATCAAGACTATTAAAATAGTAAAATATAAATACATAATATTTTTCAGGTAAAAATTATATTTTTGAATTAAAATTATGGTTAAAGAGTTGAGATATTTACTATATTTTAAAATTATGGTTAAAGAGTTGAGATATTTACTATATTTTTCCAAATAAAAATAAATCAATCTAAAAAAAAAAAAATTATGATAAAAAAATTGAGCTCAATTTGTTAAGCATCTAGTTTTCATTTTAGAAATCCAAGTTCAAAGCTTTATAAATATATCTAATATGAAATTTTATGTGATGACTCTCGATTTTCCATAACTTAGAATATGATATTTCATAATTGACATAGAATATGAAAATGATTTCTATTCATAATCTTCAATAAATAATTTTTAAATTATAATAATTTAGAAATAATAATAAGTGTTAGCTAGATGAGGCCCATTAATGGGCCTCATTGGGCTAATCCAATTAAGCAACCCAATGAAAGTGTGGTGTGGCAAAGGCTGAAGAATTGATGTATTAAGATCAATTTTGATGGGGCATCAAAAGGAAACCTTGACCCTTTGAGTGCGGATGTGTTGCTAGGGATGAATTTGGAAACATCCTTCCAATTAGTGCTCAAAAGCTAGACAAAGGTACTAACAATGAGGCAGAAGCTCAAGCGACAATTTTGACACTTAACTTGGCTTCGAGACTTAAGTCTTAAAGCTTCATCTAGAAGGTGACTCTCAAGTAATAGTGAATTCTATAGTCAAGGGTGAAGCTTTAAGTTGGGAACTAAATAAATTTATTAAGATTATAAGGTCAAAATTAAATTAATTTCAAGACTTTAAAGTCTCCCATATCAAACAAGAAGGTAATAGGGAGGCTGATATTCTCTTGAACTAGGGTTTTCTTGCTAGAGGCAACACCCCGTTAGAATGGTGGGATGATTTCAAAGGGCTAAATTTAGCCAATGAAGGAGAGGTGGGTGTTGATGTGATGGATGGGACGAGAGTCCTTTAGTGTGTGAAGGAGCTAAGTAGAGGAGATAGCGTGGAGGCGAATGTGGATGGCCATACGCTGCCATTGGAAAATCTATGTGGGCAAGCCTACTCAGGATGAAGTGGCAACTTGTGCGAGGTGGGTAAAACAAACAAGTTATTATGCCATTGCTTTAAATGTGGTTGGACTTGATCATACAACACATGGCTTCTTGAAGGCAATGAGTGAAGTTCAGGTGGTGAGTCATAAGGAGAGTGGAGTTTGTTAAGCTTCTCCGAATCAACATGGAGCCTAATTTCTCCCTTTTAATAGACAAGAAACAACTTGCCTTCATGGAGAAAATTTCAGAGGAAAGGGTGAAAAATATCTTTAAAATTGAGGATCCACGTTTCTTGAGGATAGTTGACAAGTTTTGGGGGGAGGAGTATATGAATTCTAAGTTTAGATATTGCACAGACATGGATGTGGCCTCCGTTTTCTTTGCTTGGTGCTTGGAACTAGGCAACAAAGAGGATTTTAAATGGGTAATGAGGGAATGTGGCAGGGAAAAGTGCAAATTTGGTATGGAAACCTTGATGGTCATGATGCGATCAAGGGAAGGATTTGTCATTAAGAGCAAAGAGTGGATTCAAGATGTTGAATTTATTCCTCATTTGAGGCCTTTTTTTGGTTTGGGGAGCAAATGACGATAGGTAGTAGAGAAGGGTGAAAGCTCAAGGTGTTTGGACGTTCATTAAAGAGTATCTGTGCGACTGTGGTCAAGGAGCAGGCGACAAGTGGAGAGGAGCCAAGGAAGGCAAAGCAAAAACATGACTTTTGCAAAGAAGATTGTTGGATCGACAATGAGATGCCAAGGGAGAAGGACCTGAGTGGTGTGCAAAGTAGTTTTTGGTTGTAGACGTTGTTTGTACTTTATGGCGCTGGGTCTAGTAGAAGTTTATAGTTTTGATCATGTAGAAGTTTTTGTTGCCTCTATAATATTTATATATAATGTAGTTGGTCTGTAACAGTATTCATGTTTTGGGGGATGAGTGCTTTCGTTTGCATGAATAGTGGGTTCAACCATAAATTTTTGATTTCTATGAACCTTTTACCGATATAAAAAAATGCTGTCTAAATGAAATTAAAGAATTCGAAATTATATTTCAAAAGTTTATTTTTGTTACAAGCATGATTTTAGCTAAACTAAATTAATGGTTGATTTAAACGAGGATTGTTTTTACTAAATCTATTTAATCGGTTTGATTAAAATTGGCAGGGAACACCTCAGGAAAGTTCAAAAATGTTTCTGCTATAACACCATTAAACCTACAGCAGATTAGAGTTAAAAGTTAAGGGGAATGTTAGGCTCGGGCAGGAAAGGGAAGGCGAATCTTTTCGAAGCATTAAGGCCTAATAAATCTGCAAAACCCTAGGTGGATTCATAAGTTATTGACATAAATCTGCAAATCCGTTGGAGGGTGAGGTCCAAAGGGCAAAGGGCAAGGAACAAAGCCAGCCATGGGGGATGTTGAAAATGAGATTACGAGTGTCTTCCGAAATGTATCAGTGACGGTGGTGCCTTCCAACGAATGGCTCGCCGGGGACCTCTGCTTTGCCACTGGGGAAGCAGAAGAAGAGGGGCCTTATCTGCATTTCATCGAACAGGAACGAAAAGGAGAGGGCCAACCTCAAATTTTTAAAGAGTTTTTGCGGCATTCGCAGGTAGCCTCTCTGTTCCGTATCACTTGGCTTTTTATTTTAAATTTCTCCATCGGCAAAAATAATTTATATGAAATTACGATATATACTGTCCAACCAAGGCTACCACAAGTGGCCGCCCAATGCTAATTTCCGTACCTTTCCCCAAAATTGTGAATTAAATGTAAATAGTTATATGAACAATTTATAATTTTTTTGGGTGTTCACCTTCAGATTTTTCCAGTCAAGTTACAAAAATAAAAAAATGTCCAGGATTTATAGAAATTTAATGGCAGCCAGGCTTTTTAAAAATATTTTTGAAACAGTGGACACCAGAAACTTATACAATTTATATTGTTTTTGATTATAAGTATTGACTTTCCATTCACTTGTATAAACGTAAATAAAAATAAACAGTAAAAGGAAAGGAAAGGTTCTTCACCCCCCGCCAAAAAAGAAAAAGAAATTTGCAAGTAAATATCATGATACCTAACTTTATAAATTTTAATAATAGAATTATTATATATTTAGTATTGTATTCATATAATTTTTTATTTTTAAATCTGCTTTTAACTGTATTTTTTCTGTACTTTCTTATTGTTTAGACAGACCATATTTTAATTCAATTGCATATGTATTTTTTTATGGACAACCAATCAAAATATAAAACATACTTTATCTGGATGAAGAGGTGATGTGGTTTGAAGATTTCTTAGTTATAAATCAATTCCAAGCTGCACAATTTTTTTAGATATATCTGACCTGAGAGGAAAGACATATTTTTAAAAGCTTGTAAAAAGGGGATTTTTCAGCCATATAAGAGGAGAGGGGTGGCCAAGCAAGCACATAGTCATCCACAACCAATCGACCATTAGGGCAATAGTAGGGCCACCTGTGGCATCACTCTTTTTGGCACGAGGATAATAGTATATTGGAATATATAAGTTGTTGCGGACCAAGCCTTGCAATCAATGTGGGGTTAATTTTGCATCACTCTTTTTGGCACTAATACACGAAACAAAAACTTAAAGCATTCATTGTGTTATTGAATGAGTGCTGGAGGCTGTGATAAGGTATTGCCATTGCCTGGTGCTGAAGACCTATGGCTGCCCTACCCTGTTGAAGCAAGTGAGAAATCTGCGAATACAAGGCATCAACTGGTCTAGCCACCAATATCAAGATTCAACAATCTATTTAAAGAGATTATTTTTTTCCAATACAAAGAAGACATGACCTAGTTCAGCAACAACCATTGCATCAAGGTGTGTCATTTTGACAATCATTGCATCAAGGTATTCCATTTTGATTTAGCTTAAATTTTTTAAGCTTGTTAGGTAGGGTTTGTATTTAGTTAAAATGTATTGATTTCAATTTGTTGCCACATAAAAACACCACATAATGAGCACTAGTGAAATGTCCCACTTCTGATAGTCAACCAAAATCGCTTACTCACAGATTGAGAATACCCTGTCTTATAAACATATAGAAATTTGGAACTATATTGTTAACTTTTATTGAACAATTTGCACTTTAAAAAAATCACCACACCAATAATTTTCTCAGTCAAGATGGAAGATAAAGGAAAAGTTTACATAATTGATATTAATCTTTTAAGACATGCTCCAGTTACTTAAAGTCTTAAAACAAACAATACAGATCATTGATGGGAACAAGAGCAATCTCAGTTTTTTCTTCTATTTGGTGAGCCACTTACAGGCTTTTTTACACAACTGCTACTTGTGAACCTGATTGGTCCATGATGTCGCTTAATTACAATCCTTCAGTACTCGATACCAAGCCAGGTCCCTTTTTCCTTGAATCATGGTGGTCTTTGCTTTTGTCAACCTCTAATCCATAAAAATTACAGAAGCAGAATCGTCTCCACCTATCGACCTTATTATTGGTAGGTGTCGAGAGACACATTGACAATAAGGAATATTGTTCCCTCCTTTGCTTGAGTGCTAAATTTTTATGCCTTTGGTGTTTGCAATTAAGGCACCTGGTAAAGCGCTGCTATTTCCTCTATGGTCATGAGCTGTGATCTATCTAGGGTTCGCACTAATTCAGTTTATCACAAATGCTTGGTCATGAGCTGTGATCTATCTAGGGTTCGCACTAATTCAGTTTATCACAAATGCTTCTTTCCTCACGGGCCTCAACCTGGATGTTAAATCTCTTTCTGTGTGCGTCCCAGTCCCTGGTGAGCAGCGATTAGGGCACCTTGGAGTGGCGCTGAGTTACAGTCCTACGACTCCAAAGCTGCCTGGTAATTTGCATGGGCTGTCCTCTTGAAGATGACGTGAAATCCCTCTTCCTTGTGCAATATTAATGCGTCTGATAATAGTTGGCTTCAGTAATATTTGCGGCAGAGATTGTTATAATGCACATTTCAAATGTGTCGATATGAAATACAATTACCCTAAAGCCAACAAATATGAACCATGATATATTGGGCTTCTGTAATCAATCCTGACAACTATTAATCCTTTGCCAATATTCAAAAAGAAGTCCAATATCAAATCGAGCTCACCAATATTATGCATTTAGAACAATATTCTTTATTTGAATCGGCTACCTTAACAACATTTGCAAATAATAACCAAAGCCACAATTACAACCATAATTGCAAATATTAGTTTCTGCAGTTATATAACCTGATTATTTCCATAAATCAAAGCTGTAGGAGTATTCATTCATTCCTTAAAACAAAGAGATATCAATCACTAATATTGACAGCCTCAAAAGACTTCCACATATAATATTCGGAATATAATAATATTTTTTGCCAGATTAAATTGAAATACCAAATACCTCAACCTGGCAATAACTTTATTCCTGAAACATTCATCAAATTTGTTTTTAAAGGAGACTTTACAAATCTGCTCAATTGTGTCTGCTGCCTTGCAAACATTCCACGGGAAGGGATGGGTTTTCGTCCACACCTTCAATTCCAAGGGTTTTCATCCTCAGAATTTCATAAATTATCATATCAAATCCAAAGCATGCTTTACGTCTCCCACCCAGCTTCCTTATAAAGAGCTTCAAGAAACATCTAGAAGATTAGGCTGACTTGAATATTGGAAAACTTTATTTGTTAAAGTGACTTTATAATAGTATTTTATTAATTAATTAAATTAAATTATATTTTTTTTACCTATTAAATATAAGGAGTTCACAATACAAAATACATCATCATCGAATGTCTCATAGCAAGGAGAAATACTGTCCTATAAGCCTACATCTAGATAGTTATAACTTACTGTCAAAATTACATATTTATCATGCCTATCATATCTGTCATCTCTATCTTGTCTATAATATCTTTCATGACTATCAACTCTATCATAGCTAGTGATCATATCATTTAGAAAAATGCCATAGAATTTGAAGTTTTTATGGAAAGCTAGTCTAAGGAGATCTCCCCATCCGGACAGTGGAGTCTCCCATTGTCTCTACCCAAGCAGTCCACCCTTGCGGACGATCACACCACATCAGGACCTTGCCCCACAGTATTGGATCAACATACGGGTGAGTGACTGGTTTAGTAACTGGGATAGTTTGTGCCTGCACTTGGAGATCCCTTCCTTGCCGTGTGTTGAGTTCTCTAATGAAGTTTTCCAGGCCTATCTCAAGGAGATCTATCCTTGGAGTTTCTGGCCCAAGTAAATCCATGGGATATCTCCCATGTGAACATTCTAACTGAGCCATCTTGTAGCAACCTCTCAAATTTCCTCCGTGCTATCCTCATGGCCACTGTTACCTGCAAGTCAATGTCAGAAAAAACGAGTCTCCTCAGAGACTCAGTAAGGTTCCTATCCTTGCCATTGAAAAGATTATCATTCCTAAATTTCCAAATGACCCATATTACTTCAACATAAAAACAGACCAAAAATTATTAGCACTTTTCTTTAGGCTTTGGATATAATCAATAACAACATCAGAGATCTCAATTATTACCAAAACTCAGGCCAAATATTCTCCAGAGTTCTTTAGCAAATAAACAGTCAAAGAAAATATGCTTGACAGACTCAACAATTCTGCAACCTGAGCAAATACTGGACTCCCCAATGTGCTTATGGATAGGAAGCTTTTGAAGAATAAATTGCCAGCAAAAATAGCTTTTCTTGGGCTCAATTGGTCTGGACCATAGGGCTTCAAAGGTCTTCTGCCAAGAGGCAGCATCCAGTCTCAAATTCCAGCAAGAGTCAACATGTGAAAGGACAACATATCAACAAGGAATAAATGTTCTTGGCTTTGGTTCTAGTTAGGAGGGATCCATCCGGCCATGTGAAGAGGCAGAATCTGGAACTATTTTCAGTGCAAGGTTTGGGAAGATTGAGAGGAGAAGAAGCCTCTCTCAACATAGTATAGGTCTTCTTTTGGGAGGTAGGTATAACATATTCAGTCATGATGTCATTCCAACTCATTAGGTGCCCATTTCTAATAACATCATAAAGCTTTTTTAATCCTTTCCCTGCCCAAGATTTAGCTGAGCATCCATGCACTAAGGCCAAGGGCTTACCATTGTATTTCAAGTTCCACCATATAGAGTGTTCACCATATACCTCCCCATTCTCTCAAATAATGCTATTGTGAGGGATATGACTTCTTACCACCTCCAAAGCTTTCCAAATTGACTTGAAGACAGGCGATCCAGAGGGTCTAACCTCAAAATCTCCAACAATAATATCACTAATTGCCAGACCTCCAAGTAGGGCCTCTTTTAGGGATGGATTTACTGATATTGTATCTGATCAAAATTTTCCATGGTTCCTCTCCTTGAAGAGCTCCAAAGATCCACTTAGCTGCAAGGGAGATACCTTGCCATCTCAGATCCTTGAGGCCTGAACCCCCATTCCTCTTGCTCATAGTGCACCACTGCCATTTCACAACATGCTTTTTCTTGCCCCCTTTCCCATTCGACCAAAGAAAGCCTCTTATCATCTTTTGAATATGACAAAATTGATAAGCACTGAATAGCCAGGCTGAAGTATAGTAGATATTGTAGGAAGTAAGAATTTTTTGACAAACTTGAACTCTCCCGGCTAGAGAGAGGAAGTGCCTGTTCTATTTGCTAAGTTTCTTGTCTATTTTTTATTTTAATCCCATCCCACATAGCCTTCAAATTTGGTTCAATGGCAAGTGGTATACCAAGATACCTAACCATATGGTGTGCCCCCCATGTGAAAGAGTATTTACTGCACCAATCAAGAGGCTGTGATTTCCAACTGAGCAACACAGATTTGGGTAGGGAAAGTTTACTGCCTGAAGATTCACAGAAAATATCTAATTTGGCCATTAATGCATCTATGTTGTTCTCCTCTAATCTAGCAAGGATAGCAGTGTCATCTGTAAATTGTATAGTAGATAGATCTTCCCCATTGGGTAGAGTAATCCCTTTCACTATGGGGGAGTTCATAGAATCTCTCAGCAAGTAGTAAAGGGTGTCGACAGCTATCACAAATATAGCTGGTGCTAAAGGGCACCCTTCTGTAATAGGTCTAGATAGGTCAAAACTGTCAGAATTATTACCATTAACCTCCACAGAAACATTAGCATCCTTCATCAATATATTGACCATCCTGCAAAAATGCTCAGGGAACCCTATACTTTCCAGCATCATATTAACAAAACTCCATTCTATCTCGTCATAAGCCTTCTCGAAGTCTAACAGTAATAGAGCTGTATCCTGTTCAGTTTCCCTGCCCGATGCATGGCTTCCCAACAAGTCAATAGATTTTCAAGGATGTATCTCCCTTTAACAAATCCAGTTTGTGTGGGGTTGATCACCTTGGTAAGAATGTTTTCCAATCTCCGAGCTAAGACCTTGGCCCAAATTTTGTATGACACATTAAGCAATGTTATAGGTCTCTAGTTCTTAATTAATGATCTATCTCCATCTTTTGGAATCAACTTAATCAGGCCCTTATTGATATCCCTGCCCAAGGATCCCTTCTCAAGTGCCTCTTGGTATATCTGGAGAAGATCCTCCCCAAGCCAATCGGTACCTGTTTTATAGAACTCAACCGACAGACCATCAGGTCCTGGTGCTTTCCCATTGTTTGGGGCTTGGATAGCTCCCTTAATTTCTTCCAGAGATAGTTTCTTATTTAGCATTTTGGCATCTTCCTTGCAGACCTTCCTGGGAATAATACTTCTCATATAATCTCTGGCCCTTGCCTTATTGTGACCATTATCCTCTGAAGAGAATAGTTTTTGATAAAACTGGGCAAAGGTTTTAAGAATACCAGCCTGATCTGTTATAGCCTCTCCGTCTTCCCAAATATTATCAATACTAACCCTAGCCTCTCTAGATTTCAACAACTGGAAAAAGAATCTAGACCCCTTATCTCAATGCTCAAGCCAATTCACTCTAGCTCTAGTTTTGGCTCCTTGGATCCTCATATTCTGAATCTTTCTAAGTGAATTCTTTGCTTGACACATATTATCCAAAGCCTAAGGGCTTGTGGGAGTGGATTGCAAAACCTCTTCTGCTTGATGCAGCCTAAGATAAGCCAGGGTTTCTTCATTCCTTGAATCCTTGGCCAATTTCTTCCCTATAGTCTGAAAGAGAATCCTCCAACTATGAACCGTTTGAATCCACCCCTCAATGGGGCTGCTGTGTTTGGCTACAGAGTTGTTGAATTGCCTAATAATGAAAACCACTTGTTTGACCTCATCTCTATCAAGAATGCTAGTGTTGAGAGCAAAGGCCTCTCTATTGATTTCTCTTCTATAGGGCAGACAATTATGAGAAATTGTAACCTGAATAGGGTGGTGATCCAACAAAGAGTATGGAGTAACCTTCACCTTCGAACCTGCATCATCCATATTAACCGTGAAGATATCTCTGTTGTAATAAAATCTATCCAATCTACAATATATTCTCTTATTCCCCTTTTGACTTTTGCACCAGGTAAACCAAATGCCTTTATAGTCCTTCTTGCAGCCTGCTAAAGGGTTCATAAGCACATACTTGCTGATCATTCTGTTCCAGAAGAATTTTTCCTACCCCTTCCACTCAAATTCACATCCCCCTGCCTTATCCACCGGGTTCTCTACTGTATTAAAGTCACCCCCAAGGATCCAGGGAACACTCTCTAAATCAAACATCCACCTCCACAAATCAATCTTGCATTTATAATTGTTGGGAACATTAACCGAGCACACCCAAAACTCAATCTCCTTATACTTCAGAATCCCACACCAATCTATTACATGGGGAACAACCCCACCTAGAAACATGCAAAGCCCATTTCTCATTAAGAAGTATAGCTGAGCTGCACCCTTGCCTCTAGCATGGTTAGTGGTGAAGTGCCTAGCATTCCTCTATATGCATTTCAGATTTATGTCTAACCAGAAGTTCACTGCTTTAAGTTCTTGTAGTAACAAGATCTCCATGTTCTTATATAATTTCAAAAATCTCTTAACAACATATTTTCTGTCTAGGGTTTTCAAACCCCTTACATTCCATGATGTGATGTTAAAGTCCATAAGAACTCTTACGGGGAGGTTTCCATAGGTGCCCGAAAGCTATCATAGCATTTGGGTAATTTATCTTTAGTAGCTCTTACTCCTTTGAAACTGTTGGAGGATCCGCTAGGCCCCCCTCTCTTTCTTTTAAACACAAACTCTTGATCAGCTCCTAAGGGAGGGCCATTAGCCAACTTTTTAGATTTGTTGTGTTTCCTAGAGCCTTTCTTGTTAATAGTTAACTTGTCACCATACTCTTTCATAGCTTCCCCCATTAGGCCATCTTTGGAGTGTTTCACAAAAGGAACAATTGCCAAGGAGACTTCCTCCTTATTGTTATTATCCATCACACCAGTGCTCTCAACCTCCATATTCCTCAAAGAGTCACCACCAATCAATGGGGTTCCAACCTTATATCTCCTATCCCCACCACTATTGGGCTTAATGCCAGAATTGAAAGGGGGGGTACAAGGAGATCCAAGAGGAGAGTCCTCCTTCAACAAACTCTCAAAAAAATCAGGAGTCTTATCTTCAACAGATAGTTCCAGGTCTAGGCCCTTAGAATGCATGCCATCCTTGTTAGAGGGGGGCACAAAAGAGCTCCTTTTAATCCCCTCCACATCAGTTTTAGAAGTAGCCTCCCTAGTATTGGGGATAGGACTCCCAAGGAAGCCTTTCCTCTCGCTAGAAGCAGAAGCTAGATGGGGAGGCTCAGGCTCCACAATTCTAGTCTGACCATCTTTAGATTTTAACCTGGAGTCCAAAATACCTTGTACATTGTGCTGGGTCTCATTCAATTTTTTAAATTTTTCTAGAATAATCTGCTGTGCATTGAGTTTTCTATGCATTGAGTTGTCTGTGGTCTTAGAAGCATCAAAGCCATCACAAGGTTTATCTAAGGTAACAAAAGGATTAGTCCCATTTGAGGATCGACTAACTTTCCGAATTTCAGCACAAAGGACGTCCAATCTGTCCATCATAGGGTTAGTAGCATGATAGTCAGCTACATTAGCTGGGGGGCCAGGCAAAAGAGCCGAAATCAGAGAGGAGGGAGAAGCATTCTGTTCAACGTCAGGGGTAGTATCTAGGTAGGGTTTATCATTACTGTTAGGGTTATGACTCTTGCTGGATTTCTTGACTAGAGGGCAATTTTTCCTAATTTGCCCCTCTCTTCTACAGAAAAAGCAAGCATTTAAACCCCCTAAATATTCAATGGGGCAAACAATTGTATCGCTAATGAGTTCAATTTGAATATCATCAGGGAGATCTTTACCTGGATTCAGGGCCACAAGCAACCTAGCATTCATGTGCGGTAGTAGAGAAGCCGTTTCATTGATTCGTAACACTTTCCCTAAGGGCTCCACCAAGCTAGGAACCAAAGCCCACAAATATGGGGGTATATTTTTAATAGTCATCCACCTAGGGCTCGAGAGAGCCAATATTTCATTCGCATTAGCCTTTGGGTCCCAGGAAATTGCCCTAAAACTTCTAGGCCCTATAGTCCAGAATTGCCTTTTGATAACTTCCCTTTGACTACTAGGGTGGTTAAAGAAAATAAGAAAAAACACTTTTTGCACCATCCTATAGAAGGAGAATGTAAAACCCATTTTTTTGCCCCAAATATTATGCAACGATGTGTTTACATAATTCCTAGAAGGAAGCTTATTGACATCCAAAGCCGCAAGGAAAATAGCTGAATTCCTAAGTCAGTTTTTTACTATTAAAGTAGTGTTGGCCATTTGCAAACTAGGAAAGACAACCAAAGAGGAACCAAGGAGAACCTTACCTCCTCCTCCACCATCTTCACCCGGCTATTCTTCTTTCGTTAGAAATTTTGGCCCTTTTGGAGTAGGTTTCGAATCTGCCATGGCTTCTTAAATATTTTGGCTCCGTTTTCTGTTGCGATACCAGGAATAATGTTTCCATCTCCGAGAGACTTAGTACCCATATAGTAGGGCAAAATGAAAGAAGCACTAAATGCCCCCTCGCCAACAGGGCTGGCTGTCCCTCGGCCTGCACAAGGCAAGCCTCACACGAGCGGCCGGCCTTAGAGATCAAAAGCCCTTGTATTGCTATCAACTTGCAGAGCCCTCCAAGTCAAATTAATTTATATTAAGTCATCATCATCATCATCATCATCATATATATATATATATATATATATATATATACATACTCCAAATGCAGGTACTATTAGTACTTCACAATACCATTTTGGATGCCTTGCATCCTCTCTTAAAAAAATTGACCCCAAAAAATCCTTGCTGCAATTTGCCACCAATTAGAGTATTAATAAGGAAAGAATACAAGAGGCAAAAAGCATTGGTCGTGTCATATTTTCAAAATTGGTTATCATAGGAGTTATAATAAGGTTGCACACCATTTATTGGGTGAAAGTGGACATGGGGTTAGAGTTTGTAAAGTTATAATGGTGGAACAAGAAGTTGAAATGGTAAGGTTGGGCGGGGAGAGAGGAAAGACTTTACTACTAATAAATGTTCATCAAGAATATTTCAATCTACTGATGACTATTACAATGTATCAATTAAGAGAGAGTTGTGATAGAGGGAGGAGGAAGGCCACTTCTATTGTAGATAGGAAAATTATAATGGTAGGGTTAGTGTATTTTTCAAAAATGCGTGCAACTTGATGATCAAGTATTTTTAAACTCATACCATCCCATTTCATTTGGCAAGGTCTTCTTATTTCAAAGGTATGTTGATAGATGCAACGAGAGTTGGACCCTCTTATGTTCTCTTTGGAGAATATAGATTGTGTACCTCTCTTTGACAAACAATATTTAAAGCTGAACATATTGATGGAGGAGACGAGACAAACATGGATGAGGATTGGTTGTTCCATTGTCATGGATTGGTGATTTGATGTTTGATATTGGCCACTCACTAATATTATTGTTATATTTCTTGTTGATTCATACTTTCTTAGAGCTATTGATTGCTGTGGGAAACTTAAGGATGCCGATTGCTAATTTGGCCTATTGAAGAAGGCCATAGAGGAGGTTGGGTCTTCTAATGTTGTGCAAGTTATGACATTCAACTCAAATATGCTAGCTATTTTATTTTGTTGTAAAGGATGTTGGAAGTGGAGGATGTTGTACACTCCATGTTGGTTTGTGGAGAATGGATAAAGTCAGCTCAATCAAAGATAGAAGAAGGGAAGAAGGTGAAAGAAAGGGTGCTTAATAACACTATATTAGAATAATATCTTTCTCTTTGTGTTATTAATGGTCATTTAAGTTGTTTCTAATTTCACCTCTAGTTAATGATTGTTTCTTTTAGAAACATCATCTTTGTAACTCTATTTAAAAGAGCTCTGTCTCCTTGATTAATTGAACAACATCGATTCTTTGAAATCCATATGCTTTTGCATCTGTATTATGGTATCAGAGCAGAAAGAAAATTTTTGTTTTTTCTAAAAATTTTCGAATGAAATTTTTCATCACTAAAAAAACAAATCTAGGGCCTATGATTTTTTCAAAATTCGAAATTCAATTTTTTTTTCTAAAGGGTTTTCTTTCAGGCGGTTTTTTCTACTGTTCTTCGTGTTTTCTGTGGTGGATTTTTTTTTAACCAGACCTTCGTCCCGCGACGCCATTAATCCTCTGCACGTGACGCGATTTTTTCCACCTGCAAATTTTTTTTCCGATTGCAGATTCTTGGTGGGTTTTTCGAGAGCTCAATTGGGTTGTTTTCAGAATTTTGTGGGTGCATCGTTTTCCATGCCTCAAATTTCGTGCTAGCGGATTTCAATTTTGATTTCAGTTTCTTTCTGGATTTTTCGTAAGGATTTTTGGGTTGTCTTCGGATTTTTTTGGGTTAGCCGTAAAATTTTACTTCATCTGTTTTTTGAAGTCTGTACTTGTATTTGCCTCTATTTTCTGCATTGGAATTTGTGCCTGGACTTGTCTCAGTGCATTGAACTTCGTACCTCAGGTTTTGTGCACTTAGCATCTTCTCAATACCTCGTTTTTCGTGCCTCGAAAAGCGTGAAGATGGCTTATGGGCATCGATGTTTGTTTCAGTTTTTAATATTTTTTTACCTGAAAAAAATTCTGATGGGTTTTAATATGTTTTTCCCTAAAAAAAAGTCTCTGGGTTTTTAAATATTTTTTGTCCCTGTAAAAAAAATCATGGGAGGGTTTATGATTTTTTCCTCAAAAATTGTACTTTGTTGTAGTCTATTTTTAGTCGCACCTGGAGTTGTTGTGCGAGCATCTGCACTAGTCTCTTGTTTGCAGTCTATTTTCAGGCATCTTGCTCATTTGCAATAGTTTGGAGGGTTTGCCGAGTTTTTCCTCGAAATCGTGACAAATGTTCTTGGTGTGTCTCTAGTTACAGGGAGGAACAGTTCTCCAACATCAGGTTGGACGGTTGGTGTTGTTTTGGGTATCTCTAGAAGTTTTGCAGTTTCTGGGAGGGTTGGTGGCAGACTCATCTCAAGTGGCAGAGTTAGTGGCAGGGTCTTGTCTTCTGTTGCAGCGTGTTCTGAGATTCAGCCTTCTCGCTGTGTGAATCCTCGAGCAAGTTATGACATTCAGCTCAAATATGCTAGCTATTTTATTTTGTTGTAAAGGATGTTGGAAGTGGAGGATGTTGTACACTCCATGGTGGTTTGTGGAGAATGGATAAAGTCAGCTCAATCAAAGATAGAAGAAGGGAAGAAGGTGAAAGAAAGGGTGCTTAATAACACTAGGTGGTCCAATTATAGGAGAGAAAGTTTTATTTAATAATTAATATGTATCTACTTTGTTTTTATTTTTAAATTTTAATTTATATTATTAATAGTGTTAATGTCTTATAATTTTTAAATGTTGCCTGCAGATATGTATACTTTATCATATCACCTGTTGTGGGGGTAGTTAGATATGTAGATATAAATTCCCTAACCATGCAGAAATTTATGAGACTTTTGATAAAATGTTTGATCAAATGTCCTATATTACAATTCTATGAGTAACATATTAGGCCTTGTTGATAAACAGATTTGTCACTGCGATTGATTCTCCAAATCTGACCTTCTTTGCCCGAAGAGCAGTGACAACTGCGCCAACAATTGGAGAGATTGCAGCAAGACCAAAATCTCACTCTGTGTTTGAGAGGGGCAGCTCCTCGTATGATAGGGTTTTTTAGGATTTTTGTGTACTTTTAACCCGAAAGTACATAAAGGAGAAAATACAAAACTAGGAAAAATGGATAGTAGAAACCCCAACAGTAGACATACAAATACCAATTGAGATTTCACAATGAATGATAGATTACAAAGGGATTTTTAGCACAAAATACAATTAGGATATGCAATTACAAAAGAAGGATAACAAATCTCAACATACGAGGAAATGGGTTATCTTATCACAGTCAGACCAAGATACTAGGGTATGACTATGTTTCATCATTGCATATATCGTTTGAACCGAAGATCAATAGGTTGCACAAGTAAACAAAGGGATTAGCAATTTAACATACGAGAAACTGATAATAATAACTGATAAACACATTCAAGACATACGATTAAATGCATTCTTTATTATTCTTTTGAAAATATACAAGTTCAAAAGCTTTGAGTACAAAATGCGAAAACCAAAAGTTCTCCAGAATTTCCCCTCTGTAAGAGTAAAGCCTTGAATTTATAGGCTCACCTTCATAACTAATCCGTAACCACTTAGGATAACCCAGAGATTCGAAAATCGCCCAGGACTCGCCAAACTCGGCAAGTCCGAGTACGGTTTATGCCCCTCGAGTCTGGCGAGCTTGGACTCGGAGTCGTCCGAGTCTAGGGGGCGAGCTCGCCAGACTCGTCGAGTTGGTGAGTTTGGCCTAAAATCGCCAAACTCGGCGAGTCCAGTGCTTGAAACTCGGCCGTCGGCTGGGTTAAATAAAATGTCAAAAAAAAACATTTCAAAAAGTTTTTTTTAAATGAATGATCTCGTCTTTGTTCACTACAACCTCCGCCTGAGAATGAGAAAAATTAGGGTTACAACATGTCGGCCAATACAAAAATAACACCCGACGCCTTTATTAAATAATAAAAGTCTTTTTGGCCTCGCGGGGTGCTGCCCCTCGACCCCGCCCTGTATCGCGACGCGCAAGGGGCGCTGCCCCCAAACCCCTGTCAAAAAATATGGGGGGAAACTGCGTTGATAGAAGTAGGGAAAATTTAACCTCCGAGTCTGACACTGATTGGATCGACCAGGTAGATATAGAGGGTGAGACTGTAGCCATGGCAGAGGAGGAGCGAAGAGCACGAGTAGAGACAGGAGATTCAGAGGCAGATAGTGACACAGATGTTCCTGATGTTGGTGAGCATGGCATGGTGTCACGGGGAGCAGCTATGGTTGTCGAATCATCCAGGACCTACCTTAGATGCCTTTGCAGGGGGCTGGGGCCGGAGGGTGCAGGCTCATCTGAGCCATAGGCTTGTAGTTGTATTTACCTTTGGTATTTGTATGGAACATTTGATGATGATCATATGATGACATGGATTTTTTATTCCATGAGTTTTGTAATATCGTATACATTTGACAATATTTATATATCTATGTTTGTTATTTCCTTCAGCTACAATTTGCATTTATGCTTATGTGATTGATGTATACTTGTGTATGTAATCAAATGAGCCGAGTTCGATGATGTTATTGTGTCTTTAAGGTGTATTCAATAAAGGGTGCATGAAACAAGTTTTAAATCTTTAAAAATCTCTAAATTTCTTAAGTTTTTCACTTTCCCGAGTCCAGTCGAGTCTGAAGCCGAGTTTGACTCCGAGTCCCGAGTTTGAGTCCGGGTCGGCCTTGCCGAGTCCGAGTCCTGTTTCTATGGGATAACCGGTTAACATGACTACCTTAGACAACCACTTAGCACAACTACCCGAGTGACTACTCCTAGTAACTAAGACAAACACTTAGCATAACTACCTGAGTGACCACTCCTAGTAACTACATTTTTGTAGACAATTTACCAACTTCTACAAAAAATAAAGTCCAAATTCTAACTATAGTTAACAATAAGTGACATAAGTCACTTTTACAAAAGAGCAACATGAAATTTGTGACTTTGGCAAAAGACCAAGTTTGATCATGTTCAGGTAATTTTCCGTCTTCATTTGCTTCATTCATACTTGAAATCATCTTGTCATCAAGTCATTTGAGGATAAAAGTCATATTTCTATCCATTCGAAAAGAAGAGACAACTCCACAGGCCTCCATAAAGATAAAAAGGATCGTACATTGAAAAATATTCATAGGTTGGTATCTCCATCATTGACACAAAGTATTCATTCGCCAACATCTTTCGTTCAAGGACACACCCATTGTGATTACATCAACTAGAATCCTTCACTGCCATCTTGCATGTTTGTCAATTGTCTTTGAAAAATCTTTGCTATCATAAAATATCCCACATGTCATCCTTTCAACACAATATTAAATCAGAAATGTTGGACGCCTTTATTCCATAGCTATCCAATATTTGTGTGGCTATCAAAAGTCGCATTTATTCAAAAGTTATGGAGGCTCTTTAATAAATATACTTTGGTATATCTTGCACATCTATTGCATGTCGATGACAAATTTTTGAGAGTCAAACGCTTCACTACCTTGTATACCTTGAAATCAATGCGGGTCATGAGATGACATCTCTTTAAGGCATTTCTGTCAATCAGTTCAACATCACGTCTGTGCAATCATCATATTCTTTGAGATGCCATTCCTTTGAGGTTTCCGTTGAGCAGTTTTAGGTGTTTTCTGTATGCATTCACAACATTTATTAAGTATGACAAGATTTCACTTTTCATTACACTTTGATAGGTCTTCATACCCTTTTCCAAAGTTCCTACTTTTGTGCAGGCTTTAGAGAACACTGTGAAAAGTTGTGGAATTCTCATTTCACCTGCCTTTGCATTTGCTTGAAACTTCTTAAGACTTATCGACAAATTCATATTTTGCAAAATTGTCTTTTATATTTCAAGGCTGCAAATTTAATGCAGAGTTTATCGAGCTTTGGTTTACGCATGCCAATTACATCAGCACTAAAGATTCTAAATTCATTTCAACATATTCATTTTCTGCGAATTTTGCAATCATTGCTTTCTGCGAGACAATAAACCTTACAGAAGTCTTGAATTTAGAAATGCCCTTCTGTGTTCTTTCACCAAGAAAACACGTCCATGAAACTAGCGCGGTTAAATGACATCTTAATAATAAGATTTTAAGATGTCTTCAAGGTAGCCACTGCAGGCTTGAAGTTCAGCCATGAAACCTTACAAACAAAGTTTATAATGCTAGAATGTGTCCAGAGTGCTTTATAAAATCAAAACTTTTGATAGCTTCCTTGCTAAATCCACTTTCTGCACATTTTGCAATCCTTGAATTACATGAGATGCTGTCTCCTTGAGGTGTGCTATCAAAAAGTTGACGTGCCTTGTCTATATTTTCACATTTTGCATGTATAAGCCATGCCAATTTTAAAGAATATGAGTTGCAGCAATTTTAGGATCCAACTAAAACATCAGCATCGGAAATATTCAACACATATTCATATATGATCTACTGGAACCAAGAAACCACGTCCACAACAATAGCTACGGACTTTACTGGCATAGTAATATTAAGATTTAGTGTGTCCGCAAGGTAGTCGCCACAGACATGAGGGTCAGCCAGGAATATCCATTGATCACCCAATTGGTTGGAGCACCACCAGCATGTTGGTGTGCGTTTTATCATTCACCGAACATTAGAATAAAATTTTAAGGACACTCTACCCTCTCTTGAACAAAATCACTACACGTGCCAAGATTGCAAAGAAAGACCACGCGACGACTCCAAGGTTTACATGTGCGAATGGGCGACTTTATGTTGGATAGCTTCCTTGGTTATGTATGCTGAAATACAAGGGGGGACTTACGCTCAACTGATATCATTCACAAGCTAGGACTTAGACAAATTTAACAATGTAGGCTCTCTCTTTTTTGATTTTTGAATTTTTGGACTTCAAAAAAAAGGACAAAAGGATAGGGATTTCGAAGTTCTATACTACTCCTAAAAACTTGAGAGACGGTAGAGATTAGGTGAAACCTATCAACGATACTTTGTTTCGCCACACCACAGACAACTAGATAAAGTAGGTGCAATCTTCTAAGGTTGTGCTTGAAATTTTTTAGACTACGAATGATACCATCCAACAAACAATATTCATCTACAGTAGAAGTTAAGCATCCACGATATAAACTCAGGCTAACTTTACACATCGAATAAAAATCATCTATTCAAAGAAAGTATGAGCAATTGTTTCACCAACCTATACTATTAGATCCTTCATTCATTTAACAACTTTCAAAGCAAATTTACTCTAAACAAAACTATTCTATGTTGAAGAAAGATATGCAACCATGCAACCACTTGATAATAAAAAGGCTTCAAAGCAAACTGCAAATGAACTTATATTATCAAAATAGCACTGACACAACAGAATGAAATGAGAGAATGAGAGTTTATATAGAGTTTTTGAAAACAAATGAAAGGTCAAGATCGATCTAAGATCAACGATTGAGATTAAGACAACACAACCCTAGATAGAGTTTCCCAAAATAAAACCAAAGACAAATGCATGCTAGACAATTGGTGTGAAGAGCTATCTTTTAGGAAGGCACATCCTTATCCTCGCGAGCAACAGTGTGTTCAATAAATTTGGACACGATTGGGCCGACCTCTTCCATGGTGACATGTGGGAGTATATTGATCCTATATTCCCATCTGTCCAAGTCGTTTGCACAAACGACAAATTCAATCTCCCATTCCAACTCCTGTTTTTGGAAGGCATCTTGGATGGATAAGAATTTCGATGCCTTAGTCAAATTCTGCTTTAGGATTGGTTCAATGTTGGCAAGGAAAATTGCTTGAATTCTGAGTTTGAGATTTTCCAGCCGCATATCACTTCCTCGGATTCCTTTTCAAGCAAATCAGCTGTTACAAGGAAAATTTTGCTTTGTATTTCTTTAATATTCTCTTCGTCCTTGATACTATCAGCCTTCACCCTCTCCAGGACTTCGCTCTGTGCAACCAATGCCCAATGCCATGCATTGAAATCATATGTAGCTCCTGCTGCAATTATCTTTCCATTGATCAATTCCTGTTTAGGAACGCCTTTTAACACCCTGAGGCACGGGATAATTCTATCCTAAACATCCTGAAGGTCAGCCCTTGCTTCTGCCATGTTCGCAATTCTGGAGAGCAAATAGGAAGTCTGTTCGTATGTCAGCATCAATCTGTCCACGAATGTGGCTGCTTCTTCTCTTTTGCTAGCCATCCATTCTTTAGTCTCTCTTGCCATCACTTTTGCTGAATTGCCTTAGTTAAGTGGCTTGGTCAAGTGCTGAATGTATTCTTTCAGGCGCTCAATTTCCTTTTTGTATTCTCTTTTCTTTCCTACCTCTTTGTCTAGTCTTGCCTTCATGGAAGCAACTGAATTGTCAAGTCTTCCACCTCTTGACCCTTTGTAGTTGGCCCCAAGTAGAAAGTGTTAATTTTATATTCTTGGTGAGTTATATCTTCTTTTGACTTGTTCGCTTTTGGTACAACAATCTGAACTGTACGACAACCTGTCTTATCTCTCTGGATTGTGGAAAACTTCTTGGCAGGCTTTTTTGCAGCAACCTTCCCTAATCTGGCCAAGAAATTGAACGTGTCATCTTCTTTTTTGTGCACTTCCACTTGTACTTTTACTTTCAACCTTTCTTATAACCAATCAAGAATCGTAGGTTGTTCAATGCCTTCCTCTTCCCGATTACTTTCTTCACATGGAATATCCCGAGCTACTTGAAGACCAGAAATCATTCTCTCCTGAAATTCATCGCCAAAAATATCCATTTCATTATCTGATTCCAATATCTCCGTGCTTGTAGGAGATGGTGGTTCTTCATCTTCCTGTTGGACTGACATCACATTTCCCTCATGGATTGGAGAAGGAATTTTTATTTCATTAAGTGGCTGATCCTCAATAATCATTAGGCTGTCCAAATTCCTTGACGTGGATGGCTCTAATCTCTACTTCTTTTGAGCAAGTTTCTCATTGACGACTTCCTTCCCCTTTGACCTCGAAGGATCATCAACTGTTTCCTTCCTTTTTCTTGAATTGATGCTTTCGATTGGCCTGGCACATTGAGATGCTTCTACATTCGAAGAATATGACTCCATTTCACCCATCAAGTTGTAAGGGTCAAATTTCTTCGCCTTAGCACTTGGACTTGCTGATCAACCCACCACTGTGAATACTTAACAACTGGCCGCATCAAAGTGGCTAGATCTGCGAGTTCGGCTTCTGACCATCGTACATGAGGAAGAGGCCAATTCTCATCAAAGCTTGGCTGAATATATTCTCCATCATCCTCTAACTGATCAGGCACATGGAAAAGCTCGGTTGTTTTGATCAAGCTTACTGGCAATCTAAGACCATAGTCTTTTCCTGATGTCATACTCATGCAACATTCGCCCAAAAATCTTCCAAATCAACCCTATGTTTGTATTTTTCTCCATTCACTGATTCAATATGATTATGAGGATTGAAATCGGCTCTAGATTGGTAAAGTGTGAATGGGTACCACTGCATCTCTAATCTGGCACTCTGAGCTGCCTGTGCTGTTGGACAAGACTCCAGCATATTTCCGATGACAAATGGAAAGGAAATGGCTGCCTTTTGCTTTGTTCTTTGGAAGCCTTGATAAGTTTCTAATTGCTTCAAAAGTTCTAGTAAGATCATTCTGTTAGTGGGATAGATTGGATGTCGATAATGACATCCGGTAAATCCTTGAATTCTTATGTATGCGAATCTTGGAAACTGGATAAACCAGGATCCATATTTGCTTATTAGGCTCTTGGCTTTTGGAGTAAGCCTCTGATAGGTTCCTCCTTGCAATGTTTTGGTTATATACATCAAGAACACATCATTTACTCGCTTGAAGTGGGCCTTCTCGGTAAGCTGCAGCTGCAGATAGCAGTCATAGGACTTCAATTCATTTTCACCATTGCCTACTATGCCTTTGCAAATCAATCCAATGTATCTCCAGTTTCTTGCTAGTAGATAGACAATGTAGGAGCTCATGTAAAAGGACTTCGTCCTTTCCAAATTCTTCAATTGCTCATTCAGGTTGTCGCTGATTATCCTGGACCAATTGAACATTTTGACTCCAGAGGTGATCTTGTCAATAAAATAGTACATCCATGTTTTAAATAGTGCACCCTGAGGGCTGCCCATTACCCTATTCAGTAGTAAAATAATATCACCATATTCCTCCTTGAAGTCCGTGCGAAGCAATTTCTTTGGCACTTTCTTGAGGCTAGGCCTTGGCTTCTCTAACCATGACTTATTGACATTTGTTGCACAAAGTTCAGACTGATCTTCATAAAGTCTTCTGGTTTCTTCCTTAGTTTTATATGAAGTCTTGTTGTAGCTTGTGATTCCAAATGCTTCCTAGATGACTAACTCTCCAAGATGAGCCAATACCCTTCCATTAGGTGCAACGATTTCTCGCTCTTGGGCATTGTAGTGTATGGCACATTCGACCATAACGTCAACACATTCCACAACTGGTGGAAATCCAACTGCTTGGATGATGCCATTTCTCATCATCCGGCGAGAAATAGGTGTTGGCAAGAATCTATCTTGCCCTTACATCCTCCTCCTGAAATCTTTGAAGTCCATGTGCTCGAGGTTGGTGTTTGTGACATTTTTCCATTTGGAATTGATCTTTGATTCTGGTTGATTCTGGCTGCAACCCTTTACTGGCGAACTTCGTCTGGGCTTTTCATGAAGGTCCTCCTTTGGTTGTCATCAACCTTGGAATTTGCACTTGTGACTGAAAATCTGCCTTGAACTCTTAAAATTCTGTTTTAAACTCAGAAAAAGCATTCTATTCTTTGTCCTTCACTTAGAAAATTTATTCTTTCTTCAAAAATTCACCTTGAAAATTTACTTTATCTTCAAAATCCTCCTTCAAAATTTTTCTTTCGAAACGTCTAAAGAGAAAAACCTTCAAACATCAATCTCCAAACTTGATAATGAATTGAGAGTGACAAGTCGAATTGATATAGAGTTGGAGGAGTTCGATTTTTCGGAATTTCATGTTTTATTGTTCTTTCGTTTTTATGTTTTTCCTTAGGTTCATCGAACTTGGACTTGTTTTATTTCTTCCAAAGTGGAAACCCAATCTTGTCCTCAAGCAAGTTGGCGTAGAACCTTCTAGACTCTTCTCTCGAATTCAAATTTTTTTCTAGGTGTTAGAATTATTTTTTGAAAATAATTCTAATTGCTGAGTTTTCAAATTCTTTTTTCTAAGTGTTGGACTTTTGAAAATTTCTTTAACTTTTCCAAACCTTTATCTATGGCGAATTTATCCATATGCTTGACACACTCCCATGTTTTGGTGGACTTGGCACATCATTTTGCCAATTCTTTCTAGGCGGACTTCATATTTTTCAAGCCACCCTTCTCTAGTCATGGTGGACTTTGCTCTTCATTTGCCATGGTATTAAACTTACCTTGCCACCTCCAATTTCTCCTAGGCGGACTTCATGATGTGCTTGCATGTGTAGGGCAGACTTGGTCCTGATTTTGCCACCTTTCTCTAGTCTTTCCTTAGCGGACTTTACCTTGGTTTGAACATCGTCCTGGAGGGCGGACTTGGTGGATATTGTGCCGGTCAACTTCCAAGTGCTTGGGTGGACTTTAGGTGCTTTTGGACAAGGTGGACTTGACATATGTCCAGCCATGTGTAGGGCGGACCTTGAGCTTGTCAAGCCATAGCTGGGCGGACTTTGCTATTGCTTGGCCATTGTCTAACTTAGTGCTGGGCAGACTTTAGGCCTTGCTTGCCATAACCTTTCTTGACCAACCTTGGGTAGGGCGGACTTGACAATTCTTATGCACATGCTATGGCGGACTTGCTTAGTGTTTGAACATACTTTTCACCTTGCTGGGCGGACTTCAACATGGTCCTGCCATCCTTTCCTTTGCTTGTGGGTGGACTTGAATTCCTTCATGCCATATACACCTTTGGCGGACTTGAAGGTTGATTTGCCATGTTGCTTATTTGGAACATCTGGAACAAAAACCTCAGCCTGGAGATTTTACCCTACTTTTTGCACTTGGAGGCACAATTTTTTGATTTTGAAGACATGAACGTTGTTGCCATGACTTGAGGGACCCAATCCTAGGTCTACTTTCAAAAAAGCAGAAAAAACAGAAACAAGCAAAAAGCAGGCCAAGAAAAGCCGCATCCCGGATTGGTCCCAAAGTGTCAAAAATAAAAAAAATCAAAAAAAGCAAGATTCCTAAAAAATAGGAAGGTGTCAGAATTGATCCAAAGCAATTTCGATCTTCGTCCTTCGGGCCTTCTTAGTGCTTTGGTGATGTCCAGACACTGATCGGGGCATGATTTCTCTATTAGGCCTGGATGACTCCTAGAAAACTCTAACTCAAGCTCTCGAAAAAGAAAGACTTATGAAATTGCAGAGCTAAGACAAAACCCTAAAAAAAGCAAACAATTGGGTGTCCCCATTTGTAATGGGGCGGTGTGAAATAGGTCACAACACAATGCTCATTCATTAATTGAACAGAAACAAAGCTAAGCTTACATTGTTAAGAGTGCTTCATTAATTCAAAGATTTTGAGAGCTTCCTGCGCAATCCATTTGGCACACATTCTTTAATTGCTTCATTTCATTTCTTGAGATGACATCTCTTTGAGGCATTCGGTCATATATTTCACATTCCTTACCTATGCATTGACGACTCAAGTACATGCATACTATTGCAACATGATGTCTATTCTTCCATGTTTTGCATGAATTTCAATCAGAGCATTTCCAACTTTAATATGTGACATAAACCTACAATTTCTGATGTTTTGGTAGTCATCTGTACCATGCTTCAAAGCTGCAATTTTGACTCAGGAATGAGATGTTGGCAAAGGGTTGTGGGGTTTGGAATTACACCGTCCACTTTGCATTGGCTTGAGAGTTTCTAAACTCTTCTCAACGAATCCATTTCGTATTATTTCCTGCAATGATTACATTCCATGTAATGACATTTCTTTGAAGCATCGTGTGAAACAGTTTTTAAGGTTGTTTCATTTAATATCACCAATAATATGCACAAGAACAATGGCATTGTTTACAAACAAAATGCGATTGCGCAGTATTAAGTAACTGTTCTGAATCTTGAAATACCACGCTGCCTTCATTTTCCAAGTCAATTTCTCCTTCCAATTTTGTGTTGATTCCTTGTGTCTATAATGCGGTTTGTCTTCAAGAAGCATGTACCATGTTATGTCTTGCAGTGTGCGAGGCTTCTTTGCTTACATGAATGTCTACATGAACTAGCAGCTGACATTTGCATTTGCTTGAAAGTTTCTAAAGCTTTTTTAACAACCCGATTCTGTGCATGTGCCTACAATCACAAATTTTTTTTTTGTGCCTTAGGTAGTTATAATAAGTACCTTCTTTTAACCATGGGCAGTCCAAGTCTCTTTCATAACATAAATCAGCAACTTTGTTAAGTTGTACAAAACACGGATGCTTCTTCCATTTACTTTTGATTCGGCATTTTGGCAAAGTGAAATAACTCAGCAAAAATAACCTTTAATGAAGAGTTTAATGGTTCTTTACTCTTTGTATCGGTGTTTTTCAAAACTCGAACAACTTGCCAATAAGTATAACATATGAATGATTCAACAGTTTCAAGATTTTTTTTAATACCAACTTTGAAAGGAGCTTGCTATGGTTCAATGCATTGGTGTTTTTGTGAAACCGACCAACTTACCAATATCGAAGGCTTTAATAATCTATCATGACGCTAGTTTTTTTCTCCTTAACAAGTTCATATTGGTATTTTTTTCTCTTTGCGCAATCTTGTGAAAGGCCGATAATTCAATATAGTCAATCTCCAACTCTTAATTCAGCCTTTTAACAAATTTGGCCAACTTTCATAAGTCACCGTTGAATGATTTATAATAACTAACCCTTCATAGTGTCTCCCCTTTATATCTTCCCATGTAAGGCAGAGTCACACTGCTTCATCATATTGGCCCTTTGCAAGGGTCACAACCTTTAATAATTATCACCCTTTGAAAGAGTTACAACCCTTCATCATTTCTGCCCATTCCTTTCTGCTTCCATTAATCCCTCCTTGTTTCATATGCTCCCTTCTTTCTTCTTCCTCCCCCCATCCTCCTTTCAAATGAGGTTTTCTTCTCCCTTTTATATATCATATTTGAGGGAGTCACAATTTTTCATTTCATGCCTTTTGACCATTCATTAAACTCAATTAAATTCTAATTATATTTTAATTTTAATCTTATTTTTATTCTTTGTATTTTAATTATTTAATTATTATTTATAATTAAATCCTATTCAAAGAGGGGACATCGCACACCCTTAGTGGTCAGTTTCAAAGTGAAAAAAATTCAGATTTATGCACTTCTCAGTATTGTATGGTCATTGGAATACCATTAAGCATAAAATCAAAGTCACACACCACACTATCATTTTTTATTTTTTTGGAATTTATAAATCACACCAAACATTGAATCCACACAAAACCCCAAAAATCTTTGTAAACCCAAAATACTGAAAATCACAAACCAAAGCAAAATCCCCACTGAATGTGAAACTCAATTTGTAATTTTTAACACTATTGTAACTTATGCCAAAAACCACTTGAAATGGAATCAGGGTTTTCGCCCCCAAACCAATCTTTGCTGCACATTGGTAATCCTTGGCTGAAATTACTCTGAAAACTAGGAGGGTTTCATCCTTGAAGCTTTCAAATTTTCAAAAGGTTACCATCCTTGGGAATTGGAGAAGATGAATTTGTGTTCACTCTTGAAAAATGAAATAACTCCAAGAGCAATGCAATGTCTTTTCAAAAGCTCTCTTCCTTTTATAACTTATTTAGAGCTATCTTGGGAAAATTAGGCTGGGGTCTCCTAAAAAATAGAGCTAGAGCTGCTGAGGTTTTTTAGGAATATTTTAATGTTGGCAGTCCCATGAATTTTGTATTGCACTTCAGCTTAAAAATTTAAGTTCCTAAATTTAAGGATGTCAGCATGTCATCTTAAGTTTAAACTCTTAAAATTAAGCAAGTTGGTTGTAAATAAATTTAGTTTTCTCTCAAAAATTCAGATGATTGACAAGTAGCATAAAATATCTCTAAGCTGGTGGGGCAATTTCTAGCCCCACCCAATTTTCACCTGCTTAAAATTACATGCCTAAAAGGTTGGGGCTCCTATTTTTTGGGAAAAGATTCTAAATAATCCTGTAGCGGAAAAATAATTTTTACATGGGACCACCTCTTCCTTAAAAATAGAGCTTAAGCCCCCTCCATGGGACCCCTGCCTAAGTTTTTTTGCCTTTTTGCTGCTCTTTTTTTTGATTTATGAAAATGGAGAAGGGGCCATTACCCGTGGTTACAACAAGATTTGTCTCATGCTGTTCGTGGATTCCTGTTCACAAAACTGCAAAACTTTCCATATTCTAACGTTCCTTCAAATAGATACTTTACTATATTCAGCCCCATGAAATATCTTTGCAAAAACACTTTTAAAATCTGCATCTTGCTCTGCCGTTTTGTCTGTAACTGCACCTGGCAAACCCATCCTTTGTGAGCCTCATATGGGTGCCATCACTACAGACTAAGGCCCTTCCAGTTGCTCTTTTGGGAATTTCAGCCCTGCCATTCCCTGTACACTATGCACATCTTCATTTCTATGTGTTATCCATTGCAGGAAGGAACCAAAGAACTATTAAATCTGTAATATAGTCGTGGCCAAATGCCCTCTTGACTTCTAAACCCGCCACTTAGCTTTGCCCTTTCTAGAAACCACTGCATATTCTCGTGCCATTTTGCCTTGAAAAATTGCACCGCCAACCTCTTCATCATCTCCTTGTTCTCTAGCTCTAATAACCAAGCCATAAATATTGAGGCAATGTCAACATTTGTGCAGAATTTGTGGTCTGCTTCAAGATAATCGTCTCCTAGGATCATCTTCAATGCATGTTATTGGTGATGGCATAGTTTGCAGGCTTGGCGAGTACTCATCGAGTTTGTGAAAATTTGCAGCTTGGGAACCCTAGCGAGTGACACGCGGGTTAACTCTTGCCGATATCTTTGAAAAAAACTCGCAAAAAATCGCTTGGTACATTCAGGAAAACACAAGCCCGATGCAAATTTTGATGCGAGTTTAACATGATTTGGAGTCATTTTTTGGCATTAAAGCCCTAGCATTTTGCCATCGTTTTTCACTGCCCATTTTTTGTGTTCAGAGCAGGGGTTTTTGGCGATTCGATTCGAGGTAAGTCAAATTTTTTTTCTGCGTTTTCACAGACCATTAATCTCATCAAATTTTTTTAGGGCTTTTTTTTTTGTTTTTCCTTTCTGCATATAAATTTTTAGACATTTTAAAAAACTATTTCTCTGTATAAATTTGCAGACGTTTTTTATTTAGTTTTTATATATAGATTTTTTATATAATTTTTTAATATAAAATTTCAATATAGTTGTTAAATTGTTTTTTAATATAGTTTTAAAAAACTATATTAAAAACTGTATTTTAAAACTATATTAAAAATTATATTTATCGATTCTAGCCCTTCTCGATAGCTAAGGTTGACGATATATCAAACGGGGACAACTGATATTAAAAATCTCTCAAAGTTTTTCATAAACTATATATAAAAATAAATTTAAATATAGTTTTTAATATAGTTTTTTTTTTCAAGTTTTTAATTTTTAGTTTTAAACTTTATTAATTCTTAGTTTTTAATTTAGTTTTATTTATATAAGAAATTTCAGTTTTTTTTAAGTTGCTGAGTTTTGTTGAGTCAAAAATTTTGGGCTTATCGAGTACTCTCTGAGTCTGAGTCTGCGTACTATGGGTGATGGACATCGAATAACATTCTTCAGGCGACTGTCTATGATGCAGCCTCATAAGGCCGCTTGCCTCTCTCGGTAGCCAAACTAAAAGTCGCCTCCATGTTGCTTTATTGTTTGCACTTCCACAATTCAGCTTTAATAAGAATAACTTGCCTCCCTTCTTAATTTCTCACTTGTCTTGCCTCACACCTCTCCTCATCCACTGTGCATTATTTGTGGCTTTCATTCTCACACCATGCCAAAATTTATGCTTGCATTGAATATGTGCAATGGATATCTTTAACTAATGCTCATGGAGTACCATCCAACTCCACCATTGTGTTGTCTAGAACTTGCCACACCTCACCTAGATTTATGTCGTCATCCTCCCTTGGTTGATCAGTGGACTTATTCACCATTTGATCTGCAAGTTTGTTTCCTTCACAGTAAACATGAGTTAATTTAAAATCATTGAATTCTTCTGCAACCTCCAAATTAGTTCCAGAAATTTGTTTAATTTCTATTTCGGTGTCATCTTTCAACATGAAATGACATACCTGAAACATCTCTTTCATCAATATTTTTTCCATACCTTGGAAAATCTACTGGTAAGGCTGCCCCTTCATTCAAATCATGATTATATATTGCTGTGATTATCCTTGCTGCTGCTACTTGTGGTGCTTCATCCACCAAGGCCTTGAGTGTTATCTTCTTTCCTTCCGTCATGAACTCCAACTCCATCTGCTGGAAGTCCTGAATGTATCGTTCAAAAGAATGCAACCATTGAATTCCTAATATGATGTGCATGTAGAAATCATCAATGATTGTGTAATTATCAAACTCAATGCTCATTTGCGGTACTTTCTTGTTGCATTTGCTCTTAAAGCCATCAGCCATCATGATACGGAATCCTGCAAAATCCTCCAATGACAATCTCCCTCGTGTCACCAAGCTATCACTCACCAAGTTGTGAGTTGCACCACTATCCACCAAACATGTACTTTTTGTCCATTAACCACTCCTTTTACTTTAAATGGATGATACTTGTAAGTACTCGAAAGTAAAGCTATGGTACCATGTACTAAGGCTATAGTATCTTGCTCCTCATTGTCACTTTTTAAGTATCATCAATTGCATCATCAACATCAGTTTGTAACTTCAATATAATGCAATTGACCTTTCCCATGACATCTATGACCAGGCACCAATGGCTCCTTACAAGTGAAGCAGAATTTCTTCCTACACAGCTCATTCTTGCTCTCAAAATCTAATAACTTCTTATCATCTTCTTTACTTAGCTTGGATGGGACTTTGGGCTCCCGTTGTGATACCTTCTTGTGCTTGGTACTAGTGTCATGATTGTGCTTTCGTATAGTTGTTCCTAGTCACCTTCTCCTTCAATTTAACGGCTCTTGTGATGGCGTCTTGCAAGTTATTTGTGTTGAATGCCCTTATTGAACCCTTGAGAGATTCAGCTAAGCCTTCAACAAATAGGACAATGAGTCTTGTTACATCTGGAACCATTACTGCAAGCCTTTGAAATTCTGCTACAAAGTCTTCCACTTTACCTTCTTGTTTCAACTGTGCTAAATCCTTGAAGTGAATTTCTGGGTCCTTCCTATCAAATGTTTCAGTCAACCTTTTGCTGAAGTCATCCATAGTGGTTATAGAATCATGGCCTTGAGTTTTCATGCCATGATACCGCCATTCACGGGTTATCCCTTCAAGGTGTAAAGTAGCAAACTTGATGTCCTCCTCTTCAAACATAGAATTCAATGACAAGTAGGTGTCTAAAATCTGTAGCCACGACCTTGCTGATGTACTACCTGTCCCATCAAAGTTGGGGATTGTAATATTCCCCAAACGGTGCTGGATATCCTTTCTTTCCTCATACCTTCTCCTTGTATGCCCACTTTTTGTTTTTAGCTCATAGAACTCCGTGAAAGTCATATCATTGCGAACTGCCACACTCAAAGCATTGAATTCATCATGAAATCTGTCCATTTTATTAGCTTGATTAGGTTGCCTCCCTCTACACTATCTTTCACCTTCAACAGTAGTCTAATTCCCATCGGAAGTACTACCTTTAGCCCTATAATGTGCAGGCTTATCAACATTTGCTTGCTGATTTAGACCTCTCAGTAACTGGACCATTTCCCTCATTGTCTCAGACATACTATTATGGAATTCTTCTGTTCTTTTGAAAAATGCTTCGACAGGGTTGTCCTCCTTGTCCCATGGCAATTCCCTTCTTCTTTTCATGCAGCTGGTAACATTGCTCTCTGTCACTCATCAATTTCCCCTCAGGTTGGCAGGTTCACTGCTTTCATACCATTGAAAGATACCAGACTTCTGAACAATACTTTAAACACACACAACTGATTTAAAATAATTGAAATAGCTCCAAAAACGAACTTTTCTTTTAATATTAGATATATTTCCTGTTACAGAATGACATGGTGGTTCTCTTTTGCAAAAATATGTCTGATTTACATATGACATTTAGCATAGATGAAATGAAGAATTATATCATAAACTATGAGATGCACAACTATGGTTACCCATCTTAGATGATGATTCTTTGCCAGAACTTGGAGCAAATGGTATTGGCTAGTCAGCTTATCAATTTCTTATTTGCTTGTGTCATATACACACTGTCAAATAAGAGAACTCTGATTTGGATCTTCCTTCACCCTTCCGTCTCCTGCCTGAGTATGAATTACTGCTGATAATCCTGAGCCGCTTGCAAGACGATTGATGTTGATATTGTCCCTGGATATTATGATTAAGGCACCTGAGAGGGGCGCCACTTCTCCTCCTACAACCACGACCTAGTTTCCCCTTTTGGTTTTGCGATGAGCTCTCCTGGTCACTTGGAGTCATGAGATTTGTTGCTTGTTTGGGCAAAGAGATGGACGTTTCAATCGCCTGCTAGCTCTAATACAGATCGCATTAAGTATAGAAGGCCACTCACAGATGAAAGCCGTTATTAGTATTAAAGCCACACTTCAATGAAATATAATCATCAGCATTCGATATGGTTCGACATCACATATATTAAAGGTGGTCTTCATATAGCCCTTACGCCCATATTAAAGATTCACGGGTTAGTAAAATAACGGCAACACAAATTTATCAAACCACAAAATATATGAAGCAAACTTTAGGGAATATAAACTTTTCACTTAGAAAATATTTCTTTGCAATCAAACTTTATTAATAATTCCACGCCAACATATGTATAGCCCCAAATCCTAATATTGTCCATTATTGAATCACCACCTTTAATAATATCAAATGCCTAAACAAAACAATAACAATATCAAACTCCCCTTTAGATAGCTGTCACTTAAGTGTTTTGATAATTAAAACATTGGTTCTTAATATATCTTGTGGACAATATAATACTCAGAAAGCAATAATCTTTTCCCAAATAAATATAAGGACAAGATACCTCAACTCAGAAACAATCTTTATTATCGGAACTGATCTGCAAATTTGTCTCCAACGAAGACTTTACAAATTTTGCACAGATGTAGACTCCATCATGAATCCACTCCTTTGGAAGGACTAGGTTTTCGTCTAGCCATTCTGCCAAATTCTCGAAGGTTTTCATCCCCGAAAATGATAAAATGTTTATCAAGTCCAAAAGCATGCCAATACAACACCAAGAACCTCCTTATAAAGACCTTGAGGAAACATCTAGAAGACAGGCCATCTTGTGGTAGCTGGAGACATTTATTTAATAAAGCGAGAATTATAATATTTTATTATTTTCACTTTCATTTTTAATTAAATTAGTCAATTAAAAGTCATCCTTATAAAATAAATTTAATTTTTGGACAACTTAATTAATTAATTCAATTAAGTCACTTTATAAAAAATTTGGGGACATTGCAAATTTGGAGGACAATACCTAGCAAGGTGCTGGTGGTATAGTGAAACACAACAAATAATGTGTAAACCTTCATTTCATACAATATATGAAAAATACATCCAATTTAGGAAAACTTAAATTTAGGCAAACTTGTGGGAGAGATGTTCTGAGTCCATACAAGTCGGGCAAACTTGTGGAGAGATGTATGCCCATGGGACTCTATTTAGGCGAGCTGATACAATTTGGCAAACTCATCACAGGAAATGTATGCCACAACTTGACAAACTTGTTGGAAGAGATGCATGCTGCTACTCTGTCTATTGGCTTTGGGTTTAGCTCATTATTACATTTCAAAAATGGTGAGAAGTCACCACATTCATGTTTTCACTGGAAGTGAAAAAGAACAGCCTCAAACTGAAAGGTCATTAGACTTGAATGAAGACAAAATTGACTATAAAATTATAATAAATTATTTAATTGGATACCCCAACTTGTTTCTTATCACTCACAGCACATAAAACATATAGAACAATACTTCTGTTATAGGTTTGGTATAAGTGGGCTCTTTTTCACCCTGTTGTAGTAACTTTTAAGCAACTACTTTAAATCGATGCTGGGATTTTAATGAATAACATGTTTCAGAATTGCATAACTATTCTACATATCAGCTATTGTTTATACCCATATTTATACAAAGGATTGACAACACACCAAGTCAAATAAAGACATGTCGTTCCAATAAACCCAACATTTTACATGGAAATACTTGTAGATAATGAAACATACTATCATTATCAATATGATTGCAGACTTAATCTTAAATGACTGATTACAAAGAGATAGATCACCAGCATGATTGTCCACATTAGCCATAATGACAAAAAACCAGATTTTACCCAGTGGTTATTTTTAGCAAATGTGATGTTGCTGCAAGTAGATTTGCAACAACCATTGATCATTTAGAAAATGGTTCTTGCTGGTAACATATGAATATCTTCACCATTCTTAGCCTTGTTAGCACATGATACATTTAAAACTAGTGCAGAAAATATATGGTCTGAGTTGCGTTTTATAGTAAAATCCATGCTTTTACTGCTACTTACCATCTTCAGAAAATATTTATAATATCATTAGGGAGTTCTAGAAGCATAGAAGGATTTAAAAGGAGGCAAAACAGAGGAAAACGATTTTGGAAATAAGTTTTCCTTTAGGACTCATTAGCTTGTAGGAAGGGTTCCTTTTAAATTTTTAAGCCTCCAAAGAGGAGAGCGGAGGCTGAGCTAGTGAACATATTCATCTGCAACCAATCAACCATTAGGTTAGTAGGAGGGCCACTTTCATGTTAATAGCATCATTGTAAATTGAACTATACATGCTGCCATGGATCAAGACTTCCTTGATTAATGAAGAGGATAATTTTTGTGAAGGATTGCTTTCTAAATTAATCAATGAAGAAGTGAAGTGTTAATATGCACGAAGGCCATAGAATGGCATAATGGGCCAAGAAAGTTTTCATCCATAAGGAAATCCAAGTTATGTGGACCTAAAGAAAAATTTGCATGTTTTACTCGCATACCTCTGTTTTTAGTCCTGTAGATTTGAGTTTTAGATCAAAAGGAAAGTCTGCAAATTTTGACCCATGTATCTCCAGTTATAAAATAAATTTGTTTGCTATAATCATAATTTTCCCTTGTTATCTCCAAATAAAAATTGTTTGATGTGAATTTTAAGCAATGTTACATAGAGATGTGTCTTTGGGGTTTTCTAGCTGTCCTTGTCCGATCACATTTTGGCAATGTGAGGATGGTTAATGTCCTTGGGGCTGTCCCTATGCCTTGACTGGACCAGAAACATCTTGGAAATGGCCTGTGACGTCTCTTGATTATCTTGAGAATTACTAGATGTGCCTGAATGACCTGCTATATTTAAAACAGAAAAACATTCAAAATTTCTTTAAAATAAAAGGGGTGTAGAGTGTCAAGATTAGTCACATCTTTTCAAAACTCTTAACTTGAAACAATCTGCTTTCGAATTAATAAAATAAAAACACTAATTTTTTTTTAATTTTATGAGAAGAGAAACAAATGAAGAGAAAGTACAGTAGTGAGAAGAGAGGATATGATTGCTCATAATTTATCATCGTGAAATCATCTCTAGTCCATTAGGAGCTTGCCCTGGTTACAAGAAAAATAGTCTGCAAGTAGTTGCTGCAATCCTCAACACATTTTTCCTGGTTGATTTTAATTTATTAAATGTGAATATGGCTGATGAAAATGTTGTGCAATCTCTGCTGTTTGCTTTGCACGTATTCCACGCCTGCCACATTTGATAATTGCCATGGGATCTCATACTTGTCCTGTTTCTGCTCAAAATTCTGTCGTGACTTCATTGTTTTTGCATAAGAGTGATGTTTTTGATTTTCAGTAAATGGCAACCGTTTTGAACCAAGATCTTTGGGTACAAAGTATTTCTTAAATTCTACTCATTTTTGTGATATATCATAGAGTGATGGGGAACAGGAATTTTTTTATATTTGCAGAAAGACTATGCCATATATGGACATAACACGTATGCAATTTTTTTATGATATGCAAGCCATGATAAATATTTTGTTTTACGTGAAAAGTCAAATTTGAAAAAAAATAATTAAAAGGAGCAGTCCAAAAGATGGATATAACTTTATAAAAGAAAATTAAAGGAGGTTTTGCATGATAAAGTGCAAGTGCATGTTTTTTTCATGACAAAGAGAGATTAGTTTATCAATTTTGAAATCTGTTTTTATACATTTGTAAACAGAGTCATAAGGGATTTTGTTGCAAGGGTGCATTATTGGTTGAAATTGACATCCTTTTTTGGCATTTGAATATGGCCACACATAATGCTTGTAATCGTAGAGCTGCCAATGCTACATCTAATGATGTTTATAAGAGACTTTGATGATGCATTAAATAGAAAAGTGCTTAGGAAAAGTCAAAGAGGAGGTTGGAGGCATTGAAGTTTGGAGGAATTTCTCCATCTCGAGCTAACTTCTCACTCAGAGATGGTAGATTGAATGAGACATCATTTTCACATTCATGTCCATCTTGAAGAAAGTGGGGCATGGCAATCCTTGTAGATAGTGTAATCACTAGAAGGGTTGTGGTTAGTGTAACTACATTTATTGATTTTGTTCCTTGGTAGTATTTGTGGGAAGTGTAATCATTGGAAGGTGTGATTAGTGTATACATATTTGTACGGTTTCAACATAGTATTGATTGGTGGAATCGTTGCTCATAGTGAAGGTGTGATCGTTGATAAAGCTTTGTAGTTTTTTCTTTGGTTTTGAACACGGTTGCATGGTAGTTAGGGATCCTGAATGCTTCTTTGATGGCAACTTCCCCGAGGTAGGCCAGTCTTCTTCCATCAGATGCGACAATCTGCCTTTCCTGGGCATTGTAGTGTCTGGCACATTCTACAATTAATTCATTACACTGAACTGATGGTGGAAATCCAGCTGCTTCAACAATACCGTTTCTCATCATCCTCCGAGTGATTGCTGTAGGTAGGCACCTGCCTTGCCCGTACATTATTTTCTTGAAGTCCTTGAAGTCAACATGACCAAGGTTGGTGTCTCCAACCTTCTTCCACTTCGAAGTGATTTTAGATTCTGGCTGTGCTCCCTTGCTGGCGAACTTCATTTGAACTTTCCTTGAAAGTCCTCCTTGAGTGGTCATCTATTGCCTAGAAAAGACAAAGAAATTAAGATTTCTTTCAACGTGTGAATTCTATGTCTGATGAGATTTTTATTCCTGATTTCAAACTTTGTTGTCTCAACTTTTCACCTTCAGCCTGTCATAAATTTGAAATTCTATAAAGAATTCAGACTATGAATGAAAATAATCTGCTCAACACCTAGTGAAATTTGTGAAAATCAGCCTTGGAAAGAGAAAATTGATGAAAAAAAATCAGTCCACAGCTCGAATTTTGGACTGAGAATTATACATTTAACTTTGAAAATTGATGGAAAATCTCCCTTTATTTCTGAAAGAAGATGAGATTCTTTGAAGAAGTTGATCCAATTCCTTCACAAAATCAAGGAATTCTCTTGTTGTTGCTCTTCAAATGCCTTTCTTCTTCTTGAAGTTAGAGAGAAAGCTCTTCAATTTCGAACTTAGAAAAGTGTAAGTGAAATGATATGCCAAGTTGAATTAATATTAGGCTTAGGAGTTCAAACTTTTTAGCATCCTTTTGTTTTTTTTGTAGATTCGATGAACATTCCTTGATCTTCTCTCTTAAAGATGGTGACTTTATCCTTCTAGAACATTGCAAAGAATATTCTCTTCTTCTTCCTTAACATAATTTCATACTTGGGCGGACATGATCTGAGGTCAAGGAATTTTGACCATGTTGGAGCAGACTTCATCATTTACAAGGAATTTTCTTACCCTCTCCTAGGCGGACTTCATGCTGGTTCAGGAATATTGATGCTTTGGGAGGGTAGACTTCATGTCTCTTCAAGGAATTTTCCAAATGCTAGGTGGTGGTTGGAAATTTCTTCATGTTGCCAAACTTAACCAAATGCTTTCTCTCTCCTTGGGCAGACTTGGTATCTCTTAAAGGAATTTGTTTTCTTCTTGAGGGTGAACTTGGTGTGAGCATAAGGAACTTTCCTATGTGCCAAGGCGGACTTCAATGCTAGTCAAGGAACTATTAGAATATCTAATTCTATGTTAGTCACCTATTTTTAGTTCCTTGGTTAATGGTCATTTACTTTTTTTATGTAATTAGCTTTTAAGCTTAATTTAGCTTTCACGCTTAATTTAGCGTTTAGCTCTTTAGTTTTTTACTTTATGTTCTAATTATAGAACATCGTCTTGTAACCTCTATATATATGTGTGTATATCGTTCAATGTAATTATCCGATTATTGAATCATTCATTCAATTTATTTTTCAGGAACTTTGTCATGAGGTAGGGCGTACTTTGCATGTTGTTGAGGAAAATTTCCTTAGCATAGGGCAGAAATGCTATCTCTTCAAGGAGTTTCCTTCCTTTCCTAGGTAGACTTGAGCTTTCATCAAGGAATTTCCTTGATTCCTAGGTAGGAGTTGGGTTTTGATCAAGGAATTTCCTTGATTCCTAGGTAGGAGTTGGGCTTTGATCAAGGAATTTCTTTGATTCCTAAGTAGGATTTCATGTATTCCCAAGAATAATCTATTCTTGATAGGGCGGACTTCACCATTGAACAAGGAAATTTCTTCATTCTCGCTTGAACCCTTAGTAAATTTTCTTGCTCATCACCATGTATTTCTAGCATGTTCATTTTGGAACTTTTGGATCAACGTCTTTCTTCAGATGAAGTTCTTGTCTGGAGAATTTTCTTCCTTTTTGATCTTGGAGATACAAACTTTTCATTTCAAAAGCAAGAACCTCATTGTCATGACCTGAGTGACCTAATCCTAGGTCAACTTTCCAAGAAATCGTAAAAAAGCAAAAAGCAAAAAAGTAGGCGAAAAAACTGCTTCTCCGATTGGTCCCAAAGTGCCAATAATGAAAAAGCAAAAAGCAAAAAAGCAGATTTCCACAAAAATAGGAAGTTGTCAGAATTGACCTCAAGTAGTTGTGATTTTCGCCCTTTGGCTTGTCTTAGAACATCTGTGATGTCAAAATGCCCATTTGATCATTATTGGTCCAATTGACTTGAAGACTGAGAAAAACTCTTGAAAACCTGTAACTTTAGACTTGCAAATATTGGTGACTCAAAAACCCTTAAAGCAAAAAACAACTGGGGGGTCCCCATTTGCAAAGGGGCAATGTGAGAAAAAAGGTTACAATAGTACATAGATTGATGTGATCGGTTTAGTGTGTCCTTGTTTAGTGAGGAGATTTGTTGAAGTTGTTTCATTAGACTTTTTTGTTTCTTTGAGGGCTAACTTTCCTTAGATTGATTTTATTTTTTTTATTTGTTTGTATGAGAGCTAACTATCCTTAGATTGATTTATTTTTTTGTTTTTTTGTTTGAGAGATGATTCTCAAATTAGTTTTCTTGTTTGTAGATTCGTGAGGCCAAAACTCGCTAGGACTTGCGGGACTCGCGAGTCCAATGACTTGTTGAGTCAACTTGCCACAGACTTGTTGGACTTGTGAGTCTTGACCTAGGACTCTCGCGCAAGACAAAAAAGGCCCACAACTTAATAAACACAATTTTTGGATTTTTTTTCATTTGATTGTGGTCCTTGGTGCCCAAAATAGGTTTGCAGTGTGAAGTAGGGTTTGAAGAATAGAAGAGAAGCATATGAAATCAAAATAGAGCCATGTAAGGGATTTTTATTCTTTTTTTTTTTTGTTTTCTTTGATTGAAATTCAAAATAATCCTGAAAAATAAGGGGAAATGCTAGCAATTTTGTTTCATTTTGCTTCATAACCTTTTTTCTTGTATTTTTAGCTTGTTTATGAATTCTGTTTTTTTTTCAAATGATTGATTATCATTTTTTTGTTGATTTTTCACAAAACCCTATTGATTTTTTTTTTCATGTTAAAATAGCATGTCAAGTTCAAATCCAAAGGCAAGGCCATCTAGAAAAGACCCAACATGGAAGTATGGGATATCGGGAAATAAAAAGGGTGAGGTCACTTGTACTAAATGCAGTAAATGGATGACACGGGGAATCAATAGATTAAAATTCCACATTGCAAAAATACTCGAAAAAGATATGGACATATGCCCTGCATCAACTTCGGAGATGGTTAGAGAGATGAAGGCCCTTCTTGCTGGTTTTGAGATGAGAAAAGACGAAAGGCAAAAACAAAGTAAGCCATAGTAGCAGCAATGACTTTGGATGTATCCACTCCTATGCCATTGAATCCCCTTGGTGGTCCAAGTCCAAGCATTCGTCAACAACATTCATCTTTTGGTGAGAGTCTTGAGGGTTATGGCAGCAGCAAATTTTTGGTGCTATAATAATTTACCTTTCAAAGCAGCGAACAGCCCGTACTGGGAAGGTTTGGTGAATGCATTGACAATTGCAAGCAAGGGGTTTAAGACCCCAACAGCTAAAGACTTGAGTGGGCCATAGCTAGAGGAAGCCATAAAAAATACACAGCTTGTGGTTGGTGAGCAAAAAAATTTTGGAGGAGAAAAAGATGCAACATTTTATAAGATGGATGGATGGATGGACGAAAGAGGACTCCCCTGAACTTCTTGTTGGCTTGTAATGGTGCATTGCTATTCATGAAGTCTATAGATTCCTCCATTGAAATAAAACATGCTAAGAATTTGTGCAATTTATTAGATGGGGTGATCTAGGAGGTTGGTGCTGAGAATCTTGTCCAAATTATCACGGATAATGTAGCAGCATATGTAGTTGTAGGTAGATTGCTTATGGCGAGGCATCCTACAATTTCATGGAGTCCTTGTGCTGCACATCGCTTGGTTTTAGAGGTCATTGGGAAGATTGGATGGGTGAAAAGTGTGGTTGAAGAAGCAAAACATGATACCAAATTTATCTACAACCATACTTGGGTCCTTTCTTTAATGAGAAAACACACAAATGGCAAGGACCTTGTGCGACCAAGAGTGACACAATTTGCTAGCCACTTACTCACATTGCAAAGCATTCTTGGTGCCATTCCTCATCTCAATCAAATGTTTGTGTTTGATACATTTAGGGCTGATGAGAAGGTCATGACAGGTGTTATTGCATGCTTTGATAAGATGGCACTTGGTTGTGAGTTGAGAGACAAGGTTCTTGATGGGTTGGAGGTGAGATTTGCTATATCTTATTTATGAATTTGGCAGTGTTTAGTCTTGAGTATCTAGAAACATCCATCTTTGATTTAATTTAAATTTTTATCTATTCAAGGTTTACAAGGGTGCATAGGGGAGACTCTTTTCTTCAACTCATGTAGTTGATAGGAGAGAAAAACAACCAGGTAAAAATTTTAGTTCAATACTACAAGAAAAAATTAGAAACTTGATTTGTATATTTTTTTACTTAATTCGTATATTTCTTAATTTTTTGTGTAGATTTATGGTGGGATAATTATGGTGCTGGCACGCCTAATCTTCAAAAGATAGCCATTCAGATTTTGTCCTAGCCATGTAGTGTTTCTGGGTGTGAACGCAATTGGAGTTTATTTGAGGACATTCACACAAAGAAGGGAAATAGGTTCACCAAGCAGTGCCTCAATAATATTGTCTTCGTCTGATACAATTTCGCTGTCAAACTAGAAAGGTGGAGGCGTTTCACATGAGTCCATCGACTTGGATGATATCGATCCATATGGTGAATGGACTGTCAATGAACAAAATGATGACGATGTCCTCCTTACTGAAGAAGATCTTGCAGAATTGGAGAGAGGAGCAACAAAAGAAACATAATTGGATGCAATGGAGGAGGATGAAGATAGTTTTGATTTTGAAGTAAAAGAAACAACTTATCTCATAACACCTTCTAGTTCGAGGCCTCAAAAATTGAGTTACATTAGGAGAGGGAAGAGGAGGATGTAGATTTTATTTGGTTGTTTTTCTCGTTTTGACATATTATTATATGTAAATTTTTATAAACTTATGATGCTTTTATACATTTGAAAGTTTGAAACTATGAGTATGACTATTGATTATGATTCATGAATGATGAAATTTCAAATATTGAGTGTTTGACGATTATATGACATGTGTAATGTTTGAATATGGCTCTTATGTTCTTTAAATGTATTAGTTTCTTTTTTGTTTTTTTGTAAGTTTTCTTCTTTGCTGAGTCCTAGCTGAGTCCTAGCTGAGTCCTAGCCGAGTTTTTTGCTGAGTTTTGAGTTGGAGGCCTATTTTAAGCTGTTGAGTCCGCGACGAGTCTGAGTTTTCACTCTTACCTTTGCATCATGTTGGCTTTGGGAGCTTGAGTCCAAGATGATACCTCTTTGACTAAGATCCAAGGATTGAGGGGTGGTCATTCTGCCAAAGGCAAGCTAGGCATGATTTTGTTCTCATCCCTTATTTATTGTACCTTCAGGGATTTGAACCTTACTGGATGGTGTAATTAAGGAACAGACCATCACTCTTACCAATCATGCTCAACCAATTGAGCTACAACTCTTTGGTATTCATTAGATTTTTAGATGGGGTGTTGTATTCTGTTCATGTTGTGTTCAATCCTTTGTTTGAATTGATGTGATAAGGGTTGTGGAATGTTGCGATCTTAATATTACATCTAGTATAGTTAGTAGTTTACAATAAATAGTGGATAGTAATAATTAATAAATAAATTATGGAGTTAGTTGTGGCAATTCCTCTTTGTGGAGGTTTAGTAGAGTAGTTCATTAGGTGGTTGGTGCACAAGAAAATATGATGGGCTTTATAAGTCATTGCACAAACAATATAATCAATCCTGTGAAAATAACAGCATGTAACAGTTTTATTGTCAGCAATATGGTTTAGGTTTTACAGTTTTTTTGCTTACAATTTCAATTATTCCTTTTTTCTATTTTCACATAGTTTAAAACAAGAGTAATTTTATTGTATAGCTAGTGATGGAAGCTGTCTGATCCTTTAATTAGAGTGGAAATCAGAGATCAAACAAGAAAGTCAATAGCGATCTATAGAGGTCAAACAGTGCACTTTTGTTTAAAAAATTGCATGATTAAAAAATGGTTGAAGAGGCCAAAAAATGTGCGGTTGGTCTAAAAAGTGCTCGTGAAATTGGGAAATGGTAGAAGATGTTAAGGACTTTTCGTCAATAAATTGCATAAGAGAAAAGTAAAAAATGATAGAATAGGTTAAAATGTGTGTATTGGGTCTAAAAAGTTGGAAAGAGACATATGACTATGAAAATGAAAATGAAGATCTAGGTTCTTAACATATGAAAAGGTCTTTTAGTTAATTTGAGTAGACAATCCTATAAGGTTTTAGTTCAATCAAATTCATAGATTTTCTGAAAGTGGTAAAACATTAGATTTCAAGCTTTTAGAGCGAGGTTGTAGGTACAAAATCGTTTTTCAGAGCTAAAATCATTAGAGAAGATGATTTGTGTTTTAGAATAACTGTTTTTAGCTATTACTATCTTTGGTAAGCATTTTGGTATTTTATTGATTTTTTAGTTTTCAAGCAATCTGTTTTGGACAAAAGCTTTAGTTTATTTATTTTTCAATTAATCTTGAATAAATATAAATGTCCATGCAACACATGCAATGTACTGATTGCATGAGAATGCAAATCTTTTTAAAAACTTCTAATTGGATGTCATCAGTGATTTTATGTGTACTTGCTGCTGAGACTGCTGTTCAAGCTGATATGTGTCATCTCGTGTAAGTGATTTTGTGAGTTGAATGGAGTTTAATGGTTATTGCAGGATTTGATTGCTAACTTTGTTAACTTGAGTATCTGTAGGATTTGTATTGCAATATTTTTAAATTCTGATAGTATTTATTTTCCAACTGAATTCTTGTATGTACTTGATTCTGTCTGGCCTTTGCTTTTAGCCAGAATTCACAAGCATGTATTAACTGTCATAGGTTAGGTCATTAGTATTTTCTTTCTTTAGTTGCATTGATTGAAATATCTTAACCTTTTATCATAACATGAGTGAAGGAATTCTGTGAAATGCTTTTGTAAGGCAACACTTAACTAAACAAATCATATTCCTAATACAAATTTTCTAGTCTATTTGGTGTTTATTAGTTATATTATATGAATGTTAACATGTTTATGCTTCTATTTGTCTCCTGTCTTTTTGTTAATGCAAACATCCATAGACAAGGTGTATGTGTAGTACATGAATGTCTGTTTGGAAGAGATCAATGGAACCAAAATCTGTGGTTACAATGTTTGTGGTATCCATCTATTCTGGTGTAGAAATGAGCAGTGACACAATGTGTGCCATTTTCTCATGCTCGAGGTGGAAGTTTTAACCTTTTTACTTTCTTTTTCCAGCTTTTCAGGGTGGGACCTGCTTCATCATTGTGGGTTACAAACAAGAATTCACCTAGCTGTTCAATTGAGGTAAGTCAATCTTTCTAGAATACCAATGGAATGATTTATTTGTTTTCTCTTTATGTATTTCTAGTTTTGATTTTATTGCCACTTTTAGAGTCATTCCTTTATTATTTTACAACAATGTAGTTAATCTGGCAAACATTTAGAACCTACTCAGCATGTAAGGTAGGAATGGAGGAAAAGAGCACACATTGCACACAGTCCATTGAGGTTACATGATTTTAGTATTAGTGCAGAACAGAATGTTTTGTTTCTGTTTTTTAAAGTCATTTAATGGATGAAAGTCAACGTTTTGTTTTAGTTCTTAAGTGTCATTTTATGTATGAAAAGTTAATGTTTTTTTTCTGTTCTTTAAAGTCATTCTATGGATGAAAAGTTATCGTTTGTTTATGTTCTTTAGAGTCATTTGATGGATGAAAAGTTAAAATGTTATTTTTTCTGCAGGATTGTATTTTTAAACATCACATTTGCTGTGTTTATAAAGGAGCCATTTTCTCATTTCATGGTACTGTTTTTCCATCATTTTGAGCATGTTCTTATGTTTAGTAGACAAGCCTTATATTTTCTCAAACAAGCCTTATATTGTTAGGAATCTTAGGATTTCTGAAAAATGAAATCTAAATATTTGGCAAAGAAGAGAAAAGAATCTGTAATATTGTCCATGAGTTAATGTAGTAGGTCAAAAGACGTTTCTACAAGTTAGAAGAAGAAGAACTGGGAGTGTGTAAATTATTCAAGGGCTGTATAAATTAAATAGCACTATAATGATGAAAAGATAACTAGAGTGTATGAACCTGAAAGAGGTTGTCAATCATGTGAAATCCCTCAATGAACGCAATAAGTCAGTTTTTGGAAACTAAAGCTTTAGACCAAGGTTACATATCCGGGCTGGTGTTTGTATATATCATTTGGGCTGGAGGAGGAAGACCAATGACTTCATTCATTATCACACAAGGAGCAACACAAGTTGGGATGTTTTCCATAGGAGAATGACCAAAGTCTAAGAGAGTTCAGATGGAGAATTCTTGGAGTGAATAGGGTCCTTCCCTAGAAACTTCTTATGAGACCAGATGAATCTGAAATGAAGTCAATAAATTTCAAGATTTTGAAATTTTTAGATTTTCTGAGTTGTGAAATGAAAAAAGTTTTAAGAAATGAATTTTTAATTAGAAGCATGTGGTAAAAATCTGTTCTCATTTCAATCAATAAATAGAGATCCTAAGCTCATAGATGAGCTACTGGAAAGTTACCATCAAATCGTACAATTTTATACCAAATAATCATGTCCTTGCTACAGGGTTTCATGCTACATTTCAAAAAAAAAAAAAAAAGGTTTTATGCTACAGTCAAGGAAATTCTCTCTAAAAGTCACATACCTTTTGTTCATCCTAGATAAATCTTTGCTTTAATTTCTCTAAAACGAAGTCTTTGCTTGATTATGTAAAACAACAAAACTATTGATAGAAAATATTTATAGCTGCATTCCACCTCCTTGCCCCCCAAAATCCTGTATCCTCCCTCCCAACTGAAAAATACCACATCCTTGGGAAATTCCATAGAGTTTAACATATTAAAAAATAGTAAAATACTTACCAACTTTAGAGTCTGAGTGTGTCATTTCATACAATCATAGTATAAATCTTTTACTCTCGGTCATTTCTTTTTTTTAATTATAGTTTTATTGTCTTTTGAGTTGTCTTGCAACGGGGGTTCACCATCACTGGAGCTACTTGTAGAACTGATTCGGATTTTCTTGGTTACTTAAAATGACAGTATGAGCCTTTATCATGCTACAATTCCATTATTCCTCAATAAATCCATACAACTGAGAGAATCATGTAGTCAAGGAACACAGATTCATATTGCTAGGATCTTATGATCATCTCCATGTGATTGTTGACCTCATTAAACATGAAAGGTGCTATTGCATTTGAGTGCATATTTCCACAATAGATCCTTTGTGACATGACAAATACAGACCTTTGCTTGTTTCATTGCTTGGTATATAGGAAAATGTCCATAAGCCTTTGTATGCCTCCCGCTTCCACATCATCCATGATTTTTGGCAAATCCCATATTCTTTGTAGCTAGCTTCTTACAAAAGGGTTCCTAATTTCATTTTTGAGGTAGTTGATGATGCTGGTTTATGCCTTTTCTGCATCAAAAGATATCATCTTGCTTACTTTTCTCTTAAATAAATTCCTTTTATCTTTGGTTCTCCTTTCTTTGTAGGAGATCAATTGTAAGAAATTCGGGAGCTACCTGTGTGCACTTAGTGTTTCACAAAATGAAAGTTAGCAAAGAACAGGAGGTGTACAAATGCATGCACTGAGTTTAATGCACTAGAACACAACTTGCTTTATATACATGCTCAATTGGATCCAATTATATGATTGCTTTCATTGAATTTATGGATGTAAAAAAAATGTGTGGATAATGCATTTAGACAAGTCTTGCTATTCCTTGCAAGGATCCATGTGCATTTCCTTTATTGGTAGAAATTCAAACATTAGGCAAGAAATCCATGATTATTTGATTATCTTGAAGAGTTGAGATCTTAACATAAGCTGTTGTACACACACATATAGTTATTAGTAGCATCTTTATAAATTGTCTTTTCATCGAGGAAATCTTGGTATGGGGTGTAGTTTGCAAAGCTCTAGTTAAAGCATGTTAGTCTTAACTCACGAGTAGTCAGGGGGGTTTCCAAGGGGGAAATTTGTGGTTGTAATCTGCTGGGAGTAGGAACAAACACATAAATTCTTACCCCAGGTACCCTTGAGGCTCAGGATTGTATGTTTAGGCATGTTTGTATATGATTATTATGTATTTATGCTTATGGGTTGGCACTAATTATTAATTATGTCATTATTGAAACCTAAGCTATTGCTATATTATAACATTTATACTAAATGGGAAGATGTTATTTATTTATGTATGGTCTATGGAGGATGCTATAGGGATATGTATTGTGTGCTGTTATGCCTCTTTATTTTGGTTGAATGAATAAATTGGTTAGAGCCATTTGCATATCTTGTACACAAGGAAGTAACTCTATTTGAGCATATTTAAGGAATGCACTTAGCTTATATATTGAATTGAAATGCTAGTTACATTTTGGAGCTCTTAAAAGTTAAAAAATAGCATGTTTCTTTGTACTTTTATAATGTCCAAGTGGAGTGGTCATTATAGTTGTTGACATTGCTTCATAGGTTCCTAATTGATATACATTGGATCCATTAGGGTTGGAATGAATTTATGGATCTTATTTCTCCTTTGCAAAGCAGCTCGCAAGAACACTTGATCCATTGATGGGATGATTTGCCCTTGAAACTTGGAAACACAAATAGAAATCCTAGGTTTCTTTGGTTTTGCAATAACAAAACTAGTGATATAATGAGGGTGATCTTCTTTATAAATATTTTCTTTGTTTTTTTTTCCCTTTTGATGTTCTAAGGGGCTCTTGAAGGACTAGGAGGTGGAGGCATTTTGTCCTTCTATTTGGGTCCACATTTTGTTGTTATCACTTTATTCCTTGTCATCTTTGGTGGTTAATTTCTTCATAACTATATGATTGGATTATAACGAACCTCTTCAATCATCATGCTGTTTGGAGGTTATGGAAGTTATACTATTGCATTTTCATTGGCAGGTTCTAGAAGTGAGATCCTTCTAGATGAATAATGGTATGTAAAATAATATTCATGCTTAAGACTTGACTCGGACTTGGCAAACCGAAAGTTTCCTATTCAAGAAAACTTACATCTTAAAACAAATACTTAAATTTATTAAGAAAATTGTAGAATGTATCAAATGAGTCTATAAATGTTGGGGAATCATTTTCTATTTGACTTGAATACAAATAGAGTGCAAAATTGCATCATCATGCAAATACAATGGTTAGTTGATAATGTTATATATTACAGAAAGTATGACACAAAAAATGATTATCAAGATTTTCGATATTTACTAAGGAGTGAAAGCCTCCTTAAATAATACTTACAAAGATCTATCTGATAAGGATAAGATTGACAACCAAGAAAGCAGAGGATAAGAACTTATCTAAAATGAATAAAAGAATATTCCCACAGTGTAATGTCCCCTACTAGGTTTAGGCTTGTTTTAACCATAATTAAGCTAGTTTAATATACTTTATGACTTAAACTAAGTTGATTAGGAGACAAATCTAACTTAACATGAATCGAATCGGTGATATTCCATAGTTCAATCAATCAATTTGCTACTAAGTAAATTGTTCATCTACCACAATAGATAATTAATTCTATCATACTAGATAATTAATTTTATCAATCATAATTCTTGATGCAAGTGTCAACCTTTGTTACTACTTCAGTTTTAAGAAAGAAGAGGATGTGTATGTTACCAAAGCGCTTAGAGACCAAAATACAATAAGTTCCCTCAAAGTTTATAGATCCAAGCCCTTACTTATCTTGGGTCTATACCCTCAAGGTTTATGGGTCGCTGATCCCCACCCTCTCTTGGGAATCATCCTATTGATTGGATTTAGACTGCCCCTCTTTGGAAGCATCTCATTTCCCAACTTCTTAAATACTGAAGACGTAACCGAAAAACATATTCTTCTTTCTGATATTAACTTAAGGATTCTATCTGATTTATATTCTAATATTTATTATTTATACACATATTCTAATATTTATTTGTCTGTTCAACAATATATATATATATACACATTATTTATTCTCAGATATTATCATTGTATATTACTGCAGATGCAGTTCTTATAAAACATTATAATAATTATAATTATATTATTATTATTATTGTCTATATTTTTATCACTATTAAATTCTGCGAAAGAATGTTATCGGGCTTCCTATATTAGCATATATGGGACGTTACTGCCTGTAACATAATAACAGTTCTGATTTATTCTGATGATATACCCCTTGCATATGCCCCACCGTGTTCGTTATATTTATTTTATATATTATGATCAGAAATTATTATTCTTAACTGGCAGTATATGTGCCAGTTTTGCTGTCATGCCAGAATACCATATAGATTCTTTTTCTTTCCAAACCTCCCTATATCCTCCCCTCTCTTGCCAAGGGAGATTGCAGCGTTTATAAACTCCTCAAGGCTTGCAATCCTTTGGTAGAGACACACCCTTGGCAACTCATGCCCTTTGACAATGAATCGGTCAAACTCCCAAGGATATTAACAATTAGTAAGGCGTGATTAGACTGATTACCTTTCTATCAGGTTTTCATTAATATTAGGAATTATCATCATCTTTATTAACACTACTATAATGGATATTTAACATAGTGTGATTTAAATATTTAATAATATAATTTAATGAAATCAGTTTATATAAGATGTTATTTAATGAAATTAGTTCATTCAAATCTTTAATTTGAATGAACATTAAATTATTGATACATATTTATATATTTTAATATTTTAATTGTATTATTATTTATTATTAAGTTCTATTTTAGAAGGGATACTACACAAAGTCTATCCTAACGACTTAATTGACCATTATAAACTAATTTTATAATATTAATTTAATACCCTCCCTTAATGGTCAATTATTAAATACACAAAGTTTATACCAAAATTTTACAAATTTGTCAAGGCTCAAGTAATTGGTAAGAATGTTTATAGTTTGGTTCTCAATTGGACATTACTGCAACATCATTGATCCATCATCTACAAATTGTCGTATGAAATGAAAATGAATCTTCGCATGTTTGGTACACTCGTGGAAGACTAGATTCTTGGCAAGCTTTAGCAACCCTTGATTGTCACAAAACAAGGGTGAAGGCCTTGCTTGAGACGTGCATGTCTGAAAACATCCTCCGAAGCCATACTGCCTCACATGCTGCTTTGGTTGTTACTCGATACTTTGCTTCTATCAAGGAAAGAGCTATTGCTTGCTGCTTCTTGTTGGTCCATGGGACTTCACTCATAACAAAGTTGAAAACATATGCAGAAATGGATTTCCTATCATCAACAAAACTTGATCAATTCGAATATTTTAACCCAACCAGCTTCGGATCTTCCAAATGCCAAAGTCAAGCATCTCTTTCACATATCTCAGCACCCATTTTGCTGCAACCCAATATTTTGCCTTTGATGCTGTTATAAATATTGAAATATAACTCACAACATAGCTGAAATCAGGTCTAGTGGCTCTAAGATAGATAAGGCTGCCAATTAGTTGCCTAAATGTTGTCTCATTATCTTAAGTCTGTTTTGGCTAAAAGCTTCAGCACTTTCTCCATGGGTGCAGACGAGATTTTGCAATCTATCATCCTCTACTTGTCGAGCAAACTCTTGGCATATTTGGATGCTACTTGTCTGAGTCATGTACACTTCTTCGTCTAAGTCCCCATGGGGGAAGGCACTTTTAATACCCATTTAATGGACTTTCCGACCAGTTGATGTGTGTTTTATGCACATACGAAAATAGAATAAAATACCAAAGTATTTTACTCTCTCTTGAACAAAATCACCTCAGATGCTAAATATTTGATAAACTAAGACGATTCCAAGGTTTCTACGATCAGTTCTTGACATGTGGGTAACTCAATGGCTTGATGTGAATTGCTATTTTTACTTGGGGACTTATATAATTGTTCAATTTGGGAATCTTTCATGGATTTGGAATTGGAATAGGTATGCCGATAACTCATGATTTTGCACTTTGAGCTCTTGATCTAATCTAACAAGATTTTTAAAAAAAGGAACAAAAGGAATAGGGTTTAGGAATTCTATTCGAAATCCTAGAATGCAAGAAAAGGGTGAATGATTCAATGAAATCCTACTAGGCAAGGTCTCTCCTGTGATGTCCCCAAACAAGACCCCGTCCAGTATTGTTAATATTAAGAAAGCTCCTTGTATTATCTTTATAAATAATATAGTGTTTAAAGCCCATACAATGAAGGACAATGAAGAATATGGGTGATTATGTATCAAAGACAAGTTAAAAAGATTTGTTATATTAAACAAACAACCAATGCAATGATCAGTAGATTAGTTTGATGGAATCATTAATGGTCGATATTGATATTACAAGAAAAGACTTACAGCCGACTTCAAGGAACAAGGGGAAGGTACATTAACCATTGTTGAGGTGCGAATGCAAGAAAGGGGAATTCAAAAAGGAAGAAGCAACGACTAATGTGATCTCATAAAGAAAGATATCAGTTAATCAATCAAATAAAACAGACAAGTCAGCGCCTTATTAAGAAGATACAACATTTCCATAAGCCATCATAAACCAGCGATTAAGGAGAAATATTATGAAAATAAATAATGCAATGGTTAACATTACGGAGTCAGCGATTTGCATCATCTTGAAAGGACGTGATTACATTTCAAAGGGCTGCACTTACAACAGCAATACAAAGAATATGAATAAATAATTACTTGGCATTGTTTAGAACAAATAAAATGAAAACTGAATGAAATAGTGCTATTTGAATAGATGCTAGCCGATTTGTTAAGACAGAGAAATTAATGTAAGAGAAGGCATGATAAAACAAATGCTATGTCAGAGAAATATCCGTTGATCCATACAGTACTGAAGACAGCGATCATTATCCTCTTAAAGACGGCGAGTTGCTTCTAGAATAAATAGCGATTAAGTAGTGTATATTAATAAACACAAATAAGGTTTATTATAATAAGCAGCCATCCAAAACAATAGTTTTGCCACCTTAGGACAGCAGCTAAACATTGTTTAGAGAAGCCCATGCAATATGGCCAGCGATTGTGATAGTAAAATAAAGATTATGATGGGCAGCTTAAATCCAATGATTTGTATATCAGACAAAGGGAAACTAAGAGGCATCGATTATGATTAAGAGAAGATAATGAGTAAATAAAGACAGAGATTAGTATACACAAACAGCCATAAGCAGTGATTTGTATATTCATGTTAAAGGCAGCGCTAATATAAAGAACAACAAAGACAGCGATTAGTTTAAAGAAAAGTTATAAATTAAAGTTGGTGTCCTTTGGAAGGGTTGTCACTCTTCAAAGAGATGCTTCCCTTCATGGAGGCTTCAGGCTATAAAAATTGACCAAGTAGGAAGGACGAAAGGGGATGGAAGGAATGGGATAGGGAGTGCTCAGTTAAGCTTTTGACAGCCAAGTGAGAAGGAGAGGTCTACTCACCTGTTGAAGGATAAAATATGCAGGAGTTTATAGGAAAACTTATCAGACACAGTGTTTAGACTGCAGAAGCCAAAGAAGCCATTAGAAGCAACAGGTTGCATACTTCAAAGACTAAATCACAAATAGCACCATTGCTCATTGTTGTAAGAATGCAGTTTCAGAATCAGGGAGAGCAAAATATCACAACACAACGGAGTTGCAGAACAGAAATCATCTTGCAGGGACATGATCAAATATACTAGGAAGGACAGAGATAATCAATTGTTTATATATATATCTATCTGTTGATCAAGATTATTTTGCATACACTTAACTGCTAAACCGGGGATAGCTTTGATATTAATTTCCCACTCTATCATATTGTGAATGTAAACCATTGTGTGTCAAATCATTATTGCATTGATTATCCATATCTACAAGTATTTATAATGAAATTGAGGAAAGAAGTCTCTTGCAATTGATTCTTATGAGTTAAATGTTCTTACTTCATATATAATAAGAAAGGGGACATTACAAATTCCTACTAGGCAAGGTCTCACCATCAAAACGAACAATTTGACACAAGCTTAGTGCAATCATGTAAGGTATATTTCATAGATGTTCAAATCATTACCATCAAACACTGTACCATTCAAGGCAACGCATAACAATGGACGTATAACAATTGAAGTTAAGTTGACATAAAATTCCAGCTGACGACACAAGGCACATTTAAAATCAACAGGAGGCTAGTAGTATGGATTAGATGGATTCCACACAAATGCATTCAACAAATTCCTTCATTCAATCTAAAATACTTGAAACAAATTCTAATCTAAAATTCTAATCTAACTTGGAGGCAATGAGAACCACAAATGCATACAATACTTGAACAAAATCAACATCAATTTGAACAATGACTTATATTCAAATTTGCAACATATAACCGACAATTCTCAAAAATATCTAATACAAATCAGAGGCAATGGGGTTTATATATAGCCTCAAAAGAAATGAATGGCCGAAATACATTTGGAATCAAGGGCCATGATCATGCCAACATAGAGCTAAAGTTGTTGCCCTAATTAGGGTTTACATAAAAATAAAGCCACCAACATATGATCCAATGGAATGATGCCTAGTCGTCAAGTAGTAAATCTTCTAGGAGATTCCGACCTGCATTCCTCTCTCTTACAACATATTCCAGGGATCTAACCAATACTGAATCTAACTCATCCATGGTAATGCTGGGCAAATCATCTTGCTGCACATGAATCACATCCAACGATTGGAACAGGCATCAAAAGTATTCTCCCAATCTGGCATGAGCTTCTGTGAATTATGGACATGAATCAACAAGAAAACCAAATCATCAATCTGATTCTTCTATAAGGAATCCAATTGGCTGAAGTACATGAACTTCATCTTATCTTTCAATTCTTTTAAGTGTAGACCGCTGGTAGCACTGACATCTACCCCTAACAATTCTTCAATAGATGTAAGGATCCTCAATTGTATCTCCTGAATCGATCCTTCCATTGCTGCACAATCCTTCCGTGCATGTTCATAAGTGGATTTCCTCATGGCCAATGAACAATACCAACCATGGAAATCGTATCTATCTCCTACTTGCACAACTCTCTCCTGAATCAATGTGGACATCGAAATTCTCTTCAACACTCTGAGGCGGGGAATGGTCTTCTCCTGAATAGGTTGGAATTGTCCCAAACTCCCTCCAAATACTGTATCTTGAATATGAGCGCCATTGTCCAGTCAAATGCCTGGACAAATTGAGTAAGGAAATTATTCGCCCGTCTCTTCACATCTTCTGTCCATTTCTCCGACTCCGCAAGTGTATCTCTTGCTGCCTCATGATTAAAATGAAGTCCACAATCACTGCAATAGGGGAGACAAAGGAAGGATCCTCACGCCTTATCCCTGTAATATATACTCTTTGAGCTTGATATTCTCCTCTTTGTACTTTTTTTCTTCTCAATCTCCCTATCTAACCTCGCATTGAGGAATTCTTGGTCTTTTGTAGTTTGTCGAAGGGCAACTAAAGTGATCTGGAAATCCATAGGAGTAGCGTCATCTCGAGTCACATCACCAATTGGGATAGCCACCTGTGCAGTTCTCATTCCTGTTTCATCTCCTTGTTACTCTTGGCTAAGTTGTCATCAATATCATCAATAGACTGGGTCTCTACCATTCTCTTACTTTTCTCCATGCTCTTCATCAACCAATCGGGAATGGTAGACATTTCCATTCCATCATCGAGACACATTTCTTGATCAAGTTCCCTCAATGCCGAGATAACATCATCATCCTCCTCCTTGTCCTTAGTCAAATCATAAACATTTTTACCCAAGCTAGCTTGCAATAGGACAATAGGAGATCCCGTCTGCTTATCATCTTCATCAGGTGGGGTAGATTGTGCTGTAGCATGCAACTCTTGAGTGTTCTTTGGTAAAAAATCACTGTATTGGAGAATTGTTCAAATTCCTTATTCTGTTTTGGTATATTGATCTCCTTAATTGGTGAGGAACTAAGGGGAAACAAAGGATTGTTAGGCTCTTGTTTCTTCTTCTTTGATAGTTGGCTAACTATCTCCTTTTCCTTCGTCTTGGATTCTCGAAGCGTATTCTTTTTACGTTTAGGAGCTTCACTCTCCTCATTTGTAGGAATCTTCACATCACTAACTGTTCTCTGATCATCCTCAAGAGATGATTTTGCTTGTTTCATCTTCTCGTATTTAAAGACAACGCCCATATCTATCAATCTGTTCATCTGCTTGTCTATCAACTCTCTGGAGAAATCCATGACATATCTCATAAGCACATTCAAATCTGTTACTTCTGGCTCTGACCAACTACGTAATGGGATAGATTTCTTCATTTCACTTTCATATTGCAGATGAGTATGATCACTATCATCCCATATCTGATCAGGAATGAGAAAGAGTTCACATTTGCTCATGAAGTCTACTGACATCCTGTACCACATTCTCCTCTTAACTACTTGTTCATCCATTAGGTTGGCCTAGTAATCTTCAATGTCAACCTTGTATATGAATTTGTCTCCCTTCATCCTTTCAACATTCTTATGCAGATCGAATCTGTCTCTGCTCTTGTAAGTTCCAAGGCGATAGAATGCAAGTTCATCAATCACTGTACTAGTTGCGGCAGCAGGGTGGCACACTTCCAAAGTTTTTCCTCTGGAAATAGGAAAAGTCATCTTTGTTCTATGCTTCGCCTTTTGGATGGAATCAAATTCTAGAAGTTGTCTCACCACCTCAAGTAGGATCATTCTGTCTGTAGGATACCTAGGAAGCTTGTATGGTTAGGATCTGAATCCCTGAATCCTTAGGTATGTGAAAGTTGGAAACTATACGTACCACGATCCATATTGTTCAACTAACTTCGTTGCCTCTTTGGACAACCTCTTGTGGATTCCGCCTTGCAACATCCTTGTAATATACATGGTGAATGCATCATTCACCCTTCTGTAGTCTTCAATCCTATGCACGTCAAACTGTGGATAACATTCATAGCTTCTATACTGTCCTTGTCCATTCTCGACTTCACCTTTGCATATCAATCCTTTGTGTTTGACAAATCTAGCAAGTATATACACAAGGTAGGAAGTCATGGCGAATGACTTAGTACCTAGTTCATTCCACATTTCTTAACTGAAAATCCAAATTGTTGTTGATAATCTTTTACCAATTGATCATTGTTCCTGTTATACAATCTTGGATAAAATAAAACATCCATCCTTCAAATAAGGCACCTTGCAGCATCCCCATCACTCGGTTAAGTAGGAATACCAAATCGCGATATTCCTCTTTCAAATCTGTGCATATGAGTGTCTTTGGCGCTTTGGAATGATGAGGTTCGGCTCAATCATTCACTCTTTATTCACTACAGTTTTACATGCATCTGCCTTTAACTTGTACTTCGCTTCATACTCATCCTTTGTCCTATCCATCATGTTTGCATTGTGGGGAATTCCAAACACTTCGGCAATTGCATCCTCAGCAAGGTAGGCGATGGTTACCCCTTTGGAAGTCCGGATCATCTTGGAGAGAAGATCAGAGGATCATTGTGTCTTGCATATTTCAGAATAAGCTTGCTGCATTGTATGGATTGTGGAAATCTAGTGGCATGATATATACCACTCTTCATGATGTTTGCATAGGTAGGAGAGGGAATCTGGTTCTTTGTGCGGAACATCCCTTGTTGCATCCACTCCATATTCAGGAAATTCATTTTTGTATTTGTAATCTCTTTCCATCGGGATGACAATTTGGAATCCAGATAGAATCCCTCTTGAACAATCTTTAACTGCTCCTTTTGCACTTCAATCCCAGATTTATATATGGTACCTGCATGAAGCTAGAAGTCAATAACTTGGAAAAATTATCCTGATAACTATATTCAGAATTGAATGAGTTCTGATTTCTAACGATTTAGACAAAATTAGGAATGAAAATCAGGAATTCTATCTATATTCCTCAACAAAAGCTGAAAATAGAATGAAATTGATATGAATTGGGTCTAAAAAAACCCTCATATAATCCCTAGAAAACCCTCATTTTCAGACTTAAATGAGGTCTGATATGAAACGTTAAGTTTGAAGACACCTGGTATACTTAGAAAATTATTAAAAATGAAGTCAAAAAGTGTATACCAAAATGTGGAAATGCTTTGGAAAGGTGTAAAAAGTCTGATTTTCACTCTTTGTTGTCTGAAGACACCCTTCCAAACACAATAATGGCTGCCAAATGTCTGAAGACAACCTGCAATACTCATAAATCAGTCACTTAAAGAAGTTGCAGCCATGTAGAAACACTTGCACTTGCTGGAATTTACCTCTCAAATGTGAAGATTGCCAAATCTTGGCATAAACAAAGGGCTGGTAACGAAAATCTAAGTCTGCAGACAAATCTGAAAGTTTAGTTTTAGACTTAGGTCAGCAATGCAAGCTCTACCAAATGCTCAAAAAAATGTTGCCGAAATGAAAATTTCCAAATGGAGAGGTGGCTGGAAATGAAGGATAAGTCTGAAGACAATGATGTTTCAGACTTTACACCAGCAATGGTGTACTCAGAAAATGCCTCCAAACCACCCTAGAATGGCCCCAAAATGATCCCTAAGCAAATTGGCCTAAGTATGTGCCTGCTGGAAATGAAGAAATGAGCCTAAAAACAAAGTTTGCGGCCTACTATGGAATAAAATTACTTGCAGTAATGGCGCCCAGCAAGGTCTGATATCAATGGCAGCCCCTTAGCATTGAATAACATCACCAAAAATCGCCAAAATATGGAGGAATTAACCTCTTCAAGCAAAATCGCCTAATTCCACAAGTGGCATCACCTAGCAAAAATCGCCTAAGGTAAGAAAATTGCCCTCCAAGCTTGCTGCAATGACCTCCAATGATAGCACCCAGATCTAATTGGGCAGAAAAAAAAAAACTTTCAATTTGCAAAATGGTGTCAAAATGACACTTCACCAAAATCGCCTAGCTGGAAAAACTTATATCGGGCACTTGACTGTCACAATAAGCACTTAAAATAATATTATAATGCTGGGCAAGCATACTTATTCATGTTTTTGTTGATTTTAGGCAATCAGATGTTAATCTAGTTACTTGAATTATAATCAGACTGAGAATAAGCAGAAATAATAATAAAAGCACACAACACAAGACACAAGTACCCTGAGAAAACGTCCCTCTTGGAGGAAAAACCCAGCAACAAATATTCAAATCAGTCCCTTATTTATAAGCAGATTACATGAATCAGATTACTTATCTGATTGAGTGCCAATCTAGGGCAGAGTGAACCTAGAATATGCAACTGTAGTATGTCTTCAGAGAGAGTAGAATATTGACACCCCTTGAAGAGGGAGATCACTGAAGTATAGCGCACCACCTTGCCCAGCAAGTTGTCCAATGGATTCGCTCTCTAACATGCCAGATTCGCTGACTGTTCTTGCATAAGGCTGATCGCACTTGATAAGAATGATTGTTGTGTAGAATGAAATGTTCAAGTCTTCTAAGTTGGCCTTAACCAATTCCCTTTATTTTACATATTTCACTTTGCACTTTGGCGCCCAATTTGGGGCCTACATAACTTGCAACTTGTGACACGTTTCCTGTTTGTGGCCCAGCCCTATGAAATGCTTAACCACACGTTACATTTGGGCCCAACCCTATAAACATAAATTGCTTAATCCACACGTTACATTTAGGCCCAGCCCTATTAGGCATAAATCGCTTAACCTTATTACAATAGGATAGTATTTTAATTGCCACAAGGCAACATTAAAATATGATCCGAACTAGCTAACCATTTCAACACTCCCTCTTAGCTAGAGAGGATTCAATGAATAATCAAGTCTCAAAGTGGCTACCACCATGGCTACTCCCATGGATGAAACGAATGATACGTTCACCATAGCTACTCCCAGAGGGTGAATGAACTCATCATGGAATTTCTTCCATGATACCCACCATACCTACTCGCAGAGGGTGGGACCACCATGCCTACTCGCAGAGGGTGGAATATCTTCAATGATGCACACCATACCTGCTTGCAGAGGGTGGGTCCACCATGCCTACTCGCAGAGGGTGGATCCATCATATCTACTCGTAGAGGGTGGAACAAAAAACTATTACATAAAAGATGAGGCTTCCTCTGAAGCTGAAAGAAATTGGCTCCCTCTGAGCTTGACAAGCTCCCTCTAAAGCTAATGATGTCAAGCTCCCTCTAACATTTCCTCCATTTAGAAAATGAAGTCTTCATTTGACCTTTGCTCCTCCTGAGATGTCCCTATGCCAACTTCTGCAGAGGAAGCAAGAGGAGTGGACCTGAATTTGCAATCCTGAGCAAAATGACCATACTTTTCACACTTAAAGCACTGGATGTGAGATAAGTCCTTCCTTTTCTTAGGGGCAGCATTTGAATCTCTGTTTCAATCCCTCTTCCTTCCTTTGCCTTTAACCATATGCGAAGCAAGGACTTGATTGTCTACATCATAATGATCACGCTCAATTCCTCTTGCTATCAATCGTGACTCTTCTTGTATGCAATCTGCTCTCAAACGATCGAACTTGGGAAGATCTGGTCTTGCACTGATTCCTTGAATATAAGACTCCCAAGATGCCAGAAGACCGTTGAGGGCAAGCATGGTCAAGTCACTGTCATCAACAACCTTCCCAATGGATGAGAGCTGATCTCTCAAATCAGAAATCCTCATGGAGTATGCTATGACGGATTCACCTTTCATCATCTTGATGTGATGAAGCTGCTGCTTCAAAGCTAGGTCACGACTGGTGTTGTTGATTTCGTACATCTCTTCCAATGTCTTGAACATTTCGCTGGTAGTCTTCAGCTTGGAGATGATAGGTACAATATGATCCTTCATGGAGTCAACCAGCATTCTCTGAGCTTGAAAATCTTTCTTCCTCCATGAAGTCTTTTCTTCTTCTGCCTCAGGTTCAATGGAAGATCTCTCCACAAAGTCTGCAAGATCACTTCCATTTAAAGCAAGCATGGTTCAAAATCTCCATGACGTGAAGTTGGATGCACCATCCAATCTATCTTCAACCCTGAGACAGTTCAACATTTCAAATGAAGTAATGAGAGCAGAAATGGAAGGAGGAGGAACAACCACAATCAATCTGATTACCACTAATTCGAACTTGGCTCTGATACCATGTTGATTTTAGGCAATCCTATGTTAATCTAGTTACTTGAATTATAATAAGACTGAGAATAAGCATAAATAATAATAAAAGCACACAACACAAGACACAAGTACCCTGAGAAAACCTCCCTCTTGGAGGAAAAACCCAACAACAAATATTCAGATCAGTTCCTTATTTATAAGCAAATTACATGAATCAGATTACTTATCTGATTGAGTGCCAATCTAGGGCAGAGTGAACCTAGAATATGCAGCTGTAGTATGTCTTCAGAGAGAGAGCAGAATATCGACACCACTTGAAGAGGGAGATCACTGAAGTATAGCGCACCACCTAGCCCAACAAGTTGTCCAATGGATTCGCTCTCTAACATACCAGATTCATGTTCAAGTCTTCTAAGTCGACCTTAACCAATTCCCTTTATTTTACATATTTCACTTTGCACTTTGCCGCCCAATTTGGGGCCTACATAACTTGCAACTTGTGACACGTTTCCTGTTTGGGGCCCAGCCCTATGAAATGCTTAACCACACGTTACATGTGGGCCCATCCCTATAAACATAAATTGCTTAATCCACACGTTACATTTAGGCCCAGCCCTATTAGGCATAAATCGCTTAACCTTATTACAATAAGATAATATTTTAATTGCCACGAGGCAACATTAAAATATGATCCGAACTAGCTAACCATTTCAATAGTTTTCACCTTCTTGTTTCACCACACAAGCAATGTGGGATAAAAATCTTGGCTTTATACTTGCCTGGAAAAAATCAATTTGCAATAGGAAAATGTTTAATCATTAATAATTGTTGCAAATCATTTAATAATTGTTTTTGGTAATTAAATAATTGTTGTCCGATGCAAAAACAATTAAATTTGGCCCCACTCACATTAAAATCTTTCAAAATTCACCCAATTTGGGCACTTGGGGGAAAATCGCTCCACATTTGGATTAAAAAATTCTAGATAAAAATTCATTCCAAATGTCATTAAAGCTTATTGAGGGAAAATCAACCTCCTTTGGGATAAAATTCCCAATCAAAAATCACCAAATTTGTCAAAAAACACCTCTGGGGAAAATCGATTTTTATTTGTACTCCAAAATTCACTTTATTTTTTAATCACTAAGTCCAAAATCCACTTTGGGGGAAAATCATTCCCTATCTGGATAAAAATCCAGATAAAAATTTCATCAAATTTCACACTTGGGGAAATTTGCCATCCATCAGGATAAAAATATACTTATTGATTTTGAATTAGGTTTCATGGGAGCTATTTCTATAAATTTCCCAAATGTTATTAATCGGGGATGTTTTTTCTATTTCTCTCAATGCGTGTGGAGGAAAGTTCAAGAAGAAGGTCTACAAACACGTTACAGTATCGATGAAGTATTTGCATTTGAGATCAAGAAACTTGCTGCATTAGCTTACGTGCCTCAGATAGACGTAACTGATGCATTTGAAACACTTCTACAATCTCCTTATTATACACAACATGAGGAGACTCTGCAACTCATAATTGATTATTTTGAAGACACATGGATTGGCAAACTAACCAAAAGAGACATCAAACGATCACCCAAGTTTCCAATCACAATGTGGAATTGTTATTCAGCTATTCAAGATGGTCTTCCCAAAACCAATAATACTTGTGAGGGATGGCACAAAGGTTTTAGTGAATTGCTTCAAGTATCACACAATTCAGTTTGGAAATTCATCAAAGCAGTGAAAAAAGAATAGGGTCTCCAAGAGAATAAAATAGAGAAATATATGGCTGGATACATTGGGCAACCAAGCAGGAAAAAATACCGTGAACTCAAAGAAAGACTAAAAGGTCTGGTTGATGGTTATGACAACCATATCATTTTAGATTATATAAGAGGCGTTGCTCATAATTTGACACTTTAATTGAAAATTTGACTAATAAATTTTTTAGCAACATACATGTAATTTATAAATTTTAGTTTCCTTTCTCTATGTTCTTATGGGGATATTTTGTCCATGGGTTATTCTGACCATTGGTTATTTTGGCTCTAGTTATCATGACCCTGGGTTATTTTGTCCTTGGGTTATTTTGGCCGGGTTATTCTGTCCAGGGTTATTTTGGCCGGGTTATTATGTCCAACTCCAAGGAAGAAACCCATTGCTTGCAAATGGGTTTACAAAGTCAAGTACAAAGTTGATAGTACACTTGATGGGTATAAACCATGGTTGGTGGCTAAAGGGTTCTCGGGGATACAAGGAATTGACTATAAGAACTTTCCTCGTACAACAAAGATGAGCACAATCCATCTACTTTTGGCCATGGCAACAAAATTTTATCGTGTTGTGACCTTTTCACACATCACCCCATTGCAAACGGGCCCCCCCTCTTTCCTGCTTTCTGCGTCATGTTAGTTTAGGGTTTCGGTGGTAGGTGGCAGTTTTGAGGTTTCAGTGCTTGTAGGACATAATAACCCGGCTAAAATAACCATTTGAAACAAAAATGGTTGATTTGGTGGTCTTTAACTTCTATCACATTCTGAGCCTGCAAGATTGGTATAGTCCAGATTTGTCACTTCAAGTTCACAATAATGTGGCTTGAGATAAAATTGCCTTATGACCTATTTGCTCCCTGATGAATAATATATTTATTCATTTAATCAATTTATCACCATACTCTGAATCTCTATTTGCAAGACATGAGCTATAAGCAGAAATGTACATTGAAAGCTGAGAACACAGCAGTGATCTGATTTCTAGGAAAATGTTTGAAGCAAGACTTGTGGATATCATCACATTTCGTTCTTGTGAGTCAATTTTGTTCATTAAATAATCGTTGATGTAAATCAAAGGCAACTCTCCACACCTGGCAAGACCATGGAATGGAAAGCAAGCTTGAAACCTGTGAAAAAATCTCTTCATGTAATTCCTGCTCCACACCTTTTATAGCAGTGTACCTATTTCTCAAAATTATGAAGATGTTTTTGTTGTGTTACCATGAGGGTTTTTTGATTTGACACTTCTCAGGGTTGCCGTTTCTGGTTTTCACCTGAGTGGAAACATTGTAGAGTTGTCATTTTTGTTTTTTGACTTGGAGAACCCATTGCAGATCACCATTATTAGTTTTTAAGTCATAATGGCTGTTTATGTCTGGTATTGCAAGATGTTGTATTGTTTAGTTTACTAGGGAACAGAGATTGAACAATGCTTGATAATAACAGGAGGCTTAGAATCGTTTTTTTAGACATACAAACAAAACAAGAGACCTAAAACAAATTTTTACTGTTAACAGGGAGCTGCAAACATTTGCCTCCCATTCTTTGCCAATGAATTTTTTTGATTTATTAAAGTTTTCACTGCTAGCGCTGGTAAGCATAAATGTACCTTTGGTACTAGGATTGGCTGTACCTGATAAACAGATTTCACTTGAAGTAGAAGAAACTTCTAGAAATGAATGCTCGTACTACAAAGGGCCATTTTTAGTTTTTCAAAACTAGACTTTTCAGTAAGTGAGGCAGCGAATTTTCTAGGAATGTTAAAAAGAGATTTTTTCAAAACTTATTGATGGGCATCTGGTCTGTAAGACAACTAAGGGTGATATTTCTGCAGCTTTTATTTATTTCATGTCAGAGGTACAAACAAACCTCCACAAACTTTAGTGGGGGTCTTACATTGCGTTGGGCTAGTGTGTTATACTGGACCAGATCATTTACTCCCTGTAGATATTGGCTTTACGGGATGTGAACAACTTCTGGAAGGAGATTTTAAGCTACATTTTACTATCTTGGCCATTAGCTCCTTCTATCATTGTCAGTTGGATAGTCAAGCAGAAATTGTCAGAAGGGCTATAGCCTTAGTTGTTCAAATGGCTTTGTTTGCAGAATGGTAAGTTGATAAATTATTCCATTTATTCAGAAAGATGTTAGCTTTGGAAGTTGTCCCTTGTTATCCTCCACTGCAGTTTTCTTATTCCCTTTTCAAAGGTACTTCGTGTCCATTAATTGAACTTCATTTAAGCTGGAGAAAGATATTCTCCATTTTACCACCTACAACCTTGGACTTTTTTTCTTAGTTTTTTTTTTCTTCCAAAAATCTATTTCTAATGTTATAAATTGTGGAAACCTGAAATCTTTAAGATATTCTCCAGCACAAGTTGGTGAACCTATGAAATCAGATGAAATAGTAGATTGATTAGCAGTAGCACTAGTGTGAGTTATAGTTCTTAGGAGGTGATGTTTCCTTAGGCTCAAACTTTATAACTTTATAAGCAATCATTTCTTGAGCATTATAAAACCAGATGTAGTTACCAGAATTTCGTGGCCCCTACAAGATTCTTCACCAAACTGATGAGGTGGCCTTTCAGTCGGAATTGTCGACCTCTTCTAGTATAGACAATATCTTTCCTATGTTCTACTGTGATAAAGTTATTAGTTTCTAAATTTTGGTTTAGAGAAGGCCTTCAAAACTTAATGCATATGGGAAAATGATTTTGAGCCAGGAACTCTTTTTAAAAATAGTTTGACACGTCCGCAATATCCTATTTCGAGTTTCTCATTTGCAACCATTTAAATAGAAAAGCATGAGGCTGGAAGATGTTATTTGACAAGATGAAGAGTTCTTGTTGCATCATTGTCAACGTCTGTGCGTTGAAGACAAATCTTCATTAAAGTGGGTGGCCTGTTTATGCCCCTAGGCTTAAGTACCTGTGTAACCCCTCATATCTCTTAGTAGCACTACCTTTTTTCTCCTACCTTCATTTTCAATTGTATTCTATTTGTGTCAGGCCTCCTCTTATTTTAGATAATTAACTCTAGTCTTCGCTTCTATAAGAAAGAGCTATGATTCATTGCTAGATTTGCTATGATTTGTTCTGGAACTAATATAAATGAAGGTTGGTCTGTCGGAGTGGCTTTAAAACACATAATTTCTACATTCTCTATTTTTATTATTCGGTCTTTATGCATTCTGCTATGATATTTCTGATAGTTTCTTGAAATTTACTAATATTATTATCTTGTCATTTGCGGTTAATATTTTATTGTGCAATGTAGAAGTGACTTTCATTTTCAGGTTCCTGTTATTATTAGTATTTTTGAATACCTTGGCTTTGGGAATGACTTGGTCAAAGTTAATTTCCTTTTAATAATTAATGCCTGGTAAATTTTTCTATGTTTCATCTGAATTCTCTCAAGTTGCTGTCACCTACAATTTTTGAAATTCAGATTGCTATTTCGAGTTGGATACAATGGCAAAAGTGTAGATCGTATCTTAGGGTTGAATGCTTGGTCAAAATTGTTTATGTGAATGAATTTTTTTTACAATCACATAAAATTTTGGCAATCCACATATCATTCTGATTTAATGGATTCAATATGAGGCTTTAATACATAAAGATAATGCTGTTTCTCGAAGAGACTTTCAAATATAAATATTTTTTCTTTAAAAAAACAATATTGCTTTTTTATGCTGTAGGATAGTGACAGAAGATTTAGGACTCTGATATGCCTCGCCTCGATAATTTAATATCACTTCCTCGCATGTGGTGAAGTAGCCTGAGTCTAGTCTTGTGCACTTAGTTATTGAACTCATGCATGAATTTTTTCTTTGATTTGATTGCTTTGAAGTCATTGAAGTTGTGTATGGGTTCCTGCATGGTGGGTTGTTTATCTTCCAAAGTGGGAGTATGAGTCGCGAGGGTCAGAACTATGTTTTTGTTTTGATATGATGCTTTATTAGTAACAATTTCTGAAATTTTTGTGCACCAGAGCTTCTGTCAAGCTATTTCAATACAATTCCCAACAGAAGCAGCAAACAGTGCATTTGTTTCTACTTTTTCGGAGTTGAAGAGTGATACAACATCTGCTAGAGCCACTGGTATGCTATTTACAGGTGTTTTTGAGATATTTTAAATTTTCGCTAAATACATATAATGATAGGTTTATAGGGTTTGAGGGCTGTAGTCAGTTGTACACTGATGGGTATGTCTTATGTACAGTCTTACATGTTACAAGTTTGTTGTTAAATGTGTATAACTAGGTTAAAGGTGTAAAGGTTCTTGATATTGAAATAGAACATTGATAGCCTTGATTTAGATCTCTTTTTGTACAAATATTAGGGTTTGATGGCTGTAGTCAGTTGTGTGGTGATGGGTATTTCTTATACACAATCTTACATGGAACAAGATTACTGTTAAATGTGTGTAAATAGATTAAAGGCACAGGGGTTGCTGATATTGAAATATCACATTGACAGTAGTGAGATAGATGATAGATCTTTTTCTGTGCAAATATAATTTCTTTGACAGTGATAATGTTGCCATAATTTGCTAGGGTTGACTATTTCGATAATCATTTGTTTATCTTATTTCATCATTAGAACTTGAGTTTTTTGGCCTTTTTTCAGTTTATGCTGTAGATTCCTATCTACAAGGCCAGTCGTAAGATTATTGATAGGTTGCTTAGATTAGAAGTTTAATTTTTGTGCATAGATTATTGGCAGGTTGCTTGGATTAGAGTCAGTGCATGTATTGATTTGATTTGTATTAACATGTTGATAAAACACTTGTAAGTGTTTTAATTTATATTGAATGCAAAACCTTGTGTATTGTAGGCGCAGTCTTTATTCTGACATTGTCAACCCTTTTATGATTACCTATAAAGATTGTTTTAAGAACCGGAAAGGACATTTTAAAATAGTTTATCTGTAAAGTTCCCTTCAATTTTTTTTTCTTTTGTGAACAGTTTGCAGTTTTATATTCACTCTTTCTCACAGGCATACTCACAGGCATACTCACAGGTATATGTATTGCGAAGTTTATTTGACATTCAAACGCATTCATTCAAATATAATATAGGATTGCAAACTCTTAACTGAACGAAAGTCTAATTTCTGTTATTAAAAATGAGATTACTGTCTTGTTTGAATATTGCTTTCAAACTCAGGGATACAATAAAGATGATCTTTTTTTTGAGCTCACAACTGTCTCCAAAAATAGCTGGAAATACAATAATAGAAAAGAAGCCAAACAGTGAGGCAGCTAGCTGGAATTTCCCAATGCCCTAGTCAGAATTTCCTTAGTGGCTGATGAAATCAGTACAGGTATCCATGGCTTGGACTGAATAATCTTTCAGTCTGCCCCTTTAACTGCAGCGGCCCAATTTGAAGGTAAATATGACTGAAATGTCCCTTTTCAAGGGCTTGACCTGACTGCAAATGCTCATGCCTGAGAGTGTAGGCACCAAAAATGCAACACGTTCAGCATAGTGGCTTTAGACTACTCCACTCTGCTCACAAGTCAGTCGATTTGCTTTTAAGATTGTCACGACTGGCTTAAAAGTCTCCTGGCCTCACAAACAAGGTCACAAACTCCACTCCCGATCTCCGTAACAGCTGTATGCTGTCCTGTACTCTCTCTATTCAAGCACTGAATATTCCATTTCGACCTTGCTTCCAAAAGTTCTCGCCAAAGATAGGAGCAAAATCGCTTATGCCCAACAATCTGTCCAACAAGATTCAAGTCCACAATCTGGAATAAATTGTATCCACAATCTGTCCAACAAGATTCAAGTGTACTGAAATTTGTCTTCCCTTGAAGGCTTCTCAAATCTCAAATTCTTACTCCAAATCGTTGAATGCAAATGTGAAACCTCTATGGCTCCACAAGTACAGATAGGGTAGATTGTTTCACTATTGAAGTTATATGCCCTTAGGATTTTTGTCCTAGGGTTTAGCTTCAAGAAGCTTTCCGAATGACCAGATAGAGAAATAATCCAAGCAGAAGCAAATGAGCCTCAAAATGTTCTGTTATAATAACCCCAGGAAACTTCTTGAAAGACTTTTTGAATTCCTACACTCTTAATATTTCAATATCTTCAAATAATTAAGTGACTTTAATAGTTCTCTTTTAATATTCTGCTTAAGGCACCTTGTAACGCACAGGGTCGTTGCTAAAAAACACAGAGAAATCGCAGCTTCCATAGGTCGTGAAAATCGCAAAAAAACACAGTCGCATGGGTCCACAAAAAATGCGCTGTCAAAAAAATCGCGGAACACCATAAAAAAAATCCGACGAAAATTGCGGAAGGAAAAAAACTTGTCCGCGTCGCTAATCAAACTGCCGCCCAAAAAATTGCGGCTCCTGCAAATCGTGTCATTCGCCCAAAGCAGAAAATCGCGGCCAAAAAAGGAATTCGCAGGCAGACTCAAATCAGAAAAAAATCGACACTGCAAAAAACCACCCAGAAACCCTTTTCAAATTTCAAGAAAAATCTGGCCACGAACTACAAAAAGCGCCCAGAAAAAAAATCTGTAATTAGAGACCAAGAGCCATGACAACCCTCCTTCAGAAAAAACAAGTTCACAGCTGCGCCAAAAGTGAAACTCGAACTTGCAAACAACGAAGCCCAAAAAACACTCAGATTTTTTTTTCATAAAAAGATCAAAATTTGTTTTGGAAAAATATTCCAGGTAGAAGGCCTCTAATTTTTTATATTAAAAAAATTGCCAGACTTTAAAAAATCCCATCGACCCGCTCTGATACCATGAAGAATTGATTGAACAAAATAATCGGATAACTTTATTCAGTTATAGAGCCGTTTAAATAGGCGGTTACAAGCAGTGATGTTTGTAAAAAGAAACAACTGCTTCTAAAAATAGAAGCCAAAAATAGAAAACTAAATACAGCAAAAATTACACTAATGACCATTAAAATACTAATTAAATAATAATTAAATATTCTAATACTTTGATGGATACTGCTTCTTGTTTTATAGATACAGATAGAGTTGTGAGACATCATCATCTCTTACAACTTTTGGCCCAACATATTTTGCCTTAGCATTGTAATCCTATTTCTTTTAGTGCTGTGGTTCAACTTATTCTTGTCAGCATAAATCTAATCCTCTCGGGCCACTTCTGCAGCCACAGGGGTAAATGAATATTATGAGTTTTTTCACTAATGTAGGGATTACTTCAACTTTGGATGTTAGATGTCATCCTACGGGGAGTATGTTTCTTACCCCCATGGCCCTTTGGCACTTTTTGATTAGCACTATCAGTTGTATCGTTCCCTTTATAGTGATAGATGATGGCACTAGTGACTTCACCTTTTCAAGTCCAAATAGAGATACATGATGGTTTCTGTTATGTTGCAAACATACATGCCCCATGAGGGTAAGTCAGTTTAGGAACTTAACTTTCAAGTCCCAGACTTGCGTGTAGGTGTTAGGATTGAGGATTCAGGTCAATGTCACAAATGTTGTCAAAGTTGCAAAAGTTGTCAATGTTGTCGAATGTTGCATAAACTTGTCAAAATCAAAATCTTGTCAAAAATGTCAAAATTGCAAAATGTTGTCAAGGTTTGTGAAATGTTGTCAATTTCGTCAAAGTTGTTAGAATGCAATATGTTTTTTGGAATAGAGAGAAAGCAAGAAGTGGTGTGTTTTCTTGTAATTCCATTAGGAATTGCAAGCATAGTGCCTTGGAGTCGGTAACTTCAAGTTTACTTATGTGCAGGACCTTGAGGGGGAAAGAATGTGAAAATTTGTCCAACCCTTGAGCAACCCCCTAGTAGCATGTATAAACTAACTTAACATTTAGTGCAAGCATGACCTTGAATCCTGCTCTAGCATTTGTGCACACCCCTCATATGCACCTCATCCATTTGTGCAATCACACGTTACATTGGCGCCCTACTTTCTTTGTGCAAGGCTACCCCTTATATGCACTCCACCTTGCTATGCATGCACACCCTCTAGATGTGCTCATCACATTTGTGCAAACACCTACCTTGAATGCGCCCCGACTTTAACCTCTCAATTAGTGCACTTCGTCCTCCAATTTCCACCCAAGATTCAAGGTCAAAGTTGGGTAGGGGCATAGTGCTGATGCTCTCAAAGATGAATGAAATGGGGAAACCAAAGGGGGTAAATCTAGCACAAAATGTTGTGCAAACAAAGGTCTTCATGCTGCTCATGTTGCGCACACTACCCTTCCATATGCGCTCATGTCAAATTTGTGCAGATCAACACCTAAACCCCGCTCTTGCACAACACTGTGCAAACATTTGTCTCATGTGCGCTCAAGAGAGAGAGTAAATTTGGTTAATTATGGAGCTAAGGGGCAGATTCATACACAAAGTTGTGCAAGCACATATGTAAAACCCGCTCTATTGATAAGTTGTGCAAGATGACCCTCCGAAACCGCTCCTATATTGTGCATGCACATGCGTAAAGTGCGCTTTACTTTGCAGGTCTTAAAACCGCCCAAGGCATTCTTTGTGCAGGCATTCACCTTGTATGTGTTCTAGGGTATGGTTGTGCATGCCTACACCCTAACCCTCTTAAATACCTCTCCGACCTGCAGGGATACAAGTCAAATCTTAAAAGGACCTAAAATCAGAAAATCTGAGCGATAAAATCCTAAAGTTAAACCTAGAAATATGAAAATCAGACTAAAATCATAAAAATCAGACCTTAGTTTGCACTTGCAGAGCAGATTTAATTGACGATTGGGTGTTGTATTGTGTTGAAGGTGCAAACTTGGCTCCTATTTGTATGTGCCCAACCAACAAAGTCTTTTGGTGAGTTGACTTGATCATAAAAAAGGAAGAAACCAAATCAAAGTATGTGTTGTCATTTTATGACATGTTGGTCCACCAATGAGAACCGATTAGAGATACTTCTATGGACCAGCGTTGCTCCAAGATTGATCAAGAAAGGATGATGGAATCATGAGATGACGTGTTGTTTTGTCGGAAGTTCCTGGGCCCTCTCTTTTCCCTTCTCCGGAACTCCGGGACCTCGAGGTTTCGAAGTTCTTTGCCTTGGTCCTTCCTCTCCTGCTCCGCAACTTCGTAACCCGAGGTTCCGAAGTTCCCTTCCTTCCCTTAGCCTTTCCTTAGTTCTCCGGAACCCCGAGGTTCCGAAGTTCCCTCCTTGCCTCTTCCTTTCTTCGGAACTCCGGAACCCTGAGGTTCCGAGGTTCCTAGTCTTGTTTCCTTTCCTTCCTTGCTTCCCTTTCTTCTCTTCTTCGAAACTCCGGAACCCTAGAGGTTCCGAAGTTCCTTTCCTTTTTCCCCTTTCTTCTTTTCTTGGAACTCCGGAACCTCGAGTTTGCGAAGTTCCTCTCCTTCTCTCCCTTTCTTTTCTTCTCTCCCTGAACTCCGGAACCCCGAGGTTCCGAAGTTCCTTTCTTTTTGCCTTCCCTGGAACTTCGAAACAACTCTGGAACCTCGAGGTTCCGAAGTTCCCCCTAGCCTTTCTTCCTTCTTTTCTTCGGAACTTCGGAACCTCAAGGTTCCGAGGTTCTCTTCCTCGCTTCCCCTTCTTCTCTTCAGAACCTTGAGGTTCCGAAGTTCCTTCCCCCTTTGCCTTTTCTCTCTAGTTCCTTTGGAACTCCGGAACCCCGAGGTTTCGAAGTTCCTTTCCTTCTCTTCCTCTCTCTATTCCGAAACATCAGGTTCCGAAGTTCTTTCCTTAGCCTTTTGAAGTTCTCCGGAACTTCGGAACCCGGTTCCGAAGTTCCTTGCCGCCCTCCTTTCTCCTATCTCGGAACCTCGGAACCTTGAGGTTGCGAAGTCATTCCCTTGTCTTCCTCACTTCGGGAGTTCGAGCTTCCGAAATCTCTGGACTTCCTTCCGACTGGCGACACTTCCAGATGGCGTGAACAGCACAAAAGGCTTTTAATGCTCCGACAGTTTTGGTGACTTGTTCACTTTCTTTTGTGGAGCCACAAGGGTGCATTAAATGTTTTTGGCAGGATTTCCATCAAGGGAGGTATGGGGCCATGCTTGGTGACTTATGTCATGTCTGATTTTGGAAGGTTAGTCAATCCACCTTCTTAGAATTGCCCCTTGTGGGTATGGCTAGGTTGCTTGCATGTCCAAGTCAAGTGCATGCACTTCTCTGCACTTCGAGACTGACATGTAGGGGTCATGATCACTCCTGTAACCATTTTTCTATATAAAGGTTGTTAAGCCTCATTGTAAAGGGTTCTCTCCCTGCTGGCTTGACTCTCCCACTTCTCTTGTATTTATCTTGCATTTATGCAACTGTAAGTTTGACCATTGGCCTTATAATTAACTGAAAATCACCATTCTTGCCTTCTTTCAACCTATGCATGCTGTGTATGTTTTCTTACTTTCATCATAGGTGTATGTCTTGTGGCTTTTCTCTCCATATATGCTGTGTTAACTTGTTTTCTTAGTGTGACTTGTGGGAATCCTTCTCCCCTCATGACACTCAACGAATTCTAACCTCCATACATGCATTGGAGTCACTCATGCAACTGAAGTTTGTGCATCTCTTGGGTGTTTCAGTTAATTCTTTGTATCATCTCGGTGGGGAGAGGAACAATCTCTTCTTGGTGCATCACCTCCTTTTATTTTAAGCATTTCTCTCTTCCCCTTACCTTTGCAAGTTGTTAGGATAGGCTTAGGAGTCAGTTTTGAAGTGTTGAGTTGGTTCAACACCTACACCTAGATTGAGAAGGAAGCCGGCCTTCTTTGGAGATTCAACCCCCTTGCGCAAGGTCCCACACTTCAGGGTTGTTTCCATGTTTCACAAGGTTGCTGAGTTGATAGCTCATTAAGGGTGCAAGCTTTTGTGATAACAGTATGCATAAGGCCAACTTGTTCTTGAGCATGTGATGCACTGAAACAATTGTGCACAAGGTCCTAAATATGCTATCCTTTGTGCATTTAACCTCCTAAAATCCGTTCATAGGTAGATGCATAGTCGTCCTTCCCTAAAGGAAAATTCAAATTTTAAAAGACAAATCAACATACCTGAGATAGCTGACTTAGTGTTGCATTCAATCAATTCAAATTCAAACATTTATAGATGCAAGTCTGCCTGATTGGGGAAGGATAAATTCAAGGGTGATGAATGTAGCAGGCATTCATCCATTTCAAACACCACTCCTATTCAGTTTAAGGCGAATTGCAGCAGACAGAGAAGCAAAGCTATGAATTTGTGGAACGAAATTCAGATCAGACCTGATTTCAAGGACTAATTCCATCAATAGATTGTTATTTCCCAGATTTGAATTGATCTTTGAAAGCACAATTATTGTTTTATTTGCATGATTCTTGCTTCATTGTGTTTGTCTTCCAGGTTATGATAGGAGGATGGAAAGCTGATAAAGAGTGGATTTCATTAGGAAGTTGAAGGACTACATTGCAAGGTGAATCAACATCAAGGAGGACTCACCCATCAGCATCAACGTTCATCAAGATTCAATCACACGAAGAGGGTGGATCAGACTATTACTATGCACTTATAGAGCTGATTGAAGGAGATTCACCACCTAAAACAGAGTTGGAGTTTGATGCAAAGGCAAAGGGAAGCTCATGGGATGATGAAGAAGAATGAAGCAAGTGCAACATGAAAATGACCTCACTATTTAAGGAGAAGGATCAATATATCACATTGATAATGAAGGAAATGTTCTAATAATCTTGAATTTACTTCGGAAATCCAAGATTCAAAGCCAGTACAACAAGGAGGTAATCCCGGTTAAGTACATCATGCACAAGAAGATTAAGTGTAGACATTGCGAAATTAGGATCAAACATCGTTAGCCAGAAGAACAAGGTGAATTCCCAAACACAGACGAAATTTCCAAACAAGAAGGTGAAATGCAAGCGCGTTCAAAGAATAAAGATAGTTTCAGAAGAGTTACTCAAAGCTAGAGGACTTGATCACAAAGATGATAGAATTTTGGAATATGACCAATCATCGTCACATCGGGCTTGGAAATGTTGAGTATCAAGAAATATTGCCCCAACACAAAGACTTTTTTGTACATTTCATGAAATATTATTCCATGTACGTAACTTATTTTCTCATTTGTTCACATTAAAAGGACATGTGTCCTAAATGATGTAATTTTTCATTGGTCGTGTGGAGTTAGTCGTAAGTAACCCTAATTAGGGTTTCATCATGTAATATCGGGCATTGATTTGAATCAATCTGAACCATTGAATTGTAAATGAGACTTCTATATAAGGTTCAAACTTCTCATTTGTAAAGGTCAATAGAGAATAGTTAGTGAATAGAAAGTAGAAATAGAGTAGGAGGAAACTCAAAGTTGTTGCTAAGACATGTTGAAATTAATATGTTGAAATTAATACATGATTTTCATTGAAGCATGGTGGATCTTTATGTGTTATTTCTACATTTGGATGGTTTCTTGGTACTTAAATTTAGTTGAAGTTCATTGATTATACTTTTTGTGGTTTGCTGATTGTAAGCTACAGTGTAAAGTTAGCCTAAACCTCATTGGTGCAACAGTTCGATTGTGAATGTTCATTTAGATTGCACTTGTATTGGGTATTTGAATGAATGGTTCGCCATATGAAAATCTTTCATTGCCTTTGGAGATCACACCAGTGTTGTGTAGTTGTCATGACGAAGCAAAGCTTGGTTTGAAGGAGTTAGTCTATCAAAGCATAATTCTTTATCATCATTGTTCTTAGGATTAGCATAGAGTTTCTAAGTCCTTTCCCTTTTGTTTTTTATTCTCAACGTCGCTTAGTTCCATTTTCCATTTGTGTTCGTAAGCATGAGTCCCTTTGTGATTACCAGCAATATCACATCACATACACTGAGTTTATCCAGAACTTAAAGCTGATTGTTCGCATTGTAAACCTTGGAGTTGCCTTATCTGATCACATCGTTTAGCATATGAGGTTTCTTTGTTCAAGAGAGGATAGAATACTTAGTATTTTATTTTGTGTCCTAGGTGTCCTAAAAAATACATCAACAGTTTCTAGTTTTGTGCAATGTTTACTCTCTGGGGTTCTTTTCCTCCCCTTCTTTGCTATATATACTAGTTTCTCGATTGCTTTTGTTGGTGATGCCTTGTTGTCTTGTATCTCTTTGCTTTTGTTCTTCCCATCCGTGCCACCTTTCTAGGTTTCTCTTGCTAGAAATTTCTATTTTAAACTGCTGTACTCGAGTCTCATTGGCCTACTTTTGGTCATGCATGGACATTAGCATAGTTTCTTTTTCCTTCCACATTTTTTTTTAATTGAAAATGTTGTAGATGGAGTTTTTGAATGATTAAAGGGTAATCTTGTTGATTACAATTACAAGAGGTTTTGGTTTCCAAATACAAGCATTTTTAACTCTGTCAATAGAAGGGATGGTACTAAACACAATCAAGTATTTTTTTATTAAATCAGAAACAATTGAAAATATGACCCAAAATGAAATTCCGAAAATAATTCAATTGCGTATCAACAACCCATTTAGAAGTATGTTGACAAACATAATTCATGGGTGTAGGTGATCAATGAAAAAAAAAAAAACTCTCCTATGTTGAATTGAATTTTGTATAAAAATTCAGTGAGAAATAACCTAAGCCAAAGAATTTAAACTTTGAATTCTTGGCCTCCCATAGTCCATTGATTTAACATGCAGGTCATGTTTGCTTACATGAAGTGGTTGACCATAGTTGCATAATTTTTACTTGGTAGTAAAGGAGGAAACCAAAATATATGTTTTTTTACCCCAAATTATAGGGATTTAATAGAAAGTTCAAAAATGCTGAAAGAAGTAGAAAAAAAGAGAATATGGATTTCTTTTCAAAATTTAGAGTCAATGTAATTGCATAAAGATAGAGAGAGTGAAGGAAAATGAGAGTTATATCTTGAATTTTTAACATATAAATTTTCATTAATTTTCAGATTGTTAATTGCATTACACAATGCATTGAATATTACTATTTAGTAACATAATACATGTATATTGTTTGACTTCAAAATTTGAACTAAAGTGTTTTGCTATCTAACTTTCTAAGTAAAATGTACAAGATAAGGAAAATGAGAGTTATATCTTGAATTTTTAACATATAAATTTTCATTAATTTTCAGATTGTTAATTGCATTACACAATGCATTGAATATTACTATTTAGTAACATAATACATGTATATTGTTTGACTTCAAAATTTGAACTAAAGTGTTTTGCTATCTAACTTTCTAAGTAAAATGTACAAGATAACAAAAGATGGAGTGAACCAATGACTTGTTGCTGCAAAGTAGTCTACACTATAGTCTTGAAGGTCTAGGTTTATGTTTTGATATGTTTGAAGGTTTTTTCCTTGTCACTCCTAGAAGAAAACTTTATCACTCTTGCCTCATGATATACCTATATCTGCAATGCTGAAACACACATTATAACTCATATCCCTATACACGTAAAGTTAAATGGGAATGTACTCTAGAGGATATAGACATGGTAGGCGATTGGACATTGGAATTTTGCATTAGATTTATATTTCTATGGCAAATAACTCAAAGAAGATAGGGAGAGAAGAAGAGCGGATAAATAGTGTGAACCTCTATAGCGCTCAAATTTATCTTTGGGCCATTACTTACTAAGATGTGAGAGGATAAGATTGTTGAATGACATTCTTGATGCACTATAGAGATGCTCAAAAAAGAATATTTTGTTTCTGTGTATATCAAATTACTTGCAATGATAGTACATTACATCAATTGCTAAAAAACCAGTAACATAAATGCTAAATATTGAACAATATTAAGTTTTTAAAATTATTGTTAGGGCTGTTTTGCTAACAAAATTACTAACCCTAACTCTAGATAATGATAATAGTAGATTTTAAGACAAACCTTTGCGCTTAAAAAATTTCACCCTAGCCCTAAATGCTATTTACTTTTTGCATTTTGGGCTAGGGCTAAGGCATATAAAGAACCTACCGATAACTCTAAACAATGAAAAAATTTCATCATTTATGGTTAGTGTTAGGACATATCCTAACTTTATTGACTAGACCCATTTGAGTTTGAATATCCTTACCTTGCATTATTTATTGTCATTGAGTCTTGACAATCAGGTACGATAATTTAAGTCAAGTGATGCTTTTGGCTCTTGGAATTTTGTCCATTTAATTTGTGGTGGCCTTTGGTTGAAGAATTTATTATGTTACTTTAGATCAGCACTCTAGATATGTGGTTTGTGGTCATAATGTAGTGCCCCTTGTTCGGGCAAACCTTTCTAGCAGCTTGTTTCTTATCTCAAATGTGTTCATCGTTTAGTTGCAAGTACTGATCTTTATGTTTAATTTGAGATGGCTAGGTGGTATGCCTAATGTGGTGTTATTTTTCAATGTAATTTAAATGCATTTTGTTGGATTTGCCATGCATATACCGAGAATCAGATGTGTTTTTAAGCTAGGCCTAGAGGATATTGGGTTTCATGGCATTGGTCAATGGTAAAAAATTAAGTGTGATTTATGGGAATTGTCTTTTAATGTGCGAGTCAAATTGGTCTTTTGATTCTTAATGGTCTCCCATGTTTTCTATATTTCTAGGGACATGGGCTTTCTTTTATCACATCTGGTTTGCATGCAAATTGTGACAACCGAACAAGGAAGTGTTAGTTAACTAGCCCATCAATTAGGCTTAGTAGCTAATTGCTGAATCGAGGTGACTTAACTCCATAGGAAACCTTGTTAGACATGTTAGAAGGTGTTAGAATGCTAGGAAAGGAAACAATTAACATCTCAAGATTTGTGCAACTTCCCTACTATTTCAAAAGATGCATATGCTTATTAAAGACTCATCACCCAAGACATTAAAAATAATCATCAATTAGTAACCATCACTTGAACGTCAAACATTTTATTCATATCAACAATAGATTACAATATATAGAGTAGTGACTTAGTTAGACTAAGATCATGTAGGTACTGATATTACCTAAATCCTGTTTGAGCTAAACACAATTACATCTCATACTATAACACCTCTAAGGCAATGTAAAAATCTCCTTTACCTTTGTACTCTGTTCATCCACCTTTGTCTCATATATCTCTTTCTCATCCCCTTTCTCAAGCTTCCTTCTTTTAGTGCTCTATTCATCCATGCATGTGTTAGACAATTGTTCTTGGAATACATGGCTAGGAGTCATCCTTGAAGTGCTTGGTTGAGTTCTCTTGTTGATACCCTTGGTTGTGGTTCATCTTGATATTTTCATGGTGGTTTTCTCTGTTTACATCACCAATGTGCATGCATTTTTGTTTTGCTTGGATAGATGCTTTCCTTAGGTCATTTCAACCATAGTTAAAAAACTCGTGGACTCACCACGGACTCGCCACAGACTCGCGAGTGCAGTGGCGCCACGAGTTGACTCGCCACAAACTCGTGAGGTGAGTCCTGTCGAGTCTTTATGGAAGACTTGCGAGTCTTTCTAATTGACTCGCGCGAGTCTTTCGCTTGGAGTCGCGAGTCTTTTGACTAGACTCGTGCAACCCAAAAAACACGTAAAAAATTATCTAAATCTTTTTTTTTTCAAGTTAGTCTCATTCTCTTCATCAGAATATATTCATGAAATATAACATTTAAGTATAAGAAAGGAAAAAGATTCTTAAGTTATATTTCATGTATATATTGGCAAGATGTTTGAGAGTGGTTTCAGATCTGTAGGAATTTTAATGCAAATTCTAGGTTTTAGAAGATCTTTTAAATTTTTAGATAGTCAAATTTCAGTAATCAGTAGGCTCCTATTAGCATTCTCTCGCCCTCTCTATCTCACTTTAGCTGCCTCGAATTTTAGACCCAATTATCTCCCTATCACTCTTCCTCTATCCCCTCTCTACCACTCTCTATCTTAGTCTCTCCTCTCTCCCCTAAGATCTAGACCTATCATTATATGTAATTTTGTAAACATTTATAAACTTATGCTGCTATGATAGATTTTAAAGTTTGAAACTATGAGTATGAATGATGAAATTTCAAATATTGAGTGTTTGGAGATCATATGACGTGTGTAATGTTTCAATTATGGCTCTTATGTTCTCTAAATGCATTAATTTCTTTTTTTTTTTTGTAAAAGTACGGTTTTTTTTTTTGCCGAGTCCTTGCCAAGTCTTTCGCGAGTCTTTCAGGAGTCCGAGTCCAATTTTTTGGTTTGCCGAGTCCGTGGCGAATCCGAGTTTTAAAACTTTGGTTTCAACCTTCTATGTGAACATTCTCTAGACCTAGTGACTTATACACTAAGCTCAACCATCTGGTGTGTTCTCTATAGCTTAGTCTTTTACTTCCCCTAGCCAAATTGTGTGTACCTTGAGCTTCTTGTGCATGTTACCTTTTTTAACACTCCATCCCTAAGGGATTCTCCTCGGATATTCTCTTGGTAGCTCCTCTTTATGTCCTACATCATATTTCTTGGCAAATATTACTTTGAACTAACTTGTTTGTTTGTTCTTAAACAAGTTATTGATTTTGACATGGTGAAAGCATGTGGTAAAACTTGATATCCTGAAAATGCAAAATTAAATCTCACATCTATGAAAGGAAATTTACACTTAGCAGAGTTGCTTGGAAGTGGCCCCCAAACTGGGATTACTCAATGCATCTATAAGTATTATACAACACTGCCCATATACATTCTTTACATTTGGAATATGTTTAAATTGGAAGGTCAACTTTTATGAAGCTCTTGAAGAAGGTGTGGCACAAGACATTCATGGCTAAGGTTGAGAGTACAATGCCATTATTATCATGCAAAGCATGAGAGTAAAGCAATTGTAAGTTTACCTTTTAATAAACAAGTTTTATATCTCTTGATTTGTTTGATAATTAGTGTTCAACTGAACATATAATGAGTCAAGATGGTAGAAATCATGGACTGGAACAGGTACAAATAATGCCTAGAACTTGATTGTGTTAAAGTTAATGGATATCTTGTGGTAGGACTATCTGGTATAGTTTCCATAAGGTCTGTTATATTAAAATTTGTGCTCCCTGGTCATTACAAGTTTGAAATGCAATATTTTATTCTATGTAGCAATACCACCAGTTAGTGTTCTAAAAATATATCTTGAGCAGGTCTGTCATCATGTTTTACAATCCATGCTGCCTTTTTTTGTAGAGTGGAAATTTTTTGTTTGATTCATTCTCTAGATTTTGTGCCAACAAAGTTTGTAAGGATAAGCCTTTAATCAAAGTATTTAATAAATAATATGGTATAATTTAATTGTAATTGTAAAACCTTGTGACAATAGTCTGTCGAAAATCATCTACACAGTATACTATTGGAAGTCTTTATTCTTACAATGACAAAATCATGGATTATGGAAAACATCATCTCTCTAGGCATAATTAAATGTTTGGTTTGATTTGATGAGAGCAATGATCCTCTGGGTTTAATATTTTCATTGCTGATAATTTAACTGTGAAATGCTACACGATTAGATGATGTGTAACTTTTGCATTAATTTAAAAAAAATAATGTTTAAGCAATATGCTGACTGTTTCAGAATGGGTGTCAAATAAATATTGGAATGTTTATCGTCCCCTGACAATGTAGTATATGATTGGCTTAAGCATTTTGTGGCTAGTGGTCACTGATCTGTATGGCACTTAGATAAAGCATGTCAAAGGTGATAGTATTATGTACTATAGCAACACTTACTTGGGCAGTCTTTTAATGACATCAAAGGGGTTAAGATGTGGTAAAGGAGGATCTTCAAATTGTACAATGTTTGTAATAATTTGGAAGTATAATGTTTGCATTTAAAATTTCAAAGTTTAATGATATAATTTATTTTTATTGGTTATAAAGTTATGTTTTTAAATGTTTCAAGGACAATGCATTGCATACGTTTGGAAAAGAAGACGTTGAAATTTGTAATTTTGGAAATGATAAAATATTTTAATAGGATTAAAAAGTTTTGGAAGCTTGGCAAGACTGAGTGAACAGGCTTTATGGGACATAGCTCAATATTTAGATGCAAGAATTTGGGAAATATTGCAAATTGTGGAACTTATGGCGAGTGTTAAATGCCCTGCACACACATACCTACTTCCTCTCTTAAATGTGGTTGCGTTGCAATTGTATCCATTTTATTACACATTTTTTCTGTCATCATTCTTACTTTGTGGAATGGTGCACATTTACTGCCTTTCTGTCATCATTCTGACTTTGTGGAATGGTGCACATTTACTGCCTTTTCTTTAGTTTTAGAAGACCCTGACAGAGATGTCCTGGAAGGTTCAGCTTACAACTTCACCAGGACAATGTGAATAAGCTCAAAAGAATATTTGCACAATACGGCTACTATGCATTATCTTCTACATAGCGTTTTTTTATTTCTATTCAATTATTATTATTTTTGTTTTGATACCCTTAGGAGGTATCCCCATGACCCAGCCCAGCACCCAACCTGCCTTACCTTGGTCTTACTTTTTTTCAAGTTGGGGTCAAGGCGGGGCGAGCTGAGGCGAGACTAATCCTCCGGGGCCACGCGGAGCTCCGTAGGGGACCCACCCTGGGCATGGCTGAGTTAACTGGGTTGGGTACCGGACGAGGCTTGAACCTGTGTCAATTGTCCGTGTCTTTCAACGGCTCGACCAAGCGGTCTACACCCTGGGGTCTATTTGTATTCAAATATTATCCTCTGCACATCCTTTCTTAATTTTGTTTCTTCCTTTTTAGTTATGTTTATGTTGGTTTCTTTTCACTGGACTAGAAAATGGTTTTATCTACTGTTTTACAAGATAAGGTGCGAACTCTGATAGAGCAGAGCTATTTTGAATTTCAGCTTTCACATATTACTGTAGAAACTGATTCTTGAAAAACCTCTTATTATTGTAGCTTTACTGCTTATGTCCATGATGCACTATTTTCTAGGTAATTTTGACTTATTGATATTTACGTATGCATGTAATTCTCAGTTTCCGAAGAGTACATGTTGTACTTTGAGTAATCTTCCTTATGGATTCCACAGAAATGTGACAATAAAGAGACCGAGTAGTAAGCGTATGGTTCAATATTTCGAGTTTAAACAGGAATTTATGCACATTATCAAATTTTATCACATTTCTCCACTAAAAATGCATCAAAACATTTGGGGGATCAATGCCAATAGTTGTTGAGACTTAGTTGATTGAAATAATAGACTTAGTTGATCAAAATGTTATTTCCTTAATATTGATACCTTATGTTATGTTTTAGGGAGGGAGTTGGCTAATGGTTCGTGTGATGCATCTTGGAACCAGAGCAAGTTTGATAAGAAAATTGAGTCGTCTTCTGCTAAAATGTACTTCCATTATTATGGACAGCTTCTTCACCAGCAGAACATGTTACAAGATTATGTGCGCACAGGTACTGGATAAACTTTTTTGGCCATTTAGAACTCATTATTTAGACTACTGAGTTTCATATTATATAATTGAAACTTATTTATTTCAGCTTTGTGCATGTTTATGATCATTTTTTTTAAATAATGGTTTTGGGCATTGTGTCTAATTTATTCTACATTTACATGAGGATTTATTTCTCTATTGAATTCTTATGCATTGCTATCGGTCTCAGGGTCCTACTATGCTGCTGTTATAGAAAATCGTATAGATTTCCAGGGCCGTATTGTAGTGGATGTGGGTGCTGGAAGTGGAATTCTGTCACTTTTTGCTGCTCAGGCATGTACCCCCTAACAGATCAGAAAAGAAATTGTTTTACTTTTGTAGCGTGATGGGAAAGATTGGTTGTATTAAGGAGAATGCATAGAATTGCAAAATTATCTGAGTGTCGGAGGCTCAGAAATTATTACCTTACAGTGGCAATTATTGGTTAAATAGCTTGTTTTCTAATGGTATTGTATGTTAGTACTATCTATGGCTATAAATGAAGATCGAGTTCATAATTTTCCTTACAGTCAACCATGTTAAATTTTCAACCTTTGCTTTTTTGGGGGGTGGGAGGGAGAGAGGGTGGATAATTACATGAAAGTTCTATTGGGTCTCAAACTTGCACAAAAGCAAATAGGAAGATTACAAAGTAAAAAGATGTAAGCTGTAGAAAAGGTAATATATTCAGCATAAATCTACCAGTTAACACCCATAGGACATGAGAAAAGACCAGGTATGCCACCAGTAGCCATACACACGTTCACAAACATCACCATGCAAAACATTCGTCATAGACTCATTCATGACCACAATATATTTAATTTGAAACTCACAGATGCTGCGATACTCCGGATTAGAATATTGAATGCCATGCACCACTTCCTCACGTTTGGCAGCCTTAGATACACACTACGTTTAGAGCATGGGCACTATATACACTAGAGGCTTCTGATGGGCTGTTTGTGTGTGAGACCAGTGAATCTTTTACTACCACATTGATATCGAGCAGATATATTTACTTCTTGATGCCTGTGTTTTGTCTCACTAAGCACCTGCTTCAGAGCCCTAAATTCAGCAATGAAAGCCACCATGGTAGCAACAGTACTCTAAGCAGCACCAACCTCATGTTCCTCTATTGAGAACCCACAAGCTTCATCCTTTCAGATCATATTTGCAGCAGTCAAGCCCTGGCACTATGGTCAGAGACTTTGTCTCTAAATCAAGCTGAAACTCATGAATGATTGATGCCCATGAATGAGCAACACCAGTACCATACACAGTTTCTAGGCTTAAGATATATCTGATCAATGAAACAGGCCCTGCCAAGGGACAATAAAAAATAACCATGCACCTCCTTGTCAAAACCTGCCCCTTAAAATTAGGGTTTCTACCCATAGTTGAACCCCCTGTGAGCCATAACATCAAAGAGACACTGTCCCAACATTTCCACAATGAATCAAACCACAGAGAAACATTGTGTATAACAAAATAAAAATCTCTAACAGTTTAAGATATAAATTGTAACTGTTATTTGCAGCAAGTATCAGATCTGTCACAATGAGAGTCTAACCAGGTGATTGGCAAAATACTCGTAACATGAGGGAGGTGGAATGATGAAATTGCTAACGAATGAAGCCTTAAAAGAAAATATGGAAGACTTTTTGATGCAGGGAAAACATTCAGACACAGGGAATTCCAAACCACAAGCCACTTTTTAAAACCCAATCAAATGTAAAAAACAAATAAACAACATTAGTACATCATGTTGTTTTTGAATAGAGCCTCCAATCCATCTCAGCACAATATTTGATGATTGATCAGTTAGCAAAGCTTAAAAGGGAGACAAATCAATTCCTTGATTGGTTAAAACATCAGCTACTTGGTTAATTTCTCTATCTCTGTAAAATAAAATCATTAAAGTGGGGCCGTATTAGGTGATTGCTCCTTCTCCCAAGCTGTTGCATTTCCAATTTGGATGAGACTTCTTTAATAAACCCAAGATAGCAATCTTGGAATCACCTTTCAATTAGTCTTCTAGATCCTAAAGACGTTCCCAGGGATTAGCATTCAATCACTGGCAACCATTCAAATCAACATGTTTTCCTGGTTCCTGAGCCATCTTTTCATTGATGGATCATTCTCTGATATGTTTGTTTGTTTGGTCTTCTTTATCCTCTCGTCACTTGCTTAGATATTTTTTGTTCTGCATAATCAGATTCCAACCTATGTTTGGCTTTCCCTGCTAAACTGTTCAATCATTTTAATATCATCCTTGACTGCGTTGAGTCCTCATTGCAATGCTTTTGCTTCAGAGTTCCATTTTTGGTCATTAATTTCTGGATATGCCTTTCGTTGGTCTCTGCTTGTACATGTCTGGGGGAGTAAGATTTTTTATGCAATTTCCTGCACATGGTTGGTACTAAAGTCCAAAGCCAGCTTGGTAACCCCTACAATGATATGCTTAGTACAAACTATTTGAGTCCAAATACTTGCTTTTAAGAAAGTGCTACCTTTCAAATAGGTTGTAGGGTTCATGAGTATATTGGCCTTTTCTTACATAATCGTCTCTCCTTTTCATGATAGTAGGTCCTCTACCTAAAGTTTAAAGCTGAATATTCTCTGCTACTTTATATGCCTTTATTGTTGCTATTTGTGGGTTTAATCGGAACTAAATGCTTTCTGAAGTTATATTTCCTTCACTTATCTGCAGTATGTTTTGTTATGTGCTCTCCTGAGTATATTATTCAAATACCCTGATACGAGCTTCTATAACTTGTTCTTATATGCTAAATGATTCTTTTATCTTGACCAAAGCTGTTAAACTGAGTGTGATGATTTGTTGTTGTATGTTCAACTAATTATGGTGAGAGGCATTCTACAATGGCGGCAGGGTACACGGTTTCATGTGGTGACTGTGTACTTACAATCCCAAACAAAGCTGACCCAAAAAAAGTAAAACTTTAACTTAAAAATATAGCGGACATAATTTAAACTTTTAATATATAAATAAAACATATAAATATAAAATAAGTAGAAAACCAAACAAATGCATATTTTAATTTTACTTTGTCTACAGTAAAATGTAAATGTACATTACAAACTATTAAATTTTTATTTAGCAGAGATTTCTTATTCATTTTTAAATATAAGACATCAACTTCTGAAATATATATAAATGCCTGCAAATGAAACTATTAAAAAATAACATGCAAGTATATACTATTTACTACACTTTTCAAAGTAGAAATAAAACTATTGAATTACAGAAATATAATTAGTGAATGGTTGTTTTTAAAAAATGTAAAATTAAAAGTAAGATACAAAAGTAAAATAGCTCTTAAAATAAAAATAAAGTAAATGATGTAAGATAAAATTTAAAATAATTTTTAATGAAAAATATACGTCAAAGTATTTCTGTAGTAAATAAAATAGTTCTAAAGCAAATAAAATAACTCTTATGTAAATAAAGTAGCTTGAACTGATATTTCAAGGCAATTTTTTGATACATGTATTCAAGATATCTATATTAGTTCATAGGAAGAGATGGGCCTCCCTTAGACAAATTATGTGAAACTATTATTGATTCCGGATATGATATTTTGAATCAGTATGTAGACATTTTTAAAATATTTGAAGGCTTTGTGTACACCTACACTTGAATTTAGTATACCTTTTCTTTTTGGGCCCTGTAATATGGTTTCCTCTCCCACTTATCATTTTTTAGATCCAATGTTGCTGTCACATTTTATAAGATAAGGTTTTCTATTTTGCAATGGCTTTAGTCCTGAGGACTGCTTTCTTTCTTTCCATTTAGCAATAATGTGGAGGATTCATTAAAACAATTTGATTTATAAAAGGATCCTTATAATTAGAAGAATCTGATTTACTCCCTCACCATTCTTTCAATGATTTGTATTCTTTCTCAGGCTGGTGCAAAGCATGTCTATGCTGTTGAAGCATCGGATATGGTAGATTACGCACGAAAACTTATTGATGGAAATCCATCTCTGGGTCAGCGAATAACAGTATGTATTATATGTGGTTATTAGTGCTGTGAATTTGCAGCATTATTGTCTCTTTTTTTCTTGCGCCATGTTCTTGGCAAGTGATTGATTCCTAGCATTCTGCATTTAAAATTTGAAATTTGTTGATTTTGATTGCAGGTGATTCAGGGAAAAGTTGAGGAGGTTGAGCTGCCAGAGAAAGCTGATATATTAATATCAGAACCAATGGGTAAGTTTTATTACTACATTGGAAGAAACATGCAAGTTTGTATGGTCAAGAATTGATATCTTGTTTTATAAATTTTCTGTTGTTTCTCTCACTTAGATATGGATGAGGTATATGTCCTTGTTAATTATATATAAACTCTCTTCAAAATTGGTGTTCGTGATCTAACTTTGGAAACATTCTGGCTTGAGTCGTGTTATGATCAACACATCCAAATTTTAAATTTGGACATACCTTAGTTTTGACAAATTTGGGACCATAAAAATAATGGGGTTTTTATGAAATTATAAAGCTTAATTCACATTGTTTGCCATCCTTATATTTTATTTCTTTAACTCTCTGTATGTAACTTATAGTTTTATGCTAATAGCATTCATTTCTTTCAGCCGTTTTCCTACAAGATAGGTGGGTGTCGAATTTATTATAACTTTTTTCAATGTTTGTTAGAATAAATTACAATGTAAATCCAAAGTTTGAATAGCATATATTTCTTCTAGGCTAGAGTTCCATACAGAGATGAGTATGGAGATGCATGGTAGTGAAAATTTTAAGTTTTCACATTCTTTTAGATCCTCTTTATGCGCTCCTGTGTCTTTGAATATATATAAACTTCAGAGTTCCTGATGGAAGTGCAATCCTACCAAGTGTCAAGATTTCAAATTCGGGATTCATCATACATTGTCATTTGCCAACAAAACTCACTTTTGCACTTTATAATTGTTCACACCTTACACACACAAAGGATTTAGGCATTGCAGGATTTGGATAAGCACAGATATTGTACATGGCATGATCCTTCAAAACCATGTTTCTCCAAGGCATTTCAGTTATTGTCCCTCCTTAGAACACTTTGGAAATGGTATGTGCCTGTGCATGGTTCAAATGCTTGATTGAATGCACTCTCTCATAATCAGAATGCTGTCAATATTTCCACTTCTCCTAAGAAGCTTATTTTGAGGAGCAAGAATCAGGTTTTAATCTTTCATCATGTTTCAACATGTGCAGTAATCTTCTATTATGAAAACACATTCAGATATATGTTAGGTAAGAGGTAATTCTAGGAAAGAAATGTTTTCAATCTGTTAGCAATGTAAATGTTACCCCACGTTTTGGGGATGGGGGGATGTGTTTCGGGGATGGGGATGGGGTTAGAGGGAGCCATTTTAGGGGATGGCACTGCTATTAAAATATTAAAAAATTTGAAATATTCATATAAGGCATGCATAATGACAAAGAGACCGTGCAAACACAAAGGGGCAGTGTATTTTCTATATTTGAAATATGGAAAATTTCAAATATTCAGATTTTTTCTTTTGTTAAAATGTAAAAGCCCTATCGTGTCCCATCGTAGCATCCCATCATCCCTGGGATGTTTCAGGGATGGGAACGGCCCCATTTTGGCTGGGGATGTGTCCCCGGGTAACATAGGTCTGAATATTGAATGCAGATTTCTTAGGCCAATTTTTCTATAAGATCCCCATATTCATTCCTAAACTTAATTCTTTGCAAGTATGGGTTAAGTAGTGAGCCTTAGAGATTGTTTTGCATTAAATACTGGAAAACTTGGTTGAGTTGTATACAAATCTTGTGGAGGTTAGGTCTTCCAAACTATAGTTGAAAAACTTGGACTCGGCAATGACTCGGCCGACACAAAATTTTTAAAAACTCGGAACTCTCCAAAAAACTCGGGAAAAAATCGGCAATAACTCAGCAAATTTAGCGAATATTTGAAAATATATAAAATTTAAAAAATAGTCTTCAAAAAGTTACATATTATTGAATTTGTAGAGCATATGACCGATTTCTATCATAATATCATATATAAATCAAAATTAGATACCAATTACATATATGTCGATAAGAATAATCTTTAAAAGATATTAATATAAGTTATAACAATTATTTTCATTTTTTCGAACTTATAAAATATCTATTTGATATTTAACAAAAAGATATATTTCAAATATATTATAAAGATATCCATATTATTTTATTTTTAAAAATAAAAAAAATATAAATTAAATTACACAATTAAATAAATTTTAAAAAAATAAATAAAAAAATATATTTAAAACTAGACTATGTATTCAAAATATGTTCAAATTAACAAAATTAAACCTGATTTTTTAAGAGTCAAATAGTTATAAACACAGAACAATGCGGTTCTCAAAATTAAGTCTTGTTTCAAAACCCTATTCCAACTAAACATGCATGACATTACTGTGAATCTTCATCTTGCAGAGCGGGATGAAGCTAAATGTTCCAGAACAAGTAAATTTAAGAAGCCGTTGCATGCCCTAACTTGCCGTCGTGTGCCCTAACTCGGGGTCACATGCCAATCAGAGGTTGAAACGTCGCTGCAAACAATGATTTTAATCGATTGCCAAGTTTTCATGCCGGTTTTTTGTCCGCGTTTTGGCGATTATTGGTGATTTTTACAGGGTAAACTCACCACGATTTTTAACAAAACCCATCGCCGAGTATATGCGTGAGTGACTCGCGCCTGACTAGGGCTTGCGAGTACTGTGGGTTTTTTCACATACGCGCAGAGTTTTTCATCACTATTGCAAACCATAGTTTGAAAAATTGTAGATAACTCATGAGTAGAGTGAGTACTTAAGAGTCAACTTAAAAAAAATAGAAAATCACTAATTTACTTGCTGCTGAGTCAGTGCACGTTGAAGATGTGGACTTGTGGTGATTGGGTGCAGAAAAACCTTGTCTGAAACACTGGTTTTTTACCTCTGAACCCTTCTAGACTTGCATTTGGTTTTGTTGGGTCCCATAACTGCAGTTCTAATCTTCTAGGAAAGACACTCAACATTCGGGCAGAGGGGAACAAAACTGCACATGTAGAGATGTAGAACATATCAAGTTTCAACAATGACCAACCAGTTTAGAGGCCAATGCATAGCACAGGTTAAATCCTCTTACTCTTTTTGGCTGCTAGGCCGGGGATGGTATTCCTTGAGCCCTTTGTTAGAACATTTAAAGAGAGATGAATAAATACAACTAGGCGCTGACTATCATGCCCTAATGGCAGCCATGGGTGGATTAATAAGACCTCACAATAAGTACATTTGGGACAAGCATCCATATGCAATCTAAGATATGATCAAGTTACAATTCCCATGGATGAAACTCCTTATGCTACATACAAATATGCAACTACTTCCAACATGACTCACTGAATGTGTACTTGTGGCTTACTCACTTAAGATGCATAATAAGTTGCTCCTGACAGTGGAAGGTAGGACAGAAATAACACCAAAACTAGAATAAAATATTCTATTTGAATGATTTAAGAGATGGTAGGTCAGCTAGGGAGACCACTGCAGATCAGTGTATTGATCCAATGGTCAAGTGAGTCACCACAATGCGTTCATCACCTAAACAAGTGCAAATTCCCTATGAAGTTATGACTCCAACTTTCAATTGTAGGCTGGGTTTTATAGGTAATACTTGCAGACCTTTAAATACCTACAAAAGTTTGTATATGGTAAAAATCAAACAGTCCATAACCACTCAATGTAAATCCATATAATGTGCTTAAAGAGAAGTTTAAATATAGCTTGAACAAGTTTACAAACTGCTGCATAGGTTAATCAATCAACATATGTAAGAAACCTGATTTCTATGTGCATGGTCCTTAAAATATTCCCAGAAACGACTATTTTGCAAATATGTAAGCTCAGAAAACTACATGTTGTGACCTAATCACACATTACCCCATTCAAAACAGGGACCCCCTACTTTTTAGGCCCTCTCGCTCTTTTAGTTTTTGTTTTTGGGTCTTTTGGTGGCAATCTCTCCGGTCTCTCTGCTTTGCAAGTGTTTGGGGGCTGAATTGGTCAAGTCTGCTTTTCGTTTGAGCTAATTTGGTTAAGTTTAGAGCTCGTTTTGTCAGTTTTAGGGTTTTTGCCTTCAGTCCTAGATTTTAGGGGTTTCTTTTAGGGTTTTGGAAAAAATTGAGTGTAGATCTGGAATCGGGACTCTTCAAGATACCTCCCAGTAAAATTTGAGCGAATTCTGAGCAACTTTCTATTTTTAGAAAGTTCCTATTTTTTAGGGATTTTATTGCATCCTAGAATGTCTTCATTTTGCCAAAAATCAAACTTACTATTTATAGTAACTCATTCTGTGTCTTGTTTTGGGCTCTAACTCTGACATTTTGAAAAGTTTCTATTTTTGGAAAGTTCATTTGTGACAGGTTCCCGCAAGTAGACGGTGAAGACTGGGCATTCCTGAAGAAATCTGTTTAAATCTGGAAGGTCGGAAAGCAGACAAGATCCATCAAAAGCAACTAAGTGTCGGCATCCATTCCTAAAGGGGAAAGTGATAAAAAATGTTTTAAGTTTGGAGAAATTCACTTCAAAACTCAAAATGGCACTTCAGTTCAGAGGAGATCAAGGGTGGCTAATTCTAGAAGGTTGAAAAGTTAATTTCCATGCCAAGGTGAAATCCACACACAAATTTGGAATAAGGCGCCAAATTCAACTGAGCTTGGAATTCATGAACATTGTAAAAATCCTTCATCACGTGGTTTTAGCGCCCAGGTGTGCAGTTGGGCACCAAATTCAAGTGCTCTTGGAAAAGTTGAAAAACGTGAGAATCCATGCCAAGGTGGAATTAGCGCTCTAGGAGTCAAGTGGGTGCCAAAGTGGAGTCATCATGGAAAAATTGAAGAAGTTCAAAATCCTTGTCAAGTGCAAAATTTTGCCCAAGACATGATTAGGGTGCTAGGAGGGGGTCATCATGGAAAACAAGAAAAAATGTGATTTCCTTGGCCAAGGTAAAAATTCGCTAAGGACCAGGGAGGGGCGCTAAAATGCTCATCCCATGGAATAGTCAAAATCTAGTGAATTCCTCCCTAATGAAGAAATAACGCCCAAAATGGAGGAAAGGCGCCGAAGTTAGGTTGGCAAGGAGAATGGAGAAAGTTCAAAATTCCACACCTAGTAGAGAATAGCGCCCAAGGTGTGGAGGATAAGGCACCAAATAGAGCCAAGCATGGAAAAGTGAAAACAATGAAAAATCCTTCTCTGAGTGGATTTAGCACCCAAACGCCTAGAGGGGCGCTAGAATGATGAGTGCATGGAAAATTCAAAATTAATCAAATTCCTTCCTTCCATGCAAATTGCGCCCATGGAGAAATTAGGTCGCCAAATCCACATGCCTATGGAAAATAATTGAAATTTGAAATTCCTCTGTCAAAAATGAATTCCGCGCCTATGGATAGAACTCTCCAATGCAAAAGGAAAAAAGAGGGTTTGGAATGGAATGGAATGGAAAAAGTAGAAATCCCCTCTGTAAAAATTTTAAAATTTCCATTTTTAGACACCAAATCTCGTTGAATTTCGAAGTTTTTGGCAGATTTGGACTCGTGAGAGAATTCGCCCTCTCCTGGACCCGGGTCCTAAATTTTAGGAAAGTTCCTATAAAATAGGAGATGGCGGAAAAGCATGAAAAATTCCTTCCAGAGCAAGAATAGTCAAGCCATGTGGACAAATAAGGTGAATCTTGAAAGTATCTTCCAATTGCCCTCCCAAATTTGAAAAAATGGAAAGTAATGAGTTGGCGGGGGAATATTTTAAGAATGATGCACAACTCAACGCAATAAAGGAAGGTTCCATTTGCATGATGTAGTGAAAGGGGAAGTATGATGCATAATTAATATAATTGCCAAATTTAATTCCTCCTAACTTAGCAGCACGTTGGAGAAACTCTATATAAGCATGATGTGACAATTCATTTTTCACGTGAAAGTTTTGAGAAGGAAGAGTTGGAGATGAAGTGAAGAAAGTCGTACTTAGAAATTTTTTCACTCTTTTCAAAAAGCTTTTCCAGGATGGCGAAATCAAGCAAGGCGGCTACCATCACCAGACAGGCACAGATAAAAGCAGAGTTGAAGGGATTCCTTCCGGAATCCACGGTGGTGTGTAGATGGAAGGAGATTAGTGATACGAATTTAGGAACATTTAACTTGGCTGCTTTTAGTATCAGGATGTTCGGAACAACAGGGTATCCATCTCCCACAACTGGCAAGATGCTCAGAATTGGAATTGTTGCGGCAACAGGATTTCCTCCTATTCAATGCCCAGACTTGATTCTGGAATGTGCAAAACAGTACAATCTGGAAAGGATGACAATTTCAACATCAAGTGGCAAGCTGTTAGCCACTTTGACTCCAAAATCAATTGTTGAAACCTTCAGAATCCCTTCACATCATTCAATGACTTATCGGACCATGAATGGAGCTAAGGCAATACATGATGCAGGTCCTGACAGATGTGCGGAAACTATTAACAAGCATGGTTGCTGAGGCCTAGATCGCACATCTCCAAAATGCTAAAGACACTCACTATCTTCGAATTCAAACAGGAATATGAGGACCTGATAATGATGCTGAGCAGGATAATGGGGTGTCCATGGATGTTTTTCTACATTGGCGAGGTTATGAATTCCAATGGGTTAGTGGACTGGGCCAGGTTAATTAGCCACTACGTCCATGAACAACTGAAGGATTTGAAAGAAAAGAAGTCCCAGTCCTTCTACATGAGCTCCTATGTAATTTACATGCTTGCAAGGATGGGGGGCTTTGATGGTCTTCTTGGAAAAGGAGTTATGGGCTGTAGACCGACACAGCTGAAAGTTCATGAGAATTATCCTCAGTTGCACCTGTTAATGCATGATAGCTTCGGTAAGATAAATGATTGAATGAGAGATAAATGAAGTCTCTCATTCAATCATTTATCATATCGATAATTATCATAGAAACCTTCAAGCAATTAATTCCTCTTTGATAGCCATTCTACATTTGCATATAAATAACCTATTCAGTTCGATCAAATCCTTAACATTGATAATCATACTATATCATTTGTTTATGTTCATCGATTACTAAATCATGTTCATGCATTCCGATTTGTATCGATTAACATAATTGATAATAATAAATGATTAATCAAACACCGATTATATCGGGTTATATGTGCTCCATTATATATCGAGTGGCATGATAAAGTTTACCGATAGTTATCGGTTGTTAAGTATACACCGAATAGTTATCGGCTGTTAAAGCTAAATACATGTCGATAACTATCGGCTGTTAGTATTATGCAAACACCGATAGTCATCGGGTGTTAAATATAATCATACACCGTTTGGCATACACCGATAGTTATTGCGTGTTAGACATATACAGGTTGGTTAATAAATGCCATGCACTATTATAGCGACGGGGCACGATCAAGTGATGTCTTGATTGGACATGTCCAAAAGACATGGCCGGTCAAGGCATCGCTTGACCGTACCCAGCCCACTATATATGTCAAATGGTATGTGTGAGAATGGAGATCGAAATTTATAAATGCTCCTCTCACCTGCCACATAAAGGAAGATAATTAGATTCATATGATAATTCAGTAATAGATAAAACAAGATAATACTAAGTAGAATATAACTTGCATATTGAATGTAAATTGAACATCATTTACAACACCTCTACAGTACTAATTCTTTCAGGTTGGCGAAGGACACTTTTGCCATGTACTTGAATAGACTTATGTAGAATGAACTTCATACACGAGTGTCACCACAGGCTAGGGCTCTAGTGCAACAATTTGGGGCCACGTTCCTGTTAGGGTTTCAAGCAGATCCGAAGCAAATATGAACTAACAATTATATGCAGATTTAAATACAAAAGATAAAGGAATAAAACAGGACACAGATAACACAGAGATTTAACGTGCTTCACCCAGAATGGGTTACGTCCACCATACACAGCCGTCCAATCTTTCTTATTATCCAGCAAAAATAGTACATCAACCTTACAATGCCTTAAGCATCCCAACCACTTATAACATGCGTTTTTAGGGCAACAATCAGGCTCCACACCGAATAATCTCCCACTTGGAGACTGATACTACACGACACCATTGTACATGCAGCATCTGCTGGATAAAACACTAGGACTCGATTGGTATAAATTCCACAATTATCAATCAAGAAGACCAATAGAAACTGATGAAGAAATCAGCTTCTCCTGTGGAACTGCCTTCGTGAACATATCGGCAGGATTCTCACTTGTTTGAATCTTCTCAAGCCGTAACTGACCCTCCTCCAAAACAGTCCGGATGAAGTGGTACCTGAGCTGAATGTGCTTTGTCCTTGAATGAAAAGCAGAGTTCTTCGCAAGATGAATGGCACTCTGGCTATCAGTATACAATGGGCGATCCTCCTGTGTCTGACCCAATTCCTCCAGAAAACATTGTAACCAAATCATCTCCTTGCTGGCTTCTGTAGTAGCAACATACTCAGCTTCAGTGGTTGAAAGTGCAATAACCTTTTGCAGCCTAGAAACCCAACTGACTGCAGTTCCCCCTATAGTAAAAACATACCCTGTAGTACTCCTCCGTGAATCAATATCACTCGCCAGATCAGAGTCAACAAATCCACTCAGAGCAGCATTAGATCCTTTGAAACATAATGCCTTCGTAGTAGTTCCTTTCAAATACCGAAGAATCCATTTCACAGCATTCCAATGTTCCATACTCGGATTACTCATAAACCTGCTCACAACTCCCACTGCATGTGCAATATCTGGCCTTGTGCATACCATTGCATACTTCAGACTGCCAACAGCTGATGAATATGGGATGTTAGACATTTTATTAACCTCTTCCTGTGCCTTTGGGCACATCTCCTTAGTCAATTTGAAATGACTAGCCAAAGGTGTACTAACTGTTTTTGCATCCAGCATGTTAAATCTTTTCAACACCTTCTTTATATTCACTTTGGGACAAATTCAAGGTTCTATTTTTCCTGTCTCGTGTAATCCTCATACCGAGAATTTGCTTAGCTACACCCAAATCCTTCATAGCAAATGACTTGGCTAATTTTTGTTTAAGATCATTTATGTGTTCCATGTTAGAACCAGCAACAAGCATGTCATCAACATAAAGTAACAAGATAATATAACTGTCATTATCCAATCTCTTAAAATATACACAATGATCAGAATGACATCTATGATAACCGTGTTCAGCCATGAAACTATCAAATTTTAAATACCATTGTCGTGGTGCTTGCTTTAGGCCATACAAACTTTTCTTCAACCTGCACACCAAGTTCTCCTTTCCTTTGACCTCATATCCCTGTGGTTGCAACATGTAAATTTCCTCCTCCAAATCTCCATGGAGAAAAGCTGTTTTGACATCTAATTGTTCAAGATGTAAATCATCTGCAGCCACAAGACTAAGTACAGTTCTAATTGAAGTCATTTTTACAGCTGGAGAAAATATTTCATCATAATCTATACCCTTTTTCTGTGCAAAACCTTTTACCACAAGTTTGGCCTTATATCTTTTTTGACCTCCTTCCTCCTCCTTTAGCCGATAAACCCATTTGTTAGGCAAGGCTCTTTTTTCTGCAGGTAAAGGGACTAAGTCCCAAGTCTTATTTTTCATCAAGGAGTCCATCTCCTCTTTCATGCCTAGCTCCCATTGTTGTTTGGCATCCACTTGCATTGCTTCTTCATATTCTTCTGGTTCACCAGAATCCGTTAATAAAATAGAATACAAAGAAAGAGAAAATCTTTCAAGGGGTCTACTTGTCCTCCTAGAACGTCTAACACTTGTAGGAGTTTGTGGGACAATCTGTTGTTGCTGAGCATCAGGTACCTGTGGCATTTCATTTTCAGGAATCTCATCCAACACCACATATTCTTGTTTGTCCTGTTCATGCTTTTTTTCCTGCATCTGTTCTTTATACATAACCTTCTCATTGAATATAACATCTCTACTTCTAGTTATTTTCTTATTTTCAAAATCCCATAACCGATAGCCATATTCATCTATCCCATATCCAATGAAGGTACATTTATGAGATTTAGCATCAAGCTTGGTTCTGTTTTCTTTATCAACATGGACAAAAGCTTCGCAACCAAAAGTTTTTTGAAAAGAATAATTTACCTTTTTACCAGTCCATGCCTCCTCTGGAATACCACCATCCAAAGGGGTTGAAGGTCTTCTATTTATCAAATAGACAGCAGTATGTACAGCATCTGCCCAAAAATGTAAGGGCAATCCAGCATGCAATCTCATGCTCCTCGCGTGTTCCATGATAGTCCTATTCATTCTCTCTGACACACCATTTTCTTGTGGAGTTCCTGGAACTGTCTTCTGCTTTCTAATCCCATTTAAGGAGCAGTAATCCTCAAATGCTTTGCTGCAATACTCACCTCCATTATCCGATCTGAGACACTTCAACTTTTTTCCTGTCTCATTCTCAACCAAAGCTTTCCATTTCCTAAAAGTTTCAAAAACATCTGATTTTTGTTTTAGGAAATATACCCATGTTTTTTTGGTTGAGTCATCAATAAAAATAACATAATAACAAGAGCCACCAAGAGATGATACCTGAGCCGGTCCCCATACATCTGAATGTACAAGCTCTAACTTCTCACTTTTCTTCTCTTTCCCAACCTTGAGAAATCTGACTTTTTTCTGTTTACCATAAACACAGTTTTCACAGAACTCTAAATCAATCTTCTTTAGTCCTGGCAATAGATTTTTGGAGTGAAGGGTTTTCATCCCTTTCTCACTCATGTGCCCAAGCCTATGGTGCCACATTATCGAATCTGTTCTTGCAACATTTATTGTTGTTGTCCCTGCAGTAACTTTATCTGTAGCAACTAGGGTAGAGTAAGTGTTACCTGTACACAGATATAATGTGCCTACCTTCGCACCTTTAGCTATTACTAATGATCCTTTAGCGACCTTCCACATACTGTCTGAGAGGGTAACTATGCAACCTTCACTACCTAGTTGCCCTGCAGAAATTAAATTTCTTCTTAAATTAGGAACATGTCTTACCTCCTTCAGAAACCAGTCATTTCCATTCTGCAACTTGATCTTTATCTTTCCTTTTCCAACAATTTGACAGGGCTCATCATCACTCAAATATACCCGTCCAAAATCACCTTGAACATAATCTAGAAAATATTTTCTATGGGGTGTAGCTTGAAATGAAGCCCCAGAATCTATTACCCAGGAATCATTAACATTATCCAAACATAAGATCAAAGCATATGGTAAAGTATTACTTGCAATATTAGCTTCCTTACTGTCATTTTCATTTTTGTCTCCTTCTTTGTTTTTCCGAGACCAATAGTCTTTGTTTAGATGACCAGGCTTTCCGCAGTACCAGCAATCTTTCTTTCCTCTAGATTGAGAGCGTCCTTTCTTTGACTTCCCTCATGACTTCTCATTCCAAGGGCCTTTTCCTCTTTCCTTTGATCTTCCTCTGTTCTCCACATTCAAAACACTACCCGATGATGTTGGAGTCTCATCTGTGCTTTTCCTTCGCATTTTCTCGCTTAGGATAACACCAACAATATCATCAAATACCAAAGTATTTTTACCAGAGACAGAGTTACTTACAGCCATAACCAAGCTATTCCAGCTTTCTGGCAAAGAACATAAAATCAAGAGAGCCCTAACCTCTTCTGCAAAGGTAATTTTTACCGAAGACAATTGACTGGTAATTGTATTAAATTCATTTAAGTGCTCCGCTACAGATCCTCCCTCACTCATTTTCAAATTAAACAAATGCTTCATAAGAAATACCTTATTTGAAGCCGAGGGTTTCTCATATAACTTAGCCGATGTTGCCATCAAATCTACAGCCGTTTTTGCTTCTGTTATATTGAATGCTACAGACGGCGCAAGGCACAATTGAATGGATCCCAGTGCCTTTCTATCTAAAATGTCCCACTCTTCATCTGACATTGTGGTCGGTTTCTTTGCCTTTACTTCCAATGGCCGCCACAAATCCTTTTGATACAGGTAATCCTCCATCTGCATTTTCCATAACTGATAATTCTGGCCGTTAAACTTTTCGACCTTGAATTTGGAATTCTCCATTGCTCCCACTCAAATTTGAGAGTCCTGCCAATTTACAGAATACCTCGCTCTGATACCAATTGTTAGGGTTTCAAGTAGATCCGAAGCAAATATGAACTAACAATTATATGCAGATTTAAATACAAAAGATAAAGGAATAAAACTGGACACAGATAACACAAAGATTTAACGTGGTTCACCCAGAATGGGTTACGTCCACCATACACAGCCGTCCAATCTTTCTTATTATCCAACAAAAATAGTACATCAACCTTACAATGCTTTAAGCATCCCAGCCACTTATAACATGCGTTTTTAGGGCAACAATCAAAGTCGGCCTTTTTAGGGTTTTATTACAATGTCGGTTTTCATCAACAAAAAATACCCCCCAAAATTTTTTTCTCGAGGGCTCCATAAACACAGTGCGAGGATACGTGCTGAGTGTACAGTACTTTTCTGATCAGTCGCCACATTTCAACAGTTCCTACTATTTCCAAAGTTCACATATATCAGGACACAGGGTTTCGCTTTCCAGCCATATAAACTGCCACGGTATCCATCTGACAAACTGATACTATTAGAACTTATGAGGTAGTCGACAACTTATGATCAAATTCAGAAGAAGAAAAGAAGCTGTCTATTGAATTCGCAATCGTCCTCAGGGACTATATGGAAGTGTGCCCGAACTTGGCAGCAGTTGAGAAGGCAACTGAAGAATTGGCATTTTACCGCTTGGCATATTACACCACCAGGTCTCACTACGATCCATATCATAAGATCAAAAAGGTTGCTGGAGTAAATTTTTTACATAAGTTTCACCTAGAAGACAATTTTGATGTCAGAAGGAAGATGTTTTCCAGGCTGCCCTTGCAAACAATCAGAATAGGTGAAGTAATGCAAGTGCCGGATCAAGTGAAGGAAGATTCAGACTTAGTGCAATTTTAATTCGAAAAGCTGAAGGATCAACCCATTCAGCTTCCAAATTGGTCAGAGCTCAAAATTGATGATCTGGATATTTTGGCCAAGATTGGTTCTGAAATTTACTAAACATTGGGTTGATCGGCATATAAGAAGGTTGAAGGAAGGAAATGTCCGCCTGAGTTTTCAATTAATGGGAAATCTAGATTCCCATAGCGAGGTTACTGAAGGTTCTTCACAGGACGACTGAAGGAGAAGTTCGATAGGAAGGAGTTGAGTTCAACAAAGGGAAAAATGCTCCAAAGAGAAAAAGGTTGACAAGGAAGAAGGATGTTCAGTAGGAAATCCAGCAGGAGGTCCATCAAGAGGTTCATCAGGAAGCTTAGCAAGAAGTTCAACAAGAAGTTCAATGGGATCCACCACCACAAAAAAGAGCAAGGGTGGAAAGGATGCAATCACCAGCCAGTTCTTCTAGTGTGCAAGAGGTAGAAGTGTTTATACAGGAGAATCCAGTAAGTCTACCTCAAGGCAATCTTTCTAACAATGCTCCATTGCAAGACGTTCTCAGTGTTAGTGCTTCACATAGACCCAATCAGCCAGGAGATCAGAGACAGGAAATTCCTCCTCATTAGGAAGAAACTCACTAGGATAGTTTTGTAGAAGCCATCCTTGGGGAGATGGATGAAGTATCGAAGGAGCATGAGCAGATGGAAATTCATAGTCACTCCATTCCTACTCTTGATTGGCTGATGGATAGAATAAGAAGGGAGCCGGTAAAAGAAATTGATCCAGCACGGTAGTTAGAAGACTCGATTAGAAGGGTGTAGGAAGAAATTATCAGCGGGATTGAAACATTGTTGGCAAAGAAGCTAAGTGAAGATGGAGTGACAGTGATCTCCTTGAAATCCCAACTACACAAATTCTTCTTCGTAGGTTAATTTTCCAAGGAACATTTTGCAAATGTTTCTTCATTCTCCAACACGATGAAGAAAACATAGGAAATGTTAAAAAGAATGGATCAACCGGCAGGAAAGAAGGCTCCTCGAAAATTCTCCAACGTTGTGAGGGATGAATCTGGATTTCAAACCTTGCATGTCGCTGAGCTTGCAGTAGATAAAGACAAGAATGATATTAGGCCGGAAGATTATGTAATTAGACAAGCTGATCTAGGTTATGCTTCTATTGGGCAGATAATAGAAGAATTTGAAGGATCTTCCTTGGCCATGAGAGAAAAGATGCAGAAAACAAAGGCAAAATGTAAAAGGCTGAAGGAAGAAAATAGGGCCTTATGTGAATACATCAAAAGTCTCAAGTGGCCGCTCAGAGAAGCAGACCCCTCATTTATTCCTCCTTCCTCTCTCTCTAAGGAAGTCGTTGATTACACATAAGTAATTAGAGAAGTCGCCCAAAGTTCCAGGGAATGGGTGGAAGACGTCTTTACTGCAGCTGGGAAGTTTATTGAAGACTTGGCTCGTCTTCATTCCAGATTTGTTGCCCTTCTAAATAGATTGGAGGTAGCAGAAGGTCTGTGGGAAGATGTTCACATCTATCAAGATTTAACCATTTTGCGACTTATGGCTTTAATGAGAGTTTCGAAGCAAACACTAATTCATGGGAAAGTGATTCAGGAGAATGAGATTTATGACTTTTCCCGATGGTCTTGCGCCGTTTGCTCCGGAAGGAATACCTTTGAAAAATTTAGCATGGAGTCTTCAACTTTAAAAGACTTGATTAGAAGGGTGCGGGAAGAAATTATCAGTGGGATTGAAACATTGTTCACAAAGAAGCTAAGTGAAGATGGAGTGATAGTGAACTCCTTGAAATCACAACTGCACGAATTCTTCTTCGTAGGTTAATTTTGCAAGGAACATTTTGCAAATGTTTCTTCATTCTCCAACATGATGAAGAAAACATAGGAAATGATGGTGGAATGGGAGAACTTTTCCAATAGCGAGGAAGAAATCACCTTCATGGAGTTCGACATTGAAAGCGTGCCAAGTGTCTTTGTAGGAGAGCTGGAAGCCGTCATCACTAACTTCATCACGTATGCAATTAATGAGCGGGATAATGGTCGTCCATTCTTGGATGAGAATCTTTTGATTGAGTAGTGGTGACGCATTTACTGCTGGAATATTTTGACTTAGTGGCGGTTTGGTCAATGCATGTTGAATGCATGAAGAATCTTTTTGCATGCAACCGCCGTATTAATGATTTTATGACAGATTCCTTTTGCATGCAGCTGTCGCATGTAGAATGATGGGCATGGGGAATATTCATTATTTTTGTGGAAATTTGATGTAATGGGGTGCATTTAATGCACGAATGGATGTCATTTGGGCTTATTTGAATTTATTATATATGGGCTTAGTGGGCATTACTTGTTGATTCCCACCTTGTTGCATCTTGAGTGGGGAATCTTCTAGGGTAAAACCCTAATTAGGGTTTGCATGTTCTCATGGCTCAAGGCCTATATAAAGGGGTGACCCCCCTCATTTGTAAGGGAGGAGAGAATGTTTTCTGAGATTGTTGCTTAGAGTTTTTGAAGCAAACACTTAATACATTGTTCAATTGTTGGTGTGTTCTTGTGTTGTTTCAAAGCTTGCATGTTCTCGCTCTCATCATTTAAAGTAGATTTTCTTTATGTTGTCAGAAGAATTGGATTTGGTAGGATTGCTTGTTGCAAAGTCCGAGCTCATACTTTTTGTGTGTAGCTGATTGTTTCATACTTTGCAAAGTTAACCTGAGCCTATTATATGTGTATGCTTAATTTCGATTATCAATGAATTTTGTTCGAATTGATGGTCTCCATTGATGATTTGAAAAACCTCTACACACCCTCAGAAGATTGCACCGCCTTCACGTAGTTGTGCTTTACTGGCGAACCGAAGCGTGGTTTGATTTTGCATGAGTAATCCCGTCTCCTTGTTCTTAGGATTAAGTTAGCCTTAGTGTAGTTTCTTAAACCCTCGCCTTATTACTTTCAGTATATTGCAAATTGAAAAAGTCCCCCCCCCAAAAAAAACTGCCCTTTCGAAGCTAAATCATTCACACTTAAATCCTCGAACTTGCACAAATTTGTTTATCTTCTTCAAGTGAATGCGTAAGGCCCCTTGGGTTAACAGCAAACTCGTCTACTGACTGAGTCATGTCCAGGCTAAAAGGAATCTTGGAGTTAGCCGTTTGAACTTTTTTGCAATCTTAGCACACGGTATAACTTTGATCAAGAGAGAATAGAGTGACCGTTGGTAAACTTTATTTTGTGTTAGACGTAGTCCTAAAAAACACGTCAAGACTACAAAAACTTGAAATTTGTTTAAAAAATTAGTCACCTCACATATCAGCAAAGCAAAGAGCAATGACACCATAGATCATGATTTCCATTAGGTAGATAGAAGCTTTGTTTGCAGAAAATAGAAAGATTCAGATACATAACATCATACATATGTATTTAGATCAGATGGTTTATAACTTCCTGACCCGATTTAGAGCCTCTTACAACTAGTTGATGATGCCACAGTCTGATCTGGGCGATTTAATAATAGATTGAGCACATTGGAAGGGGACGTTTGGTACCGCAGATGTGAAAGAGTCCTTTCTGGAAACACTGCAATTGGCTGCTGTTCACTCCTTTCCTTAGGTCCCCAATCCATGATAGCAACAATAGTGATAATTCTGAAGATATTATATCAGAACTGGTAGGGGTTTCGTCCCATGAAAATGGTCTCCAAAGGTTGGTGTCCCAGCAGACAGCGTGCTATAGAAGCAGATTTGCAATTTGCAGATATCCCAAAATGAAGTCCTGTCGTTTATAAATAGGAAATTGCCACTAAACCGACAGTAGGTCGGCCCAAGGTCAGCCACACAAAAGATAAATATCCTTGTATGAGTCGATTAGCAGAAAGAACAAAATATTTAATGTTATTAATATATCCTTGTATGAGTTGGCCACCAGAAAGAACAAAATAATAATATTAATAATACAATTAATATCATTATTGAATTATTTAATTTATTATTATTTGAATATTAACAGTAGCATTTAGAAAAAAAAAACACTTGCTGTAGATAGAAATTGATTGAGATTATTAGGGAACATGACAGTCCTCGCGTCCAAGATGCTGCTTGCCCGCAAACAACTTCAAATTCGGATGCTCAAATACCTTCACACTTTCCCATGTTGCATCTTCCACTGGTAGGTTCTTTCATGTGATCGAGTATTATGGAATTACCTTGGTTCTCAGCTTGTTCACCTTCATATCCAAGATAGTCTCAGGTTCATTAATTAAATTTCCTTCATTGTCTAGAGGTGGCAACTCAACCGAAGGAATGATATGATGTCCAAAAGCCTTCGTGAGGCATGAGACATGGAAAACATTGTGTATTCTGCTGTTGGCTGGAAGTTCCAGCTCATAATAGGCCACCACACCAACTCTTCTCATCACCTTGTAAGGTCCATAAAATTGTGGTTTCAGTTTTTCAGCTCCACTTGCATTGAGGGATGATTGTCTATAGGGCTGCAACCTCAAGAATACCATGTCATCAACTTCAAAAAAACCCTCTCTGTTTGGTGCCCATAAGCATACAACTTTTGCTGATTTTGGGCTTGCGGCAAATTTTCTTTTAGAGTTTTTAGGATATCTATACTCTGCTGCACCACATCCTTTGCCTTTGGAACTCTCTATCAGTAAGGATTAAATCCACAAATGAAGTAGCATTATCACCATAAGTGCCTTAAAGGGTGCCATACTATCTGACATGTGATGTGTTGTGTTGTAGCAGTATTCACCCAAATGCAACCACCTGTTCCAAGCTGTTTGCTGCTTTGTAACATAGTTCCTTAAGTAGTCCTCTATCAATTTTTTCACAATCTAGGTTTGCCCATCAGTTCGTGGATGATAACTAGTGCATCGTGTCAATTCTGTACCTGTCAATTGAAAGAGGTTTTGCCAAAATAAGTTGAGAAACTCGCGGTCCCTGTCACTTACAATGTTCTTTGGCAAACCATAAGTCTGAAAATCTCTCCAAAAACTAGATTTGTCACTTGTTGGGATTTATATTTTGAAGGAATTGCATGAAAGTTATCATATTTGGTGAGTCTATTGACAACCATATATATACAATCCTCACCTTGTATTTTTGGCAACTTGCTAATGAAATCCATGGATATGCTCTCCCAATTTTGTAATAATTTGTATCAGTAGGTTAATTCTGGATTGCCATGGTTTAGATTTAGTTTTAGTAGATAGATTTTTATAATAGAACCTGAATCGTATACAGACAATCAGTAGTCAGAGCAGAATTATAGTAAGTTTTTTCAATTAATTTTCATGCAATGTTTTTTAAACCCTACAGTTAAGTGCCATTTGCTTAGATTTTTGATGATAATTGTCACATTTTCTTTTTGTTGAAATTGTTGTTCACAAAGTATTTATTATTGTTATTTCAGAATTCATTATTCATTAAATAGAATTTAGTACACCCAATTGCTTCTAAATGTCAGTTAAGAATATAGAAATCTTTGTATTGCAATAGGTGTTAGGTTGAATCTCTTCTAGCTTTGAGTACAACTGTTTTGTTTAAGTTTGATTGTTTTGTGTATGTGTTTTAAGTCTACTAAATCCTTATGTGTATTTGCACTGTTTAGTCTTTGCTATTAGCTGAATAACATAGTCATATTAAAAAGCATAAATGCCTTTCACCTTGCATTGAAGTGCATTTCATCCATTTTCCCTTGGTTAATTTAAAAAGATATATAATGTATTTTATTCAACTTGATCATTAACTACCCTATAGAGCATTGTAAAGATTGTAAATATTATGTATATATTGTGTAGATTAGGTTAGTTTTTATTTAGGAGCTTCTCTTTGTATATGTATGAGTGATTCTATTGCACATTTGTTCAACTTTGTATTGCACTGAAAGGTCCAAATTTAATGGTAACTCCATTAACTCCTCTAAAGAAACAATCTCTTCAGATTGGTATGGTTGACGTTGGGGCCTTGCACTTGACCCATCCTCAATGATCTCAGACCACGTTCCCTCGAGTTAATTTGTCAGACTTTTTTGCAGTGAGAGCAACAGAAGTTCATAACACCTATAGGGATCAAACCAAGGAAGTGTGGGCTAAAATGCGCACATCAAGCAAAGGAATTGTAATAGCTTTGATGTTTTCTTGCAGTTATCTCTTTATTCTTGCCATCTGTTTGGTGACACTTGCTTGAAATATACTTTTTGGGGAATTTTTAATGAGGCCAGCTTCTGGTTTTCATGCTTTGTTAATATGATAATGCTTTGTGATGCCTGACCAATTATCAATGTCTATCAGTGGTATATTTTACCCTTTGAGCGTTAGATAGATTAGATTCTTAGGTTTGAAGGAATTTCAAATACTCTGCTTTTCTTTCATTATTTTAGTTTATCTTCTTTTTTCTCTATTCTGGGATTTTTCCTGAGGCAGTTGAAATGGATGTTGTAGCCTGTGATGGAAAACCATGACACACTTTTAAAAATACAGGTAAGGAAAGAAAGGAAGTAGGAGAGAAAAATATAATAGAAAGGATAAGTGATTCACAGCTCAGTCATCTTTTATAGCAAGGAATTGCATATTATTACTCATAAATGCAAGCCCGAAACCAGAGCACTCATTTTTTACAATAATAAGATGACATAAATCCTAGCTGTTGTTGGACAATGACACATTATCAATGAAAAGATTGTAATAAGGAAAATGAACACCTGAGAAAATTGTAAGCTTGTGAGTTACATGCCTAGAGAACGTTTATTTTTGGTGTCAAGAATGAACAAAATGTGTTTGCTTTTAAATCATGAATTCTATGTTAAAATATAAACACAAGTCCTTGAATCTTTTAACCTTCACAATATGACATTTTGACTTGCTGTGCTTAAGGAGAAGTTGTTTAGTTGCTACTGTCGTAATTAATTATATGTCACTGCATCTTGCAGTTCCATCAAATGGATGCTTATAATTTAGTATTTGTTTCCTTTGAGTATTTTATTTGGCTGCATCTTAGTGTGTATATCTTAGCTAGTTCATTGTCACAGGAACTTTGCTAGTTAATGAGAGGATGTTAGAATCATATGTGATAGCAAGGGACAGGTTCCTTAGTCCCGTTGGCAAAATGTTCCCTACAATCGGCAGGTAGTTGGCTTTTTATCTTGTGCTATTGTCTTTCATCAAATCTTCCCAATTCATTCTAAATGTTCACTTTTCATATTGCAAATGCATATTCAGTTCCACAAAATGATATGGTACGACTGTCTTTGGATAGAAAATAAATTAAATAAATGTAGCTTTTGTAAATCATATCAAAGTTAATTGTCTAAATTTGGCAAGAGTATCATATGGTTATGACATTGCTGGAGTGCTGATAAGCCCCTTTAAGCTAGATTAGCTTATGCTAATATTACATTGAATGTTTATAATAATTGTATTCATGAGGTTTTTCCTTGACGAGTCTTAGTTTTTAAAGGCTTGCTGGTACATTTTAATTGTGTAATGACTTTCCATCATCGCCCCAATACTGGAGGCAGAATCCAATTCGAGGCCTTTGATTATTTTGTATTTTAGTGGGACCTTTGAAGTCAAGTCTATATATACACACACACACACACAGAGAGAGAGACACAAGAAATATATACATATTTGCAATGGGAGTTAAGTTTAGAATGCCACATAGCATCATATAATTATCAAAAGCACTATAAAAAATAAAAATATTATTCCTACCTTTTCTCGATGGAGCTTCAATTCAGGAGTCAGGGACAGTCTCACTTGGACATGATGTGGAGCTGGGTCATTCTCTTGGGTTATACCCTTATACTCCCTTCTTCCCTAACCAACTTTTATGGGCTTCCCTTCATTTTCTGTCCAAGCTGGCCCATAGAATAGTAGGCACAACATTTGATGATTGCTTCCTTTTCACTGGCACCTTTAGAGTCATTTTGAGACCTTGTCTTCGTCCTCCTCCTCCCCACCCCAGCGACCGATAAGGGTCACCCCCTTTAGACATGTTACGTATACTCACTAATTCTGCTACCCGCCGAGGTGCCTCCCCATTCAAACAAAAAAGATTTTCTTTACGTATTGTGCTGCCCGCCCCTATTCTAGAGGCTGATTAATCTACCCTCACGCTACCATAGTATTGAAGGGTTAATTAATCAGTGAGAATAAGCCAGCAATGTCAATTAGTCAAACCTTGGATGTCATGATATATATTCATTGTTCAAAATTCAATATTAAAATTAAAAATACTAATCTCAACAATCAGCTATCAAGCTTTAGTGTTGTTGGGTCTTCAAAACTATCATCATTACCATCAATATTAGATGATGAAGGTACTACCGTACTAGCATGTTAAAACAACCACAAATAGTGTCATTGGCATTTTGCATGTTTGCTATTTGGGTTTTCCTCAAATTCAAGTGCAACAACTTGGGAAGTGGATGCATCTAAGTTAGTATCCTTCTGGTCAATATACTACTTCATATTAAACTTCCTTGATTGGAATGCTAGTAAACTATGTCCTTTAATTTTCTTTAGTATTGTCAGTTGTGCTTTACTAAGTGAATGAAGGAATAGTCTGATTCCTCTTAGATATAGATGAATTAGTGACCTATTGGGAGGGTTAAACTTTAAAATTTAAAAGTATAAAGGAAAATTTAAAGATAGAAAGGTAAAAAATCTGTAAAACTTGCAATTAAATTTTGATTGCAATAGGTTTGGTGTGAGAATGTTTGCCCATGGAAGTAACACCAATTATGAGCATCAACCTTGAACTTGTCAGGAAGAGTTTCAATGCTTTCTAGAATTTAGGATTATGCATAGAAAGGATGTCAGCATTATGTCATTTTGGACTGAGAAAGAATGTAAGAAAATGTAGTAGGGTGGTCATCATGTTCCATCACTTTTCAACAATTTTCTGCATCTGTTTGAAGAAAGGCTATTTAGTATCTTATTCTTTCTCATTTATGATGCCTATTCATCTTGGTAAAATTAATTATATTTCAAAATGGATTGGGTTAAACTAATGAGATATTTAACATGATCTCACCAAATGTCATGTAGAATCACAATCTTGATATCTGCTGCTCTTGCAGTGTTGGATTGCTTCCATATGGACCAATATTGATTGATGACCATGTTGGAAAGTGCCTTTGGAACCTTTATTAGTCATCTTGTGGTGATTGTGATGGAGGAAAAATATGTCAGAACAATCTTTTGGAAAATGAAAATAACAAACGATGTTGAAACATAATTAAGTTTACATTTTTTTTTAATAAAGTGAAACATAAATATTAAAACAAATCATAATGCTTCACTTCTCTTCAATAGCTCCAATTTGAAAATGATCTGAATATGGTGTATAACATGTGTTGCTTGGTGATACGCAGTCAGATTTGTTTAGCCACTGCATAAACCTATTTGATCCAATCAATTTGGAGATTGATGTTGAAGAGATTCAAATAATGCTCAAGTCATAATGGACAATACCAAAAATTGTAGATAGAGTGGTTTATTGGTTGAGGAGTATTATTCACCAATTTTAGAGCAGCAAGGTGTTGTAATTTGTTAAGTGAATGTCTAGACATAGGTACAGTAACCTTGATCTAGGGTTGAGGGGGATGTCTTGATCCAAGATGGATAACTAAGTGGTAACCGGGTCAACCAAGTATCATGCGAGGTGATCAAGAATTCGATAGGAGGAACAATTGTGAATAGATTGGGTTGATAGCCTAACTGAGAAATAAATGATCCGAATAAGTAAGAGAAAGATGTAACTTGGATAAAATGGACCAAGAGAATACATAAATGACAATTGGGGAGTCAACGAGAATCTAGAATGGAGTATCAATCGATGGAATGCTAAGTCTAGCACAAACAGAGTTGAAGTGATTTAGGAAAGTAGAACTATAGGTAAAGAATTTGGGATAATGTTGTTCAAGGACGTTAAGGCTCATTGATTGAGCAATCTAGGAATGATGACCTCATGGAAAAATACAGTATCATTATTTCACAATCAATATTGAGAGTTTAGGCCATGTATAAAAGCAAAAGGATAAAGCCAAAAAATAGTGTTGTAAGTTGGTTAGTTAGGATCGAGATGAAATATCCCCTACAGTTGATAGACTGAATATGCAAGGAATATTTACAAACAGTTGGCTGTCAAACTGCGTGTGATGCGGTTTCTATGTTTTGCGTGTTATGCTGATGGGCTGTCTCAAAATTTTCAGACTTGTTTAAGATCAATGAATGATTAACATCCAACTTCTGAGTGATAGAATAAGCGCCTAGGATGATTATGCAACTAGTTCCAGATGTCATCACATTCATTTGAACTCAAAAACATATACCTACAGCTAGCTGTCATTTCATCAAACAATTGGCATGTAATCTTTGGACAATATACAATTAAGATGCAACCTTATTACTCCTTTTATTCAAGAGACAATGGTCAAATAAGCTCTTACAATATCCACACTAATGAAAACACTTAGCAATTATTTACTCAGAAAATCTGAGGTTACATGACAGCCTTGGACATTAACTTCTATCTGAAAGTATAAGGAAATGATGCCAAAAGAACCTTGTTTCGAATCGCCTAGTTGGGTATTTGAAGAAGCAATCAATATCCTGATTTTTGGAGCCTCCAATTTGCCAAGTTGTATTTGTTTCAGAATCGCCCCTGCTGCAATAATGGAGGTCTGATTATAAATAACGATCAGCTCCCAAGCCCTTGCTAAATCGCTGAATGAGATCGATTACTCTCTCCAAGTGTAGCGCCACCTTCAAAGATGAAGTTCGATGCAAATATGAGTGTCTTGGAGCAAAATCGAGGGTATGAGAGGTCTGATACAACCTGACTTTAGATCTAATTTGGCTTCTGAATCCTTCTTATTTCTCCCTCTCAGGTGCAACAAAACTCATTAGGGAAGACTGAGTTATCTCCCACTCTCAGCTTTAACCCCTCGGAAGATCTTTCACCTCCTCAGTTATGCAAATCATAGGGAGTTTTTGTTCCCAGATGATTAAGTCTGCAGAAACCCTTGGCTCCACAAGTCTACACAAGAGAAGATATCAAATAACCAATGATGAACAATGAACCGAACCCCTCTATTTATTCTTTTCTCCTCCAATCAATTGGTTCCTTCTAGAAAATTTTTCTCTAACAAATTCATATTCTTTTATTACACTTTATTATTTTATTACATATATTATTTAATTGCACTTTTAAATATTATTACATTATAATTAAAGTGCACACGTGACATCATACGTGTAATCTCCTTATCTCACCCTAAAATCTTGTAGACATAAGTTGTGAAGCCACAAATATTTGCCAAGTCGACCCCCTGATTAATCTTTTGGCCTATGAGGATCAAGTAATAGGCCAAAGTCCTCTCCGGACTGATCCTCATGAAAATGGGGACATTACACGAGATGTGGTATTTCTACCTATTTTCAGAATACTTAATTGTAAAGGATGTTGTGTAGCTCGATTCATGAAGCTTAGTTTTTGTAGAAAATATTTGTCAAGAAGAACTAGAGTAATGAAAGGAAGACAATCAACATAAGAAAGAGTCCATAGCCAAGAAAGCCAAGCAAATCTAGTCAAAATACCCAAGGTTGTTTCAACTAATTGTATTGATTTGTTGTATTGAATGTTTCATGGTATGTGTAACTTAATGCTAAAATTAGGCCATTCTTCTTAGTTTCTTGTGTGCTTGTGTGTATAATGTAGGATTCTTTGACATGGTGTGCGGCATGTAGTAATAAGGGAAAACAACCACCCTTTGATGTCATTTGTTGTTAGGGCCTACTAAAGTAAGAATTGAGTCAATAAGCCCGCACGGGTAGGTGAGTTGGCTTGGGTGGTGAGTTTGCTCCCCATTAGTCTCGGGTTCGACTCCCTCTTGGGTTTAAGAGGGAGGACTGGTTGCGGGCTCTGACTTCTCCCCCTAGGGGACTAGTCTCTCCTCAACTCGCTCCTTCTTTACCCCAACTTGGCAATAAAGTAAGCCCAAGGTAAGGCAGGTCGGGTCGCTGGGCTGGGTCGTGGGGATACCCCTAGCGTACCAAAAAAAAAAAAGAATTAAGTCAATAGGATGATGAATTTCTGTCCAAATTAACAAGTATCTCAAGGTCCCATTTGGCATGGGGCAAGAATCTAGTTAGGTTGCATGATCTATGTCTAGAGAAATGGATAAGTCTAGGTAGTTGCCTTGTATGTTTCTGATAGCATAGGAAGGTGTTTAAGTTTGGCTAGACGACTTAAGTTATCAGCTGCTTTCTTAGGAAGGTGGTTAAGATTGGTGGATGGAGGAAAAAAGAAGAGATATGAAGATAAGCTCAAGGCTTAGGGAGGTGATTATGCTTGTAAGCATAGCCTTTAAGGTATTAAAAACCAATTTATCTTAGGTAGGCTTAACAAGATTACAAATTGACAGTCTTAATTAATGCATGGTCTTGTTAAAACAAGACTACAATGATATGGCATTGTTCACCAAGGCTCTTATTAGGTTAGAACAAAGGTGTTGAATGGGTGGTGTGCTATGCTGATTTCCTAAGTTTGAGCTAAATCACCTTAAACAATGAAGGTAGTGAATTTGAGTTGTTTGCTTTCCTTTTTGCATTTTTGTCATGCAAAAGTGAAGCTCACAATAAATCTTCAATTAAACTACTATATTTTCAGCTACATCAGTTTTGACATGGATGTTGTGGCTCCCAAATTTCATTACTTGATAATGAGGAGAGAGAAAATGCTACATGGCTTTCAGTAATTGGAGTTAGAGAGATTGGTTTTGCCATTATTGTAACTTGTTATGATCCAAGGTATGATGTAGATGCTTTTGAAGGATATAGATATAACTATCATTTCAATTCTTGAACTATGATACATTTTAAATGTTTGGATCATAATTCACCAATTATTCATACATGTGTTTTTCTTTGTGCAAATTCGGCTATTTTTTTGCAGAAACTAAGACATTTTGTTTATTAATTTGTGTATGGATGTTTAGATATTTATATTTTTCCTGTGGGAGGTTTTCCACTTTTTATTTCAAGGAGAATGTCAATGTTTATTGTACCCTCTGTTGATGTTTGTAGCTAGGTCGGATTCCTTCTAGGGCCGACCTAGCACTTATGGGTGACTAATTGGCCTATCGGCCTTAGTCACATTAATATGCAAATCTAAAAAAAAAAATGTAACTTGTAAACTGGGCTGGTCCTATAATGGGCGATGCAACTTGTATATAGAGCCGACCCTATATGTGGACCATCTTGAGGTATTATAATATTTGCAAATTGGTTCATTACCTAAAGGAGCTGACCTCTTGTGAAGAGGTGCCTCATTTTCATATATATATGAAGTGCAAGAATCAATTCAATACACCATCAGCGAATCCCATCTATCATCAGCAGAGCAAATATACTCAGCGAATTCCTTCTCTTGACCTGTGAATTCATTCCTAGGGTGGCGGATCAATAACTTATACAGCATTCAGATCAGCGAATTATTTCCAGAAGACAGTGAACCAAGTTCTGAGAGCAGCGATTCACTTCCATGAACAGCGATCTGTCTCTATAATCAGCGAATGATCTCTGTGATCAGCGAAAGGTCTTCACGCCAGCGAATTTGTCTTGTTTGATGAGAGAATCATCTCCAGTCAAGCATATTTTAGATAAGTTTATTATGCTGCTGTGTATGTCAGATTGATGCCCTAGTTTGATTCACGAACTGCTGTTCATACTGCTTCAAGAGTTGAAGCAAGATTGTAAATATACACAGTGATTCTTATCTAATATACTCTGTGATTAGTTTCTGGGTTTTTTGCCTTCAAGAGGAAGGATTTCCCAGGGTATTCTTGTGTTCTCTGTGTTCATTCTGTTCATTTTGTTAATTGCTATCAGTCTGATCTAAAACTAACACCCTCACTTGTTCCTATTCAAAAGTTTTTATTTCCTTGTAAGTTAGGAATTATTAAATAGATATCAAACATTTGGTTAAATGAATTTAGAAAGATATGTTTGAATGCTGAGTTGTTTGTTTGGGTATGGGTTTAGGTACAATGGTGCGTCAATTTGTTTCTTTGGTACGGTATGTGTTAGAGTATTATTCCTATTTGGGAATCACATTTAATGTAAATGGTCCCAAATAGCATAAATAAGACTCTAACTTGTAAGGTTTGGCCTTATAAAATATTAATATGACCTTGTTCACAATAAGTTAGGGGTAAATTTATGAAGTGTATCTCTATAAATAATTAATTAATCTATTAATTGATTTAATAACTAAAAGGTTATAAGGTGAAAGGTTGTGACCTTTATGCTCACACTTTGGATTATCGTAAATACAAGCAATCATATTTAAAACAAATATTATATCATTAATATGTTGCATATCAATCATATTCAAAACAACTTGCTTGATTTGCGCAAGCATGCTATCAAAGGTTTCATAAATCTTGTAATGTCCCCTTTTGTAAATGCCCTAGTTTTTGCCCTAAAATCACAAATTCCATTCAATTAATATATGTGAGATGGTTAGAGGCACAACTTTGCCAATTAGATCCTGAGTGAGACCCCTCAATCATGTTAGATATAAGATCAATCTTTCTTACTAGGGTTTGTAACATTATCTTATTCATCATTGAAGATTACATAATGTGCATGTGGAATTCCCTTAAGGCTTTTCCGAACAACCTATCCACATTATGAAGCACCATGGGAGACATACAAGGCGCCTCAAGCCTATTTGTAATGTCCCCTCTTTCCTAGTTGATCACTTATATGCAGAAATTTGCCTTTTATCCATCTCCTTAGGCAAATCCAATGGATAGGAGACGTCATAGCTGGCATGTGGGGTCTTACACTTGGCAATTTGCGCTAGGATGGCTTATTGTTATGAGGACTTAATGTTATTTAATTTTAAAGTCACTTTTTGCTAAAAATAGAAAATTAATTAAAGTGACTTTTTAAGGTGAAGTTATAAAGTTAAAATAAAATATTAGAAAAGGTAACCCCCATGGGACGCACACCTAGGCAACATAATGTTGCTTTAAAAATGTGGTCTTTCATAATGATGAATAAGACTCTCAAAGCAGTTGAACTTGCTAGGAGTAAGTTTACTTTAGTAAACTTCCTTAAAATGAAGTATTGGAAACCTAAATGGTGCGATTAGGTTTAGGAGGCAATAAAGTAACAAGAGGTGTGTTCATTTCAGCATCTTACATTCATTTTTACATCAGAAAATTGAGAATTGAGCTGTGGATATGAATTTCAGCAGCAGATTAGACTTCTGGGAACGAAAACTCCCTGGAGATAGGTGAATTGGACCAAACCCCAGTTCACAGTTGAGGGAAATCCACACAGGGTTTCTATTCGAGCTCTAGTGGATACTATTTACAGCAGATATCAGAGTTTCTATTGGAGATCAGGAGGGTTTGAGACGACCTCAGGACAACTGTACCATTCCTAGAGCCAGTTGTACCAACTTCTTAGCTTGCCGTACCATCTAGCAGGCCCCAGGTCGCACAACTTGGCAGTACCAGCCAAGAAAGGGTTTCGAATTTGAGCAGACTTTATAATTAGCACCCTTCAATAGTGTCTTGGTGATCTCAGCAGGCTACAAGAGCCAATTCTGATTCAGATTGTGTGTTCTTTGCTTTCAGTAGATTCAATAATCTTGCTTGGAGGCCAGGCGTGGGACTTAGCATTTCCCTAATTTCTTTCAGTATTTGTTTTTGATAATTATTGTAGAAGCAAATAAAGCCAGTTGTAGTCATCCTCGCTATTTGGAAGCACACAAACTGTGTTCTCTTGAAATTCATCAATAAAATCGTCTCCTGGTCAATTGAGTGTTGGATTCCTGGTATGCAAATAATTGTTGTGGTGAATTAATTCTCTTAATTTTGAAAATTACTGTCTTGCTGTTCCAAAAATCAGAACTCAGAATTTAATTATCAGTCATTTATATCTTTGCATTTTCAGTTCAAATATACTATTTCATTGGCATATGTTCATATAAAAAACCTTATGCAATCATTGACATCAAAACTCAAGCAAAACAGTAACCTACAAGAAGAAATGGCAGGGGTGAAAAAATTCAGTATAGACTGGCTGGGGATCTTTCACTATCCATCAAGCCAAGGAGCACAAAATGACACTCGCCATTCAGCCTCGCAGCCCCACTTGGGGTTACTACTACTAAAAAGGATTCTTATGCTACTTGCACTCATTGTATGTACATTCTCCCCTCCATAATGGGGCGGCTAATTGGCTATAGGCTCTAAAGGAATCTTCATCAACATCAATACATACATTCCTACTTCATTATTAATTTTGCATACATTAGAAACAATAGAATATCTGCATACATTCCTCCTAATTTTTTAAATGGAAGATGAATAATAAATTAATTAGATCAGAGTGTCATGTATTCATGCATCATACCAAACCTGTTCATAGTCTTCTGATTATTCTTGATGTGTCTTCCATTAGATCCGTTTTCTATATTTGATTGTCTTTATATTTCTGCTGTTCCCCCCTTGAATGGATGATGTGCTGCATATATATATATCTCCTGAATGTGGATGGAAAGGTATGTCTCTCCAAAACAGTCACAGCCTTTTTAAGAGTTCTGACTCTTAAGAAATTGCTGTTCTAATCATATGTAATCGCTGCCTTAAAGAAATACTCCTCAACTAATAATAACTTAACAAATCGCTGCCTCTAGCATTACAATCACAACCTCTTATTTAATAATTGCTAAACATTCCCAGAATTAATCATTTTCCTTTTCTAATGCTTGACTGCTTCCCAACACATCTTATATATGATGCTATCTATGAAGTCGGCCACCAATAGATTTGGGTGCTTGGTTTTATTAATTATATTTATTGAATTTCCATAATAAAGTCGGGCAGTTTAATACTGCATGCTTTTCACCAGCAATGTTTAGTGGTCTTTGGCCTCACTGATTTACCTATTTTTCTTTTGTGACGGAGGGACATGACAGCTTAATGGTTTATTATAGTCCAGATTGGTGACTGGGGGAGGCTATCGGTTTGCATGAAAGGAAAGCATATTAATTCCTGAAATTGGTTGTTGATAGAAAATTGTGAAGTCTTATTAATTAAGACAATTTGCTGAGTAACATTAATATATTTATATATATCCCTGAATTCATTTATTACTTTGTTTATTAATGATTACATTGTGAATATTATAATTATATTAAAGTCATTATGATATGATCAGGGGCATGACTATTCTGTTCAAGGTTAGGAGAGTCATATCCAATCACTTGCACATTGAAAGAGCAAATATATCTGGAAGTGCAGATAAGTTACAAGTTAGAAACATATATCAATCATTAATCATTAAATTATTTAATGAACATTTTAAAAATTAAATAATAAAATCAGTAATGCAAATTTTCTTACCTCATTGTGGACCGCCAATTATCATCAAGGAGTTTTTGCTTCACACTTGTTCCCTTTGGTGTGCTTGCCTCATGCCATCTAATCCACTTTGCATTGACCACCATGGATTGTAGACTCTTTTGGACCTTAAGCATCCTCTTTGACAAAATAAAGTAGTTGGTATATGTAGTCTCCACAGGCTTGAGGAATTCCTTCCTCAAAAATGTCCTAATTAATGCAAGTGAAGTGTGATGGTTGCAAATGAACATTTGCTCATCTCTAGCCTCTAACACCATTGTCTTTAGCCAATCAATTTTCCCAATGTCCTTGAAGGTATTGTTCAATGAATCACACAACATGGAGTTTAAAAAATGTACTTATAAGCACTCTCCACTATTAAATTATTTAAATAGTTATTAATGGGCATTTAGTGTAATATTAGTCTATTTTAGTTAGAATAGATTGTTTCTAGTTTTTCCTTTAGTTTACGATTGTTCCTTATGGAAACATCGTCCTATAATTGGCTATATGTACTTCGTCATTTAATTAATCAAGTATCCAATTACTTGAACATGGTATCGGAGCAGGTGTACTTTTTTTTGCAAATTTTTAATAAAAAATTGTATTTCAATTCTAAAAATTTATGGAGGGATTTTCTTAGTGATATTTTTGAAGGAAGTTTTCAAAAGTTTTTTTCAAAGTTCTATTTGTAGGATTGTTTTTTATGAAAAGAAATCATTGGAGTATATGGGCGTCGTTTTTGCTCAAAATCGCAGGAGATTTTTATTCCAGACCGTGCATCTTTTGTTCTTCTTGCTTGTGAAAGTTTTTTTCTATGTCTTTTTTTTGGTGTCGAGGATTTATTCACGGGGCTTGTTCTCGAGTGTTTGTTTCCAAACAGGTTTTTTACCTTCTATTGCTCCCGACACTCAAGAAAGGGTTTCGGCTCGTGTTTTCATTCTTGCCCGCATGGACGTGTTTTTCAGCAACGAAAATCGTGAATCTTCTTTGTATTTCATGACGATCCTTTGCAACGTCTTCACGCCGTCCCTACATTTTTTCGTGATTCAAACCCGCCTGCAACCTAGATCGGGAGCTTTCTTCCTGTGCGACTTCTGTGCGTCGCGTGAACGATTTTTTCGTGGCCTCTCTACTCTGTTCACATTTTTTTATGCAGGTTGGGACAACTTTGTTGATTTCAAGGGTTTTCCTATGTTGACCCTAAAAATAGATTCATTGTTTTCAGACGGGTTTTTTGACCAAAAACATAGAAATAAAAAAAATCGAAGGATTTTCACCCACTGCTTTGAGTTATTCTTGTGACCTAGGGTTTTTATTTTGTAACTTTTTATGATTTTTTTTGACAAAAATCGTTTGCTCTTTCTCTGAAGTTCTTCTGATTTCTCCAACTTTTGTGCGACACATGGGATCAAGTGTCAGATTACCACAGTTTAGATCCATAAGCAAAACGATGTTGTTGACCGGAGAAACCGCACAATCACCGAGATGGCCCGGTCTATGTTGGAGCACAAAAATGTTCCAAAGAAATTTTGGGCTAAAGCAGTTTACGCTTCAGTCTATTTTTTGAACCAGTCTCCCACATAGGCCGTTAAGAAGATGACCCAGAGGAAGCCTGGTTTGGAAGGAAGCCCAAAATCAGTCATTTGAAGGTCGTTGGCTCTATTACTTATGTTTGGATTCAAGATGTGAAGCGGAGAAAACTAGATTCCAAGAGCCAAAAATTAATGTTCACGAGCTACAATGATAACCACAAATCTTATCTGCTGATTGATGTAGACATTGATTGTCTCGTATTCAGTCAAGATGTTGTGTTTGATGAAGAAAGTGAGCCTTTTTTGCCGACTTCTTTTGTTTTGAGTCTTGAAGATCAGCCTTTGAAGGCTAAGGTTTGGGTGTTCAACTTCCCTTAGCTCCACCTGAAGGGAGGGATTCTGATGATTCTGAGTTAGAGAATGTCGAATATCCTAGGCAAAATCTTGGTCTACTAGATTTTCCTCAGGAAAACCTAGATCAACATCTTGATGAGTTTCTTCTAGAGAGTCCTTCTCATGCTGATCCTTTGGCGTTAGATACAAGTGCTTGTCCTCATCGACCTAAATGGTGGGAAAAGACCATTGGTGCTGTTTGTGATGATGAACTTGTTGAGGGGAGATCTTTTAGAGGCAAGAGAAAAAGGAATGTAAAGAACACAATAAATTTTGCTCTCATTGGAAATCTTCAGATTATTCATGAGCCTCAAATGTATTTCGAAGCCAAAGGAATACTTGGATGGGAAAAGGCTATGGAAGTTGAGTATCATAGTATTCAGAAGAACAACACTTGCGTTCTGTCAGAGCTTCCACTACGGAAGAAACCTATTGGCTGCAAATGGGTCTAAGTAAAGTACAAAGCTGATGGGACTCTTGATAAGTACAAAGCTTCGTTGGTGACTAAGGGCTTCTCATAGAAAGAAGGCGTTGACTATGAGGAGGCTTTGCTCCTAGTACAAAGATAAGAACCATTTGGTTAACCCTGGCCATTGTAGCACAATTTTGTTGGAAAGTTTATCAAATGGATGTTAAGAGTGCCTTTCTTAATGGTGAATTGGAGGAAGAAGTCTATATGATGCAACCTTAGGGTTTCAAGGTTGCCGAGAAAGATCACCAACTATGCAGGCTGGTGAAAGCATTTTATGGCCTCAAACAGGGTCCTCGAGCATGGTACATAAAAATTGGTAAGTGCTTAGTTGATCAAGGCTTTCAGAGGAGTCCTTCCGATCCTATTGTCTATGTCAGGAATACTGGTGGTGATATCCTTCTTGTCAACTATGTTGATGACCTGATCATCACTGGTAGTGCAACACATGTGATTGAGTAGATCAAACAAAATTTGTGTTAGTCCTTTGACATGACAGACTTGGGACTTCTGCATTATTGTCTCAGTGTAGAGGTTTGGTAGACACATGGCCACATTTTTATTTCTTAGTTAAAGTATGGCAAGTGTCTGTTGGATAAGTTTCGAATGAAATGATTGCAAACGTATGTCTACACCCATGGAGAAAGTGTTGAAACTATCAACCAAATCAGATTCACATGTGGTGAATGAATAAATATTTAGACAACTAGTGGGCAACCTCATCTATCTCACCACCAGTAGACCTAACCTCAATTATGCTGTGAGCTACATATCTCTCTTCATTACAGCTCCTAAAGATGAACATTGGGTTCAAATGAAGTGTTTTGATATATGTGAACGAAACTCTTGACTTTGGTATTTTGTACAGCAGAAGCGAAGATCCTCAGCTGATTGGTTTCATAGCCTTAGATTGGGCAGGTTCTGTTGATGACAAGAAGCCAACTTCTAGGTATTTCTCCAGTCTGGGCACGAATGAGGTCACATGGACTGGTAAGAAGCAACAAGCAATAGCTCTTTCCTCAACCAAAGCTGAATATTAGGGAACTGTCAAAGCAACATGTGAGGCAGTTTGGCTTCGAAGGATGCTTTTATGATATGCAAATGTTTGATGCAGGACCTTCTCCCTTGTTTTGTGACAATCAAGAGGTGTTGAAACTTGCCAAGAATTTAGTCTTCCATGAGCACACCAAACATGTTGAGCTTCACTGTCATTTCATTCGACAATTTGTCGAAGATGAATCCGTTCAGTTGTAGTATGTTCCAATTGAGGATCAGACTACAAACATCCTCACCAAGTCTCTGAGCCTGGACAAGTTTGTAAAATTGGGGGCAACTTGGTGTAGTTGATAGGATGACCATTAAGGGAGGGTATCGAAGTATGTAATTAGTTATTAATGGTCATTTAGTTTAATATTAGTTTATTTTAGCTGGAATGGATTGTTTCTATTTTCTTCTTTAGGATTGTTCCTTATGTAAACATCGTTTTGTAATTGGCTATATGGACTTTGTGATTTAATTAATCAAGTATCCAATTACTTGAACATCCACCACCAGTCCAGCTGACTCAACACATGGGCTGAATTGGTCACTAACTGAACAACATTAGAGGCTCCAACCTCTTCAATGGCAGCTCTCAAAATCTGAAATTGGAAGGTTGTGTCCTTCCTTTTCCCTTAACAATCTGTAGATCTAAGAAAATAAGAGCTTGCATTACTAGTGACAACAAGATTGATGAGTGGATGATGTTTGATATCGGTCCACCTATCCATGATTATGGAGCATCTATACCTTATCCATGTTTGTCTCGTATCCTCCATTACAACGGTCACCTTGGAGTACTCTCTATCAAGAAGGGTGGTGCATAGCTTAGTTTCTGTAGGTGGAACAAATGAGGGATCAGCAACTATGGCATCTTTGAACATTTGTTTAAAATATGATGAATGTTAGACATGGAATGGTATAGCATGAGCATAAAGAAACTTAGCAATAGAGGCTTCAGCCTTATCTCGTGCTTGTATGTTAAACAAACCAGCAACATTAGTGTCTCTCTTACTCTTCTTTGTCTTTCCTGCAGAAGTGGCACCCTCTCCCCCATGAGAAGCATTATCCATTGACACACTAGGCTGCAAATTCTCCATTGAAGACCCTTTATTCAATGCTTCCTCCATATGCAATCTAGCTGCCTCAATTTTCTCAACTTGAGTTATTTTTTTGCAACCTTTCACCCCTTGACCACTTATCCACAAAAAAATGGCAATAGACTCTAGTATAGCTGTCCCTATATTGTTTGTGGCACAAATGACACTCCCTTACTCTTCTACCCCCTGAATTTATTTTCTTATCTTTGTGAACTCTTATAGCAAATTGTAATAGAGGTTTTTTGTGGTTAAATGGACCTTTTGCCTAGGTTTTGAGGATTTGGGAAGACATTCAAATGGGTTTGAGGTTGAACTTGCTGCCTTTGCTGCATTCACACTTACTGAAGTCCCCCCAATGGTTGCCCCACTTCTAGTTCTAGGTCTAGTTTGAGTTCTTTCTTCAATTTCAACTTCATCTCACTACTACTACTCTGACCACTACTCTCGTTGCTACTCATGATTTAATTTGTGTAAGAATGTCAAAGAGAGCTGGACGTTCAAAAATAAACAAAACAAACACACAATGCCCTCCTTTTTGTTGAAAAACTTGAATTTTTTTGAAAATTTTTAAAGAAATTGCAAAAAAAATGCAAAATGAAAAACTTACCTCTAGGGAATTAGATTTGACTCCCTAACCTCCTCTTTCACCTGCTGTTCACTCCTTGACCAGCTGCTCCTCCTCTTGCCGCTCTTCTCCTAGTTTGGAAATGTCAAAAATGAATGTCATTTTGTTCTTTTTGTTTGTTTTATGCATAGAGTAGGGTTTCTAATGTTTTAATATTCTTTTGGGGTCTTGGTGGGGCCGACAGGACCTTTTATGCAACTTAAAAATGTGGTTTTTTTATAATGTTGGGTGCTCAAACATTTTGTGGGCTGTAGGGGACGATCAGACGTCCCCAAGACGGTTGGGGTACACCCAGGTGTCCCCTAGCCATCCCCTACAGCCCAAATTTTGGCCCCTTATCTCTCAAGAAACATCCCCTATTTCTGGAACGGGCAGGAAATGTTGAAAAAACGTCCCCGCCTCCCCGTACGGTCCTCAGTACGGGTATGAGGGTACCAAGGCCAAGGATGTGTCCTTGTGGAACATAGTTTCATACATAATTATTAGTTAACGAAGATCCTAATTTTTAATATTGTATGAGGGCTGTAAAGACCCCTGTCCTTTCTGCACTTATGTTTTCAGTTTGTGTGGTTTTACATTTTGTCAAGTACTTGGCATGCATTCATCTTTAGGACTGATTTCTGAATTTGGTTTTTGTTTCAGAAGTTAATGGCTGTAATAGGCAGTCCTGTAGCCTCTTTCTTTGTGTTTGGTTTAGTATATGAAATGCTTATTTTGTAGGAATATTAACTTTCAACAAGAAGAATGAATTTAACAGCTACTAAATAGCAAATAAATCTCTGTTTATTTCAAGAGACATTACACTAACAACTTTCAGAATTGTTTCACATTTAATAAACCAAAATGACTTTCACATTCAATGTGTTCTTTGACATACCCTTAAGAACCATGCTGGAATATGAGTTTCCCGGACAATACAACAGCAAACTGTGTGATGGAAACCCCAGGCGCTACTCCAATTTAATGGACTGGTACGGCTGTGAGTGTGCAGCAGATATGAGTCCAGTAACCCTGCCGTCTCTCTCCATGTCTCCACGCCCAGCTTGTCACAGTGATCAGCACATGTATATCTGACTCTACAGGTGTGTGCGGCCCTAGCCAAAAGAATGTACAGCCCAGAAATGAGGAATACAGCCTGCCTGTAGGAATGTGGCATGGCCCTAGACAATGGTGCAGCACCAACACTAAAGGTAGAGCCAGCTATATGGAGTGTGCAACAGCAGTTACATTCGAAACCAAGCCTTAACACACAAGTCAAACCTTCCTGGCAATGCAACAATGAAACTTCAAATGCAATACTTCTGATTTTACCTTATTGCTTCAATAAAATTCCTAGACTGTGTCTCCCAACAGCGTAGGAATTGCTAGCAAAGAGGGATTTCGTCCTCCAAGCCCCTGAAGGTGAACTCTCCAAACAATTTCATTAACATCCAATCAACCAATCATGCCCAAAAGAACATACAAAATGCCTTTATATTCTTCCCTCAAGAGGTCGACTCATCTTGCCTAGCAAATGTGGGATAAATGAAATTCCCTTTTATTTTAATATTTTAATCACCTCTTTAAGGGCGCCCATGTACTTTAAGTGAAAGGGAACATTTAATATTTAAAAGACATAACTTTATGATATAATTTTTCAGGGATATCATGATCGATGAGACCCACTAACTTGTTTCCACTTTGAAAATGATACCAGCTTCTAGCATCTTCTCAATTTCTTCTTGCACTTGAGCCACGTAATTTTTATTCATTCTATACTGTCTTTTCCATACTTGTTGTGCACCGGTACAAGAGGTATCCTATGCACACACAGCTTTGGGGGTACCCATTTAAGGTCCTTGTATGTTCATGCAAAGACATCCTTGTACTCCATGAAGATTCTAAATACTACTGCCTTGAGTATAGGGTTCCAGTCATCCCCTATCAACACCACCTTCAAGTTGTCTTGTTCCTCTAGGTCAACCTTTTGTATGTTTGGTTCCTCATAACTTATCATCTTTTCGAATTGCTGAGCAGGTGTATCATCTACTCTCGCCACTCCCAATGAAAGATGCCAACTAAGAATTGGCACAAATCTGATTGGTTGTTTCAAACTGAATCTTTGGCCGGCGAGTAATTGTTTTGAGTTTTGATGGAGTTTTGAGTTTTGTTGCATTTTTAGGGTTTTTGCTTGTAATTTTGATAACAAGGAATGGAAAACAAATGCAACACATAAAAGAATAATTGACTGGAATTGAATTTCAGAGTTCTGATTTAGCTGCCAGCAATTTACAAATGTAAATAAATGATTATTTTCAGCATCCAAAGCCAAAGTTGGCCTACCCAGAATCCAACATTGGCTTGAACGAAGAAATGAGAAAAACAGTGATAGAAGCACCTCCAGCTGTAGCTGATGACTCCACTGAGCTTTATTCTCCTTATAAATAATTATCTAAAACAAATTGATGGATAAATGGCAGATTTAGTGCAAGTTCATCAAAGTTGTTAGGTAAGGTCCTTGGATTTGACTGAATTTCCCCAATAAATTGCTGATTCCAATCAATAAGTCATCAAAACCTTGATTGAACCTCTGATATGCTGATTATTATTACCAAAAATGAATTCTGAAACAAAATTCAATTCTGAAACAAAATTCAATTCTAGAACCCTTCTATTTATTTATTTTGATTTCTTGGGCAAGATTTGAATGGTACGGCTTGGTAAGGTACGACCTTCATTAGTTGGCTCTCTGCTTGGTGGAAACGTCTTCTATGCTGCTTAGATCTGCAAATTGTTGTCACAAATCTGCTGTAAATGCAATATTCCTCAGCAATTTAGCCCCTGATAGCCTGAACGAGGATCTTTCAATGCTGCAAGTGTGTGGATTTTCATCCAAACATTATAAAAGATTGAGTGATTTCGTCCTCAACCTAAAATCCAATGGTGTCTTGCTGTTGCAAACCTCTCCAATGCTGAAACTATAAAAAAATGAATTCAATAATGCCCAAAATGGCCTTTAACATGTTGCTTTATTGGCCTCAAACCCTAATTCGAATTTGGGGTTAGGGTTGTACTTTTGGCATCATAAAACATGTTAAAATGTTTCTTTTTATTAAAAAAATAACTTCCCCTAAGTGGTTTGACCCATTGAGGGTCTTATTCCTCATTAAAAGTGGCCATATTATTAAGTTATCACCTTTAAGTTATAACTTCTAGGAAAATGTGCCAAGGGGCCACTTTATTATAATATAAAGTGATTTTATTATTTCACTTTATTATTATTTATTTAATCCAACTTAGGAAATATCAAATATTTTCTAATTTATTCATAAAATGTTCAAATGAGCTCAAAACTGAAAACAACTTGTAGCCACTTGACTATGAAGGATGCCTGAACTTCGTAGGCGAACTAGTAGTTCTCCCCTAAAATCTAGGGATGCTCCGAAAAAGTAGGAGACTAACCCTGTCAACCTGAAACTGAACCCCAATGGTCGTCCTCTGCTATGTGCACCTCTGGAAGGTCTGTCAGTGAATTAGGAGTTCCCTTCTAAAAAATAGGAGCGCCTCCAAAATAAGGAGATGCACTCAAAGTCTCCAAAACGTTCCTAGAGGTCTTCAGATGCCCCCTAGACCACTCCCAGTCAATCCCTAAAAAATACGGATCCCTCCTAAATTTTAGGAAACTGCTGTCAACTGCTCCAAATTGCATGAAAGGTTCATGCATGACTCTCTAAGCCCCTGAGTTGGTTACCTACACGCTCTGCTGGCCTACGGGAACCAGATAATAGACGAACCTTGCTAGAAATGTTGTTACTAAGGAAGGGCAAAAATTGGGGACATGACACTCCTCCCTTCTCAAAGATTGCTTGTCCTCAAGCAACCTGTACCTGCATATTGAACATCAATTCTCGAATCCCATTCCAATGCGAGGCATGTCGCATGACCCATCTGTTGCACTACTCTGATATAAACATCAATATTTTCAAAGTGTAACAATGGACCATGAATCCACTGGAGGAATGTATTATACATGTCAATACTCGGATTCCAAACCAAGATGAAGAATCTGCTGTAGGAGCTGAAGTAGGAGAGTACGATGTCAAACAAACCATCACATAGCAAGGATAACGCTGCCACAATAAGAGTAACCGGTGGCAACCTCAGAGTTGAAGCGTGTCTGCCATCATGAGAAAAATCAAAGCATGCATGATATGTACCTAACACTACATAATTACTATGGCTCATTTCCCCATGATTATATGCACCTATGTCATGACAAAAGAACAATGAACCACCGCCCTTATATTTCCCTTGTATCTATCCCTTTGGAGTCATCCAAGCTGGTGCTAAAAGACATAATCTCTACTATGTGAGCCTCTTGAAGAGATAACTCCTCAAACTCACCATGAATAATCAAAGGCTCAACCAAATCTGCATTATGGATGTCTTTATTTGTATGTAATGACATGACATTAGTGGCTGGTCCACTAACTTTATGGTCAGCTTTACAATCATATTCCACACTTGAGTCCCACATCTCATTTGTGTCATCAAGATCAAGAGCCTCCTCATCATCCGACTCAAATAGTGGATTATCTAAAGTCAAGTCAGCAGTCATCTCGAAAAGAGGGTTATCAACAATGATTGAGTATATGTCATCAACTTCTTCAAGACTATAGGCAGCAGACTCATGGGAATGGGAATGTAAATTGCTGCTATCCCAACTCAAAATTTTGGAATCCTACTCTATACCTTCTTGCTGATTTGGTACTAAGTCAACATTTGTTCCAAAGAATAAATCATCCTGATCTGGTATACCCATAAATTGTGTGAAGGAAAGGTGGTCACGTATCTCCTTAGGAAGAGTGCAATACCTATGGTGGCTGCTCATACTTGCATCATTGAATGCCTTGGCATGTGGCCTCTTACTTGTATTCGTTGATGGAGATGAAACCTTAGAACGCCTGGTTTTCCTTGAATGTGCAATATCTAAATGCTGCAATTCTCGCTTGTTCTGAAGTTGAGTTTCTCTTATCTTTGTAGGATCTTTCGTTATTTTCTCCGAACTAGGTTCCTTTTCCTTCATTGGTGAAGCAAGAAGCAAGGTAGGTAATAACCTTCCACCTATAATACTAGCCATTGATCTAATTGGCAACTGAAGCAAATTGATTTCTACCCTCAGGCTGGCAGAATCATGGCCTGATACCACTGAAAGATGCCAACTAAGAATTGGCACAAATCTGATTGGTTGTTTCAAACTGAATCTTTGGCCAGCAAGTAATTGTTTTGAGTTTTGATGGAGTTTTGAGTTTTGTTGCGTTATTAGGGTTTTTGCTTGTAATTTGGATAACAAAGAATGGAAAAAAAATGCAACATAAAAGAATAATTGATGGGAATTGAATTTCAGAGTTGAGTTATTTGCCAACAATCTACAAATGTAAATAAATGATTATTTTCAGCAACCAAAGCCAAAGTTGGCCTACCAGGGATCCAACCTTGGCTTGAATGAAGACTTTATTTGCTTGAAATGAGAAATAGAGTGATAGAAGCACTTCCAGTTGTAGCTGATGACTCCACTGAGCTTTATTCTCCTAATAAATAATTATCTAATACAAATTGACGGATAAATGGCAGATTTGGTGCAAGTTGTTTGAAGTTGCCAAGCAAGGTCCTTGGATTTGACTAATTTTCCCCAATAAATTGCTGATTCCAATCAAATAAGTCATCAAAACCCTGATTGAACCTTTGATATGCTGATTATTATTACCAACAATGAATTCTGAAACAAAAATTCAATTCTAGAACCCTTCTATTTATTTATTCTAATTTCCCAGGCAAGATTTGAATGGTATGGCCTGCTAAGGAAGGTATCACCTGCATTAATTGGCTCTCTGCTTGCTAGAAATGTCTTCTATGCTATTCAGATTTGCAAATTGTTGTCATAGATCTGCTGTAAATACAATATTCCTTAGTAATTTGGCCCTTAATAGCTTGAAAGAGGATCCTTCAATGCTGCAAGTGTGTGGGTTTTCGTCCAAACACTATAAAAGATTTTGAGATTTCGTCTCCAACGTAAATTCCAATGGTGGCTTGCTGTTGTAGACCTCTCCAATGCTGAAAGATAAAATGAATGTAATAATGCCCAAAATGGCCTCCAACATGTTGCTTTATTGGCCTCAAACCTTGATTCGAATTTGGGGTTAGGGTTGTACTTTGGCATCAGAAAACATGTTAAAATGTTTCTTTTCAAAAAAAAAAAACATCCGCCGAGTGTTTTGACCCACTGAGGGTCTAATTCGTCATTAAAAGTGGCCATATAATAAAATTTTAACATTTAAGTTATAACTACTAGGAAAATCTGCCAAGGGGCCACTTTATTATAATATAAAGTGGTTATATTATTTCACTTTATTATTATTTATTTAATCCAACTTAGGAAATATTTGAATATTTCCTAATTTATTCATAAAATGTTCAAATGAGCTCAAAACCGGAAACTACTTGTAGCCACCTGATTGTGAAGGATGTTTGAACTTCATAGGCCAACTGGTAGTTGTTGAAAAATAAATTGAATGAATGATTCAATAATCGGATGATTACATTGAACGATATACACACGTATATATATAGAGGTTACAAGACGATGTTCTATAATTAGAACATAACGTTAAAGTAAAAGATTAAAGAGGTAAAGGCTAAATTAAGCTTAAAAGCTAATTAACTAAAAAGAAAAAGCTAAATGCTAAATAAAGCTTAAAAGCTAATTAACTAAAAAGCTAAATGCTAAATAAAGCTTAAAAGCTAATTAACTAAAAAGTTAAATGACCATTAAACAAGGAACTAAATATAGGTGACTAAAATATAATTAAATATTCTAATATGAGGCCCTTAATGGTCATTCTATCTACTAACTACCCTACAGAAGACACTGCAGGTCTTTTGATCACAAATGAAAAGAACACTCTGCTGCGGTGGAGACCCTCCCTGGATCTGAAATGTGTTAATGACCAAGAATACCAGAATCCATCCAACCTGATGTTGGGTAACCAAACTGAAAACTGAAACCATGATTTTGAGGAAAATCGGCAAACCCTTTTGCAGAAGAGTATCAACTCCAAAACTGACTGCAAGATACCACGGTTGTAGATGTTTGCCCTGGCAGGTGTGACCCAAACTAACTGCAACAAAGCACGATTTTGAGGAAAAAACCGTCAAACCTTGAAATAGGAACCCTCGAAAAGAGAATTTACGATTTTGAGGAGAAAATCGAAAAACCAAGAAATCTGAGGTTACAAATCATCGTTTTTGTGGAAAAAAATGGTAAAACCCAGATAACTAAAATCTTACGCGAATATCGCGGATTATAGGTGAGATAATTTTTAAGGGAAAATTATAAACCCTGCAAACAATTTTTGAGGAAAAAATCGTGAAAACCCTCCCATGACTTTTTTGTGGAAAAAATCAGAAAACCGACAGACAATTTTTCAGGAAAAAACCGTGAAAACCCTGGGACCTATAAGATGAGGTATGGCCTAAACGAGGTCTGGTCAAGGCAACGATATTCAGATATCGTGAACATTCACTGTTTCTAGGTGTTGTGGCAGCTGTTGAACTTTTGTCTGTGTTCCAACATGATGTTGGTCAAAGATGCCATCACGGAAACTGAGGTTGAACGTGGTCAACCTAGTGAAGGCACAAAGAATGAGACGGAAGATTCTGATTAAAAATCAGAATAGAAGCAGCTGCACAAAAAATTTGAAACCTTGGAGGAGAATTCTGGCACGAATTCTAAGGTGCGAATTTCGAGGTTTGGAAGAAACCCAGAAATTAAAATTTTTCTGCAACCTTAAAACCTGAAATTTTTCCTGAAAATAATCAGAAAATAATAATTTACAAAAAATAAAAAAATACCCATGATTTTTTTTTTGTAAAAAAATCAGAAAAATATTGACGATTTTTTTTCCAAAAAAAAACGCAAAAAAAAAAAGGACAGAAACCCTAGGTCGGATGTACAGCATAAACATCGCCCATAGAATTAGCAGAAATTGCTGTCTGTTTTTAAATTCCAAGGCAAATTCGTTGGCACAAAATTCGAGGCATGGAAAACGAGGCAACCAGAAAAATATGAGATCAATCTAGAAAAGCTCTCGAAAAACCCACCAAGAATCTAAAATCAGAATACAGATCGGACGGCTCAAAAATCGAGGCACGAAAAACGATGCACCTATAAAAATCTGACGATGACCCAGTTGAGGTCTCAAAAAACCCACCAAGAATCTGCAAGCAAAATAAAATTTCGACTTGAACTAAAGGGTCAAAACCCTAGTCGAAAATTGCAGAAACCCTAGGAAAATTTTTAATTTGCAAAAAAAAAGCCTCCAGGTTGCAGGCCTGAAAATCTCCAGAACTGTAAAAAAAACATGAACTGCTGCCCAACACAGAAATTCGCCCACAAACCTGAAACCCTCAAAAAGCCTTCTAAAAAGCAAAATCGTTTTTTTTATAAAAAACAATAAAAAAAATCTGAAAAATATTCCAGAAAGAAGGGCACTAATTTTTATTAAAAAATTCGCCAAACTTTAAAGAATCCCATCGACCGGCTCTGATACCATGAAAAATAAATTGAATGAATGATTCAATAATCGGATGATTACATTGAACGATATACACACGTATATATAGAGGTTACAAGACGATGTTCTATAATTAGAACATAACGTTAAAGTAAAAGATTAAAGAGGTAAAAGCTAAATTAAGCTTAAAAGCTAATTAACTAAAAATAAAAAGCTAAATGCTAAATAAAGCTTAAAAGCTAATTAACTAAAAAGCTAAATGCTAAATAAAGCTTAAAAGCTAATTAACTAAAAAGCTAAATGACCATTAAACAAGGAACTAAATATAGGTGACTAAAATATAATTAAATATTCTAATAGTTGTCCCCTAAAATCTAAGGGTGCTCCTAAAAAGTAGGAGATTGACCTTGTCAACCTGAAACTGAACCCCAATGGTCCTCTTCTGCTGTGTGCAGCTCTGGAAGGTCTGTAAGTGAACTGGGAGTTCCTCCTAAAAAATAGGAGCGCCTCCTAAAAAATAGGAGATGCACTCAAAGTCTTCAAAACGTTCCCAAAGGTGTCTGTATGCCCCCTAGACCACTCATAATCAATCCCTAAAAAATAGGAATCCCTCCTAAATTTTAGGAAACTGCTGTCAATTGCTCCAAACTGCCTGAAAGGCTCATGCATGACTCTCTAAGCCCTTGTGTTGGTTCCCTACACGCTCTGTTGGCCTACGGGAACCAAATAATAGACCAACCCTGCTAGAAATGTTGTTATTAAGGAAGGGCAAAAATTTGGGACATGACACCCTCCTTATATTCTCCGTATATCGGAGGGAGGTGACCTTTTCTGTACCAATTTCTTCTATCTCCCTTGCCACTTCTTCGATCTCCCTGATTTGTAGCATGTTACACTCGGGGTGGACGACTTTGTAATTCTCCATCTACCAATGAAACTACCCGTTGAGGGAGCTTGTCTCATCCTCTGAGCAATTTCCAAGTTCCAACACTCCTTCATCATTGGGTTCCATTGCCTCTTTTTCCTCCACGTCAGACTCTCCATTTTTGGACTTTGGGTCCTATGCCAAATCTTGGCTTATTGCCTGACTCAGTTGGTCAATGTTGTACTTCCTCTTGTAACTCTCAAAGAAGATTGTATGCTTTTTGCAATTGCGGTTTGCCTTCGCCATGATTATCCAAACTCTTTCGAGTTGGGTGACGTGTGCCTTCTTCTCTAGCAGAATGACGACAAAGTCCAGAAAGAAATGCTAGGTGCCAATAGTGACGTTTTGTGCCATAAGCGTCCCGAGTGGTTTAATGCCGAGCTGGTCGTTACCTACCAGATAGAAAGCTGGTGGCTAGAGCGTTGGTTTGCCAAGCCTCTTCCAAGTCTCCTCCTTTAGTGCATTCATGCCTAAGCCTTTGTCGACGATGGTGTTTGTCAACTTGCATCCCATTATTTCCATTTCGACTATGGCCGGTTTCCTCTCAATGTTTACCGTCAACAACAACGGGTCAGTTGGCTTGTTAGGCTTCTAGCCGACTGCGTCATCACTGATTATGTTGTAATGGCCATCTTTAGTTGCGGCATGGTTTGTAGAAGGTCAAATACCTATATGGGTACGATGGCTTGCAACATTTGTCTCATGATAGCTTTTTCTGCCTCCAAGCATAATGGAGAACTAGCAGTCTCACTTGATATTCTTCTTTCCTCTGCCATCGGCCATTCAACGTCAGCCTTAGCCTCCCAAAGTCTTTCCTTCTTCGTATGAGGGTCGGGATATACTGCCTTCTTCGTTTGGAGTTTGGTAGTCGCTAGTACTTCTTGATCTGGTTCCTTCGCGTCCAACATACTCACCCCTTTCTGCTTTGGGCAGTCGGTGTCTTCGTGATTTTCAGGTCCACACCATTTGCATAGCAACCCCGCGCTGTTAGTTTGGCCATTCTAACAATTTTGTGCGAAGTGACCCCACTCATTGTAACTCCCGCATTGGATCGTCATACTATATTTGCCTTCGTGGGGTATTGTTATTACTACTATTGTTCTCTGACTTATTGTTTTGAAACCCTCCAGGAGATGCAATAGAGGTTGTAGGTGGTTTTGGAGGTGTGGCTGGAGGGGTTGTTTGTTCCCCTTGAGCGAAGAGCACTTGTGTGCTTCTTGTTTTGAGATTGTACGAGCATTCCTTGATGGAACGTCCCAATACTTGACAGATGTTGCAAAATGACTTCTTTGGGAAAGTAGCCTTTGTATGATCTTTTGCCTTGAAGTCGGTGTACCACAATTCTTTACCGTCCTTACTGGCCTCTTTCTTCGCCTTTAGCTTCTTCATCAATTGCAACATGTGTTTCTGTAGGGCTTGTACGGTCTTTGATCAGTCGTCGTTGCTTTCTTTGGTACTATCAATATCTATGGCCTTATTCTTTCCCCTAGATTTCTTGTTATTGCTTTCTATGTCCATTCCTCAATTTTAAGCATCAGCGTACAAGGATGGTGGCACCACCTTCATTTTTTTCTTTGAGGAGGGAATCAATCCATCGACAAACCACCGTTTCTCGAGTCCATCCGTTGTTCATTTTCCATTTTCTTAGCAGTTCATTGAGCCTACAATTGTATGCTTGTACGTTCTTGTTCTTGCCTAGTCTAGTATTGTAGACTTCTACAACAATCTCATTATCACTTCTTAGGAGTTTGAATTCGTTTTGAAACGGTTTCCTCAGTTCACTCCATGCTGCCTTGTGCTTATTCTCTAGGTCTGTATACTAGTTGATAGCCATTCCCCGCAGGGTAGTTGGAAATACCTTTAGCCAATATTCCTGGTCATCCTAACCATTTGCCTCCCATATCGGTATACAAGTGTTATAGTGGCATAGCGGATCCTCCGATCCATCCCTTGTGAATTTCAGAAGTTTTTGCCTCTCCTAGGTATTCAACTTTGTCTTCACTTGGAAGGTACCTTGTGTATTCGACCAATTGGAATTTCTTGCTCTGGTCTGCGTTCTTGTGCCTCTCTTGCACTCTCAGCCATGCACGAGCTCTCTACGCGTCCGCCTTCTGCGTCTTCTACACCTTGGTCACTATCTTCACTTCTATATTCTCTCCCTAGAATCTTTGGCTCAACCCCCCTATTCTTGATTGCTTGGTGAGGGGTAGATTCCCGATATGGTATAGGTTTGTTTCAAAGAGTTCGACAACTTCTGTTTATAGGTTCCTTTATTCTTCGTCACGTATCGACTGTATGGACGAGCTGCTGGTACTAGTACTAGATTAAGAGTCTTCGCTTGAAACAGTGTGTGGTTTGGTTACTGGCCGGGTCGGTGAGATCTTGGCTTAGTTTGTCGTTCGGGAGTGGCAGGTTTTTGGCAACCTCCTCCAAGTCACTCCACATACGTGTTATTTCTCTCTCTCAACCATGGCTTCAGTTGGCACTTCGACTCCTTTTCGGACACGTCAAACCTTCGATGATTCCTCGTAACCGTCGTCTCCTTTCACTTTGCTCTCTCAGGTGGAGAGATCTTCTTACCAATCCGTCCCCTTACTCCCAGGTGTTTTTGGTATATCGGTGTTTATAAGGTCATAAGGGCATTAATTGCTGGGGTTACGACGTCTACTAGTATCCCACTCTTCTTCCTCCCTATAAGTCCTCTTCTCGTATCGTTGTAGCATTTGTTGCCGATGTTGCTCCCAGTTAGTCTTCTCCCGTTGGTCTTGCAATTCAAGCAAGTTCCTTGCCAACAACCTTGGGATTCTTCCTAGAAGATCAAAGACCCGTTGCGTACCGTGCCTTCAGGGACTGCTCGCTCCCGAGCTTCCCTTTTCCCTTTTCGCATATATTGCGTGACCGAAACTTCCCATAGATCTACCAAGTCTTCGGTCAATCGATTTTCCCGTGCTTCTTCTTGTGTTACCACTTCTTCACTGTCACTTTCATTTACACGCACTATCTAGTCAAATGATCGACCCATTACACGTGCATACTGCCTATCATCATATTGATCTCCGAATTCATATTGGCAATGTGGCCAAAAATGTTTACTGTCAAATGGAATAGTTTTCACTTACATTTACAGGAACAACCAGAACACGAAACATAAGAGAATAAACAATAAATGAATATTTAACACAACATATGGCATAATGATGTTTCTTTATTACCATGTGTAATTTTGGTACATCAACAACATGCATTGTTCCCATACAATAACAATATAAATAGTACCAGACTGTTGGTTAAGACTGCCAACCGTTGGAAACGGACCCAACTCTTGGGAACTAATTACACTGCCCTTATCAACAAGACATAACAAGTTGCATTTATTCATGAGCGGCATATTTGCCCTCTACAGTCATTTTATTCTAGTATATCTATATGAGAAAAAGTACCCTATCAATTTCTGCTCGTATTAGTTCTACATATGTTTATTCCTTAGAGACACTTTTAGTAGTATTAGAGAACAATTATTTTGTTTGATCATTTTATGGGGATTAAAATGCTTCTAGATTAATTGCAAAACCTAAGATGAGGCTTTATAAGAATATATTTGAAGGAAACATTTTTGGTAAGGTTGAACTCTACATTATGTTTGTGCTAAGTACTTCTAAAGTTGTGAAGGCTGATTTATTTGCCCAAGTTTGAATCGATGTTTTGAATTAATCTGCATCATTCTTCTTTCCATTGATTTTATTTCCTTAGCAATCATCCTAGTTCTATATGGCCCCTTAGGTGATCAGCAAGAAGAATTCATACCAAAAGAATTCAAATGGTTTTGATTTCTTTTGCTCATTATGCTGCATTTCTCTCTATGGATAGCTCCTATGTGAAAGTTTAATATGGAGTGATTTGTGATTTTCGGAATTGGAATGTAATGTCCCTAAATCATAATGTTTTTTGTGTTTGCTGGATTTTTGAATCAAACTGTAAAACTAAACTGAAAAGAAGACTTAGTGCTGCTCACAAAATCTGCAAGCTTGAAATTTGAGTTCAAACTGTCACATGCTTCAATTAAGTTGCATATCTGAATTATATGAGACAAATTGTATCAAGTACAATGCTAGTATAGGCCCTATGTCAACAAGTACACTTAGAAATTTTTCTTTAAGCAATGCAAGCCCCCTAAAAACTAAATTTTATTCGATGTACAGCAGCTGGGAAAATTGACAAATTGATATGATGCACAGAAAACCTCAATAATAGCTCTACAATTTTTGAATTCCACTCACAACGTGCTGCAAATTTTCATATGAGTACCCCAAATGGCTGAAAAATTACTGTACTGACAATTTCAGAGCTTTATGCCCACTCCTAGCTGATTTGTGACTTGTACGACTGGTATAATGAGTTGGTATGGCTATGGCTGATGGGAATTATAATTTTAAGATTCAGATCACCCTCCAATGTTGTCCGGAAATTTGTCAATATGCAGAATCGTAGATCACCCTCCAGTATGTCAAAAATGGTGTGAAAATGCTGATCAACCCCTTAAATGTATAGAAATGTGATTTCCCCTCCTAGGGTTTGGTATGGCAGCCTCAAAAGCGCCTCACAATCTGACGATTGAGGATCCAATTAATTTGATTGCAAATATTAATCACCTAAGCTGAAAATAACACACAAAGGTGCAATTCGTTGACCATACAATTCCTGTTGTGGATTTGGCAATGCTAGAGGTCAGTGTTTTCGTACTCCTGGTCCTTATAAAATAGCAAAGGGTTTTCGTCCTTGGATGCAAATTCGAACACAAAACTCACAATGAAAATGCCAAATGAAATCTTCATGTTAAGATAAAGCTAGGTGCCTCCTCAATATACCTTTTCAAAATTGGCCCTGGGATTTAAATTCTCTGCAAGTATTTACAATTACTTATTTTATTTTAAGTATTTAAAGTATTTTTTATTTTAATGCAAGTATTTAAAAAATGCTTTTTATTTTAATTATAATAATATTATGAAGTTGCCAATTTTTAAATCACTGGGCCCAACTTAAATTAATATCTTCAATTATTTTAGTCCAAAAAGGGGCCATGACATAGAGCTATACTGATGATTTGAGGGGACATGACACATAAATATATTAATCTGGTTTGAATGCATTGTTATGCTCAGGCCTTAACCTATTTTGTATTGTTATATGTTTTCTAATTCTTTTGTTGTACCTGCAGGATCCATATGGCTCCCTTTAGTGACGAGTATCTTTATGTTGAAATAGCAAACAAGGTACACAAGTACTTTTGATATTTTTTATTGTTATAATGGATATGCCGTAATGCAAAAATTGTCACCCTCGGTTTAGCAGACAATTCTAAACATCATTCCCCATAGTTTCCGTGTAGTGTTGGGACTAATGTCAGTTTATGCTTTCAGGAGAAAATGAGCTATAGTTTTCATTCTATGTAGTAAATTTTTTTCAAGAAATCTATTGTATGAAAGCCAAATACTTATCACTGTGATTGAATGGTGTGTTTATTAGGATGATTACCACCTTTTATTTGCAATTAAATTTTCCTTTTGTATTCATGACGTTTAAATTTCATTACATCCATTCTAATTGGTTGGGAAGTGTTTTGTGGTTTGTGACATTATCAGTTAGACCTTTTGACTAGTTTTAGTTGTAGCATTTGAACATGAGCATGACACTAGACAATTGTAGTATTGATGAGCTGAAGGGAATTAATGACAAAGAAGGATATTTGTATTTTTGGCTGTTAACATTGAAGACATTGAATGTTTAACTGAACACCCTTGACAGACCATCACTTCTGAAGACATTACATGCTCAACCAAGATGCCTTTAACATGTGACTAACTGTGATCTAAAGCAAGGATAAAAATACAAAAGAACGGAAAAGACAAGACATCAGATCGAGTAATAGGTAAGGAAAGCTATGCAACTTTCAGGACTAGAGATGTTGGTTACACTATTTATCCATTACAAAGTAGAGCACAACTTGAAGATTACTTTGGATAAAAAAAGCAGGGATGTGAAGGACAGAAAATCTAGTAGTTTCAAGCATCTGCATGAAACTACCAATTTAAACAGGTGGCCATCATGCAAATGGTGGTTCTGAAAAGTGGTTGTTTCACAATCCCCAGAGTGATTTGACATTGCCGGTTTTTGCCAGTTTCTTTTCATCTCTAATGTAGAAACAGTATGTTCCCTGTCAAATTTTGCGGTTTTTGACTTTCTGTCATCCTTACACCATCCAGGCTTATAAAATCATAAATAGACATTTCAAATGCAAATTAGGATCTGGGGGAAGCATCTAAATGATGTACAACTGAATCTTTTTGTCATTTACTGAGGAATTGTGGCTGTGAGTGAGCTGTTGAAGAAAATAGAGACAATTATTGATCTTGGGGGCAGAACACTGTATATTCTTACTTGTTTTATACACAAGAGGCCTAGGACTGAATTTGATTGGAGATGGTGGACAAGAAGGTTATATATCTTTCTCTTGGAACTTGTGTTCTGCAAGGTAAAATCCTTCGTGTCTTCCATTTTGTGGTTGAATATGTATTGGGTTGATTTAGTTTGTGTTGTTGGGCAGGTGTGTGTGACTGATTTTGCAGGTTAATCCTGACAACACGATCAAGTGGGAATGAGTCGTTGCGTTTGCTTTATAGAAATTGAACCTTGTAAGCTGGAAAAAAGAGTTTAAAAGCATGACAATAGATGTAGAACCTCTTGATGGGGTGGCAAACTTTCCCAATATAGAAGATGATGTAGAAAACATATCTGAATCAATGGAGATGTTGAAGTGTTTTATGCAGATGTAATGCTCATTGCAAGACACCCAGAGCAAGGGAAAAGTGCCATTCAAAAAAGAAGAAGAGCAAATCCTTTGCAAAACAAGTGTAGCAAAGACACCTTGTTTCAAGGCTGCAACAAAAAATTGAATTTTGCCATTTAAAGTAAAGGTAAATGAAAAAAAACCTGACAATTTTCTGACACAATTGGTGGTTGATTTTAATTTTTAGTATGCATACTCTTAGTGTAGAACAAAGGATTTTGTTTGCTGGATCAAGAATAGAAAAGCATGCTTCTGACTTGTTCTGATAGTCTCTTACATTTCCTTGTTTGGGGAAAATGAAATCCAATTAGGTGATGGGAAGAACTAAAAATTTGATTTAGAAACAATCTTATCCATTGAATGAAGATGAAAAATCTATGAAGGGGTAATTTTTGAAGCAAAAAGGACAAACTGTGTAAGAATACACTAGTGGCTTTAAAGAAAGGTTATCAAATGGATAGAGATATCTAGGATGACTAGGTGTTTACGAAAGTCATTAGAGGCCTTCATAGCCAACTTTGGTGTCAAATGTTGCTCACAAAACCCCAGGACATCATTGAGGCATTCGCACATGCTCACTATGATGAACTGTATGCTCAACCTTTGCCGTGAAAGGCCCAAGGAATGGTCAAGGTGAAGAAGGTGCATTCCACAAGTCGAAATTGGGAAGAGATTTTAACCGTTGTGATGTGAACTGTCATATAGATGAAACGTGTCGGATGCTAAATTGAAATATCCCCTGCAGTAGATTAACTGAAACTGCAAGGAATATTTGTTAACAAATGACTGTCCAACTGCGTGTTATGCGGTTTATATGTTTTGCATGTTATGGTGCTTTGTTGTCTCAGAATTTTCAGACTTGTGTAGGAGTTATCAACCACGTATTTCCCATTAGTGAACAACTACAAATAACTTCCAATTGATGGAATAATTGCCAAAGATACATAAGCAACTAATTTATAGTGTTCTACACCAATTTGGACACACAATCATGTACCTACAGCTAGCTGTTATTACATGAAACAATTGGCATGAAACCTCAGACAATCATATAATTGAAATGCAACCTTATTCCTTCTTTATTTCAATAGGCAATGATCAAATAACTCATACAATATCTTCACCAATGACCAGACACTTAACATCTATTATTCAGAATTCCTGAGGACATTTGACAGTCATGAACATTACAATTATCTGAAAAGTACATAGAATGATGCGAAAAAGAACCTGAAAGAAAATCACCTAGCTTGATAGTTGAAGAAGCAACCAATATCCAAGTTGTGGAACCTTCACCAACACCAAATTGAATGGTTCTTCAAAATCGCCCCTGCTGCTAATGGAGGTCTGATAATCATTAATTATCAGCTTCGAAGTCTTCACTCCTTCACCAAAAATGATCACTATCTCCCACAAATCAGAATGCCAATGCCATATGTCAAATTCGATACAAATATGGGTGTCTAGGAGCCAAATCATGAGACGCAGCAGTCTGATACAGTCTGTCTTCAGAACTGATTTGGGTCTGATTTCTTCTTTAATACTCCTTCAAAATACTCCCAAAGGCATCGCCCTTCATCACCAATACTAGCGCTGACCTCCAATATATGAAGCAATGCTTAAATGATGAAATAAGAACAAAATCGTGGGTTAGGTGGTGAAACCCGATTTTGAATCAGACCTGCAATTAGGGCAGCTACCTCCCAATTTCCACTTCCAAATGATTTCCAAATAAATTGCCTTTCTCCACTAATAAAAATTGATGCACTTGGGATGTCCAATATAACAATCTGAAAACACCATGAATCCCAACCACCATGAAATGCTACAAACTCAATAGGCACAATATGGAAGACTGAATTATCTCCCACTCTCAACTGCAACCCCTCGAAAGATCTTTCACCTCCTCAGTTATGCAAATCATAGGGAGTTTTCGTTCCCAAATGATTAGTCTGCAGAAATCCTTGGCTCCACAAGTCTACACAATAGAAGATATCCAAACAACCGATGAGCAACAATGAACCAACCTCCCCTATTTATTCTTTTCTCCTCCAATCAATTGGTTCCTTCTAGAAGATTCTTCTCATATCCTTTTATTACACATAAATTAATTTAATTGCACTTTAGAATATTAATACATTATGATTGAAGTGCACACGTCTCAACATACGTGTAATCCCCTTATTTCACCATATAATCAAGTAGACCAAAATATGAAGCCACAAATCACTGCCGAATCGACCCCATAATCAATCTCCTTGGCTTATGAGGGTCAAATGATAGGCCAATCCAGTGAATGTTTGCGGACTAAGGAGAAGGGACATTACATAAATCTAGAGAAGTCTGCACATTAGAAGAGCAAGAAAGGTAAAAGTAATTGTATTGTATGGATCGCCTCTTCTGACCAGCTTTCAAGTATTGTTTGATGAGTTTAGTCGGTTGAATTCATAAATAGATAGATTTTAAGCTTTTACAAGCAGGTAGTAGTGATAGTTTTCTCGGACACAATTCTATTATTTAGTACTTCCACCTTGGTGAGTGACGGTCACTGCAGTTACTTCATGGAGATGACATGCATATTTTCATATAATGTTCTGTGGATTGGAGTGAGTCAGGTGTTTTGGTGTGTTTGGAATCATTCCTTTGGCATTTGGAGATTGAGTGTTGACCTTGTGATACTATTTTTTGACCACAGCGGTATTCCTTGGACAACTATAAGAGTTGGTTTGGTCGACGTCTCCTATGCTAGTACATCGATAGAGATTGATCCATATCATTTAGGGGACACCTTGAAGGGATATGTTGGGATTTATATTCTATGGCTAAGTAGATTTCTCTTTCCATTGCCCATGATTGAGTTAGGCGGTGATATGGACTTCATTGAGATGCCTTGGTAGGATATGTTTTGTAGTTTTGATTTCAACCTTTACAGGCATTTTAGTTTGTATTTTGATGATGTAACAAGCTAAACTTAGACAATTAGGAAATGAAATAAAATACTTCAAGTAACATGATACACATTTTTATTTAAAGGAATAACTAACTACTTAAGCTGAAAATGAAATTAACTAAATATCTAGTTGTTCCTCAACATAACTGGAACTAACTAACTTCATGTGGAATAGGAAATGCAAAAATATAAATCTTTCACTTCTTGAATTTAAAGACATATTAACATGTAACAAGCAATAATACATAAGAAAGACAAAGGTTTAGGGATTACTGAACAAGAATACTTTACAATTGGATTCACTCTTACAAGTCTCGGCATTGCTGTGGAGAGGGAGAGCATCATCAAGGGCTTTACCTCCAACCATAGACTTGGCAATCCCGGCCCTACCATTCACGAGGGTGTAGAGCAAAGACAAGGACTAGTTGCCATCTGAGCCTTGTGTTTAGAATCTACATAACACTAGTTGAATACACATTACAGGTACCTCCTAACTAGTATGACTGTTTTGATTAGGTATGCATTTGATTTATGTGAACTGATGGTCGCATGCATAACACTGCTGCACCACCTTGGCCAAGCTTTAATAATTGCAAGCAAGATTAACATGCTGCCAATATTCACGACCATTACTCAACTTGTACCTCACAGCCGAGCCCAACTGACTGACTGGTTAACTGATCGCAAGAGAACTAACTGTTCAATGGCCTTAGACACTAATGGCCCATAACGAGCTTTAAGGAAAACGTGAATCCACTACAAGCCAACTGCTCTATAGTTACTAATCAAATGATCTTCACTGACCTTTAAGTGTTCTAAGAAATTATTCAATGGAAAAATACCTCAATAATAGTCTTCTCAATCAGCCGAAGATGATTTATTCGTTATTGGCCTTTTAAGACTCAATTGTCGGACTTCTAATGACATTGCATGAGATATCGTATAGTCAGATCTTTTACTTTAACATATTAACTGAGATAATATTAATAACTGTGGTGATCTGGGTTCTTCGACCCATATGATACTTTAAATACATGATACAAAATTGATATACTTGTCTTCGTTATGACCGGATGATGACAGCCAACTCCCTTTGCAAAAATTATGACATGAGCTCAATATCTGAATTCGAGTGACAGACCTCTACACTTATCAACTGTAGTTTGTTTGGGTTTTTAAGATATACAAAATGTTTCTGAGACAACGAGTCTGCTTTGAATGTTGTTATGTTGGGCTAATCATGCAGGGTATTGTGATGTCAAAATGGTGATCAATTTTATTGATCTCACAATGACATTCTGTCATTTCCAATACCTCATTCCTGACGGAATTACATTTGAACTAATGTTTAGTTGGAAATAAAATGTAATGAAAACTTCCACCGACTTATTAATTACGAGCATTCTTTTGACCTTTGATATTTTCATATAGTAACAATGAATAAAGGAATTATAGAAGACATTTAGCTTGATATTCACTAACAAATACTGCATATGACAAATGCAATATGCCTGATTTTTGACTGAAGACGAGAGTTGCAGAGGAAGCACCTATCTCGTCCCCTCTTTCCGATCTCTCTACTGTTACAGTGATATTAATGGACTTTGATGATGACTGCGTTTTTCGCAGTAACGAGGAAATGTAAAGATTGATTGACTCAAGAGCATAACCCCCCAATTGCTTTAGAACATGCATATATAAGCCTCGACTTGCCATCGTAACTCATAGTCTTGGTTGTTACATACGGGGTGATGTGGTGGCATTACACTTGCCACCCCAACTTGCTACTATGCAATGTTAATATTATATCGGCTTTAATAGCCGTAGTATTCATAAACCATACATTGCTCAAAACATATATATATATATATATATATATATATATTTGTATATACTTATATGTATATATGCATTTATCATGGTATTTCTCAAATGTGTGTGTCTATATATATATATATTCTCATGCAATTATATATTTTAGATTGAATTTATTTAATATCTTGTTTTAGTTCTATTATTACAAGATATAATTATAGTTCCAATTCCGTCTTTTTAAACCATTAAGACGTATATAGGAAAAGACCAAAAGTTGACTAACTAACTGACAAGGGCGCAACTCAACTACCCGAACATAGGAAACAACAAACTCTAACCGAAGGTCAACTTATGTCTAGGTTCCTGGCTCGATTGCAATTTCGTCCTCTTCCAAGATCTACATTCCTCTCCTTGATGATACTCTCCTTCCCTTCTGAGGGTGTTAGCTATCCCGCATCCACTTAGACACAAAATGGTAGTTAGGTCGAATCTGAGCCTTCCACGATTCCACAAATTAAACAAAACATAATAGCCAACATCAATACAAATATTCATGACATTATTTTCATCTCTCTAATGTTCATATCAATTGCAATGTCAGAAATATAAATCTCTAAAACAATATAAAATCATCCATGTAAAGAGGGTTGTAATAGATGATGAATACTTTTTGGGGTTTCAGGAGAGGAGGGTACAATTTGGGTGCGAGAGTCAGAATGTTAAGATCATGCAGTGTCAGCGTGGTGGCTTTTTTTTAGACTGACTTGGAGCCCTAGGATCACATGGGATTCAACAATTGTTAGGGATATCCCCCATGGATATTACCAGATTTTTTACAAAACATCTCACATGAATTTTCATGAAATCATCTGCATTAAATTCAATCTGTAAACAACCAAAAATTGCAACAATTTACAAATGGAAATCATTTATAACAGTTTGAAACCTCTGCAATTTCTTGTGAATATTACCATTAACCCCTTAGTAGAAAACCAACAGAAATATCCAATCTCAGCCATATAATTTACAATCTGATTGGAATTACCAGCCTGGAATTACCAGCAATATGTATTTGACGCTCAAGTGAGACACCTAAATGATATCTCCAATAGACAATGGGATTCCGTCCACTGCCTCCAAGCTTGAGGGTTTCCGTCCTCTAACCTGCTAAAAGCCAGAGGTTCCAGAATTCTCCAAGAGAGAACAATAATTAAACATAAACCAAGCATAATCAGAATGAGCCTCTCAATGTTCTTTTAAAGGACAATACTGTGACTCTTTGTTTCCCCTTCTGCCTGTAGCTTCATATTCTCTTTTTTTTGTCTCTTTATTTTCTCTCTTTTAAATTAAAATGACTTCTTTTAAATATTCACTGAGCTCCATTAAGTCATTTTAATACTTTATTAAATAATTAAATTAAGTTGTCATCAAATTTGATATAATTTGTCAACTTAAAATTTAATTATTTAGTTGACTTCTAATGTCCCAAAAAGGGGACATTACGGTCCTCCCTTCGCAAAGATTGCTTGCCCTCAAGCAATCTACACTTGCATGTTGAAGCCAAATGCTTGGATCCCATATCAACCTCAAGAATGTTTCTCCACCAATCCGCTGTGCTATTCTAATATAAACAATATGCCCATAAATGTGAAGCCACTTGTCAAAATCCCACTCAAGTAATGCACCAATCATGCTAATGGCTAGATTCCACACTGTCATGCTGTGAAAACTATCAAATATGAGGAGATAGTAATATCCCAAGGAGCTATCAACATTGAACAACTCTCCAATTGTGAATGATCTCCCGTGGAAGTGCATAATACTCATTATAGGCACACAATAAAACATATCAGGCCATTCTAAGTTGTTGGTGTAATCCATAACAACTCTCATAGATCTGGAAACTCTAAGAGCACTCAGATCAATACCGTGATATATATTTTGCCAAGGTAACTCGAGAGACCACCTTAGAGAGCTCCCTGCCTATCACGATCCAAGTACTACTCCTGTAGTCAACTACTAACAACATGACATCAATAGTTTGCCTCCAAATGCTAGTGTAGGAACAATGAGTATTCCAACAAACCCAACTCACTGCAGGTGCACATACTAATGTTATGAAGTGACCATAATGTTTCAAATTATCCCAGATAGACGTGAAGAATAATTGAGTTTTGAAAGGTCCGAGGTTTGGAACTCATAAGTTAGTTTGTGCAAGCTATGGTCTGTTTAGATTCTAGACACCATCAATGTGCCTAGAAAGTCCGAAGGACGAAGATTGCAATTGATTTGAGTGAATTTGGACAACTTTCTATTTTTGGAAAGTTTTGCCTTTTTTTGCTTTTTCCTTTTTTTTAGGAAGTTTCGTTTTTGGCACTTTAGACAGGATCCCCGAAATGGCTATTTTTAGAAAGTTTTTCCTATTTTTTAGGGATGCTTGCTTTTTCTATTTTTGTAAAGGGGGCCTAGGATTTACATTATTGGCTCTAAATTACACTGAAAATGATCAAGAATTCCACTCAAAATTCAAGTTTTTTCCGAAAAAGCTAAGTTCCTAGATTTTAGGGATCCAAAGAAATTCAAGGATTAAATTCACCAAGTCCGCCTTGAAATGGTGCCAAAATGTCTTGAACTCCGCCCTTGATTGAGTATGAGGTGCACAAGATTAATGAACTCCGCCCTCACCTTGGTGCATAAGATGAAGAAAGTCCGCCCCATGGTTTGATGAGGTGCAAAGAAGTCATGTAGTCTGCCTTCATGGTGCATAAGATCAATGAAATCCGCTCATGGTGTGGTTCCCAACATTCACCAAGTCCACCTTGACTTGGTCATATGAAGAGCAAGGTCTGCCCTTGATTGAGGAGAAGGTGCATGAGTTTGATCAAGTCCGCCCAAGGGATAAGGAGACAATAAGCAAAGAGCTAAACATGTTTAGGAAGTCCGCCCACGCTTGGGAAGTGAATTTCACTAAGTCCGCCTAGGATTAGTTTGAATTGAGGAATGAAAGGCATGAAGTCGGCCTCCCTACTTGGGAAGAGAATCAACCAAGTCCTCCCTACAGCTATATGGAATACAATGTACAAAGTCCACCCTGCCTTGGGAAATTTGATCAGTAAGGAAAGAAGTTTTTCAAGTCCGCCCAAGTTCAGAAATAATGAGGAAAGAGAGGGCTGAAGTCCGCTCAAGTTCAGAAATAATGAGGCAAGAAAGATGTGAAGTCCTCCTTGAATGGGAAGCCACCTGGAAAACTTTTTACCAAGTCCGCCACCTTTGGAAAACTTTTCATCAAGTCCGCCCTCATGAAGGAAATATGTGAGGGCAGATTAGAATGATTCTCACAAAGACCGCCAGCTATATGGAAAGGATTGACAAAATCCGCCTTGCTGTCAGGAAAATCTGCCTAAATTCGAGCTAAGGGAAAGAAGAAAGTTTTAGAAAGTTTCAAATTTCGAGGAAGGAATGAGGATAGAGTTCGATTCATGAGCTCAAACTGAAAATAGAAACTTTCTCAAGGAACTAAACTCAGACTTGATTCAAATTCAGAACTCTCCCAAGAAGACTAAACTCAACTGAAATAAAAGATATCAACTTTCTCATTGAAGTCGATGAGTGGAATGAATTTAGAAACAAGACTAGTTCGAATTTGGAAAGACCAGCTATGTTGCCAAATGCAAAATTCGAATTACTTTGGAATGTATACTTATAGCAAATCATTCATTCATTGTAAAAGTTCGAACTTGGAAGAGCAAGACACAAGAGGAGAAGATTTTAAGAGTTTTTGTACATATTTCAAGAGGATTTTGAATGTTTTCAAGAGCATTTCAAAGACATTTCAAGTGCAGATTCAAAATTTTGTGAGACAAGCAGCACTTTCTTACTTCTCTCTTCCCTAAATTCTGAAGGTGACAGGGGTATTCAAGGCAGATTTATTGAGTTTTCAATGTACTTTTCAAGGTTTTGGAGGAGATTTTCAGGACTTGGTCTAATTTTCACATATTTTCCAGAATTCGAATCTGATTTCAACATTTATTTCACAGATTTTGGGACTAATTTATTCATTTTCAGACAAATTTCAATTCCGAATTCTCAAATCGGATCAAGTTCTTTGAGTATTTCCAAATCTCTAAGTGCTTACAACTTGTCAAAAACTCTAAGTTCTGAGTAAGTGTAAAATTAGAGCACACTCTGCCATCAAACCTTCAAAATGAAGATTCTAACTGATTTTCTTTAATTTTGGCAGGTTTTGGATGACAACGGAGGCATGATCATCACAAAAACCACAAATGGAGTTTCAAGCCAAATTCAAAATTGAAGTCAAGTCCACGAGCAATGTTCGTCCGAGCATAAAGATGGCCAAAATTTAGCTAAGGAAAACTATTTCATAGAAAGAAATTCCAAATTCCTCCATTATGGCGAAGGCATAGAGGAATTCTTCTCCAAATTTAAGGCACTTGAAAGAATTTCAAGAAAGAAGGGTCCTCAAACTTGTTGAAGATATGGAAAAATGAAACAAATTTCCAACTTCTTGAAGGATTTCATCTCCTAAAGAATTAAAGACAAGCTCGCAATCAGAATCAGATGGTGACAAGAAGAAACAAATTTCCATACTTAGACAATTTCTTCACACAAATTGGAAAATTCAGGGAAGACATCCAACCCGCTGAGGTGACACCTCGCCATCTTCCAACCAATCAGATTGTTCCAAGTCAGCATGTCCAGGTTCAATGAACTTGACTTATCCGCAAAAGCTTCTAGAGGGCACACTTCACAATGCAACAACCTTCTATTTTTATTATTGGTTCATATATAGCAAGAAATACAAGTGTCCCCAAATGCAATTTTCTCATTAGTCGAGGGGTAGTTAGTTGTAACAAACCCTAATTAGGGTTTTGATCTTTCAATCTGGGCCCTTGATCATTGTTCGATCTCGGCCATTCAAACTTTTGTGTGCCTATATAAGGTTGTCTCCTCTCATTTGGAGAGTGTGAGGTTTTTGAAATATTGTTGCCAGAGGTCATTTTTGGATAATACATTACTTGTGTGCTTTCTCTTAAGGCTTTGTAATCTCTTTTATTTGAATGATTAGCAAGGTTTTCAAATTCTTCAACACAATATTTTAGATTTCATTTCAGGTATGTTAGATGAATGCAAGATTTGATAAGTATTGATTTATGGTCTATCTTCGCTCATACTTTTGATGGACAAATGATTTTTGTTCATTGTGTAAAGTTAGTTTGAGCTTTCCTTTGTGTATGCTTAACTTCCGATTATAAGCACATCCCTTGAAGATTGCATCTGCTTTGTGTAGTTGTCCTAAGCGAGGCGAAGCAAAGTGTGGTTATTGAGTTCACCTAATCAATACCGTCTCTTGAATTCCTAGGAATAGATTAGAACTTCTAAACCCTTGTCTCCTTTTCAGTTTTTCCATGATCCAAGTCCCAAATGATAGAGCTTCATTGTCTAAACCTTCATTGTGAATTGAACAATCCAAGCGTAAGTCCCTTTGTGTATTACCAGCATATCACAATGCCTATTGAGCTTATCCACATGTCAAGACCTGACAAAAGAAACCTTGGAGTCGCCATATGATCTTTTTGCAATCTTAGCATAAGCGGTGATTTTTCAAGAGAGGATAGGGTGTCATTGGACATTTTATTCTGATGTTTGGTATATGATAAAACCTACACCAATAGGTATTAAGTTAAATTGTGTTATTTAAATAATATAAAGTTAAATTATTGAGGGTCCCAATGAACATAAAGTTGTTTTACAAAGGGAGACTCCTAGAAGTTGGTGCCCAACCTAGGGATGCATAAGGAGTTATTAATAAATTTAAAATAGAATGTTTCTTTTTCGTTTTTGGGTGGGAAATTGGGATTTTGAAAGTGGCACCCTTTTTAAAGTGAATTGGAGCTTTCGGAGATTCATTCTAGCATGCATGTTTTGGAGTTCTGGTTGTAGCTTCTTTGGAGGCTTTCTTCTTGGTTGGTGAGGATGTAATTCCTTTTCTTAGAACATCTTCTACGTTGTTGAAAAATACAGTCTGGGAGATCGGATGGTTTCTTCATATTAGAAACACATGTGGGTTTATCAAAGTATGTGATTTCTTCAATGTCAGGACTTGTTGCTGATTTGTTGGAGTTGTTTGAGCAGATTTAGGAGGGTTTGAATAGTTGAAGGACAGTTTTGGCGTTTTATGGCAGTCTGCACAGGTTCCTATTCTGGCCATACCTTCTAGGTCTAACATGCAGTAATTCCCTTGGCTGGCGTGAGACTTTTTGGTCTGAGTGCTGGGTTTTATGTTGTCATTTCAGGCCTGTTTCTGGCAATTAGGGGCAGCAGACATTCGTCCAACCTTTCCTTGACATTTAGCACTCAAATTTGGAGGTGTGGCACCCCGTTTTGGAATTTTGCAGGTCTGATATCGTTACAGAAGTGGGTTAAGGGCAACAGGTTTTTCTGGGTATGCTTAATTTAGATATGTAGGGGTATGTTACGAACTGTGTTGCTGTTATATTGGTGAAAAAACTATTATCTTGCCCAGCATATAAATCTGGAATTTCTGCTACTATTTTGCATGGCATTTACAGTGTTTCAGAATTTATAATTGCTGCAATTCTTTTTTTTTTTTTTGCTCGGTAAAAGGCCTAAGCCATATTTTATTAATAAATAGAGTTACAATCTCCGCTCAGTGCAGGCGCCGCTAGGAAAGAGCGGAGAGGAGAAAACCTCCGGCCTTGCCCGGGAGCATAGGTCCAGTCAGTATCTAATATCATTTATTGAGTTACATATAATCTTTTACAAATTCTTCATTCTGGCTGTTCAAAAGGCCCTTCATAGGTAGTATCTATAATTGCCAATGAGTTAACTTGCTTCTACTAGACTTCGTTGTTCACTGTTGCCGCTTCTGCCATATTTTTTGCCTTCTGCTTTTCCTGCAAAACAGATTCTTGAGACAATCCTTCTGCAAACCACTTTATTAAGTGTTAGTACAAAAAAGAAGAAGAAGAACTATTATTATCTCTGCATACTTTCCCTTATTATTATCTTACCCTTCGCTATCTATGCTATAACAGAGTCATACATTTCTAAGCCATCCTTATATCAAAGTGCTTTTGTAAACAGTTCAATATGTGCCTTGTGCTAACTGTAGATCCTACATCCCTGTGTATTAGATTAGTTATATTAGTAACTGCAAACAAAACTATGTTATGAAAACTTAGTATTCCTCCTTATCATCTACGACTTCCATGCTAGAGGCCTGTGTTTCCTTAGCCTCCATATCACTGGGATTATCAGCCTAGAACGGGTTCCAACCCTCCTCTACCATATAACTTACCCATCATTCACCTTTTGGCTCTTCTACTACACCAAGCCATTGTTTGAGGAATGCAATGCTCCTTGCTATCTCTGTTTGCCTTTGGCGGCATAGTTTCTGATACTTGCTGCTGAGAGTAGGCCTCTTAAACTCTATATTGAGCACCTCTTCCTTATTATTGTTATATGCTTAATCATCAAACATTACAAACAAAAAATAAAAACCATCTGTATCTTCTGTCTATTTTGAAAGATCACAAAAAAATAAATAAATAACATAGTATTTTAAGTAAAAAGAACAACAGGGCAGCATATTACACTCTTTCTAGTGTGACATTAGCAGGGGTGCTGGTTTATAATAATGGGTCACATATTCCTTACAGTTTGAGCCCTTTGGAAAGTTGTTCCACCACTCATTCATTCATAACAAACAGAATTTCCTTTTTGCCCATCATGTTGTCTCTTTCCCAGTGCGCATGGCATGAATCTTATTTAAGTGAACATCGGGTCCTTGATGCAAATTGAGGTGTTTCAATTCTTTAGGCTGGGCGTTGAAAGAATTATTAATATTGGGTCTGTCAAGTTTCCTAGCCACGTATAGGCAATATAATATGCAAGGAGGAATTGGGCAAAATTATTATTTGAGGGAGTTGATTTAATGTAAACAAAAGGTAATTTTGAAGGTAGTAAGGGGAATATACACAGGCAGGTGTTGGCCAATACATATCTATTGCATAGAAGAAGTGAAGACACAAGCTGAGTCAAATGAATGGAAATTGTGTGAACCTTATTCCGGGTGCAAGCCATTGGGTTCGTGGATCTCATACTCTTGGCACAGGAGATTGTGCCATATAAGTGCTTGACGTTGGAGAAAGGAGATTATCATGGATCTCAAATTGCGTGAACCTTATTCCGGGTGCAAGCCATTGGGTTTGTGGACCTCAAACTCTTGGCACAGGAGATTGTGCCATATAAGTGCTTGATGTTGGAGAAAGGAGATTATCATGTGACGTGAAGGGAAATACCCCTATTTGCTAGCTGCCAAGATTATTAAACAAGTTAGGCTTCCTATTCTGAAGTACTCTGTATGGCAGACTCTTGAATGGCATCGTTTTCAGTTTGCTTCGAGTGTGATATTTAGAGAGTCATGGGCTCAATAGCTGATGCAAACCTCTTATTTGTAGTATGCTCATACTTGTGGGGCCTCATAACAGAGACCATTTTGGTGTGAGGGTGATATGTTCATGGCAGGCTGAAGCATATTCTCTTACTGGGTTGGTCTGAAGAGATTTTACTGGTACGACATGGTTGGTGCAGGTACAAGGGAATCCCAGCACTACTCAGAAATAATTTGCAGGCTTTGGAAAGTGCGAAATAACCATTGAGAGTTGAGACCAGTTTGCAGAACTTGGAAGGTATAAAATAAGCTTCAGCAACACTCATAGCATAATTGCAGGCAATGTGTGTGATTGTGAAAAGCATTGGAGGGGTCATTGCACATGTAAGAAGTCAGGAGTTGATTATTACTTATTTTGAAAATTGATATGGACTGTGTAAAATGGTGAAAGCAATGTTATTTTCGTGGCAAGTACAATTGTATCTCTGTTATGCATCTCTCTTGTTTGAAACATTTGTCAAATTTCTGTTTAAACAACATCATTAAACCATAATCATGCCAAACTGATGAATTAAATCAGTTAAATAGACATTTACCCAAAATACAGAAACAAGTGCATTCAGTGGAAAAACTTGGGTCACAATCCAGTAGGGGTTTTTACACTATCTCCCTTTTCTCAGTATTGTAGGGGTCGACACAAGTGACAACCAGTTCCTAACTTTGTATTGAGCTCAGAAGGGAGGCTGCCTCAATTAAACTAAAACATTTTCTGTTTTATGTTGTAAACCTGCAATTTTGTGACTAAAAAGAAAACTGAAAACTATTGTTTTGAGTGACAGAAAACCGCAGTCTTGGGACTGAAACACCCCCTTGATAGGTAAACTGGAGTTTGAAATTGTAGGTACTTATTTCCCTAATATTATCTTGAAAACTGTGCTATTTTTCCAACTGAAATGGCTAAAAGCCGCTTTCAAATTTGTGTAGTCAATCGTAACATGTGACGGTCATACTCCATAAAGGAGCTTGAAAATCTATTTTTCCGCAGATCAAAGTCTTTCATTTAGTGCTGAGAGTGGTTTGGTGGTTCACAAAAGAATATATTTTTTTTCTTATTTCATTTTGGGAAAAAAATTGAGTGTAATTGCAAGGGTATGGTTAGTTTTCTCCGGAACTGTTAGGGGATGTCCTTGATGTGACAAGCTGTCTCAGGGATGTTCAGTCGTCCCCGTGAAATCCCTACATTTTTGGGACATTAGGGTCAGTTTTTTGTTATTTAATTTGAAATGGTAAGGGGACATTTCTGAGGTGTGCCTACATCGCTGGAATATCCCCAGTGTGGGGATGTACGAAAAAATGTTAAGGACGTGTCCCGGATAACATAGGTTTAATTGTGTAGCCCTCTATATTTGTTTGATGGTATTTTGATTAACTTTTGATTGAAGATTAGTCATGTTACTTGGATTGAAACAGGCTATGCTAAGGTTGGTTGTAAACCTTTAAATTTCTACAAAATATTTATCATCTGCATACAACTGTTTCATTCTTTTTCATGCAATCAACTATACTGGGATAGTAGGCAACAATTTTTTGTCGCTTATTTGAAATGATACCTTTTGAGACCTTCAAGATTGATGCTTTTGAATAAGTCAGTAGCTTTTCAAATATTCTCCCACTCCATGCATCTCTAATTCAAGTTTGCCTGTGTTTAGAAATTCAATGCTTTATGAACTATGTACAAAACAAGCTACTTAGGCAGTATGCAATGTCTTGATTTCTTTTTTTGTTGAAGTATTGAACTGTGGTATACTATCTTGCGTCATACATTGAATGTATTCTTTTGTTGTCATCCAACGTTTCTTGAAGCTACACAAGTGGGAATACCTTTTGCTTAAATTGCTATTCCATGCTTTTCTTTGACCTTTTATCAAATGTTAAATCTTTGCTCATCTTTTTACTGCCCATGTGAACAGTATTTTCTTCATGTGTTCAGTCATTGACACACAAAATCTACTAAAATTCTTTATTAACTTTTAAAACCTTTCCAAAGCATGAAAACTTCTTTATATTTGTATTACTTATTTGAGCAGACAATTATGCTACAGCATTTATCTTCTTTGGATCCATACTCAATCCTTATTTGGAAATGTAAAAGCGCAGTATACAATTGGAAATCCAAAAACCCATTGTACGAGCTCTTGCATCATGAATTTTTGTTTTTTCAATTCAGTACACAGTTTTGGTGGGTTCAGCTGCACCAGTAACTATTTCAAATACATGTTTTATGGTTTAGCTGATAAGTAATCTATCATCTGTATAAACACAGGGATTTCGCAAAATATGGTTAAGTACTTCACTGATTTATTTCATGGAAGTGATGGAAACAATAATTAGTGCAAATGGCAAGGCCAACCATTTGTATAATTCTTGCTTTGCCTGAATTCCTGTTTTCCATATATCAGCTTCCTTTAATGAATTTTATGATAATCAGTTTTGGACAAATATTTAACATCACTATGACACTCCATCAACTGAAGCTTTCTTGGCAATGTAGATCGCTACTTAATGGTGATCTTATATATTGCACTTGAATATGTATACATCCTCTATTGTTGATATTCATTTTGTATAAGCAGTGCTAGTATTTTGAATGGGTTCAAAATTTCTATTATCAGATCTATATCCAACAAATCATGAACGAACTTAACTCAGTGATTTACTCAACCAATGTGGAGGCTTATTTGAAAATCTATCTTTTGTTATCACATATGTAAGAATATTTTCCACAATTTGTTTGGGCTTTGGAATTAGAGAAAAAACATACCTTTATCTTCTTCACTTTCTTGAGTAACTTTTATTCTGGATGTTATATCACTTGCTGCTGTCTCAGAATTCTTATTTCATAGGAAGCAACTCAAGTTCCTTTCCACCTTTGCTACTTTGGAAGACATTCTTTCTTCCATCATATATTGCTTTTATGTCACACTACCAATATCTACCCAAGAAAACATGGCGTGTATCTGTGGACTTAACACCATATATAAATCATGATTTCTTGTAATTTGTTAAATAATTGCATGCTAACAGTTAGCTGTTAATTCCTTCCAACCAAGAAATCTTGTATGGGTTTAGAAGCTTTTGAACAATTATCTGTTGACTGCTTCAGTAGCAAGAAACCTTGTATTAGTTTAGAAGCTTTTCAACAATTACCTTTTGATTTATTCATTAAGAGGAGACCTTGTATGGGTTTAGGCAAGGTGTCCTTTTTAACCCTAGTTTCTGGTTCATTTCAGTAGAAACTAAAATATTTGTGCTACCACTATCTATAATCAACTTTCAACGCTTATGTCCTGCTTTGCCCTTAGCTTTGATAATGGTCTCTCTACCATTGTACTTTGTTGATACTGTTTGGCTTTGTTAAAATCCTTCACAACGTGAAATTTTATCCTTGTTAAGATTCCAGTGGAGCCATCACTTCCACTTCGTTATATTCATCTTCTGTACATGGACTTTTTTCTTGGTTGTTTTGTTCGCTTTGTCTGCACGAGAACATCGCTATGCATTATGAGCTTATTGGTGAGATATAAAATGAACCATTAAAGCCTCCTTCATGATCTCTTCAATCACCTCCTTGTCCTCCATAGAATTGTCAAGCTACTTGCTACTTCTGCTGAATGGAGATTGATTGTCTAATGTTTTTGTCTTCCTCTTCTATTCTTAAGTCTCCTAATTAATTTCCCTTTTGGCTTTTTAAGGCACACCGAACGTATTTCCTAATAGACTGTAATTTGGCTACACCAAAGGTATCCTGAGTGGACATCCACAGGCCATTCAAATAACAAGCATTCTCCTCTTCATCATCTCTATGTAGCCTACATTGGTTGTCAACTTATAAGCTTCCTTAAAGTAGTTTTTACGTTTGTTTCTTTCTGCCTAAAGTTTTTCAGCTTTTTAAAGAAGCTCAGCTTATAGTCAGGTAGTCAAAACTTCCCTTTGAGCTTTATAACTATCCTATTGCAAGTCTTTCTTCTTTTATTTCAGCTTCTGATTGTAACCCTTCATCAACTAAAATTATCTTATCAGAGGATACATGGCCCATCAACTTAGTTCATTTGGCCTTCATTTTTTTATTTGTTCTCAGCTAAATTATTTCTACAATTCTGTGATTCAGTGACTAAATAAGTTAGGGATATCAATCTTTGCCTCATCTCCATTCTAGTTGTAACTAATATTATCATTTCTGAGAGTCCGAGGTCTTCACTTAAGTTCTTTAGTTTTTCTCTAGTGGCTTCCTCTCCATTATTCAGTTTTTGCGCAACTCCTTATCATTGTTCATTCTCACTAGCTTTGGATATGGCTTGCATAGCTCTTATCATTTCACCAAGGGCAGCTATTCTTAGTGGTCAGTTGTTCTAGTTTGTCCCACTCTATGAGCCATAGCTCATTCTTCTCTGTTATGCAACTCTTAACTCTTGTGACTTGCATTAGTATTAGTTAGCTCTCACAATAACTCAATAAAGAAAAGGAGAATGCTACCTAGTTTCCTCCTCTCCTACAAAAAGCTGGAGTCACCAAGAGGACTATACTCTTTCCCATTTCCTCTTTGGCTCGTCTCAACTTAAACCACATGTGATTTAATTTTCTCTGATACCATATGATTATGTAGTTAATGTTAGTTGTCTGTATATTTGTCGTTGATTTCAAGTTAGATGCATTCATGAAACTTGCAGAGATTCTGAAATTGCAGATGTTCTGATCAGATTGTAGGGTTTAGATGTTCCAGATTGAATCAGCCTTGGCTTCTATGGTAGCAGCACATCATTGAGGGTCTTGTGCCTTAGACCTGGTAGAGGAAACATGTTAGTATGATGATAAAACAGTAAATCAGTTTTCAGCACCTTTGTTAAAAAGATCAGATTTTGCTTACCATTCTGTCCTCTACATTCTCGAACTCATGATTAATGGCAGATTTGTTGCAGAATGTATCTAATTTTGATTGGTGAATGGGTTTCTATTTATAACTGGGATTTCATCTGAAACATTAAGCAACAACAAAGTTTTAATTTACATTGGTTAATAACAGTTATACCTGTTGACAGTTAGCAGTTGTTAGAAGTTGTTAATCGGTTGTAACTGTCTTGGACAGTTAGTCATTTGTTTGGAAACAGTTTTCATTTCATATTGGTGACAAAAAGCTTTGAGAGTTAATTTTGATAATGCTGATAAGACTGTCATAGTATGTGAAGGTAATCAAACTTTAAGTATAATGGTCTTCTGAAGAAACATCAGTAATGAACGAGAGGAGATGTTGAGAGTACGTGTTTCAAGAGTGCTGTAAGCCTGTAAGTGAACAATATTCAATTAAAGATAAAAGGCTCTAATTGAGCAATCTCCAATAGAAAGACAAGTGCAAATAATTTAAAGGATAAATCAGATCAGTTCTTTTTACAGTGGGATATCATGATGTTCTTGGCTTGAGTTTGTGTACTGGAAACCTGAAGGAGATTTTCAATTCTCAGACTTTAACACTGTGTTTGTAGATTGTCAAGTGTAAAGTTGTTTACAGATATCTGCAGATAACAACATCCAGTTTGTGATAATTTGTTTGTATAATATTTTAATACTGTTAATTGTAATACTTCAGGTCTGAGAATAAGTTACCTAATCTATAACATCCTATGGTTGGTGCCTCAAGGATTCTGGGTTGGTGCTCTGATTGAAGAGTTTGTGATAGCAACAGTTGGTTCTCTTTAGTAAGGGATTGGGTGATTCCTTAGGGTTGGTGCCCTTAAAACATTGTAATTGAATTATTCTTGAGGCTGGATTAGAACAGGTAAGTTTTGTTTGAACTAAGATTGTACTTTTCTTCTTTATTGAGATAAGTAAAACTTTGTCAAACTGCTGTTGTTGATTTCTTTAACTTTGGTAAACTATTATGGTTGTATTCTTATTGTCTTATTATTTTTTTTGGTTTGTTTTCTTTATGCATCACTTAAGTTATGTCCTTTTTCTGTTATATACATTCGAATCCAACTTTGTCTGTGGATTTTAAGATTCATGACTATAGATATTGCAGCATGATATTATGTTTAGTAATTGGTAAATTGTCATTAACTTTTGTATTATCCAATTCATTGATTGCCTGTTTACTTTCAGGCTCTATTCTGGCAACAACAAAACTACTATGGTGTTGACTTGACACCATTGCATGGATCTGCTTTTCAGGGCTATTTTTCTCAGGTGTGACTCTCAGTTTACTTATAGGGAGAATGGAGCAATTGTAGTTTTTATTGCAGAAAAAACTCAATTTATTCTTGTCGTACAAGCTTAATGATGGAAATGAGAATTGTCGTGGTTTAAATTTATTTTACGTTCTGAGTGACCTTCAACAAAATCTTTATCAACAATCAATTATCTGATTAGTTTTTCTTTTTTATTTATTTTGGTTACATTTAAACTATAATTCAAGTATGTTCAGGACGTTGTTTGAAACAACACATGTCTTTCAATTTCTATAGGCCTGCAGTTCCATGCTACTGTTGTTGCATCAGGGCTTTGATCCTACAGAAAGAAGGGCATTTTGCTGTGACAGTATGCGAAGGCAATCTTGGTGAACGTTTATGAAGAGAATTACTAGCAATTCTTAGCCTTTCTGACATAACTCTATTGCTAACCCATATAGCTGGGGGCTGGGGGCTGGCTGGCTAGATAGTAGGGCGGTCAATCCTTGTTTGAGTTCCTTCCAATAAATGACTGAATGAAGGATTCCTCTTCAAAGATTTATCTCTTTGTTCCAGTTCCGGGCGACCATAAGAATAAATATCACTTGACCGTTTTACCAACGGTTCCCACCTAACCAGAAATGACCAGGAACAAGCAATTATACCTCCTACCCACCCCAACTTTGTAAAATTCCCTCACCCTCGATGGAACTACCTCTCTCACTCATCCTGGGTGGGAGGGAATTTGGATTTTCATTTGAGAGAGTTGTTTTCAGATTTACAAATAGTACCTGCTTTGTTATGCTTTTGCTCATGTGTAAGCAACAAAGCATGCATTGAGGGCAAATATTGTGATACATAGATTTTCCCCTTTAGGTCTAACAATTATTTCCAATAGTTGCATTCATGGAGCTGCTGCTACAAACAGTTTGGTGACACATGATAAGCATGGTTATAGTAGAGAATATTTTAGATTTTGGCACATGGTGTATGCATATTGTGATGCAGCTGCGATTAACAATGCACAGGATCAACTAAGGATGACCTATTTTAAAATGTGAATGTCATGTGTTGGAAAGTGTTCATGATATTCTCATTTTCTTTTACGGTATTGAATCCAACTTTTAGGTGCCCTTTAGTAAAATTTATTTCAGAATACTCATTCATTTTGATGCTGATATAAATTGTTTTTAACGATTAGCAAAGCTGTATCTTTCAGTTCTATTGGCTTTTTTTAATGTTTTTAAAATAAATAAACGTCAGTAGTTTACATGGCTTTTCAACTGTCAAAATAGCATATAAAGGTAAAGACTACAAATAAAGTGTGAGAGCATCCAACGAGGAGTGGATTATGATAGCTATAGAATGATAACTATCATATGTACAAAAGCATACAACAGAGAATAATTACAATCAGGAGACCTGAATTAATAATTCCACACTTCATCAGGCTAATGCGTCATATGTTTTTCTTACAATATGATGCTCTTTCAGTAATTCAGTGCTGCTAGGGATCTATGCTTATTTTAAACTAGTCTGGGCCATGTACATTGCCTATGAGTATGAGGGCCTGGTTGAAAGACAGGTGGCAAGAATGACATACCTGCCTTAGCAGTCTCTATTGTCCCACCGGCATTATTAGCCTTGGGCATCGTTTCAAAATCATTTCCTGCAAGGAAAACATTACTAGAGTTAATACATCCATTCCGGATGTATATGGTAAATAGATCACGTTTTGCATTCAGATCAAACTTGAAGAAGGGGCTGAACTTTGTATTAAGATCATGTTGGAAGAGGGGGCTGAACTTTGTATTAAGATCATGCTGGAAGAGGGGGCTGCAAAAACTAAATTTATACAGGGAGATTTTCAGACATTTCACCAGTGGCCCTTCTCCTTGGACTTCAATATATGAGTGGAGTGCAACCCAGGGCCAAAAGAAAGGATTGTGAGGAGGTGGATGATGCTAGTGAACAATAATTCTTATGGTTTTCCATTTTTGTTGTCTTAACTCGTTATTTTAAGGAGGCTTTTGGCAAGAATTTTAAAGTAAGTTAGTCTTTTGTGCCTTCTGGCAAAATCCAAATAAGATATGATTTGGAATGAGAATTATTCCAATGTTAATTTGGTGATGGAGAATCCATGGATGATGTTGGTCTAGTGAATGTTTGCTGAGATCTCCTTTTGTTTATTGTGTGTTTCTTGTCATTCATGGCTTGATGTAGAACTGTAGGAAAGTCATAGGGCCCTATGCGATGATATCTGTTATTTGGAAGGTTTGTATTCAGAGTCATGTAGTTTCCACAGTCCATGGAGATGTATGGCAGATTTTCTGGCTTAAACTGTGTGCAACTTTTTAATCATCAATGTTTCAGATCATACTACATGATGCATCATCAGGATGAAACAGAGAGAGCAGAGTATTTGTATTTGTTTCTCTTAGTGGTGCAGAATGATTGTGTTGAAACTTGCATAAAAAGACCTTAATTGTGTGTTTGGGTTCAAGGCTTTGAGTTGCAAAGCTTGAGTTTGAATATACCTTTAAAGGATGGAGGCAACAATTTAATAGTTGGAGAGTTACTCATTGTTAAAACCTTATATATTTATGAAGGTTGATTAACCTTTCAAAGAAGGTGTTAAGGGGATTTATGAATATTATTGATCGGGCATTGGAAAAATTAAGCGGGTCATCCAGATTTTGGTGGAGGAGGGAGTTGTAGATTTTTTAATGAAAACTGTTACACCTCATTGACATTGTTTCAGTCCTTTTCAAGGAAGAAATTTTGCATGTCTGTTGATACTTGGTTTAGATCCTAACTTGATGAAATGTTGGGTGATCAGGTTGTGGAGCTTGTGGGCAAGAATCTTGATTTTTTAAAAGACAAATGGGAGGCTATTGTGGTCCTTGATTCTCTCTGATTCTATGTCCTAGAATTTGTTAGCATTATAACCGTTTTGTCCTTGCTGTGTTGTGGCTTATGGAGTAGCTTGACTGTTCCTTTTTTCTAAGCTCGTGTTTGTTGCTGTTCATGTTTGGTTGTACTGCTGCCATTAAGGTTTATTGCTGTAAAAGGAAGTGGACCATTTTCAAACCCTTTTTCGACCCTTAATAAAAAATAAAAAACCAATTATAAAAATTGGATCCCATTTAATTTTATTGAATGGGATGCTTGAAATAAAGGAGCCCTTTTGGACTCGGTATGGAAAGGCCATGGCAAATGAGTGAATATGGTGAAGGATGATGTTGTGACTGATCATTTTTTTGTCACTTGAGATATATGTTTGGCAAAGTGAAGGTTGTAGTTTGTTTGGGAGATCGCACATTGCAACTTTTCTATGAATATATTCAAACCATCATTTAATGGAGGAAGGAGAAGATGAACAACCCTTTACACAGCTACATATGCAGTGAATCTAAAAGATGTAATAGAGAGGTGTTTGTTGATGACAATGAGGATAAGTGGTCTATGAAGGCCTTCAAGAAAATGTGGAGGAGGATGCTGAGGGCTAAATGCATCAAATTTGTTGAACTCAATGACATTAAGTTTGAGAGTTTGGTTATGATGGAAAGACAAACTAATGTAAGAAGAAAGACCTAGCAAGTTGGAGACAGTTATATGGGACTTTGTGATTGCTATGAAGAATTGCCATTCACTGCTTTTTAGAGGTTTTGATTTCCTTTGTTGTTGAGAGGATTTTGTCTACATTTAGTTTTATACACCTGGTCAAGAAGAACATGCCTATCTATGAAACAAAAAGCTTGTTGCTTTACATAGTGCCTTGCATCTCATTTATTGGAGGCCAAATGTGTGCAAGGAGAATCCAACAACACGGTGGGGGTGTACAGACTGAGGAGCTAATATAGTTTGATGAGGACTAGGATTTGCTATCAATGCTAGTTCTATTCTTTTTGTAGGAGCTAGATGAGTATAGCAGTTTTAGTGAGGAGTAGTTATTGAGATTTCTATTTGATGATTTACTCTGAATCATAGTTGAACTACTCGCCAAAAGCAAAAACTCGCCAACTAAAAAATTTGCCTAAATGTAATTAGAAATGCAGTTTTTTTTTGTAAAATTCAATGAGGAGATGCATCCAAGGAGTTAATAAATGAGTACACAACAGAAAAAAGCCAAGTCTAGATATATTTAATCGATTTAAATCTAAATTTGGTACAAAATGGCATCCTTGTGTGGAATGCTAATGGCTGGTAGCCTGATAGTCTGAAGCAAAATTAAAATAGCAAATTGTTTTTGTAAAACTAAAAGTAAGTACAACATCAAAGTAGTTTACATCTTCCGCTTCCTAGCTCTAGTAAAAACAAGGGGAGAGTTAGAAATAGGGGGTCTAGTCCTAGGAGTCCATTGTGGCTGTGCCTCCTTGCTCGGCACAACTGGCTGTGGCTCAACATCCATTTTGGTTGTAGCTGCTGGTGGCACTGGCAATGACTCCTCCTACTCATACTTAACCTCCTCATCCTCCTCAATGTCATCCAGTCTGAATTCAAATCCACCCCCCTCCTCCTCCATAGCTTGCCTCTCCAAATTATAGATGTCATCCTCAGTAAACAATGAAGGCTGCTCCTGCAATGTCCAATCACTGTAGGGATCTATATCATCCAAATCTATTGGACCAGCTGGTGTTTCCTCTACCTTCCTTGTGCACAACTGAAGATCATATTGCACAAAGACAAAAATCGAGTTCAAAATCCACTTCAAATTTGCTTCAAATCTGCTTCAAATCGACTAAAATTGCTGCGAATGACCTTGGAGAAGCTTGGGAGGCTGTTTTTCCTCTTGAGCAGCAAAAGAGTGTGAAAAAAAAATTGAAATGCCTTTTTTGACGTCCTTGCCCTTTTTTACTAGTGCGGTCGATTTTTTTAACTTGGACTCGCCAAGTTTTTCTCAAAATAACTCATACAAACTAAGAGATGATGAAATAGAAAAATTAAAATAGCAAATTGTTTTTGTAAAACTAAAAGTAAGTCCAACATCAAAGTAGTTTACATCTTCCGATTCCTAGGTCTAGTCTAATAGCCTCAGACTATCAGGCTAATGGCTGGTAACCTGATAATCTGAAGCAAAATTAAAATAGCAAATTGTTTTTGTAAAACTAAAAGTAAGTACAACATCAAAGTAGTTTACATCTTCCGCTTCCTAGCTCTAGTAAAAACTAGGGGAGAGGTAGAAATAGGGGGTCTAGTCCTAGGAGTCCGTTGTGGCTGTGCCTCCTTGCTGTGCCTCGACATCCATTTTGGTTGTAGCTATTGGTGGCACTGACAATGACGACTCCTACTCATCCTTAACCTCCTCAATCTCCTCAATTTCATCTAGTGTGAATCCAAATCCACCCTCCTCCTCCTCTATAGCTTGCCTCTCCAAATTATAGATGTCATCCTCGGTAAACAATGAATGCTGCTCCTGCGATGTCCAATCATTGTAGGGATCTATATCATCCAAATCAATTGGACTAGCTGGTGTTTCCTCTACCTTCCTTGTGCACAACTGAATTTTATATTGCACAATGACAAAAATGGAGTTCAAAATCCACTTGAAATTTGCTTCTAATTCGCTTCAATTCGACTAAAATTGCTGCGAATGGACCCTGGAGAAGCTTGGTAGGTTGTTTTTCCTCTTGAGCAGCAAAAGTGAGTGAAAAAAATAATTGAAATGCCTTTTTTGACGTCCTTGCCCTTTTTTACTAGTGCGGTTGATGTTTTTAACTTGGACTCGCCAAGTTTTTCTCAAAATAACTCATACAAACTAAGAGATGATGAAATAGCAAATTGTTTTTGTAAAACTAAAAGTAAGTACAACATCAAAGTAGTTTACATCTTCCGCTTCCTAGCTCTAGTTTGATAGCCTCAAACTATCAGGCTAATGGCTGGTAGCCTGGTAGTCTGAAGCAAAATTAAAATAGCAAATTGTTTTTGTAAAACTAAAAGTACGTACAACATCAAAGTAGTTTACATCTTCCGCTTCCTAGCTCTAGTAAAATCTAGGGGAGAGGTAGAAATAGGGGGTTAGTCCTAGGAGTCCGTTGTGGCTGTGCCTCTTGCTCGACACAACTGGCTGTGGCTCGACATCCATTTTGGTTGTAGTTGCTGGTGGCACTGGCAATGACTCCTACTTATCCTTAACCTCGACATCCTCCTCAATGTCATCTAGTGTGAATCCAAATCCACCCCCCTCCTCCATAGCTTGCCTCTCCAAATTATAGATGTCATCCTCGGTAAACAATGAAGGCTGCTCCTGCGATGTCCAATCACTGTAGGGATCTATATCATCCAAATCAATTGGACCAGCTGGTGTTTCCTCTACCTTCCTTGTGCACAACTGAAGATCATATTGCACAAGACAAAAATCGAGTTCAAAATCCATTTCAAATTTGCTTCAAATCCGCTTCAAATTGACTAAAATTGCTGCGAATGACCCTGGAGAAGCTTGGGAGGCTGTTTTTCCTCTTGAGCAGCAAAAGAGATTGTGAAAATTAAAATTGAAATGCCTTTTTTGACGTCTTTGCCCTTTTTTACTAGTGCAATCGAGTTTTTTAACTTGGATTCACCAAGTTTTTCAAAAAAACTCGCACAAATTTTTTTGCGAGTCAATGGCAAGTTTACTTGTTAAGGGAAAAAACTTGCGAGTTTTTTGCAACTCGGCAATTTTTCCATCTATGCTCTAAATATTGAGCATGTTACTTAAACTATCGAAGCATTTTCACTTTGGCATTTATATTTGATTTTCAGTTCATATGTTGTATTTCAAATACTTGCACTTCATGAATTGTACTTTTGGGTGATTGTATTAGACGGATCGATAGATCAATGGATTGGTATTGTAAATTGAGCTGTTTGTATTTATACTAATCTTGTTATAGTTTAAGAAAAAATCATCATCTCTTAGTTTGTATGAGTTATTTTCTATTGTTGTAATTTAGGTTATACATATGTATATAGATATGTTTTAGCATGCATCCACAAGTAGCATCGCTGCCATCATCAAAATTAATGAAATATTTTACCATCCTGCAAACATTTCCCCTTGCCACCATGTATGTGCCTCTGCCCACATGTCTCCATGTGCTTAGAATTTAGAGAAGCACTGGTTTTAGGGATAGATAATAAATTTTAGGCATGTAAATTAAAAAGGAGGCTGGATTTTTGGTTTCCATGTATAATTGGATGAATAAAAATGCTTATAAACAGTGAAGCATGCAATGATGTTTTTAATAACTAGGCAGCTAATGTTTTCTTTGTTTTTTATTATTGCTTAAATTCAGTTTTTATTTTCTGCATTTATGATTGACCTTGACCTTATGTTTGAATGTACAGCCTGTAGTGGATGCTTTTGATCCCAGAATGCTCATTGCTCCAGCTATATATCATACAATAGACTTCACTAAGGTCAAGGTAAATATGCATTTCCAATGGAGGTGTTCAATACCATAAGGCTATTCTATTTGAAGAGAAAAATAATCTATAAAAATTATATAGTGTTTGCTTTTCTTATACAATTAAACTGCATTTATAAATTTTGATATATGTATTTAATAGAATTTCTGACTGAAAGTGGGAAAATGACTAAACTTGTTTATCGATTGGTTCACTGGATATCTTCTAAGAAGTTGCCCCTATAGTTCTCCTTTCTTATTTTACATCATATGCTAAGGCTTTTATCTTCTTAGAGTCTGATTTATTTTTATTCATAAGGCCATTTTACAGAAAAATCTTGTGTGAGTTAACTACTCAGTTACTTTTAAAGAAATGTTGATGGTGTTTTATCATATTTGTTGTTTTAAATAAATAGATGTCTGAAAGGTGAAAGTGTTTTTTTTTTGTTTGGAGAACAACTGACATTTAATGGTCATAAGATGATTCTATTGGCATATATGTGTATATTGCCTATAGAAAATTGAAGATCCTGGGTTGCAGTTACAGTGACAACTTAATGTTAACTGAAGGTACCTTGATGCAAAATGATAGTAGACCCTTATTTTTCGATTTTGAGCAAGCATGACTCTGAGGAATCTTTGACCTTGTTACAATCACATTTCCTTCCTATAGGGCTCCCTTGAAAGAAATTTCTGATATAACATTTCATTTGATTTATTAATTGTTCTAGAGGATATTTTCTCTAGGTGTGTGGAAAATCATAGTAAAAAGATCATAGGAATAGCCCTCCATAGTGAAGCATCACAAATAAATAAATACATAGATAATCTCCTTCTTGTTGTATTGCTCTCAGATTCTTTTCTAAAGGTGTCATATGGTTTAGACTGGCACCATATTGTAAATGAGGTTTGACAAGAACTGGTTAAATATTCACATAATATTATAATGTTGATATTATGTTGCATTAGGGTTCTGCCTTTGTTGATATTTTTTTTCCAGGGTTAGGTGTTGGTGTATTATATAATTGAAAAGGGAAATTCTGATATGTAAAAGAAACACCACCATTCTATGGGACACATCTGGTGGGGTTCTAGGTGACATTTCATGGACTTGGAGGGGACATCTCTTATTTTCCGGATTGGACAACCTGTTCCTTTTGGTGCATAAAATATAAAAGGTAACTTATAAAGAGAAAAAAAATGCTAAAACACCTAAAATTAGAAGGGGGATGTGATTGCAAATGCAACACATTGTATTCAAATGTCAGCTGCTTTTAATTTTTTAATATTTTTAAATAGTTATGCCTGCACTATATCCAAACTTTGGGAAAATATTTGTCATCCTTGAAAGTTCCCCATCACCTGCCACTGTCCTGAGGATTGTTATTGCAAATGCAATAGATTGTATCCAAATTTCAGCTGCTTTAGATTTATTCAAGTTGTTTTATTTGTTATGCTCGCACTGTCTCCAACATTTGGGAAAATATTTGGCATGCTTGAACCCTTGTGTTCACCCCTTCCTGCCTCAGCTTCCCCAATCTTGGAAAATTGGGGAAACAACTGATTGAGATTTGGTCTAGCCAGGCATATAGGCATCCCTAGTTATATAGTTAGAACCAAATGCAGTAGCAGTGCAAGTATGTGTCATTTTCACTTATATTATTATGGTCCAATATGGACTTGAATTGTTTTTTAATTTTGTCTTTTTAAGAAAGTGAAGCTTCCAAGGTAATAGAAAAGTTGAGACACAGTTTGCAGTACCGATATTGTATGGGTACATGGGCATCTAATGAAGAGCCTAGCAATGTAGTGTGGGTAGTTTTATTTATATTCATTAGCATTCCTTGATGGAGGAAACCTTCTCAGGGAGTAGGACAATCCCCTATACTATGGAATATATGGAAATAGTGCTTCGTAAGTCAAAATTAATGAGTAATTGGAGTTTTGGAGAGGTGAAAAATGACACATACCAAGAAACGCCATTATGTTCCCAACACACTGAAAATTCAAAGAAACATAATTTGTTTTATTTGGGAGAAATCTATTTGTCACTTGCTCTACTGTAACCGAACTTGCCATAGCTTTTTTGATTATCTCTTTAGGCATCTTGTAATGTTCACCCTTGTTTTTTCTTTTTTAATCTTTTCTATTGAAGGGTTTGATAAACAACACTTGCCAAATGCATGAAAGATGTTTTCTCATGAAGGAAATGTGATTCATATTACGCAGAGTAAACAATAACAAAAACATAACATATAGCAATATAAAATGACGATAATAAACAACAAAACATGGCCAGAAAGATGTATCCTTTTATCCTAGAATGTAATGTCTACAAGCAAATAATAATGTTTTCCAAGACAACCATGAAGTATATATAGTTCCTGGCAGTTACTTGAGAGTACCAACTGTTGGAACTACCAACAACATATCAGAGACAATGTCATTACATCGCCAGTTATTACTTAACAAAACATTATTTATTTGTCATGGCGAAATTGTTGACTACATCAACTCCCCCCAAAAAGAAGTCAGTGTTCCATATGATGGAAAAACAAAATGGGGCTAGAGAACACAACTTATTAAGAAACAAGAGGGTGAGAGGATGCAGACAAGTAGAAGATGTTGAAATGGATGTAGCCCTCAAGGTGGAAAGCCTTTCAAGTAGCCATTGTACTTGCTCTGTACAGAGTTGCAGATCATGTTCAGCCACTAGTTGGTGTTCCCGTGACCTCTTCACCATTTTCATGACTTCCTTCAAATCCTTCTTGCACTTCTCCACTTCTCGAGCCTTGACCTCTTGGTGCCCCTCCATTTCTCCCAACTTGACATCCTTCCTTGCCAAGATAGGGTGCTGCTACTCCAATTGTTCCTCCAAAGCCACATGATGCTGCCACTCAGAGGTGTGAGCTGTGTCTCTTTAGCAAGCTGCTCCTGCACAAGTGCCATCTTAGTCAATAATTCTTTCCGCATAGTCTCCCGGGCAGCCTCGACCTGGGGAAGTACTTTTGTTTCCCCATGCTGGTAAAGACGATCACCCACCTCTACATCTGAACCTTCGTGCTTGTTGATTGTTTTTACGCACTATGCAACACAATCTAAAATACTAAGTATTCTATCCTCTCTTGAACAAACACTCCCCAAATGCTAAGTTGTGTGATCAAGTGGGACGATTCCAAGGTTCTTGAATGTCAGGTCTTGACGTGCTCTTGGATAGACTTAGTTGTTTGATGTGATATTGCTTGAATCACAAGGTGGACTTACGTTGAATGGTTGAATGCTTGAAATGTCGCTGGAACCTAAGTCACCGTGTTCGCCGAATTTTCGGCTTCAGGTTTGAAATTCGGTGAACCTATGAAAACGTTATAAAATTTGTAAAAAATCGTCTGAAATTTGTACGTCATAGAGGTTAGCATTTTTTTAGGTTATATTCGCCGAAGTTCTGACGCATTTCGCAGAGGTTTGAAGGTCGTTTGTCTTTTGAAGGGTTTTTTCCTCTCGTTGTTCGTCGACGTAAGTTGCCTGTTCGTGCTGCCAAACCGCCATTGGAACACTTTTGTGCTTTGTGCGTGTGAGCCCTTGCCTCGCCACCGTTGTTTCCCCACTGTGCCCCCATCGCCGTTGTTTCCCCGCAATGCTCTGTCGCTTTCTTAGCTTACAATTTGATATAGTTTTTTGCTCGATAGCTTATGATTTAATATTGAATGTATGTTAGGAGAGTTTTAAATTAAAGATTTCATATTAATATTAAAAAGATTTAATAATATGATATCTTTAAATAAAAATAGATTTCATCTTAAATAGATTTAATATTAATCTTTAATCTATTAAATAGATTTAATCTTTAAAGATTTCATATTAATATTAATAGATTTAATCTTTAATCTATTCATATTGATTATTTGTAATGTCCCCTTTTTAGCGCAACATGATATGGGGTGTCGCTAGCCTATTCTGACACGGTCCCGAAGGCTAACAAGGACATTGGTGGGATCCTGAGGTGTTTTGGCCTAGGTGTTTTCAGTTTCAGGCCAATCGGTGCTGCTCTGATAGGGTTTCTAGACACTTACTATTTATAGTAAGTTAGTCGCCAAGCAGTGACTTGAAATTTTTAGTGTTTCCCTGGTTGGCATAATTATTAGTAAAAAATATTTGAAGGCGACAATGATTTAAAGGGATTATCAACAATGTTTTAATATTTAACGATAAAGTGTAAAGTTAAATTAAATATTTAACTTTAACCTTATATTATAAGGTTGGGAATATAAAGTAATGTTTAAAATATTAAAAGTTCCCTTTAATGTGTACATTGTGGGAAATAATATTTTATTCTAAAATGTATTATCCCACATTTAGGAAATGAAGTGTTTGCATCCAGGAAGAAGATATAAATTGAGGTTGAGAGCTCTCTTTTGGGGTATGCTTGGATGAGATTAATGTTATGCTGTTGGATTTCGTAGAGATCTGATTATTGGGCTTGGAGGACGGAATCCCTCTTTGCTAGCATTCTCTTCGCTGTTGAAAGACACAGTCAGGAGGATTAATGGTGTTTTCATTCAGGAAACACATTGGGCTTCATCTGGTGCTCTCGCATGAAGTTTTTACAGGGGTTTGAAAGTGCAGATTTGAAGATAGTGATTTTGCTACAGTGCCGCGTGAATAGTGTTTTTGCTACAGTACCGCGTGAATAGTGTTTTGCTACAGTACCGCGTGAATAGTAAAAATGCTACAGTGCCATGAATAGTGCTGCTATAGTGCATGAACAATGTTGGTATGAAGTTTACTTGTTTTTCCTGCTGATTAGAAGTTTGGAAGGCTACCATTACATCTGCAGACCACTACAACATTCAATTCCAGGTTTTTTCTATCATATTTTCATAACTAAGCATTGTAATTGTTGAATACAAACCTGAATAATTGTCGCAGCCCATAAGGCAGTTGAATGTGCACATTTATATTGCAAATCAGTATTTAACAACAAATAAGAAGTTTCGGGTTTTGCATATATTGTTGTATGTTTGTCAAGTGTTTGATAAAATGCCATGTTGATTATTAAGCAATTTAATTGATATCACATAGTAGTTTGCAAGTCTCTTTCAAAATGAAAATAGGGGTGGTCATTTCAGTGGTATCAGAGCTATAAGTACTACCATCCTGTGGAGGTCTTACAGAGACTATGGAACAGCTATTAGAGGGAAAAGTGTTTGACAAAATATCAAAACACTAAAATCAGAAATTAATGAATTAAAAAACATGCTAAGCGTGTATGTTTAAGCATGCAACAGGGGCCTTATAACTTCCGCCATACCAAAGCAAGACAAAACAGAAATTTGAACTCACAGAGCGAGCAGTCTAGTTCATCCGTGCAGGTGGACATAAAATCCAGTCATACAGACATAGAGGAGATATTCTTTGATCAGGACAGCAGTATGGGTGACCGAGATGATAGGAATACCGGTCCAGATCAGGGGGAGGTAATGTTCAGACAGTTACTGGGTACGTTAGAGCAAGGGTAGCGTATGCAGTAGGAGCAGAATAGGCGAATGGAGATGATGTTGCAACTTATGGCTAGATAGATGGGCGTCAATATTAATCCAGGTGATGCCAACAATGGAAACAATAACAATGGGGGAAACGATAACAATAGGGGCAATGATAATAATGGAGACTGAGGCAACAACAATGGCCTTGAGAATAACATTAATGGTAATAATGGACATGGCAACAATGGGAATGAGGCGGATAACTTTAGACACGTTGCACGCCCAGCTCGAACAGCGAGCTCGAGACCTCTTCTACCCACCTTCCCACCTAGGGGTCCGGTTCAACCAGTGAACGAACCGCAGATTACTGAGTTACAGGGTCAGTTCAGGAGGGACTGGGAGGCCAGTGGACCTGAGTTTCAGGCAGATATTTCCCTCAGAGATTATATGGACCTGAGGATGAGACATATGCCTAGAGCAGGAGGGAGGAATCAAAATTTTGAGCTGAGAAAGAAAGTTGGAAAACTTTCCTTGCCTTATTATGATGCTTCAGGGAAGATGACCGCACGAGCTTCGGTGCAGAAGGTAGATACATACTTGTAGCTAAATCCTATGCCTGAGGAGGAGGCTATCAAGTATGCGGCTATGCATTTGGACGACGTTGCGCATGAATGGTGGCATCATGGCATGGTGACTCTGGGGCATAATCAGATTACATCCTATGAGGAATTCACAGAAAGATTGATTGAGAGATTTGACACTAGGGATCCCGAGTTACATTTCAAGGAGCTAGCACAGTTAAAACAGTCAGGTTCTGTGGATGCTTACATCGCCGAGTTTCAGCGTTTGTCTGTACTTGTTACTGATATCTCTCCTAGGAGATTGGTGGTGTTATTTTGTGATGGGCTTGCTGATCCATTACGTGGTTGGGTGAAGGGACATGATCCACTCACCTTAGCAGAAGCAACTAAAAAGGCACGAGATTAAGGAAAATACCATTCAACAGATTCTTCCTACGGCAAGGACAAAGACAAAAAACCATTTCAGAAAGAGTATAACAAACCCAAAGAAGGATCAAAAGGACTAGACAGTGAAACCTTGAATGAACTTCGAAAGAAGAAACTGTGCTTCCAGTGTAGAGAGCCTTGGGACTTATCTCATAAATGCCCTCTCAAGGCTAAGGCAAATCAAATGGAGTATTTTTCAGCAGAGGAGTCAGAGTCAGAGGGGGAGGATCAACACTCCGATTCAGATGAGGGTAACACGATAGAGAAGAGCAGCATTCCTAAGAATGATAGATCGTTGGCACGCTTGACAGGGGCCCAAAAGGCAATCACATTTAAGGTCAGGGGTACTATCCAGGGGCAGAAAGTGATATCTCTCATTGACACTGGGGCTACACATAACTTTATAGATACATAGTTGGTAGCCAGGAGAGGCTTATAGACAGAGGAGCATGATGGTTTTAGAGCCATGGTGGCTAATGGCCAAAAGCTATTATGTACTCAGAAGGTTTCAAATCTTCACATTAGATTTGGAGATGGCTATGAGTTGGAGGATGATTTCTATGTTGTGGACATGGGAGATTACGACGTCATCCTCGGTATGACATGGATGGCATCGCTGGTTGAGTTCACTTGCAACCTAGCGAAATTGGAAATGAGGTTTTAGCATGAGGGTAGGACTGTTGTTCTCAGGGGACTTTCAGATGGGAGTTGTAGGGTAGTCTCTTTGAGGAGAATGGAGAGACTTTTTCGGCATAATGACATAGAGTGGGCAACAGAGTGCTTAGTTATGCCATCTTCACCGGAGCCTCGGGTGAAGAGTCATCCACCAGATATACAGGAGATTCTTGACAGACATGCCAAGGTATTCAGTGATATTCCTCACGGGGTTCCTCCTGACAGGGGTGCAGAGCATGTTATTGAGCTCAAGGAGGGAGCCAAACCAGTGATGATCACTCCCTATCGTCATCCTAAAAAACATAAAGATGAGATAGAGAAGGCAATTAAGGAGCTGTTGGAAATGGGGCACATCAGGCCTAGCAAAAGCCCCTTTGCTTCAGCTGTAGTTCTGGTAAAGAAGAAGGATGGGACAATGCGCATGTGCATCGATTATAGGGCATTGAATAAGAAAACAATAAAAAACAGATATCCCATTCCTCGGATTGATGAGTTGATTGATGAATTGCATGGAGCATGCTTTTTCACCAAAATAGACTTACGGTCTGGATACCATCAGGTCAGGATGAGGGCAGAGGACATTGAGAAAACTGCCTTCCGATGTCACTATGGCCACTTTGAGTTTATGGTTATGCCATTTGGACTAACCAATGCACCCGCCACATTTCAGAGTTGTATGAACCAGGTATTCATGGAGCAGTTGAGGAGATTTGTCTTGATCTTCTTTGATGACATCTTGGTGTTCAGTAAGACCTGGGAGGAACATTCATAGCATTTGGAGGAGGTATTATCTATCCTAGAGAGAGAGTCTTTGTATGCCAAGGAGTCTAAGTGTGAGTTTGGTATGACAGAATTACTATACCTTGGGCATATTATTAGTGCAGATGGAGTTCGAGTAGACCCTGAAAAGATGAGAGCTATAGTTGATTGGCCTACTCCTACGAACCTCACACAGCTTAAGGGATTCTTTGGTCTTTGCGGATTCTATAGAAGGTTTGTTAAGGGTTTTTCACAGACGGCAGCGCCTTTGACAGGTCTCACCAAGAAGGGGGCCTTCGTGTGGACAGGGGCAGCACAGAGGTGTTTTGAGCATTTCAAGCAGGTAATGTCTTCATGTCCAGTTCTAGCTCTACCAGATTTCACGAAGCCTTTTGAGCTTCATTGTGATGCATTGGGTGATGGGATTGGAGCAGTATTGATGCAGGAGAAGCATCCCATTGCATTCGAGAGTAGGAAGCTCTGGGGAGTTGAGAGGAGTTATTCTGTCTATGACCGGGAGATGTTGGCCATAATGCATGCATTGGCCAAATTCCAATCATATTTGGTAGGTGGGCGTTTTGTGATCAAAACTGATCACAACAGTATTAAATACTTCATGAACCAGCGTGATCTTAATGACTGGCAACAGAAATGGGTTACTAAAGTGCAGGCTTATGACTTTGACATAGAGTTTGTCAAAGGTAAGAAAAACGTGGTGGCTGATGCCTTATCTCGGAGACTTCACTTATGTGCTCTGGCAGAGATTTCAGGAGATTGGAGAGATCGGATTATAGCAGAGTATGTCAGAGATGCTTGGGCTTCTGGATTGATTTCAGGTACTATACAGGATGATCTCTATGAGGTGATAGATGGATTGATCAGAGTTCAGGACAGGGTTTATTTGATTCCGTCATCACATTTGAGAGAGGTGATACTGAAGGCATTTCATGATGCACCCACAGCTGGGCATTCGAGGATCTTCAAGACCTACAGGCAGATCCGAGAGCGGTTCTCATGGAGAGGGCTCAAGGATGATGTTCAGAGGTATGTCAGGGAGTGTGCGGTTTGTCAACAGAATAAGGGAGAGCACACATTTCCTGCAGGTTTATTACAGCCCTTGCCCATTCCTGATAGGAAATAGGAAAGTATTTCGATGGACTTCATCACTGGTTTACCACGAGTGCAGGGAAGGGATTGCATCTATGTGGTGGTGGACCGCTTGACGAAGTTCGCTCACTTCTTTGCTATTCCGTCCATTTACACAGCAACACAGGTGGCAGATCTTTTCTTTAGAGAGATATTCAGGTTACACAGGTTGCCCAGATTCATTGTCAGTGATCGGGATGGTAAGTTTATGAGTGTTTTTTGGCAAGAGTTGTTTAGGTTGTGTGGTACAGATCTTACACCTAGCACTAGTTATCATCCGCAGACAGATGGGCAAACAGAGATTGTGAATAAATGGGTGGAGGGATATTTGAGAAACTATGTAACTGCACAACAAAAGGCTTGGGTCAGATGGTTGCATATGGGAGAGTATTGTTATAACACCACTTATCATATGTCCATCAGGATGACTCCTTTCATGGCACTCTATGGTTATGACACACCTAGCTTCATGGATTTAGTTTTGGGGGACAGCAGAGTGCCCAAAGCCAAAAACTTATTGCAGGATAGTCAGGACATCCTGAAAGTGCTCAAGGAGAATATACAACAGGCCCAGAATCAACAGAAATTGTACGCTGATCAGCACCGAATAGAGCGCAGTTTCGAGGTAGGGGATATGGTTTACTTGAGGCTACAACCATATAGACAGTCATCACTCAAGAAGAGCGGAGCTGAAAAGTTGAAGCCTAGATTTTATGGTCCCTACAGGGTGATTCGCAGAGTGGGCGAAGTCGCCTATGAGCTTGAGCTTCCAGAGGGCAGTCGGGTGCACAATGTGTTTCATGTGTCTAGGCTTAAGAAAGCCATTGGTCAGAGTGTAGTGCCTTTTGCAGATTTACCCCCTTTGGATGAGGAGGGGAAGCTTGTGTTAGTACCTGAAGCTATTTTGGATGTCAAGGAAAGGACACTCAGGAACAGAATCGTTAAGGAATACTTGGTGAAATGGAGAGACCTGCCAGATGAGGATGCTACATGGGAGAATGAGCAGGTATTGCAACATTCAGGACCGAATTTGCTTGAGGACAAGCAATTTCAAGGGGGGCGGATTGTAATGTCCCCTTTTTAGCGCAACATGATATGGGGTGTCGTTAGCCTATTTTGACACGGTCCTGAAGGCTAACAAGGACATTGGTGGGATCCTGAGGTGTTTTGGCCTAGGTGTTTTCAGTTTCAGGCCAATCGGTGCTACTTTGACAGGGTTTCTAGACACTTACTATTTATAGTAAGTTAGTCTCCAAGCAGTGACTTGAAATTTTTAGTGTTTCCCTGGTTGGCATAATTATTAGTAAAAAATATTTGAAGGCGACAATGATTTAAAGGGATTATCAACAATGTTTTAATATTTAACGATAAAGTGTAAAGTTAAATTAAATATTTAACTTTATCATTATATTATAAGGTTGGGAATATAAAGTAATGTTTAAAATATTAAAAGTTCCCTTTAATGTGTACATTGTGGGAAATAATATTTTATTCTAAAATGTATTATCCCACATTTAGGAAATGAAGTGTTTGCATCCAGGAAGAAGATATAAATTGAGGTTGAGAGCTCTCTTTTGGGGTATGCTTGAATGAGATTAATGTTATGCTGTTGGATTTCGTAGAGATCTGATTATTGGGCTTGGAGGACGGAATCCCTCTTTGCTAGCATTCTCTTCGCTGTTGAAAGACACAGTCAGGAGGATTAATGGTGTTTTCATTCAGGAAACACATTGGGCTTCATCTGGTGCTCTCGCATGAAGTTTTTATAGGGGTTTGAAAGTGCAGATTTGAAGATAGTGATTTTGCTACAGTGCCGCGTGAATAGTAAAAATGCTACAGTGCCATGAATAGTGCTGCTATAGTGCATGAACAATGTTGGTATGAAGTTTACTTGTTTTTCCTGCTGATTAGAAGTTTGGAAGGCTACCATTACATTTGCATACCACTACAACATTCAATTCCAGGTTTTTTCTATCATATTTTCATAACTAAGCATTGTAATTGTTGAATACAAACCTGAATAATTGTCGCAGCCCATAAGGCAGTTGAATGTGCACATTTATATTGCAAATCAGTATTTAACAACAAATAAGAAGTTTCGGGTTTTGCATATATTGTTGTATGTTTGTCAAGTGTTTGATAAAATGCCATGTTGATTATTAAGCAATTTAATTGATATCACATAGTAGTTTGCAAGTCTCTTTCAAAATGAAAATAGGGGTGGTCATTTCATTATTTTATCATTTTTATTTATATTAAAGAAAAATATTTTATATAGTTAAAAATAATAATAATTTATTTTTATTTATTTTAAAGAAGATAAATAATAATTTATATAAGCCGAATTTCACCCGAATTTTTTTTTCGAATTTTTGCCCTTGCCGAATTTCATCCGAATTTTATAGTTGCCGAACTCTAACTCGAATTCGAACGCGGTGACTTAGGCTGGAACATGGGATTTAACTTGATTTTGAGAAGAAGGAAAAAAGGATGAGGGTTGAGAAAGCTATTCTAACTCTAGGAATGTAAGAGCAACAAACATTTTTGATGAAACTCAACTAAGCCTTTCTTCGACATGCAGTGAACATCTCCACAAGGCTAGTGCGATCTTCTAAGGGTAGCTTTATGATTTTCAAATCACCACCACTAGTATACACACCATGAAGTTGATGCATATCAATGAAGAAGTAGCAATTGAAGTTAAGCTTGGCTAAGATAGAACCAGTTGACTATGCAAGGCACTTTACCATCCACAAGGTGTTAGTAGTATGGATGTACAAATTTCACCATTGATCATACACAGTTCTTCCATTCGTCTAAACAACATGAAAATTAAATGTGAAGTAGAGAACATGCAAATTGCTGAATCAACATATGAATTTCACCATATCTTCGATGAAGTTTACATGCTTCTTATAACAATGTCTTAGCTACCACCTATTAACCCATTCACCTTTACAAATGAAAGAGTGAAGCCTTATATAGTGCTCTCATTACAATTGAGTGGCTCAGATTGATTCACTATCAATGGTCAAGATCGCAAGATAGAAACCCTAATTAGGGTTTGTTACACCCATTTCAAAGCATTTAATGCTTGACCGATGACAAAATTACATTTGATGGGACACATGTCCTTCCTTGAATATATGTTCAATAGATGACAATGGTATGTGCATCGGACTTTGCGCCCATATGTGGTAGTTATCCTCTTTGATGGATGAGCTAGGGGCATTGAATTTGGACCACTTATCTTTTACTGATATGATTGGATAAATGATGGCTAGACACTACCTTAGGTAGCTTGATATTTGTAACTCATCACAAGTGTGTGGTTGTACTTCTTCATGAGCATCTCACTTTTCATCTTCTTGTTTGGGAATTCTGCCTTAGTGCTGCATTTGATGTCAACCTTGTGATGTTTGTGGCTGATGCTTCCTTCTTGCCTTGAATGCATTGATCTTACTCCTCCTTGTATGAGGTTGTCGAATCTTTTCCTTCAAGCAGCTTCCTTGTTTGAGCTTGAGACTTGAAGTGTTGCAAATGAAGTGTGCTAGCGTATCATCATGCTGATCATGTTCTTTGCATTTGCTGCCAGCCTTATGTTGATCTTGAAGTCTTTCTTGTTACTTTGCAGTTGTGATGATGTTGCTTCCATGACTTGAAATTGACCCTCGTCACATTCCTTTGTATTTTCATTCCACTTGCATCAAATCTGGAAACAAACATAATTTGAATGAAGATATTGCAAAAAGTACTTAATAAAGCTTCCTACTACCTTTTGTAGATCTGGAATTGAATTTTTTGATCATGGAAACATCTGATTTTAAGTTTGATTTTACATCTTTTGATCTAATTTCCATCAACTTGAGTGTGATTTTGTGTCTCAGGCTTGATTTATGTCTGTTTTCTTAGCTTATATGCCTGATTTAATAGGTTTCAGGTCTGAGAGAGACATGATTTGCATTGGTTTCAAGTGGCAAAAGAAATGAAATCCTTAAGTGACATTTTCAGGGGGGCCAAAGGAAACCACTTAATCCTTAAGTCGCACTTTTGGGGGATCAAAAGTAATCACTCTATTTCTTAAGGCGCACATTTGAAGGGGCAAAGGAAATCACTCTAGTTCTTAAGGTGCACATTTGAAGGGGCAAAGGAAATCATTCTATTTCTTAAGTGCACATTTAGACCCTCAAAGGAAGTGCCTTTATTCCTTAAGTCACACATTCAAGGGGTCAAAGGAAGTAGTTAATACCTTAAGGTGCACATTTGACCCATCAAAGGAAATGCCTTGATTCCTTAAGTTGCACATTTGGAAGGGCAAAGGAAATGATTAAAATCTTAAGGCGCACATCCAAGGCAGCAAAGGAAATCACTCTATTTCTTAAGGCACACTTGTAGGGTAGCAAAGGAAATCACTCTTTTTACTAAGTCACACATTTCACCTAGCAAAGGAAATGATGTAATTTCTTATGTCGCACATCCAAGGGGTCAAAGGAAGTAATTAAAACCTTCCTTAAGTCGCACATTTGACCCATCAATGAGAATGCCTTTATTGATTTGGAATGCAATCGCCTAGCTTACTGATTTTGTTCAGCGAAGCAGAAAAACCTAAGTCATGCATTTGGGTATAGCAATGGAGATGTAGACCGATATGTGCAAAATGCTTACTGGGAGCTTGATTGGAGGTTGAATCATTCACCATATTGATCTTGATGAGCAAGGACAATGAAAATCCATAAGTTGCTGATTGGGTAGGGCAAAGGAAGTAACTCAAAGACCTTAAGTTCGTGGATTTGGTTATATACTTGAAGTAGTCGATCTTCTCCTTCTCTTGATATTGCTTAATATTAGCAAGGTCCTTGTTATACAATGATGATCTTCAATCAAAGTAATACTGTGCAAGACTAGGGCAAGGAAGTGTTTAAAGTGCTTAAGTCACACTTTCAAGGCAGCAATGACTGAGCTTCAAAGCTTGTGTCACACTTTTGGGGGCTCAATGACTGAGCCTGAATGCTTATGTTGCACTTTTGGGGGTTCAATGACTAAGCCTGAATGCTTATGTCGCACTTTTGGGGTGTCAATGATTGTGCCCCAATGCAAACCTAGAATACTTACCCTCCAAAAGCAACTTACCTTAGCCAAATTTTAGCACTTCATTTCCATTAAAGCAAGCAAAAGATGTAAATCATTTATTTCATAAGCCTTTAAAACTGACTGACCTCACTTCATCCAAAGAGAGAGACTTTGACTTGATGACCTCCTAGCCACTGAAGATACTACACCTCTTCAAAGTGAAAGGCTGATACTTGAAGACTCTACAACTAACCTAGAAAGCAGAAAAGGGTTGGGGGTCCCCATTTGTAATGGGGCGATGTGTAAAATGGTCACAACAATACTCGTTTAGTGTATTTGTGGCATTTATAGCGGCTAGCACTTCTGAGGTGGCAACACTAGTAGGTGCAATGACATTGGCAGGTGTGGTGGCACTCACAAGTGTGGTGGATGACAATGTTCTCCATTTTCCCACAATGGCGACTTGTGTAGCTTCCTATATACCTTGTGGCATAGAAATCCTCAATGTATTGGGTGAGATTATGTGTGCGGTAGGCGAGAGCATGGTAGGTGCAAAGGTGACATTGCTCACAACACTGCTCCCCACAAGTGTCTTAGGCTATGGTGGTGGTAGTGGTTGAATAGGTAGAGTTCCTTGTTTTGCCAACTCCTCTTCTTCTTTGGAACTTGTGCTAGCGCTATTCGGGGTAGTCTCTTCGCTGGACGAGACTGTAATGGCCGCGGTCCCGTCAGTACTAGCTGGTGGGCTGGCACTTCTTGTCTGGCTGCAGCCAATCGGAAGGAGTCTCTTCTCCTACTATCTGTGTACCAGGTTTTGACCAATGGAACATTGTAGGCCACCCCGACTTTATCTGTCGATCTAGTTGCAACTTCCCCCACTTATCTGTTGACACCTTTGTATAAATAGTGTCCAAGAAGAGTGCTGTAACATGCTGCGTCATATAAAAAGCCTTGTGTCAAAGGCGCAAGAACTGATGAATTTGGTCTTACAAGCCTTTTGCCTAGTACATTCTCCCTACATTGATGTTCAGTATATACTTAATCATCCAAAAGGCTATATCAAATGCACGAGTGGTGCCCATTAGGTGGCACTTACAAATCTAATATGCAACTCCACTCGGCATTGGTGAGGAAATGTTTCTTCAGATCAATATGCCTACCTGAACTCCAAATGCTCTGCAATTCCTCTAGCGTGAATTCTTACCTCCATACCTATTCGTGTACGTTTTATCATTCACTGAACATTAGAATAAAATGTCAAGGACATTCTACCCTCTCTTGAACAAAATCACTACGTATGCCAAGATTGCAAAGAAAGACGACAAGGCGACTCCAAGCTTTATTTGTGCGAACAAGTGAGTTTATGTTGGATAGCTTCTTTGGTTATGTTTGCTGAAATACAAGGGGGACTTACGCTCAACTGATATCATTTACAAGATGAATTTGGTAGTAACTACCTTTTTTTTTTTGATTTTTGGTTTTGGACTTCAAAACAAAATTATTAAAGGATAAGGGTTTAGAAGTTTTATGCTATTCCTAAGAACTCAAGAGACGACAAAGATTAGGTGAAACCGATAACAATACTCCACTTCGCCACACTAAGGACAACTACACAAAGTAATTGCAATCTTCTAGAGTTGTGCTTGAGATTTTCAAGCTACGAATGATACCATCCAACAAACAATATTCATCCAAAGTAGAAGTTAAGCATCCACGATATAAGCTCAGTCTAATTTACACATTGATTAAAAATCATTTATCCAAAGAAAGTATGAGCAATTGTTTCACCGATCTTATACTATCAAATCCTTCATTCATCTAACAACTTTTAAAGCAAAATCTACTCTAAGCAAATCTATTCTATTGTTGTATAAAATATGCAACCATGTGATAACAATAAGGTTTCAAATAAAACTGCAAATGAACTTATATTATCAAAGTAGCTCTAAGCAACAATTTCATAAATCTCTCCACACAACAAAATGAGAGAATGAGAGCTTATATAGAGTTCCGGAAAACAAATGAAAGGTCGAGATCAATCGAAGATCAACGACTGAGATCAAAACATAACAACCCCAATTAGCATTTCCCAAAATAACATCAAGAACAAATTCATGGAGGACAAGTGGCACGAGGAGGAATCTCCTAGGAAGGTTCATCCTTATCCTCTCGAGTGGCAGTGTGTTCAATTAACCTGGACACGATCAGGCTGACCTCCTCGATTTTGACATGTGGTAGCATATTGATTGCAAATTCCATTCTGTCCAAGTCATCTACGCATGCGGCAAAAGCAATCTCCCATTCCAACTCGTGCTTCTGGAAGGCGTCCCGAATGGACAAGAAATTCGATGCCTTAGTCAAATTCTGCTTCAAGATTGGTCGAGTGATGGCGAAGAAAATCTTCCGAGTTCTGATTTTTAGAATTTCCAGCTGCATATCATTTTTTGGAATGGTCTCTTTCTGAAGCAGATCAACAACTACAAGGAAAATCCTGGTTTGAATTTATCGAATCTGCTCCTCAACCTTAATACTATTAGCCTTCACTTTTTCTAGGACTTCACTTCGTGCAACCAATGCTTAGTGCCATGTGTTGAAATCATATGCAACTCCTGCTGCGATTACCTTTCCATCAATCAATTCCTTCTTTGGAATTCCTTTCAACACTGTAAGACACTAGATAATTTTGTTCAGGACATCATGAAGGTCGTACCATGCTTTTGCCACGTTCACAATTTTGGAAAGCAAAAAGGCAGTCCGCCCATATGCTAACGTTAATTTTTTAACAAATGTGGCTGCTTCTTCACTTTTGCTCGCTAGCCACTCCTTGGTCTCTCTGGGTCTCTCTTTCTTGTTTTCTCTTTTCTTTCCTATTTCTTTATCCAGTCTTGCCTTCATGGAGGCGACTGAATTTTCCAAGTTCTCGACCTCTTGACCCTTTGTAGTTGGTCCTAAGTTGATAGTGGTAATTTCATACTCTTGAGGAGTAATATCTTCTTTTGACTTGTCCACTTTCGGTATAACAATCTGAACTGTATGGTAGCCTGCTTTATCTCTTTGGATTGTGGAATTTGTTTTGGCTGGCTTCTTTGCAGCAACCTTCCCAAATTTGGCCAACAAATCGACCATGTCATCTTCTTCTTGATGTTCCACTAGTGCTTTCATTTTCAATCTTCCTTTCAACCAATCAGGAATCGTGGGTTGTTCAATGCCTTCCTCTTCCTGATTACTTTCTTCACATGGAATATCCCGACCTCTTTGAAGAGTGGAAATCATTCCCTCTTGAAATTCCTTGCGTAGAATATCCATTTCAGTTTTTGACTCAAGTATCTTTGTGCGTTTAGGAGATGGGGGTTCTTCGTCTTCTTGCTGCATTGACTCCATATTTCCCTCATGGATTGGAGATGGAATCTTTATTTTAGCCAATGATTCATCCTCAATAGTTAATACATCGTTCACATTCCTGGACGTTGCAGAATGGGATGGCTTTGATCTATGCTTCTTATGGGAAGGTTCCTTGTTCACAACGCTCTTCGCTTTTAACCTTGAAGAGCTCTCAACTGCTTCCTTCCTTTTCCTGGAATTAATGTTTTCATTTGGCTCGACACTTTGGGATGCTTCTACATTTGAAGAATATGATTCCATTTCGCCCATCAAGTTATAAGTGAGGGTTAAATTTCTTCTCCTTAGCACTTGGACTTGTTGATCAACCCACCGTTTTGAATATTTGACAACTGGCTGCTTTAAGGCGGCTAAATCTGCAAGCTTTGGTTCTAACCATCTCACAGGAGGAAGGGACCAATTCTCATCAAAGCGCTTCTGAGTATACTCTCCATCATCCTCTAACTGATTAGGCACATGGAAAAAGCTCTGTTGTTCTGATCAAGCTTACTAGCAATCTAGACCATAGAAAGTTGAAAAACTCGATCTCGACAGTGACTCGACAAGCCCAATTTTTTTAAAAAACTCGAGTTTTGCAAGAACTCGTGGGAAAACTCGGCAATAACTTTGCAACTTTATCGAAACATTTGAAAATACATTTTTTTAAAAAATATCATTCAAAAACTCACATTTACACCAAATTTTGTATAACATATACTGATTTCCATGATATATAGTTAAATACATAGCATAAACCAAAAAACAAGTGCAACATGTGAATAAGAGTTCAATACATATCAATGTATCATAGTGACATAGACCACAAAACAACTACAACAACCACGACCTTCTTTGTGTCAGGCTTCGTAGCATAAGGACCCCCTAATCATCTTTCACTCACAAGTCACAAACATCCGCTTCAAGTTGGGCAATGCAGCTAGTATTCTCTACAAGGTGAGGAAATTGGTAGCAAAGCGTGTGACCCCTGATTGCACAAGATCCTTACCATTAGTGTGCTCTCTCATAAGATTCAGGACCCATGTGTGATTGTAGATGTAGTGGATGATATTCGTTCCATCTTCAACCACTTTCTTCACCCAGCTTAGTTTCCCTATGCCCTTAAGGAGCAAGTCGATACAATGGGCAGCATAAGGGCTCCAAAATAATGTCGGATGTCTAGCCATTAGAAGTTTGCCGGCTGGCACATATGCAGTTGCATTATCAGTCACAACCTTGATGACATTGCACACTCCCACTTCCATAACCGCCTTATCCAACATGTTGCACAAGGTTATTGTATTGTTCACTTCATTGGAGGCATCAATTGATTTTAAAAATATTAACTATCCCCCCCTGAAGCAGCTAGAAAGTTGATGTGTCCCATTCCTTTGATCATATGCTTCAAGCATTGCTATTGCATCCCTTGTAGCCTCTTCAGGACATCTAGTACATGTTCTGATGTTTTGGCATTCAATCTTTGCAAGGTGATATTTGAAGCGATTAATGCCACCTTTTATAAGCTTAGTGCAATGGATACAAATGACTTCTCCATGTGTTGGACTTGGTGTCACATGTTTCCAACACGGGTCTCTCTTTCTGCCACCACCTTTACCCATATAAGCCATTTTCTTTGAAAAAAATAGGAAGAGAACCTAGCAAAAGAGAGACGACATTAGGGAAAATAAAAAATTTGATCATAAACTTATCACACAATGAAGATCTAAATATTGATTGTTAACTGTAATTAACTAACCACTGCTAATTTTTAAACATTGAAGGTTTTTATGATAAAATAATTTTTACAGGAATATTTTACTGTTAAATGATAAATATTTTACTGTTAAACTTAAAATGTTTTCTAAATATTTTATTGTTAGAAAACATTTTACTGTTAGAAAGTATTTTACTGTAAACTGTAAAATATTTCAAGGTTAGAAAATATTTTACATAAACCGTAAAGTTTACAGTTTATTATAAAATATTTTCTAACCTTAAAATATTTTCTAAGAGGTAAAATATTTTAAGGTTAGAAAATATTTTACAGTATGATCATTAAAATTTAATATTTTAAGTTTTTATGATAAAATATTTTACTGCAAAATATTTTCTAACCTTATCGAAGTAATTGTGGGACTTTAGAATTGAAGTTTGAACCGAAAGAATCCGTGCATAGCCCTGAAGCAATCGTGCGCCAGAAGCTAAATCGTGCCTTGATAAAATCGTGCGCTGCTATCCGAGTTTTTTTTGCGCCGTAAAAAGTCGAATACCTCCGTCGTGCATCTTGGAAATGAGTGATTATTTTAGGTTTCATGTTTAATGTTTTTTCTGCCTTTTTTTCTTAGAAATATGGGATTTTTGTCTGTAAAACTCGTTTGCGAGTTATGGAGTGACTCGCTGCGAAAAAAGGACGCACGAGTACTTGCGATTTTTAAAAAACATCATAGGGTTTTTCATCTTCATATATATATATATATATGACAAATGAGTTGCTGGTGGAAGTATTGGTTGAGAAGAAGGAAGAGAAGAAGGGATAAACTGAGGAGGATTAGGTTGCTTATTTTTCCTCGTATTATGTGTGGGCAACCGAATTGCAACTCTCTTGGGTGATTTGTTTGGCATATTCATAAGGACTCATAGTCGGGGTATTTCCGAACCATGGCACCCGTTCTAGATTACTTAAAGCCCCTTATATAGACATCAACGCTATTTAATGACCAATGACACCAGTTTATCTTAGACTTCTAAAACTTGATCAATACCATTTAAAATTTTACAATTTTATCTAGAATGTATATTTCGAGATGAAATTTGTTGAATTACTTTTCAAAACAAAAGAAATTGATTCTGGAGTAGCCTTTTCAATTCATTTCAATGTGTTTGCAATAAAAGTTTGTTCAATATTTGTATCACAAACTTGATTTTTAAGAATAGGGATTTTTTTCGAGGAAACATTCCTTGTCCCAACTTTTTACATAGGGCAAATGAACCATATTAGCACCAAAAAACGGACCATAAAAAATATCGATTACATCAATATTGATATTTTAGCTATTTTTAATATACATTCGTGTATGTATATACACATATAGATATGTATATGTGTGTGTATGTGTATGTGTATGTACATGCACGCACATGCACGCGTGCCCACACACACATATAAGAAGCATTAATCGTTGGGGGAATTAATCGGCAAATTGAAAGTACACGAGTTTTTGAAAAAGTCAGATTTACAAAAAATGTAAAAATTGAAGAAAAACAGTCAAAAACTGCTTTTCTTATTATATTTAAGCGCATTTCCATAGCATAGAGATATTTCAAGCGAATAAAATAGAAACTTCAACAAATGAGTTGTTGAGAATAATTTTTTGTTGTTTATATTCATATCGCTGATTGCATTGCACAATACCACAACAACATATATAATAACAGAAATGCAAAATGATTTCAAATGGTGCACTATTATTTAGCTTTTTAATGTTGAACATGACAATAAATGACTGCAAATATATAATATTTAGAGATAAGAAAACCCTGTTTTTGTGAACAATATAAACATTTTTGCTTATGCATTTAAATGTTTCATTTTCGTAAGAAAGAAACTAGAAAAAATGACATATAATTCTTCTTTGTATTATCAATAAATTACTGGTTTTAAATAATCCGATATTAAACAAATCAATTGTGTATGAAATTTATTAAATATTTTTACATCATTACAGTAATTTATTAAAAATTATACTATTTTAAAATATTCTAAATTTTAAATAGTTACAATAATGTACTAAAATTATTAAATAATTATAATAATTATTAAATAAATATAATAATTATTAAATAATTATTACATAATTATAATAAATTATTTAAAATTATAGTATATTAATGTATTCTTAAATAATTAAATAATCACTATAAATATAAAAAATTATTAAATATATTTTCCTAAATCATTAAATAATTACAGTATAGTATTAAATAATTATTCATTTATTTAATATACTATTAATTTGTTTAATTCGATGAATTTTTTTTAGTTTTTTGTGCATTCAATAATATATTCGAAATTTTTCTAAATAAATTATTAAATAAAATTAAAGAAATAATAATCTTGAATTTTTTTTAATGATTTATTCTGTTCGAATAAATATTTTCCATTTTGTAAATACATTTGATCTAAAAAAATCATTTAGAAAGCAATAGCCTTGAAATTTTTCAATGATTTATTCTGATGGAATAAAGTTTTTCTATTCGGTGAATACATTCGCTTTAAAAAAATTATTAAAACAATTTATTAATTGAAATACATTAACAAAACAAATATAAACTTGTGATCAGAAAAAATGGCTTCAAATTTATAAAATTGTTTTACTAACAAATATTAATGAAAAGAAAATGGACTTGAAGAAATCCTCACACGGACGCCCGCGCGACTCCATGGGGCCATTCCTTCAACTGTGGTGCTTGGTTTATAGAGAGAATGTGTTTTATGATGTTTTACCACTATTTTTATTGCTTTTTTTGGCAGTTTCGCAAGAAATAAAAAATATGATTTTTAGGCAGGTTTTAATCATGATTTTCAATGCAATTATTAGTGATTTAATCGGCAAAAAATTCGCTGGTCTAAGTCAACAATTTTTACTGTACTATTAGGGAATTATTTGGCGCCTCCTGCAATGTTCTTTGAATAATCAATGAATCCTTGCTAAAAACTTGTTGGATCTGGAATAGGTAACCCTATGTGCCAAAAATAAGACACTTAGGGAACACAATTTTCTAGCATTCGAGTATTCTTTTGCTAGATTATGTAGAAATATCGGTTAGATGTAGATAATGCTATGCCATTGGCCTGAAGGCAAACGAGTGTGTAAAATTTTCTTCCTTAGCTGACAAGGCATCTCACGCAAAGCAAGCACCTTGGTGGAAGGAGCAAAATCTTAGTTACCAACATATCCTTTATACCATTAGAGATGATGCCTCTGGAATCTTATGTCTCTTCTCAAATAGGTGTGGCTCCTAATAAACCTAATTCTCTCCTTCCAAACACTACAAGCAAAATTGAACAAAAAGAGGTTTCTTCCTTGGTAAAGGTTTCTTTGAAATTGAGGATCTTCAAAGGGAGAACACAAATTAGTGGATAGTTGTAAAGCAACAAATGAATGCATCAAGCATATCAAGAAAGTACAAGTGTAAGATGAATTTGCTACCCAATTTTGAGATGGAAAAACAAGTCCCCTAGGACTGGTTGGGAGATAGGTTTCCTCCAATTTGTGTAGATTGTGTTTGGCGGTTTGTATTGTGCAGCCCTATTTTCTTTGCACAAAATTAATTTTATTTAAAAGGAGTGGTCTGCAAGATCCCAATATATGTATCCAGAAGAATCTATGTTACCCCGAGTTTCTAGGATGAGGACAACAGGGGATAGGGGGTATGTGTATCTGGGACGGTGATTTTTTTGGCCAATTTTGGGGATGGTTTGGGGGCTGGTATATTGATAGATCCCCAACCCAATCTTTACCAAATCAGATCTAAACTTTGATGTTTTTTTTGCAATTGTTTGTTTGCTGATAAAGTCTTTGGCCAGCGTATGATGAAAAGGGTTTTGACTGATTTTCTTGTTTTTGTTTCTCAATTATTCTTCACGTCTGTCTGGGATAATTTGAGTCATTATGGTCACTTCATAACATTAGTATGTGCGCCTGTAGTGAGTTGGGTTTGTTGGAATACTCATTGTTCCTACACTAGCATTTGGAGGCAAACTATTGATGTCATGTTGTCAGTAGTTGACTACAGGAGTAGTACTTGGATCATGATAGGCAGGGAGCTTTCTAAGGTGGTCTCTCTAGTTACCTTGGCAGAATATATGTCATGGTATTGATCCCAGTGCTCTTAGAGTTTCCACACCTATGAGAGTTGTTATGGATTACACCAACATCTTAGAATGGCCTGATATGTTTTATTGTGTGCCTATGATGAGTATTATGCACTTCCATGGGAGATCATTCACAATTGGAGAGTTGTTCAATGTTGATAGCTCCTTGGGATACTACTATCTCCTCATATTTGATAGTTTTCACAGCATGACAATGTGGAATCCAGCCATTAGCAATGATTGGTGCATTACTTGAGTGAGATTTTGACGAGTGGCTTCACATTTATGGGCATGTTGTTTATATCAGAATAGTACAACGGATTGGTGGAGAAACATTCTTGAGGTTGATATGGGATCCAAGCATTTGGTTTCAACATGCAAGTGTAGATTGCTTGAGGGCAAGCAATCTTTGGGAAGGGAGGACCGTAGTGTCCCCTTTTTGGGACATTAGAAGTCAACTAAATAATTAAATTTTAAGTTGACAAATTATATCAAATTTGATGACAACTTTATTTAATTATTTAATAAAGTATTAAAATGACTTAATGGAGCTCAGTGAATATTTAATAAAGTTATTTTAATTTAAAAGAGGGAAAATAAAGAGACAAGAAAAAGAGAATATGAAGCGACAAGCAAAAGGAGAAACAAAGAGTCACAGTGTTGTCCTTTAAAAGAACATTGAGAGGCTCATTGTGATTATGCCTGGTTTATGTTTGGTTATTGTTCTCTCTTGGAGAATTCTGGAAGCTCTGGCCTTCAGCAGCTTAGAGGACGAAAACCCTCAAGCTTGGAGGTAGTGGACGAAATCCCATTGTCTATTGGAGATATCAGTCAGGGTTTTGATGAAAAGGGTTTTGAAGGGTTTTGGGGTTTTTAACATTATTTTAACGTGATTTAAATGCAAAAAATATTTGAAAATTTGGTCAACACTTGGTCAAGGATTTTTTCATCAATCGGGATTTTTTTGGTGAATAAATCGGCTAGCTCCAGGATTGAGGATTAATCGGGTATAATCACGATTTTTTGCAAACTATTACTTCATTGAAAGAAACTGCTGATACAAAATAGAATAATGTATAACACACAAAGAAGAACAAATAAGATAACTTTCTTTCACTTAAATGGCTGATGTACATACCATTAGCCGAGCATATAGGTTTGATACAAATTTCCAGTTGATTGAATATGAAAATCAGCTCCAATATTAGCTAAAAACCGCAAATACAACCTAGTGTTTGATGCCCTTATTTCCAAGATGGAACGGCTGGCTGAGATAATGCTGGAAATGAGTTGTAGTGACCTCTAAAAGGTCTGATCTGCAATTAGTTGAAGAGGATCTGCCCTCAAGCTGATAAGTCAGCAATTAGAACCCCAAATAGTGCTGCCAATTACACACTATAGCTGGATAATGCTGAAACTTGTCACCAGGAGAGATGGGTCTTCGTCCAAATCTCCAAATTCTCCCAGAATTTGCGTTCTTGGAAGCTCCAAGCTGTTCAAACCCTCAAGTTTGCTGCTTCTCTCCAAAATGAAGTCTTAAGAATGAATCGAAATGATAAGCAAAATGCCTTTTTTATTGTCTCCAAGAAAGTTCGATCCATTTCGGGGTTACTATTTGGCCTAAAAATCATAAAATAACAATGAGGGTCTAATTCCTCATTGTGAACTTGGCCCCATTTTAAAAACAACTTAAGTTAGTAGGATGGGGGGAACTTTTCACTATTCCTCTTATGTTTCTCTGTTACTATTCACTTTTTACTATTCCCTTAAGGCCAACTTTAATATTTCAATTTTAATCATGGATTTGAACCCCAGAACTCCAATTTGAAATGCCCGTAAAGCTCCTTGTTGAGCTTCACAACCCTCGGCTAGGTCCCTAAACCAAACTGCTGACCTATGAGACCATAATAGTAGGCCAACCTCCACTAAAGTTTGAGATGCCTAAGGAAGGGACATTACAAATATATAGGGAAATTAAAAATATTCATATGAAAACATGGATAAAGCGTGCACATATACATTATAGAACCTTAACATATAAGAACTAGAAGAGTTCTTTTGCCAAATTTGAGTTAAATTGAGAGTTAGAGTCAAATTGTTTATAGAATTCATTGTCAAAATTCATTGTCAATATGTAGGAATTATGGGGTCGAGTCCCCTATACTCGGGTTGGGATGCTCGAAAAAAAACCGGGATGCGTCCTCGGGTAACGTCTAAAATTTGATCAAAGGTGAATTGGGCAAGCGGTTGGTTAAGTACAGAGGCGGCTACAAGCTAAAATCCATCAAACCCTTGTGGGCTGAAGTCTTGAAGGTAATTATGTAATTCTTCACCCTTGATGGTCGGTATTCGCTTGTTTACAACTATCATTTTGCTCCCCTCGATCATTTTAGGCATAAGGATAGGGTTTTGTTCCCTTTCTATTATCTTCTTTGGAATCAAGCATTAAGGAACACAAAAAGGATCAGAAAAACCCTATTTTACATGAAGGTTTGATTTTGTTATTAGTGGAGCATTGTAAAAAATCTTTGGGGAAAGGTAAAATTGTGAAAGTGGGGGACTTTTCTAATTTGGAGGGAAATGATTCCATTTTCTTTGAGGGTAGTGGGTGGAATACTGATGAGTTTGACGATTCCGATGGGGACTGGGAAAAGGATAAGTGCACGAAAGGTCACAAAAGAAACCCTAAATGCAAAGAGGCCTCCCCTGTTTTGATGTCGCAGGACAGTTTCTCTAAGGGCAGAGAGAAGACAGAAAATAAGAAGAGGAAGAAGATTGATCAGAATAGAAAAATTCTTTCTTCAGACTCTTCTCTTAAGGAGGGTGATTAGGATTGTTTCATGAGATTAAAGAGATCAATGTTTCTATTCGTGGGGTCAAGAATAATTTAGAAAACCTAAAGGGCCCGTATCCAAACTGGCTAGAAAAGGAAGCAATATGGGGGCATCCTTGCAAAAAGTGAAAAAGGACATAGAGCACATGAAGGAGGATTTTGATGGGAGGATTATGAGGCTAGAAACAAACTACAAAAGTATTAACGATAATTTATTAACCCTGGTTAACTTGAGCTACAAGCTTATCAAGTCTAGTGCTGAGAGCGTTAGAGTAATGATGGAGAAATTTGAGAGGGCTTAGGAGGCAAAATCTTTATTCATTGACATTGATGCTATTGAGAAAGGTAAGCAGGTTACATAGGAGGAGGGAAGAGGCCCTTGTACTCGCACTAGAGCGAGCAGCAAGAAGATGGTGGATCAAGCTGTGCAAGATGTGAGAGACATGAAGAAGCTGTCCATGATCCTTTCTCAGCTTGAAGTGGAGGCAGCTGGAGCTTTAAAGAATTTGAATTAGTTATTTCTTGTTTTTGTTTTGTTGTGTCTTGCTCTGTTTTTGTGTGGGCTGGCTGCCTGTTTCTTGATGGTTTGCTTTTTGTAAATAGGGTTTCAGGTGCCTTCAAAACCTGCTTGACCCTTTAATCAAAAACGTAGAAAATAATATATTATTATTATTTTTTTTCAAATTTCATCAGTTGGCTAACTTGTTCTGAATTTCTTCCTCACTGAATTAAATACAAGCATGAGCCTTGTGAAATGGATTACAATCATGCTACTCATCCATAGGAAGAAGATTACAATAATGCATGTGAGAAGTCTCTGCCCAATGAATCCAACTAATGTATTACTGTGAATAATCTATTGAATTTTAAATGCTAGTTATAATATCAAAATTACCTATCCATCAATGGTAAGATTGCTGTTGCGATTTACCAACTTTGCCCCAACTTTGCCAATAGCAGCTTTCTCTTTGTTGTTCGCTTGGCACACGTATAAAGAAATCTGGAAAACTCTTCAGTAGTTCATGCATTAGCTTTTGGTTCACAGTATTGTTTCTTTCTTTGTTAGCAGCTTATGTTTTGCCACATACCAGTAAGTATGCGTGCAAACATCCTTTATGCAGAACCAATGTAATGTCCCTTGCTAGGGATTGCCTGTTTCCTAATTTTGGTTATACATTATAATGCCTTAAATTAGATTTTTTAATACTGAGGAACAATTAATATTCATAATACAAGTGATAATTACAATCCTTACTTCTGTCCTAATCAACAACCGTAATGGAGGATGGGGAATTACTCGTTGGGGCTCCAGGAAACCATTCTTCACAAATAGGCCCAAGAGTTTCAGGAACACCTGCCCATATCACTTCTTGGACTCTTTAAGGGTTTCAGGAACACCCGTCCATACCATCTCTTGGGGCTCACCTATTTTGGGATGGAATTACTGCTGCCTTTCCCTAACAAAACCAACCTACCCTCATGAGGGACAATATAGAATGACTACGGATTAGGTCATTGTTGGTGTACGTTTTATCATGCACCAAACATTAGAATAAAATGTCATCGACACTTTACACAATGAACAAAAATCACGTGTTCATCAAAGATATGAGCAAAAGATTCACCATAAATCAATACTTATCAGATCTCGCATTTGTCTAACATCTGTGAAATAAAATCTAAAGTATGATGATGGATAAGAACCATGCAAACTCCAAAATAAGAGAAGTAATCACCATCAATTTGAACAATTCATTACTTATTACTTTGGCAGTTGTAAGCAACAATTTACATATCAACATGTTTTGCAGCATGCTCCCATGTTTTACAAGTGAGGGGCGAGCTCAATTTATAAGCTCCTCAATTACAATTCAATGGCCAAGATTGATTTCAAATCAACGATTGAGATTACAAAATAAAACCCTAATTAGGGTTTGTTACAACTAACTACCCTTCAATCGATGAGAAAATTACATTTGGGGACACTTGTCCTTCTGCTAAATATATACCAAGAATAAAATAGAAAGTTGTTGCATTGTGGTGTATGCCTTCTAGAAGCCTTCGTGTATAAGTCAGGTTCATTGAACCTGCATGTGTTGACTTGGAACAATCTGATTGGTTGGAAGATGACAAGGCACCACTTTAGCATGTTGATTGTCCTCCTTGGTCACTTTGTTCTTCTTCCACATGCTTGCCTTAGAGTATCTTTCCTTGCTGAAGACTTTGTCCTTTGCACTTGTCAGATGAAGTGTGAATCCTGAATCTTCATAACAATAATTTTTCCCAGCGATGAACTATTTCCCAGCACTTATTTTCCAATATCACTCAATAATTTCATATTCGTTGTATGCCATCATTTTGGCCACTAATATTGAAGTCGGTTGGATGGGTCGGAAGTCAGCCTAATAGTTATAATTTATCTATTCTGAACTTCTTAATCAGTGATTACTCCAATAAGTCAGCCCAATTCTGATTGGTTTTAGCTACAAATATTTATTTATTAGTTGTGGCTTGTCTAATATAGTTTACCTCTTTCTTAACGGCGAGGGGCATGACAGCCAAACTATGGATGGAGGCTCAAAAACCAATTTCACCTTCCTCAATATGTGTCAAATGAAACACGTGCAAAAGCTTGAACCATATGCAGAGTTTCGTAAGTCAATGCATGATATACAGACACACACGTGGATTGTAGACCGAACCAATACATTCATAGCCTCAAATCTATACACACAAAAAAACAAAACAAAACAAAGAAGCATCAAACAATGCATATGTGCCAAACATATTTTTGGTTGATTGTATGACCTTTGAGATTCTTCTACATCATCTGAGTCATTTTGTTAGATTCTTGTTTTCATCAATTTTACATTCTATTTCAACTTAGTGAACTTATGGACTTGTAGGATAGGACCTCAAAGTTTGTTCACATGTTTGCTATAATAGCTTTACAAAGCTTTACTATTCTTTTTTTTAAGGGGTTTGTTATTTAACACTTGTTTTATTTTCTCGGATTTCCGAGTAATAAAACGTACTCTAGGAACAAAGTTGATTGTCCTCTAAAGTTCTGATTATCTTAAAAAAATGTTGTCAAAGAAAAATTAATATTCAAGAAACTCTTATTTTTGAGATTCCCTCTTTTTTGTGGTGGCATGAGAATAGGTACGTTTTTTTTTCCCTTGCAATTGCTATCTATTAGAAAAATAATATGGGAAGTGCATAAGACATTAAGTTATGTGTTCCTTTTTAACAAATTACTATAAAATCATTCAACAACCAAAAATATGAGACAAGATTTTTCTACATGTATATGAATGAAGAGGGCAATATGTAATAAATTCTAATCTTTTATATTTTACTATGTTGTCACTGCTGCCCTCATTTTTGTATTTTTGTTGTTCTGCAGTAGTTTGTTTGTGTTTTAGTTTCCTTTTATGTACTGTGAGTCTGAATATGGAACATTTCGTCCTTATTTTGGATTTGAAATTCAATCAGTTAGGGTTTTTAGTTTATTGATTTGGCATGATATAGTACTTTAATAGTTCATATCATATTGTTTTATTAGGTCCTATGTAGGAAACCTGTTAAGGAGTTTCCAAAATTAATCTACAGATTGTAAAGATTCACAGTACTGGAGGCACCCTTTTCAATGGTGGCAGGGAGAAGTTTTTGCCCGGTTTCCCTGTGTTGTCCTATTTTCTGGAAGCAAAAAACTGGTGGCCATCTCAAGACAGTATATAGGATTTTATTCTTTTTACACTAGGATTCTATTTAGGTCCCTGAGATTTCTGTGATCCTCTCTTTCTTGGAGTTTCAATGCAAACATACAAGTTTTCCTCCTCTTTTTTTTTTAGCTATTACTAATAGCTAGATCTATTTCTTATAATTTATTGCTCTATTTTATATAATAGCTACAATGTTTTCCATTTCTTTAACTGTTTCAGCTTGTGTTCTTTTCATATTGCTTTGCTTTTATAAACCTTTCACCTAAACATAAAATGTCTCTCACTGATAATTTTACCTGCTTTCTTATATCTTTACTCATGAGAGCATATGGTTGATGCATATTTTGCCCTAGATTTCTGAGTACTCCGTTTGGTCACATGCTCTTTGTTTGTATATTCATTGAATGTGTCTTTTTGATATTTAATTTTGAAGATGGGTTTGACAACAGCTGTTGTCTGCTGAAACATTTTCCTTTCTTTTTAGGCTTGTGTGCCATGCTTAAATTGGTAACCTAAGGATAGAGTACCTTATTTTGATAAAAGACATGTTTATTGCACAGGAAGAAGAACTGTATGAAATTGACATTCCCTTGAACTTCACTGCATCAATTGGCACTCGAGTTCATGGCCTTGCATGTTGGTTTGATGTTCTTTTCAATGGAAGGTAATTCCCAGTATTCTTTATGTATTCAAACTTCCAGAATTCATTCTTTGTTTGTTTCACGTTTTCTATTCTTTCTTAAATGCACAATTCTCATTTTTTCTGTGAAGATTATGAATTACTTTGAGAAGTGCTATGGGTACTAATTTGAAATATTGTGTTATTTAGTATTTGAATTCAATGTTGACCATACTTGTGGCCCTTTCTATGATGCAAAAGTATTTTTATTTCATTGAAAAGCTGCATTCAACATCAATGAAATTATAAGTCCTGGTGTGAACTGCTTTTCAGGAACAGGTAAGAAAACACATTATAAGACATTTAAGCCTCAGAGCATGTGAACATTCTCACTATGACAACTAAAGGTGCAAAGAATTGTTATTCAATTTTACAGAAACTGTTTAAAACTTTACCTTCTAGAATAAAAGTATTGGTACTTAAAAGGCTAAAATTAAAAATTCAAGATAGGTATCATCAGTCTGATTGAAATTATTGATCGTGGGAACTTTAACAGCCATCCATTCACTGCAAACCATTTGCAGAACCAAAGTTACTGAGTACATCATTATTAACGGTCTTGTTCACGTGCTCATAAGCTTTGTTGGTATCTTTTGTATCCTTATTCCTACAGTCTTCACTTTATGGGATGAGTATATGTTCTGATGAACTGTAATAATTCTATCCAAACATTATCTGGTTGCATTGAAACCACTTTGTTCTTTGGTAGTATAATTAAGTATACTTGTCTTAGCAGAAATCTTAACTGTAGAGCTAGATGGACCTGGAAATATCCTAGGTTTATAATACCAAGAAGGTTTATCCCTTTATTTAGGGATGGATTTTCTTTCCCTGGCCTATCCACTTGTTCTATAACGTCATTGGCAACAATATGCTGTAACTACTGAAAAATTATGGCCTGAAAACCATATTCATCTACTCCTCTAATAATCCTTAGGAGGTTCTTATGGAGCTGTAGTATGTACATTTGTTTTTTTTGTGTGTGTGTTTGTATGTTTGAGTTTGATATAAGAATAAAGAATGTGATAGAAAGTGCAGAAAGATGTATTGCAAGATATACAAAATTATAACAGCAAATAGAAATGAGATAGCCTGCAACTACAATGCTCATAACCAGCTATATTCTGAAAGTACAACATAGAAGTAAAACTGAAGATACCCAGATGATTTTTTTACAAACATTTATTTGAGATAACCATTTACTGGTAATGTTGAATAACAAACTACAATAGTAGCAATCAGCAAAAACTCTATCTAGAAATCCTTGGCGTGCATCACAAATGCATCCAGCTTGGAAGGCTTGAAGAAGACTGATCAAACAATGCTGAAAGTGCTGTAAAATATCAAATATACAAACCAAAACCCCAAGTGCCTACTCCTGGAAATCTTACGCCCAAAAATAATTGTGTACAACAAGCTGCAAGGAAGTACGACCAGCAAATAAGAAGGTACGACCAGCCAATACAAAGCATGAAGAGAAATAAACTCCTCCAATCCTTCCTTAATCAGCAACTATGAATAATCTCTGTCATCAGCAACCCTGAGACAGAATAAGAGGATCAAATAAAATCTCTATTAAAGCTTCCATGTCATTCCTGAATGAAATTGTTGTCATTTTAGGACACTCTTTGTCCTTCAGTAAGAACCGATCAGAGATACGATCCATGGACCAGTGCTGCCCCAGTTGATCAAGGAGAAAAGCAGAAGAATTATGAAGTGTGAGGTGTTGCCTTGCTCGGAGGAAGTTCCTCCCTTAGCCTTTTCTTCCTTCCCTGGAATTCCGGAACCCCTAGGTTCCGAAGTTCCTTCTCTTTGCCTTCTCTCTTTTTTTTTTTTTTTTCCTCCAGAACTTCGAGGTTTCGACATTCCCTCTTCGTTTTCTTCCCTTCCCTGGAACTCTGGAACACCAAGGTTCCGAAGTTCCTTCCCTTTGCTGCCTCTCTTTTCTTTTCCCGGAACTCCGGAACCTCGAGGTTCCGAAGTTCCTTCCCTTTGCTGCCTCTCTTTTCTTTTCCCGGAACTCCGGAACCCCGAGGTTCCACAGTTCCGCCCTCTCTTTCCCCTCCTCTTCTGTTCCCCAGAACTCCAGAACCCCAAGGTTTCGAACTCTTCTTCTTCCCCTCCCCCGAACTCTGGAACACCGAGGTTCTGAAGTTCCTTTGCTAAGTCTCGCCTTTTCCTTGCCTCCTTCTCAGTTCCCTGGAACTCCAGAACCCCGAGGTTCCGAAGTTCCTTTCCCTTGCCTTCTCCGGAACCCCGAGGTTTCGAAGTTCCCTCCTGGCTTTTCTTCCTTTCTTTCTCCGAAACTTCGGAACCCCTAGGTTTTGTAGTTCTCTTCCTTTGCTTCCCTTCTTCCTTCCCAGAACTCCGGAACCCCGAGGTTCTGAAGTTCCTTCCTTAGCCCTTTTTTTTTGTTCCTCGGAACTCCGGAACCCTGAGATTCCGAAGTTCCCTCTTGGTCTCCTTTCACCTTCGCGAAACCCCGGCACCCCGAGGTTCCAAAGTTCTTTCCTTGTCTTCCCCACTTCGGGAACCCGAGTTTCCGAAGTCCTCGGACTTCTTTCCAGCTGGCAACACTTCCGGATGGTGTGATCAACACTCGAAGATTTAAATGCTCTGATGACTTTTGTGACTTGTGCACCTTCTTTTGTGGAGCCACAGGGGTGCATTTAATATTTTTGGCAGGATTTCCATCAAGAGAGGTACAAGGCCATGCTTGTTGTGGTGACTTATGTGATGTCTGCATGCTTTGACTTTAAAAGGTCAGTCAATCCACCCTTCTCAGGGTTGCCTTTTGAGGGTCTGGCTAGGTTGCTTGCATGTACAAAAGTCAAGTGCATGCACTTCCCTGCAGTCCCAGACTGACATTTTCTTGCACACACAGGGGTCATGATCAGTCTTCTAACCTTTTTTCTATATAAAGGCTGTTAAGCCTTATTGTAAGGGGTTCTCTCCCTGCTGACTTGAGCTATTCTATGCTCTTTCACTTCTCTTGTATTTATCTTGCATTTTTGCATCTGTAAGTTTGGCCATTAGCCTTCTAATGAATCCAAATCACCATTCTTGCCTTCCTTCAACTTATGTATGATGTGTATGTTTCCTTACCTTCATCAGAGGTGTATGTTTTGTGGCTCTTTTTTCATATATGTTGTGTTTACTTGTTTCTGAGCATGACTTGTGGGAAATCTTTTCCCCTTTGACATTCAACAAATTCTAACCTCCATACATGCGTTGGGGTCACTCATACAACTAAAGTTATGCATCTCCTGGGTATTTCAGTTGATTCTTTGTGTCATTTCGAGTAGGGAGAGAAACAATCTCTTCTTGGTGCATCACCTCCTTTTATTTCAAGCATTTCTCTCTTCCCTTTACCTCTGCAAGTTGTTAGGATAGGCTTAAGAGTAAGTTTTGAACTATTGAGTTGGTTCAACACATGTACCTGGATTGAGAAGGAAGCCGGCCTTCTCCGGAGATTCAGCTCCCTTGTGCAAGGTTCCACACTTCGGGGTTGTTTCCATGTTTCACAAGGTTGCTGAGTTGATAGCTCAACAAGGGTGCAAGCTTTTGTGATAATAGTTTTTGGCATGCTTGGTGGGACTTATTTTCGATTTTTATGCTAAGGATTCAGTGTTGTTCTTAGTGTTTCAGCCTTTAGAAGGTAGTCACCTTTCAAGCACTTGGTGACTCTGCTCAAAGTCTAGTTCTTGTTCATACAAAGTTCATAACTCTAGGACTCCGAAAACCCTAGGTTTCCAAGTGATCGTAACTCTCGCAACTCCGGAAGTCCGAAACCCCCAAGTTTCAAAGTGCGCAACTCCGGAAGTCCAGAACCCCCAGGTTCCGAAGTGCTTAAGTCTGGAACCCCTAGGTTCCGAAGTGCTTAAGTCTGGAACCCCAGAACCCCGAGGTTCCGAAGTCTCTGCTCAATAGGTTCACCGCTTGCTCATGACTTGTTGCAGCTCCGGATTTCATGCCCATAATTCTTACAAGGGCGTCTTCTAGAGGTAGTTTATTGTTCGAAGAACTCTCATCTTCAGGTTCTAGAAGGCGGAGTGGTAGACCTTCATTATCACCAGTTAGGGAAGTCAGGATTGTAAACACTTCATCTCCCAGGTCTCATTCTAGCCCTCCATTTACAAGACCATTACTGTCAAGGGCTCCCACCACTCATATCAATAGACCATTGTTTCACATGGCAAGAAATCGGGTTTTTGTTACCTTCAATGGGTGGAGTCCCCTTATTTTGACTCAATGGAATGATATATTAGTGGCTGCGTGAAGGAGTATACCATACTTCACTGGTGAAACAGCTACTACGCCCATTGAGCACATTCAAGACATTGCAAACATCTGCTCCCTTCATAATATCACTCAGGATGATGTTGCTGTCAGACTTTTAGCCACATCTTTGAAAGGCAAAGCTTTGCAGTGGTACAGAGGGTTGCCGTCTAGCTCCATTCACAACTGGGATGAATTGGGGGAGAGGTTGTGCAATCATTTCGAAGACAAATGTGATCACCTATCACTTGTGGAGTAGTTGACTACGATCAAGAGGGCACCCCATGAGTTCATGGGAGTTATCAATTTCAGATTCCATAAGACATGGAATAGAATTCCTGCTCTAGTGAAGCCATCTCCAAATCATGCCTTGTTGTATTATCTTAGAGCTATCAACAGCGATATAACTATCATGGTACAATCAATGGGTGGAGCCTCTTTACCGGGTGCATATGACATAGCCATAAGGGTAGAAAATTGTTTGATTTAGGCTGGGAAGATAGCTCCAAGGCCTCCAATGCCTCTCTTCCCAGAAACTCCTACTCAACAACCCACCTTGGCTCCTATCCCCATGGCGTCTGTAGGACAATCATCCACACCCTCTACATCCTCCAATGAGCTCCATGAGGTCCAGGCTCTATTGCAAAATTTTAGCAATGAGTTGGTGACACTAAAGACGCAACAAGCCCAACATAGCAGACCTTATCAGGCACAAAATCAGAACTATCAGCAGAATAGGCCACCCTTTCAAGGGCAAAACCAATGGAGCAACGCCAGGCCTTTGAATATTGTGAACCCCACAGCTGCAAGCAACTCAAAAGCGATAGTTCCAATGCAAAATAACCTCACCCAAGAGCAGGATTGGTGTCAACCATGCAATCAGCCACACAACCAAGGTGCATGCCAAAATGGAGAGTTTGTCCAACCCTTGGTGGTGCAGGATGAGACGACCACTTCTGGCTAGCAGTATGACCCATAGATGGCACACTCGCCGAAAACTCGGCGAGTGACAAAAACTCGCCGAGTTTTTGGACCTGGCGAGTAGTAATGACTTCTACTCGCCAGGAAAACTCGCCGAGTTTTTGCCAAAAACTCGCCGAGTTTTTGTCAAAAACTCGGCGAGTTTTAAAGAAAAACTCGCCTAGGTTAGCATAACAGCAGAAAACGGCCAAAAATACATGCATTATTTGTTTTTCTATATGGTTTTGGGCTGAGAAGGGGGAAACTCACTTGGAAGGGCCACGCTGAGAGCCCACTATGCCCTCAAGTAATCGCCGAGTTTTTTGGTCTATCCGTCAGGATTCATATATGGAATATAACATTTAAGTATAAGTTATATACTGTCAGGATGTTTGAGAGTGGTTTCGGACCTCCAGGAGTTATAATGCAAAATCTAGTTTTTGGAGGATTCTTCAATTTTCCAGACTTAGTCAAATTTCAGGATCCTTCGGCGATGCCCCTTGACCCCAACTTGGGGCCCTGCCCCCAAACCCCCCTCAAAAAGTATAGGGGGAAATTGCGTTGATGGAAGTAGGGAAAATTTAACCTCCGAGTTTGATTAGGCTCCATATAACAACATAATTAGCATTGAAGAAATCCTGGTATTATACATTTTAGAGTTGAAAGTTTGAAACTATGAGTATGAATGATGAAAGTTTGAAATTATGAGTATGAATGATGAAATTTCAAATATGATGAAAGTTTGAAAGTAGTTTTAGCTAGAGCTGGGAAGAGGAAGTTGTATTTACTTTTGGTTTTACAAAAACTATTTACTATTTTGCTTCCAGCCATCAGCATTTCTCATGAGGATGCGATTTTGTAGACACTTTGCATTTAAATATATCTAGAATCACCTTGTTTCTTTTGTGTTATCATTTATTGACTCATTGGATGCATCTTCTCATTAAATTTTGCAAAAAAAATGCATTTTTTATTAAAATTAAGCGTGTTTTTACGTTGCCGAGTTTTTCGCCGAGTTTTTCCGAGTTTTTCCCGAGTTTTCGCCGAGTTTTTTTTTCAGGGGCTTGGCGAGTCGAGCCGAGTCGCGAGTAGTTCAACTATGGTATGACCCAAATCAGCCTAGGGTTGGCACTCAGGCTTACTTGCAGGGGGATTCTACCTTTGTCAATTGGCATGAGGCGAAATTTTGTGGTTTGAATGAAACAAATGGTGAATCTATGCTGCAATATACGAGGTCAAAGAAGAGAGCCATATAGGCTGCCTCACCTTCAACATCAGCCCAAGCTCCAACGCCCAATGTAGCCGCCCATGATACAAGCTAGAATACCTTGCAAGGGAGCAAGAGGCAGGAAGAGGCCCAAGTCGTCCAAAGAGAAAAGGTAGACCTTATAGCGTCAAAGGGGCCTCTAAAATCAACTGGTGTTCCTTTCAACATAATTGATCAGATGAAGAAGGCCAACCTCAACGTCACTATGTGGGAAGTCCTTTCCATCCCATCTCAAAGAGATTTACTTAAGGAGACACTGAAGGACGTCGACCAGTCAGGTGACGAGGCAGCAGTTAGTAGAAAGGCAGTCTCCACCAGTTTGGTGCAACCCAAGGAGGAAGAAGATTTAAGCAAGATCAACAAGCGTCCCCGCTTCTATCTTTCCTTAATCATAGGATATAACTTGGTTCACAACTGCATGATAGATTCAGGAGCTAGTAGCTCAGTCATGCCTAAGAAGGTAGCTGATCTTCTTGGCATAGAATATGAACCTGTGACTAAAGGGGTAGTCCAATTGGATGGCACTTCTATTAAGACAGTTGGGGTTGTTAAGAATTTGAAGTTAACCTTGCATGCATGCCCTTGTTGCACTGTCTTGCAAGACGTATCAATCATCGACCTCCCTTCCTTCTTTGCCATCTGCTTGTCTAGAGACTTCACCGCCAAGATAGGTGGGTACCTGTCTTCTGATTGGTCCCACATGCTATTTTGAACAAGGTATGGTACCAAGGTTACCATAAGGGCAAAGCCCATTGCCCAAAACCACATTGAGCCCTACACCCCCAACCCTATAAACATGAATTGGACTTTGCATGAAGAGGGGGAGGAGTGTATTGTCCGTGAGCCTGCTACTCTTTTGCAAGAGGTCCCTGATTGTTTGCTGGACGAATGGGCCATTGCTTTTTAGTTTGATCCATTAGCTGAGACTGAAGAGACTGGGCTTGGCACCTATTGTATCGATGAAGAGGATACTCCTATCCCTAACCTCATGAATACACAAGGAGACTTAGAGGAGTTATGGAACATGTTTTTTGATGGTTCAAGAAACAAGAATGGTGTAGGTGCTGGTGTGATGCTTGTTTCTCCTGAGCAGGAGAAATATTTCGTCTCTTTTAGGCTTCAATTTGGTTGGACCAACAATGTCGTTGAGTATGAAGCCTTGATCCAAGGTCTCCAAATTGCACAAAGCAGAAAGATCAGATCTTTGCAAGTATTTGGAGATAGTGAGTTGGTTGTTAACCACATCCGATCTCAAAGTGTAGCAAAAAACAACCCACTCAAATCATACAAATGTAGGGTTTGGGATTTGATTGAAGGATTTGAGGCCTTCAATATCCATAGCATTCCTAGAGGTCAGAACAAGCACGCTGATAGGCTTGCAGCGGTTGGTGCTCAATTCGACTTACCAACGCATGTTGCAAGTGAGAAGGAACAACACATCAGGCTTGTTGTGAGGCCTGCTGTCCCAGACAATCAGGTAAATTGGCAAGTGTTCGAAAGCGATCAGTAGATTGTCAACTTCTTGCAAATGAAGCAAAATTTTATGCTAAAAGTCAGTCTAAGCTGCAAGACCAGTATGGAGATCAAATCATGCAGCTCAACTCTAACAAGTTGCCTAAAGGTCTAGTTACCTTGGAAGGCATTTTCAACTCGGATGATTAGTTGAAGAAGAAGATGAACTTGGCTGCAAAGAGGGTGGATTAAACTAGTTGTTTTTGCCGAGGGTAGGTCCCTAAAATTGGAAAGGTGTGTTCCTCAACCGAACAAGAGGCCTTTGGTGAGCTTTGTCAAAAATATGATGACATAGTTGCTTGGACCTATGAAGATTTGAAGGGGTTTGACCTTAGCTTAACCCAACATACTATAGAGCTAAACCCGGATGCAAAGCCACTTAGACAAAAACAAAGGCCTATAAACCCCAAGATTGAGCCACTAATGAGGAAGGAGTTGACCAAGCTCATAGAAGCCAATATCATCTTCCCTATCAAGCACTCCTCCTCGGTGGGCAACCTCGTCCTTGTAAGGAAGAACGTGGAAATTAGACTATGTGTTGACTTCGGGGATCTCAATAGAGCCCCCCTCAATGATCACTATCCCCTTCCCTCTATGGAGCAGATTCTCCAAAAGGTCAGTGGCTCGGAAAGATTTTCATTCTTGGATGGGTATTCAAGCTACAATCAGATCTTGGTCCAAGAATCAGACCAATACAAGACTGCATTTACTACTAAGTGGGGTACCTATGCTTATTGCAAAATGCCCTTTGGGCTAACCAATGTAGGTGCCACGTTTCAAAGAGCAATGGACATGGCTTTCAAGGGGGTATTAGCAAAGTTTGTGCTTGTATACCTTGATGACATAACTGTTTATTCGAAAAATGCAGTTGACCATCTTCGTCATCTTGAGCATGTTCATGAAATGTAGGGAGTATGGTGTGTCCTTGAACCCTAGCAAGTGTGTATTTGCTACTAATCAAGGAAGATTGCTAGGACACATTGTATCCAAGGAGGGCTTGACCATTGATCCAGAGCCGGTTTCGAAGAAATCAAACAAGCAATTGCTCAGGCCCCTACCCCCTACCCTTGTCAATCCTAATTATGAAAGGGATTTTATCCTCTATACCTTTGGAGGAGAATCCAACATCTCAACTGTCCTAGCACAACTGAATGATGATAATTTGGAGCAACCTATTGCTCTCTTTAGTGAGGGGCTAAAGGATGATGAGCTTAAGTATAGCTATGTAGAGAAGCGGGTCCTCACTGTTGTAAGGGCATTAAAAAAGTTCAGACACATGTTGTCTAACAACTGGATCCAGCTCTTAGTTCCACATGCAAGTGTCAAGGATTTCCTTCTAAATAAGGATATCAGTGAGAAGAGGGCTGGGTGGATAACCAAGGTCATGGAGTACAACATCAACATCAAGATTACCAAGCTTGTAAGAGGCAGGGGCCTATGTGAACAACTTGTCTCATCTTCTGAGACCACTTCAGAGGTCGCCCTTGTGTTACAAAAGGATCAACCAACTGGCAACAACACTCAATTCAGTTGGGTAAGTGACATGAGCACCTTCTTAATGGAAGGAAGATACCCCCAAGGTCTGGACAGGACCAAAAGAAGGCATTTCAGGTTGCAGTCCATTCCCTATGTCTTAGTGAATGGCACTCTTTTTCAAAAAGACTCCAATGGAGTCTTACTAAGATGTATCGAGCAAAACCAAGTCAACAGATTGTTAGAGGAATTTCATGATGGCTCTTCAGGGGGCCACTGCTCTGCAAGGACTACGACTGTCAAATTAATGAGGGCTGGTTATTACTGGCCATCCTTATTCAGTGACTCACATAGATGGGTGAAGAATTGCAAGAAATGTGCTTCTCTGGGAAGCAAAGACTAGTTGCGCTACCTCTTCACCCCATCCAAGCAGATCAACCATTCGCACAATGGGGTTTAGACTTCATTGGCATGATAAATCCACCTGCTAGTGCTGGCCACAAGTGGATCTTGGCTGCAACAGATTGCTTGACTTGGTAGATAGAAGCAGTTGCATTGAGGGATGCCACTGAGGCCTCAGTGTTGGAATTCCTAGATGGAATTGTGACAAGATTCGGTGTCCCCTCCACCATCATATCAGACAATGCCAGGGCATTTGTCGGAACCCAAATGAGTTATTGGGCAGTTAAGCATGGTGTATACTTGAAGATGTCATCCAACTATTACCCTCAGGGTAATGGCTTAGCTGAATCTTCCAACAAGAACCTCATCAGGATAATTAAAAGGACGATTGAAGACAATCAGAGGGCATGTCATACTAAGTTGAGGACAACCTTATGGGCTGACAGGATCCCACCCAAGAGGGCAATCGGTAACTCCCCTTTTATGCTAGTATATGGGAAGGAAGCAAGACTCCCAACTTCCCTGGAGTTACCTTCTCTTGAACTAGCAGATCAGCTGGAATTGACAGAGAATGATGCCATGACAGTAAGGCTAGTTGAGCTATTGGAGCTGGAGGAGGTTAGAAGTTAGGCTATGCATACACTTGAGACTCATCAAGAGCAGGTCAAGAAAGTTTTTGACAAAAAGGCGACTAATAGGGTCTTCAAAGAGGGAGATCTAGTTCTCAAGTGGGATGCAAACAGAGCCAAAGCTGGGCGACACTCCAAATTTGATGCTATCTGGAGTGGCCCATATGTCATCACTACTTGCAAGGAGGCCAATGCATTTCATCTCTCCAGGCTTGATGGCAAAATTCATCCAATCCCAGTGAATGGGATTCATCTCAAGCCCTGCTTCTGAAGAGGGTGTTGATCACTATGTAAATATTAGACTAGAGGTTGTTTTGCTTTCACAAGTGCTTGTGCACCTACCACATTCTCCTTAAGAGGGTGTGCGTTCTAGTTTCTAGTTTTCGTCCAAGTGATGGTGCACACATGTTTTGGGTCTTTCATGACTCAGTGCCCAATGGATGCTCAAGGCTTCTAGACTTCATGCTAAGCTGGCAAGCATCTTGTAGAAATCGCCAAAAATGTTGTCATTTTATGACAACCTTGGTCCATTAGTAAGAATCGATCAGAGATACGATCCATGGACCAGCGCTGCCCCAGTTGATCAAGGAGAAAAGCAAAAGAATTATGAAGTGTGAGGTGTTGCCTTGCTCGAAGGAAGTTCCTCCCATAGCCTTTTCTTCATTCTCCGGAATTCTGGAACCCCGAGGTTCCAAAGTTCCTTCTCTTTGTCTTCTCCATTTTTTTTTCTTTCTCTGAAACTTTGGAACCCCGAGGTTCCGAAGTTCCTTCCCTTTGCTGCCTCTCCTTTCTTTTCTCAGAACTCCGGAACCCCGAGGTTCCGAAGTTCCTCCCTTTCTTTCCCCTCCTCTTTCTTTCCCCGGAACTCCGGAACCCCGATGTTCCGTAGTTCCTTTCACTTCTTCTTCCCCTCCCCGGAACCCCAAGGTTCCGAGGTTCCTTTGCTAAGTCTTGCCCTTTCGTTGCCTCCTTCTCAGTTCCTCGGTTCCTTTCCCTTGCCTTCTCCGAAACTCCGGAACCCCGAGGTTCCGAAGTTCCCTCTTGGCCTTTCTTCCTTTCTTTCTCCGGAACTCCGGAATCCTGAGGTTCCGAAGTTCTCTTCCTTTGCTTCCCTTCTTCCTTCCCGGAACCCCGAGGTTCTGAAGTTCTCTTCCTTTGCTTCCCTTCTTCCTTCTCGGAACCCGGAGGTTCCAAAGTTCCTTCCTTAGCCCTTTTTTTCAGTTTCCCAGAACTCCGGAACCCCAAGATTCCGAAGTTCCCTGCTGCTCTCCTCTCTCCTTCTCGGAACCTCAGAACCTCAAGGTTCCGGAGTTCTTTCCTTGTCTTCCCCACTTCGGGAACCTGAGTTTCCGAAGTCCTCAGACTTCTTTCCGGTTGGCAACACTTCCGGATGGCGTGAGCAACACTCAAAGGTTTAAATGCTCCGACGACTTTTGTGACTTGTGCACCTTCTTTTGTGGAGCCACAGGGTGCATTTAATGTTTTTGGCAGGATTTCCATCAAGAGAGGTACAAGGCCATGCTTGTTGTGGTGACTTATGTCATGTCTGCATGCTCTGACTTTGGAAGGTCAGTCAATCCACACCCTTCTCAGGGTTGCCTTTTGAGGGTATGGCTAGGTTGCTTGCATGTACAAAAGTCAAGTGCATGCACTTCCCTGCACTCCGAGAGTGACATTTTCCTACACACACAGGGGTCATGATCAGTCTTGTAACCTTTTTTCTATATAAAGGCTATTAAGCCTCATTGTAAGGGGTTCTCTCCCTGCTGGCTTGAGCTATTCTATGCTCTTTCACTTCTATTCTATGATGTGTATGTTTCCTTACCTTCATCAGAGGTGTATGTTTTGTGGCTCTTCTCTCATATATGCTGTGTTTACTCGTTTCTGAGCATGACTTGTAGGAAATCTTCTCCCCTTTGACATTCAACAAATTCTAACCTCCATACATGTGTTGGGGTCATTCATACAACTAAAGTTGTGCATCTCCTGGGTATTTCAGTTGATTCTTTGTGTCATTTCGGGTAGGGAGAGAAACAATCTCTTCTTGGTGCATCACCTCCTTTTATTTCAAGCATTTCTTTCTTCCCTTTACCTCTGCAAGTTCTTAGGATAGGCTTAGGAGTAAGTTGTGAAGTGTTGAGTTGGTTCAACACCTGCACCTGGATTGAGAAGGAAGCCGGCCTTCTTCGGAGATTCAACTCCCTTGCTCAAGGTCCCACACTTCGGGGTTGTTTCCGTGTTTCACAAGGTTACTGAATTGATAGCTCAGCAAGGGTGCAAGCTTTTGTGATAACATAAACCACCAAAATCCTCTATATTGGATCTCTCACCAACGTGGAACATGAGTATATACATATTTTAGCTTGAAAATGGGAATTAAGGTGAGCTAAATGTATAGCATGTAGATAATAACAAAACAACTATTAAAATACTATTTTGATGTTAGTTTGTCTTACTCCAATTTCACAATAGATGTTCATTGTTCAATATTAGACACTAATTTATTTTAGTTCCTACGAGTTTTCGTGACTTTACATGCTAAATCAATCATGGACACGGATTGTATTAAATGATCAATCTCATTTCAGATTATGTAAAAATGTTAATACTTTTAATTGTTCTACTATATTAACACAAGTTTTATGTAAGAGACGAAAATAAAAAAGTGAGTATGAAGAAGTTAGATGGGAAAATAACATAAAAATTATATTTACATTGTTCTTTTAACAAGATGATGTACTTATAAAGGGTGAAAACAAAAGTAAATATTGGAGTGCATGGAAAAACGAGAAAAAAAAATGGTGGCCAAATTAATAGTATTGATTTAGTCTGACTATTGGACTTGGTTAGCTCTTTGTCTTCAATGTCTCTCCCGACCATGTTTTGTCGTTCTCGATCACTTCTGTTACAGTCACATCACAAGATCTTTGATTGACGCCATCACATTCATAGCATTGCTACTTGCCATGATATGAATTAAATCGTCTCCAATGTTGGAATTCGAAGTCAATCATAGTCTGCAAACCAGGTCTGGCTCGTTGATTTCTTTTCATGATGAATAACGTGGTGGAAAATTCGCCAAGTTTCTATTGAGTACTTGCTGTTTTTTTCTGGTGAATATTCGCCATAAACTTTCTGCTGAGCACTCATTTTTTTGCAAGTACACACTAGGAACTCAGTATGTCCTAAAAGCTCTTTAGACATGGAGAAAGTGTGGAATGCACCAAAAACAAAAATAAAACACCAAAAAAATTCAGTATTTTGCCTTATAAATGCCTCCACTTGAGCTCATTGCAAGAATTTGAAAGACAAATTCAAATAACTTTAAAGGTGGTTAATAAATTGTTTTTGGCAAGTGTTTAGCTTCATTTTAGGTGCTAAAATCTGGCATTTATAAACAATTCCTCATTTCCTAAAACAATTGTATTTCAAATTTTACTTGAAATTTTTTGGATTTATGAACAGTTTTTGCTCATTTATATTGATTTTTTTAATGCATTCATTTTCTTTTTGTATACACTTTTTATTTTATTTTATTTTAACCTTCATATGGGAATAAAATGATAAGGTTATATAAAATATATGCTGATTGAAACTAATAAATGCGGATTTATTATAATTTTAGGCTTAATTTATTTTGATTATAGAAATTTATATTGAATTTAGGCTAATTATTTTTTTATTTTAATATAAAAATGTTGTAGTTTGTACTTGTAGGTTAGATACAATGGCAAATAGAACATCCTTGGGATCAGGACCTCGCTCTACAACAAGCTAAAACACAACCCAATCGATGTTGGTCACACACACTTGTTAGCCGGAGCTAGAGACCTTGCTCATAAATATGGCATACATTGAACAAAACTTGGGACAATTGTTTGCTCAAGATGCTAGATTCCTTATGATGGAAGCATAAATCACCTGAAATACCATCTTGCAAGTATTATTCATCATGATGCCAAGCTTTATTTCAACACCACAAAATAGATAAAATGAAAGAAAAATGCACACCTTGCATTGACAAAAGAGAAAATTACAAAGGGAGAATACACGGGAAACCATAGCTAGTGCTGATGGTCTTGAAATGTAAGCAAAACCAAATGAAAATATTACATTTGAAGGCATATGGGTTCCATTTATGATCCATGCACACAAAGCACATCGACAACCCTCTTCATCAACTTCAAGTCGAGTGTCTACATGCACACCACATAGCTTTTTTGTACCCAGAAACATACTTGGAGCATAACTCCTAGTTGAATGCACGAGGTGGAATAGGGAGGTGCCTTGAGAAACAAATAAGGCATGTTGCAATTTTTGGTACCTAAAGAACCTCCCCTTTAATTGGGAGAATTAGGTAATTGCGTTGACAATAGCATGAAAAGGTTACAAGGAACCTTCTCAGAAAGACTTATGTGGGAGGTTGTTCATGAATGCAATTGGAGAGACTAAGTTTGTTGTGGAATAATAGAGAAAACAATGGTGAAATATGGCTCCACTATCATTTCAGATAGTTGGACGACTGGAAAGAATTGCACCATTACCAACTTTTTGGTAGCTTCAAATGGTGACATGAATTGTTTTATGAAGTCAATTGATGCCTTTAACAAAGTATAAAATTCAAAATCAATGTTTATTGTAAGTTATGTTGGAGGTGGGCATATAGAATGTAGTACAATTTTAATTGACCATGGAGTAGCATATGTGGTGACAAAGATATCGCTTGAAGAGAGGCATTTGTCACTCTTTTGGACCCCTTGCTTAACACGTTACCTTGACCTTTGTGATTGGGTGTCACAAGGTTTTCAATCATTTTCCTAATCTTGAAAGCATTATTGGTTTTTTGACTTCCTTGAGAGAGGTGTTTGTGAGTCAAACATGGCTAGACTCATTGTATTCAAAGGAGCCTAAAGGAGAGAGGGTTGGAAGGATAGTCATTGATTTATTTCTTTTGGTCAAAGAGCTACAAAGAGTGTGAAGGTAACCTCAAAATATCGATTTAAAATTCAAAATGATTTTTTAATTTTCTGATTTTAGTTTTTCATTATAAATTTCGAACTTAAATTTTCTTGTATTTGTAAATTGTTGGTGTTGGATTCCTTGGTTAGAGTTCTCAATTTATTAGAGGGCGTTCAAAACCTAATTGTGTACATTTATAAGGCTATGGATAGGGCCAAAGAGTCCATCTAAAGCTATTAGAAGGTGGAGTACTGTTGTGACGTTTTCACACATCACCCCATTGGAAATGGGGACGCCCTTTTTTTCCACTTCCAACAGCATAAACCAATTTATCAAGTAGCTAGCACTCTAAGTTAGACTCCAAATTGAAGGTTTTTCCTTGCCTTAGGACATCTCAAAACTTGATGGCAAAAGAAGAGTCTCATAGTTGAAAGGTATGCAGTAGAAATTTGTAGTATGGGTCAAATGATGGGAGAATCATCAAAATTGCTTTCGAGGCAAGGCGAACAATGAAATCTCATAGCATAGGTTGAATTAGGGTTTGGAGAGAAACTGTAGAACTAAGGTATGATCTTGTCTTGCATGGTAGCCTTGATGAAACGTAAGAGGATTTAGAATGAATGTGACCTCAAAAGCCGATCAGACATTGAAAGATCTTTGATTCAAAAGAGAGAGTGATTTAAGCTTCTACCAACAATGTTAGTACAAATCAAACCCTTAAGGCCGATTTGCCTTATTACGTAAAGAAATCACAAGTTGGTAAATTCAATCATCTACTAAGAATGAGCACAAAGATGCCAATCCACCTTGAAGAGGCAAAATGATCAAAAGTTGATTGCTCAAGGCAACTTAGCACAAACGAAGGAGAAACATCTGACTCAACAAGGAGGGTTTTGATAATGCAAAAGGTGAGGTTTTGAATGATGCACTACAAATGAAGGTGGAATGGCCAATTTGACAAAGTGATGTTGTTCATGCAAAGGGAAAGAGATAAATTTCATCAAACAACCTTAGTACAAATGATGTCCAAATCTCTGCCCAAGTTTCAAAGTGCAATTGAATGATAACTCTCCGCCCAAGTTTCAAAGTGCAAATGGACCCCAAAAGTTCGCCAAGGCAAGCTTACTACAAACGAGCCTCAAATTTTTGCCAAGGCAAGCTTACTACAAACGAGCCTCAAATCTCCGCCAAGGCAAGCTTACTACAAATAAACCCCAAATCTCTGCCACGATTGTCTAGTACAACTACAAACGAACCTCAAATTTTTCCCAAGGATAGGTTAGTGCAAACAAATCATATTTGGTCACCACTACAAACAAAGCATGTATTGGAGTTGAGGAAAATCAACTCTACAGCTCCCAAAGATCACCTGCATGCAAACTTGTCATAGAAGGAGAGAAGCAAAAAAGCTATGGAGGCCAGAATTCAGAGATCTAGAAAAGAGGAGTCATATTGATTGTGCAACAAGAATGCAATTCAATAATTACAGTTGTTATGAAAATACAAAGAGAGAATCCTTATAAGAGGACATTCGAAACCCTAAAGGAGAAAAACCCTAAAGAATTATAAGATTCCTAAGTTTAGCTTAAGCATAGAGTATAATAGACTAATAATTAAATAAATAATTATTAGCTAATAAAAGATTACTCTAACACCCCCCCTTAAGATTAACTTAGGGAGTAGCTAAAAAACAACTAAGGACTAAAAAAGCATGTAAAAAATGCAGGAAAGCAACAATGGGTCCCGACAACTAGGCTTGATGAGGTACCCATGTACAATAAAATCTCTGTAAAGTGAAGAAAAAGGAGAAAACCCTATGGGAACAAAACTCCTCTCCAAGAAGAGATGAAAGCTCAAGTGAAGGACCAAGAAGCCTCCAAACAAGAGTGTTCCAGAAGATAAGAACAAAAAGAAGAGCATGAAGAACACCACTGAAGCATGAAATAGTTGCAAACACTATCGAAGAGTAACTGCTGATCTGAAGAACCTCCACTGAAATAGAACATGATCAGGTAGAGAAGACTGTAATCTGCATGAGTGCCTTCAAATGACACTACTCGAATCAAATGGCAAACAAAGGCAAACAACTGAACTCGAAGATACAGATGGCATGAAACACCAAAGCCTGAAGAGCTGATCAATCGAACCAAGGAAGCATTAGAACAACAGGACAAAATTCCCCATAATGTTGAAAAGGGAGAGGGATAGGTACACTGAAAATGACGGCCAACAAGAACTGCAGGATGAAGAACCAGGAACATCGAAGGTGCAAAGAAAGTACATAGTGTCGTGGAAGGAACACTCACTTGACACACATCATGAGGCTAATGTCGTGGAAGGAACACTCACGTGACAAAGGTAGATGGCAAACAAAGGCAAACATCAACCCCCCCATTGCATTTTATAAGTAGTGCATGCACAATAAGGCACAAGATGTGCAAGATCCCAAGTATACAATGCATGATGGCACTTTATCTCAATGCGTTTGTATAAATAAAATGCTACAATGATCAGAAGAGACAAAAGATTGGAAACAGAAAGAATAGCCAAAGACGAGACATCCTACTCAAAGAAAGAGATCCCAGGACCTGAAACATCCAAGATATTCACCAGAGTGTTGAAAAGAAAAAAAATGAATTAAATATACCTGGAGAAGAATCTGGAAAGAAAACTCATATGAATGGAAAGAACACAGAACAAGCTTTCCAACGATATAAAGTTTTCGAAAAACAGTGTTCGGATGCACAAGTTATGTCTCCCAGAGTGCGAAAAAGAACCTCTAGCTTTGATAGCAAAAAACGCCATCAATTTAGCAAAATCAAAAGTTCAAACCTCTAGATCTAGATAGAGCTGGTAAGAGCTTTCTGACGATATAATGTTTTGCAAAAAACGACTCCGTTTGCAAAAGTTATGGCAAAAAAACCATTAGCCTGTAAAAAACCTTAAAAAAAAAACACACCCTCCTTGCTGGTGGCAGGGAGGTGGCGGCTGGGTGGTGGCCAGGCGGAGGGCGGGCGGCAGGCGACGGGGTTCGGTGGGAGCGAGGTGGCCGGTGGGGTTTCCGGGCGGCTGGCGGGGCCTGAGTTGCTGGCCGCTCTCAGAGTGTCGGCAGAGATTGTGAGGGCGGCTCCCGGCGGTTTACAAACCACCGACGGTTGGCAGGAGTTTGGATCGGCCTAGGCAAGTCGTAAAACTGCCAAATTTTTTTTTATTATATTTTTTTTCGATTTGCGTGCCTGAGGTCATACGGCTTGAGGCCAAATTTTTTTTGCCTCCAGAACACCTGACTCCAAAATAAGTCGAATTTTATATCAAAATTCGTGGAAATGGACTCCTGAATCCAACTGTGAGGTCCTTTTGGCACCGAAATGTACCAAAAAGTCAGCTACCCCTAGAAATGGAAAAAAGCAATTGCACAAACCCTTGAATACACAGATTTAAAGAACAAGGCCCAAAATCTCTCATGAAGAGAACAGGGGCATGCAGATCTGGAGCTTTGATACCATATTGGAGTTGAGGAAAAGTCAACTCTACAGCACTCAAAGATCACTTGCATGCAAACTTGTCACAAAAGGAGAGAAGCAAAAAAGCTATAGATTCTCTCTTTGTATTTTCATAGCAAAATTGAAGTCTTTACATCACATGTATCATACAAGTTGAAATTTTTGAATTAACAACTACTAATAATTTGATCATTGATAAAATATGGTTTGGTTACTACCTTTTTGTAATGTCCCACCCTATTTGCAATTAAAACTTTTACAAATTCCCAACCTTTAACGTTTTGTTACTACCTTTTCGTAATGTATAGAAATGATGACCAAGTCCAAGAGAAATTGTTGTGTCCCAATTGTTACTTTTTGTGCCATCAACGTCCCCATTGGCTTGATTTCGTGCTGGTCGGCACCTACCAAGTTGAAGGTGTGTGGCTGGAGTGTTGATCTTTTGAGGCATTTGCAAGTATCTTTTGGCTATATGTTTACTCCTGAGTCTCCATCAACAATGGTGTTTATCATTTTCCTTCCCATAATTTCCATCTCGACGATGGCTGGTTTCCTCTGGATGCTCACCGTCAACAACATTGGATCACCATCCTCATTCCCTTCACATGGTCGTTTCCCCGTGAGCTCTTCTTGTGGCTTACATTGTTTCTGGTTGACTGTGTCGTCACTGGCCATGTTGGTAATTGCCACTCTTAACTTGCGATATAGTTTGAAGGTGGTCTGTCATCTTGATGGGTATGGTTGTGTATAGCACCAACCGAACTATGTTCTTCTTTGACTTCGATTGCAATGACGTACTTGCAATTCCATTGGAGGTTATTCGTTCCTTTGCCAACACTTTTTCTACTTCTACTCTAGCTTCTCAGAATCATTCTTTCTCCATACAAGGGTTCGAGTATATAGCCTTCCTTGTCTGTGCTCTCATAATTGCTAGAATTGCCTCATCCTATTCCTCCACGTCCAACATATTAATGCCCTTTTGCGTCGAGCAATTTTTGTCATTATGGTCACCTGGTCCACACCATTTGCACGTTAATTGTATGTTGTCTTTCTTATTCTTGCAGTTTATGACAAAGTGTCCCCATTCGTTACATTGTCGGCGCTGTATGATAGGATGCGCTTTGGAGTCATACTTCATGTGGTTCCGCCCTTGTTAGTTTTGATAACTACCTAGCAATGTACTCTGTGGTTTCAATGGGCTAGGCTCTCCCTATGTGAAGTGTACTTGCATACTTCTAGTCTTTAAATTATAGGGACGCTCCTTTATTGAATGACCCATCGCCTGACAAATCTCACAAAACATCTTTCTAGGACAATTACCTTTCACGTGCCCCTCAATTTTGCATTCAGTACACCATAGTTCATTAGTTTCTTTATTGATTCCTTTCTTTGCTTTCAATTCTTTCATGATTCTCATCATATCCTGTCGTAGCAATTGAGCCCTTTTGGATTCTCATTATTATTGTTTTTAGTGACATTAGATCACTACTGAACCTGGGTGCTTCTGTATCACTTTAGACCGTCTGTTTTGGTAACAAAGAGGCAATGGCCCTAGGAAACCCTCTTAAACTCAGAATGGTTCACAAAGCAGAGTATGTAATCACATGGAGGAAAAGGTGTTCAAACTTCAAACAACATGGGATGTGGATAGTAGTGGAAAGTAATGAGAGATATTTTACGGGATAGTTCCTTCAAAATACTGAAGTGCATATTCAGAAGTTGCTGTCTTTTCAAGTAGCTATTCTTCAGGGTTTTATCTTCATTGCATGTACTTAGATAGAAATGCATGAGTCAACAGTGAAATGAAGTGGTAATATCTCAGCTGAATGTATATAAAAACAAATATTTAAGAACAACTAACATGTGATGCAGTCCTCTGTACAATTAACAGAGGTGTCTTCGATGAATAATACGAATAGAAAGTTGACTTAATAACAAAAATGTGTCTTGCACTAAATGCACATTGTAGGTTGATTAATGTATTATCCATCCATTTAGAAGTATGGATTATGCGAACATAATAAACTAGCTATAAATGTTTTCTGGAAAACGTCTTGCTTATGGAGATTTATGGAGGTTTCATTTAGTTGTTTCTTTATGATTTGAATTTCTGCATTTCATAGACACCAAGGTCAGCAATTTGTTATTGTTTCTTTGCCTTCAATTTTAGTTAGACACCAAGGTCAGCAATTTGTTATTGTTTCTTTGCCTTCAATTTTAGTTAGACACCAAGGTCTGCAATTGAATGCCGACAGTAATATTGACACTTTATTGCCTTTGCTAACTCATATATTTTGCTTAAAAGTTTACATGTAATGCTAGTGTTCATATCAGTTAATCTCTGACAGTCAAAGTTTACTAGTAAGTTGAGTATGCTTTAACCTGAATCTTTGGGCAGAGAGTCAACATTTCCTTATTTGTTTTAGTTTAGTTTATCTTTAGAATTGCTATTTTTAACTACTATTTCTCAAGTCATATATTTGGGCCATATTTTGAAGACTCCCCAAGTACTTTTCAGGACTCTACAAACTCCCGAGTCCATGAGCTAGCTGAGTTGAGTCAAGTAGACTTTCACACCTAAGTCTAGCCGAGTCTTGGAGAGTACTTGGCCAAGTTCTGCTCCAAGACTCTCCAAGCCTAGGTCTTAGACTCCCAATTCTTGATCTCAGACTCATTTCTTTGGGACTTGCGCATAACAACCCTGCTTTTCTAAGTAAGATTTCAACTTTTTTTGGTTATTTTTTTCTCTTGTTCACCCATTTCACCCAATGCGGAATCAACACAACAAAAAGATAATTTGAGAAGAGAATTTTTAAGCATTCAAAGTTGATCAAATATGAACTTACTTTGTTGTTCAAGGCTTGAAAAATTAAGTTACACTAGGAGAGGAAAGCCAGATAAAAATTGTATTTAGTTGTTTATTTTTATTTTGGCATATCATCATATGTATATAGTTATAATGTTGTTATCATAATTTTGTTGTATTACAATGTATTGTTTGACTTTGAAGCTATTAAATTTTAAGTTTTGACAGTTTGAGGATAATATGACATGTAATGTTTGATCATGACAAATTGATTGTCAATATATATATTTATGTTTTATCAATGTATTTTTTCGTGTAATTATGAGAGTTTTTTTTTTGTTGAGTCTGTGCGGAGTGTCGAGTCCAAGTTAAATTTTTGGGCTGCCTAGTCGAAGTCGAAGTCGAAGTCTAAGTCTTCAAACTATGATTTGGGCAAATCTCACTTTTCTAGGTGCAAGAGTCCATGTAATTGGATAACTTATTGCAATATTTTGTGAAATCTCATCTTTGAAGTTTAACCTTTTTTGGTTAACCCTATGTGTCTACTTCTTTGTTTTCAATGTTTTCTTGCTTTATTGTATTTGCTATGACTCTAGGGCCCACCATTTTGCCTTTATTGTTTGCCATTGTAACTGATGTATGTTCCAATTGCTTGACCAATTTTTTGCTTATTTATGGACCTTAATATAATTTCTTTCTTTTGTTTTTGTTTGCTTTGAAGTTGATACGGTTTTTTTTTAAATGTCAGAATGCACATATGTTGGTCAAGTTAAGCCTTAGGGTCATTTCAATTTGCTTTTGATATTGTTTTTTCTTCCCTTTTCTCTTTATGATTAATTGGATATCTTGGGAGTTATTCATTGGTGTTACAACTAATTTTTCTTATGGTCTGAACTATAGTTGAAAAACTCGGACTTGGTAGTGACTCAGCTGGTCCAAATGTTTTAAAATCTTGGGACTCACCAAAAAACTCGGAAATAACTCAGCAAAGTTATCAAACATTTGAAAATATACAATTTGTTAAAATATTCTTAAGAAAACACATATACACCAAATTTGTAGAACATATACTGATTTCCATCATATATAAAGAAAAGTTTGAGTTAAATGAATAGCATACAACAAAAAACAAGTGCAACCTTTGAATAAGATTGAGTTCAATACATATCAATATGTCATAGACCACAAACTAACTACAACCTTTGAATACAAATTAAGTTCAAGTTTTGGTATCAATGAAAATTGGAAATCATAAATTGTGTCTACGACTAAAGCTCAAAAAAGACTGTTGTCGCTGGGTGGGTGGTGCTGAAGTAGCTACAACATCCTCAATAGGTGCCTCATCCATAGTCATAGGTGCCTCAATAGGTGCCTTTGCTGCATCACCAAGCTCATGTTCCTCCTCACGTGCTGCCACTTGCGCATCTCATTGCTATGCAGCCCTCTCCCACTCACTTATCTGGTCATCAGCAAGGAATGGATCCACGTCAACATGAACATTATCAGTCGCAACAATCCAATCTGCTGAGTATGGATCAATGTCATCCAAGTCAAGTGCTTCATGTGAATCTTGTCCTTGCACCTTTTCATGCAATTGAAGGTTGTACCGCATACAGACAAAGTCATTCAAGCGTTGTTGAGTCAACCTATTGCACTTTTGTGTGAATGGCCTCAAAAACACTCCAATTGCAGTCACAACCAAAAGCACTACAAGACTGCGATTATATGTAGATGGCAAGCTTCTAAATATTAGGCGCTTTGGCACCATAATCTTTCCACCACAAATTTGCAAGGATAAAAAATGTTATTTATAACTTGCAAATTTTTTTAATAAACTTAAAGAGTGAAATAAATGGTAAAATAAAATTAAACATATGTTTTTTTTTACCTAGCTGTAGGGTGTCTCTCCTACGTTTGCAATCAAGTGAAGAAAACAATGGCCCTTTGGCCCTCTTATAGCTTTTCAACTCATCAAGTATTAGGTTTCGAAGCTGCTCATCCTCAACTAATCTTTGAATGCATGTGTCGAGGATAATTTTAATCTTTGCATCTACTCTGAAAGTTGGGGAGAAGAAAAACTTGGGATTCAAGTAGTGGGCAGCAACATGAATATGGTGGTGGAGTTGTCGGGTCCACCTACGATCAATTATGTGCCACATATTTGGTCTTGTTTGACCTATACGTGTGCCATTCGCCTCTTTGGCTTTATCCATGGCCTCATATAGGTACCCCATGGAATTATGATCCCAATTCACCATTCTGAGCACCCTCACCAACGGTTCTGATACCTACATATAGAAAATTTAACAAAATCGGTAGATTGTAATTTTAGAAAATTAAATAATAAATCATTGATTAAAGTTTTAAAACTTACATTGATGATCTCCTCCACCATCTTGGCAAAATTAGCATAAAAAATGGCAATTACAACTTCTCTACTTTAGGCTTCGTAGTATAAGGACTCTCCAACCATCTTTCACTCACAAACATCAGCTTCAAGTTTGGCAGTGTAGCTAGTATGCTCTGCAAGGTGAGGAAATTGGTAGCAAAGCGTGTGACCCCCGATCGCACTAGATCCTTACCATCAATGTGCTCTCTCATAAGATTCAGTACTCGTGTGATTGTACATGTATTTTGTGATATTCCTTCCATCTTCAACCACTTTCTTCGCCTAACTTAGTTTCCCTATGTCCTCAAGGAGCGAGTCAAGACAATGGGAAGCATAAGGGATCCGAAATAATGTCGGATGCCTAGCCATTAGAAGTTTGCAGATTGCCACATATGCATTAGCATTATCGGTCACAACCAAGATGGCATTTTGCACTCCCACTTCCATCACCACGTCATCCAACATGTTGCGCAATGTCTCTGCATTCTTCACTTCATTTGTTGGTATCAATTGATTTTAAAAATACTAACTGCCCCCTTGAAGCAACTAGAAAGTTGATGAGTGTCCTATTCTTGCCATCAGTCCACCAATTATATAGAATGGTGTAGCCATTTTTTTCCAAAATACTCCTTTGCTCTTCCACTAATCGGTGAGTGTTTTGGATCTCATACCGCAATAATGGCTCACTCAACTCATATCGACTTGGGGCCTTGAACCCCTTACCTACCACAGTCGATATAGTGACCAATTGCTTCCAATATGGACTAGAAGCAACATTGAATGGAATATTGTTGTAGAATAAAAATCTAGCTCACACCAACATTGCCTCATGGTGCAACTCTTTATTCCATGCAGTGCCTTATAATCTAGGTTGTGCGCCAAAAGTGTTATGTAGAACAAAAACGTTTCGCATATGGCTGCCCACACTTCCTAATCCTCGTATCCATGGCCCAAGGGAAGAACTAGAGGCCCCCACATTTGCATGTGGTCCTATAGAACTCAACTCTGCCCTTAGGGCTGCCATTGCATCTATTGTTCTCTATTTGCTGTCTTCTTTTGGTCATATGCTTCAAGCATTGCTATTGCGTCCCCTGTAGCCTCTTCAGGACATTCATCACGTTGTGTAATATCTTGGCACTCGATCTTTGCAATTTGTTACTTGAGCCAATTTATGCCACCTTTCATAGGCTTAGTGCATTGTTTGCAAATGACATCTCCTCGAGTTGGACCCGGTGTCCCATGTTTCCAACAAGTGTCCCTCTTTCTGCCACCAACTCTACTTGAAGAAGCCATTTTCTTCTAGAGAAGTAGGAAGGGAACTTAGCAAAAGAGAAAGACAACATAAAAAATTAATATAGCATAAAAGACTTATAAACGTGTTTTCATCCATACTCAAATGCATAGGCCAAGGCAAAATTTTCAGTGACCAAGTTTTTCAGATTTGGTAAAGATTTTACTAGCCTTTCAATATTATTAGTGAAGTTGTAAACTGATTCTCCAACATATTAATGAAGTTGCAAACTGGTTTCATGCATTATTAGTGAATCCCATTAAGGAACATTTTGCAAACTAAAAATTATGAACAGAAAATACAGGTTGAAACGTTGCTGGGTTGTTGTGCAAGGCAGTAGAGATGGATGTGAGCTTGGAGAAAAGTAAGGAACATTTTGCGAACAGAAAATCTTGAAATCTGCTATGATGAACAGAAAATTGAGTTTAAAAGCAAATAATCTCCTGTTATTTTAATTTTTAATCATATTTGCTATCATTAACAAATTATTTTAATGGTAGCACATTTCATTTTAAGACCTACCATTATTTTATTGAGGATTGTCCTCCTGATCTAGATGTCTATATAAATCCTTTTTAATGCTGGTCAACGTATCAAATTAAGACTTACCATTATTTGAGTCTAAAGCAAAATAAATCTTGATGCAAAGTCAAGGGTATGAGCATAAGAATTCATTGACAAATAGTTTTAAGTAAACAAATTCATTGACAAACAGTTTCAGCTAAACAAAATTCAATGGCTTAATATATTGGATATGCATGGTATAAAATTCACTTAGCTAAAACTGCTTTTGAAACTCCTAAAATATCTAACACTGGGTCACAAAACAAAAATACTCACAATGGCTTACTTTAAATGCTTGACCCTATGTTAATGATTTTGGCATTCAAATAAATGTTTAACTTTAAATTATGCATTTAGACTCACAAAACACCAGATGTGTCTCTGGGCAAAAATACTCACTAAAATCACAACATACATCAGTAAGCAAAAGGATAACAACAGATGTGATATCGAAAAATCATGCGTTTTTGCTTCCTGTGCTGCCTTCCTTCTCCGTCACACATTTTTGTCTCCTCTGTCGCTGCTTGAAATGCTCGAAAGTGAATTTTTTATGAGGTTTTCGAAGTCAAACTTTTATTATTTTTTGTTTCAAATTTTCAGGGTTTATGCGCGATTTTCAGTGAGTTTAACGAGTTTAAATTGACTCAAGTGTTTCTGAAACTTATACGTGAGTTTAATGGCGAATAACTCGCGGGCAATTTTTTCAACTAAGGGAATTTGAACATTTGCCATATGAGTATCTTTAGTAGATAATCAATTTGATCACATTTTCAAATAAATGCTCGTTTCATTTTAACTGTCAATTCTTTTGAGGAATCACTAGTATTTAGTTTTAACAATTAAGAGTTTCTCACGTAGCTAACATCAAAAAGGAATTATTTTGCAGTGCTGTGCAACGATGGCTCACCACTGCACCTGGTGCACCAACAACACACTGGTATCAACTTCGTTGTGTCTTGTCTCAGCCTATCTATGTCATGGCTGGGCAGACTATTACTGGTCGGCTCCATATGGTTGCTCACAGCGCTCAGAGCTATACTATGTATCTCACCATGTCAGGTACGGTTATTGTGTATATATTGAGATGAATTTAAATTAGCATTCAATTATGGTATGTTTTAAACTAAATGAAAGTCTGCTGTCTAAAGCAAAAATGTGGGGTGCTGGTGCGGACCAAGGAGGTATACTGCAAACATCTTCGAGCAAGCTTGATTTGAAGGAACCATATTATAGGATGTCACAGCCTCAAGCCTATGCCTGGGCTCAGGATCAGTCAGCTCAGCAGTTAGTCCAGCAGCAGGTGTGTTAATGCAGCACATGAAAATGACTCTTTTTGGATTACTGTTTTCTGGGCTGTTGTTAATTTTCACATCTATTTACTATATCTGTATATCCTTGTATTATTGTTTTAGCAATTTTATGTGAATAATGTGTTGTTAACTGCAGAAGAGTCATTTGTATTTGAAAAGCTTGCTGTTATGCAAAGTATTTGAAAAGTCATTTATTTCAGTTTTGTTTGCTTGTACATTTGAGGGTTGTGGGAAGTACTCATATTGTATGTCGCCCCTTGCAAAAATATTCCTTTAGATATAAAATCCTTGATCCTTGTCACAAACCATCCATAGTTGGATTCCATGTAGTTTTATATGTGGTGGAAATATATATCAACAATTTTAGGAACATTGATTCCTGAATTTTTCATCGAAATAAAATGATCATTTAAGTTGAATTGGCTCTACTACTACGATTGTTTTCACTCTCACCTCTTGTTGTACCTTTAGTGAAACAATCCCATTCAAGATTGTCATTTATTCCTTTGAACCCTGTTTCGGCCATTTGGGATGCTGTTGGTTTTTGCGTAAGTGATATAAATGTTTGAAGCCAAATGAATATCGTGAATTTCCCTCATTATCATGGAAAGGAAGAATTTCCCTCATTATCATGGAAAGGAAGGTACAAATTGAGAATGAAGGAGAATAAATGAGGTAGATTTAGGCCCAGAAAATGGAACTTTATAGGAGACAAATCTCATCCAGGTGCATGAAAATGCTAAAATTTCAAGTTTTGTTGAATTTGTGAGTGAAATTGGTTTTCTGTTCCGAGTCCACTGTTGCAACCAGAATTTGGAAAAGCTATCCAGGTTCAAAGTTTCAAAGACACATTGCTGGTTCAAAGTGTCAAGAATGCAAATCTCCTCAAGATGCATTAAGATTATCGAATTCACTTTCCTAAGTCAAAAAGTTACTTTATAAGTGAAAGTGCTAAAATTTGCTGATTGGCACACTGGGAACAACCATTTGGCTCAAGTCGCATATTTCACAACAAAAATAGAAAAAGAAAAAAAAATGTAAAAAAAATTATTGTTGAAAAATTGATCATAAAAAATTAAAAGAAAAGAAAAAAGAAGTGAAAAGTTTTAAAAATGATAAATATAATAAAAATGAAAATTTAAAATCCTTTGGGGCACTTGGGCATTAGGTGCAGAGAATGGGCCAAAATGCTTGCTTGGCATTTGAGCAAAGCATGACCTTTTGGTGCACCACACATGCCTATGGCCTTGGGGCTTTTAAGTTTATAAAAATATTAAATTTGTTAATTAAAACATAAACATGAAAAAAATAAAAATAAAAACATCTAACAATAAAACTTTAACCAGAAAAACAACAGCGTTCAACTTTAACCAGAAAAACAACAGCATTCAACTTTAACCAGAAAAACAACAGCATTCAAACTTTAACCAGAAAAACAACAGCATTCAACCTTTCAAGGACCTGTATTTTTTTTATTATTGTCATTTGGGGCTTGATAATTGAGAAGCCATTATTTGTGACTATCAGACATTAAAACAGCTTCATTTAAGGGTGATTAATACCAGATCCTATTATTGTTTTAAAACTTATTTCTAAATAAGAGGTGCACTTGCAAAGGCATTTGTACATGATAGATTTGAGGTGTCTCTTTCTTTCTTTCTTTTTGTACACTTATCTACAAATTTGATATTCTTGCTTCTTCATGGTATTGGAACTTAAAATTCGATAGAATGACTTAGTCTAGTTCATTGCACAGTGATGGGTTTTGAAGATTGCAAGGGCCTCGAAAATGATGGTCCTGGGGTTTAAAGCAGAAATTGTCACTCCAAAGAGGGACACCTTGAGTCAAGTTTTCATCCATACTGTTATCTTCATTTCATGATAACCTTTGCATCTGAACTCTGTTATTTCCTTCATGTTTGAAACACTGAAAAGCTCTTGTTGCAGGTTAAATGATGAAATGGTATTGATTTTTGTTATTATGAATAATATTTATCTTTGTTCATGGTGTTTAGAATATATGGGCGATCAGAAGATTTCTTGTGATCACCAAGAGAATTGAAAGTCAGAAATACAATCAGAGCAAATGTTGTTCTCTAAGCAACTGCCATTTTTGAAAAGAGTGCAGACTCTTAGTGTTAGATTAAGAGTATTAAATTATAAATAGATTAACTTTTATTTAGAATGAAGCTATTTTGTTGAGGGCAGACCTACTTTGATTTTTGGATTCTTCTAGTCTCAGGAACTTTTGATTTTAAGTTCAACAGAATTTAGGAAGATAAGCTGTTATCTTTTGGATGAGCTTTGTTCAAAACAAATTATATTAAAGCCTCCAATACTGCTTACAAGGGAAGGTATTGTGATTCCGATGAAAACTTGATACGATGTAGTGTAAGAAGGTGAAAAAACATCAAAAAGGCCAATATGTATTTGCAACTCAAAGAGGGTGTGCAACAACAAGGTGCAGTCACATGAATTTAGATATGGTTGTGATGAATAAAGACAAGAGAAACACAACAAACCCCCCACACCACTTTGTGGAGTAGTGCAAGTACATTAATGGCACAAGGTGATGTGTAAAATCCCTAAAATACAAATTCAATGTGCCACTTTATGTGAGAGCATTTACAAATGAGATAGTGTATTGAATACATGGATACAATATCCAAAGATAACCTTACACTCAAAAGACAAATGTTACAACTTACAAGCAAGGTTGCATAAAGACAGGGGTACTTGGAGACTCTTAAGATTGGTACCTGTACCAGTACGGCTATTTATCAAAATAGGAGATGGTGGTGCTTGGAGATGCCATTTTTTTTAATATAACTTAGTAATTTATAAAAAATCTGAAAATAGGTATATATTTGTAAAACTAAATATGAATATAGACAAAGTGTATAAGGAAATTGAAGATAATGGCCCAAACCAACAAGTTGAATCTTTCAACACCTCAAATCCTTTCGCTATTCTATGTCATTATATACATGAGAATGTGAACATAGATTATATATATGAAAATTTGAACGTAGACATACTCCCAAGAATGAAGAAAGAAAATGGATAATATAGGAAAATTCCCACCTCTCAAGGATCTAATAGAATTCATCCCCATTGTGTATACCGCAAAGTCTACATAAAGGAATTAAAAGAACAACGACAAGAATATAGAAATTATGAATATCTTTTGAGTTTTTCTTAGAACTGCAAATAGCCAAATGGCAAATACTTGTTGTCTTGTTGGCCCTCATTGAATCTTGACCTACGTTGTCTTTTGTTTTCCCTTTTGTTGTTTGTTTATTTTCCAACTTGTCGACGCATTTAACTTTTAATTTTTAGGAATTTTTGTTTTATTTGTGTGGGAGTCGACACCTTTTGCGTGGGAGACAATGGGAAGCTTCGGGAGACCACAGTTGAAAGTCTCTTGCAATTGGAGACATTTGAGGCAAGGTCTCTAGTATTGGAGACATGTCTCGATCTTCGAGACACATCCTAGGGTGTTGGAGACACATCTTTGTGCAAGTATGGATAAAAGATAAGAGGAAATAAAAGGAACTGTTGTGAAATATGTGGAAAATATATACTTTCAAAAAATTTGGTCGGAGAAGGGATTCCATATATAAAAGGCATGGCTTTTCAAACTCCGCAAACAAGAATTGCATAGAAAGATCATTGAGAAAATTGAAATTCAAGAAAAATTAGGCATCCTAATTGTAAATCACCTACATCATTGTGAAGTAAGCAAAAGATTTTCCGAATTCAAAAACAATTACTCAAAAAGTAGCCTTTGTGTGGGAAAACTAGAGATTGCTTATGTTGGCCTCCTAAATGAGAAAGGGCATAGAAGAGGATTTGCTTCGTTAGTGGTGGCTCAATGGCTAATGTGTATCTCATCTTATGGATGGTGCCACCACTTGAGGCGGCAACTAAGTAGTGCTAGTTTGGTGGTATCATTGACTGAGTTGCTTGATATAAACAATTAAATGTGGGTTCTGGTGCTATTGCTTGGTGGTAGTAGAGGTGTGGGGTGTCGTTGACTACACAAGGGTGGCAACTTGGTGACAGTGGCATTGGGTGTATGAAGAATTTTTTTTTGTTTAGAAAAGATGTTCGGTAGTGTTTGGAACTCCCAAACAACTCCTAATGGGGGAAGTGAGGTAGTACACCGTTAGCTTGCATTCTTACAAAAGGTAAGTGGTGACCTGTTTGGGGGTCGCACCTATTCTAAATCCTTGCCATAGGAGGGGTATAGGTGGCTTGGGGTACCCACCCTAAAACAATTTTTTTTTCATTTAAAACAAAAAAAATTAAGGACTAAACAACACTATATAAGTAAGTTTTGATTTTTGATTACTTAACAATACTATAGAAGTAAGTTTAGATTTTTAAATCAAAAAATTAAATAAAATTGCAAGATTTTATCTTTATTATTTAAAGCATATGTAATGTCCCCTTTTTTGGACATTACAAATAAATAATTAAATTTTAAGTTGTCAAATTATATCAAATTTAATGACAACTTAATTTAATTATTTAATAAACTATTAAAATGACTTAATGGAGCTCAGTGAATAATTAATAAAGTCATTTTAATTTAAAAGAGGGAAAATAAAGAGACAAAGAAAAAGAATATGAAGGGATAGGCAGAAAGGGAAACAAAGAGTCATAGGGTTGTGCTTTAAAAGAACATTGAGAGGCTCATTCTGATCATGCTTGGTTTTATGTTTGGAAATTGATTCTCTTAGAGAATTTCTGGGAAGCTCTAGTTTTCAGTAGGTTTGAGGATGCAAACCCTCGATCTTGGAGGCAGTGGACAAAAACCCATTGTCAGTCGGAGTTATCATGCAAGTGCCTCACATGTGCGTCAAATGCATTTTGTTGGTTGTCCAATCCGACTGTAAACATTGTGGCTGGGATTGGTAATTTCTGTTGTTGTTCTACTGAGGATTTTAATGCAATGTTTTTTGATTAAGGGAAAAACAGGTTTTGAGGGAACCTGAAACCCCTTACAATAGGTTTTGAAGGGACTCGAAACCCTCGGATTTTAGAAGGATCCAGAATCCACAAAACAACGCTGCCAAATGATACAACATAGAAAACCAATAGCCCAACCTCAGCCTAATCACCTTGGATAAAACATTGAAGAGTCGGCTGAAAAGAAAAGTAGGCTAAAGCCCTACACAGAGAATACCAAAAGATGACTAAAAAAGAAAGTCCAAGGGTTTTATCAAGGCTCCCTTAACCTTTAACAAATACCAAGGGTTTTTCTAGGCACCCATAACCTGAACCTTAGCAAACAAGGATCACAATCCCATAACAGCCAGATCAAAGAAGAGAAGCATTACAAAATAATCTAGAACTAAAGGGTTTTGAAAGGCTCCCCAAACCTTCAGGCTGCGTTTTGAAATGGCTCCCAAAACCATCAGGTTGATCCAACAAAGATAATCCATCTGAAATTCAGCACCCTTCCAGCATTGCTCCTCTCCACCTCAATAGGACAAGGATCCACCTCAATAGGAACTGAAAAGACACAAACCACCATCTGAAAAAGCCAAGCACTGTTCAACCACACAAAATCTATCGGCAAAGGAACAATACCACAACGATAAGAAGGACTAATGGGTTTTAGAAAGGCTCCCAAGACCTTAAATAGGAGAAGAGGCAAAAACCATTCAAGCTCCAAACAAGCAGGCTCCACCAAAGTCTCCACCTCCACAGGAGACAAGTGATAAGGTGTCAACAACCTGGAGATGATAGCTTTCAAACGACCAACCTCAACAACCAGGGTAACAAAGACTGTCAAAAACTTCCATCCAACTTCATCTAGCCAACCACTCTTCCCCTCAATAGAAGAGCTATTCACCTCTATAGATCAGGTTGAGAATAAAAGAAAGATGGAAGCCATAGCCACGACATTTATCCTCTTGAGAAAAATAGGAACAACAAAGCACCCAGTCCACACTCCTTCAGAAAAGAAGCAAGAACAACCCTCAAGAGGATACCCAAAAACACAAACAAAAAAGGCCAAGCAAGCCCCCACCACAAAAACCAGAGGCCTCCGAAAGCAAAGATCTTGAGTAAGAACCTCCTGCAACACTAAAGCCCTTTCCTTGAGCAGAGGATCCCCAACCAAAACGCATTCTAAGGGGAGAGAAAAGCCCACAAGCTCAAGGGAAAGCCAGAAGGCATAAACACCCTCTAGAACTTCAAAGACATTTGCATCTCTATCTCCACCCGGATCCCAAACTCCCCCAATGCATGCGCACAAGATCAGTGCAAAACCACAGTCAGGAGAGTAACATTGGAAACCCATCTCGGACCACACCCAACAAGACAAACAAAGCAGAGAGGAATCCGAGGAAACCCGTCGTACCATCACAGCTCCATCTCAGCGCTCTTGAACAACCACGAGTCAAATCGGAACACACTGAGAACCAAAGAGACGACACCCAAACAGAGCGTATGGGCTAGCTGTAAAGAGCATACAGCTCCTACGAACCATAGAACTGAGGGGGTACAAATCACTCCCACCTCAGTCTCCAATCCACCATCTTCCTCCTCATCTGCCTCCTCTGCATCTTCTTCCCCTGCAAAACCCTAACCTCTGAACCACACCCGCTCCCACTCGTTTCAAAATTTACGATTAATGCAATGTTTATTTCTAATTTCAGAACTATTATTTCAGTCTGAAAATCAATGAATATTAGTTTAATTTGATGGTGTATTGAAATCAATTGCATGTGAAATTTGGAATTTGAGTGCAACATACTTAATTTTTTATTTTTTTTAGGGTCACCTACTCCAAAGTAAGTAGGTCTTATGTTGATCTATAAATTTTTAGGCCTCTTGGAAGCAATGGTTGGGTTGGATTTGGCTCAAATTTCTTTATCACCAAGTGATCAACAGATGTGCAACAAAAGATCTTCCTTCAAACCCTTGTAGTCGTGGTATGTTTTGTCCGATTTGGATGAGTTTCCTCAAATGGTTTGAATGCAATAATAAACTCCTATCTACTTCACAAATCATCAAAAACAACTTACAATTCTTTGAAAACTACCCCCACTCTCTCTCAAACATTTGGATTCTCTAGATGATCTTATGCTGCAAGAGAAGAACATAGTTTCAAGAAAGTACAAAAGTTGCAATCCTAGATTTTCCAAAAATGGACTAACTCTAGACCATCCCTTGGTTTGCTACCATCCTAGGATTGGTTGTGGAAGTAGCTATCCCAAGATCAAGATTACTAATAGGTAATCACAAAAAACAGGAGGATCAACATGATAGAACAACAATAATATATACTGTAAAGGTTGCAATGTGCATATGAGAGAGTGTGAAGTGCTCATATGAGAGCAAGGGCGGGTATATATAGGATACACCACCAAGAGAAGTAAATGTCGAGTAATAGGAGATGGAGTCACATGTGTGCACATGTCCACCAAACTAGAAAAATGTAAATGTACTAAGTTATTTGAACCAACTACCTGTGAATAGAACCCAAAAGGGAAACTAGTTAGGAAATAGCCCCGATTCATGCAAGGAACCCTATACCTCTTCATCTCAAATTTTCATTTGCATCATTATTGGGCTTGTGAGACATGAGTTTGAGAGGTCTAGACATAGTGGATGGTAATAGTGTCTCATTCTTGTCTTTGTGGTGGAATCACTTGAGTCCCTTGGGGAGCTCCAGGTGATTTGAAGCTGGATATATTGGGAAGGAGACAGAATACCAATTGACAATTACGGAAGAGAACTTAAGTGGCACTGGAAGATGAACTAATAAGCCATTACGTATGGTACTGTAAATTAGTAATGACAAATAGAATAAGCATACTTAAGCTGCAGGTAAGACATATCATTAAGATTCATACAGAACAAAGAAATATGGAAAGAGTAGACTATTTTACACTGTCAGTTAAGCTGAGTAGCTTTTTTTCTTGGCACTGCAGTGTGCTCAGTTCCTCTCAGCTCCTCATTATTGTAGCCACATAACCATTCTAGACATGCTATCCACAGATTCCAGGCAGAAGCAAGCTGATTTTTTGTCAACGTTGTCTCTTTTTAGGTCCTTCATCTTATCCTGGTTAGGATTAATCAAATTTGTGGTGTCATTCCTAATTTGCTTTTTGGGTGTTGAAGTAAGTTTACTTTTTATGTCAGGCTATGGCATTCTATACACCATGCTGCATTAGAAATTTTGTTTTCTTCTGTACTCTGTTAATTATTTTTAAGATATATGTGTTGCATGTCATGAATTTTCTCTCTTTAAAAGTGCAGAATGGAATTGACTTTGACGAAAAATGGTTATGCACATATATGAGTGCCTAAAAAATGGAGAAGTCTATTTGACCAAAGACACCTTTATTTTTTTGTCTGTACATGGTGTTGTAGGAACACACTATCATACTATTTATAGTACTCGACACTATTGTTCTATAGCATAAATTTTTAAAAGTGGTATTTGCTGCTAGAAGACAAGTTTGAAGTATTCTCTCTATATGTTGTTTGCAGTAAGCGTAATAAAATAGAGTGTGGAGGTTCACAAAAGGTTTGGCAATAGCAACAAAACTAGGGAATTCTGCATGAGAGGTGAGATGGAAAGGCTAGATGTGCAATATTCAAGATAGAATATATATAAAGTAGTAAATGATCAATTTTCAGAGGAAAAAAAAGATTTATGGCTGCAATGATTTTCATTTTTGGGAAGGTGTATATCTGATTTGTTTTGTTGTAGGAAGGATCGATAGCAATTAGAATTGATTTTATAAGTTGTGCTAAGTAAGCAACCAATGAAGTATTGAGATTATGCGATCATGGTTAGTGTTGGCTGATTGTAAATTAGCTCTTCTGTATTGAAGCGTTATGTTTAGATGTAAGATTGCTATTGTTTGTGAGATGGCATTTTAGGTATTGTGTATCATTAATAAATCTAATGTAGGATTTGTAGCTCTAGATTATGGTGAAAGTGTAGGTAGCTTTTGGATGTCAAATGAATACTATGCCCAAAAGCTAATTTGCTAATTTGGTATTGTGGACCTTATGGTTAATTTTATAGATGGTTTTCACGTTTTATAATTCTAGAGGAGATTTTTTGGTAGGTCCTTTCTCTTTGTACAGGGTCATATGTATATTGCTATCTATTGAGATGACCACAATATCGTGCTTTGGGGGATGTTTCCATAGCTTAGACATGCATGCTTTAGATAAAAGTCTTTCCATGGCTTATACATTCTAATTTTCTAATAAAATTTCAAAATATGTTTATATTAATAAGTCAGTTAATGACATTGAAACCCTTTATTCTGCATGCATTGCAGAGTGTTGGTTGAAATGATGTTTTAGATGAAATCATGCCCCTGATCAATATTCTGCTTACATAAACTGCATACAGCTGATTGACAAAAGCCCTTTATAGTCTATAAACGATACACACCAAGTGAGTTGTCAGAAAATATATTTATATATTGAAAGTAAAGAGTATACTGTATGAAGGGTCATATTGGTAAATAAATGTCCCTACATTGTAATAACTATAACTTGTGATTATGAGTTAAGTACATTTCTTTTCCTCTTGTATTGGGATGACATCAGCCCGGAAGCTCATATTGAAGATAGGTGATAAGACCTTGATAAATTGTTAGGCACACATTAAAGATTGATCCTTACAAGGTTTATTTTAATAAGTGTTAAATGTCTTTTTAAATTAACACTTGAATTTCATTGAGACCGAAAAACTCATGACTTGAACCCCACAAGAGTCTTTTAATTTTGATTTGGAACTCTGTTGATCGAGCTGAATAGTCTCATTGGTATGAAGCTGCTGATAAGGTTCAACTTTTCACCTGTGAAATTCTCCTTGCTCATTATTTTTTGTTTTTTAAATATTATCAACATTTCTTGCCTTTTGTGGAGCATTTGTAGATGCTTGAAAATTATGAAAACCTAATAACATCATATTTATATTTCCTTTTAGAAGTAAATCTTTTTTGCTGAAGATACTTAAGTATAGGGGCCCTAGACCTGGAAAAACATGAGTGACGAATTCTATCATAGAAAATGCTCACAAAAACCAGAACAGATTTAAAAGTATATTATTGTGTGCTCATTCTTATATGAAAAACAGCAATTCACCAAGGCACTATTTTGAATCTTCAAATGTTAATAGATAGTAAAACTCTCTTCTATCAGAACTTCAAATCTCCTTTCCTCTTTGTAGCGTAGACAACAATTATCACTCTTTCTTCCAATACACAATTCCTCAATCCTTCTATCAAATACTCATAGAAACAGAACACAAGGAGGCTTGACCATGCCATTTAGACTTCTTTTTTTAACTCAACTCATGGTGATCTTGAGACCATAGTTACCAGGTTTGCAACATTTAAGTCGTTGTAGAGTTTAAAAAATTCTTTGATCTGGAATAATTCAATAAACAAAAATAAAAAGACTAAAATTTCTGTAACTGCTGAAAAATCCAAACTGAGTTAGAGAAGGCCAGCTGGACCAAAAAATCTGCATGGAACCAGATTTGAACCAAATCAGGTCAGATTTGGTACTGATTTGGTAGGGTTATCTAAATAGACCACCCTAGAGTTGACCATATAAACTGGCTCCTAGGGCCAAGGGGGCTCTGTTATCAATCCACTCTTGGGCTTAGATAGAATAACTAAGAAAGCCACTTACGACCTCCGCCCAACTTCACAATGATAGAACTTGTTGTTAGGAGTATGAGACATTGATAGGGTAAGCAGGTACAAGCAACCCACTAAATAGGCCTCCTCGGTGGAATTCTTTATTGACTACCCACTAAGGCCAAGAAGGCTCTGGCATTCAGTCCGCTCTTGGGCTTAGTGTAGATATGGCTTTGGGTGGACCTATCATGTGTAAAGATCCACCCCAGCCCACTGATCTGATTTTTTGTTTTTTGTTTGGATGCTTTGCTGATGTTTTATTGTTTCATGGTTTTCTGATTTTTTTTCTGATTTTGAGGGTTTTGCTCGAGTTTTTAGCAGTTTAAAAGAATACAAATAAAGGAAATTTGCTGGAAATTAAAGTACAGAATTAATCACAGTAGAAGACAACTTTCTTAATATTTATTTGCATCAAATGAGACAATTACATACGCAGAAAATTCAGGTACAGGTCTGATTTTCAATCTGAGACAGCAAATTGGTCACACCAAGCATGAATTTTCAACCCAAGAATGCCTCCAAAAGTCTGATCTGCGTTTTCAGTCTGATCCTAGAGTCTGATATGCTGATTTGATGGCCTGAAAGCCCCCGTCCAGCTAGGGTTAGGCTGCAATGGCTCAGGTGAAGGTATGGCTCGCTGAGATTTGTTGACAGATGTTTATAATTAACTCTCAAATGCCGAGATCGGCAATATTTCCCTCTGATTACACTGCAGCAATCTGAATTTTATGAAATTTTCTTGCTGTTACCTCTGAAATTAAGAGTAAATCAACCCTTAGGAGGTATTGCACTCCTGTAGGCCTTCTGCAACACTCCACTGGCCTGGGGACATCACATCATGTCTCTTCCTCCAAATCCTAATGTGCTTGTATAATATTTTTGATAATATGAGTATGATGTGACCTTGCCTAACATTAATAATTGGAAGTTGATATATATATATATATAGATATTTCGTATGTTATGATTGCAGGATTCAAATTCAGAACCACATTATTTACAGAGATATTTTACTTGGTAAGATGTAACTCTAACCCTAATTTGTTGCAATTGTGATTCTAGGGCAAATTCGGAAGGGCACATTACACTCACACCAACGAAAAGTGGAGGGATAGATATCTCTAACCATGCCACCAATGTCAAATGTCCGTCTAAATCTAAATGAACTCCCATGTATGTGGAAAAAGATCATCCTAAGTGCATAATCGGTCAAACCACTCTACGATATGCTGTTGTTATAGATCAGAACAGAATCTACCCAACTGAGAACCTCACTCCAAATGAAGCAACAAGTACCTCCAAGGACAAAGGATGCTGGGAGCTCATCAATATACCAACTTTCAACAAGGAAAGGTTGATACAAACCTCTCCTACCCCTCCAATTAGCTGTTGTGCCCAAAAGACAATCTGAAATCTCTGTGGTCAGCAGAATAGAACAGCTGTCTAACACCAATGTGTGGACCACAACCCAATGAATTAGGGTTGAAATGCTTCTCTTGATTCATACCTCATACCCTGAAAACGAATCAGCTCCATACTCCGATAATGCATCATGAGGGAGTAGTGCATTAATGGCCTCTCCAAGAGTGTCGACATTCTCAAACAATCCTGAATCAGCAATGCCACAATCCATGTACACCCCTTTATAGGCTGGTCCAAAAGATGCAAGCTCTACCTAGTGAGCCTCTAGAAGAGATAACTCCTCAAATTCTCCATGAATGACCAAGTGTCTGCTCAACTATCCCATCTTCATTTATGTCTTGAGCCCTAAATTGGCTCTCCCACAAAGGTGACTCATTATCTCCATGATATAGGCTGGGTGTATACTCAGTAATTTCAGAATCATACCTGTCCTCAAGCCCATGCAAATCTGAAAGCTCTTCGTGCTTGACCATCAGAAGGGGTTCTCCCCTCAAACCATGAGTGCCACTCTCATTCGTAGGTGTTATGGCAGCCATAGAAAACTAGATTTCTGTTGCGAATGATGATGATTGAGCCAAACTTATTCTTCACAGAGCTCATCAATCTGAATTATTTATTCGTGAAGGGCCGGCCTTTTGAGTGCTCTCCAAAGAATCCTAGGTAACCTTAATCTCATCAGTAAACTTATCTACCTCCTCTTCTATCCCTTTCAGCACATCAAAATAGATCTCATCAAGCATGAAAAGGTGATCCCTATCAGAAAGTAGTTGTAGGTAATTGGTCTTCATTACCACTAATGTTTCTCTAAGTGCCTATAAATCTCAAAGGGAAAGTTCACCAAGGTCCATATGTATCTCTGAAGACGTCCAACAATAGTTTTCCATCAACTTATGGGTATCATCAAAATGTTTAATGGCTGCAATAATCTGGTCTTCATTTACATTTAAATTGTCCTGCCAAATGATAGGACTCCCGAGACCCATCAACCCCATACAAATTTTCTGATTTATGATCAGCATCATACACACTAAATCAGATTTGTTTTCAAGGTTAATATCAATACCATCAATGCTATTAATGCCATCCTTAATGCACAACTGTGTAGGTGAACTTAGAACAGCACTATGGTCAAAAGTAGATCCATTGCAAATGGGATCCACGCCATATGTAGGGACCATCTCACCCGGACCAACATAAGCATCAGCACTCACATAAGATGTGGAGTCATCATCGTTGGCTAATTGGAAAACATCTTCATATATGCTACAATATGCCCATCATATGCACTAGTGTGATCAACCTTGTAGGATAGATCTACCTCCAAGCTTCTTACAAAGAAATTCATGCAATCATTACCTGAAATAACATCTTTCCCATGACTGAAAATTGCACTTTCAAACGAAGATTGTTCCTCCTCGAATGTGACTGCAATAGATGACTGATTTTCTGATTTGGCAACCGCTGTGATGGAATCTCCTTCAATCTTCATACACTCTTTATCAATAGCTTCAGTAGGTGACTCTCCTACGTTCTTGTCCTTATAGGGCTAAAGTAAACTTGTGTTTCTATTTTCTTTAAAGCTTAGAGTCCAATCTCACATGCATGTTGACTGATTTTTATCTTCTCCAAGATCACCTATAGGCTGAAAGTCACAAACAAGCGCTTCTTCTTCCTTCACTAACCCCTCTTCAATAGTATCTTTTGATATTTCTTTCATTATCCTTCTGATGTACTTCACCATGCCCATCTTACTAGGTCTCAAGGTTACAACCAAACTTAAGAAATCATCAAAGGAAACTTGCTTTTTAAACCCCCTCAAGCATGCTTTGGTACTCTTCAACCTATTGTCAACTTTGAATTTTTTACTAAATCACCCAAAAAGATGGCAGGACCTTGGGCTCTAATACCACTGAAGTGTCCCACCCCTAAGTGCAACATATTTCTTTACTTTGTCAAACACTTGGAGTACACTTGAATATGAATGGTTCTGAATATTATCATCTATTTGATCTGTTTAATGCTTTCTTAACCTTTTTCCCCTTCATATAATTCATCTTGACTTTCATAAAATCAAGCAGACATTGTGACAAACAGTTTCCAATCATACCATATGACTGAATATTTAAAGTTTAAACATTATAGACTGCTGTATACAACTCAAAATCAGAATGATGCATATATAATGCTCTGACCTTAGTGAACAGTATAAAAGAACAGAGAAATTGTAACAGCTGAAACAATGAATTTCAGTATAAATACCTTTTCATTATACAGGGATTGTGATGGACTAATCCGATCATTCAGATTACAACAACAAATAGACTTCATCAACAGTCCTTCATTTAGCATACAACTCCAAATGACAAAAACACACCAAGAATGGTGTCCCAGCAAAATAAATTCAAGGAGAAATTAAACCTGCATATTATATATACATCTCCATTGCCCAGCTATGGGAATTCATATGCAATGTTACCCAGAAAATTATAGGCGATGCCCTAGGAGATATGAGCAAAAATGAGGGTTTTGTCTTGCCTATAGACTGCATAAATTTGCTTGTCAAAACTTGGGGATTGATCAATTCTTCCTACTTGCAAATAAACCACCATGATCTACCTTCAATCAATCTCTGAAGGCCGAATAAACCCTGTAAAGCTATCAAACCTTAGAAATCTAAATATAAATAAGCGCAAGTATAATATTTGGATGAGATTATCAACTGAGTACCCTTGGATGATGTCTCACACGGTATTCAGACATAATAACTCAGCCAAAATAACCCTGGACATGATAACCCCATCATAATAACCCAAGGACAAGATAACCCAGGGTCATAATAACCCATGGACAGAATCACCCGTGGTCAAAATAACCCATGGACAGAATAACCCGTGGTCATTTTAGATCAAGCTAGTAAACTAGAAATGACATAAAATCAATTAGAACATTAGAATTTATATCATGTAGAAGGAATTAAACCAAGTTGAGAGAATATTTTAAATGGAGACCATGGAAACTGCAAAAGTGAAACAATATTAAAAGCTATCATGCATATCATGCATATGGTTCTATCAAGAAGGGAGTACTGTGAATGATTGTATCCCCAATGTTTGAAGTTTGGATATTTTTTCAATTCTTATGCCAAATTTTGGCTCCAATTTGCACTGCTATCTCTTCATGTGCCCAAATGTCCATAAATAGTCACAAAAACTATTAATTAAACTAAATTATAAATATGATTACAAGGAACATAAACAATCATGACTACTATTTCAGGATGTGTTGAGACTACTATTTTAGGATGTGCTAAGAATGATGCTTTGCCTATTGGGAATTTTCATGCTCCTGAGAAGGCGGTGGTGTCCTCTGCTGGTGCTTTCTCTCTAACTCTGGATGGGCCAGCATTGGGCTCTTCGGATTGGTTTGATGCGGCAGCTAGGGTGGAAGAAGGATGGATTACTATTAAGGGGAAGAAATCTAAGACGTCCAGGACTTCTTGTGATATGACTCTCCGGTCCCACAAGGTCAGCTCTAGACTTGAATCTTGGGGCTCCTTGTTTGTGGATGATCAAGCTAGATTTTCTTTGGCCCTTTCTCTGGTTTTTGATTGCATGTTGGCTTTTGTGCAGCTTTTGTTTTTAGTAGTGACTTTCATCTGTAGAACTACACTTCTTTTAGGTTACTGTTTGTAATGTTCTATACTTCGTAGCCTGTCTTGCTTTGGATCCTTTTTTTGCTTTGATTTTTTATCTTTTAGAATCTATTTTGTAAAGGGTTTCAGGGCCCCTTCGAAACCTGTTTTTGCCTTATTCCAAAACAATCATGACAAAATATTAAGTAACATTAATCTTTAATATAAAAAAAAGGGATTGTGAGGCACCATAGAGGCTATTTAGGTCATTTTTAGACCATATATCCATTAAATACCCCTAAAATAGCCTTAAAACACCTTTAATATGCTTAAATAACCTATAAAATGGTAAACAATTACAAAAATAAAGGCAATTTCGTGGTAATAAGCTAATTAAGATTTATTATGAAAAGATATAAGCGAAAGGGCATTATGAAGAGACATTAAGAAGATATACAAAGTGGTAGAATTAAGAGAAGTAAGGAAAGGAAGAAGGGGAGAAGAAGTAAGAGTGTGTAGAGTGATAAGAAGAGGAGACATCCAAATTCATCATAGAAGATATTTTGTAATATATTTTTTTGAACATTATTTTAAATTTTCTCAGGGTTTTCTAAAATAGTGTACAAAAATCAATATACTTTTACGGAACCAACACATTCTTCAGAATTTTTAATACATACGATGCCTCTTTAGTTTTTAACAAGTCAAAACACAAGAAATTACTTATTTTAAACGGTTACACATTTTTGTTTCATCGACAAGGCATCAATAAAACAATCTAGCATTGAAAGGAATATTTTACAAATAAATGTTCAAGTTGGTGCTATACTACGACACAAACAGAATACGGTGATGTGGTTAGCAATATAAAACATAATCATGCTCCAAAACCTGAGATGATCACTATCAAACACAAAGTGAATGGAATGAAAGACATGGCATGCTCGACTCAAGATTCTACAAGAAATATCATTGTTGTGTCATGTTCTAATATTTCATTACCCGTAGCAAGAGCAATACCATCAACCAATGCATTATCCAAAATGATTCGAACAAAAAGATTAAGATTTGAAGCACCGCCACCAAATCCTCAGACATTGGTAGATCTTATCTTACCAGTAGAGGGGAATAGTTTTTTTTCATGACAAAGATGAGAATCATTTTTTAATATTCACCACCACACAGAATTTGCAATCACTGAAAGAATCTGAAAATTGGTTTGGTGATGGTATATTGAAAACAGTGCCAAGTATTTTTCAACAGTTGTACACGATTCATGGCTTGAAAAATAATGCAATATTTCCACTCAGTTATATTCTTATTACCAACAAAACAAAAACCACTTATATACAAGTACTTGCAGAATTAAAACAACTTCAACCTGATTTAATTTTAAAAATATACTTATTGATTTTGAATTAGGTTTCATGGGAGCTATTTCTGAAAATTTTCCAAATGTCACTATTTGGGGATGTTTTTTCTATTTCTCTCAATGCTTGTGGAGGAAAGTTCAATAAGAAGGTCTACAAACATGTTACAGTATCGATGAAGTATTTGCATTTGAAATCAAGAAACTTGTTGCATTAGCTTGCGTGCCTCAGATAGATGTAACTGATGCATTTGAAACACTTCTACAATCTCATTATATAGAACATGAGGAGACTCTGCAACTCATAATTGATTATTTTGAAGACACATGTATTGGCAAACTAACCAAAAGAGACAACAGATGATCACCCAAGTTTCCAATCACAATTTGGAATTGCTATTCAGCTATTCAAGATGGTCTTCCCAAAACCAATAATACTATTGAGGGATGGCACATAGGATTTAGTGAATTGCTTCAAGTATCACATAGCTCAGTTTGGAAATTCATCAAAGCAGTGAAAAAAGAATAGGGTCTCCAAGAGAATAAAATAGAGAAATATATGGCTGGATACATTGGGCAACCAAGCAGGAAAAAATATCATGAACTCAGAGAAAGACTAAAAAGGTTGGTTGATGGTTATGACAACCATAACATTTTAGATTATATAAGAGGCGTTGCTTAGAATTTGACACTTTAATTGAAAATTTGACTAATTAATTTTCTAGCAACATACATGTAATTTATAAATTTTAGTTTCCTTTCTCTATGTTCTTACGAGGATATTTTGTCCATGGGTTATTTTGACCATGGGTTATTTTGGCTTGAGTTATTGTGACCCTGGGTTATTTTGTTCTTGTGTTATTGGTACCGGGTTATTCTGTCCAGGGTTATTTTGGCTGGGTTATTATGTCCTACAACCGTCTCACACCTATAGGCACTATTCCTCTTGAGAGCTTTTGTTCTAAAAAGTTTGCATCTTCAGCATCAAACCCTTGCTCTCCAAAAAAATTCAACAATTTCCAAATGATCAATAATGATGAGTAAGCACTAAGTGTGCTTTTTTATATGCACGCCGAAAAGCAACGCCTCATTGGCTTTTTATTTCATTAAATATTAAATGGTTTTGTTGCTTTATAATATTCCCAAAGTTGGCATCACATTTGGCATAATAATTAAATATTTTTACATTTAACATATTAAATTCACACTTACCCCTTATATCCCCTTTAATCATAAATATTTAATTTAATCAATTATACTAAAGTCAATGCTAGTTTAAACATTAATTAATTAAATTAAATCATGAAACTCCACTAAATGCCAAATATCAAACCAAAAACTGATCCTGCGAACTTTCAGAATATAAAGGTGCTGCCCTCTTACCATCCTGATGACTTACCATAAATAATATGGACCCAAACATTAAAGTGACTTATAAAAATAGTGTGTATAAACAGAGCCTAAAAGACCTCTGGAAGGCAAACCACAAATAAACTAATGCACTGAGATGGAGAGTATTGAAATAGACACCCAAAAGGTTAGCTAAATAACCTTGAATCACCCTGAAAGGGTCCATTAATCACCACATTAGCCTACGGGGACAACTGATAATGGGCTAAGCTTTGAAAATAATTGATGCTCAAGAAGGTGCAAAAATTGGGACATTACATACATCCAATGATTGAGGATTAGGGAAGAGTCAATGTAATACTACTTGATACCCTTTAGTGACTTACGGACTCTATATGAAACAATGTTCGTTGGCACAAAAAGAATCTTAATGCTACAGTATTTTGGACTCAATGCAAAAACCAAGAATATGAAGCAAGGTGGTCGTTGTGTTTCATTACTCTCAATAATGTTGTGTACTTCTTTCAAGAAATTTATTCAAGATCTTTTCAATCATTGAGTCAATGTCATCATATAAATCTTCCATGCAAAGCTTGTCCATGTCAATATAACAAATCATAGTTGAAATGCCCTCTCTAATGGCATCCTCATTCTCTTTACATTTGTTGGCTCTTTCTTATTCCTTCTCAAAAAAGGGTGGCTCTTTAAGTACAACATTAGAGATGATAGTATGAGATCGGGAAGTAGGGAGCCTCCATTGCCCACTTCCTCTCATTAAAGGATGCCCTATTCTAAGGACAATGGATGCATTTGCTTTGTCATTCTTTGATGTATTCTACTATTTAATGTGGTGGCATAGGTTCACTATTTTCCCTTGGACTAGCATTGGTTCCTATGCTAAGAATGGCACACAATTGAGCTTTCACTTAATTCTATGAGCTTGTATACATTTGACCACACCCATTGCATCTCTTTAACATACATCCCACTACCTAGAATTTGTTTGCCTCCACAAACATGAACTTGGATCAATTTTTAAGGAGGGTTGGCCAATGGATCTAGAATTGGCTACCATTGAAATCCCTATGGGCCTATAGTAACAAGTTTGAAAACCAACATTGGATAATACATTCTAGAATCCAAATAAATGAAATTCAAAGAATTTATAAATTGATAGTTTGTCTATTAAGTTAGATATATGTTTGTATACAAAGAATTGTTTAATATTTCAAATTTCTTTAACTGAAATACTTGTGAGCTACAAATCATACTTTATTTTTTAAATAAATACTTCACTAAGTTATTGAATTTACATAGAAATGTGTTTTTGAAATTAAATAGGCATTTTTCTAGGTTTAAAGCTAGGTTACTATATTGGCAAGAAACCAAGAAATCTAGGCTTTGATGTCATGATGATTATCAAATATAGGTAAATGCTAAAGTTCTAATGTATACATTTTATATATCCTTTATTTATTTTAAGTTGAACATGCATTTTTCTAGGTTCAAAATTTATATGCTAAGAAAAATTAAATAATAAAATGCAAAGCAATCTCAAATTTTTTGTTTGGGTTTTGGATTGTAGTAAAAAATAGTCAAATCAAGCACTTAGAACAGCATAAAATGAAGTATACATATTTCTGGAGCCCGGTTCAAGCAGCAAGAGGCTATATTGGCCAAGAAATTGAGTGTTGTTCAAAACCTCAAACATTCAAGCAGTAGAGGATGGTGTTTGTCCCTGTTCATCACTCTCCTTCACATTCATGTCTCTTTCCTTGTGCTTGGAGTGCATAGAAGTCAGGAAATGAAGGAAATGTTGATTTTTGGTGGTCAACAAGTCAAAAAACCCATTGAAATTCATGTTTTCGTTTGCAGTCATAGTGAAAATGCACTAGAATCCTCATGTCTAAGATGGAATCTCCAAAGTTTGTTAGTTGTCATTCCAAGATGTTTCCAACAAAAAGAATATGAAACTTGCACAAGCCCACAGGCACATCATTTCAAAATATAATTTTGGGATGCTTTGTACCTAAAATTCTCCTAGTTTTCTATTGATTCAATAATCTAGCCCCAAAGAATATTGTATGGTATGTAGTCAAGCATCACATGGAATGATGTACCAATAGTAAGAGATGTAAGGGTAAGGAACAAATTAATAATAATACCTAGTTAATTCTCACCCCACATTATCAAAGCCATTTATAGTGATCACAAATTGCTATAATGCCTAGTCATTCTTGACCCACATCATCAAAACCATTTATACTAATCTAATTAAAAAAAAAATGTTGTAAATGTTCAAAATTGTACTATTATCTTCCATAATCTTTTTAATGTTTTGTTGTTGAAATTTGATAGCAATATATAATGGTAGGTGTTCTTAATGATTGTGAGGATAGGCAATTAATTAGAGTCAAATGAGATTTTATAAGCATGATTACAAATGGTCTCCAAGAAATAAATAAGGTTTCCTTTTCTAATTATCTAATTTAATTAATTAATCAAAACAATTAGCATGATGTTAAAGAGTCTTGGAACACTGCGCAAATGTGTACGTAAAGAAATGCATAAATCAATAAAGTGGATAGGGTACATAGCTCTAGGAGGAACAATTAAGAACATCCTTTTTTGGGATGTTCTATATGATTCATCTTAGTGATCATCAATTAGATCTACATCAGTGAAGTTTGTATTGCCCCCCCTTTGAAATAGAATTTAATAATAATAAAATTAAAATATTAAAAATTAAATTAAAATATAAAAGAATATAATTAAAATTTGATTAAGTTAATGAATGGTCAAAAGACATAAAATGAAAAGTTGTGACTCCCTCACACATGAGATATAAAAGGGAGAAGAGGATCTCTTTTGAGAGGGGGATAATTTGGAAATCAGAAGTGTACATCTGATTTAAATAAGAAGTGCAGATCTGATTATGAAAGGTTATGTCCCTTTCAAAGGGCAGAAATAATGAAGAGTTGCACTCTTTCAAAAGATGCTAATGGTGAAAGGGTGTGTCTCTTGCCAAAGGGCATGCATGATGAAGAGGTGTGACCTCTCCCTCAGATTGAGAGATACAAAGGAAAGGAATCAAAGCATCTAGCAACATCACCATGGATCAAATCAGATCAGAACCATTATTAAGTTACGGGCAGCAACATCCTTGTTCTTGGGGTTTGCATGGGGATGTGCTTAATATGCATGCTTAATATATGAAGCCTGATAATGTTGTTATGCAGAATTTAGTAGTAATATTAATATAGACTGCAATATGTATGACACTCATGCTTAATTTCATATATATTCATTATACATGAGAAGTTAGTATACTTATAGTCTAAATCATGTTATTGCTGTTAGTATTTCAGAAGATGGGATTGAGTTGTTTACAAAGAGGGGCAGTCTAAATCCAAGCAATAGGATAAGTCCCAAGATAGGGTGGGGATCAGCGATCCATAAGCCTTGAGGGGATAGACACAAGATAGGTAAGGGCTTGGATATGTAAACTTTGAGGGAACCTATTGTATTTGGTCTCTAAGCACTTTGGTAACATACATAGACCTTTCTCCTTTAAAATTGAAGTAGTAGCAGGGTCTGATATCTATATTAAGAACTATGAATAATGAAATTAATCATCTAATAAGCACTTGTTAATGACTAATAAATTGAAGAATATCAATGACTGGCTTCATGATTAGTCTCTCAATCAATTTTAGTGTATTGAAATAGATTAATTATGTTAATCGGTAGGGGACATTACAAAGTCCCATTAGATTGCAAAAGCAACTATTCTTTATTCTAGTTCAATCTTGCACCTATAATATTGATCCTCTGCTCTTGTGGCGTTGTAGTTTTGAACTTGAGAATGTGAGTTTATAAACTATGCACTAGAGCATTGCTCGAACATGCTATAGTAGGAATTGGAATTTTACTAGCTTACTACTTTGTGCCTAGTCAAGTTCCTTGATTGATTCAATGATTTTTTAAATGTTTGCAAATGTCTAGATTGGTCTTTATTAATGCAAGTGTTAATGATATAATCGCTATGATCAAACAATGCTTTATAAATGCTCTAGAGTGAATGATATTGGATGATCTCATGACGCTTAAGTGAATTATATTCATCCTTACATGGATTACACAGCATGTGAACTTGAACATTTCATTCCTAAGTTGGTTAGTTTCGTAAATTGTATCCCTATACAATTTTATTCTCACTTGGGCTTCACTTTAGCGTTCTAGACTTTCGTGTTCTGGTTATGTCTGATTTTGCTCACACAAACTTCAAATTGCAATCCTTAGTTTTGCCTTGATGTTTGATCCTCTGTTCAGCCCTAATAGGCTGGACAAGGGCACACCGGGTGCAAGTGCCCTTTTCAAGCTCAAGGGGGCCAATTTTGGACCCTTCAATGGTCAGAAAATGTGGGTGGCAATTTTCTTCCCATCTCGGCCTACTTGATAAATTCAAACACGTTTCATAAGGTGAGGTGTAAAAGAAAGCCTTACCACCTCATTAAAGATATCTCTGCACATTATCTCTCAAGTTCAAATTCAATTCCAATCAAACAAAATCAAGTGAATAAGTAATCAAGTATTATCAAGGTAATGAAGGAGAGCTCAAGTATTCAAATTTCAAGCATTCAAGATGCATTCATGATCAAGATATTATGAAGACATTACTACATCCTCACATAACATCCTTATGAAGACTTTAACACAAAGGAGACTCATGAAGGTATAACATTCCAATTTTAGAATTTCAATTCCAGATCTAGCCTTTGACCTTTTTAATGCATGCTTTCCATTTCAATTATAGGGTTAAACTTAATTCCAAACCCAGGGTCTGACCTTGGCAAAGCCCTACCAACAACACCATTTTCCTTCTATTGTGTGTAGGTGGCAGATTTAGGAAACAATAATTACAGATTCGGGAAGAGAACACAAAGACATCGATTCAGCTTTTGCAGAGGTAGAAATTGGAGGACAAGGTCACCCTAAGCAACATTGTTTGACACTTTTCTGACGAAACTTCAAGAAAACACTCAGAACAGCATACAACATCTTGATTCCAAAAAGACGTTTGTTGTTTGCATTCGAGCCCCTTGACAAGGTGGCACCAAGTGACATTGTTCGACAATTCTGAGTCTAGATTTCAAACATAGGTTCCTCTCTACTTATTTCTAGATCTGTACATTGTGTTTGCATATCTGATCTGAGACTGTTTGTGCATGCTTATTCTTGTCAATTTCAAATATTTATCCCTAGAGCTTACATTCTTTACATAGCTCATTTTCAACTCAATTCAAGAAGTATTGAATGCACCTTATGCTCAGTCCTTTGCAATCAGGTTTGAGATTGAGCCAAGTGGATCCATTCTCCTTCCAAGTTTAATAATTGGAGATAGGTTGAATTCCTAGTTTGCATGCATAAACTTGTAAACCCTATTTCCCAACATTACATTTTTGGTGAACCCAATATAGTGCATTGCATAAATTTTGATATATATGTTAAAATCTGATTGTTAGTGCAAGTTATTTTCAAATTTCCTTTTATTGTTCAAATCTATCATTTTTTCAATCATTCTATTGGGAAATTGTATTATTTAATCATATCTTTTTCTTGTGTTATCAATTGTAATAGAGGTATAGCAAGTACAAATCTATTCATTTAGCTTTGCCTTATTTGTCTATGAGTTTCATTACCCTTTGTCTTACATCCGATATCCGGGTGAGAAGAGATTTTAGACTTATGGCTCCCAAAGTTTAAATACTAAGGGGTTTGAACCTAGGTTGACTAACCATTCCATGGGAACTCGGGTGAATCCTCTATTCCTACACAAGACATACCTAACATTATGGAGAACCATTCCCCTCGTACTTCTCATGATGAGAATGACTCTTTAACTCGAGTAACTATTGACCAGTTTGGGAAGCTTGACCATGAGTTGGATGGGTCAAGAACACTTAAATAGTGAGACAATCCCCTTGATTGAAGGCTTGAGGAGGATGATTGAAAGTGATGAACGTGGTGTGGAAGTGTTACGTGGCATTGCTCATATTGTTAACGCTAATGTTATGACAATGAAAAGTTGTGCCAAAGTGCTTAATCACTCTATTCCTACAAATCAAGTTGATAATTTCATTCCCACATCTTTGCCTAATGTGCCTATGTATACATCTTCCATCATAGCTAGTGCTACCTCTACACAAAATGTTAATACTACACATGTTAGTAATGGGGGAAATTCTATCAATCAATTCTCGTACATAGTTTCTTCCACTAGCCTTCCATTTGTTTTCCAACCATCTCCTATAACCATGATATCATAATGTTCCACCCTCCTATTCTCAAGCTCCACCTAATAATCATAATTTTACACCTCCATCACAATCCAACATGTCCAATTTTAACACATCCATCGAAGCCACTATAAACAATTTAGCTCAAAGTGTTCCATTCTTACAACAACAATTGGCTTCTTTGACACAATCCAAATTCAATGTCCCTACAATAGACATGGCTAGCCCACTTTTTGATGACATTGTCCGTACTCATGTCCCACAATGCATGGAGGTTCCTCATTTGGAGTTATACAATGAAAAAGGTGATCCCCAAACTCACGTCAAAACATTTCAAACATTGTGTAGCGACTTCTCTCGTGACAATAGACTCGTGGAAAAACTATTCTTTGGTACATTAAGAGATAAAACGTTGCAATGGTATTGTTACTTGCCTCCTTGATCAATTCATTCTTTTCATCAATTGTCTAATGCATTTGTGCAACATTTTCAAAACAATATTTACCCTCAAATTACTTTAACTAATTTGATGCATTGTAAACAAGGAGTTAAAGAAAAAGTGAATGATTTCATGGTTAGATACGAACATTTGCATTCAGCAATTGCTTATCCCGTGCTCGATAGTTTAATTAAAAAAATTCATTAATAATTAGTAAAAGAATATTAGAGATAAGTTTTTGTTCTTTTATTTTACGTCTTTAACACATTTATGCACAGTGCTTCATAATTATCAACTTCAAGTGAGTCAATTTGAATCACCTTCATCAATGGCTCCGGTTGATAAGAATGAAGATACTTAGTATCGATTATTTCAAAAGTTCCAAACACTAAACAAGAATTTTATCAAAGATCAATTACAATTATTCCAATCATATTGATAGACAAGTGGCAGCTACAACATTAGTTGTGACCCCTTTATCATCATTCTTTACATGTCGTAATTCTACTCCTCTTTTTGAATCATTGCATAGTATCATGCTCAAATTAATTAATGCTAATGCGATGAAGCTTCCTCCCATCAAACCCATATATACCTCTAAGCCTTTGTCAATTGCCTTTGATCCTAAAGTATTTTGCCAATACCATCATCAGGCCGGCCATGATACTAAGAAGTGCTATAAATTGAAATATTCGTTCCAAGATCTTATTGATTCCAACACTAACATTGTGGAGGGTGTGAATGATATAGGAAATAAATCCGTAGCTCCTCCTAATCAAAACCTACAAATCCTCACCAATCCTTTGCCTTCCTATTTTGCCAATGTCATCGAACCTAAATGTTTAAATACTATAGTTGCTATTGAGATGTGTGTTGAGGCCAACAATGTTGTGAACCTTATTGAGCAAACCATGCCTAAGCTTGAACACCACATAACCCTTTACTCAAGAGGGATTATTGACCGGATGGACCATTATACATTACTGTGAAAATTAAATGAAAGCTCTCACAAGGAGTGGTCATTGATCTAGTATGGATGATGAATGTTATTACTAAAGAACATCTTTATACTCAACAATTTTATCAAGATACTTATGACAAATCTGATGCGATTAAGTTGCATGATGGTTTCATTTGTCCTAATATAGGTTCCATCACTCTTTCATTGAGGTTGGTACTAAGTGTGTAGATGTTACCTTTGCCATTATCCCTACCTTCAACCAATTTCATGTGAAGTTGGGACACCCTTGGCTCAATGTTTGAAATTCCCTCAGCGAATTATAACAATTAATATAGTCTTTATAAACTCTTTGTAAGACGTGGAAATGTCACCCTTGATTGCTTTTAGTCTCAAAAACCTGAACCTTTGAAACCTCGAGAAGCTATCCTTTTCGTACAAAAAATTCAAGCATGAAAGGATATTGGCCTTGAGTAAATCCAAGGATCCTTCACCTAGACTTCTTTCTACACCTCCTATTCCTTTTATACCTCCTACATCCTACAAAGGAAAACGGCCAACATCCTGCAACGTTCACCCTAGTGAGCTTTCTTCTCCTCCTACAAAGGAAGGAAAGAAGCCTATGGTTGATTGATCCCCAATTTTCGCAAGTTTCTAGTCGAACCAAGAGAAATCCTAGTGCGAGAGACTGCCAATGAAGACGTTGTGCCAAGGCTCGTGATTTGCTTCCCAAATCATTTCCTTCCCTAAGGCACCAAATGGTAATTTGATCCCATTTGCCCAACCTTTACCTAACCCAAGGGAGGAAGTTCATCTTAATCAACCACATCAAATGTTAAAATTGTCTATGCAAAATGATGATTCATTTCCTTTGCTCATTAAAGATCCTATTATGATTAATTTGGATGATGATGTTGATGCTAATTATGATATTGATGCTAACAATGTTAACATTACTGATTCTGATGATATGTATGAGATTATTGAAATTAATCATGAGCTATCTTCAAGATTTTCAAAAGCATTAATCCTAGCTTCTAGTGACAAACAAAGTGACTCGTGAGCATGGTCCTTGTTTGGAACTTTTGTTAGCTTCATCTACCATGCTTGTTGTGGCTCCTCTTGCATCTTGTCCACCATCCCTAAATGATGTTAAACAAGATTGGGGGGTCGATGATTTGTTAGACTAGCTTCACTTGTACAGGGAACTCTTTTGTGTGTCTACTTGCATGTGATGTGCTTCCCCCGTGATGTGCTGCTTGATATGTCTTTGTGTTATGTTAGGCTCTGTTTGAATGACCCTTGTTACTTTGTTGGCACAAGGGAATGAAGGGGCCGAACCTGTTGTGACATTCTTCATTATGTAGCTCAATTCCTCTATATGTCGTATTCATGTTATGTTGTAACTGTTATATTGTTGTAATTGTACTTTTGTGTTGTCTACTTGGGGACGATGCAAAGTGTTGAGATCTCTCTTTTTGGTTTCTTCCTTGTTGACTTAAAAAGACTTTTGTTGTTCATCTTATGTGCTCTTCTTCCATTGTTCTTGTAGCTCCACTACTTTTGGTGGATGAGGTCAATTCATAACAATTATACATGATATACATGGTTTATCAACTACGCATACTGACCCCAGTTAGTGGATCCCTTATGTGCTCTCTTTTTGTCTTGTGCTCCATTGCCCTTGATTTGTCCTTGCTTATGGGCATATCATTGTGGCAACGTGCTTATCTTTTGGATGCATGTATGCTGCCTTAAAGCAATTTCTCCTGGTAAGGTGTACACAATCACTTTAACATGGTGGCATAAACTCCACTGCGTTACACTTTGTACACACACCACGAGATTTGGTTTGTACAGTTTGATCACACACCATGACACATTTGGTGCATGCTGCAGCACCCATTTTGTAGTCAATTCATTATTCAAATTACTTTGCAAATTGAGCTTTTTGCCTTGTAATATTTTGCATCAATTTTTCAATTCAATTTTTTCTTTCTTAACATGACTCATAGTAAGCATAAGCCTTACTAGGCCAGCATAGTCATGCTCTCTTGATGTGTTGCTCCTTTTATCTTGATATTATATTGATAAGATCCTAAGTCCCTGAGGGCTTGGTGTGCCTTGCCTCTTTAATATCTTGATGAAAGTTTTTTAATGTTACTTTGTACTTTACCAAGAGTATGAGTGTTGGTTTATACTCTTGCTAAAATGGGGGCTAAATGTAGTGTCATAAATTGTATCCCTATACAATTTCATACTCACTTAGGCCCCACTTTACCATTCTGGCCTTTTGTGCTTTGATTATGTCTAATTCTGTTGACACAAACTTCAAATTCAAATCTTCATTTTCACCTTGTTGTTTGGTCCTTTGTTCAGCCTTGATAGGTTGGACAAGGGCGACAATGGTGCCTTGGCACCCTTGTCTAGGCTAAAGGGACCCAATTTTGGACCCTACAACAGTTGAAAAATGTGGGTGGGAATTCCCTTCCCGTGTCGGCTTGCTTAAAAAATTCAAACACATTACATGTGGTGAGGTACAATAGAAAGCCTTACCCCGTCATGTGAGACATCTCTCCACAATATCTCTCAAATTTGAATTCAATTCCAATCAAGCAAATTCGAGTGAGCAAGTAATCATGTATTATCAGGGCAGTGAAGGAGAGGTCAAGTACTCAAATTTCAAGCATTCAATGTGGCAACCATGATCAAGATACTATGAAGACATTCCTACATCCTTACATAACATCTTTATGAAGACTTCAACACAAAGGAGACTCGTGAAGGTATAACATTCCAATTTTAGCATTTCAATTCAAAATCTATCCTTTGACCTTTTTAAGGTATGTTTTCCATTTCAATTTCTATTCAATTCAATTATAGGGTTAATTCCAAACTCGAGGTTTGACCTAGGCAAACTCCTACCAACAACACCATTTTCCTTATATTGTGTGCAAGCGGCAAATTCGGGAGAGAACAATTACAGATTCAGGAAGAGGAGACAGAGAGCACAGATTCAGCTTTTGCAAAGGCAAAAATTGGAGGACAAGGTCGCTCCAAGCGACATTGTTCGACACTTTTCCGGCAAAATTTCAAGGAAACTCTCAGAACAACATTTTGATTCCAATAAGGCATCTATTGTTTGCATCCGAGCCCTTGGACAAGGTCACCCCAAGTGACATTGTACGACATTTCTGATTCTAAGTTTCAGACACAGGTTCCTTTTTGCTTCCTATTTCCAAATATGTACATTGTGTCTACATATTTGATTTCAGACTGTTTGTGCATGTTGATTCTTATCAATTTCACATCTTTAGCCCTAGATCTTGCATTCTTTACATAGCTCATTTTCAACTCAATTCAAGGATTATTGAATTAACTTTGTGCTCAGTCCTTTTCATCAAATCTGAGATTAAGCCAAGTGAATCCATTCTCTTTCTAAGTCTAATCATTGGAGATAGGTTTAATTCTTAGTTTTCATGCATAAACTTGTGAACCCTATTTCCCAACATTATAGTTAGTTTAGTCCTAAGATAACTTGAAAATATGATATTGGAATTAAGGGGTCAATAGTGCATGTGTAGTTTCAAATCAAGTACTAAACCAAAAATGCAAGAATGATTAGGGCAAGAAGCAAGGAATGTGAAGATTGTATCTAGATCCTTGGGGAAAAGAGAGTTTAGTTTAGTCAAGGATAAGGCAAGGTAAAATGCAAACATTTTACCCAAAATATGTTATTTGTACTTTAAGTATTACACTATGGACAAAGGTCAAAATGAGTCCAAAATGAGTGGCAATAGTGCCAAGGATGAAATTCTTTATTTTGGCCTTGCAAATATCAAACTAAAATTATTAATATAATTTCGAACAAATAATAATGTGTGTAGGGTTCTAAAAGTATTTCTATAAGTTTTTTATCAATATTGTAGACCACTCTTTTAGGGCTTATTGATATGATACTTTTTTTAGTAAACTGTTTGTTATTTTAGCAACTAAATAAGTTGAGTATTGTGGGGTATGCTAGACATCCCTAAGATTGCAGTTGACATTATGATAGTTAACCATCTCAAGGACATCAAGGTGAGGGTTTATTGATATGATACTTTTTTTAGTAAACTGTTTGTTATTTTAGCAACTAAATAAGTTGAGTATTGTGGGGTATGCTAGACATCCCTAAGATTGCAGTTGACATTATGATAGTTAACCATCTCAAGGACATCAAGGTGACACCAAGAAGAAATATAAGGGCATCACCTTGGCATCTTTTTTTAGTTGATGTTTTTGTTTAATTTAAAAAGGGGGATTAGGGGAAAAGAGAGGTTGGAGAGGGGTATTGGTTTCCAAGATATGTATTTGGGTAACATTCTAGTGGGCTCCTCTTTAAGGGTTTATTTGATTTATAACCTCTTTTTATTAGAATGATGTCTTATTTTATTTTGTTTTTTGTTTTTTCTAGCAACTCAACAAGTTGGATATTGAGGGGCTTGTAAGACATCCTCAAGATTAAAGGGGGACATCACAATAGTTCTTAACCATCTTGAGGACATTAGGATGACCCTAATGCAAGAAAGATGGGCATCGCGTGGACATCCTTCTTTTTAGAGTATGTTTCCTTCAATTAAAAAATGGGGATGGAGGGATAATATTGGTTCATGGGATACTTATTTGGGTAACATTCTGCTTAAATTTGTTGCCCACTCTAATATGTTGTAAATATGTGGTTATTATTGGTCTACAAGTGATTTATATCTATCAAACAATGGATATCTTTAGAGAATGTTGAATAGTAGAATACTGAAAGTAAAAAATAAAACTAACATTTTTAAAATATTGAAATGGGTTAATTATATTGATATTTGATAATTATCATTGTAATAGAAAAATAAATATTTAAAATTGTAATTACCTAGAGATGACAAGGAAACTAGGAGGGGAATCCCATTACTTTAAAAAACATACATACACACACACACACACACACACACACACATATATATATATATAACATTTTGAAGTGTTGAAATAGGTTAATTATATTGATGTTTGATAATCACCTACAGATGACAAAGAAACTAGGAGGGGAATGCCATTGTTTTTAAAAAGCATGATATCGGGAACTTTAAAGATAGCTATATTTTCAATCAATTGATAAAACTTCAATGCATGCATACATCTTAAGCCTTATTATTGTTTCACTTTATATTCTTACCTCTTTGGGATTTGATAAGAAACATTTCTACCACCAAAAAAACTTGTAAAATTTTATGAAAAAGAAAAAGAAAATTGCAAGTCTACTAGTGTATTTGTATAGTTCCTTTAGTTTTCTTCAACCACATTTCAGCACTTTTAGAAAATCTTATGTATTTTGTGTGATATAGTTGCAAAAGCTCTATTGGAAGTGTATTCATTTTCAAGGGATACGACACACAAAGAAACTTATATGAAAGTCTCTTAATGTGTAGAGACCTCTGCATATAAGTCTCTGAGATGGGGATGTATTTTTGGTACATAAGACAGGTACCATGGGTTAGGGTACAAGTATCCTAGTAACTATGATAGATACCCCTCAGTCCTTAACGCAAGTTGAATGAAGCTTATTACCAATGGAGACAAAAGAAAGCAGAATGTTCATCGTCCAAACAAAAAAAATTGTAAACCCTCAAGATAACTTGCTTCTTTATGTGATGTTTTATTGACACCAAACCATTTCCTCAAAAGTTGGCAATAAGAAATTGATTTGATGCTCTGCCAATATTTTACTTTGGTTTTAGTGATAGGTGTAGAATATTGTGCACAATATAAACCAGATATTGTTCTATTTTCTCACTACAAATTTTATTTAAAATGCATTTTAAATTAAGTTGATATCATAATATTGAGATTTGATTTGTATATCTATATAATTTAGTATGATCATTTGACAAATACTTCTCATAGAGAAAATGATCTTACGTCCAAGAAAATGTTCCCCTTTTTAATTTTTTTCTACCATAATGATTTTAAGCATATAAACTTCTTCCACTTATTAAGAAAACAGTTGTAACTTTTATTATACTCAATTTTTTATTTTCTTAGGAAACAAATAGAAAAGTTAGTAGATTTCAAGGAATTTTTTATGCTAAGTCACAAACATGCCAGGCAAATGGTCTTCCATCACAGCAAAGTGAGGGAACGATCCTTGTACAACAGCCAATACAAGCATCTGCACTTTTGCAACAACAGCGACAGCAGCAACAACAGTTCTATTAACAGCCTCCTCAAAATTTTGAACAGCAGTTCCATCTTTTCCAGTCATAATGGATGTTTGGTATGCCCAGTACATTTCTAATGGTCATGGGTAGCAACCAAGCACTTAGTGCAGAGTAGCTGCAAGTTAGATTGTTAATTGACCAATGAAAGCTCATATATATTTTTCAGTAGAATGCTTGTATTGGAATTTACTTATTTCTGCATTGAGGCTCAATTCTTCTTTACATAACAAATAAATTGAACGGTTTTGCTCATACCCTCTCCAACGAGTTGAGAGCAAGATAATGAGAAGAACCTGAGAAATGTATTTGAAGAATCTTGGGCAGTCTAGACAGGCACATGGAATTAAATTGGTACAGCTTTTGTATTTGACCAATAAAAAGGAAACTTTAGCTCATTGATACTAAAAGTTCTGATTCTGTTTATAAGAAAAGATTTTCTCATAAGTTTTGCTCTCAGACCTCAAAAAGCACTGAAACATGCAATAAGAGAACATTTCATTTTTCTCTAGTATTTCAAGATTTCGAAAACTGGCATCTATTTGGTAATGAAATTTGTATACCCCAATCTTCCTTTCAGTCTCAACTTATATTTAGTGCACTTGATATTTCTATTTTGCTAATGAATATGACAAACAATAAATGATAAATTTCCATAATGCTCTCGTGCAATTTATAGGTATTGATTTTTTTGGTTGTCTTCTATCTAGAATTGATATCATATATATGTTTATCTTATTCTTTGAACCTACTTTTTTGTCTGAAGTACGACTTGGTAGATGCTTGTTTTACATATGTTGGAAACATGAACACATAAGGCCACATCAATTCTAGGATAGAAGATAATAATTGATCAAGACATTGTAAACCGCCAATTGGCTGCCTACTATACTATTGATCGAACCATGTTGACAGCTCATCATTGTCTCCTCTACAATTGTTTGACAATTGATGACATGGCCATTCTGATATGATTGTTCCTCACTTAAACATTGACTTTTGATCACTGTAGTTGTACGTGTAGGATAGACATGTACTCAATGCCCAACTGCATCAATCTCCTATGATTTATGTACCTGAATGGTTCATCTCTCTGATATGCCCAACTGTGTTGGTCTTTGCCTCCTGTGTGGCTATCTTTTTGATGCCAACTACACCAACCATTTTGCAAACAATATATTGCTTGCACTATATTACATGTACAATCACTTGAAGTCTGATCAAACATTCCGTTCTCCCATCAATTGAGAGAGGAGAAGTTTATGCAAAGACAAAAGTCAGTAATATATAACTACCATGGTTAAACAACAATAAACTCAATAAACCAAAACCAAAATTTAGACATCAACATATGAGAACAAAAGCACTGCCAAAATGCAAAATTGTTATTATTCAGTAACCCAATCTTAGAGATAGTAGCAAACTCAAGGGGTGGACTTTTCAACTTGCTTAGAATGCTTGTTCATGATTGATATTTTGACCAAAAAAAAATACTACAAACATATCTTTGATAGAGATAACAGCATTAAATCATAATGTGCATGTTTTTGATTAAAAAAACAGCTTTAACTAGGGCGCCGACCCTTTACATAGTCCAAGACTATTCACAAACCAAAAATACAAAATAGACCAAGCAGGCGAAAGAGGCCTGCAGAAATAACACAAAAACAGCCCAATCAAGGAGGGATAGAAACATCCAAGCCAAGATTAGGGGGGAGGCAGGGAGGGGGGAAGGACCTCCGCTTCCGCTGACGACGAACCACCGACCAAGCAAGAGAATCAATAGGATCGTCGAGTTGGAGATTGTCCGGAAGGGAATCATTAGGAGGCTGACCTGTAAGGGGTTGTTGCAGATCAACAGTAGGGTGCTGTAGAGAAGCGGACAGAGTAGCATCAGAAGCAGGTTCAGCCGAAGTAGAATAGGGCTGTAGAACAGGAGTAACAGTAGCAGCAACGAGAGAATCGGTAGAAGGTTCAGCAGCAGTGAGAGGCACTACATCTCGAGAGGAGACATCGTCCTCATGAGAGGAGCTAGCCGAATCTGAGTCCAGAGCATTGACAGTCAAATGGTTAATAGTGGCATTTTTCCACCAAGTAGCAGCGCCTTTATTACTAGTTTGCGTAAATAATGCCGAACCAAAGAGATATTTCTGGCAGAAAAAGATTATTGAATTGATAAGAAATACTTCTTTTCTGCCGAGTTAACAATTGTTTTGGAGGAAATATGATTCAGTCCCAAACTTACTTGAATGTAGCAGACAACAGTGGAGCCCGAAAATTAATGTGTATTCGAGTGCTAGGAGCAGGTAATCGTAACACCGCTAATATCGGCGATATTATCATCGCTGTAATTAAAGAAGCAGCACTTAATATGCCTCTGGAAGAATCAGAGGTAGTTAGCGCCGTAGTTATACGTACGTGTAAAGAACTTAAACGTAGTGATGGAATGATAATACGATCTGATGACAATGCAGCAGTTGTCATTGATCAGAAAGGAAATCCAAGAGGAACTCGAGTTTTTGGTTCAGTTACTGAGGAATTAAGAGAATTGAATTTCACCAAAATAATCTCATTGGCTCCTGAAGTATCATAAATACTGATAAACTATGTAGAAGTAATGTTAAGCATATTCCTAAAAAAAAGATAAACATGCCTTTATATTGAGCTTGTAAATTCTTAAGAACTAGTTCGCCATGGGTAATGATACTATTGCTAATCTAATGACTTATATAAGAAATGTTGATATTGTTTAAAAAAAACAGTTCGAGTAGCAGCTACTATTATTACCGAGAACATCACAAGGATTCTTCTACGAGAAGGTTTTATAGAGGATGTTAGGAAACATCGAGAAAGTAAAAAATCTATTTTTGTTTTAACTTCAAAATCTAGGGGAAGGACGCAAAAGAGAGATATAACCGCTTCAAAGCGTATTAGCAAACCTGGTCTAAGAATCTATTCTAATTCTCGAGAGAGCATTGACAGTCAAATGGTCAATAGTGGCATTTTTCCACCAAGTAGCAGCGCCCCTATGACGAGGAAGAGAACAGTCTGAAGCAAGATGTCTCGTTGAGAAGCATTTTCGGCAACAAAAGGGGAGGCCCTATTATCGATGTTTAAAGCATTACATGTCATTGCTAAACTCAAGACCACCCATTTCCAAAGTACAAAACATATCACTTTGGCTAGGATGTTAGGTTTTATCTATCATAATGTGCATGTTGCTATTATCGATGTTTAAGGCATTACATGTCATTGCTAAACTCAAAACCACCCATTTCCAAAGTACAAAACATATCACTTTGGCTAGGATGTTAGGTGTTATTTATCACGAACCCTTACAATAGAAATACAAATAATTTGCCCATAAAATGATTTTATAAATAAGTTTGCATACTTTATTGCTCCAAAAATTGAATTCCAAAGAAGAAACGCCTCTTCTCCTGAAAAATAATATAGGGGACAACCAAATCTATAAAATTACCAGCAAGGAATTTAAAAAACATCCTTAGCTATTGAATTGATTGGCTACAAACTTATTTTTGAGATGCCATAACTAAAGAGCATTCATTTAAAAAAACTGAGATGGAATTTTAAACACCGCACTTCTAGAATTTTCAACTTAGGGCCGCCACCATGCAAAGTTTCTTGGAGTCTTCAATTATTACCAGTTATGACACCGTCAAGTACATAGATATTTATAATAACTTATTTGCAGCAACAAAAATAATAATATGGATATTTGCCCATTGTGCCATATACTCTTTGGCCTCGCTATTTAATGAAAAATTACAATTCCACGAGAAGAATGTTTTTGATGCTCGGTAGTTTGTGTCAAGTGTGAATGGTTACGATTGTAGTTGTCTATGTTTTCTTTCTTTCACTCTTTTTTCTGTGATAGCCTACGGTGTTTTATATTTATATGTGTGAATGGTTATGATTGTAGTTGTCTATGTTTTATTTCACCTTTTTTTATGTGATAGCCTACGACGGTGTTTTATATTTCTATGTGTGAATGGTTATGATTGTAGTTGTCTATGTTTTATTTCACCTTTTTTTATGTGATAGCCTACGACGGTGTTTTATATTTATATGTTTATATATCTGTGTGTTTATTTGTTCTCTAAGAGAAATGATAGTATGTGATATCCTTTCATTAAGTTTTGTTGTGTCATTTAGAAAATAATTTAAATTAAATATTTTTTAATTTAAATTAAATATTTTTTAATTATTAATGATTTGGAAGTAGGCGCTACATTAACATTGTTTGGGTGATATAAAATAAAAATGGGTAAATTTCATGTAACAAAATATTGGTATTATTAAAGTATGTAATCAGTTTTCTCTTTGAAAAACTGTAGCATAATAATTTGTTATTTACAATTCATTATTTCTTAATGTGAATTGTGACAATTTTGAATTGAACATTAGACATCAATGTTTAAATATTTAACAAAAATAATAATGAATTATGTGCTGGCTTTGAAAAATTATTGACACAACTCCTATGAAATTAAAATTTAAATAGAAGTGATTTTTTATGTAATTATTATACATTTCATTTTTATTATCATTTTCAAACAAAAAAATTATCAAGTGCCATTTTTTTAATAAATAAATGGTAAATTTAACTATTTAATATCGACTCAAAAACGATATAAAAGGTTAAAGAAATTTAATTTAAAACATTGAAAAGATTTAAGTAAATTTATTGAAGTCTTCTAAAATAAAGGGTTTTATTTTATTTTTATTTTTTAATTTTTTTAAATTTTTTTGTCTAATACACATTATTAATAATATTAAGGTGTTAAAATTTGACAATTCTAATCAATTTTAATTAGAGCTAGTTAAATAATAAACATAGACAAGGGCTACAAAGAATTAAATAATGTGAAATAAAATTTAAATTTATGTTAATTATTGTCTACATTTTTTTAAGGTGATAACCATTTTTTGTAGGACCATCACTATTATGATAAAAAAATGTTATAATTAGAAAAATTAATATCAATCAACCTACTAGAATTATAATACTTAGAAGTAACTACCAAACCACCCTTTACTCTTAAAGACTAAACAAACCCATAACAAGTAAGATTTATCATTAACATAAATATAGATTTACATTCCATCTTTCAATGTAGAGAGATACCTAAATTTAAAATGCACATACTTCAAAACTAGGAAACTCTTCAAGAGTGTCACAAAAGAACTCCATTGTCAATTAGGTACCTTTTAGAGTTGCTTTTAGTGCTTCTAAGAACGTTCATCCTCTATTTAGAGGCTTTGTTAGTTGCTTTTATTGCTGCTAGCTACAATCTTCTAATCTTTGATTGTCCCTTGTTGTCGACAAAGAGTAAAACTTTATTTGAAAAAGAAAAGAGAGACCTCAAACTCTCAAAAACTTCTGAACGAAGATGATCATGTAGCTTCAAATTATCTTCATTTGAGATGAGATAATGCAACTTTCATTTTAAAGTGTCTTATCAAGCTTCATTTAAATGTATTAAATCAATACCTCTAACTAATCTTCTATGTAGTATATTCAAGAAACAAATTCTGATTGAACTCATAACATAAAATATATATATGCTTTATTTTAAATGCAAATACAAAACCTATAAAAGAAATTGCAGTTTCTAAACTTCCGACTTTAAATGTTCACATAAGAAGACTCAATTTTCTATTTCTTTTCAGAATCTGTTGTGCAAGCCAACTGTTCTTTTTCTTTGACTCTATTCTTAAAATCAAAATCGACTAAACCCAAAGAAACAAAACTAAATCTGAAAATAGAACGTCTCTACCACAAGTCTGCCTTTCTCTGTTCTTTTCAGCATTGATAAAAACTCAAAAACCTTGACTCTGCATTCCAAGTTGCAAGCACACTGCAAACTGTTTCCAATCTCTTATTTGTTTTCACTAATCTCGTATTTTTTTGTTTTTTGAATTCTTGCGCTGGAGTTCCCTTATACTTCCCATACACGCACCCTTTCCCCAATTTTTGCGCTAATATTCCCTTCTTGTTTACTTATGCTTCTTGCGCTTCTTTCTTTCCCAATCTGCCAAAAAAATTCTTAATGGTTGTCTTTCTTTGTGCATATAGGAAGATACAATTCATGTCAAATTCTCCTCGCCTGCCCCACAACACATACCTTATTTCAACCTTTGTGCTAATGCTCTTTTTTCCTGTCTGCTTATCTTACTTTTCCTTGTGTGCTTGTGCTCTTCTCTACATAATCCTTTGCTTGAGCATTTCCCTTATTAGCTTTCTCCCCCTCTTCTCACTCCTACGCTGACAATCCTTATTACTTTGGTTTTTTAAATTCTTTCATCTTCCTGTGGATGAAGGCAAGAGATATACCCCTCTTTTGTCTTCTCCCCTTATTTTCAATCTTTTAATCTGCAATTTAAAAGCTTTGTATATTCTTGTGCATTCATATACTATTCTAGATGCTCAACATATTTCTTCCCATGCATTCTCTATATACCAATTAATGCAAGATTATCTTAAGATGCTCCTCCATCGTGAGACAAAATTAAAATTAATTCTACGTCATTTATATATTGGCCAAATCTTATAACCCTACAATAAGAGGGTTTAGACGAAGCATAATCTTCTTTTGTTGTGACACCCAATATTTCTGTGAAAATAGCCTTAAAAGGGCTACACATTCTTTCCTCCAAAAAAGAACTACCATGACACAGCCATGGTTCATAAACTCGCAATTTCTCTGTTTTTAGAATTCTATTTTACAATTAAGTCAAAATGATTATAGTGAAAGCATTTTAAAAAGACCCTTAAAATCCATATTTTAAAGCCAAAATATTTCGTAAGCAACCTTTAAATGGATTGTGTAACAAGCTAAAAATTGATTACATAAACTTTGGCAAAGAAGTTGTTGGTACCATGATGTATCTAGGCAAAATCAACCTTTTTAGACTATAATTGAATCGTTCCAATATTTTCTCAAAGCGATTGGAAGCTTGTATAAACAAGCCCTTTGGGAGAAATCCCACCAATGGTTTCAACCATAAGATTAAAAAACAGCTTTTTAGGACTGCTAGAATTAGTGTTTCCTCTATGTTTAGAGTGCTAATTATGAAGTACTAGAGCTATTAGGATTTATATTCTAATTTTTTAAAAACAAACTGAGTTAACTTTTATTGTCTTTAATTGACTACAATATTTATTGTTTTGTTTAAATTGATTTAGATTATCATTTATAGCATTTGTCTTTTATTTAAAGATCTTTTGAAGTGTAATTTTTTTCTTAAATATTGGGGATGCAATTTATTTTATGTGCATATATGTGATCATGAGAAATATGAATGAAATTGGTAGTGTAGGGTTGCAAATTTGAAGACTTGGAAGTGTATGCGTAGCTCTCCTTAATCCTCTATAAAAGAAAGGTTCTCCATCCTTGTTCTACATCTTTTTTCTTTTTATGATACTTCTTTTATTATCTTAATAGGCTCATTGTTTTCTAGTAGTAGAGAGACTCCAAGCATTGTTCTACATCTTTTTTCTTTTTATGATACTTCTTTTATTATCTTAATAGTCTCATTGTTTTCTAGTAGTAAAGAGACTCCAAGCATTGTAAGATTACAACATATTATCTTTATAAATACAAGTGAAATTTCTTTGTCAAATGATTTCTCAATTTTATAGTGTAGAATAATGTTTTTAGTGAACGAATATAAAATTTATTATTCTTTTAAAAAACTCCAAACCTATTTTTAAATTTGAAATAATATAGTGCACTAAAATAAATGTTTGACAAAGTGACATTTTGTTCTTGTTTCTCATAATAATTGATAAGAAATGCAACAACCAACTTATTATTAAATGAATTAATAAAATTAATTTTGAAAAAATTAATTGGTTTGCAAACTTGTCACATGGAGAAAATTTACTTCCGTAACCTTTTTCTTAACTATTAAATAATAATATCAATTTTATCAAAAATGTCATATAGAAAGACAAAGTACACTAAAAACAATATATATCACTAAATGAAATCATTTCAAAATTTAAAAAATCAATATTGATGATGGAGTTTATCTTCTCTATAATTAAAAAATTTATTTTATCTATTTGTTAAAAAATTTATCCCTTCATATTTTCCTTGTCAATTGTTAGTAAAGTTTAACACTACACCTTTTATTATATTAAGTGCATTTTTCATTTCATGTCAAATTGATTGTATTCGTTGTTTTATTGGGAAGATAAGAACAAGTTCCAACTTCTTTTTTTTCTCTTTAAATTTGACTTGAAATATGTAGAAATATGTTAATATTTATTTTTACCTTTTTGGTTGAAATATTTATTAAATTTTTCTCTTTTTTTTTAATTCAAAGTTTCTTACTCCGTCCTTCTTCTTGACCCCATGCTTAATTACTTTATAAATTTTATTTAATAATTATCATATCATGAGTTTATTATTGAATTCAAACTTCTCTTCATTTAATCCATCTCTTCAAACATGTGGATGCTCAAAGAAATGTGGTCTCATCGAATGAACGCCATGATTGCAGGATCAATGCAAATGTGTTTAACATGGGTAAAACCAGACTCTAGAACCTTGCTAGCATCCTCCCTGTTTGTGCCAAAAGGGGAGCTTTGGATCATCCATCAAACAAAAAAGATCAGATATGTGGACATCCATCAGTGCTTAATAATAGAAGGGGATTTTTGTTAGATATTATCGTATATAAAAAATGTGGAACCAAAAAACAAGGCATGTAAATTGTTCGACAAAATGCCTCAATAAGTGTGGTCTCAGGGAATGCACTGTTTGTGGGATATGCACAAAATTGATTCTGTAAGGATTCTCTCAAAATTATTTATTAATGAAGCATTTTGGAACATGTCCTAAAACAATCAACTTTGATCCTATTATAAGTGCATGTAGCCATGCAGAGATATATACATACTTCAATGACGTGACTAAAGAAATAAACTAAATCATCGATTTAGGTTGTATTGTCAACATTTAGTTTCATTGTCAACACCTTTGTTTTGGGTATTAAGGAGAGGGGGCACACTAGGTCCCAATCTTTAGGGTGTTAATCACCTTACAGGGTGACTATGGAATGTGGGATCCTAAAAACTTGCGATTATAACTCTTGGGATAAATAAGAAAACTTTATGGATGGATAAACTTCGCTATGGAAAAAGGAGATAACAAGAAGCAAGAAATATAGTTAAGGAAATTAAGATGATATAAAATAAAAATTGATGAAGGTGGGTTGTTAAAATTGGTTCAAGATAGGGAGGAAAATATCACAGAAAGATTGAGAAGGCTTGTGAAGTCTCATTAGAGTGCATCAAAAGAGTTCTTGCTAAGAATTTGGAGAAGCCTAAATCGGAGAGATTAATAGATAGAATGACACTCACTAACATAGATAAAACAAAGCAATCAATAACCTCAATAAGTAAAGAAAACTAAAATTTCACAAAATTAGTAAAGAAAATAAAGGAGTATGGTGAATCAATTGTAGAAGCCAAAGTTCTCATCTATAGCCTAGAAGCAGAAGTTATTGACCATTTAATTTTTGAAATCAAGAAAATTGAATTTGTAATGTCTAGAATTTACTATGGGAAAACACAACTAAACATTAATTTAGTTATGTATTTTTTTGTGTTAACTATCCACAACACTGAGCCCTTTAATAATATTGTTATATTTATTAAGAGTTAGATTTAAAAAATGAATAGATGTTAAGATTAGTATTAATAACATCAAACTTTCATTAAATTCACCTCTAATAAAATTAATATTAATGCCATGTTAACATTATTATTATTTTTAGCCTAATCATGGTATCAACCATGGTCGATATTAATATTAGGATGTTAATTATTAACATTTATTTTTTTCACCTTGCATCACTAATAATGTCAATGTTAACATTAGTAACATTAGTATTAGTATTTTTATCCACAATAACTTGAGATGGTGGTGAGCATGGTCATTCAAAATAATTTTGCTAGCCTATTGATTCATAATGACAAGGTGAAGGATATGAAGGTTGGAAAAGGAGAAGAAAGGTAAGACTCGAGTTTTTGATGATGTTAAGAAAGGTAAAGTTGCTAGTAAGGATGCAGGGAAAGATCAAGGAAATAAGTTTTCTGCAAAGATGTTGGGTCTGTCAGCCAGAACTCGAAGCCATTCCAAGCCTACAGAGGATCAGAGGAAGTTTATTATAGACATGATGAACTTGCATGATCGCTTGATTCTGAAGGATCTTCAAGCCACAAAAAATCTTGAAGCAATTACAATAGTTTTGTTAGGGTTTAGCCCTTGTTTTGTTGTATGTCATTATGTTGATGTTTTCCTAATGGTTTGTTGTTGGTAGTATGTTGTTCTCTGGTTTTAGGAATCTTTTTGTTGTACAGGGTTTTAGACCCCTTCAAAACTTGCTTTATCTTAATCAAAAATATTATTGTTATTAAATATAACCTTAATATCACTAGCAATATGAGTGTTTGTTAGAACATAATGTTATTAGGGAGCACATCCTTATAACATTTATATATAATGTTCTAATATAAGGTTATAAAACCTTATATATTATATGCTTTATAAGCATAATCCATTTGAAATAATTATAATCTAGTAACTATTAGATTATTAATTATTTATGAGTGGGGGTTATTGAAAAGGTGTGACTAGTGAAGTCACCCTTCCTCCTATATTTAAGGAGGTTCTCTCTCATTTGAGAGGTGGGTGAATTTGGAGCTTTATGGTGAGTTGTATCACTATGCATATGAGGTATTATTGGCCATGTGGAAGTATTGGAGGAGTATCCCCAGGTTCATGTCTATTTTTTTATAGTCTATATTTGTAAGTGTTTTAATTAAATGATGCTTTATGGGGTTTTTTACCCAAAAGGGTTTTCCCCATGTATATCTTGTGTAATGTGTACATTTTGCATGTATGTTTCATATTTCATTTACTTTATAATCTTGTTTATAATGATTAGTATCCTTAGATCCTAATTTCTAACATGGTATCAGAGTAGGTTAGGCTATACTAATCATTTTTACAAGTTATACTAAAAGATATGTTCAACTTGATGGAATTCTTATTTATGTTGAATCAACACATGTGCAAGGTCTCATTTATCTATTTTTTAAAATCAATTTATCAAGGCCAAGTAAGGAAATTCTAACTATTATTTTTTCATAAGTGATATTTTCAAGAATATTTCAATTTTTTTTCTAAATATCTGTAATGCATATAGATAATTATTAGGTGGTTATGATTTTATATTCTAACTAAATCAAGAATTGTTCTCTTATAAAATAACTTTATTATCAAAACCTTTGAGTGCCAATTCTATAGAAAGTTATGCTTCTTTTAATACATTATTATCCCTTACTAAAATGTCAAATAATGTTCTTAAAAGTCATAAGTCGTGACCTTGGTTTCCCTCCTCTCACATTAATTGAATGTTCTTTCTCCATTATTACATTAAAAATCATCAAATTTCATTCTTATTATCATTCACTTTAATTTCTTTAAATCAACAAATCTTAGTGACATAATTGTTCATTGCTAATCTATTTTTTGAGGAAGAAATATATCATATATTACATTAGTTGAGCAACATGATTACAAGGACACCATTTCCGAAAAACAAAAAAGGCTAATATTTTAGCTTGCATCTTAAAATAAAAAATTGGTACTCATCTATAATATATGCTAAGAAAAGTTTCAACAATCTCAATCATCACGATGTCATTTTATATCTAAATTCATCAAGAAAGAATAAAATTGAATGCTAACCAAAATTATATTCTTATAACAATAATTTCTTAATTTTCTAAAGAATGACCATTCAATTATTTCCAAAAATTATCTTCTTTAAGAATTGATTTATTATAAATAAATAAAAAAATACCATTTGAATTTGTTAAAACATCACATAATCTTGCAACCGTTAACAATATTTTATAACTATATTGATACGATTATAATCCATAAAGTGGTCATGGAGGACCTTCTGCGTGGCTATACAATAAGTACATATGAGTATGAATTGTTTATAGACTACACAAAATGTGTAAGAAGTTGTCTTTCATTAGATACGTGACCATTCACCATTCAACATATGATTGATTTTCGAAAGGACGTGTTTTTGAAGGGATACAAAACATAATCTTGTTGATACACAAAAGCAAATTATATCTCCATGTTTAGATTACACTCTTTAAAAAAGACATGAAAAGAACTTTTTTCTCCTTGAATATTTTAAACCACTCCAGCATTTCGTAATCCTCCTCCTCCATGAAATGGGTGTAAGCACCAGCACGATGCAAAGCTGAAATAAGTAAAACTAATCATACAGTGTGACATTGTACAAAATATATCATCAAACTATATTTAAAAAAATATATCTGCCAATAGCTCAGGAATATCGAAATAAATGAATTGCTTACCGTAGAAAGAGTGAAATCTGATGATAAAGAGTGCAACAGGGGGTAACGTTGTATTGCTCATTTCTGCAACCTGTTTTCCCAAATCAAATCAAATCGCATTGTCCTTTGCGACATAGCAAACACTCCACTGCCAGTAATATATTCTTCATGTCAGACATACTATCATTGTCTATCACTATTAGTGATGGGAATATTACATTCATAACATATTTCATACCCCGTAACAGACATACCTATACCATATTGTAGAATTGAATCTGAAACATTAATAGATATTTGGCATATCTTCTATTATCAAGTCTAAGCACAAGTATCGATTAAGGAAAGCAGGGAATTAGGAATACCATCTGGTCTGATTTAGATATCAGAATTATAGTAAGGGGATTTCAATACAAAATTCAGATTTATTAGTATTAGAATAAGCTTGTCAAGGTGCTTTGTGGGCTCCACACAATAGTTATTTAGATTCCTATAATAAAAGAATCTTAAAACAATGTTTGCAGCAATTAGAAAAGAGTTTGAAGATTTCACCGTTGTAGTTGTTTTTTTTAGGGAATGGAATTGATTCATTTGGGAGACTTTGAAATATTGGTTGTGTTTTTTATTTTAGCCTCACCTAAGCCTTGCAGTTTATTGATTGTGATTTGAACAATCAACATTAACAAAAGGTCAATGATGGTCTAAGAGGAGTCAACAACATGTTGAAGATTGAAGATTTTTGTTTCAGAAAATTATTTGTGTTTTTTATCCATTCTCCACTAATTGTTAGATATCAACCATGGTCTAAGGGGATGTTTACAATATAGAAACATATATGTCAAATCAGAGAATCTATCAAGATAAGTACTACTTTTCCAAACTAGCCTTAAAACTTTAAGTCGAATATTAGAATGAAATATATTCAATTTTGATAAAACTATATTTATTAATGTATTACTTCCACTTGAAAAATTTCCTTCATGCTCAGTAGCCTTCTTGCAGTTACATCTCACATATGAAACCAAATTCAAGTCATTTCTCCATGAAATAGATAATGCAACTTAGTGTGATGCTAGGTGAAATTCGTAGAATTTTTTTCTACGTCACATCTAAGTGTCTGACCAATAATGCATTTTAGAGTTTATGGTGGATCATTGTTCTCATATAACCACTTTTAATTTCATAAAGATGATATCTTTGAAGAGAATTTAAGATTGTGGAGTATAATCTACATTATTTTTTTTTAATATGAGATTAATTTCATAACAATTCTAAATGATAGTTTCAACCTCATGTTCAATAATGCCCTCCTCTCTTTCAAGATTTCTTGAGTTTTTTATAGAAGATATTGAATTAGGTCTATCAAAATAAAGATATATCAAAATCTACACCCCTTCTAAGTTGGCATGATAATATCTAGAAGCAAACCATATTCTTGAGGTCCTTTTGTCATTTTGATTGGCATGAAATTATTATGAGAATATCTTAAACTACATTTTGATAGGGTAATTTTTTGCTATCCATTGTCATTATAATGAAATTTGTTTATTTATGACATTTCCCATTTACTTTCAATACTTTAAAAAAAATCAAGTCTTCATATATATTTAAGACCCATGGAATTATTTTTGAATCTTTGATCAACTAACTTTACTTCAATGTGTCACATGCCTTTCAAGTGGCCCTTCCAAATTACTTATTATTAACTATATTAGTGCTTATGTTGCATTTAAAATGTCACATACGAACTAGTAGGAATAAAAGAAGGAACATCATGAATTATCTTTATTTTTTTTTAGTATTTGATGAAGGATATGCATTATATTAACATTGAGGATATTCCTACTTGTACTATGTTTGATGTACGAATGATTTACTATCAAATTATCACATGATCATCTATAGATAGAGGATCAAATATTTACCTATGAAATATAAAGGCTATTAATTATGCATATGTAAATTAAAAAATTTCTCATTAGTATCCTCTTTTGGAGATCCAAGTTATTTGTTATTCTATTCTATATTTGATCCATTCCTTTTTCAATCATCCTATTTATAATGGGTGGCTATCGCCCTTATAAACTGTCTGGGGAGCAAACCTGGAAAGGATAGCTCACCCGTTGCCTAAAATTTTATATGGATCATTACTATATGTAGTAGCATGTCTATTTTGTATCTTAAACAAGACAACTAGTTATTCATGCTTATTCTCATGAAAATATACATTGATCTCCTTGCTACCAATTATTGGACTATATTTTACATTTATGAGGAATATTATATGATCTTTGGCAAATGGAAAATGCATACTATTATGTTCTTTCTTTGCACCAAAAATTAATTTAATTGATTACTATGTTACTAACTATATTGTTTCTTCTATGACGAGGTTATGCCTTCAAAACATATGGTGCAAGTGCTATTACATGGATGGTGCAATACTTTAATAAGAAGACTATTTTCTATATGTCTTTGAATCAAATGGACAAAATATGAAGAATCAATATGGCCTTGAAGATTTATGGAAGAGTTCCATTTGGATACATATGAAAGTACTATATTACTTGAAGTTACTTTACTCTTTCTAGAGAATATCATTTCTAAAGATCAAAATAAACATTGAAGATCATGGGCACCTCACTCAAGTGAAAGCATTCTATAATAAAGACACCTTGAAGATCATGGGCACCTCACTCAAGTGAAAGCATTATATAATAAAGGCACCTTGAAGATCATGGGCACCTCACTCAAGTGAAAGCATTTTATAATAAAGACACTTTGAAGATCATGAGCACATACTATATATTATATTTTTAGCCATCACTTTGAAATCCTTTATGCAGTGATTGGCTTTGAGGTGATGCCATTAAGGGGGAGTGTACATGACACCACCTAGTGGCTAAATCCTAGATTTAAGACCTAATAGGCATAAGACCTTTAGGCATTATATGCTCCAAATTCAAATAATGCTTGGCCTTAGGTGATGCCATTGAGGGGGAGTGTGCATGTCAATGACACCACCTAGTGGCTAAATCCTTTATTTTTTAAGTCATATGGGCATAGTATCGTAAGACCTACGGGCAGATTTTTTTAAGTCCTACGGGCATATTGTAAATTCTTCTCCTTGTAAAACTTCCACTTGTAAAAGCATTGTATTAAGACCTACAGGCACTATGTAATGAACCTGGGGAGAGGCTAATTTGAGGGGACCGCGGCTCCAATATAATTTTTCAAGACCTCACAACATCATTTTTAAAACACTGGGATTATATCTTATGACAAGATGACTTTCATGTAGTCCGGAATGCATGATCTTCATGTTGGCATATATTTGTGTCCCTATTTATCACTGTCAAAGAAGACCTACGTTACTGGGGTGCTTCATGTTTTCTTCTATGGAAATTGACATGTGATCCCCTATTAACATTAAGGGGGAGTGTTAGAACATAATGTTATTAGGGAGCACATCCTTATAACATTTATATATAATGTTCTAATATAAGGTTATAAAACCTTATATATTATATGCTTTATAAGCATATCCCATTTGAAATAATTATAATCTAGTAACTATTAGATTATTAATTATTTATGAGTGGGGGTTATTGATTAGGTGTGACTAGTGAAGTCACCCTTCCTCCTATATTTAAGGAGGTTCTCTCTCATTTGAGAGGTGGGTGAATTTGGAGCTTTATGGTGAGTTGTATCACTATGCATATGAGGTATTATTGGCCATGTGGAAGTATTGGAGGAGTATCCCCAGGTTCATGTCTATTTTATTATAGACTATATTTGTAAGTGTTTTAATTAAATGATGCTTTATGGGGTTTTTTACCCAAAAGGGTTTTCCCCATGTATATCTTGTGTAATGTGTACATTTTGCATGTATGTTTCATATTTCATTTACTTTATAATCTTGTTTATAATGATTAGTATCCTTAGATCCTAATTTCTAACAGTGTCATTATAGAGGCAACACATGATTCTCTAGTTGAATTTAATATCATTAATAATATCAAAGCTAATAATAGTTCCATTAATATTATCACTCGATCTATTGGTTGTCAATAATTATGTTAACAAAATTTGTTCTAGAGAGACTTCTTGTGCACATTTATATTGTTCTTATTTACTTATCATGACATTGGGAGGAATTAAAACTTTTTGATAGTATTTACATTGTGATATTGCTACCAAGGTTCAACTATGTAGTTTTTTGAGGCAAACTCATTGACCCATGATTCATGAGTAGTGGCTCACAAGAACCCATCTCTCATGAGAATGAATGCAACAATTAGCACTCATTGCATCTAGGTGATGCTCATAGAAGTGAAGCATTGGACCTTCCTAGGAGGTAGTCAAGCGCACTAAACCATGGAGTTTCCTCCAAGGTTAAGTCCACTTAGCTAGAAATGCCATTTGCAAAACCTTCAGCAGTGTTGTGCCTAATGAGCCATTCATTATGGAGAAAACAAGGAGATCTTTTTCCACAATAAGTCAAATTGTGATATTACTACGAGGATTCAACTGTGTAGTTTTTTGAGGCAAACTCATTTACATTAAGGTTGGTCAAATATTAAAATCATTCTTTATACTAATTCCAAGTCTCCAATAATATTAATCTAATATTTATATCATCTTATTACTCTTTTATTGATTTTACCATAATGTTACTATTGAAATTATTAACTTTATTTCTAACAACATTAATAACTATATTTGTTTGCAATTAGTATTTACCTTAATTTCCTCCCAATACTAACCTCTTTTCTAGAAACACATTAGCTTATTATTTAAACTAACCTAACTACATCAAAAATTTTTTATATAGGGTTTAGCTTTAAATTGCAACATACTAACGATATTGCTCACCACAATTTTAACGTTATTTATCATTTGACTATAGAGAGGGGCCAAAAGTGAAGCAAGGTCCAATAGTGATGCGTGTGGAGGTTTATGGACCCCATAGTCAAGCAGTCAAGTTGTCAACAGATGTCCTAAAAAAATGAGAAGCAGTGATTAAATGGACTTAGACATTGTACGCAGAAAAACTATTTTATAATATAAATAGATTTGTCAAAATTAAGTATATACGAGTATATTTTTTGAAATTAGAGCATATTCATTTGACAAATATCACTTTGAAATAAACACTCCCAATAAGTTAAAAAAAAGTACAACTGTGTAGACAACTAAGCCTTAGGCACTCAACTTTCTAACTTGTACTAAAAGTTAAGTGAATCCATTTCATCATTTTACAAGACATTGTATCCCATCACAAGTACCAATCAGATCCATTGCCAGTCAGCTAGATCCACATTCACATCATGTTAGTCAAATCCACATTCACATCACTTATCAAACCAAAATCAACACATTGTGTCCCATCACATACTGAAGTGCACACATAATGGGCACTTCCACCCACTTCCCCTTGCATCGAACAATAGCAAGATGTAAAACTACCATTGAACCTGTTAAATCGACAAGACATAATTTCAAACATCAGCATATTCTACAAGCAATTAACCAAATCAATCAACTCATCCATTTATAGCTAATTTTAAATCACTGAAACACAATCCAAACACCAAGACATTAATGAAAGCAATTCAAATAGCTAGGACATCCACTCAATTTCATTTCATTACATTGCTTCAAAGAAGTTGTGGAGAAGCAAAAGCCATTTTTATATAGGTATCTCCCCTCTTTCTATTGCTTGTTGGCAAATTTTTGTATATGTTCATTGTTTTTCCCTCGTTTGATATGTGGTGGTTGGTAATTGGCTTTAACATTATGCTCAATTTTAATTATATTGTAAAATGTGTGGTGTGCCAAGTTTAATATATGGGTTCTAAGTTATATTGTCAATGGGTTTTATGTGTTGTTTGTTATTATTTATCTTGTCATTAGGGTGTTAAGTTACTATGAGATTTTAAGTTATACTGCCATTGAGGTTTTAAGTTATACTGTCATTAAGGTTTTAAGTTACAAAGGAAAAAAATGTATTACCTTCTATTCTCATGGTGGTTAAGTACCCTAACTATTTATGTGAAAAATTCAACTCAGAGGCAAGTATATGCAAATAGCCAAATAGGCAAATGTTTATATCAATGTTTTAATATTATACACTACATGCTCAGTGTAACATATGTGTTTTGAGTGTCTTGTAAAAATTATAGCTTTAAAAATCATAGATATAGACTCATACAATCCAATGAAAGGATAAAACATTAAATGGCATAAACAATATAACCCACAACATCATAGCAATGCATGGAAGCATAAACAGTAAAACTTAGAAAGAACATTACCTGTAGACATAACTAGTATTATTGAGAACCATAAACACTATAACCTAGAGACGCATTGAGAATCAAGAACTATAAAAAGTTACTAACAGTAAACAACACATAGAGCACTTCAGTGATGATTATAATAAACATGGTAGAACATTGAAGGACACTTAGAGAGGCAAGTAAAATTTAGAAAAGGCCTTAGTTCTAGTTTGTAAAAAATAGTATCAATGCATAGATAGAAACATACAACATTGAAAAGATATAACCGTGAGGCTCCTTATTTTTGGGCCACCACGTGGACTGCCACATATGCACACTTTGACATCCAACTACTCTACCACATAGCCAAACTAGTTTTAAACCTAGGAAAATTCCTTTTTATTCACCTTCAACAAGTATGGTGTACCATTACTTAGAACCCCATTGACCAATACAGACAATTGTAGGCATAAGAATATGATGAAAGAATTATTTGAAGTATGCAACTAGTTACTTAAGTGTAGAATGTGTGGTCCATCTAATCACTGATTTTGATCTTGTTTGTGTCGTGTGTTGACAACTTGATTGCTAGACTATGGATCCCATAACCTTCCACTAATATCCACACTTCACATCCCCGGTCCACTTCTAACCCCTATCTCCTAGTTTTCCTAGGTGGTAGAGTAAGTGCATGTTGACGTGGAAACACTAATTATAAGCATGTAGGCATAGACAAAGGATGTGTTGGGTCTCAAATAAACAGATTGGATAGGTTCTAAGGAAATGCCAACTCCAATGATCAAACCCTCCAATTGACCTGGCCAACATATAGAGTGAACCTGTTTGGTTGTTAACTCTCTCACTTTAGGCTCTGCAGGACCTAGGCGGGTATACCTATTCACCAGTTGTTTTTAATGACCAGTGCCTTTTATAGCAGATTAAGTGTCCTGATCTGGTTTCCTCCTATCTCAGAATGGCATAAGTTCCTAGGATGGAGATATAGCAGATGAGTTCAAGATTGTTGTTGTAGAAGCTATTCGATCTATGTTTCCTACTTAGTTACTCCTATTGCTTTAAAATAACATATGATGAATATGGTGATAAGTGTAATTTGTAAGTAGCCAGTGCCTTCTTCGCCGTTTGGGCTACAGAGTCATTATATTTTCTTTTAGGACTTACTGTGCGAACCTGTGAGACAGTTTTTACCCACCCCTTTATGGATCTGTCGGTTATTATTTCTTATGAGATCAATTGAATGCTTATATCATAAGTTGCCTGAATGAATTTAACCCTACCTTTAAGGGACCATTCAAGTAAGCACTGCGAAGAACAATTATATTTCGCAAGCAGAACTTTTATTTCAACCTTATAACATACAACATAAATTTCATTTAAAGAATATGAATAACCTTATCTCCTTTAGATAATATCACAAGCGACTGCCAAAAACAAAATGAAATAATCCACAACACATACGCAAAGAAAAACGACTGATCATAGCATGTATTCCATCAAAATTTGTATAACAGAAAACTTACAGGCTATCATACATCGCTGTCTTGTCCCTATAATATCTTTTTTTTTAATTACAAAAACCTCTCTCATATATATATGAGAGCAAAAGTCATTTATGAAAAGACGTGTCTTTTCAAAATACTAATTGTTAATTTGAATATTCCTAACAAACTTAAGTAAAAAGAGATTAAGAATTCCTAAATGATGAATATAATCATCCTCTTTAAAAGTCTTGATCTTAATACTCCGTTTCTTCAATTCTTCTCCTTGTGAAAGGTATTCGAAGATCATCTGGTTGACGGTAGGGGCCATGTCTTTGCTTCGATCCAACCTTGACAGAGCCCGATCCTTGATGCTTACAAGTTCATTCCTCAAATCTTCCATAGACATTACTCCTCCTTCTTTATAAAATGAGGGCATTCCAATAGGGCTCCCATCATCCAATTCTTTAAGATCTCCTTTTAGCATATCTTTGAATTTAACATGATCTTCTATATATGAAGTCCCTTCAGCCTTCTCCTCTGGCGTCATCATATGAACACTATTTATCACCTCATGCAATCGTGCTTTCAACCTCTCATGCTCTCTTAATGCTTTTATGGTTCCAGTGTATACCTTCCAATAATGTTCGACATGTATAAGCATGGTGTTGAATCGGTGTTCAATGATGTCATTAACCAATTTATCCATCTTTTGTTGGATATTATTTACCTGTTTGGTAGCCTTATCTGCTTGATATTTCCAATATAGAACATCAGAAACATCATCCAAGCTCTGTCCTATGGGATATGAGGCATATTCATTCAAAGGAGTCCCTGTCTCAAGTTGTAATATTTTCGTTTGTCACTTCTGATTTTCCTCTTTAGATCTTTCATACAAGCCCTTATAGGTAATATTTTCCTTGACCAAAAACTCTGTCTGATCCAAATTTAATTTGGCTACATCCAAGTTCAACTTTGCAGTGACCCTAGGGTCAGTCTTTCCAACCTGATGAATCATGAGGTGTCCAAAGGTTTCTTCGATATCCACAATAATTGGTCTTTTTCCTTTCGGATATAATGCCCATTGTAGGAGGGTGTTTTGATCAGGATCATATCCGGAGCCTAGGAATAATTTATGTATTTCTTGAGGCAACACTTGTTGATTCAAGTCCTGCTTCTTCAAGAATCTATCAAACAGAAGTGCTGAATTTATGTCCCAACCAGAAAAGATGATAACACCAGCCTCTTTTAAAATTTTCCTCCCTTTCTCAGGGGTCATATCTTTCATGAGGGTATCGATTTCATCCTGCAGTCGTTTCATCTGTTCTTCTTCTGGTTTTCCAGCCATACTTCGTTTCACATGAGCCCCTTTATACTGGTACAAGAATGAAAGGAATTCCCTTGAAGAAGCGAATCCGTCATCAGCAACAAAGTCTTCATGCTCTATCATCCTTATATCAACTACATCTCTAATGTTAAATTCACCAGTGTCCACATCCACCTCTGCTTCAAAACCAGGGGGATAATCTTCTCTAGGAGAGTCAGCAGGGATGCTACTAGCAGCTGATTTCGGTGACATGTGAGCCAATGGTTGACTATCCTTTTCAGTGTTGATAAAATGAAGGAATTGTGGGGGCCCTCTATGCATGAACTCTACTTCATGTGGAAGTAGCCTTTTGACTATCTCCAAAGGGTCTTGGAGGTTTCCAAGTAAGTCTCCATCCACCACCCCCCTTGCTCTTTTCCATTTGAAGGCTTCCCAAGTCATTTCGCTTCTTTCTCTCAAAACCCTGGCCTCTTCCCTTTCAAGGTTCTTAATTAAATCATCTGGCATTTTAGCCGCATGTATTCTGGCTTTTAGTTTTTGTGACGCCCTGGCAGCTCTTATATATCCCTTAGGATCAAAGTTCTCTCTAGGATCACCCAGAGTCATGCCATAATAATCTAATTTCTTTTGAAGTAAATGATAGCTTTCGGAACTTTTAACAATAAAATCAGAAAACACCAATAACCCTGGCACAATGGATTGTTTACCAAAATCCGTAAGATGTTTGGCACTGACAGCAGATAATTGTCTCACAATCTCTAGGCTAGCCACCCTGTTTGGTACTGTAATTGGAAGCATGTATGGCTTTCCTTCATACCCAAATATCCTGATTTCTGTATGATTAAGGTGGCAATACCAGTCACCCCAGTTGTGATCAATCTGAGACTCTGGAGAGAAGTCTTTTGGCCTGAGGAATCTCTTAATTTCAGGGGACAGAGTATAATCTCTATGTTGTCCAAAGGACGCACTAAGAGGTTTCACAAAATACTCCTGAAAGTGCCAATATTGATTGTTTATGAATCTTTGATCCCATGCAGAAATCCACAACTGAACTGGTTTCTTCATACCATTCTTATCATAAGCTCTGATGCTAAAATCATCTGACTAGAAATTGATTTCTTGTCCACAATAAAGAATGATGTACATCAATAAAGAATACAATGAGAAATGGACATTTACAAGGTCTCCTTTCAACTTTTCCAACCCATGGTTTAGGGCTTCTGCAACATAAGTGGCATAGTCAAATGACCTAGGGTCTTTCGATTGTAAATCAGCACATAGAACCATAACCCCAATATCCATGAGAGGATGAGCCTCTAAGCGTAATACTTGGGCTGCAGCATAGTATGTATACTTAAAATACGGATGGAATTGGTTGACATCAAATGGCACCTTGTCATCTTTACTGAATGGAACAAAGGACCCCCCTACTTTTGGCCGGTGAATGGGTAATCTCCACATCCTGTAGATGTCTTCCAAGTTAAAGAATTCTCGCGACAGTTTCTGCATATCAACTTTCTCTTCTACTTCCCAGTCTAGATCAAATACCATATCAATAGTCTGTTTGTTAATCACCACCAAGGGATTCCCTCGGTAGTCGCATATGGTTTTGGTTCTTGGATCATAGCAATCTACCAAAGCTTTCATTAATTCGACATCCACAAATACATTCGGGACTACCAATTTCCCTAAGTTTTTCTTCCATAGGTTACTTATGGGCTCAGGATCATCCCTTCTCTTGTAACTAAATAGGAACAACTCATGTCCTCTGATTTCAGTCCATATGTCTCCTAGATGTTCAAATCTATCTTCCAATCCTTCTTCTTCACTCTTGATCTTTTTAGACCTCACACTGGATGTCGGGCACTGGTCTAGCAAATCCTGAGTCAAAGCTCTACCCTCCTTTTTCTGTCGTTTGGGCTTTTCTTCAGGGTTTAATTCTTTCCCTTTTCTACTCTTTTTAGAAGAAGAAGAAGGTTCCATAATTTCAGTAAATACGAGAAATCACACTTGGAGAATTGTCGAACTCTTCTGATTGTTGTTCACGAACTTCAGCAAATCCCTTGCAATTTTCTGTCTTTTGGCATCAATCTGGTTCTTATGAAAATTCGATGAATTCAGCTGTAATTGCATGGGCAACTTGTGCACAGTTAATGTCTCTGCGTCTATAACGGCTATTCAAATGTTTAAACTTAATTGCAGATGTGACATTCTCCATTTGGGCTTTTAACTCTTTCGCGGGAAGTACTGTTCAACTGAAATGATCGTAAATCGAGTTTTCGATGAAACCCTTGTCTTCGGCCGAATACTTTGATCTTTCATCGAAAGCTCACTTTCCTCGATATCATTTTATCGGCGAATAGCCCATGTCGAAAAACCATTTTCTAGTCTCCTCGAAATCATCTTTTCCTCGATGAACTTTCTTTCAATGAGTCATTCGTGAGTTTCATCGAAATCATATTTCGATGGACACTGTTCTTCGGTGAAAGTCCATGCAAGCCCTTCGAAAGCCCTTTTTTCTTCGATGTCCCCTTTATCGATGAAACCCCTTTATTTTTATTCGATATAATGTTATCGATGAGATTTGCTTTTCGATGAATATTTTTTAAGTCTCTTCGGCAGTTGTATTTCCTCGACTTCACCTTTTGCTTTTTGCTTTTCACTTTTCGATGAAACTGGAGTATCGATGAGCGGCTTCCTTCATTTATCGAAAGTGATATTCCGCCGAAGACATCTTTGCTTTAGTGTTTTACACGTAATGTTCTATTTCGATGAAAGAATTATTTCGGTGAAACTCCTTTTGAGATGCTCGATATGATATTTTGGCTGATAATCTTTCAGTTTTCACGCCTATGGGAAGATTTTTTTTATTTTAAATATAGTGTTCAACAGTGGCTTTGACTGAGGATGGAGGCATATTGTGTATGTCTTCAAGAGTTCAGAATCTCTGGATAGTGAGGATACATTTTGACAAGTCATGGTATTTACAATGGAAGTGGATCCTAATCTACTGTAGATGTAACAGAATATATCAAGAAAAGAAATTTTTCAAGAATTGTCCATGTACTGGCAATTCTTGGACTTCTCCTGTTGTATTTTGGAGCAGGTTGGAATCTTCTCCTTTTTTATCCATAATCACATATGGTCCGAACCATAAAGCCTCAAATTTGCCATGCTTGCCTTTGTCTTGAGTCCTGGCATTCCACATTAAAACCCAATCACCCACACAAAATTTCCTATCCGTTGTCCTCCTGTCATACAACCTGTTCATCTGATTTTGAATTTTGATATTCTACCTCTGAGCCTCTGTTCTGATTTCATCAAGCTCTACTAACTGCATCATCCTCTCATGTGAGGGGTCTTCAACATCTATCCCTTCTTGAGTCATGAACCTATGTACAGGCAAGAGATTGTCCAAAGGCAATCTGGCTCTTTTGCCATAAACCAACTCAAATGGAGACCTTCCCGTAGATTTCTTCACTGTTATTCTATCTGCCCATAATGCAAGACTCAACTTTGAATCCCACGCCTTATTGTTGTGTCCTAACATCTTTTTAATGATCTTTAGGATGTTCTTGTTGCTTGATTCAGCTTGCCCATTTCCTTGAGGGTGGTAAGGAGAAGAATGAGATATTTGAATGCCATATTCTTCACAAAAAGTGTTGAATTCTTCAGACCTAAAAGACATGCCATTGTCTGAGATGATCTTTGTAGGAACACCGAATCTACTAATAATGTTCTCCATTATGAATTTTATTACCACTTTACTAGTAGCCTGTCTAGTAGGTATTGCCTCTACCCACTTGGTAAAATAGTCTGTAGTGACCAATATCCATCTGTGTCCTTCGCTGGATTTTTCTGATATCTCTCCTGTGAAATCTATTCCCCATTGCTGAAATGGTTCCTCAGCTAGCATTGGTCTTAATGGAAGTGACCCTTGATATTTCATTTTGCCTAAAAATTTCTGACAAGCTTCACACTTTCTAACATATCTATAAGAGTCATTGAAGACACATGGCCAAAAGTATCCAGCTCTCAATATCTTATGTGTAGTAGTCTTAGCCGAAAAATGACCACCACAAACCCCATCATGCATCTCTTGAAGAACTTTCTCTGCTTGGTAGTTATCTAGGCATAATAATAATATCCCATCTCTGTTTTTCCAATACAAGTCCCCATTGACAATCACATATCTTGCAGATTTTAACTTTAAAGTTCTTCTCTGATTATCAGTCATACCATCTGGGCATTTCAAGTGCTTAAGGTAGTATATGATATCGGTGTACCATGCTGTATTCTCAATGCTGAAGTTGGCTTCTTCTAACACTACCTGATTCACACAAGACTCTTCAATTTTAGTTCCTGTCATGAGTTTGGCCAACCCTTGTCCTTTGATAACTTGTGAAATTTTGAGTTCAATGTTGAACTCTTGTATTTGATTGATCCATTTACATCTTTTGCCTGTGACCTCAGTCTGTCTGAAGATATCTTTCACTGCTGCATTGGGAACATATGCTATAACTTCAGCCCCCACTAAGTATGGTCTAAACTGTTTTACTGACTTGACCAAGGCATAAGCCTGCTTTTCATTCAACTCATATTTTATTTCTGAAGGGCTCAAAGACTTGCTAAAATATGCAATGGGCTACTCATACCCCTCTGGATTTTTCTGCAGTAATACTGCTGCTATTGTGTGACAAGAGGCGAATGAGAATATTATAAAAGGCTTGCTAAAATCTGGAGAGATTAGCACTGGTGCTTCAGAAATTGCTCTTTTGATCGCTACAAAGGAATCAATTGCCTCCTCAGTCCAATCAATTTGGACTCCTTTCTTTAACATCTTTACTATAGGTTTTATTATGTCTGCAAAATTTAGAATAAATCTTCTTACAAAATTTATTTGTCCCAAGAATGATTGAATGGCCTTGATAGTTCGGGGGATGGGAACCACATTGATAGCTGCCACCCTTTCAGGGTCAATTTTTACCCCTTCCTTGGATACTATGTGTCCAAGTAACTTTCCTTCTTTGACACCAAAATGGCATTTTTTAGGATTCAAGGAAATCCCATATTCTAAGGCTTTCTTGAATATCTTCTCAAGGTGCTCACAATGATCATCAGCTCTCTTTGAGTACGCAGTTAAGTCATCTTGGTATACTACCATGATTATATCAGTCAGCTCTGCAAAAGCTACGTCCATTGCCCTCTGAAAGGTAGCACCAGCATTAGTCAATCCAAATGGCATTCGTGCATATACATAAGTGCCCCATGGAGTTGTAAAGGCTGTTTTATATTTTTCAGTTTCTTTAACTTTCACCTGATTATAACCTGAAAACCCATCCATCATAGACAATAACTCACACCCTGTCACCTTCTGCAACATGTTGTCCATATTTGGCAATGGGTAATTGTCCTTTAGAGATGATATGTTTAAGTTTCTAAAGTCCACACACAATCTAATATCCCCATTCTTCTTTCTGACTGGCACCAAGTTAGAGACCCATGTGGAATATCTGCAAGGTTCAATAATTCCTGCGTCTTTCATTTTTATGATCTCTTCCCTCATTTTTGGTAACAATGTTGGATTAATAGGTCTTTGCTTTTGTCTGAATGGTTTAGCTTCTGGCTTAAGTGGTATCTCATGCTGAAAAAGATCTTATCTATAGGCTTTGAGATCTTCATAAGACCATGCAAACACGTGTTTATATCTTCTTAGTAATGTCACCAGTTGTTGCCTCATGGCAGGAGTTAGCCTTTTCCCAATGAAAACATTTCTAGGAGTTTCTTCACTTCCTAAATTGACTTGTTCCACATCACTTTCTTTAACAGCTGATCCTTTAGTCTCAATCACATCTTGAGCATTGAAAGCCCTTTCCAATGCTACTAAGCCTCTTGGTAATTTATTTGACTTCAGTTGTATGATTTCATGTCCAAATAAAGTTTCCTTACCTTCAGTCTTTTCCACGAAGTCACTAAAATTTATTGCCTGAGTCTGATAGTGATCAGCACACTGTAAGAATTTTAGTAGGTCCGCATCATCTTGAAATACTTGCCAATTATATAGGTTATCAGGAACAGATGGTCTTACTTTCATCTCTACTTCAGATATCCCAGTTAGTGTTATATCATTATCCTTCAATGCAATACTGGCCAAAAAGTCTGCCATGATGTTCTTTGACCTGTCGATCCAGTTTATTTGAAAAGCATCAAAAAGTTCTATAGTATCCCAGACAGCATTTCTATACTATTTCAATCTTAAGTGCTTTGAAGAATACTTCTCCTTTACTTGTGAGACTATTAACTCCGAGTCACCAAACACACTAAGTAATCTAATTCCATGTTTAACTGCTATATTAAGACCAGTGAGTAAGGCTTCATATTCCGCAATGTTATTTGTGCACTCAAATAACAATTTGAAAGAATATTTGTAAGTTTCCCCTGTGGGTGAGATAAATAGGATTCTAGCCCCACTCCCTTCCTTGCTACAAGACCCATCAAAGAACATTTTCCATACTTGATCATTCTTCCCAACTAGACCTGATTCAATGGGGATCCACTCATCAACCTTAGGTTTTGTCAACTGCACTTGGAAATTGTCCATATCAATTTGCAAGAAACATATTTGATTTGCTGACTCTTCCATGTCTTCTATGATATATGTGGACTGGGGTTCCCTATCAATTATTACCTCCTGCCCATTTATTGGAATCGTAGCATATGATAAATCTAACTACACATACCCTCCAATCATGTTCGACCATTGCCTAGATAGCAACATCCCATAGTTTGGAGGGACATCCACCACTGTAATATCTGTTTTGTACGATGCTTCTGGACAAGCTGCCAATTTGAATTCTACATCTTTCATGATGCCAACCACTGGGACCGACCTGTTGTCCATGGCATAACATTTCCCAAAGGTAGTATCAACTTCCAATCCAAGCTCTTTCATCACTCCAACAGGCATAACATTTATGGCTGCTCTTGAGTCAATCATACAATTCTTTACTTTCTTATTGTTTACCACCAAAGTGAGATAAAATGGGTCTACTTGTGTTGGGTTTTTGGTTATGGTGGACCCTAGATATATAACTGGGGCCATTTGTTCGTTATTATTACCTTTTGGAACCTCTTGTTTCTGTTCGTTCACCTTTTCCTTCTGGACACCTGAAATTATCTCAAGAGTCTTTTCTCTGTATTCAGGAAACTTCATTATTTCCATTAAGGGAACAGAAACTTTTAATTGCGTTAATGCATTTGAAATATCAAATGAAGTGGAGTGTTGTGCCAGAGAAAATTTTGTTATATCTTCTTTTTGAACATCAGGACCCCTTGTATTATTCTTTGGTACATCTTCCTTAGTTTTAGCTGCTTTATTTGCTTGCTTGGATGTTTCATCATTTTCTTTTACAAAACGACTAGTAAGTTTGCTTTGTTTTGGATTCACCATCCTATTCCTCAAATCATAAGTTCTTTTTGCTTGTGCAACGGCATAAGCTGTAATTCTTCTCTTTTCTTCTTCAGTGGGGATTCTGAACTTAACACTTTCATTTATATTGGTGGTTACAGGTAACACAGAGCATTGATCAATGTTCATGGAATTTGATCCTCCTTCTTCTGCAAAGGATATCATGTTAACAGTTGGGTCACCCATATGTTCTTCATAACCATTCTCTTCCTCCTGCAATCCTTTTGCTACAGCGCACAAAGAGGGAGCATGCGGCATATTGCAAGCATAACACCACATGTCATCATCTTGAGTATAGTTCACTGTTCTTTTCAAGGGGTCTGGAATTTGCTGCTTATCTCTATGGTTCCTGTCTACTGGTTTTCCATTTTTCCAGGTAGTGTTATAGGGCATGTCATGCAATCTGGGCCTCTTAGGACGATAATATTGCCGCTTCTCTGTTTTGTTTACCCTTACAGATAAATCTTTTAGGGCATTCAAAACTTTGTCAAGCTTATCCTCATCTTTATTAGCCTTGGGTGCTTTAGGATTATACAACCTGACATCTTCTCTTTTTCCCACTTTACCAGCAGCCTTCCTATTATTTTCTATAATAATGGCATCTTTCATAACATCCCAGAGGTCTTTAGGATTTTTGGTTCTCAGCTCATAGTTTGTCTTACTATCATAAGCGTTGATGTAATATAGAATGCTTACCTCAGGTACTGGTTTCATCCTATTGGGGATTTTGTTTAGAACCCTGTTAAATCTTTTGTTAAAATCTACCACTGATTCATTTTGCTCCTTTTTTATGCTAATGATCTCATGCAAAGCAAATTCAGGGCTGTTATGGTCTCCATACTGCTCAAGGAATAAGTTTTTGAATTCTGCAAGATTTCTAATGGATGCGTCGGGCAACGTCCTAAACCAATCTCTTGCATCTTCTGTCAATGACTGCATAAATAACCTGATCTTAACATCTTCATGTGGTAAACCAAAATCCTCAATTACTGCATCAAAGGCTTTACAATGAGCTTCTCCTGAAATTGCATTACTTCCAGTGAATCTTGGTATTGCAGTCCTGATTTCATTTGGGATAGGATATGGGTACACCATCATTCCTGAAAAATCAAACTACCTCATTTGTTCCATATTCATTAGTCCATGTCCCCCGTGAGGATTCTCGAAGTTTTGGTTCATATTACCATATAAGGGTATCTGATTTTGATAAGGAAAAGGGTATTGATTCTGGTATTGATATTGAAATTGATCAGGGGGTGGATGTTGGTTATAAAATTGACCTGGAGGTGGAAATTGGTTATGAGCAGCAAAGTTTTTATGTAAATTTGGTTGGGCTAGTGGTGCACTTGATTGCACATGATCATCCCTTTTGTTACCAAACAAGGGGTTCTCATAAGCCTTAAAATTATTACTCTTTGTTTTACCCACTCCCTGAGCACATTTTTTTCTGTAGTTGTTTACATCTTTATTAAAGTCATCCTCACCAACATTTATGCCTAATTTAGCACACAGCTCCAAACACTCCTGAGTCCTTCCTGAATCTCTCATTTCAGCAGCTGCCTCCATCATTTGTCTAGTTAAATCTGTAAATCTATCTGTAGGATCGGCCATACCTAATCCCGATGAAGGCGGTGTGTTTTGTCTGGATTGTGCTTCGTGATTTTTGAAACCAGGGGGAATTTGATATCGCCCCTTCTGAGCTTTATATGCTGCAACCAAATCCTCATTTACTGGGCTTGAAGTAGTTGCTTTATCCTGTTCTCTCAAAGGTGAATGTTGGTTGCTTTCATGCTTATACTGATTGTACCTTTCTCTCGTGAATTCATTCATGGGTTCTTTGTTTTTGTTCTTTCATTGAGAGAAATCGAACTGGGATAAAGATTGTCCTTTTGTGACTGATCTCGTTCCGTGCATAGATATTCCTCCCCCTTTTCTTTATCTTTGAGTCGCCACCTCTCTTATTAAGAGGAAAGTTTTTTCTTTCTTTTGAGTTCTCTCCCATAGCAGAGTCTTAATAATTCTTCCCCAGCAGAGTCGCCAATCTATTGGGTCTCAAATCAACAGATTGGATAGGTTCTAAGGAAATGCCAACTCCAATGATCAAACCCTCCAATTGACTTGGCCAACATATAGAGTGAACCTGTTTGGTTGTTAACTCTCTCACTTTAGGCTCTGCAGGACCTAGGCGGGTATACCTATTCACCAGTTGTTTTTAATGACCAGTGCCTTTTATAGCAGATTAAGTGTCCTGATCTGGTTTCCTCCTATCTCAGAATGGCATAAGTTCCTAGGATGGAGATATAGCAGATGAGTTCAAGATTGTTGTTGTAGAAGCTATTCGATCTATGTTTCCTACGTAGTTACTCCTATTGCTTTAAAATAACCTATGATGAATATGGTGATAAGTGTAATTTGTAAGTAGCCAGTGCCTTCTTCGCTGTTTGAGCTACAGAGTCATTATATTTTCTTTTAGGACTTACTGTGCGAACCTGTGAGATAGTTTTTACCCACCCCTTTATGGATCTGTCGGTTATTATTTCTTATGAGATCAATTGAATGCTTATATCATAAGTTGCCTGAATGAATTTAACCCTACCTTTAAGGGACCATTCAAGTAAGCACTGCGAAGAACAATTATATTTCGCAAGCAGAACTTTTATTTCAACCTTATAACATACAACATAAATTTCATTTAAAGAATATGAATAACCTTATCTCCTTTAGATAATATCACAAGCGACTGCCAAAAACAAAATGAAATAATCCACAACACATACGCAAAGAAAAATGACTGATCATAGCATGTATTCCATCAAAATTTGTATAACAGAAAACTTACAGGCTATCATACATCGCTGTCTTGTCCCTATAATATCTTTTTTTTTTATTACAAAAACCTCTCTCATATATATATGAGATCAAAAGTCATTTATGAAAAGACGTGTCTTTTCAAAATACTAATTGTTAATTTGAATATTCCTAACAAACTTAAGTAAAAAGAGATTAAGAATTCCTAAATGATGAATATAATCATCCTCTTTAAAAGTCTTGATCTTAATACTCCGTTTCTTCAATTCTTCTCCTTGTGAAAGGTATTCGAAGATCATCTGGTTGATGGTAGGGGCCATGTCTTTGCTTCGATCCAACCTTGACAAAGCCCAATCCTTGATGCTTACAAGTTCATTCCTCAAATCTTCCATAGACATTACTCCTCCTTCTTTATAAAACGAGGGCATTCCAATAGGGCTCCCATCATCTAATTCTTTAAGATCTCCTTTTAGCATATCTTCAAATTTAACATGATCTTCTATATATGAAGTCCCTTCAGCCTTCTCCTCTGGCATCATCATATCAACACTGTTTATCACCTCATGCAATCGTGCTTTCAACCTCTCATGCTCTCTTAATGCTTTTATGGTTCCAGTGTATACCTTCCAATAATGTTCGACATGTATAAGCATGGTGTTGAATCGGTGTTCAATGATGTCATTAACCAATTTATCCATCTTTTGCTGGATATTATTTACCTGTTTGGTAGCCTTATCTGCTTGATATTTCCAATATAGAACATCAGAAACATCATCCAAGCTCTATCCTATGGGATATGAGGCATATTCATTCAAAGGAGTCCCTGTCTCAAGTTGTAATATTTTCGTTTGTAACTTCTGATTTTCCTCTTTATATCTTTCATACAAGCCCTTATAGGTAATATTTTCCCTGACCAAAAACTCTGTCTGATCCAAATTTAATTTGGCTACATCCAGGTTCAACTTTGCAGTGACCCTAGGGTCAGTCTTTCCAACCTGATGAATCATGAGGTGTCCAAAGGTTTCTTCGATATCCACAATAATTGGTCTTTTTCCTTTCGGATATAATGCCCATTGTAGGAGGGCCTTTTGATCAGGATCATATCCGGAGCCTAGGAATAATTTATCTATTTCTTGAGGCAACACTTGTTGATTCAAGTCCTGCTTCTTCAAGAATCCATCAAACAGAAGTGCTGAATTTATGTCCCAACCAGAAAAGATGATAACACCAACCTCTTTTAATATTTTCCTCCCTTTCTCAGGGGTCATATCTTTCATGAGGGTATCGATTTCATCCTGTAGTCTTTTCATCTGTTCTTCTTCTGGTTTTCCAGCCATACTTCATTTCACATGAGCCCCTTTATACTGGTACAAGAATGAAAGGAATTCCCTTGAAGAAGCAAATCCGTCATCAACAACAAAGTCTTCATGCTCTGTCATCCTTATATCAACTACATCTCTAATGTTAAATTCACCAGTGTCCACATCCACCTCTGCTTCAAAACCAGGGGGATAATCTTCTCTAGGAGAGTCAGCAGGGATGCTACTAGCAACTGATTTCGGTGACATGTGAGCCAATGGTTGACTATCCTTTTCAGTGTTGATAAAATGAAGGAATTGTGGGGGCACTCTATGCATGATCTCTACTTCATGGTGAAGTAGCCTTTTGGCTATCTCCAAAGGGTCTTGGAGGTTTCCAAGTAAGTCTCCATCCACCATCCCCCTTGCTCTTTTCCATTTGAAGGCTTCCCAAGTCATTTCGCTTCTTTCTCTCAAAACCCTGGCCTCTTCCCTTTCAAGGTTCTTAATTAAATCATCTGGCATTTTAGCCGCATGTATTCTGGCTTTTAGTTTTTGTGACGCCCTAACAGCTCTTATATATCCCTCAGGATCAAAGTTCTCTCTAGGATCACCCAGAGTCATGCCATAATAATCTAATTTATTTTGAAGTAAATGATAGCTTTTGGAACTTTTAACAATAAAATCAGAAAACACCAATAACCCTAGCACAATGGATTGTTTACCAAAATCCGTAAGATGTTTGGCACTGACAACAGATAATTGTCTCACAATCTCTAGGCTAACCACCCTATTTGGTACTGTAATTGGAAGCATGTATGGCTTTCCTTCATACCCAAATATCCTAATTTCTGTATGATTAAGGTGGCAATACCAGTCACCCCAGTTGTGATCAATCTGAGACTTTGGAGAGAAGTCTTTTGGCCTGAGGAATCTCTTAATTTCAGGGGACAGAGTATAATCTCTATGTTGTCCAAAGGCCACACTAAGAGGTTTCACAAAATACTCCTGAAAGTGCCAATATTGATTGTTTATGAATCTTTGATCCCATGCAGAAACCCACACCTGAACTGGTTTCTTCATACCATTCTTATCATAAGCTCTGATGTTGAAATCATCTGACCAGAAATTGATTTCTTGTCCACAATAAAGAATGATGTGCATCAATAAAGAATACAATGAGAAATGGACATTTACAAGGTCTCCTTTCAACTTTTCCAACCCATGGTTTAGGGCTTCTGCAACATAAGTGGCATAGTCAAATGACCTAGGGTCTTTCGATTGTAAATCAGCACACAGAACCATAACCCCAATATCCATGAGAGGATGAGCCTCTAAGCCTAATACTTGGGCTGTAGCATAGTATGTATACTTAAAATACGGATGGAATTGGTTGACATCAAATGGCACCTTGTCATCTTTACTGAATGGAACAAAGGACCCCCCTACTTTTGGCTAGTGAATGGGTAATCTCCACGTCCTGTAGATGTCTTCCAAGTTAAAGAATTCTCGCGACAGTTTCTGCATATCAACTTTCTCTTCTACTTCCCAGTCTAGATCAAATACCATATCAATAGTCTGTTTGTTAATCACCACCAAGGGATTCCCTCGGTAGTCGCGTATGGTTTTGGTTCTTGGATCATAGCAATCTACCAGAGCTTTCATTAATTCGACATCCACAAATACATTCGGGACTACCAATTTCCCTAAGTTTTTCTTCCACAGGTTACTTATGGGCTCATCCCTTCTCTTGTAACTAAATAGGAACAACTCATGTCCTCTGATTTCAGTCCATATGTCTCCTAGATGTTCAAATCTATCTTCCAATCCTTCTTCTTCACTCTTGATCTTTTTAGACCTCACACTGGATGTCGGGCACTAGTCTAGCAAATCCTGAGTCAAAGCTCTACCCTCCTTTTTCTGTTGTTTGGGATTTTCTTCAGGGTTTAATTCTTTCCCTTTTCTACACTTTTTAGAAGAAGAAGAAGGTTCCATAATTTCAGTAAATATGAGAAATCACACTTACTTGAAGAATTGTCGAACTCTTTTGATTGTTGTTCACGAACTTTAGCAAATCCCTTGCAATTTTCCGTCTTTTGGCATCAATCTGGTTCTTATGAAAATTCGATCAATTCAGCTGTAATTGCATGGGCAACTTGTGCACAGTTATTGTCTCTGCATCTATAATGGCTATTCAAATGTTTAAACTTAATTGCAGATGTGACATTCTCCATTTGGGCTTTTAACTCTTTCGCGGGAAGTACTGTTCAACTGAAATGATCGTAAATCGAGTTTTCGATGAAACCCTTGTCTTCGGCCGAATACTTTGATCTTTCATCGAAAGCTCACTTTCCTCGATATCATTTTATCGGCGAATAGCCCATGTCGAAAAACCATTTTTTAGTCTCCTCGAAATCATCTTTTCCTCGATTAACTTTCTTTCGATGAGTCATTCGTGAGTTTCATCGAAATCATATTTCGATGGACACTGTTCTTCGGTGAAAGTCCATGCAAGCCCTTCGAAAGCCCTTTTTTCTTCGATGTCCCCTTTATCAATGAAACCCCTTTATTTTTATTCGATATAATGTTATCGATGAGATTTGCTTTTCGATGAATATTTTTTAAGTCTCTTCGGCATTTGTATTTCCTCGACTTCACCTTTTGCTTTTTGCTTTTCACTTTTCGATGAAACTGGAGTATCGATGAGCAGCTTCCTTCATTTATCGAAAGTGATATTCCGTCGAAGACATCTTTACTTTAGTGTTTTACACGTCATGTTCTATTTCGATGAAAGAATTCTTTCGGTGAAACTCCTTTTGAGATGCTCAATATGATATTTTGGCCGATAATCTTTTAGTTTTCATGCCTATGGGAAGATTTTTTTTATTTTAAATATAGTGTTCAACAGGATGAAAAGGATTTTTTTTTATATGGCCACACCACTATTACAACACTTGAATTATATTTACATTATTAAGTAGAAAACCATGGATGGTATAACTTAGAACCTGATATTAATATCAGTTGGAGACAAATGGCCATAATGACAATAACTTTAAATCCCAACCATAGTATAACTTAATACCTAGTAAAACTCTTATAACTTTATATGTCATTATCTGCATATGACAATTTCGGATGGAAGTGGATCCCGAATTGCTAAAAGAAGGAAACTAAAAGGTTTCCTGCTCATAGGAGAGGAATTAGATTCCCATCAGGTGAGGAAGCTCCACTTATTTTGAGAGCACTTGAGATAATTCTACACCTCTAAATCGGAGATGAGCAACTCACATAGAACGTGTATGGTCACCATCGGACATGGCAGAGGTGATTCATGATGTAGAATATCATGATATGTCAACAAGGTTGGCTACAATCAAATGGAAGATCGCACCAACCATGCTCACCAAGTGGTTTTCCATACTGGACATCCTTATACTTTCTAATGTTGTTTCATTAGATGAAGTGGCAGAAACACTCTTTTCCACTCTTCCACATGGTAATTTGCAACCTACAACTCAAAGTGACCTAGATGTATCACTCTTTGAAGCAGTGGAAGAGGGGAGTCATTTTGACACTATACAAAGTCAACTTGAGGATTTGGAAGACAATATTTGTCTTCCCTCACAATGTAGCCAACCATCATGGTTGGTGGAGGGAGCTATGAACCTTGGTATTTATTTAAATTGTCAAGAGCATCTCTCACAAGTGGTGGAATAGGGGGATCATCTTCCCTCACAAGAAGATGATTTGGTGGATAGATTTAGTCTTCCCTCACAAAGAAGTCAATCATCATGGTTGGTTGAGGGAGTTATGAATGTTGGTATTGATTTAAATGCCCAACAAGGATAAGGAACTTTCTCATTTCCATCTCCAATATCACTATCCATAATTATTGTGCTCAAATTGTACATTATTATGTCAATAGTGGTGAAGGCAGAGGAGGTTTAAAGTCAGAAGAAGGGGTTGAAGTGGAAAAATTGGATGAACTCCTAAAGCTCAAAGAAAAGGAGCAAATGAAGAAAGAACTAGAGGAGCTCAAATCTTGAAAGAAACAACAAAATGAGAAGAAAAAGGTAGCACATCTTGTGGCACAAAAATTGAAGTTGCAAGAAAAAATACAAAAGGAGATGACACACAAAGAAAAAGACTTGAAGACGGTCCATTAAACTATACAATGATAAAAACACTTATGCTCTCAAGTGAACCCCTCACCCAAAAATCATGCCTTGTTTTAAAAATTGCTGAATTTAAATGTTCCAAGATTTTTTGCTACATTTGATTCTTCACCAATCATAAAATCACAAGCGCCTTATACTCAATTTTTCAAATGCAATTCCTTGTGCAATCCCAATTCCTCCTGAAAAGGAGAACGTGTGTCCCATTACTGCTGCATGCACCACTACAACATCATCTATGGGATCACTGACACATTCCTTTCCAGATTGATTTGATTGACATTGGTTATCACCAATGCATACATTTTGTTGATGGTTACAAGTCCTATCGAATTAGTTGATATTTAGAAGATGTACGCTCATTTTTTTTTGTGGTTCCATGAAAATTGAAAAAAATGGAGGTTATGTAATGAGGTTTCTAAACTAAAATATGTGTAAGTGTGATTTATTTTCTTTTGAACAATGACCATGTGTCAATTTTGATTTATTATAATTATCAATATGTTCAATTGGTGACCATGTTCTAAGTTGAATGTTATATTATTTAATGTGGCAATGATCAAACTAGTTTCATACCTTAAATAATAATGTTCATTCACCTTATATGAGACATGCCATGTATTTGTTACAATCGTTCGTATAGGGGGTTGGATATTGGGCAGTAAACAAGTTGGTGAAATGCAAGGGGATGTGTAGTAAATAGCCTTGGCCAGATGGCATTCAGAGGATGACGTGACATTAATGCATTGTGTCCTTTGCAAAGGTGGACTACTTGCATGCCACACAAAAAAAACAACCTAGATGCCTACCTTGGCACACCACTTCTCTTGGTTGATGTGCACCATGACTCGTCAACCCCAAAAATGGCCCCTTTTTGGCACCTTGGACCAATCATGTGATTAGCCATGTGTTTCAGTGAATTGTTGTTCATTATCATGTGTATAAAACTATTTAACATCTTGCACCTAAATTCTGTGCAGCTATATTATGTACAATGTTGATTCAATTACTGATCAAAGAAACATAATGTAGAAATACAAATTAATGATCAATGTAGAAGTAGACAACTAATTATATAAATCCATTCTTGGTTGACCACCAACAGAGACACATAGTTTTACAAAAGCCATTTTAGTATCGAACTATGTTGCACGCTTACAAGTCACCATGAATTGATAGGCTACAACATTGTTCAATAGAAAATGCACTTGTAAGACCTGTGTTCCCATTTGCTAGTACAATTTTATGAGGGAGAAATCTTATTGCAAAGATGATTTGAGTGTGATAGATTTGAATACTATGAATTCTCTTCAACACCCCCTCCAATTAGGACAACAACGAAGATAGAAGACTAAATTGTAAAGCCTTTTTAGAATTGAATCATGTTGCACATCGACAATTCATTTTGAATTTGATAGAATGCAACATAATCTAGTATTAAAAGGGTTTTGAGTACCTGCTTACTCATTTGTTGTGGACAAAATGCAAGAACCACTTATTAAATTATATATTTCATTCCATAAATATTGTTGCTTTGTTTTATAGGCACACACATACATATATGTACATCTATATCTCATGTTTCTATGTACAAGGAATAGGTTTTACTGGTCTAGATTATGTGCACCTATATTATGTTCAATGCAGTTTCAATTACTGATCAAAGAAAAATTTCATGTGCATCTATATCATGTGTATACATGAATGTACATATGCATCTATATCTTGTATATGCATCATGTATATAAATTCTAAATGTTGAGCATCTATATTATGTAGAGACCATATTTAATTACTGATCAAGGATACATAATGCAGATTAATCTGTATACAATCACTTGCACAAGGAGAGAAACAATTATATAAATCAATACATGATTATCTCATGCATCAATTAATTATATAAATCAGTGAATAGTTATCTCATACATCTTATATGATTACAATTGAAAATAAACAAAATGTTGTGTATAAATTGAAAATGTTGAGCACCTATATTATGTTAAAACTAGATTTAATTACTTATTAAAGAAACATAATGCAAATTCATTTGTATACAATCACTTGCACAAGGAGACAAACAATTATATAAATCAGTACATGATTATCCCATACATCAATCAATTATATAAATTAGTGAATGATTACAAAATACATCTTATATGATTACAAGTGAAAATAAACAAGTGTTGTATACATCACTTTGAGATTATTTATATCAGTAGCATACAAATGACAATAAAAAGAGCCAAACTATAGACTTCATAGCTAACCAAATTAAGCATACAATCTTGAACATGCGTGAAAGAAAGGAGGGAAAGTGGGCGATGAAATGAAACATTAAGTGGTTCTTGTACTGATATGAATGTTAGCATCCAACAAACATTCATACCTAAACACACACGCATGTGTGTATACATACATACATACATACATACCGTAGACGTCTAAAATTAATTAAATTAATATTTAATTAATTTATCCTTTTTCACATAATTAATCATATTAATTATGTTAGTCCTCATTCTTCTAAAAAATGATTAAAATTATATTTTAGTTAATTTTTTCACTTTAGCCATATAATTAATTTGTCAATTAATTATATAAATTCTTAATTCTTCTAAAATTAATTCAATTCCCAACCTTAGCCAATATTCCCCTCTAATCCTAATTAATTAATCCCGATTAATTAACTAATGCCTTGATTCCTACAAATCCCCCTCCTAATCCCTCTCACTTAACCTAATTAATCAAAACCTAATCATGATTATCAATTCTCTCAATTTAAAATTCCCCCACTCATTCTCTCTCCTCATGTCCCATCCTCCTAATTCATCTTGTTGCCTTCATAATCCCTAATTATCCCACTTAATCCTATCACTAACCACTTGCACATTCCTAATCTCCATGATTAGGGAAGTGGTCAACTTCTTGCCATAAATGGATTTTCCATCTCACCTCCCAACCTTACATGCTACCCACTTTTGTCTATCCAAGGAAAATTAAATTCCTTGATTCTCCCCATGCCCCTCTTCCCAAGGAACTTTTAATTCTTTTTATCCTTTATTCTTTCAAGAATCCCTATCTCCAAGGAATTTTTAATTTTCTGTCCTTCCCAAGGAATTTTTAATTCCTTTCTCCTCTTCCCAGTGTACTTGGGGATCTCTTCCCCATGTACTTGACAAGTGTGGAGACAAGAAAGGCCTTTATGACAAGGAACTCTTGGATCTACCCCATCCACCTCACCTTCTTTCAATCCTATCCCCCCATCTCCTTTCAATATTGACCATTCATTTTGTGCCCCTCAAATCTATAAATTGGAGTCTCCTTCCTTCACAATCCATCCACTTCATTCACATTGTATGCTGTCAAGTTGAGTTCAAGAAATCATCCATCATGTTGGATCTCAAATCAATAGATTGGATAAGTTATAAGGAAATGCCAACTCCTATGATCAAACCCTCCAATTGACTTGGCCAACTTATAGAGTGAACCTATTTGGTTACTAACTCCCTCACTTTAGGCTCTGCAAGACCTAGGTAGGTATACATATTCACTAGTCATTTTTTATGACTAATTTTTTTTATAGCAGATTGAGTATCTTGATCTAAATTTTTCCCTATCTTAGAATGGCATAGGTTCCTAGGATATGTGGCTTTTAGATGAGTTCAAGATTGTTGTTGTGAAAGCTATTCGATCTTTGTGCTTGAAATTTATATGTATACACTATTGCTAATTGATTCTATATATCCTACTCAACTATTCCTATTGCTTTAAAGTAAAGGTAATTGATATGGTAAAAAGTTGTTGTTTATGAATGATCAGTGCCTTTCCTCTTGTTTAGGCCATGGAGTCTATTACTTCACTAGGACTTATTGTATGCTTCTATGAGACAATTTTTAAATCACCCCCTAGGTAGATCTGTTAGTTACCTTTCCTCAAAAAGATCCGTTTTAATAGTCTTATGCTATAATTTGCTTGAATGAATTTAACCCTTACTTTAAGAGACCATTCAAGGAAGACTTACAAGGAACAGTTACAATCCACAAGTAGGCCTTTTATTCAAATTAATAGCAACAGGAAAATAAACTTCACTAGGAAGATACAAGAAACCTTATCTTCTATGAGACAATATCATAGAACAACTGCCAATTGAAATAAACAACTCCCATCACATATGTAAAGGAAAAAACAACTGATTATATTGATAGAGTTTCGAAAGTTACAAAAACCGCTAGAGTATATTGTACATCTATTCTTGAATATATATATATATTTTACCTTTCTAATGTTATATATATATATTACATTTTAGGGTTGTAACCCTTCACTTTGAGTGATGCAAGCTTTCATTTGATTAACCATCTTTAATAGGCTAAAAATATTTAAATTTTAGTCCCTTTGTATTTCGTGAAGATAGTTATGATAACTCTCCTTCACTGCCAACTTCTCGTAATAATTTTCACTTGAAAAATAATCCTTGCACAAACTATGGGTATTAAAAATGAGAAAATACCATAATGCATTTCATATGGAAAAAATATTTAAAAGTGTCCACTGTGAATTATCATACTCTTCTTGGTCATTGATAAAATATTTCCCAACTTAATAAAATATTTTCCTTGATTGAACACTTTACCCACTTCTCATCAATCAAGTAATTTTTTTTTACTTGTTTATCACCCCACAGTGAAATAATCTTTCCTGGCCTGATTTTATGTGGATGCTAACAAAGTATCATAATACACTTTATAACATTCACCATGTAAAACTCTCTTGAAATGATTTTATTTTTCTCAAAATAATTCTTCCATTTCATTATCAAAAAGCCTCCTCATTATAGTCACCTTTATGTAATAGTTTTCATCATTGGGATAAAATATTATTAACTCAATAATTTTCCACCTTTGAATAATATATTTTATTTTTTACTCTTTGGAAATATTTCCTCTTCACTTCATGTTCTCACCGAGCCCCACTCTTCTTTAGTTTCATATCATAATATTTTCTCTTTATCGGGATGACATATACTATAGGAGTAATATTTAAATTTCTTTCGGATAGTACAAAGTTATGCTGATAAGTTTTCTATTCCACTTTACCATAAAAATATTTATGCTTCTCCTGCAAAGTTATTTACCCTTTCACAATCAAGTGAAAAAAGTTTATTTCATCTTTACCCTAAAAATAATCCTCCTTTCTCAATAAAAACATTTCACCTTTCAAAGTTCTTCTTTTGTCTATAAATTTTCTATTTACTTGCAATTTCTTTTATCTTACACATTTTTATCCAATTTTATATCTTCCAGGGAAAGTAATTACCAACTCATTTAATTCCCTTAGTGGAAATAATCACTCTTTGGTGAAAATATTTTACCATTGCATATTACATCGCCACTAAAATTATATTTCCTCAAGTTGTGATTATTTTAATAAGTATTCATTTTCAATTTTCAATTGGCCTTTGAAATTTTTATACATCTCCCCTTTTTACCTGTCATTGCTCACTCTTCAATCTTTAATATTTTTGTCCATCTTCAATTCAGAGGTTTTGTCAAATTATTATTTGGTATTTTTTTTACTTAAAACTAGTTCTGATAAAATGTTCATAACTTTTTTGTTTCTTAATGAAATTAAGAATTTCAAAATGTTTTGGAAAGATTGAGCCGAGGAGAAACTAGCCGAGAAAACCATTTTGACAAATTCATCTTTATGAATGAGCATATTTGATCACAATATGACGGGTTTCTATGTTATGTTTTAAAAAATTAAAACCTTTAAAACCATTCCAACACATATATCTTTTGCATATTTTGTAATTATTATATCCCTGAGACTATATTTTATTGAGGTGCTTGGGTTACGTTTATATCTCATCTGTGAGAACAATTTTTTCAATCCACTTTGGGTTCAAGTTTCGTGCCTGCTAACAGACAGTTGCTGGAACCTTGGGGACCCACCAATATTTTTTATTGTGTTAATCAAAATCTGCACCATTATTTCGTTGTAACATATCATTTGGGAGAAGCTATTTTTTGTTATGTAGATTAGCCTTATTTTTCCAATAACATAATTGAGCAAACTCTTCTCTTTGCGGGGTCCACCACTTTGGCTCATATTAACCAACTTAATGGTTTTTCGTTTTACCATCACATATATAGTTTATATATATAAGATCATTTATTATAATGCTCCATAATGATTCATTTAAATCATTTTTGATTGATTTAAATTTTAATTTCTCTTGAGTGTTATTCCTCTTCAAACATATAATGTGGCCATTTGAAATATTATTATTGGAATTCGAATAACAAGCTATTATGGGTTTGCACAGATGAAAGTTGATCCCCTTTTAAAACTATATGCTGGGCTCTACCCTTATGGGAGCCGCATTTATCCCCACATATAGTAAACATTTGGTTTCAATAATATCAAATATATTAATTTGAATTATCAACTTTCATAAAGAAGATGTCTTTCATTAATGAACTTGTAACAGTACTAATCTCATCTAATGATCAAATAAACCATTCTTCTCGAACCAACGCTCCATACCTTGCTCTGACATGAGGTCACAAAAGTTGGCAATCATGTAGACATTTAACCAAAGATTGCAATGCAACTGACAACTTTGATCAATTCCTTCTGAGGTGAAAGATATTAACTTCCAAAGTAGGCTCCACAATTGATTTTCACTTTGTACAAGTTTTATATTTGCATAAATTGTATTTGGTTAAGCTTAGAAAAAATATCAAATGGACTGTTAGGGCTCCCAAAACTTACACAGGGCTTCATAATGGTATGTAGAATTGTAGGGAACAACTGGCTTGATATTGGGATCGCTAGGTTGCAAAATATGAACTCAAACAAAGGGCCATTTGTAATAGTTTTTAATGAAGAAACGAAATAAATTGCAAATGATATGGGTGTAGGAAAAGTAGCAAATTAGGTAGTGAGGATCTCGGAATTGATTGGGACAAACAGATTAGTATGAAGACTCATGAAAGATATTAATCCTTGAAAATGGCTACTCGGAAGGGTTGTGTGACTCTAACTGGTGTGAACCATAAATTTTGTTGTTCGAGAGAGGTATTAAATTTGATAGTGGGGAGCTCAATGTGGATGATCATGCTTATTGATAAGTGGTAAACCTAACTACAAGGTCAAATTGCTTACCAAGATCAAGATCTATGAGTGCATTTTTAGGGGTGTCCATTGAATTACCTCATTGAGGGGACCCTAAATTTTGCCAAAATTTAGGGTTCCAACACATCATACCCATATTATGCCCAAATTTAGCCACGTTTATCCATCATCCACTCATCTACCTTGTTGTGTATCTTGGAGAGTAGTCCACATCAATCAACACAAAGGAGCAAATCAAGTGGAGATAGGGTACACTCTACTTCAAGATCAATCCAAGGGAATTAGAAGAAGGTGCAAGGTTACTTATTTCAAATGTTTAACTATGTTTTATGATTTAGCATTTTAAATTAACCTTTTTCCATTTCTCTCTCATCCATTTTGGCATTGCCTTATGGGACCCCAAATAGCACATCAGCTTCTCCACCTCGCATCATTATCTAGGCCTACAAAATGTTGTCTCCGACAATACAATGGCATCTCCACTCTGTATTCCCCACTAACCACCTCAGTTTTGTAGGTTCTACAAATTGGCATCTATGTCTGCAAAACATCGTCTGCATCTCGAAAATGATGTCTCCGTAGTGATAAATCACCATCTCCGCTCTGACTGGTTTTTTGTGCAGGTTTTAGTAGTAGATTTTAATATTTTGTCAAATTCAAAAGTCAAAATATATATATAAAGAAAAAAAGTTTGTCTTCTAGTTTTTTGCTCCTAGATTCTAACAATTTGCATCTTTTTTCTATTTTTGTACAAATATTTGGTAATTTACATTTTTTTTGGATTTTATGAGCTAACTGTTTTCTGCGGTAGCTTGGAACGGTGTCTACGCTTCTACACCAACATCTGCACAAACAAAGCGTTCTCTTCTTTCCCTTCTGCATCTCTGCCCACGATAGAAATTTTTTCAATTTTTGCTAACTACTATGTGTTTGCAACTTGTCTCTCAATTGTCTAAGATCAAAATTTTCAAACTACTAACTAGTTTTCTGCAAGCTTGTTTGTCTAAGATAGTTTTTTCCACTAAGTGCATGATTAGATGTTACTTTTTTCATTAGTAGATTAAATCTTATTTTCCTTTCTCATGTGGGGTAGTAGGTATATGCTCTCCTCTTGCAAAAAATTGGGTGACCAAATAGCCAAACCTACCTCCATTTTGTTGTTGTAACCCGAAACACTTTGGTGTATTCTTCCCTCTTCGGTGAGTAAGGATAAAACTTAGTGTTTTTTTAGAGGGCCTGCCTCCCAAAGCATTCATGCAAGTGAGAGGGAATGACCCAAGTGGTACTCTTTCAGTCTGCTATATGAATAATTGTGGGTGTGACAAAAGTCACAACCATCTGGTGCCATTGTTCTATACCAAAGGAAGTATCCCTGAGTATCTATGTGATGTGTTAAAAACCTTGTTCTAAGGGTTGGGAGGCCTCTTAATTGAGTGAACCACTACATGTATAGACATCGATATCACCTTGAAAGCTAACTAGACACCTTTGTTGTAGTTTCCAAAATCCTTATACTTGCTAATGCATGGGATACACATCATACCATGAAGTTAACCCTTTTTGTACCCTTCATTGTGAGATACAAAATTCCTCAGTCAAAAGGTCTTCGGACCTTCGGGGTAAGATATTTGGTGTACCTATTTCATGGTGGGAGAGCCAATGTCACCATATCTCTATGTGTCTGCTTTGTCTAAGGTATTTCTATTTATATAAAAGGGCCTTAGTAGGTATTATCCTCTTTCTATCCTAGGTTGTGCTTTCTTAAAAGTGTCTTCAAATGTGAATACCAGTAATGTTCAAATCAGGATAATCTAGGTCCTCCATTATCTCAAGCTTGTTTCAAGCATCCTCTTTGGCCAATGTGTTTTATTGTTTGAAATCTCTTGCCAAGAAGACAAATCCTAGATTCCAACTTTGATCAAAATTTTTGCCAAGGTCAACTAAAATTTTCCAAATCTCTATCGAGACTATCCTTCATTGTCTCCACTCATAAAATGACATCTTCATTTTCCTACAAAACCCTATCTACATCTGTAAAGTGTCATCCTTGCCTCCGTTTCACCATCTCCACCTTGATAAAATTTCGAACTACACTCCATCCAAACGTCAATGCACCATACCCAAAAGTCTCTTAAGCATCCTAAGAAGTCAATTTATCACCAAGTCAAGAAAAAGAAGCCAACTCTCAATAAAATCCTAAAACGAAGAAGCTTCTTGTATAAGAACCACAAGCTCTTTTTGAAACATTGGGTCTTCTTGCACTATTTTCATGATTATTTTCATGGTTTCAATAATGAATTTGACCAAGAACCCTTGAGAACACTCACTTTTGAGTAAAGGTTAGCCTTGTCCCAACAAATCAATAGGAGTGATCACAACTCATTGTCCCTCCTTCCCTAGCTAGAGATACTATACTAGTGTTTCCTCGTCTTGGGTAGCCTCTATTCTTTCCTCTTCTTTCATCACCAATTCATTCTTCCATAATCATTCTCTTCCCATCCTTGAGGAATTAGTATATTGACCACAATCAATCTTTGATCCAAATTTCATCCATCAATTGTTATTCCCAAACCAAGGTGTAACGCTCTGCCAGGAAACCCCGAAGGGATTAAACTAAAACACTTGAAAAGAGTGTAAATAATTTTTTTTTAAAAATTTAATAAGTTTAATGATACATTGAGTTAACATAGCATTTAGATTAGACAACAAAAGACTTAACACCTAAAGGGTTTCCCAACTTGGTTAACATGATTCAAACTAAACATTGATTAGCATTAATGAATCCAATTAAGTTGATTAAACATAAAAACATAATTACATTTAACCAATAATTAATTCAACCATTAGTATGAGATTTTATTAACATATCTAAGTTTCATTCATGAGTATTCTATCCATTACATTACATCTAATATTCTAATAAAACATATGCATTTAACATTTAATTTCCATTCATACATTTGTTTTGCATCATAAGATAGAAATACATTACATTCCACTAAATCACTAAGTCTCAGAAGATCAGATAATGTTTACATTACAATTTACATCTTCCCATGAAGGCATACATATCAAATAATTACAACTGACCAATTAAGGTCCATGATACACAAAGAATGATCCAAAATAACAAATGGGATCCAATTGAATAACAAGACGCTCAAATCCAAGGGTGACTGGAACACCTGTGAAGCCAACCCCCGCAAGAAGGAACAAACACACCCGATGGAAAGTGGCACTACCACCCAACCATGTGGCTCAAAAGAAACCACCCCACCGTGCTAGGAGATAGAAATAAGACCCACTAGCAACCTGCAAGGTATGCACACACATGGTCGAAACACAACATCAGAAAACTCACATAAGGCATAAACTCGCAGAACATTACTCCACAACAAAACTCAGGTGAAACCAACAAGGCTACACACTAGTGACAATAAGGGAAGAGTGTCATCACATATCTTGGTATGGTTATCTGGATAGGCCTCCATAGGTCCCGACCCCCATCCTGGGTTATCTTGGTAAACTCTCCTGAACCCCGGCCCCATCCAAGTCTCATGTGGACCCAAACAATCCTTTTGTGAGGACAAGGTTATTAGTTTGCCATTCTAGGCCTTCTCACTACATCCTGAGTCTGTGCTATTACTCAACCATGAGTGAGGTATAATTATCTTACTTAATGTTTCATCTACCCAACCCCCTAATGTATTATTAGGTTATCACTTACTTATACAACTTTCGAGGGGTTATCCTGCTAACCTCTTTGGGCACGACCTCCACTCGAAAGCCACTCTCCCTTATGACACTAAACAAAAATGTCCCAACGAACTCCAAAACCAAATTACCAAAATGAAGTTACACAACGGAGTTCAAGACAATAGAAAAACACTCGGCCATACAAGCCCTTGCACAAGGTTAAATCAACTGACAAAACTCAATCACGTGATATGACCAACCAACAAAAAAGACCACATGAAAACGTCTAATTTCATTAAACCAAGGACTTGCAGTTTTGAAATTAAATGTGAAAACAGTCAAATTAAACACAAGCACCTTCGCTAATCTAGAATAAGAATTCTTTTCTCTTTCGTTTAAACATAAAATTGACCAAGGTCTTCTAGCTTCTCTAAGTTTCAAAATAAACCATTTAATAACAACCATTTCACTACAAATCAAAAGCCACAATTATATTTATATAACTATACATATATACATATATATGTAAATATTACACACACATATAAATTAATTCATTTATTTTCTAATCTAATATTTTCTTTCTTTTTCCAAGATAAATTATCCATATGTATATATGTATACAATACATGTATATGTATATGTATATATATATATGTATATATATGTATACATACATACATACATATATATATATATATATATATAATTTTAGTTAATTAATTAATATATAATTTAAAAAAATAAAAAATTTCTTTTAAAAAACACAAATCTTAACATTGCTGCCATGCAACCCTCAAAGGGAGGCGGTGGCTTGGGGGCCACGACATGGTCCCCCACCCACAACCAAGGTTGTGGTGGGTGGCCACGTCGTGGCTGCCAGCCATGGCACCCCCCATGGGTTGGGGAAGCCACGACTCCCCACCCATGGGTACGTGGTGGCCCCTAACCCACCACAATACCCCAATCAAATATTTTTAATCATATATTTTTATAAAAACCCCAGTTTAATAAAATATATGCACAGGTAAGTTTAATTTTTTTTCCTAGTAACAACAAAAGACCCAAATGGAAATATTTTTCCAGCCACAAATAAAACTCAGTAAATATTTATTTTTAACTAGTAATTTTAAAATAAACCCCAACACAAGTTCAAATCCATTTTTTTTTAAACAACAGGGGTTTTAAAACACTAAACAGTGTTTATGGTTATTTTTGTTTTCAATTTCTTTCCACAAACAACAATTTCCTGTTTCCCCAATTTTCCCAGGTTTGCCCAAAATTGAAAATTTTGATAGCATAACCCCCTATAAATCAACAATGGGAAATTTAAAATAACAAACTAACAGGGAAATTAATAATACACATTTAAATTTCTTGCAAACTCAACTCACATCTCAACAGAGAGCTGATTTAAAACCCAAATTTTACTCAACTAAAAAAAACAATACACCAACCTGGTAAGCTTTCCAGGAAGATAGAGTTGAAGAAGAGCAAGCCTCAAAACACCAACCAGATTCTTCAACCAATAATTTCCAGTCCAAAACCATACACAGAGGTTTCCCAAATGAAATGTTTTTCCAAAATGTTTTTCCCAAATTGCATAATCCAATGTTTTTGGAAAATATTTTACATATAAAGAATTTTCTCCCACAAAAATATCTATTAGGTCAAGTTTTCATTTTTTTTTTCTTCAAGCCAAACCTTACAAAATGGAAATTAAATACTTTCCCCCAAAATGAAATACCTCTAAGTTTTTAAACTTATGAATTGAATTCAAATTTTTCATAAAGCAAAAGTAAACATGAGAATATATTTACTTTTCAAAAATAAATTTATTTTTTTGACAACTAATTTAATTAGCTAGCTAGGGAAATTAATTTAATTGCTTTATAACATTTCACTATTTAACTCAACAATTCAATTTTTAACTATTCAAATAAAGTAATTGATTAATCTATTAAAATATTAAAATACACTTAATCATTTATTTCAAAATTAATTTTAAAAACGCATAACACACAAACAACAAAGCAAAACAAAAACATGACCCGCATACCAACAAAAGGGACGGTTGACCGATGACTGACACTGCTCAATAACGAGCAAGGCTAAGGGTAAAACTCAAGGCCTTAAGACTATCTCCTCCACTTCCATCGGATTATTTAGGTACACTCAGACCTGTGGGACCAGGTGAAGTCAGTACCTTGTACCTGCAAATCCTACATCACCAATTCATGCGTATATATATACATTCAAACATGGTAGACACACCGATGAAGGAGAATCGTGACGTTCCCTGTCTCACCAAAGTGAGTGAAGGAAAATCATCTCCTCGCACCCCATACACTTACACACAAACATGATAATATACACATAACACATCTCACACATAAAATAAATGTGTTAGTCCATGATCAGTAATCCAATAAAATAACATCTAACAATCAACGTGGAAATAATGCGTAAACAACATACACTGAAACTCAAATCAAAGTATAACACATCAAAGCATAATATCTAAGTAAAATATCACCATATGATGTGTCCACTAATATCCACTGAAAAAGTTAACTATGGTCAAAATAAGTATCAAAAAAGTCTGATCGAGGGAGGGGTACTACATCCTCCCTCCCAAAACTAGGCTTACTCCTCGAAGCCTAAAATAGATAAGAGTATAAATTTCTCATCTTCATTGCATCCTCCCATGTAGTCGATTTCTCATCATTTGGGTCACATAGGACCCTTACCTGATCGATGGTACGACCCCGATGCTGCATAATGTGCATGGGTTCCATGGAAAGTTGTTCGTCCTCGACGTGCAAAGTGTTCCAATCAAGAACATGGGTCACATCAGGATGATAAGGTCTAAGAACATAAACATGAAAAACATCATGGATGCAGGATAGGCTTGGTGGCAAGGCAAGACGGTAGGCAACATGTCCTATCCTCTCAAGGATCTCAAAAGGGCCAACAAAATGAGGCACCAACTTAGAACCCTTTCCATAACGGATCACTCTTTCGCGAATGCACTCTCAAGAATACACAGTCGCCAACAAAAAACTGACGATCCACTCTATGAGCATCGACATACTTCTACCTATCTTGTGTTGCTACCAAATTCCCACGAATCTTCTCAACCTACTGCTCCATCTCTCGAAGCATATCCGGTCCTATACGCACCCTGTCCTCTAACCGATCCCAACTCAAAGGAGTACAGAAAGAACGACCATACAATGTGTGGAAGGGAGACATACCTATGGAGCTATGATATCCATTGTTATTAGCAAACTCCACAAGATAAATATAATCCTCCCAGTGTGATTGCTTGTCCATAACATACATGCGAAGCATGTCCTCTAAAACCCGATTCACACGATCGGTCTGACCATTGGTCTCTGGGTGATAAGCTGAACTAAAGTTAAATTGATTCCCTAAAGCATGCTGAAGTGAGGTCCACAATGATGAATTAAAGACATGATCTCTATCTAAAATGATCCGCCTAAGAATCCCATGAAGTCTCACCACATCTTTCGTGAAAATGCATGCCACCACTGTTGTTGTATAAGAAGATCGAATAGAAACAAAATGAGCAACTTTGGTTAATCTGTCAAAAATGACCATGATGGCATCATGACGACGTGAAGAAATGGGAAAGCCAACTATGAAATCCATGCAAATGATGTCCCATTTCCAATCCGGTCCCAAATTAGGTTGTAAAATCCCTATAGGGTGTTGATGCTCTGCCTTTACCCGCTGACATTGTAAACACTTTGAGACAAAAACAACAATGTCACATTTCATTCCAGCCCAATGATATATTTGTCTAAGATCTGTGTGCATCTTGTTGACAACAAGATATGCCGAATAAGGTGCACGATGGGCCTCAATCATGAACAAAGTACGAAGTCTATCCAATGGAAGTACATAGATCCATCTGAGATGTCGAAGAAGACCATCTGTCTTAAGGTTATATCCAAATTATCTGCCCTCAAATGGCCTTCCAATCTCAGTCATGACTCTAACCTCCTAATACTAGGTGTCCTGAGGAAGGATCCCAAGGATTATCTCTCTCAAATCCACCCCAAGGGACAATGTCATGCCATCTATGACTCAAAGCATCTTCCACTACATTCTCTTTCCCCTGAATATATCAAACCTCAAAATCATTCTTGCAGAGAAATTCCATCCATCTTCGCTATCGAGCATTCAAGTTCGGTTGTGTAAAAATGTACTGCAAACTATGGTGATCACTGTGCAGCTCAAACTGATGCCCTAACAGAAAATGTCACCACCTGACTAAAGCATGAACTATAGTTGCCAACTCTAAATCATGAACTGGATAGTTCAACTCATGGTCCTTGAGTTTGTGAGACTCATAGGCTACCACACGACCATTCGGCATAAGCATTGCTCCTATACCTTCCAAAGAGGCATCTGTACAAACCATAAAATCTCTGCATGGATGAAGAACTGCCAAAATTAGTGCACTAACAAGGAGTTCCTTCAAAGTATGAAAAATTTGCCTCACATTGTTCTGACCAAACAAACTTCTTCCCTTTCCTTTGAAGAGAAGTGATAGGGAAACCTCTCCGGGAAAAAAAATTGAACAAAGTGATGGTAATATCCGTCCAAACCCATAAAACTCCGAACCTCAGAAACATTAGTTGGTGTTGGCCAATCTATAATGGATTGGATCTTAGAAGGATCCATGGATACACCTTCTCCTGAAACCACATGACCAACATAGGTCACCTCAGATTCAAAGAAATCACACTTTGCCAAGTTGGCATAAAGTTGATTCTCCCTCAAGCACTGCAATACCTGATGCAAGTGGCCCTCATGTTCTTCCATAGTTCTAGAATAAATCAAAATATCATCCAAGAACACAAGGATGAAATGATCAAGGTAGGTGCGGAAAACCCCATTCATGAGGCTCATGAAAACTGAAGGCGCATTCATCAACCCAAATGGAACCACTGTGAACTCATAGTGACCATAACGGGTATGAAAAGTTGTCCTATGAATGTCTGCATCATGAATACATAGCTGATGATACCCAGATTTCAGATCAATCTTAGAGAACACCTTGGCTTCCTTTACCTGATCAAAGAGGTCATCTATATGAGGCAATGGATATTGATTCCCGATGGTTACCTTATTCAACTATCGGTAGTCAATGCATAACCAAAAAGAACCATCCTTCTTCTTCATGAAGATAACAGGTGTACCCCAAGGAGAAACACTAGGATGAATGAACCCCTCTGCCAACAATTCTTCAATCTGCAACTTCAACTCACTCAACTCCTGAGTGGTAATCCGAGATGGTGCTCTCAAAATAGGTTTTTCTCTAGGAACTAAGTCAACACAAAAGCCTATATCTCGCTTTAGAGGCATACCAGGAATGTCAATAGGGAGCACATTGGCATACTCCCAAAGAAGAGGGTGACTATCAAGAGCAACTTCCCTACTTCTCTCTACATCCATGTCCTCAAGAGAAACTGCAAAGAGTTGGCACCCCTGACGCATGCACCGCTTAAGCTGCATAGCGGAGATCATACAAAGTGATATAGGTCTAGGAATACCAACTATCTCAACTTTCCTTCCATGATCATCTAAACACCCCATTGTCTTCTGACGACAGTCTGTACTAGAGTTGTGTGATACTAACCAATTTATCCCCAACACAACTCCATAAGTCCCCGAAGGAATGACTTGAAGATCAACTATGGTAGCAAAGGGTCCTAGGTCCAACTCACATCTGAGAATGAAGGAATCTATGGCCACACAAAAACCATTAGCCAACTCTACTTGCCACCATCTAGCAGACGTGTGCCCACACCGCTCCACAATGGAGGAAGATATAAATGAATTAGAAGCACCCAAATCAAATAGTACTGAGATAGATATACCACCCAACACACCTGTAGTCTCGATCATGGTGCTCTGGTGCTCTGCTTGGCAGTTATCAACCACCGCAAAAACTCTGTGGGATCGACCTGCATCCCCAACTGTAGGCTCTGACATTGTCGATCTCTGACTACCAGTTTGTTTTGAACGTTGTGAACAATGTGCAGCTATATGGCCATACTGACCACAGGAGAAACAAGCTCCCCTGTCGGGTCCTCTACCTCCAGTCGACCCACTGGACTGCTAGAAACTTCCCCTACTAGGGGCGTGAGAAGCACTCTGTGAGGACTATTTTGGGAAACTCTGTCTAGCTCTCTACCAATTCCTGTCCTTCCTAAACTAAGGGTTGCCCCCATGCTGACCTTGAAACTGTTTTGGCCTAAACTAAAATTTCAGCTACTGTTGCTACTAACCACCCTTAGCAGGTGTCTGAAAACTCCTATATGGTGCAATATCCTGAGACTGATTACCCCTATTCCCAGATCCATTGAAAGGTGCACTGCCAATCTGTACCCCTGGTTGACCATCATGTGCACGCGAAATATTTTTCTCTACTAGCCTGCCTTTCGCCATGGCTAACTCAACTGATGAAGGCTCAAATACTCGTACTCCCCCACTGATGTGGTCATTAAGACCTCTCATGAAATATTGTACCAACATCGCCTCATCATTACCAATACCAACATACTGTTTGAGCTCATAGAATTTGTGCTCATATTGATCAATAGTCATGCCCAACTGGCGTAGCTCATGAAACTCATCTGCACAACATTGTCTCCACTACACTGAGAGAAATCAAGCTCTGAACCTCTCTAGGAACAACTCCCATGACAGTGTACTAATCTCCACACTGATTCTCTGCTCCTCCAACCTCCACCAAGTAGAAGCAAAATCCCTGAGATGCATAATAGTTCACCTCGCCTTGGTGTTGCTACCATACAGATGCATGGTGAAACACCTATCCAAGTCAATAAGGCAAGTCTCTACCTCGAGTTTGATACTCGAACCATCAAACATTGATTTTGATGCTCCAAAATCAGGGCTTTTGAGGCACAAGATTTAAAATGAGGTTCTAAGAGCACAATGTGCATTAAAATTGCATTTTGACACTAATGGCTCTAGAATTGGTAGTTGCATCTTAATACCTTCTTGTGCCTCCAAACACCAATTTTGATGCTCTGAAACTGGGGATTTCAAGGCACAATCTCTAAAATGAGGTTCTAAGAGCATTATGTGCATCAAAATTACATTTTGGCACTAGCGGATTCAGGATCGGGACTTGCATCTAGAAACTTTGTTGTGCCTCCAAACACAGACTTCAATGCTCTAAAACTGGTACTTTCGAGGCACAAGCTCTGAGACAAGGTTCTAAGAGCACGATGTGCGTCAAAATCACATTTTGACACTAGCGGCTCTGGAATCAGGACTTGCATCTTGAAAGCTTGTTGTGCCTCCAAACACTGATTTTGATGCTCTGAAACCAGGGCTTTCGAGGCACAAGCTCCGAAACAAGGTTCTAAGAGCACGATGTGTATCAAAATTATGTTTTGACACTAGCAGCTTAAGAATTGGAAGTTGCATCTTGAAACCTTATTATCCCTCCAAACACTGATTTTGATGCTCCAAAACTGGGGTTTTCAAGTTGCAAGCTCTAAAACAAAGTTCTAAGAGTATGATGTTTGTCAAAATTGTGTTTTGACGATATTGGCTTTGAAATCGAGACTTACATCTTGAAACCTTATTGTGCCTCCAAACAATGACTTAGATGCTCCAAAATCGAGGCTTTGGAGACACAAGCTCTGAAACGAGGTTCTAAGAGCACGATGTGCATCAAAATTGCATTTTGATGCTAGCGGCTCCAGTATCAGGACTTGCATCTTGAAAAGTTGATGTGCCTCCAAACACTGATTTTGTTGCTCTGAAATTGGGGCTTTTGAGGCACAAGCTCTAAAATGAGGTTCTAAGAGCACGATGTGCATCAAAATCGCATATTTACGCTATCGGTTCCACAATTGAGACTTACATCTTGAATTTTTGTTGTGCCTCCAAAGACCGATTTTGATGCTCCAAAATTGGGGCTTTCAAGGCACAAGCTTCAAAATGAGGTTCTAAGAGCACAATGTGCATGAAAATTGCATTTTGATGCTATTGGCTCCAGAATCGAGACTAGCGACTTGAAACATTGTTTTGCCTCCAAACACAAATTTTGATGCTCTAAAACTAGGGCTTTCGAGGAACAAGCTTCGAAATGAGGTTCTAAGAGAATGATGTGCATCAATATCGCGTTTTGATGCTACTAGCTCCAAAACTGGGACTTGCTTCCAGAAACCTTGTTGTACCTCTAAACAACAATTTTGATGCTCCAAAACTATGCTTTGGAGGCACAAGCTCCAAAACAAGGTTCTAAGAGCACGATGTGCGTCAAAATCATGTTTTAATGCTAGCGGCTCCAAAATCGAGATTTGCATCTTGAAAGCTTGTTGTACCTCCAAACACCGATTTTGATGCTCCAAAATTGGGGCTTTCGAGTCACAAGCTTCGAAATGAGGTTCTAAGAGCATGATGTGTGTCAAAATCATGTTTTGACTCTATTGGCTCTAGAATTAGGACTTGAAATCTTGTTGAGCCTAAAAACACCAATTTTGATACTCTAAAACTGGGGCTTTCAAGGAACAGGCTCTAAAGCGAGCTTCTAAGAACAAGATGTGCATCAAAATTGTGTTTTGATGCTAGTGGCTCTGAAATTGTGACTTGCATCTTCAAACCTTGTTGTACCTGCAAACACCAATTTTTATGCTCTAAAACCAAGGCTTTCGAGGCACAAGCTTTAAAATGAGGTTGTAAGAGCATGATGTACATCAAAATCATGTTTTGATGCTATCGGCTTTGGAATTGGTACTTGAGTATTGAAAGCTTGTTGTGCCTCCAAACACCGATTTTGATGCTCCAAAGTTGGGGCTTTCAAGGCAGAAGCTTAGAAACAAGGTTCTAATAGGACGATGTGCATCGCATTTTGACGCTAGTGGCTACGAAATTGGTACTTGCATCTTGAAACCTTGTTGTGCCTCTAAACACCAATTTTCATGCTCCAAAATGGGGGCTTTCGAGGCACAAGCTTTGAAACAAGGTTCTAAGAGCACGATGTGCATCAAAGTCATGTTTTGACATTGTTGGCTCTGCAAATAAGGATTGGCGTCTAGAAACCTTGTTGTGCCTCCAAACACCAATTTTGATGCTTCAAAAATAGGGATTTCAAGGCACAAGCTCCGAAATGAGGTTCTAAGAACACGATGTGCATCAAAATTGTGTATTGATAAATAGGCTCTGGAATTGGGACTTGCATCTTGAAACCTTGTTGTGCCTCCAAACACTGATTTCGATGCTCTGAAACCAAGGCTTTCAGGGCACAAGCTCCGAAAAGAGGTTCTAAGAGCATGATGTACCTCAAAATAGTGTTTTGACAATATCAACTCCAAAATTAGGACTTGCGTCTTGAAACCTTATTGTGCCTCCAAACACCAATTTTGATGCTCCAAAACCGAGGCTTTCAATTCACAAGCTCCGAAATGAGGTTCTAGGAACACGATGTGCCTCAAAACTATGTTTTGATGCTATTGGCTCCGGAATCAGGACTTGCATCTTGGAACCTTGTTTTGCCTCCAAACATCGATTTTGATGCTCCAAAATCGGGGCTTTCGAGGCAAAAGCTTTGAAATGAGGTTCTAAGAGCACAAATGTGTATCAAAATCACATTTTGATGCTAGCGGCTTTGGAATCAAGACTTGCATCTTGAAACCTTGTTGTGCCTCTAAACACTGATTTTCATGCTCTAAAACCGAGGATTTGGAGGCACAAGCTCCATAACAAGGTTCTAAGAGAATGATGTGCATCAAAATCGTGTTTTGATGCTAGCGGATTTAGAATCGGGACTTATGTATTGAAACCTTGTTGTGCCTCCAAGCACTGATTTGGATGCTCTGAAAATGGGGCTTTCGAGGCATGAGATCTAAAATGAGGTTTTAAGAGAATGATGTGCGTCAGAATTACATTTTGATGCAAGCAGCTTTGGAATATGGACTTGTATCTTGAAACCTTGTTGTGCCTCCAAAGATCGATTTTGATGCTCTGAAACCAGGGCTTTCGAGGCACAAGCTCCGAAATGAGGTTCTGAGAGCACTATGTGAGTCAAAATTGTGTTTTGACGCTACCGGCTCTAAAATCAATAATTGCATCTTGCAAGCTTGTTGTGCCTCCAAACATCAATTTTGATGCTCTAAAACTAGGGCTTTGGAGGCACAAGCTCCGAAATAGGGTTTTAAGAGCATGGTGTGTGTCAAAATCGCATTTTGATTCTAGTAGCTTTGGAATCAAAACTTGCGTCTTCGGAATTGGGTCTTGTGCCTTGAAACCTTGTCCAAACATGAATTTTGATGCTCTTAAACTAGGGCTTTTGAGGCACAAACTCCAAAATGAGGTTCTAAGAGTACAATGTTAGTCAAATTATGTTTTGATGCTAGCGGCTCTGGAATTGGAATTTGCATCTTGAAAGCTTGTTGTGACTCAAAACATTGATTTTGACGCTCTAAAATTGGGGCTTTTGAGGCACAATCTTTGAAATAAGGTTCTAAGAGCGTGATGTGTGTCAAAATCATATTTTGATGCTACCTGCTCCGGAATCGAGACTTGTGTCTTGAAATCTTGTTGTGCCTCCAAACACCAATTTTGATTCTCTAAAACAGGGGCTTTCAAGGCACAAGCTCTGAAACGAGTTTCTAATAACACGATGCGCATCAAAATCATGTTTTGATGCTAGCATCTCCAAAATCAGGACTTGTGTCTTGAAACCTTGTTGTGCCTCCAAACATCAATTATGATGCTTCAAAATTGGGGCTTTGGAGGCACTAGCTCTGAAACGAGGTTCTAAGAGCACGATGTGCATCAAAGTTGCATTTTGATGCTTGCGGCTCTTGAATCGGGACTTGCATCTTGAAAGCTTGTTGTGCCTCCAAACTGTTGGGAGCGCTTAATTTTGCTGCAAATAATGCCTTTTGTGTTCCTGAAGTGTCTTCTTGCTAGGGTTTTATTTTTTCTAAGTAGCTTGTGTTTTGTCCTCGGCTCTGTTCTAATTCTTCATTGACCATGAGTAGCCGATCTCTACATCTTAAGTTATCCTCATGAGGGTTGTTAGTCGTGTGTTTACTAGCCCCGCGCGCTAGGCTTCACCTTTTGTATTGGTCGCATTTAAGTTTTCAAATGATCCTAAGTCTTGTGTCAAAATACCATGTTATAAGTACTATATGTACTAGGTATACCTGTGCTATGACCCCTTTTACCCTTAGTAAGTGGTCACGTGCTAAATGATTTCACATAAGTCCGCCTTTGTACTCTAGGCCGCTATGGGATAGTAGGATCGTTGCTTAGGAACCCTTTCTTTCTACCTCGCAAGTCATCTATTAGGAGTTTTTAGCAGGTGTGGGATGGCGGGAGGCGCATTTAACAAAATATTTTTTTTCTTGCAAAGTGTTTAACATGGCTAGCTTAGGCATGTAGGATAGGGGGATCAACCTTGAAGTTAAGAAAACAAATTCCCGCAGACACTACAAGAGGCAAGAAGTGATCGTGCGGGATAGCGGGAACCAAGTAAGATGAAGCCCTGCTACCCCACGATGTGCTATCAAGAAGGAAATTCCCATTGCGTGACAGTGGGATGTGGTAATGAGTGGAGAACCTTATGGAAATGAAGTAATGGCTCTCATGTGATAGCGGGAACTAAAGAAGTAAGGTAAGTATTGTGTGGGGGAAAAAGCGAGACTAGGTTATCATGCCCTAATCCTACCTCTTGTCACACACTGCGGAATACGAAAGAGCCTAGAGGTATCGCACAATTGGCTACTTCTTTTTGTGAAAGAGAGAGCCACGGGCTACCTATTAGGGTTTCTATTCCTTTGTTGTAATTGAAAGGTAAGATTATGCAAGTTCAATTCCTAACCCTAAAATGCAAGTATGAGCTAACAACAAGATTACAGAATTGAACTTAAACAATGGAAAGTTGTAAATACAAGGATGAAATAAGAATGCAGATGTGTACCCGGAGTCAAAATCGGACTGAAAATGTGCGGGACAGGGGCGCGGGCGCCACTGTCCTGAAAACTGCACCAAAAACTGTCGTTCTGCACTCTGAAACACTGTCGGGAAGCTGTCTGAAAGCTGTCTGTCCGGAGGACCAGGGCGCCCAGCGCCTCTGTCCCAGGGACCAGGGCGCCCAGCGCCCCTGTCCTGGCAGGACCAGGGCACCCAGCGCCCCTGTCCCAGTCTTCTGCTCTGCAATTTGATACAGAGTGCTGTCTCGACCTGTTCTCTCCGGATCTGTATCCTGCGGCGTCGTCCGAGTCCCGAAACCTGCACTTATATCTGAAAAAAGGGGGTATGGGCGGCTATATAGGGTTTTGCCTTAGTCAAACCCCCTCTTCGATGATTTCCACCTCCACGAATAGCCAAGTTGTTTCGTAAAATATATTGTGTGTGCAAGGTCCTAAAATGCAAGAAAGCAAACTAGAGCAACCTAGAAAGTAAACCCTAATTGCTTGTAAATGATAATGTAAATGCTCTAAATCAAGATGCAAAGTGATCTAAAGCATGAATGAAGGATATATTGAAGCTTTATGCAAAGACATGAAAACAACATGAAATCATACCCAACCCTCAAGGGAGAGGTACAAGCCAATCTTCAGTCGGTAATCTCCTATTGTTCTTCAATGTCTCCCAAGCCCTAAATGGATGAATGGAATTGATAAATGCTTGATAGAGGGATGTTGTAAGATGTTGAAGTCTTCAAAGATCTGCTCTTTCGCTGCATATGAGGTTCTTGGAAACAAAAATCCGATCCTTTCAAATGAAGAAAGAGAGCTCTTATGTATGAAACCCTAGGTCGCAATTTCGTCTTTTGGCCGACCTAGAGATTGAATATCCTACCAATTTCTTGGGGTTAAGCTTTATTTTATGATTGGATCGCACTCCTAAAATTTCAGGAAAAATGTCCGGGACCGTGTGCACTCCGGGCGCCACGGTCCCGACAACTTTTCACCAAATTTTCAGGGCCGTCAGATATGATGATTTTAGAGAGAATCCCGAAGTTACAGGTGATTTCGAGATGTTTTGACCCCCGAAATCAAGCCCCCAAGCTCAGAATAGGGCCTAATTAGGGTTTTTGATTAAGTGATGTATTGGAGGAATAAAATGAAAGGGGCACGCTTTAATGAAAGGGCCCGACTTTGTGATGCGGAAAATGGTGAAATAGAACCTTTAGACCTAATTAATTCGATTAATTAAGTGCTAAAGGGGAAATGCAATGCAAAGTGCAACTGCGCCAAGGCGGGTGCTAAACTAGATGTTAAATTGTACTGCTTTAGCAAGTGCGTACAATTTATGACGTTACAAGTATTACCCCGCAAGAGAATTTGAGTCATGCTAGGGCTAGTCTGGGATAGTGGGATCAATAAAGAGAAGACAAAGCCTTCCTGCGAAGACTAAATGGAAAAAGTAAATGTACTATGGGATAGCGGGAAATAATGCAAGTGAACAGAATGAAGACCCCACCATCCCGCTGAGTTGAAAGTGGTGTAGTTAAGACCTTGCGAGATAAATTTCTTGTACAAAGAGATGAGGCCCCATGGTCTTGCAGGGGGAAAAATGTGAGGAGACAATAAAAACAAATAGTGAAAGCATGTGTTGTGGGATAGCAAGATAAGTATTTTATTGTCCCTGCTATCCTACGGGTGAACTAAAAGCAAGGAAAGGACATTGTGGGGTGACAGGGCGATCAAACAACCATAGGGCCCCGCTATCCAGCAGGGCTGAATACATAAGCGCAACGAAGAAAATAAAAAAAAGAGGACATGAGTGTGGGATAGCGGGAAGGGGTCAAAGGCTTAGAAAAGGGTTCCCACAGAAACAAAGGATTGTCAAGGAAAGTTGTGTGGGGTAGCGGGGTAGGTGTTTTGCCTTCCCCGCCATCCCGCAAGTGTCTTAGCAGCAAAGAGGGGACACTACGGGGCAGTGAAGTAACAAGAAACAATGAGGCTCCTCTATCTCACGAGGCAAACAACAATAAGAAGATAGTGGTGCACGATGATTGTGTAGCAAAGGGATAATGTTTCTCACTATCCCAGGGTGAGGCAGAGGGCACATTGAGGACCATGCAGGACATTGAGTAACAAAGAAAATACAAGGGCCCTACTATCCCACATGGGTCATATTTTCATAAAGATGGAAAAATTAAAGTTTTGAATAATCAACATGTTTTCAAAGCTGGCGGAATAATTGATAGGGGGAGCCATGTCAGCAGTCAAAGGTGTCAACATGAGATTTGGACTATTCATTTGAGAATCAACATAGCATTTGAATCTCGAAGGCCACCAACCAGCTGAAGCTTGCACATATGGAGTAATGGAATTTCTTCTATGAGAAATAAAAGCAAAATTTGAAACATAATTCATCACCCTGTGATTGAAGAGAGAAGCATAGAGCGACAAGGTGAACTAGAGCATCTCCAAAATTTTAAACAACACCCATTTGCGTCCAAAGCAATAAGTCAAATTTCCAAATCCTTCTTTGTGTTTTCGTAGGGAAATTTAGGTGTGTCTCTATGTGAATTCGATATTTTTGCCCTAGGTTTAGAGGGAAAGCCTGTTTGTGTAGGATTTATTTTAAAATGTTTATTGTTCTAGACGAAGCCATGACCTCTCCAACTGAAAAAACCATCCCCATTGCTCCCTAAGAGGCTCCCCAAGCGGAAACAAGCTCCACGTAACCTAAAATCACCCATGCAATTCCCTTGTCTATCGTTCCACCTGTCCAAGCCATTGGAGACAAACCCACAGAAGGGCTAAACCCTCCAATAATTGCCCAAACTTCCCAAGCTGATGACTCAAGCGCACCACCATGGTCGAAAGTCACTAAACCAAAGAGAAAGAGAGTAATCAAGAATTTCACTATAGTCCCTTCTGATAGTGAACATTCTGCTGAGCCCAACCCTTCTCCAAAAGCTAGAAAGCCCACTCCCAAGAGAAGGAAGGCTACTCCCAAAGAACCATATGCACCAACTATAGAAAATCCATAGGAAGAGAGGATTAATCCTCAAGGATGGGCTCCCAAGCCCAAAAGGAGGAGGGCTCCCATAAAGAAAGCCGCACCCTTAGCATCAACAACATCAGGGAAAACCTCTAAGGCAGAGCCCACACCTTCTGTCACTTAAAACCCATCAGTGGCTCAACACAAGAAAACAAAATAGGCCCCATCCTCATCAGTCCCAACCAAGACTCCTGAGGAGATTGCCAAGAAATTGGTAGAGAAACTGGAAGTTGAAGAGTAGAAAAGGAAGAAGGAACCCTGAAGTCTTAGTTGGGACCTTTTAGAAATGTTCAAGGGGTCAACCATGATGGAGAATTTCAAATCAAATTTTGGAGACAAGAGCTCTCAGTGCAGGGATGCCCACACCATTGAAAGGGGGTGGGATATTTTCAACTTTTTCTATGGGAATAGGGACAACATTGCTCCTGTATTCAATCCTTGGAACCTAAATTTGGGAAAGCTAGTAGTTCCTAATGTTTTTGTTGAGCCACTACTAATCAGGGAATTGGCAAAGCATTATCACCCTGAGAGCATGACTGTGAGGATAGCCAGTGGCAACATTCTTTTGGATATCTCCATAGATGCTATAGAGGAATGTTTTGATATAGACAAAACTACCCTCACCAAGATCAATAAGAATAGGCTGGAAACATAGTACACTTCTAAGAAGCTCTAAAAGGGAAAGATGTTGCCCCTTTCTATGAAAAGAATGTTCAAAGGTTCAAAAAGTTATCTTTCACTCTGAGAGGGAGCTCTTTGAGATGCAAAATTTTGAGGATTATTTTGTGAGAACTTATTATGCTCTATGTTAGGTGTTAGGGGAGGATTGTGGGATGACTAGGATGCAAGCAGACTTTATAGTTATGGTAATGAGAATTCAATTCCTTGAAACAAGTCAACTCTATGATTTCATTACATATATTGAAGACAAGTTGCATGAGAGCTTACTAGCTACCAGAGATCTCAAAGAAAATTTAAAATTTAAACATTATTCTTTGATATACCATATGATCCATTTTCAAAATAGGAGAGAGTGGGATGATGCACTATAGATAAATAAGTTTGATCCTAGGATAGGGGAGAGATGGCCGATTTAGAGGTGGACCCAAATCTAGGACAAAGGGTTTATATTTGCAGATTATAGAGCTTTATGTGATGATTTTGTAATAAAGGTCCTAGGAATGATGGGGTTCAGGATGCCAAGGCTCCTTGTACATATTGCCAAAGTCCTAAGAATGAAAGTTGATAGGGCGAAGAACACAGAGTACCCAAAGGGGGCCTTCTCCCACAATTTTGGTGATTTTTTCTTCTATGAAAATTGCACAATAATGAGGGTTTATGGATGCTCCCAGACACCACACATTCTACCAATAACAGTCCTCCGACAACTTGCATTCATAGAGCTAATGTGGGAATTTATGTGGATGTAAAAGGATATAGTTAGAATAGAGAGAAAGGGGCAGCACCTCCCAAGAGCTGCAACTTTTGAAGACTTCATTGTAGGGTCCACTAATACATTTGGCCTCAAATTCCGATGAAGGTTTCTGATGGACAAGGCATATTGTGATCAAAATTGATTTTTTCTACAAAAATTCCCGAGTTTGTAAAAAAAATTCTAACAAACTTAGGCATTTTTGTAAAAAAAATCAAATTTGATCACAATATGCCTTGTCTATTGGAAACCTTTGTCGGAACCTTTTGAAGCTATTTGTATGCATAAAATCCTATGATTGGGGTAGCACATTCCAATGAAATCCATCGGCAGGACTTACACTAGCAGCGAAGGGAACATTTGGTCTTGCCAATAGCTGATGAGGCTATCAGTAAGACATACATCGATGCAAACCTGTTTTCCATTGGAATTCCGACGAACTCGGGCATTTTTATAAAAAAATCAAATTTGATCACAATATGCCTTGTCCATCGGAAACCTTCATCAGAACCTTTTGAAGCTATTCATATGCATAGAAGCCTATGATCGAGGTAGCACATGTCGATGAAATCCATCGACATGACTTACACTAGCGACGAAGGGAACATTTGGTCTTGTCGATAGTCAATGAGGCTATTGGTAAGACATACACCGATGCAGACCTGATGTATTAGAGGGATTTACACCAATGAGAAAGTCATCGGGGAAGGTCATTCACATCATCAAAAAAACTTTCTAGTTATCCCGAGCTAAGTTTGTGTTGCCCGTGCTTTTCTTGTTCGACGAACTCGGGCATTATTATTAAAAAAAAAACATAACGCAGGTTCATTTTAAAAGAAACCAAGCACATGTCAGGAGAATCATTTGCCAAAGTTGAAGCTTCTCTTGCCTCCCTCCCCGCCTGGAGTGATCTCTCCATAACCACGCGCTCCTCAGGTAAGGTTTGTTTTGCAATCAAGGGCATGCACTTCTTTTCTTAAAGAATATTGATTCCATGCATAGTAGATTACATTTTTTAATTTTGTTTTTATTTGTGTCAATGTGTCTTAGTTGTTTTTCATAATTTTGGCCCACATCCCAGAGATTGTCTTTGGATTCTTACAATGTCCAATAGCCATTCATCCCCAGCTGAAGACATTGTTGGAACTTGCAAAAATATTGCAAAACTATGTAATTTATTGCTTGAAAACCCTAAACTCTAAGTCAATGTTAGTTGCAATTCACTTTGTCATATATTTTGGTCATAGTCGCAAGCTGAAATTTTTGTGTTTTTAATAACAATCGGGTCCTGATATTATCACATTAATAATCTCCCATTTGTTTTATGTGTGTTCTCTTGTCAAAACATTACAAGGTTGTTGTCCACTACTCTCAAATGATTGAGTTTGGTGTTTTTCTCTTTATTTTATTTATTTATTGCATTCAACATGATCATGAAACTTTCTCTCTATCACAGTGATTGTAAACTCATACTATTTATTTCACTAATGATGATAAAGCTTCTTTGACCTTTATGACAGTGAGGTCCTATCTATTTATTTCCAACTATTATTCACTATAAACTGTCTTCTTTCTTGTACAATGACATTTTATCACTATAGTCTTCTCATTGAATGAAAGGTGAATGGCTTTAAATATGTCATCTTTGATTATCTTCTATTATCATCCCTTTGAAAAATAGACTGTCATTGTGAACCTGGCACCAATGTTGAATTTGGAACAGAATGCCTTGAATGTCATATCAGTAGATATCGAACAGATCAAATAACAAAAAAGGTGCCTCGCAAGGTTCTTCGTTATATTCCCATTATCCCACATATGCAACGATTATTCAAGTGTACTAGCTTGGCACAGTTTATGGATTACCATGCACGCAATAGAAGTCGAGATGACATTATTTGAATGCCTACAGATGGTTCAGCATTTATGGACATTTGACAGTGAACTCCTTTGTTTTCATACCTATATTTTGCCTTCATGATAGTGAACAAAAAAACTTGTTTCTTCTCAATGGATGTCTTAACAGTGTAAAGGATTATCCACCTTATTCAACATAACATCTACTTATCATGACTCCTCTTGATCTACTCATTGTGTTGTTGATCATGACTAGTATAAGCTCATTCATGATTTCTTTTCATATTATAGTCTAGCAGTTTCCTAACCTCCTTCAAAATCTATCCTTGTATTTGCAAACTCTTAAGCTTTTTGGGACTATCTATCTGGATAAGATCCTCACTGTCATGGTTGATCCTTCTATCCTTTGAATTATGATTTAAAACTAGGGACCTTATTGACTGTCCTATGCTCTAAAATGCTATAACAGTGGCTATAAATTCATAGTGCCTTTTTTATGTTCTAAATACTCCTTATATGTATTTTTCATTGCATTTTAGCATCTCAATATCATTTTTAATGTCATTCTTGATTTTTTTGGCCATAATATTTAATGGTAACCTTCCTTATTGGTTGTCTTGAAGAAGCATTGTCTTTCATGGTACTTGTGTTCCTTTGAGTTTGGCTTTAAGAGTCTCCTATAGAATATGAACCTTCTCTATTTAATGGCATTGATCAGATAGTTATCTCAAGTCATAACTAACTCTTGAAGGGTTCATAACTACACTAAGATTGCTAGAACTACTTCAAAATACCTCCACTTTATTAGGCCTTGAAGTTATGTTTACATTATTCAATCAAGTGATGAATTAAACCCCTTTAGTGGTTGCATGATAGAGTCTTAACTGTTCATATGAACTTCAAGAAGTAAAAATAGTTGGAACTCATTTTAAGTAAACAAAACTTGTTTACCTATTTGACACTTTCAACTCATATTAAGATATGATTAGAGATTCTAAGAATACTCTTTGATGGCTCATGACAGTGATATGACTGCTACATAAATAAATTTCAAGCCCCTCTTATGCCTTTGGATTAATTCATGATAATGCAATTGAGCATTAATTTTTTTACATAATTTTTTGATTGATCACTGAGATTTCTAGTATACCTTCAACTAGGCTATTGACTGATCAAAACTCTTGGATCCCACTATTACTCTATTTTAGACTTGCTTTGGGTGGGAATATTGACTGCTACAAGGTCATTTTGCTTATCCTTCATCATACTGTGACTTATTTTCTCATTGTGATTTCTCATCATTAAAGCTTTATCTATTTATTTTGCTTCTCTTATTGATCATTGTCATGGCCTCTATCCTAACAAGATTTCAGACAAATCTTGAGCTACTGCTATCATTCTACTATGATTGCTATAATAGTCCAAGGAAAGCCTGCAACTACTCCTTGGTAACTGTGTATGAATGTAAATGCTCTATCTTCATTAGGCACAAATATCATTGTTTTGTCCTCATGCAACCTTATTTCCAACTCAATGCTTTTTTAAAAATCTTTCATTGCACTTTTTTGAGATTTCAAATGACTGGATTTTTCTGGGTTTATGGCATCTTTTGCCTGACCTTGCACTTCCATCATTGAACTACCCTATTAACAACCCCCATGGTCATTTGTTTCTCTGAGAATTCTCATTATATAGTGATTGTCTTTGCGATATGGAAAATGAGGTTGTAGCATTTGATCTCTTTTGGTAATAGTATTGTTACTATTCTGACATAATCTTTCATTTTTAGTGTTTTGTCTTCAGAAAAGACTGTTCTTTTTTCCTATTTGATAGCTTGTACAATATTTTGTGACTGATTCTAGATTGTGTTTGTGCCTTGAAGATGTTTGTTGAAGGTGTTTTACTTAAGTCTACCAACTCACTGTAATAGAAGTCTCAAAAGATGCAAGGTTGTTCCTTACTATTCCTTGGGTTTTTATGAATTTAACCTTGCCATTTCTCTATGTGTTATTTTCAATAGGTGTTCTTGAGGTCGGAAATCATACTTCAAGATGCTCTTTTCATGGTGCATGCATAGTGTTGCTCTGTCTTTATTGTTGTTTGATAGTGATTTTGTTCTTATCCTCTAACCAATCCTTCAATCTCAACCCTTCAATCTAAATCAGTTATCTCTCTTGTTGCACTTTTGTCATCTGGATCATATACAAGTAGCTTCTTTATTATTCAACAAATAATTTTGTAAAATCAAATCTTGTTGAAAGAGGATCATATTTTATATTTGTATTGAAGAGCTTTCCAAATAGTAAAGTCATTATAATTTATAATCGTCGTTCTTCTTGGTATTGGTAGTCAAAAATATGAAATGAAACTTTAATTGTTTTGCATGTAATTATGACCTGGACGTGCTTGTTTCTTCTGTTGCATGTCAATTATAAAATATATTCATTTTCAACTAAATTAGTTACAGATTATTTCTTTTTACTTGTTTTCTGCCCTGTTTGTTTAAGCTTAAAATATATATTTAGAACTTGCGTCGTGTATGAACAATTTTGCATCTCAGCAGGTAATAACATGTACCATATATTTAATTGGATCATGAAAGTTTAATTGTTTTGTGCATAATTATGACCTGGACATGCTCGTTTCCCCTCTTGTTTGGCAGTTACAAATTTTCAGCTCAATTAGTTACATCATTTTCCTTATTACTCACTATTTATTGAAAGTAAATACTTAGAATATGCTTCTGGTATCAATCAACAGGTAATGACATATATGAAATACTATTATTCCATGCAGGATCTATTTAAATTTAAGATCAATAATTGGTTCATTGTTGTTAATCAAAAGTGTAATCAGAGGCTTGGGTTTACTTGTTTCCCTTTCCACTGGTTAAACAGGGAATCTGCTTAAGCGTCTTTCTTCAAAGCCAAAATAAGTGAAACAAAGAAGCTCATGTCATAGGATTCAACCATGACTACCTCTAGTACCAATGTTGCAGGAAACATAACTAAGGATTCACACCCTCCTCATCCACCTTTGAATGAAATAATTCTTTCATCCATGTCTTAGAGGTCTCTTGCTGCACATCCTTGGCATGATCTTGAGATTGGTAAGGTCCATCTTCTTTTTGCTCATTTCTATTTATACAAACATCTAATTAGTACTCTAGCTGAGATATTTGCACATTAATATGTTTGCATATACAATCTTATTTTAGTAGAATTCAATTATAGCGTGATGTTGGATGGTGTGGGTAATGTCACAGTTGTGTATGCTAATGATAACTCAATGTTTGCTTGCTATAATTCATATGTATGAATAAGTTGAAGGCTGGGAGTATTTACACTGCATGTGTACCATTATCTTCTAATGGTAAACACTTTGGTTGCCAATAAACAACTTTTATTGCAAATTTGTATGGGATTCCTAGAATCTAACTCCCTTCTGTTATCCCCTGATTTCCAATATTTGTTTGGTTTAAAAAAAATATGGGTGTTCTTTGTCTTGTTGTATCTTCACATATTTTTTTTAGACCAAGAAGGAAGTGCATTTTAATGTTGTTTCTCATGTACCTATAAGACAAGAATTATTGGTAATTCGCAAATTTTCTTTGTTTTTATATTTGGATACATCATTTTAACCCCTTTATGTTGAACATCTGGATGCAGGACCTAGAGCTCCTACAATTTTTAATTGTGTATGTACATATTACATTGTGTAAGTTCATTCTTTCTTTCTTTACTCTTTGGGGTTGTATGCCTTGCTCCTGTTGAAATTATTTGGCAGATGTTATTCTTGAATGAATGATTGTCTAAATAAATCTACTTGAAAATATGCTCCACAAACATGTTGATTTTGGCTGGAGAACCTTCCCATCATTCAATGTTTAAGTTGTTACTTGATCCTGGTGGTAGCCACAATTATTTGCATACTTCTTGACCTATGAAATGATTCTTAGGATTGAATTAAACAATTGAACTTTCGCACCATACTTTCATTCCAAATATTCATTAAGAAATTGATATTGATATTGATATTCAAAGGTTGATGTTTGGTCACTGGCTAAATGTTTTCTATTCTTTGATATTTAGGAGACTAAAATGCTTTCTTTGATACTCTAGGTTGTGGAAATTAGTAAGGGAAGTAAAGTGAAGTATGAATTGGACAAAAAGACTGGTCTGATCAAGGTAAGCTTGTTTTCTTTGTGAGTTGAAAAGTTAGGTTCTTCTAGTTGCTCCTTTCTTTACATTATTGCTCTTCTAGTTGATCAAATTGCTTGTGGTAAGAGCATTTTTGAATTGGTTTGAATCGACTGAAGATAAAAATGAGAAAGATATTTACATCGAAAAAATTCTAGAATTTAATTCTTTGGCAGATTTTACCAAGCTCCGTAAAAATGAAATCGGTGGAGAGGATTTGTAGACTGTGGTTGTTAGTTATCACAAGAAATTACCGTGGTCGATTCTTCAGCTCAGATTCCAGGTTAAAGAATTATCATTCTTGCGTTTAAAAGAAAATTAGTTTGATTTTCATATTTGAAAATATAATTCGTCTTTTCAGCTCATAGTGAAATTATAATTTCTTTTTGATTTTTATATATCTGAAATTTTTATAATTAAAATTTTCTAGCAGCCCTAATATGGTTTTAATTTATCTGCAGGTTGATTTGGTAGCCTCTATTCACATTGCTGATAAAGAGTAATTCTTGAACTTGATTTTATATCTGGTCTTTTTTTTATGAAACAAAATAGTTATTTTAATTTCATATTTATTCCCAATTTTAATTTAATTATTTGGGAGGCTTTTAAGTCCATGTGGGGTAAGCATGAATGAATGAAATATTTTTAATGATGTCTACCAGAGATTTAAGGGAGCAAGAGACACAAAATTAATACATTTTTTTAATTCTTTTTGGATGTCAACTTTTTCATTATGAATTTTGATCAAGAAACACATTGTTTTATGAAGTCTTGTCTTATCAAATAGCTAGTTCAAACTGTCCTTCTTCACATTGTTTTTGAACCGAATAAGAATATCCTCTTAAGAAACACACTCAATTATGAAGTGCCATTTGATTTCAACCAACCCTTTGTTACAAAAGGTGCAAGTTCTTTTTCCCAATCTTCCACGGGGACTGTCCATCTACCTATTTCACATCTAAGATGATGAGAACTGGTACTCAACTGCATGATTAAAATTTTAACCTTTTCTTTAGTTGCATCCATCAAATAGGCTTTTTCATTATGCTTCCACCTAGGGTTGAATTCTTGACATAGTGGACCTTTTTGTCCAATCTGCTTTGTTCGCATGACATCACTGAATTTTTCTAAGACCAACTTTTTTATCTCCTCATTAGTATTAGGACGTTATTGCAAATTAATTTTACATTTGTCCATCCATTTGTTGTTTTAATTCTTCCAAGTCTTCTTCCTAATTTAATTCCTCCTCCACAACCATTTTGGGCCAGTGATGCTTAGCCATATTTTCTACCTTTTTAAAGTAGCTTAACAAATGAATTATCACTCATGGTGATGTTCTATATGCTCTATTGAAATCATGCTACTTGTTACATAAGTATTCATTTTGGCTTTTGACTACTTCAAACCCATAGGGAGGGATGTTGTCACTAGGTCTGATTGGTGAACTTCAGGGTAATAGTAGTATTTGTATGAAGTCGATCCTAATTTTGTAGAGGCACATAAGGCATGTAAGGAATCAATAAACCTTGATAGAAGTAAGTAGTTAGATTACTTGATTCAAAATGAGATGTTCAAGTCAAATGTGTATACCAAGAAGTTCAATGAGATAAAGTCTAATTAAGGAAAAGCATGGCAGTTTAGCAAGGCACTTTGGAGTAGACAAGGCAATTGCATTGGTGAGCAACATTTTTTTTTCTGCAAATATACAAGGATGCCAAGAAATTTGATCAAAGTTGTAGGACTTGATAGTTCGAAAAAGGAAATATTTGAAATGTTGGTTTGTAATATGTATTAGCCATTACCAGTACTGAAGAAACTTTGGGAAGAGTTAATATGGACTTTGCATTAGAACAATTAAGAATATAGTGAGGGTACAATCCAAACATAGGAACTTCGACATCCACCCAGGAAACATCCGACGAGGATGTTGTATGCCCGACGACATTCTCTCACCGGATGAGTAGTCATGGCCACCGTCAGAAGAGTCCTAGGTGTCATCAGAATTTTGACTCCAGTCAAAGAAACATCTAACAAGGATGTTGTATGTCCGACGACATTCTCTTGTCTGACGGGCGTCAAAATTTCGACGTCCACCCAGGAAACATCTGACGAGGATGTTGTATGCCCAACCACATTCTCTCACTGGATGAGCTGTTATGGCCATTGTCGAAAGAGTCTTGGATGCTATCAGAATTCCAACATTGGCGAGCACCGTCGGAATCTCCGACTACAAGTTTTTGATGACTGCATTTGTTGGCAGTCCAACAAAAAAATAGTCAGAATTCCAACGAACAGTCGTCGAAATTGAGCCCCAAATGTACTAGTGGCCCAACACCCTTGAACAGGTACAAGTTTTCTTGGTGAACAATTATAGGCTCAAGGTAGGACAAGCAAGAAATTTTGATCCATAGGGATACATTCATGATTTGAGGACTCAAAGGATGAAGGTGAGAGGTTACTCTCATCAATTCAACGAAAGGGGGGACTTAATTAGAAATGTTAGCCCCATAGAAGTTGTACAAAGAAGAGGAAAATGGAACTTTATGCAAAGTCGAGAAAGGGGAAGAAAAAAGAAAGACCATAGCTTCCAAGGGTTTTGTTCCAATATTCAAAATTACCTTGATATAATGATGAGAAAGGTGATGCACTATAATTACATTCTTGCTTCAGAAAAGAAGAGAAGAGAAGGTGGGTAGGTTGAAGAGAATTTAGAGGAATGGCTGGCCTATTAGCCTTCAAGATCAAAAGGAAAGGCACCCCTCACCAAGGAGTCTTCTCATAATGTACCCTCGCACCCCTCTCCGCAATAGGAACCACCTACAAGGAAGGTGGAGAAGGGAAAAGCAAAGCTCTCTGACTTTGTAGAAGTCATTTTGCCAGAATTTTATGAAAGTGTCAGGCCACCCTCTCCACCAAGAGACACCTTCCAAGATGATGAAGCATCAGAGGTGCTTGTAGACCTTGACAAATCTCTCATCCCAAGCACCATTCCACTAGAGGAGGCAAGAGATGAAAGAATAATTGCTTCAATGCAATTCATGATAGATAATGCTTTTGTAACCACTCCTAAATTCAAATCATTTTGGATGAGGGAGAAATTGAAGGATCTATCTGAGGAGGAGGTCCAAAATTTTGACAAGGACAACATTAAGTGCACCCCAAAAGAAGGAAGGGATTTGGTAAGAAAAAGTGATATAATGCTCATCTCGAGTGGGACTTAGAGTTTTTTTTTTGTTGGACTAGGTTATGAAGCAAAGGGACCCAATCTATGCTCAAGAATTTGGTGAGCATGGGTCGGGGGTTAATCCAAGTGTAAAGGCTTTTTCACTTTTGTCAAGGGCTCCTAGGACTAAAAAGAATGTTATATTAGATGGGGTTGAGCAGAAGGTTGGGGATGTAGTAATCAAGACCCTAGCAGATACCTCATCTATTGAGGCAGCAACAATTACTTATCATGCTGCACATTTTGCAAAGCTGGCAACAGAGGAAGATGAGAAAAAACATGAAGTTTTCAGAAATAGGAATGTGGCCCTCACACATGATCACAATAAATTATCATTGAGAATGTGAGGCTAACTAAGGAGCTGGCCAAAAGAGATATTAGAACCCTGGAAGGACAAAAGATAGAATATTTTGATAATCTAAAGGAAGACCTTCAAAAGAAAAGGAGGAAGTAGAAAAGAATTATTTTGAAATAAGAAGGTCAACAATTTTGCAAGTCTCTAATAAGGTCATAGAAAAATTAAGTGAGGTGCATGCCTCTTATTCTTTGATGTCATAGCTCCTTATCTAATTGGATGAATTTAATTTTTTTCCAGCCTATTAGGATTACTTGGATGCCTAAGGATCAAACATTAAAATAAATTCTTTTGGTAGTAAAAAAACGTGCCAATCGCACCCCAAATTGTGGGGACAACATGGAGGAACTATAATTTATTAACTAAGGAGCTCCCCTACATTAAGGAGGACAAGAAAACATTGAGTGCAAGGATATAATTATTTAAAGGCCTTCAAATGTGGGATATTCCCACAATTTTGACAAGGGAAGGACAAATCAAAGATATACATGGAAGCAAGGATTCTAGGGTGCAATGAATACAATTTTGGATTCATTGGCTAAGGACTCTTCCCAAGGTGATACGTATCACTTAACTATTGATAAAATCATGGAGGTTGATTCTATGTATCATAAATTCACCTTCGAGGTTGTAATTGTGCCAGCTCATAGGATGAAAGAGGCAATGAGTAAGTTTCAAGGCTTGAAGACATTTACTTGGCCAGTTGATGAGATAAATGTGTGGCACAAAAAGTATTGTTCTTTGGAAGAAGATCATCCCAAGGTGGAGGATTAGTCATTGTCTCTTCCATTTTTGCACCTCCTATATTTTTGGACAGGTTTCCAGTTTTGAATGGAGAAATTGGAGAACTCATTCTTTACTCATTAGCCGCCAACATACCTGACAAAGCCAGAGTTGAAGTACAATTTGACTTCGATAAAAGATACTACAGTTGAGCATCCTTGGAGTAGTCACATCAAGCCTGCAGCCTCACCCTCCAGAAGTTGTCATCTCTACCACCTTCATTTATGATGCTTGGAAGTTTTTGAATTATGCATTGTAATATGCCCTAGGTCATGATCTAGCTTGTTGGCGATAGAATTTTAACAAGTGTCCTACTAGGCCTGAAACTTGTTTTTGCTCCCTTTTTCTATAAAAGGGAAATCGGGGCCAAGTAGGAAGGATTCTGAAATCTATGGTAATATGTATTAGGAGTTGAAGCAATAGAAGAAAGTGATTTTTTTCTGCAATTTTTTGCAAAGCAGCTATCATGTGATGTATTTCATATCTTTTAAAAATCAATAAAAGAGATCACTTTCAGTTTGCTCCCATTTTTTTGTGTTCATTATTGTATGAATTATAGTGTTAATAATATTATTATTTGTCTTCTCTTAAGAAGGGAATGTATGTTTTCTTGATCAGTTTTATTTTAAGTGAATGAATTAAATAATGTTCAAAGAGCATTGCAACATATCTATTAGGAGGGTGAGGAAATTCAAAGTAATCACTTAAATATTTTATGTCAGGCATGGGATATTTGGAATATTATTGTAATGATGAGATGTCATAGTGTTGCTCGGTATTAAGTTGCAGATAGACTCTGTTTCCCATTGGATAAGCATTGATCATATTACTCATCCAGAATCATTCTTATTTTACCTTTTATATTTCTGCCTTTTACTTTTTTGCATTAGGAGTAGTAGTTAGTTTAGAATCATTCTCAATGCATGCAAGAATGACATGAACTGAGGTTAGAGCCATAACCAGATGTTTGATTGTATTTCCTTGGCATATTTTCATTGAGAAATCTTCTTTAATTTATAGTGTCATAAGCCTAGAAGATTAAGAATTACTTGGATACTATATAGGGGAACCCACCTAGGTATTGCAAAGCCTAAAGTATTGGAGACATTATTTTTCAACTGAGTCTCATTCGTTGGCCAAGTCCAATTCTGATTGTGTTGACAAGTCAGTGGCTATTTCTTTAGAACTTAGAATCTGTTGATTTGGGAACCAACAAATTGGTGACTTTGCTAGGGATAGTTGAGTCACTCTTATGTTATAACCTAGTAGCTTGTCCATAAGATTAGATTCATTGTTCATAAAAAACTATTAAAAGGTTATTCCCATTTTTGGGTGGTGACTCTAGAAAGACAGTAAATTCATTGAGAGCTTAGGAAGTTCATATGAGTAGTAAAAAGATTACTACTACTATACCATGGAGGAGTGAATGCATTGCAAGGGAAAAGGTATCAGACAACGAGCACAGTTCAAACCAAGAAGTTGGACGAGGAAGACAAGGAGGTCACTCAAATAAAACAATAACAAGTCAAAGGTGGACTATCAAAAGAAGAGGTAATACTGAAACTTTATCTATTGAAAATTTGATAAACACAAGTCCTGAAGTTCCTTAAGTAGAGTAGAAAATCTGCATCAATTGCAAATTAGAGATAAAGGAAAAAATATTTCTGAAGGATATTATTTTACTAGAAACCTAGAGGAAACTAGTAGTGACGATTCTCCTTCTAGAGAGAACCTCTTCCTTGGTTACACTTTCCCAAGTATGGATACAAATCCTCCCAATCCTTACTATGATGGCCTAGTTCAAGCCAAAGCAAGACAAGATCAATTCTATGTTGAGATTCAAAGGGTTAGGTAACAAAGGGAATTTGAGGCTAGATATGCTAACCAATTAGCTAATGCACAGAGTAACTTGGGTCCATGATTCACTATAGCTACTCCTGGGTCAATGAGCCTCCCTTTAGCTCAGAACCTTTTTCAAACTCAGTTTACTGATTCCAACATATGCTCTACTTTGAGTAATATGACTAGGGGATCAACAGAAGAGTTGTAGAGGTAGGTAGAGAAAGTGAGGAAAGAAAGAGATATGATGGCACAAGAAATAATGATTTTTACCACCCAACACTCCACACAAATACTTTTCCATGGGGTGTCAAGTCAAACATGCAATGTACTTAGTACAACCAACTATCCTTTAGTAACGTTTGCCCCTTTGTCTTCCACTATGAATACCACTAATGCTTCAACCCATGTTGTTACAATTACTACCACACAAGCTCCTGTTGTAAGTGATATTTCAGCACAAACAACAACTAATTCCCAAACTAGTACCCAAGCAAGTATTTCTAGTGTTATTGCCAATACTATGCCAATGTCTTACTCATGGACAACTGGAATGCCTAGTTTGTCCTCTATTTTTGCTATCATGGGCACACTTCCTATAAATGTCCAAAACAAAAATATTGGACAAGCAAGTACTAGTCAACATTATGGAGCCCAGCAACAGTGTTATGTTGCGCAAAATCCTCGCCCACCAGTATATCAACATAATAACGAAATGGGAGAAAATAATGCATATCACCAATATATGCAGTTTTTGCAATATCAACAACAAATGTCATGGCAGTATCAATAACAATATCAGATACCACTGCGACCACAACAACAACACCATCAACAACAACAAATCCTTGGTTAGGAAAATTCACAACAACATCAAAATCACCATCAGTTTCCTCAGAGACCTATGCAACTAGGTAGATATAGACAAATTGATTTCATTGTGATCATAGGTTTTCCAAATGCAGTAAGTAATGAGTTAAGGGATGCATTGCCTAAATTATTAGGAAATAATGCAATCTCAGATGAAGATCATCTCAAAAAAATTTAGAATGTAATAGATAACTTTGAAGTAGAAGGTGAGGATGTCTTCATGAAGGTGTTTATGCAGTCTCTTACTGATGATTCTAGAGAATGGTACAAAAGTCTTCCCGACTTGTCTGTTAGGTCATTCCAAAACTTCAAGAGAATGTTTAGAGATCAATATGGTCATCATTCAGATCCGAAGTTTTCTCTGCATGAGTCAACAAGTGTCAGGAAAAATCAGAATAAGGAAGTGGCTTGTTTTAACAACAGGTTTATCAAATTGCTAAATAAAATTCCGTAGTTTGAAACCAACTGATAATATGAACTTAGTATTTTATTTTGATGCTTTTTATCCTAAGATAGGTTATGAGTTGAGGTCTAACAATCCCCCAACTTTGGGAGCTGCATTCAAACTTGCTCAAACCATAGAAAAAAAAAGAAAAGCCTTAGGCAAAGTATCTAGAAGAGAAGATGTTAGGATTTTACAAAATCCCAAAGGACGTCAGAGCAAATTGCCCAAAGAGGAAGATAAGTTGGACAAAGTTATGAGTGCCTTAAAGGATTTGAGTTAAAAAGTAGCCAAAAATGAGAAAGGTGTGTCTTGTGACAGACCTAGTTTTTCAGAGGCATGATAGACCAAAGTTGCATGACATGCCCTATAATACAAATTGGAAAGATGGAAGACCTGTGATTGGCAATCAAAATCCTACAAACAAAGAAACACCAGATCCTCTAAAAAAGACTAGGTGCTCATTTTGTAGAGGACAGTCCATGGTGTATGACATGTAACTTACCACATAAACAAGCCCAATGTGCAATAGCAAAGGCCATCGAATAAAATGAAGACATCTATGCTAGTTGCATGGAGGATGGATTTGAGCCAAACCACATGGTGAACATGTTCTTTTTTGGAGCTGACAATGAATCAGGATATTCATCCTTTGAGGAAGATGAAGCAGAAATAGATGTGGATGCTCAAAGACCATGGAATAGCGGCCATCATCAAGAGTTGTTTTATGATGAAGAAGGTAGAGAATATTACAGGTTCAATGCTTCTAATGACTAGCATAAAAACATCAATCTGAGGAGACCCTCTAAAGAAGAAATCAAAATAATCATTGTGGTTGTTGTTACCCAAATCAAAAGTGGGTACAATCTAAGACCAAGGGGTGATTTTCTAAACAAAGAGAAACGGGGTGGAATATTCATGAAGGATAAGCAACCTAAGCCCAAGCAGTAACCTATTTCACCAGTCAGAGAGGAAAATAACAAGGTTGCAAAGAATATCCTTACCCAACAATATGTGCCTAAAGGGAGCACTAAATTCAAGAAGGCTGAGAAGGAGGTTACAACTGTAGCTCCCCCAAAAGAAGAATTAGCTAAGAAGGAGAAACAGTAAAAAATAACAGCTCAAAAGGAGGTTAATCCAAGTACTTTAAATGCACCTTCTTTTGATATGATGCAAACATTATCCCAGAAAAATATTTATGTTCCTTTGTTATAAATGATGAAAATTCCAAAACATAGGGATAATGCTTTGGCTTTGATAAATGGAGTCCCTAGTATGTCTCAAAGTGCCTTGCACAATAATGTTATCTTAGGGGATGGTAATGAGTATACACAAAGAATAGCCTATAACAATACAAGCTCCTAAAGTATACTTAGGAAATGCTATCACTAAGATCCCTTCCCAAGTAGACCCTGCTAATCAATGGTAGATATGTAAAAAATGGTATGATTGACTTTGGGGCTACTATTAATATCATGCCTATGGGGGTCATGAATGAACTTGGGTTAAAGGTAGATTGTACCTATGGGAGGTGTTACACCATTGACAATAGATCTATACCTGTAATAGGCATCCTTAAGAATTTAGAGGTCAAAATAGAAAATTTCTCAGAAGCTGCCTACAAGGTGGATGTGATAGTTATGGATGTCCCTCCAAACTATGACATGCTTTTATTAAGGCAATGTACAATAGTGGTTGGGGGAAATGTTCAGTTGGATCTATCTTATGCTACCATCCTTGTTAATGGGCAAGATGTTAGGTTAGAGAGAGAGACTAGATCTAACACCATTATTGAGCAAGATGAACCAAACAATATGGTGATATTTTGTAATTTGATATGGGAAATTTTAGGGTTGAGCCTATTGAATCTTCCCCCAAAATTCTAGACCCTATCATCACTGAGATTTAGAAAAGTCAAGAATATTTATGGCACATGTATTTTGACAGAGCTTGTAGTAAGGAGGGTTCATGTGCATGTGTGGTGTTTATTGCACCAAGTGGAAAAACATTTAAGTATTATTTTCAGTTGTTTTTTGAGTGCACCAATGATGTGGCAAAATATGAAGCACTGTTACTAGGTTTAAACCTTACCACTAAATATGGGATTAAGAAACTGTCAGTATGGAGAGACTCAGAATTGGTCATCTCAGATTAGATTAATTTATTCCTCAAAAAACAACAGATTTGAGCAATATAGGTCAGCTATCTGGGGTTCATTGGAATTTTTTGATGCCTTCAATATCAGGTGGGTAGAGAGATCAAAAAATATCATGGCAGATTTCTTGGCAAAGGTTTCTTTAAAAGGCGATGATATCACCTTGATTGGCATGTCAAAGGTGGACGTGAAGACCAACCCCACCATACCTGATAATATCTATAATTGGTAAGTCTATAATGATGATGATGACTTGTTGAGGTTATTGCATTGCATAGATGAATATGATAATTAGGAGATTGATTTTAACACATTTGTAGAGGTTATAAATGGCAAGGACACTGTCTTTGGTAATGAAATAATGCAATTGAAAACAAACAAAATCCCAAAAGGATTGGTGGTTCTAGAGAGAATATTTGACAGTCAAGATAGTCAAGCAATGAAGCAGACCCCTATGAACAAAGAGGAACTTGAATAAATTAACCTAGGGACTGAATCATCCCCTAAGAAGGTCTACATTGGTAGAAAGATCAGCCCAAATATCACATCTATGTTGATTGCCTTACTTACAAAATACAAGCATGTTTTTGCATGGTCATATGATGACCTAAAATCTTACAGAGAGGACATGTTCCAACATGAGATTCCTTTGGACCTAGCTTCCAAACCCTTTTGACAGAAGAAAATACCAATCAATCCAGTACTCAGACCCAAGATACAAGAGGAGATGATGAAGCTCAGGGATGGTGGTATCATCAAACCCATAAGGCATTCATTATGTGTTTCAAACCTTGTCCCGGTAAGGAAGAAAAATGGTGACATTAGATTATTTGAGGAATTCAGAAACCTAAATATGTCATCATTGAAAGATAGGTGATGTTACATAAGGTTATAGGTTGTGAATTACTATCCATGATAGATGGATTTTCAGGATATAACTAGGTGAAAGTCAAGGAATTAGAACAATACAAGACTGCCTTCACCATTCCATGGGGGACTTATGTCTATGTCAGGATGCCTTTTAGTCTAACTAATGTTGGGGAAACTCTCCAAAGAGCTATGGATGTAGATTTTTCAGATTTGATAGATATCATTATGATTGTCTATCAAGATGATCTAACAACTTTTTCCAAGAAGGAAAAGGAACATTGCTTGCATTTAGAAAAGGTATTCACCAGGGCCCTAGAAAATGGGATTTCTCTTAATTCTAAAAAGTGTCACTTTGTTGTGACTAAGGGAAAGTTGTTAGGTCACATTGTGTCCAAGGATGGGGTAAGAATAGACCCTAAAAGGGTGGCAGCCATTAACAAAATACCCATCCCCAAGACTGTGAAGGCCATCCAGTCTTTTTTTGGCCAAATCAACTTTATCCGCAGGTTTATATCAAACTTTGCTGAAATAGTAAAACCTATTTCTAAGATGTTAATGAAAGGAGCCATGATAGACTAGATAGATGAATCCATAGAAGCCTTTGTAGCTATCAAGAGAGCCATCAAACGATCCCCTATTTTAAAAGCATCTAATTTCAGCAAGCCCTTTCAGGTTTTTTCTTTTACTTCACTCCACACCATAGTTGTTGTCATGTTACAAAAGAACAATGGGGGATATGAACAACCTATTGCTTTTTACAGTAAATCCATCCAAGGAGTAGAAATTAAGTATGACATCATGGAAAAATAGGCTTATGCTTTGGTCAAAGCTATGAAAACTTCAGACCTTATCTTGTAGGTGCCCAAGTCATAGCTTATGTACCTAATGCAGCCGTTAAGGACATTTTTTTGTCCAATCAGAGACAACAAGTAGAAGGTGCAAATGGATCAACAAGGTCTAAGAGTTTAATATTGACATCCATATCACTAAATTAGTCTGAGGAAAGGGCCTAGAAAAGCTTATAGCAAAGGAAAACTTAGATGTTGCTCAAGTAAATACTTTGTCTTCTTAAGAGGACGCCATTTGCAGCCTGAAAAGAACCCCCATGGTACACAAATATCATCTATTTCCGCACATAATATACACATCCAGAAGGTTTCACAGAAAGCCAAAAGAGGACTTTAACACTAAAATCATAGAGGTATGTGTTCATTGCTAGAGACTTATATTATAGAGATCAGAATGGTTTTTTACTATTTTGTTTTGATGAATAGCACACCCAGCTTGTGTTAAGGATATGCATGATGTGATGTTTGGGCGACACTTCACATCAAATACCATAGCTCACAAGGTGCTAAGGGTAAGTTATTTTTGGCCATCTTTGTTCAAAGATGCACATACCTATGTTAGGAAATGTGAACCTTGCCAAAAGTTTTTAGGCAAGCTAAAATATGCAGGTGCACTGTCTTTAAGGCCCATGTAAGTGGAGGCCCCTTTCCATCAATGGGGTATTCATTTTGTAGGAGAAATAACTGAGAGATATAGTGGTGGGCATAAGTGGGTACTGGTTTCCATAGACTATTTTACAAAATGGGTAAAAGCCATCACCACAAGACAAGCAACCATCAAGGTAGTTATTAATTTTTTGGTAAACAATGTTATGACTAGATTTGGGGTACCAGTGAGACATAATGGAAAATGTCATGTGCTTGAGATCTGAAGAGTTTACAGATTTGTATAAATCATATGGGATATGCATCTCATATGCATCTCCATATCACCCACAAGGGAATAGATAGGTTGAATCTAGTAACAAGAGTATCATGAAGATCATCAAGAGAAATCTTGAGAAAAATAAGAAAGCTTGGGATTCTAAGATGAAAATGGCATTGTGGGCAAATAGAATCACTATCAAGAAAGCCATAGGCACATCCCCTTTTGAGCTGGCGTATGGATCTAAAGAAAGACTGCTTGTGAACAACATGTTTCTGGTATACAAATTTGTTCATGAAAATGACCTTGAAATGTCAGATCCACTGAAAGAGAGAATGGAGTAGCTCACAGAGTTGGATGAGACCAGAGAAGATGCTCATAGAAAGAATCTGAAGCTGCAACAAAAGAGTAAGTACCTGTTTGACCAAAGGGCATCATAAAGAAAATTTGAGGTTAATGATTTGGTGCTACTTTGGAATGCTAGAGCTCAGGACAAAGGCAAGTATGGAAAATTTGAAGCTCTATGGATGGGCCCTTATGTTGTTGCAGAGAAAAATGGTGAGGATTCATACTTCCTCACAAACATGGATGGTGAAATGAAAGTGTATGCGGGAAAAGCGGGTTGATAGAACTCAAAATGTGAAAAACGGAGCTCTAGGGAGCCTTGCTCACACACCCACAAGACTTCTTGGTGCAAGCTATGGAGTCATGAAGTATGGCTCAGCTTCCCAAGGTTGGTTCCATGGTTCTCTATCTTACACGGTCCCTCAAACCAATGTTTTTGCTCTTAGATCACTGAGAAAAATGGTTTAGGGATGACAAATGCAAGAACGAGGGATGCTTTTGTTGATTTTAAGATGAGATGCATCCTAAGTTATGCATAATCCTATAAATGCAATAAACTAGTTATAAGATGACAAGGTTAGTAAACAAGACTATCCTAGCATACTATATTAGTCTATGATTAAGCTAAATGATAAGGAACATACTCTAAATTTGCATATTTAGATTAATTCCTATTTAAAAGAAAGGCTAAATGATGAGCACAAAATGATATATGAAAGCTTGAATGGATTTTAGTATAAGTGTGATGCTAAAGACTTGGATGATCTCAAAATGGAGGAATGAGAGCTCTATTTATAGCAAAAACAGGGCAATGGATGGTCAGGATTGAAAGAGGCAATCAAGGGTTGAGTATGAAAGTTGGGAATCCATGTTTGCAATTGGCACCAATGAAATGGTGACAATTGTCAACATAAGGTTTGTTGATATGAGATGTAAGAAGCATTAAATGCTTGAGAAGACCTCATGGTTACCCTAGGGGTTAAGGGTTAAGGTTAAGTTAAGATTACCCATTGGATAAAGCTTTTATCCAAAGGATAAATTCTTGTGCAAAGGATTAAGGATAACCATGGTCAAAGCAATAAATGCTTGATGAGACCCCTGGGTTACATGGAGGTTGAGTTTATGGAAATTCTTTAACCATGTAAGAGGGTTGAGTTAACCATTAATGGTTATGAAGACTTTGGGGACAAATTTGTAAGAGTCCTTCCAAATTTGGGGGTATTCAACAAGTTAGCTTGTTGAATGGATAAAGGCTTTAATGCCTTTTGAAGACTTTACTCCAAATTTGAGAAGTGACCTCCTCAAATTTAGGGAAAAGGGATAATGGATGGGTTTGGGTTAATTAATCAGGATTAGAAGAATCTAGAAGAGGTTAGAAAGAGGGTTAGGATGCAAGTGGGAGGTGTAGGATTTTGCAAGTGGGTGAGGGAAAATAGAATTAATTTAAGATAAATTGCTTTATTTCTATTTGGTTGCAATTAAATAAATTAGATTTATTTAATTTAGGATAACTATTTTAATTAAATTTGAATTTAATTAAAAAGTGGATAGAGGCTTTAATTGAATAAAATGAATTTATTCTATTAAATGGGTATAGTGAATTTAATTGAGTAATTACTTAATTAAATAGAGGAATACGGGTAATTTAATTAAATTGGATTTAATTAAATAGAGAAATGAACATAAAATATTCATTTAGGAATATGGTCATTTTTATATGTCTACATTTTGCCCCTCTTTGAAGTGACATGTGTGCACATGTTATTTCAAAGAAAATGATGTGTTTTTGCGATTTTATGATCAATGTTGTCTTTATGGATTTTCATGTCGTGCCCCAGATTTGATAAACGATGGTGATAATGCCCCCTCGGGAGATGAATCAAGATGTTGGAAAATTTGATTTGATTTGATAATTGCGTTTGCGGTGCAAAATTTTGGCTAGGTGAAATGTTTAAATTGATTCATCTCCCAATAATTGATGTGTGCGAGGGTATGAGGGATTCCGCGAGCAAATTACATGCTCATTTTCCTAACCCTAATTTCATTTTACCCTATAAAAGGGAAAAAGTGCATTGTTTTGTCTCATTTGTGCTTGTTGACTTTGGAGAAAGAGACTTTTGGAGAGAAGACAAAATGCCTATTCCCTATTCTACGCATCGATTCGAGTGCGTTCGGAGGCATCGGAGGCCCGCCGCGTATGGACCACCGATAAGTCAACCCTATTGACCCCTTTTCGATTTTTTATTTGATCATTTTTGGTCAGTTTTTTATTTTTAAAATGCAGTTTTAACGTTTTAGCGCATAAAAGTCTTAGTTTAGCGCAAACGAAAAATTCAGTAGCGCATAGGGTAGCATTTTAGGGTAGCATCCAAAAATTTATAGGTTAGCGCATGAAAATTTTAGGTTAGCGCATGGCCGTAGGTTAGCGCATGATGGACATAGGGTAGCTCTTTGGATCAAAAGGGTAGCGCATAGGTTGAACCTAGCGCATAGGGTCCACAGGGGGTCGCATGGGTAGGGGGACGTAGTGCGTAGGTTAGACCTAGCACATAGGGTTAAATAGGTAGCGCAAGCATGGGATAGGTTAGCGCATGGGTCGGTTTTAGCGCTTAGGGTCAAAAGGGTAGCGCATACGCTGAACCTAGCGCATAGGGTCCACAAGGGGTCGCATGGGTAGGGGGACATAGCGTGTAGGTTAGACCTAGCACATAGGGTTAAATAGGTAGCACAAGCATGGGATAGGTTAGCGCATCGGTCGGTTTTAGTGCTTAGGGTAGATTAGTTGGCGCATGGAGAAAAAAAGATAGCGCGTAGAGTTAGTCTAGTGCATAGGGTAGATAGGATAGCACGTGGAGAAAATAGGGTAGTGCATGGATATAGTTTAGCACGTAGCCAAAGTTAATTAGCGCATGGATGGGGTTTTGCAAGATTTGGATGATTTTTGAATGTAGAAAATTACATAGGAAAAGGTCAGTTTTGCCTGGGGAGGTGGATTTTTGTCATTTGCTGCATTTTTTGATAATTTGTCCAATATGAGTATTGATATAACTTGGTTTAATTTGTGATTGTTCAAGTTATTGATGTAGATATTAATGTGTTGTTTTGATCGAACCATGATTTGATTTACACCGTTTCAAGTTCATATGTGTGGAGCCTAATTTGTGTTACAAGCTAATATGGGTTGGAAACTTGTGTTGTTTTACAAGCTGATATGGGTTGGAAACTTGAGTTGTTTTACAAGCTGATATGGGTGGGAAACTTGATTTGTTTTACAAGTTTATGTGATGTGGAGACTTGAGTTGTTTTACAATTTTTTATATGGTTTTTGAAAACTTGAGTTGTGTTACAAGTTGATATGGAATGATATGATGTGGAACTTGATTAGGATTTGCAAATTGTTTCATGTTTTTGATGTGATTTTGATTTTGATATCTTTGTTTTGATGTGGAAACTGATATTGGACTTGTTTTGCTCTTTGACAGGAGCGATTGGGAGTGGTTGAGTCGCGAGAGTGGTTCCCTAGACCTTGGGAATTGATACCACGGTTGGAACAGGTTGACCTAGATGTCATTGAGAGATGCGGCTTATCATCTTTGTTGGATATGTCTCAGTTCACTGTGAATCGGGGTTTACTTACAGCGCTCGCTGAGAGATGGCATAGTGACACGAACACCTTTCACTTTGCCATTGGTGAGATGACGGTCACTCCAGAGAACTGTTATAGGATTTTGTGAATTCCCATAGCAGGTGCTTTATTGCCATATGAGCAGATCAAGGAGGGTAGGACTGAGGCACTACGACGCATTTTTCACAATGAGACAATGTGTGGATATGAGATCCCATGGCAGGAGTTCCTGGATCTGGACTATGCGCCTCTCCCGTCAGTACTAGCAGGTTTCATCGGTGGATTCCTTTGTCCCGACCATAGGTCGAAGGGATTCTCTGTGGGTTGGGGATTGGTGCTCAAGGAGATGGTGACCTAGGGCCACAGGTTTGCTTGGGGATCAGTCATGTTAGCTCACTTGTACAGGGACCTACATGAGGTTGTGTATCTGGGTTACGGCAGTTTGTCAGCTGGCATGACACTCTTACAGGTATAGTGCTGGGAGCACATTCCAGCAGCAAGGCCACTAGTGGATAGAGACAGGCTTGTTGGGCGGGCATATGCATATGGTTACAGGGGTCTAGTTGTCCAGCGTAAGCTGGCCAAACTTGAGCATTGGAGGAGGGTTTTGGATGATATAGATACGGTCATCTGGCAACCATATACGGATTGTGAGGTCTGGGCCGAGGATGGGCTAGAGATGCCTTACATTTTCATGAGTCAGTTCTTGATAGGGCAGACGCCCTTTGTGATTGAGAGATTCTAGGTTGGCAGGGTTTTGCGGCAGTATGGTTGGCAGCAGGGTATACCATAGGGGACCTACTTGTATGCGTGCCAGAGACAGGACATACCAGATTGGGGCCCTACTATTGATAGTGGAGTGGTCATAGAGGAGTTCTCCAGCTTAGCAGGTTAGATATGGGACTATGCTCCCGAGATACTAGATGTGGGGATGACACATGAGTTTGTTGGTTTGTTTGCAGCTCATGCGGTGGCTAGGATATCAGATCCTGAGGAGATGCGGCCTGCCTTTGATGATGATGAGGAGGAGGTTGGGGGAGATGGTGATGATGGAGATAATGGAGGTAGAGGAGGACGATGGGGGAGAGGATATCAAGGGAGGAGAGGAGACAGGGGTAGAGATGGGGGAGGTCGGGTGGAGGGAGCAGTTCGATGAGCTGTGATGGACAGAGGGAGTGGAGGGTTGGCGATCGGAGCAGGGGAGGAGGGGAGAGTGGGAGAGGTGATGGTAGCAGTGGGAGGGACGGATGAGTGGAGACGGCCAGCACAAAGGAGGAGGACTGATGAGTTACCTCCACCAGCACCTAGGACAGGCAGAGGGATAGGGGGTACCCCTTCATAGGTGCCCCTACAGGTCTGGGTCCCAACACATGTGGAGGATGCTCAGATCAGGACATTGCAGTTGACAGTTCAACAGCTGCAGGCACAGCTATTGACGCAGCAGTGTCAGATTACCCAGCTGACCGTAGAGCGTGATATAGAGATAGAATGGCGCGGTCAAGCAGAGGAGCTAGTAGGGAGAATTCAGAGAGCGACAACAGGTGGTTCAATGAGGGACATCATGAGAGAGCTGTCCTCGAGAGTGAGGGAGGCAGAGTATTATCGACGCCATTATGAGGATGTCGTGCCCAGGGAGCACAAAGTGCAGAACTTTATGCAGGCGAGATCAAGTCGATCTTGAGAGACTGAGTCACAGTCAGAGAGCAGAGGCATGACGGGGCCCTCGAGATAGGATCCTCCTGGAGATCCAGAAGTTGGGACATCAGCTGCGAGACCATCCCCCTCAGGAGATAGTCATACTTGAGAGATGATGTCTCTATTGTATTTTGGATCATTGTTTTGTTTGTACTGGGCACAGACATGACAGATTTTATACATTTTGATCATTTTTGATATATATATATAGATGACACCATTTTCTTTGATCATGTGATGTGTTATGGATGCATGTTCTTATATGTTCTTTCTTTACTTTATGATGATGCAATGCTTAGATAGATGATATGATGCATGATGTAAATGTATGATGTATGATTTGATATGATGTGAGATGTATCTTGAAAATGAGATGTATGATTATGATAATGATGTGAGATGTATCTTGAAAATGAGATGTATGATAATGATATGCTGTGCAACTAAATGAAAGATTTAAAATTATATGCAACTATTTGTAAAATGATATGCAACTATTTGTTTTTGGAGCATCCTCATTCTGTATTTGTCATCTCGATATAACCATATGTTATTTGCTTTTGATATAGGTATCATCATTGAGCATTGATTTGTTTGGGATATGTTGAAAATTTATACAAGCATAATGGTATAATTGAACCATAATGACCTAAGAAAAATTTACATGATGTTTGATTTTGCAAGATAGCACAAGCGTCAAGGTATAATTGAACCAGGACGACCATAGTGCGGATTGCGTATAAACAGACAAGATTAAACCATTTGTATGCGTAAAGTGGAATCATGTCTTTAGTGATATTCGATGTATCACTTCTCGAGACAAGTATTTACACAGTACAAGTGATCGCCTCCTAGACAGAAGACTAAGAAAATATTGGAGGTTTCCCATGATCTCTAGCTTTGAAGCATTGTTGAGAAAATGCAGAGAATCCAATAATTTAAAAAGTTCAAATGCAAAAACAGTCAAGACTTTATGCAATAATGCAACATTTAGTACTTCAGAAAATCATCCATCTCAGTATTTTTTTTATTTTTTTTTGTTTCTTGTTTTAGCGATCCAATGTTTTCCTCTGCGATGGAGTGAAGTTTTTGGTTGTTTAGATGTGATGTTTCTGAGTTTTGCAAATAGTTTTGATGTCTTGAATGTGTTGCAAGTTTTGACGATTTATTGCCCCTAGTTGAGTGTGCCTCTTGATGTGAATATGTACAGTGATTACCAAGCCATGGTAAAATGTGGTGAGAGGATATATGGATAAACCAGGATAGTGACTACGCTAAGTATGTCCTGACTAGATATTTGCTAATTGTCAGGCGATGTCCGATAGTACTTTACTGCAGGGGTATAGATATAGATGAAGGAGTTGTCCTCTCACAATAGCGCCTGTTACCAGGTTTTCACCAGTTGCTTTTATTGTACCTTTTTATTTGCTTTTTCTTGATTTTTGATTTTTTTTTTTGGTTTTTGGTTTTTGGTTTTTTTGTGCATTAGGCTACTCAAGTGTAGTATTTCTTCAAATGATTGTTGTTAGTTGGTTCATCAAGCACATCTCCTTCTAAAGTTGTAAGCTGATAAGCACCTGATCCATAGACTGATATGACGACATAGGGACCCAACCAGTTAGGTTCAAATTTCCCTTTCTTTTCTCGATCTTGCTGATTTCTTGGATTTTCTTTGAGGACTAGGTCACCAACTTTGAAGTTATGAGGGATGACCTTGTGATTGTAGCTTCAGCACATGTGTTGCTGATATGCTTTGAGATGAGTGCAAGCATGCTGACATCTTTCATCTAATAGTTCCAGTTCTTGCAGTCGTATGACTCGATACTCTTCATCTGAAATTAAGCCTTTTAGAGAGACTCTGAGAGATGGAATTTCTATCTCCAGTGGTAAAATAGCTTCAGATCCATAGACCAATGAGAAAGGTGTGGCTCCTATAGGTGTACGGATGCTGGTTCTATATGCCCAAAGTGCTGGATTGAGTTGTAAATGCCAATCTTTGCCTGTATCATTTACTATTTTCTTGAGGATTTTCAGTATTGTTTTGTTGGATGCTTCTGCTTGACCATTCCCCTGGGGGTAGTATGGCGTAGAGAACCAATGTTGTATTTTGAATTGTTCACATAGTTCTCGGACATCTTGGTTTTTGAACGGTTGTCCATTATCGGTGATGATGGAACTTGGAATACCATATCTGCATATTAGATAGTTCAGGATAAAAGACGCAATTTGTTTTCCTGTTACTGTGGTCATGGGGACTGCTTCTATCCACTTGGTAAAGTATTCTATTGCAATTATAATGAACTTGTGTCCATTTGCAGATGAAGGATGAATTTTGCCGACCAAGTCTAGTCCCCACTGACAAAAGGGCCAGGATGTTGTAAATGGCTGCAGTTTCTGTGCTGGTGCATGTATCAGATTGCCATGGATCTGGCACTTAGGACACTTCTTGGTGAAGTGGTAAGAATATTTTTCCATTGTAGGCTAGTAGTATCCCATTCTTAGAAGCTTTTTAGAAAGAGTAGTCCCACTTGAATGTGTGCCACAAATACCTTCGTGAAGCTCATGTAAAGCAGAATCAGATTCATTTTGATCAAGGCAATGAAGAAGAGTACCATCTAGACCTCGATGGTACAAAGTATCAACAGTAAGGGTATAACGGGTGGTTTGTCGGATAAAATTACATTTTTGGTTACGAGATTGGTCAATGGGTAGGATGTTGTTCTTTAGATAATCATATATTGGTCCATACAATGGAGAATCCAAACCGGTTAAGGCATAGACAACATGGGATTCGAAGTGGTCATAGGCCGGGGAGAACAGTTGCTCTACTAGAAACTCATAACAACTTTGTTGCTCTGGAATTTGTAGTAATGAAGCGATAGTAGCCATGGCATCGGCTGCTTTGTTGTTCAACCTTGGTATTCGCTCGAAGGTGATGCATACAAAATATTGTTTGAAGTCATCCACCATTCACTTGTAGGGTAGTAGCTGGTCATCCTTTGTCTGATAGTCATTGTTGATTTGATTGATGACTAGTTGCGAGTCTCCATAGACCATTAACTCTATGATTTTCCATTCTACGGCCATTTTGATGCCTATAACCAATGCCTCATATTCAGCCACATTATTCGTGCATGGGAACATAAGCCGATATGATCTTGCTATGGTATGCCCTTTAGAAGTGATGAATAGAATGCCAGCACCTGAACCATGTTGTGTGTAGGATCTGTCAAAGTATAGGGTCCATTGTGTGGTAGAAATAGTAAGAACGTCTCTGTCCAGAAATTCAATCTCCATAGTTTGTTTTCCTTGTAGCGGTGCTTCAGCTAGTTGATCTGCAATTGCTTGTCCTTTGATGGCTCTTCTTTCTGTGTATTGGATGTCAAATTCACTAAGAATCATGACCCATTTAGCCAACCGGCTGGTAAGAGCTACCTTACTGAGTAGATATTTGAGAGGATCAATTTTGGCCACTAGCTTAATTGTGTGTGCTAGCATATAATGTCGAAACTTTTGAGATGTGAAGACTACCGTTAGACAAGCCTTCTCAATGAAAGTATAGTTGAGTTCATAACCATTCAATGTCCTGCTGATGTAGTATATGGCTCACTCCTTTCCTTGTTGATCTTCTTGTGCCAATAGTGCCCCCAGTGATATATCTATCATTGAAATATATAGAATAAGGGGCTTTCCTGCTACCGATGGTACTAGAACCGGTGGGTTCATCAGATACTATTTGATTGGATAAAAATATTCTACACACTTGGCCTCCCATCTGAAAGGTACATTCTTATGGAGCAAATGATTGAATGGTAAACTTTTATCAGCTAGTTGAGCAATAAATCACCTGATTGATTGGAGTCGTCCTTGTAGAGATCTGAGCTGATTGATATTCTTTGGTGGTGGTATCTCCATAATGGCTTGTACCTTTGTTGGATCCACTTCAATACCTTTAGCTAAGACTATGTAGCCTAGTAATTTGCCTGATGTAACCCCGAAAACACACTTCTTAGGGTTGAGCCTGACTTGGAATTTCTCCAATCGATCAAAGATCTTTGTTAGGATGTTGAGGTGTTCTACTTTGGTGAAGGATTTAGCTAGTAAATCATCCACATAGTCTTCCATGAAGGTATGCATCATGTGATGGAAGATTGTTGTCATTGCCCATTGATAAGTAGCTCTTGCATTTTGTAAGCCGAAAGGCATAACATTCCAACAGTACGTTCCCCAAGGATAGGTGAATGCTGTTTTATCTTGATCCTCTGGGGCTATTTTTATTTGATTATAGCTTGAAAAACCGTCCATTAGTGAGAGCATTGCATGGCTTGCTGTGAGGTCGATAATTATGTCGATACTGGGTAGAGGAAAGTCGTCCTTTGGACAAGCTTTATTGACATCTCTAAAATCAGTGCAGATCCTGATACTGCTGTATGGTTTTGATACTGGTACTATGTTGGAGATCCATTCTGCATAGTCGATGGGTCAGATGAATCCAACATCTAATAGTTTCTTCATTTCAGCCTTGACCATGAGTGCCACCTGTGGATTCATCTTTCATAGTTTTTTCTTGACTGGCTTAACTCTTGGAGAGATGGACAAGTGATGCATGATTAGGTGTGGATCAATCCTGGGCATATCTGCATATGACCAAGCAAAGTTAATTTTCTTTTCTTTAAAAAAGATGAGAAATACCTATCTTTCCTCCTCTGTTAGAGATTCTACTAGGTGTATGTTTTTGACTGCTTCTGTAGTACCAATGTTGATTGATTGAGTGGGTTCAATCAATATGGGTGATCACTCATGAAAATGTTCAGGAAGAGTGTCAAGTCTCCCATCCTTAGGTTCCTTAAAAAGGTTTTCACCCTCAGATGCATCCTTTATTTTTACTTTTTTGTGATCTAGAGCTGCCATTGACTGGTTTTCAGCATCAGATCTTTTATTTGGTTCATTTTTGCAACTGAGAGACTTGACACTCCCTGGTTTGTAGACATCGTTACTTCGTTCACTGGTAGAGCCTATTTCTAGGTTAATGGTACATAGGTAGTGGATAATAGATTCATCATCTGGGAAAATTGGTATATCATGTATTTTGAGTTCGTCCCAGTCAATGAGGTTGGGAAAGACAAGTGGTAAGGAATCGTTTGGTGGATCAAGTTTTGCTACTGTAAGTGTGAAGACAGAGGTTTCATCATGATTGGATTTGGTTGTAAAGAAGTCAAGGATGTTGTCGAGGTCTTTGATGGTATCATCTTTCGTATAGACTTGTTCATAATGTTTCTGTTCGCTTTCCTTGGCGTCGTAGATATTCTGCGGTCCAAATTCAAGAGGTCTATCGTCTGCGTTATGCTCTTCTTGAGAAAGGGATATGGAACCAGTATTGTCAGTGATATCTCCAGTAGCATTTGAGCAGCTACCCCATTCATATTCATTGGAATCAGTTTCTGAGTTATCATCCCAGATTTTATCTGTGCTGTAAACATGTATGTTGTAGGGTGAAAATAGATCTTTGATGATGGATACCAATTTGATAGTTTTTGCTGATTTGGTGTCAGATCCTGCTTCTACTTTTTGTATTTGTTCATAGATTGTGCCTCCTTTAGGAGATGATTCTGTTAGTTTTTGAGATATTGGTGTTTGAATATGAGCTACTGCTATAGATATGGCCTTTGTATGAATGAGGAGCTTTTCCTGATGCTGCTTCTATTCTTGACGTTCACGTGCCTTGCAAATTGTTTCTGCTGACTCAAATAGTGCTTCCTACCAGGATTCTTCTTTGTACTTCTTCTTAGCTTTCCATTGAGGTTTTGGAGTTATGTGTGGTGTCTTTCTTAATAGGAAAGTGAGTTTACAACCCAATCCTATTTTGTCTCTACTAGGCTGTGAAGGAAGATCTATGGGTTTAGTGACTCCTTTGCATTTTCCAATAGGTCCTTTACCATCATATCCCATTTGTTACATGATTAAGTAGCCCTTTCCATATAGGTGTGTTGGTAGAACTATATCCAGAGAAGCTGCTCTATTATCTTCTTCCTCATCTTTGTATAACTAGCTAAGAATGTCCTTATCTTCTGATTCATGTGCTAGAGTACCTAGTTGGATGAAGGTACCATCAAATTTGGTGATGGGCTGAGTTACCTGATGTGTTGATGTAGTGGGTAATCCATGAGATCTGGGTGATGTTGGTAATTTGGCCAAACACATGGGTTCCAAAGAGTATTCTCCCATACCTTGTTCTCTGATTTGCATTTTCTGCTTGAAATCTCTAGGTAATGCTTCAGACTTTGCCTTCTGTAGATCTGATGTTGAGGATCTCTGTTTTTCTCTATTATGGGGAACCAAACTGTCCTAGGCTGCCCCCATTGCATTACAATGTTGAAATGGATTGTGATTAGCAGATATAGAGACCTCTTGTCCGTTATAGGGAAATTTGACACATTGGTGATACGTAGAAGGCACTGCTTGCATTTCATGTATCCAAAGTCGACCTAATAAAATATTGTATGTGATGTCTATGTCTAAGACCTGACACATAGTATCCTTTTGCACTCATCCAACTTGAATGGGTAACATCACAGTTCCTTTAGATGACCTTTCCTCATCATCATATGCCTTTATGGTAATCTTTTTACGTGGATCAATAGACTCTTCTGAGAAGCCTAATGCATGGATAAGTTTTAAGGTACATATATTAAGTCCAGCTCCTCCATCTATCAATACTCTTTTTACTCGGTGTTTATAAACGATGACTTCAATATGGAGAGGTGTGTTATGTGGATGACTTAAGGAAGTATTATCATGCTCTAAGAAGGTGAGATTATGAGGCCCTGTCATATGAGCGACCATGGCTTGAAATTTGTCTGCATCCAGATCTTGAGGTACATTAGTTTCCAATAGCGCTTGTTCCAATATGTCTTTGTGTTTTGGCGACAATTTCTGTAATTATAGTATAGATATTTGAGCCGGAGTTTTGTGTAGTTGGCTGACTAAATCATATTGGATTTTTGGTGTAGTGGTTTTCAGCGCTGTATGTCCCTTCAAGACATATTTCTGAGCTCTGGTTGTTACATTGATAGATTCATGATCATGCTGGTTTCAGATTGTGATGACATTTACATGATGGTCTTCAGTTGATATGTGATTGATAGTGTTATTGTAGATGTGGTTGATACGAGATCCATGTGTATCGTTTGAGGTTGAAGCTCCATCTTTGTTGTAGTTTGGAAGAGGATTTTTAAAGGCTCTGTGGTCACCATTTTTTTTGAGACCATCTACCGTTAAATCACCTCGATCAATCATGTCATGAACAATGTTTTTCAATCTCATGCAATCGTTCATTTGATGACCTTTGTTACGATGAAAATCACAATAGTGTGAATCATTCCACCAAGGTGGTTTGATTTGGGGTTCGTAGTTGCTGATTGCAGGAGAAGAGAGAATCTTGTTTGCCAAGAGCTCTCTGAATGCTGACTCTAGTGATTGTCCCAGTGGTGTGAAGACACATTTTTGGAAATTGTTAGTGTTGTTGCACAAATTTTTATTAGGTCCTTGATTCATGGTTTTGTTTTGAGTATCGTTGGTGTTGTTTGCGTTGGGTTGACCTTGATTGGTATTCGGTGCGTATGTGTTAGTGTCTGGGTTAGCACCTTTAGGATTCTTTGTAGCTTGAGGATTTCCTGATAATGCGAGCACTGGTTGCTTAGATTTTGGATCATGCGATTCATTACCGCCTTCGTTTTTGTTTTGAGTCCAGAATCTAGACTTGTCTAAGTTGTTGTTGTTTTGGTTATTGTAATTTGATGAATTTGTTCCTTCTTTGAAGAATTTGAGCGTTCCCTTTTTGACACATGCCTCTTCTACTTGAATGTCTTGTTCAATCAATTTAGTGAAGGATAGTATGCATTGGAGTTTGAGCCAGTAACTCATCTCACCATTCAAGTTGTCAATGAAAATTTCCATTTTCTCCTTTTTCAGGAATGTCTCAAGGATATCGTGAAACCATACGTCGCCAGCGTTGAAGGAATATCATGAATGTTTCATTGTTTTTCTGTTTGGTGTTGCAGACGTCTAGCATGATTATAGCATGTTGAATGTTATAGGAATATTGTGTTATGAATTTGTTAACCAATTCATCAAACGATCTGACAGGCGGTGTAATTTTGGATAACCATTCCATTGTTTGTCCTCCCAAGCTTCTAGGGAATAGCCTCATCAGATAGGTATCATCATGAGCAATTCAAGACTCATGGTACAAAATTCTCTGACATGATCATGGGGATCACTCTTTCCATTGTATTTGTCAAATTTAGGCACGTCTGAGTTTGGAGGAAAAGGGATCATGTGGAATCTTTTGTCAAAGGGATAAGGACAGATTTCGTTTAATGAGTACCGTACTGTCGTCCCTTGTTGCATGTCTTGCATTTGTCTTTGTAACATTTGCATTTGTTGAGTAAGGGCAACCAAAGGTGTATTGTTTTGCCGAGGGAAGAGTTCTTCCCTTCCATTGATCCTGGGTTGAAATGGTGTATGGAACGGTATGTTTTGCTTGGGGATGTTTTGTCTTGGTGTATGTTGTTCTGATATGTTTTGATTGGGGATATCTTGTTTAGGGTCGTGTGCTTCCCCTTCCTGTTGTTGTTCTTGATATTTGTAATGTTGAGGTCTCGTTCTAAACACATTTGCATCAAGGTCTTCAGGGAGTTTGACTCCTTTGCTTGTGAGCATGAGTAAGTATTTTTCCTTGTCATTTTCCATGAGCCTTTCTACAAGCTTTTGGAATGAAGCACTTTCTTGGCATTCCTGAAGAAGCTCTTCAGAAAGTTCAGTATCCTCTAGGTGTGGACCTTCAAAAGGATTTGATAACCTTCGATTCATACTGGATTCTGCTTGTGGCTCACTTTGTTTGTTTTGAGAGTGAGTAACAGGCATTTTAGTAGAAACTTTATGTGATGAAAGGGACAAAATCCTCTTCAATATGTCACTCGGGAGTTGGTGGTTCAAGTCGAGGTGTGTTGTAAGTGATGCACTCGTTGGGCAAGAATGCCGGATTGATCTTTCCTCCATGGTTTATGATTTGATTAAATGCAGATTTTTGACAATATGCCCTAGTTTTTAAATGCTCTTTGTCAAATTCGTTAGATTTGTTTTGGATATAAAGTTTAACGTGATGAAGGAATGTTCGATGAGATTTGAAGAGTTGACAATTGATGCATAAAAATTTATTTCTTTTGATAAATTTGAAAAAACTTGGTTGTTGTTTCTTCAACGTGGTGTTACGATAAATATTCTTTCTTCTCAGAATATGGGGATTAGTCATGCATAAGTTATCAATGGTTTCCTTTGAATTGTTTTGGATTTAGTTGATCTTGCTTTGAAAATTCAAGTTTTACTTTATGAAAGTGAAGGTTTAGATGCCCCTTCACGACAAAGCATGTCAAATGATATGGATAAAGTCTCTCGATATGGAAACTTGATTTGACAACCTGAGGTTTTAAACAAGTGTTTTTGAGATGAAATCCGTGAGATGATAAAGGACCCTTTTGCCACTTGTGATGATGTTTCCTGATTTTGATAGGATAGATATGTTTTATCGTGCGATCAGTTTTGGATTTTTACAACTTTTGTTTGACACAAATTTTGCTCAAGAAATAGTTCTTAAAGCTCTGTTTTCGCTACTCTATTTTGACAAAAAATGATGCTGATGGAAAGAGGTTTCCAATAATGTTTTTGAAATTTTCAAAATTCCTCACTGTTTTGCCCCCTATTTTTCCGGTTTTTGGTCACATGCTAAAACAGAGACAAGATGCACTACCAAAATTACTTCACATGCTAAATAAAAAACCACATGCGCTAAGCTACCCCCAGCCACGCGCTAAAGTTTTTGACTGTTGAAATTTGTTTTCTATCTAGCTTGAAAAGTTATGCGCTAATATGGGTCTGCTACGTGCTAACTGTTAAACCCTACGCGCTAAAGTTTGACTCCTACGCGCTAAGTTGATGCTTCAATGCACTAGGTTGTTTTTTAGATGCGCTAACTTTTTAACACTGTTTTGAAATTTTTGGAAGAACGCTACTGTTTTAACTGGACGCGCTAACTTGATGTTCTAATGCGCTAACAAATGTACCGCACGCGCTAAGAAGTTGCTCTCATGCGCTAAACTATCTTGATATTTTCCTTTGGCTGGTTTTTGCAATTTTTGGATTTTTGTTGTGAGTTTTTAGTTTTGATGGATGATTTTCTGAAGTAGTAAATGCAAGCACAACACAAAAAAGACAACCATTTTGCTTAATCTAACAAAAAGTGTATGTTCTGTGAGGATGTGTTCAAATCCCCAATGTTTTAACAGGTTTGGATACAAATAATACACTTCAAGAAGACTCTTTATTCAAAGGTCATAAATAACATCATAGCCCACTAGTCTCGATACTCCGTCAGCTCAAACAGTCGTGTCACCCCCTAGAGGGCGCCTGTTTTTTTGCTCTTTGCCAGAAATTAACTCAAAGTGAATTGCTTCACAATTGAGTAGTTATCTTGGGAGATATATGGTGAGCGATCTTGGGGGCAGATTCTTGCCCACCCTTGCACTATGATGTTATAAATGTCTGGTTACTGACTCAGCTCAAGGTTTCTATTTCTATGGTTCATAATCAGGCTTCTTGTTCGACTGTCAGTGATAAACTCCCTCAGGAGGCTTCCCAACCTTTAGAACAAAGGCTTTACGTATCTCAAGGATACTAGGGGAAGGCTAATCATTGTGCGCAACCGTTGAAAAGTACTTTTGTCACTTTCTACTTTTGATTATAGTGGGTTGGAATACTTGGCGTCAAAGTCGTTCCCCACTTAGGTCATTCCCTTCACACCGGTCATAAATAGCTTTAAGAGTTCATTCCAACTCCTCAGGAAGGTAGGCCTGCTAAAGGTTGTATAATGCTTGAAGTACAGAAAGCTTTAAGAGTGGTCTGGATTTTTGATCACCCAGTTAAGGGGAGAGCATATACCTTCCACTTTCGAGACAAGGCAAACAATCTTCTTTTTAGGCTTCAAGACAATGATTTGCTAGCTTCTATTTGGAGATGTTGCTCTAAAAAAAAATGGCATTTATTTTATTTCCCCAAATCAGTGATTATCTAATCTAGGAAAAGAACCGAGTCAACAAAGCAAAATTTCGATTTGGACAACAAAAGTAAATTGGCAAAAAAGGGGAATAACGTCCCTCTTTTGATTGTAACAAAAACTTTTAAGTGTGGTTCTTTCCTTTGCAAAAATTTGAAATGAATCCTTTTATACACCAAAGGATGGTGAGGTTCTTTTTAAAGCTACTTTTGCAAGAAAGGAAAGTTTGTATTGTTCTTTTTAAAGCCCTAAAATAAAGTTTTTCTCCTATGAAAGCAATAAATTTTTTGATTTGTGGTTCTTTTTACAGCCCAAAAAAAGTGAGTTCAATTTTAAGAAGAAAAGAAGTTCAAATTTTTAAACTAACTTAACTAAGTTAGTAAAAACTCTAACTATCTTTATAACCTTAAGACTAAGCTCCTATCTGCAACAAAACTGTTAGAACCCTGCAAAATAACAAGTGAAAGATGTTAGATAACTGGTGGACTTCAACAAGTCTAATTTTTACTCTTGGTTACAGATTTTAATTTTCTGATTTCTGTCTATCTAGGATGCGCTACAGAACAAACTCTACACGCTACAAAATAACAGTGATGCGCTAAAAGAAATTAGAGATGCACTATACTATTTTCGGGATGCGCTACTCTGTGTTCTAGAGGCACTACTCTATTTTTCTCCCACACTGAGACCTACAGGAAATTATTAGTATTATGATGCGCTAAGGAAAAGACTTCAAGCGCTAGATGATGGACCCAATGCGCTGAACAGTAAACCGGATGCGCTAGGTTGTTGACCAGATGTGCTAGGGAATGTTTCCCATGTACTGATTCTTGTTTCCCATGGACCTACAAAAGTGGTTAAATTTAAAAACCGATTTGATATATGGGGTGATGCTGGGTGGGCGCCAAAAATGTATGCGGGAAAAGTGGGTCGATAGAACTCAAAATGTGAAAAATGGAGCTCTAGGGAGCCTTGCTCACACACCCACAGGACTTCTTGGTGCAAGCTATGGAGTCATAAAGTATGGCTCAAATTCCCAAGGTTGGTTCCATGGTTCTCTATCTTACACGGTCCCTCAAACCAATGTTTTTGCTCTCAGATCATTGAGAAAAATGGTTTAGGGATGACAAATGCAAGAACGAGGGATGATTTTGTTGATTTTAAGATGAGATGCATCCTAAGCTATGCATGATCCTATAAATGCAATAAACTAGTTATAAGATGACAAGGTTAGTAAACAAGACTATCCTAGCATACTATATTAGTCTATGATTAAGCTAAATGATAAGGAACATACTCTAAATTTGCATATTTAGATTAATTCCTATTTAAAAGAAAGGCTAAATGATGAGCACAAAATGATATATGAAAGCTTGAATGGATTTTAGTATAAGTGTGATGCTAAAGACTTGGATGATCTCAAAATGGAGGAATGAGAGCTCTATTTATAGCAAAAACAGGGCAATGGATGGTCAGGATTGAAAGAGGCAATCAAGGGTTGAGTTTGAAAGTTGGGAATCCATGTTTGCAATTGGCACCAATGAAATGGTGACAATTGTCAACATAAGGTTTGTTGAGATGAGATGTAAGAAGCATTAAATGCTTGAGAAGACCTCATGGTTACCCTAGGGGTTAAGGGTTAAGGTTAAGTTAAGATTACCCATTGGATAAAGCTTTTATCCAAAGGATAAATTCTTGTGCAAAGGATTAAGGATAACCATGGTCAAAGCAATAAATGCTTGATGAGACCCCTGGGTTACATGAAGGTTGAGTTTATGGAAATTCTTCAACCATGTAAGAGGGTTGAGTTAACCATTAATGGTTATGAAGACTTTGGGGACAAATTTGTAAGAGTCCTTCCAAATTTGGGGGTATTCAACAAGTTAGCTTGTTGAATAGATAAAGGCTTTAATGCCTTTTGAAGACTTTACTCCAAATTTGAGAAGTGACCTCCTCAAATTTAGGGAAAAGGGATAATGGATGGGTTTGGGTTAATTAATCAGGATTAGAAGAATCTAGAAGAGGTTAGAAAGAGGGTTAGGATGCAAGTGGGAGGTGTAGGATTTTGCAAGTGGGTGAGGGAAAATAGAATTAATTTAAAATAAATTGCTTTATTTCTATTTGGTTGCAATTAAATAAATTAGATTTATTTAATTTAGGATAACTATTTTAATTAAATTTGAATTTAACTTAAAAGTTGATAGAGGCTTTAATTGAATAAAATGAATTTATTCTATTAAATGGGTATAGTGAATTTAATTGAGTAATTTACTTAATTAAATAGAGGAATACGAGTAATTTAATTAAATTGGATTTAATTAAATAGAGAAATGAACATAAAATATTCATTAGGAATATGGTCATTTTTATACTTCTACAGAAAGAACTACCAGTGCATGGATAGTTCCTAAAACATTTATTCGCTTGATCTTTTCCATGCACAATAGGTTTAGGGTTGTATATATAGGTTAGGTTTTTGTGTAAATATCTCCTGTGTTTTTTGAAGTGGTCTTCTCTCCCAAAGATTTAAATCCTCACTTTGATCCTGTGAATCAAACATCCCCAACCAGAGCCACTATTGGGAGTGCTAAATTTTGCTGCAAATAATGCCTTATGTGTTCTTGAAGTGTCTTCATTGCTAGAGTTTTAGGAGGGTTTTATTTTTTCTAAGTAGCTTGTGTTTTGTCCTTGATTTTGTTCTAATTCTTCATTGACCGCGAGTAGCTGATCTCAACATCTTAAGTTATCCTTGGGAGGGTTGTTGGTCGTGTGTTACTGGCCCCACGCACTAGGATTCACTTTTTCTATCAATTGCATTTAATTTTTCAAATGATCCTAGGTCTTGCGTCAAAATACCATGTTATAAGTTCTATATGTCCTAGGTATACTAGCGCTATGACCCCTTTTACCCTCAATAACTGGTCACATGCTAAATGATTTCACTTAAGTCCGCCTTTGTACTCCAAGCCACTATGGGTTAGAGGGAGCGTTTCTTAGGAACCTTTTGTTTCTACCCTGTAGGTCATCTGCTAGGAGTCTTCAACAAACACGGGATGGAGGGAGGTGCATTTAACAAAGAATTTTTATCTCACACGGTGTTTAACATGGATAGCTTAGGAATGTGGGATAGCGGGCTCGACCTTGAACTTAAGAAAACAAATTCCCGCAGGCACTACAAGAGGTAAAAAGTGATCACGCAGGATAGCAAGAACCAAGTAATATGAAGCCTTGCTACCCTGCAATGTGCTATCAAGAACGAAAATCCCATTGCAGGATAGTAGGATGTCGTAGTGAGAGGAGAACCTTATGGAAATGAAGTAATGGCTCCCATGGGATAGCGGGAACTAAAGAAGAAGCAAGGTAAGTATTACCCCGTGGGAGCATTTGAGTCATGCTAGGGATAGTTCGGGATAGTAGGATCAATAAAGAGAAGACAAAGACTTCCCACGAAGACTAAATGGACAAACAAAATGTACTGTGGGATAGTGGGAAAGAATGCAAAGTGAACATAATGAAGACCCCACCATCCTGCTGAGTTGAAAGCAGTGCAGTTAAGACCCTGTGGGATGAATTTCACTTACAAAGAGATGAGGCCCATCTATCCCATAGGGGGAAAAACGTGACAATGAAAATAAAAAACAAATAGTAAAAGCATGTTCTGCGGGATAAGTATTTTATTATCCCCACTATCTCATGGGTGAACTAAAAGAAAGGAAAGGACATAGCAAGGAGATAGGGCGATCAAAGAACCATAGGGCCCTGCTACCCTGCAGGGCTAAAAAAATAAGCACAACAAAGAAAATAAACAAAGAGGACATGAGTGGGAGATAGAGGGAAGGGGTCAAAGGCTTAGAAAAGGGTTCTCGGAGAAACAAAGGATCATCAAGGAAAGTTGTGTGGGGTAGTGGGGTAGGTGTTTTTCCTTCCCCACTATCCCGCAGGTGTCTTAGCAGCAAAGAGGGGACATTGTGGGGCAGTGAAGTAACAAGAAACAATGAGGCCCCGCTATCCCATGGGGTAAACATTGATAAGAACATAGTGGTGTAGGATGATTGTGTAGTAAAGGGATAATATTTCCTACTATCCCAAGGCGAGGCAGAGGGCACATTGAGGACCATGCAAGACATTGAGTGACAAGGAAAAGACAAGGGCCCCTCTATCCTACATGGGTCATATTTTCATAAGGATGGAAAAATTAAAGTTTTGATTAATCAATGTGTTTTCAAAGATGGTCGAGTAATTAAAAGGGGGAGTCATGTCAACAGCCAGATGTGTCAACATGAGATCTAGACCATTCATTTAAGAATCAACGGTAGCATTTAAATCTCGAAGGCCACCAACCAGCTGAAGATTGCATGTATGGAGTAAATGTGTTTTGTCTACAAGAAATAAAAGAAAAATTTGAAACATAATTCCTCACCCTACGATTGAAGAGCAAAGAATAGAGTGAGAAGGCAAACCAGAGCAACCAGAGCATCTCCAAAGCTTTCAACAACACCCATTTGTGTCCAAAGCAGTATGTGAAATTTCCAAATCCTTCTTTGTGTTTTCGAAGGGAAATTTAGGTGTGTCTTTGTGTGAATTTGATATTTTTGCCCTAGATTTAGAGGGAGAGCTTGTCTGTGTAGGGTTTCTTTTAAAAGGTTTATTGTTCTAGACGAAGCCATGGCCTCTGCAATTGAAAAAACCATCCTCGATGCTCCCCAAGAGGCTCCCCAAGTGGGAACAAGTTCCACCTAGCCTGAAATCACCCATGCAATTCCCTTGTTTCTCATTCCGCCTATTGAAGACAAACCTGCGTAAGGGAAAAACCCTCCAGTCACTACCCAAACTATTGGACATTGATGCTGCTAGGATATGTTGTCATCATCGATGTCAACATATTCCTACTTTGATGCTTGCAGATTGGTTTATTGTGATCATGGTTTGGTGTATGGAGTATTTATAGTGTTATTACATCTTTCTATATTGGTTTTAGTGATCTAGAAAGCCTAATTGATCATATCATATGATCTATTTTGCAGTTTGTTTTTCTGATCAGTGCTTTGCAAAGTTCAGTATTTCCTCTGGTATATTCCGATGTGATCAGATCTTGAGATGCGTTTTTGAGATATTGTTTGGGATGATATTGTGTATCTTCATTTCAGATGGTTCGTGATTTGGTGCCTCGCAAGTTATCTCTCTTCGTGATAGTTGTTGTTGTTTGAGTATTATTGAGGTTTAGATGTTGATCAATGAATATTTGATAAGTGGTGTTGGTGCAACTATTATTTATGATTATAACATGTTTTTTGGTGTTTCCTAATTGTGTCTTATTTTTCTTGATGAACCACATTGATCATTGTGCGAGTTTTTAGTGATTTTGTTGAACCGATGATGTTCTTCATGTTATGTGGTTTTCCTGGTGGTGTAGCATGTTGCGGTTGATTTTGGCATGATTACCAATCGAGATGAGAATTTGTAAATTTGATTTAGGTCCATGTTATGTCATGTATATCATTTTATTGGTCCAATGGTCTATCTTGGTATCATGTGATGTAATTTTGTAATTGTGAGTTAAGGGTTTAGTTGACCTTGTTGTCAAGGTTGATGAATGGTAGAAATAGGTGATATTGTCATGTAATTTAAGGATAGGGGTTGAGTCTACATTGACAAAGAGTGGTGCATGTGCAAACAAAAGGATTCATATTTCTGTGTGGTGTATTGAGCAGAGATTGGTGCAGAGCAGACAAATGTGCTTAACTAGAACTTTCATCGGGCATTTGGAGATGCTATTATTTCAGTTCATTAGTTCCAGATTCTAGTTTGAATCTTGTTGTAAGTCAATGAGACTTCCTTGAGGGTTGTAGCCTTCCAAGTTATTGTATTTTGAGCAGTGAGCTCTAGGAAGTCTGCCTGAATGCATGTGCATTCCCTATTGTAAAATTTTCACATACTATTGCAGAGTATCATCTTATTGTGGGTAGGTTCCCACCGTGGGTTTTCTCTTAACTGAGTTTTCCATGTCAAAATCTTGGTGTTGTATGTTGTGCTATCTATTTGCTTATCTTTTTTGTTGTTGCAATTTATCAGATTTGTATTTGTGAAAAGTTTGTAGATCCGTTGAAAACTTATCCACCCCCCCTCTCAATTTTCCTTCATTGTTGTTGCCAACAATTGGTATTAGAGATAGATCCTCTTGAAGAAGCTTAACCTCTTGAGGATATCCGGGATGGCAACTGGAGGTGTTATCTTTATGAAGGAAAGTCTGAGATTTGATGGAAGTAACTATGCTATATGGAAGAACTAGATGGAGGTGAACTTGAGATGTCTTGGAGAAGATTACTGGAAGATTACAAAGAATGCCTATTGTGTTACTTAGAATGGACCGGTTACTACTGATGAAATCAAGGAAGTTGAAAATAACATTAGAGTGAAGGAAGCATTGTTGAGAACCTTGACTTATTTAGCGATGTCTAATGTAATGGGACTTTAGACTACATATGAGATCTAGGAGAAGCTTGAAACCTTGTATGAAGGAGATAAACAAGTAAAAGTTGCTTAGTTGCAGAGTTTGAAAGGGAAGTATGAGATGCTGAAGATGGGAGAAGATGAGAACATATACACTTTCATGGGTAAGGTGAATGATCTTGTCCTAGGTATCGGATGTGCCGATGGAACCCTTGAAGAAGATGCAGTTGTTTCTAAGGCATTGAGATCTTTGCCTCCTACTTACAAAAATAAGGTTGTTATTGACGAGATCCAGAGTATGACTACTGTAACAAGAGATATGTTGGTTGGAAAGATTGCTGCATTTGAACTGCGCGAGTTTGGTGAACCACATGCAAAGTCTAAGACAATATTCAAAGAATTTGTATCTGGAAAGAAGAAGTATGATCCTGAAGAATGCAGAATATCCAGATATGAAAGAGAGAGAAGAGAGATGGAAGATCAAGAAAGATAATTGGATGAGCTTGAAGCATTGATTGCCTGGAGATTGCCTAAGGGAGCTGGTAAGTATGATAGAAAACTGCCTCTAAAATGTTTCTCTTGCAATAAGATAGGACATTTTGCTTCTAGGTGCCTTGAGATAATGGCTAAATATGATAGACATGATAAAATTGATATGCATGATAGGAATGATAGATATAAGAATCATGAGAAGTATGATAAGCCTTACAAACATAACTGGAAGTATAAGCATCAGAAGAATTATTACTATGCTGTTGAGGAAGGTGTTACAGATAAAGAATCAAAAGGAGATGAAGTTGTGTTTATTTCTATCAAAGAAGATGGACCGGTACCTGTTGATTCCACAAGCTGCACTATTGAGGAGAAACCTTTAGCTGCTAAAGTAGAAGAGAAAGATGAATGGGTGATTGACAGTGGTTGTTCACATCATATGACTGGTGAAAAAAGAAAATTTGTGAGTATGGAAAGGTATGATGGTGGAATAATAAGATTTGGAGATGACAAAGCCTGTGTGATCTGTGGTAGAGGTTCTATTTACTTTGATGGTAAGCATAATACTAATGATGTCTTGTATTTTGAAGGTTTGAAGCATAATTTTTTAAGTGTTGGACTGATGGTTGACAAATGTTATGATTTGCAATTCAAGAATGGTAAATGTAAAATCCTAAATGCCTCCGGTATAGAGATTGCATCTGGAACTAAGACTGAAGGTAATATCTTTCATTTGAATGTTGGTGAGAAAAGTTGTTTGATTGCTCAAATTGATGAAAGTTGGTTGTGGCATAGGAGAATGTGTCATGGTAACTTTGATTCAATGATTAAGATCAGTTCTATTCAAGCTATTAGAGATTCTGCCTAAAATTTTTAAGCTTGCTAATCCGGTATGTAAAGAATGTCAGTTGGGTAAGAAAACAAGAACTTCTTTCAAGAGCAAATAGTATACATCTGATGGATTGCTAGATCTTGTGCATACAAACCTATGTGGACCTACAAATGTTAGAAGTGTGTAGGGTGATAGATACTTTATGTTGCTAATTGATGATTACTCCAGGATGATGTGGGTTGTCTTTTTGAAGGAGAAATCAGAAACATTAGATAAATTCAAGATATTGAAAGAAAAGGTTGAGATTGAGACAAGACTGAAGGTGAAATGTCTAAGATGTGACAGAGGAGGATAATTTTGATCTGGTGAGTTTGATTCATTTGGTGAGAAACATGGGATTAGAAGATAATTATCTGCTCCTAGAACCCCTCAGAAGAATGGAATTGCTGAAAGGAAGAACATAACAGTCTTGGATGCTGCAAGGACTATGATGATTGAAGGGAATGTTCCTAAGATATATTGGAGAGAAGTTGTTATCACTCCTATTTACACATTCAACCGTGTGCATATTAAAGGTGATAGTAGTAAGACTCCTTATGAGCTATGTTCTTACTATGTGATATTTTTGAATTTTTGGTAGCAAGTGTTATATTAAGAGGGATGAGGATATAGGAAAGTTTGATTATAGAAGTGATGAAGGAAGTTTCTTGGGATATTCAACAAAGAGAAAAGCCTACTGGTGCTATAATAAGAGACTGAGAAAGATAGTGGAAAGTGAAAATGTGAAGGTTGATGAGAACTTTTAAAAAGATATTAGAGCTTACGGATATGATGATGGTCAACATGTTGTTCTAACGCATATTCAGACTGAAGAATTGAAGTAGAATGATCCGGTAGAGACTATTAATCTAGATGTTGCTGTTGTCGATGGAGAGGTGCAGGAACTTGAAAATCAAAACAAATCAGAAGACTCTAAGGTATGTAAGATTGAATCATTCTGAAAATTAGATTATTGGAGATAAAAATAAAGGTGTGATTTCTAGAAGAAGGATAACTGTTGAAGAGGTATGTTTAATTTCTAAAATTGAACCTAAAGATGTTGTTGAAGCTTGCAAAGATGAAAATTGGATGAGAGCCATGGAGAAGAGTTGAATCAAAACAAATTGAATGAAGTTGGTGAAGTTGTTAGAAATAAAGAAAGACTAGTATGCAAAGGATATTCACATAAAGAAGGATTTGATTATGAGCAGACTTTTGCTTCGGTAGCTAGACTTGAAGCTATTAGACTATTGCTTGCATATGCTGCTTATAAAGACCTCAAGGTATATCAGATGGATGTCAAGTCACCTTTTTTGAATGATGATCTTGAGGAAGAAGTCTATATTGAGCAACCTGATGGATTTTCATTATCAGATGATGGGGACATGGTATGTAAACTGAAGAAATCTATTTATGGATTGAAACAAGCCCCTAGAGCCTGGTATGCTAGATTGGATAAGTACTTGTTGAAAGTAGGATTTAATAAAGGTATTGCTGATAGGTATTTTGCATTTTAATATTGAGAATGATAACATCTTGATTGTTGAAGTCTTTGTTGATGACATTATTTTTGGAGGAGATGATAACTTGAGTATGAAGTTTGTCAATGATATGCAGAAAGAATTTGAGATGTCTATGATAGGAGAGCCAAAATTATTCTTAGGTTTGTAGATTTCATAGACTGGAAAAGGTATTTTTATATCTCAAACTAAATGTGTGAAGGAATTGATGAAGAAGTTTGGGTTAGATGACTCAAAACTGGTTGGAACTCCTATGGTGACTGGCTGCAAATTATCTAAAAATGATGAATCTCTAAAAGCTAACTAGCCTTTGTACATATCTATGGTTGGTGGAATAGTATATCTTGCTCAGAATAGACTAGACATTATGCATGTTGTGTGCATGGTTGCTATATATCAAGCTGATCCGAAATAGAGTCACGTCACTGTTGTGAAGAGGATATTCAAATACTTGAAGGGGACTATGGATTATGGTTTGCGATATCCGAGGAATAATGATCTCATGTTATGTGCTTAAACTGATGTTGATTGGGTTGGTGATGTTGATGACCGAAAGAGTACCTCCGGTGGTGCATTCTTTTTAGGTAAGAAATTTTGATTCATGGGCTACTAAGAAACATGATTTAGTGTCATCTATTGCTGAAGCTAAGTACATTGTTGCTGCTAGTAACTGCACTCAGGTAGTTTGGATGGAGGAAATGTTGAAGGATATCAAAGTTATCTATGATGAGCCTACTATCATATATTGTGATAATTCCAATGCTATTAACATGTCAAAGAATCCGGTGCAACATTCAAAGACTAAACATGTGTCAATCAAATATCATTTCCTGAGAGAAAAAGTTAGTGAAGAAGAAGTAAATTTGGAGTATGTATCTACAAAGGAACATATTACTGATATTTTCACTAAGCTTTTTCTCGTAGATGCATTTGTCTATTGAGAGACAAATTAGGGGTATCTACCCCTCCTGATGAGAACAAGATGTATTGAGGTGCATCAATCCGGTGGACTTCACAGTCTTATCTCTTTATCCAGATTTATGAGTTGGTGTTGCTCCTCTGGTGGAGTAGTCTGTTGGATTGGTTATCTATTTATGATGGAGAGAATCATGATTTTTTTATTTGAGGGGGAGAGTAAGTTTGGTTTTCTATTTTCAGATCTTTGGCATTGTTGTCAAAGGGGGAGAGAAGCATGTGAAAAACTATTTTATTTGCTTGATCTTAGGGGGTCTGTTGGAGATGTTTTCTTTATTTGCATTGATTGTTTTTCACATTTCATATGTTGCCATCAATGCCAAAGGGGGAGATTGTTGGAAATTGTTGCTACTAGGATATGTTGTTGTCATTGATGTCAACAAATTCCTGCTCCAGTGCTTGCAGATTGGTTTATTGTGATCATGGTTTGGTGTATGGAGTATTTCTAGTGTTATTACATCTTTTTGTATTGGTTTTGGTAATCTATAAAGCTTAATTGATCATATTATATGATTTGGTTTGCATTTTGTTTTTATGACCAGTACTTTGTAGAGTTCAATATTTCCTTTGGTATATTTTGGTGTGATCAAATCTTGAGCTAAGTTTTTGAGATATTGTTTGGGATGATATTGTGTATCTTAATTTCAGATGGTTCATGATTTGGTACCCCGCAACTTATCTCTCTTCATGACAATTGGTATCAGAGCTAGATCCTCTAGAATAAGCTTGGTCACTTGAGGAGATCTAGGATGGTAGTTGTTTGTTGGCATATTTGGCATAACTGATATAGATGGAGAATAATGATTGAACCGGTACAAGACTGTTTGAGATGACATTATGATGAAGAGATTGAGATTGCATGATGGATGACTTTGATCAGTTATTTATGTTGTCATTGATGGAAACTAATGTTTATTCTTGTCTACTGATGTTTACTTATGTTGTATTGTATCATCTAAATCTTTTGTTCTACTGGAGAGGGCTTACTAGTAAAGAATCAAGAAACTGAGAATTAGGACCTTATCCGATAAATGAGGAAATATTTTGATTTTATCTGGCGATTGGTGATGATTGAGGCTTTGTGGTTTTGAATGTAAGTTTCTATCATTGTAACATGTATCTGACTAGAACCGCATCATGTTGTGACAACTAGGAGTTATGTTGATAATTTTTGTTGAGTTTTTGCCTGGGTTTAAGAAGGGTTTAAGGACCGGTAATGATTTTTGGTTTGGTGGTGATCTACATTAAGTTCACATGTTGATGATAATGCGGGACAAACTGCGTGATGTGTTTGAAAGATATTTTGGCACATTTGGAGAGTGAATTTCTTGGGAATGTGCAAAGTACTTAGCAGAATGAGCTAAGTGTTTGACTTTGTACCAGATCGACTTGTTGTGACGATTTATTATCATTCAACGGCTGATATTGATTTGTAATTGATTATAATGATCCATATGATGATCTATGTAGTAAGTCTTAGGGTTTTGATGCCGACCTAGTTGCAAAGGTTATTTATGTCAGTAAGGTTGATATTTTGATGTGTCAGTGATTTTCAGAAGTGTGTGAAGCCAAACCAGGGTGTGTGAGAAGATCTTCCAGAGTGATGCAGACTTAGAACTTAATTGGATCTGATCAAGCAAGAAATTGAGTGCTATACACATATCATTCACTGTTGTTCTCTAACAATTATAGCAGCTAAAATCCCTTAACCGGGTAGGTCCTAACATGCCTCACATTGTAAAATATCCTAACAGGGTGACTCAATATCTGAGTTCTAAATTCTCTTGTGAGTTTTATCCTAATAGATCAAAGCTCCTAATAGGGTTGTGGTAAATCTCTTAACTGGGTGACTCCTAATAGGGTTTGCTCCTAACGGGGCATCATTGCAAGCTTCTAACTAGGCTTGGTTCCTAACAGGGCGCATTCTGAAAGAGTGCAAAATATTTGTGGGTACCGATTCCCATCGTGGTTTTTCCCTATTTGGGTTTCGACATGAAAATCATGGTGTTGATATGGTGAATGTTTTTGATGTGATGGTTTTGTTTACTTTTAGTTTATGTATGGTTAATGAGCACTTAATGTGCAACATTGATATATCAATTTTGCAGATGTTTATTAGTAGATACCAGTACTGGTAAATGACTCTAGTGTTGATCTATATTTGATTTGGTGAAATTTTTATGAGTCTGAGCTTCTGACTTCAAATTATTGCTAATATTGATTCACCCCCCCTCTTAGTATTAATCAGATCCTCTAAGATTAACACTGTTATTTTCAAGGAGAGTCTGAGATTTGATGGAACTAATTACTCTATATGGAAGAACTAGATTGGTTTATTGTGATCATGGTTTGTTGTATGGAGTATTTCTAGTGTTATTACATCTTTTTGTATTGGTTTTGGTGATCCATAAAGATTAACTGATCATATCATATGATCTAGTTTGCAGTTTGTTTTTCTAATAAGTGCTTTGCAGAGTTTAGTCTTTCCTCTGGTATATTCTGGTGTGATCAGATCTTGAGATGATTTTTTGAGATACTGTTTGGGATGATATTGTGTATCTTAATTTCAGATGGTTCATGATTTGGTACCCCGCAAGTTATCTCTCTTCATGAAAATTGTTGCTATTTGAGTAATCTTGAGGTTCAAATGTTGATCAATGAAGATTTGATAAGTGGTGTTGGTGCACCTATTACTTATGATTCTAATGTGCTTGCTGGTGTTTCCTAATTGTGTCATATTTGTCTTGATGATCCACATTGATCATTGTGTGATTTTTTGGTGATTTTGCTGAATCGATGATGTTCTTCATGTTATGTGGTTTTCCTAGTGGTGTAGCGTGTTGCAGTTGATCTTGGCATGATTACCGATGGAGATGAGCGTTTGGAAATTTGATTTAGGTCCATGTTATGTCATGTATATCATTATATTGGATCGGTGGTCGATCTTTGTATCGTGTGATATAATTTTGTAATTGTGAGTTGAGGGTTTAGCCGACCTTGTTGTCAAGGTTGATGAATTGTATAAATAGGTGATATTGTCATGTAATTTAGGGATCGAGGTTGAGTCTGCATTAATAGAGAGTTGTGTATGTGTGAACAAAAGGATTCATCTTTTGGTGTGGTGTATTGAGTAGATATTGGTGTAGAGCAGACAAATGTGGTTAATTGAAACTATCATTCGGCATTTGGAGATGTTATTCTTTTAGTTCATTACTTCTGGATTGTAGTCTGAATCTTATTGTAAGTTAGTGAGACTTCCCTAAGGGTTGTAGACTTTCGGGTTATTGTATTTTGAGCAGTAAGGTCTACGAAGTGTTCCTAAATGCATGTGCATTCCTCATTGTAATATTTTCACATACTACTACAGAGTATCATCTTATTGTGGGTAGGTTCCCACCATGGTTTTTCACTTAATCGGGTTCTCTACGTCAAAATCTTGGTGTTGTGTGTTGTGTTTTCTATTTGATTATCTTTGTTGTTGTTGTAGTTTATCAAATTTGTATTTGTGATTAAGTTTGTAGATCCGGTGAAAACTGATTCACCCCCTCTTAGTTTTCCTTCATTGTTGTTGCCAACACAAACTTCCTAAGTTGATGAGTCAAGCGCACCACCAGGGTTGGATGTCGCTAAACCAAAGAGAAAGAGAGCAATCAAGAATGTCATTGTAGTCCCTTTTGATAGTGAACATTTTGTTAAGCCCAACCTCACTTTGAAAGCTAGAAATCCCACTCCCAAGAGAAGAAAGGTTGCTCCCAAAGAACCATCTACACAATCATCTGCACCAACTACCCCAATTACAGAAAATCCATAGGAAGAGAGGTTTAATCCTCAAGGATAGACTCCCAAGCCCAAAAGGAGGACCCCTACAGAGAAAGATGCACCCTTAGCATCAACAACGTCAAGGCAGACCGTTGAGGCAGAGCCCATACCTTTTGTCACTGAAAACCCATCAAACGCTCATCATGAGAAAATAGAAGAGGCCCCATCCTTGTCAATCCCAACCAAGACTCTTGAAGAGATTGCCAAGGAATTGATAGAGAAATTGGAAGCTTGAAGAGAAAAAAAGGAAGAAGGAACCCCAAAGTCTCAGTCAATATCTTTAAGAAATGTTAAGGGGTCAACCATGATAAAGAATTTCAAATCAAATTTTGGAGACAAGAGTTATCAATGCAGGGATGCCCACACCATTGAAAGGGGGTGGGATATTTTCCACTTTTTCTATGGGAATAGGGACAAGGTTGCTCCTTTATCCAATCCTTGGAACCTAAATTTGAGAAAGCTAGTAGTTTTGAATGTTTTTGTTGAGCCACTTTTGATCAGGGAATTGGCAAAGCATTATCACCCTGAGAGAATGATTGTGAGGACAGCCAATGGCCACATTCTTTTGGATATCTCCATAGATGCTATAGCGAAATGTTTTGATCTAGACAAAACTGCCCACCAAAATCAAGAACAAAGGCTAGAAGAAGAGTACACTTTTAAGAAGAAGCTCTATAGGGGAAAGATTTTGCCCCTTTATATGAAAAGAATGTTCAAATGATCAAAAAGTTATCTTGTTGATTCTGAGAAGGATCCCTTTGAGCTACTAGTTTTTGAGGATTATTTTGTGAGAACTTATTATGCTCCATGCCAGGTGTTAGGGGAGGATTGTAGGCTAGCTAGGATGCCAGTAGAAGTTATGGTTATGGAAATGAGAATTCAATTCCTTGAAACAAGTCAGCTCTATGATTTCATTACATATATTGAAGACAAGTTGCATGAGAGCTTACTAGCTGCGAGAGATCTCAAAGAAAATTTAAAATTTAAGCATTATTCTTTGATATTACATATGATTCTTTTTCAGAATAGGTTATAGTGGGATGATATACTACAGATAAATAAGTTTGATCCTAGGAAAGGGCAGAGATGGCCAGTTCAGAGGAGGAACCAAATCTGGGACAAAGCATTTACATTTACAGATTACAGAGCTTTCTATGATCATTTTGTAATAAAGGTCCTAGGAATGATGGGGGTTAGGATGCCAAGGATCCCTATGCATATTGCCATATTCCTAAGATTTTTTTATGCTAGGGCGAATAACACAAAGTACTCGAAGGGGGCCTTCTCCCACAATTTTGGTGATTTTTTCTTCTATGCAAATTTCACAATAATTAGGGTTTATGGATGCTCCTAGCCACCACACATTCTACCAATAACAATCCTCCCACGACTTGCATTCATAGAGATAATGTGGAAATTGATGTGGATGGAAAAGGATATAGTTAGAACAAAGAGAAAGGGGTAGCACCTCCCAAGAGCTACATCTTTTGAAAAATTCATTGTAGGGTCCAACACACTTGAACATGTACAAGGTTTCTTGGTGAGCAATTATAGGCTCAAGGTGGGAAAAGAAAGAAATTTTGATCCAGAGGGATACATTCATGATTTGAGGACTCAAAGGATGAAGGTGAGAGATTACTCTCATAAATTCAATGAAAGGGAGGACTAAATTAGAAATGGCATCCCTGCAGAGGCTTTATAGAGAAGAGGAAAATGGAACTTTATTCAAACTCCAGAAAGGGAAAGAAAAGAGAAAGACCCTAGCTTCCAAGGGTTTTGTTCCAATACTCAAAATGACCTTGCTTGAATGATGAGCAAGGTGATGCACTATAATGAAATTCTTGCTTCATAAAAGAAGAGAAGAGGAGGTAGGCAAGTTGAAGAGAATTTAGAGGAAAGGTCGGCCTATGAGCCTTCGGGATCGAAAGGAAAGACACCCCTCACCGAGGAGTCTTCTCAGAATGTCCGCTCACAACCCTCTCCACAACAAGAACCACCTGTAAGGAAGGTGGAGAAGGGAAAAGCGAAGCTCTCTGACTTTGTAGAAGTCATTGAACCTGAATTTGATGAAAGTGTCATGCTAGCCTCTCCACCAAGGGACACCTTCCATGATGGTGATGCAACAAAGGTGCTTGTAGACCTTGATATGTCTCTCATCTCAAGCACCATTCCACTAGAGAAGGCAAGAGATGAAAGAATAATTGCTTCAATGCAATTCATGATAGATGATGCTTTTGTCAACACTCTTGAATTCAAATTATTTTGGATGAGGGATAAATTGAAGGATCTATCTGAGGAGGAGCTCCAAAATTTTGAAAAGGAAAAAATTAAGTGCACCCTTATAGAAGGAAGGGAGTTGGTAAGAAAAAGTGATATAATTCTCATCTCGGGGTGGGACTTAGAGAAAATTTTCTTGCTGGATCAGGTTATGAAGCAAAGGGACCCAATCTATTCTCTATCAACTGCTGAAGCTAAGTATGTTGTTGTTGCTAGTAACTGTACATAAGTTTTATGGATGAAGCAAATGTTGAAGGATATAAAGGTGGATTGTGATGCATCGGTAGTTATTCACTTTGATAACTCTACTGCTATTGATATATCAAAGAATCCAGTATTTTATTCTAAAACAAAGCACATATCTATCAAGTATAACTTTTTGAAGGAGAAGGTGGAAGAAAATGAAGTTAGACTAGTTTATGTGAACACTAAAGAGCAGATTGCAGATATTTTCACTAAACCTTTATCCAAGGAATCATTTGAGTACCTGAGAGACAGATTGGGAGTTTCTGCCCCTCTGGTAGAGACTTGATTGATGCGGTTTGGCATCAGACCAACATGCACTATCTAAGATACTATTCATTCTGACACTGATGTGGGATGCTACTGCTTAGGGGGAGTAGTCAACTTTGTGATTAAGAGGCTTATGCTTTTTCTTTGATATTTCTATCAGATTTCTAGCATTGATGTCAAAGGGGGAGTGATATTGATGTGAAAAAGAAAAAGAAAGGGGGAGAGATATTGATAAGAAAAAGAAATTGATATCTTTACATAGATATTATTCACAGGGGGAGATATTGATATTCAGAGCTATTTGTGGGAATTTGTTGGTTGTCTTCCATTGGGGGAGATTTGTTTAGCATTTCTTGGTACTTAGATGTTTTTCACATCTAGTGTTTCCATCAATGCCAAAGGGGGAGATTGTTGGCCATTTGGTGGAATTGATTATGTGTTGCATTGATGTTTTGTCATTGATGTCAACACTAGTTGTTTGGATGCTTTATAGGCACCCTTCTGGTCTCGGTAGGTTAAGTGGTTTTTGGTTAACTTGGATCTGGCATGATCCGATAGACTTGTTCATGATACTTATACTCATATTTGGTCAGTTGCTTTTGGTCTGGAGATCGGATGCTATCCTACTTGTTTAGAAGATTAGTTTCTGGTTCCGATGAGGGTTTCACCAATAGATCTTTTAGTGGAGATCTTTGATGAATTTCATAAGTGGTGTTGGTGCAGCTTCTGATGGAGTTTCAGGATTTTGTTGGTGATCATGTTCGAGACTTTGCATTTGGAGATCACTGTTGAAGTGTGTGGACCTATACTTGGTCCCAGTTGATCTAGGTTATGAACTGGCTTTAATGTAATGTGTGGATAAGACCTATTGATGCATTTCTGGGATGTCTTATGTGTCGATATTATTTGTTTGGTGACATGGTTTATAATTATGTAATCGGTTTATTGTCTAGTGGCCGACCTGATTGTTTATGGTCGAGGGTTTGCATATAGATGTAAGATCTTATTGTAGATCATCATGGTTAATGTAAGAGGTATTGGTCAAGGAATGTAATGTGTGAATAATGTAATATCATTCAGGAGGAGGAGTTGGTCGATCATTGGAGATCAAATTGGGTTTATGTAAGAGGATTTAGTCCTCTGGTATTGAGCTTAACCAGAGTTGTACTCAGGCATAGGAGATGCTATCTTTTGTAGTTCAACACTTCTCCAGATTGTAGTCTGGATTTATTTGTAGTCAGCGAGGCTTCTTTTATGATGAGCGGTGTGCTCTAGGCTGTTGGCCTTCCTGCAAGTGTAGGCTCCTTCATTGTAATTCACATACTTACTATAGAAGTATTATCTGACTGTAGGTAGGCTTCCCATTATGGTTTTTCCCTTTACTGGGTTTTCCACAATAAACCTTGGTGATGTGTGGATGACTTTTATGCTGTGATTATTGTTTATACTTAATTGATTAACTGTTATTCCGGTTTATTGTTTTGGGTTCCGGTATTAATGTTTTAATTGCTGAATGTTCCTATAATCTATGACAACTAATTCACCCCCCCTCTCAGTTGTCTTCCGATTATCTGAACTCTCTGACACAATCTTCAAAACAAGGTTCTAAGAGAATGATGTGTGTGAAAATCATGTTTTGACGCTACCAACTTTGGAATCGGGACTAGTGTCTTGAAACCTTGTTGTGCCTCTAAATATTAATTTTGATGCTCTGAAACTGGGGCTTTAGAGGCACAAGCTCTGAAATGAGGTTCTAAGAGAAGGAAGTGTGTTAAAACCACGTTTTGATGCTACCAACTCTTAAATGGGACTTACATCTTAGAACCTTATTGTACCTGCAAACACCAATTTTGATGCTCCAAAATGAGGCTCTAAGAGCACGATGTGCATCAAAATCACATTTCAACACTGCTAGCTCTGAAATCTGGACTTGCATCTTGAAAGCTTGTTGTGCCTCCAAGAAGTGATTTTGATGCTCCAAAATTGGGGATTTCAAGGCACAAGATCCGAAACAAGGTTCTAAGAGAATCATGTATGTCAAAATCACATTTTGATGCTACCAACTATGGAACTGGGACTTGCATCTTGAAACCTTTGTACCTCCAAACATCAATTTTGATGGTTCGGAACTAGGTCTTTGGAGGCACAAGCTCCAAAACGAGGTTCTAAGAGCATGATGTGCATGAAAATTGTGTTTTGATGCTAGCGGCTCTAGAATCAGGAATCTTGAATCCTTGTTGTGCTTCCAAACATCGATTTTGATTCTCCGAAACTAGGGCTTTTAAGGCACAAGCTTTTAAATGAGGTTCTAAGAGCACGATGTGCATCAAAATTGTGTTTGGATGCTACCAGCTCTGGAATCAAGACTTGCGACTTGAAATCTTGTTGTTCCCCCAAACACCGATTTTGATGCTCTGAAATTGTGGCTTTCAAGACACAAGCTCCGAAACAAAGTTCTAAGAGCATGATGTGCATTAAAATTAAGTTTTGATGCTAGCGGCTCCAAAATCGGAACTTGCATCTTGAAATATTGTTGTGCCTCGAACTCACATTTTGATGCACCAAAACCGGGGCTATTGAAGCACAAGCTCCGAAACAAGCTTCTAAGAGCATGATGTGTGTCAAAATCACGTTTTGAAACTATCAGCTCCAGAATTGGGACTTGCATCTTGAAACCTTGTTGTGCCTCCAAACAACGATTTTGATTCTCTGTAACCTACGCTTTCCAAGCACAATCTCTGAAATGAGGTTCTAAGAGCACGATGATCATCAAAATCACGTTTTGATGCTAGCAACTCCAGAATCAAAGACTTGCATCTTTAAACCTTGTTGTGCCTCCAAACACCGAATTTGATGCTCTGAAACTGGGGCTTTCAAGGATCAAGCTCCAAAACGAGGTTTAAAGAGCATGATGTGTGTCAAAATCAAGACTTGCATCTTAAAACCTTGTTGTTCCTCCAAATGATTTTGATGCTCCAAAACTGGGGCTTTCGAGGCACAAGCTTTGAAATTGGGGCTTTCAAGGCACTAGCTCCGAAATGAAGTTCTAAGAGCACAACGTGCATCAAAATCATGTTTTGATCTTACCGGCTTTGAAATCGAGACTTACATCTTGAAAGATTGTTGTGCCTCCAAACACTGATTTTGATGCTCTGAAACTGACGCTTTTGAGGCACTAGCTCCGAAACAAGGTTCTAAGAGCATGATGTGCATTAAAATCGCATTTTGATGCTAGTGGCTCAGGAATTAGGGCATGTGTCTTGAAACCTTGTTGTGCCTCAAAACACGGATTTTGATACTTTGAAACCAGGGCTTTTGAGGCAAAAATATTTGAAATGAGGTTCTAAGAGCATGATGTGCATCAAAATCACATTTTGACACTAGCGACTGCTAAACCAGAACATGCATCTTGAAAGCTTGTTGTGCCTCAAAAATCTGATTTTGATGCACTGAAACTAAGGCTGTTGAGGTACAAGCTCTGAAAGGAGCTTCTAAGAGAACGATGTGTGTCAAAATCGCAAGAGGAGCCACATTGAGCATAGTAGATGGAGATATAATAAGTTCCAAACAAGGACCATTCTCTAATGATAAGTCACGTTGTTCGTTACTAGGAGCTAGGATTAATTTTTTTGAAAATTTTGCAGATAAGTCATTGTCAACGTCAACATATTTATATTCATCATCATAAATATTAGGATCAATATTTTCATCATTAAGAACATTTTCACCTATTTCTTCATCAAGATTAATAAAAATAGGAGCTCTAATAGGAGTAGAACTTGAACCATCATTTGTCTTAAAAAATTTGCATCTTGGAGAATTAGGTTGAACATCTTGTTAAGGAGAAAATGGAATCATGTCAGCAATTGGTGTTTTGGGAGAAGAAATGGTTTGGGAAGCAACCTCATGAGCTCTAGCACGACGCCTCAATCGGCATTCTCTCGCGCAAGGATTTCATCTAGTCTTCGTTGAAGGTTGAAGAGGGTTTAGGTATAGGCTTTGTCTCTTATTTTAGGGAAGGATGAGTCGGTTGAGGTCTTTTAGGTTAGAGAATGGGAGAGGCTAGTTGTTTCTCTCTATAAAATTAAGGAGGAGGAACCTCACCATATAAAAGAGGAATGGGAGGTGTAGGAAGGAGACCAGGTCCATCATGAGGAGGAGGGATAGGTCTAACCTTAGGAGGGATAGTTTGTTTTTTAGGAGGAAGATTGTGTATACCTTTGGGAGGGAGAGTGGACTCATCCATAGGAAAAGGAATGGATTATTCTTTAGAAAGAGGAATATCTCTTTTCTTGGGTGAAAGGATACTCTTCTCTTTGAGAGAAGGAATAGGTGCTTCTTTGGGAGGAAGATTATTTCTTACCTTAGGAGGAAGAACAATCTTATCCTCAAGAAGGGGTATATGATCATCAAGAGGAATGCTAATTGTTGGATTTCTAGGTTTACTCAAGGATAAAATCATTTCATTTTTCCAATTTTGGTATGATCTAAAAAGAGCATTCCTTCTAGGTTCAAGAGGCTTGAATTGTTTGGACAAAAAATAATCAAGACAAACATCTCCACACCTTAGTGTAGGTTAAAATAGGCTATGATTAACAATTATGATTTTATCATTATGAGGAAATTTCAAACACTTATGAATAGTAGAAGTGATTTCTTTCATGGAAGAGAACCATGGATGTCCCAACTTCACAGAAAATTGATTAGATGTAGGAATGATAGAAAATTAAACATCTAAGCATTTAGTGCTAACATCAATAGGAAGTGTTATAGAACCAAAAGAAGGACAAGAGAAGCCATCAAAAAATTTAACTATCACATTAGTATCATCATATATAACTTGATACAATTGCAAAGTATAAAGAAATTCTTCAATTATCACATTAACCATGCAAGAAGGATCAATAAGGACTCCTCTAGCAGGTATATCTTTGATTTTTGTACTTATGTATAATGAGCCATCGGGTGCTTTAATGATATCACTAGGATCAAATGTTATGCACAAATCCTTAGGAGGTTCTTGATGATCTACAAGGCTCACCAGATTATTAGATTCAATGGTCATGTCATTGGAAGAGAAAGCAAGATGATCTGTTTCAATCACATTAGTGGAATGGGATGGTAAAGGATTAGTGAAATTTTGAAGGTTCTTATTAGGAGGAGCTATGGATTTGTTTCCTTTATCATTCACACCTACCACAGATATAGTATGTTATCAATCAATTCTTGAATCTTACTTCTCATTGAAAAAGATTTTTCAGTATCATGACCAGGCTGATGATAATATTGACAATAAGATTTAGCATCAAAATAAGGGGAATTTGTTTTAGATGGATCAATTGGTTTGATTTGGGGAAGTTTTAACACATTATTTTGTATTAAGTGAGACATAATTCTATGCAAATATTCATTCAAAGGAGTAAACTCTTTTTCTCTTTTAAAGAATTTAGACAAAGGAGGCACACCTGTAGCACCTACAAGTTGACTGTTGTTGATGTCATCATTGATTTTGATGAATCTTTTGATTGGTTTTAACTTGCAAACGGTTCTTGAGAATTATCACTCGGAGCCATGGAAGGAGATGATTGTTCCAATTGACCCACAATCAGTTGATAATTGTGAAGTATTGCACACAACTGCAGAAAGGAAGTAAACTCATTGAAAAGAAGTGTATCCCTAATGTCCTTTTGTAAATTATCAATGAAAATATTTTGAATGTCTTGATCAGGCATAGGAAAAGAAATCTGAGAATAGAAATGCTTATATCTACCAATAAAATCAGTCACTTTTTCTTTAACACCTTGTTTACAATGCATTAAATCAGTCAAAGTAAATTTAGGACCAATGTTATTGTGAAATTGCTGAATAAAAGCATTAGCCAGTTGTTGAAAAGAATTAATAGATTAAGGAGGCAAAGAACAATACCATTGCAAAGCTCTATCCCTTAATATTGTAGTAAACAATCTTGCTAACACCCTTGATCATGAGCAAAGTCACTACACAAAGTTTGGAATGTTTTAACATGAGTTAAAGGATCACCTTTTCCATTATAAATTTCCAATTGAGGGACTTCTACATGTTTAGGAGGGACAACTCTAACAATGTCGTGGGATAATGGGCTCACTACAACAAATGTGGGCACATTATACTTGGATTAATGATTCATAGAATCTCTTTGTTATCGTAAGGAAGATACTATTTGGGAAATAATATTGATTGTAGCTTTGGTAGAAGGATTGAAATGAGACATGTTGGAGTGAGAGGGTGGAGTAATATTATTTAATGAAGGAAGAGATTGAGAATAAGGAGGTGGAACACTATGATAAGTGGGTAATAGAGAAGATTGGGTAGCACATGGAAGACTCATAGGAGGAATGAAGGAATTGTGATTAAAGGATTTTCCCCCTTGACTAACATTTATAGGTGGTGAAAGTGATTGAGTAACAAGAGGAACACTCATGGTAGAAGGAATGAAAGAAGTATTTCCCCTAGACTAAGATTTGTAGGTATGACATTTTGTGTAGAAGTGGTCATGATGTTTGATGTGAAGGTAGGAACACTAGTCATCGAAGTTGTCAAAGGAATATAATGATTAACTTGACTAGGAGGTTGTGTATAACCTAGGTTTTCAGCACAACTCTTCATATGCATGATATTAGAAACAATGATATGAGAAATACCACGCAAGATATCAACGTCACGTTTATCACTTTGAATCCTTCTTTTTAATCCTTCAATCAATGGGAGAGCTTCACTTTCTAGGTATTCTTGATTCATACATTGTTGAATATTGTCAAATTGATTGTCCATCTTTTCCAATTGATCAATGGATACTCTAGTTAGTGATTCCTCCTCATTGTGAGAATTATCAAGAGGATAAACAGTAATATTTGAAGGATGGGAAGAAGCAAAAATATCCTCATTGAAAAAGCTAGCCAAATTAGACTCCATTTCCTTGGTAATTAGACCTTGGGCAGCCTTAATTTTACAACTTCTTCTAACAAGGATACTATAGGTAGGACTAATAGTAGTAAAACTCATGCACTAGGGAAAAGAAATTGGAAATAATAATGCAATCTTCAAGGAATTTGAAATTTAAAATTAGGGATTTTCCTCTTAATTTTAAAGTTTGAAAGGAGAGAAAATCAAAATTAAAATTAGGGTTGTCCAAATTTAACCTCTTAATTAAAATTATGAGATTTTGGAATGTTGAAATATTGAAGAAATCAATTAAATTTAAAAATTATGGTATGTGTAGTGAACCACTTAATTTTTAAAATTCAAATTGACAATGGAAATGTTGAAATTCATATTTGTTTTCGACCTTAGGGTGACCTAAAATAAATTAAATTTCACAAATCTCTGGAATTGTGCAGTAAAATATATTCAAAATAAGCTCCTGAAATTTGAGTAGAAAAAGTCAGGACCAAGTAGGTAGTGACTTGGTCTGAACACACGGTCTAACCAACTTTTTTCCAAATTTTTGGGGAAGCAAGGTATTGTGATTTTTATGCGAGTTCCAGAACGATATGGAAATTGGAGATGTCGAGATATGCGAAATTAAGCCTTGGAGGTCAAAATAGGACACACTTAGAATGCTTGATTAAATGATTAATTGAAAGGACAACAAAAAGGGTACACTTAAGAGCCAACTTTTATGATGTCTAGAGGGACAACAAAAGGCTTTAGATTTAATTGAATCAATTAAATGCTTAAAGGAAAATTTGAATTTGCACAAGATTAAATTAATTTTAAAAATTAGGGTTTGTTGCATAAACTGCTTAATTTTAAAATTTAAAATTTAAAATTTAAATTTTGCAAGGAGGGAAAATGAATTTTGAAATTGAAGCAAAGACCAAATTCAAGATCTACACAATCCACAAGGTCAATTTCAAAATTAAAAACTAGGGTTTTGTGATTCAACCACTTAATTTAAAAAAATTAAAAATTGAAAGTGTAAATGAAAACTTGAATTGTAAAAATGAAGAGTTCTTTTATATGAAACAATCAATCCAATTTAGACAAATAATAAGCTCAATTTTGAATCTAAAAATTAGGGTTTTTGTGCATCCAACCTTTAAATTTTTAAAAATTGCAAGGAAATTAAACTTGTAAATGAAAATTTGAATTTTAATTGCATACACTCAGATCTGAAAATGAAAAATCAGAATTAAGGGTATAAGACGTCAGGTTCACCAAAATGTAAAGTGGAAAATTGGGAACCTTAGCCAAATTCAAAACTTGGGAGAAAGGTGGGAACTTAACTAAGGTTCAATTTTCACTTGTAGAAACTTTACATTCAAAAGAGGGGGATGAATCTACTAGATCCAATCCCAAAAGGATGCAAGGATTGAATACTAAGTAGATTGGAATGTAATTAACCCTCTTTTGTAAGTTGCCAAGTTGAATCAAGACTAAATGCTAGAAATGAAGACAAACTATGAGGATACATCGAGCTACAGATTTGGGATTTAGTCATGCACCTGGATCTAAGAAGTTTGAGATGATTCAGAGCTGCTTTGCAAAAGCTGGCAAAAGTTGCAGGGACTGTATGTCCTGACATGGGCGCCCTCCTATTGATCTCTGAACTTTTCGTGCATTGAAAAAGGTTTTTCGGTCTTTGTGAATAAAGCTTAATTCCATAAGTATAGCTGCATACCTATTTCCTGCACACAGAAAGAAAGGGAAATGTGTTGGGAATAGGGGTTTGTCTTCCAATCAAACCCCAATTTTGGAATTAACCAAGTGCTTGAAATAATGTAAATGAAAGGACTAAAAGTAGAAATCCTCCTCTTTGAGGGTATGTTGAATTGAATGAAATTGAAATGCTTATTCTTTCTTGTGAAGTTTTGCTTTCCTCCACATGGAATTAGGGTTTCATGAAGTAGAATGTTGATCTCCTCTTCAATGCTTGAAATCTTGTCTCTATTGTTGCTCCAAAGCTTGAAGGAAGGTTGAAAATGCTCAGTTTCTCTTGAATGCTTTAATGCTTTAATTCTTGAATGCTTGATCTCTTTAATGCTCAGATGCTTGATAATGATTATATGTTGTTATCAAATGAGAGGGGAAATCCCTCTTATATACTTGCCAGTGGGTTTAATTGATTAATTTTCTGACTTAGGTTGACATAGGGGGGATTTTCCCGCTCTAATTTGAGATGAGAAAAGGGGAGGGACCCCAAGATAGGTCCCAAATAGGGGATCCTAGGGTGCCATGTCCTGGTCCTACCCTATTTTGGGGTAGGATCAAGGTGGCTTTGAGGTGCAGGTTTGAGAAAAATGCAGGTTTTGACTTGTATGAGCATATTCAGGTCTCCAATCAAGCCGAGGGGTGCAAACACTAAGGCAAAGACCCAAATGCAATCAAAAATTGCAAGGGGTGTGATTTTAGGATGTTACACCTCCAAACATCTATTTTGATGTTGTAAAACTGAGGCTTTCAAGGAACAAGCTTTGAAATAAGGTGATAAGAACACGATATGTGTGAAAATTGTGTTTTGATGCTAGTGGCTCTGAAATCAGGACTTGCATCTTGAAACCTTGTTGTGCCTCCGAACACCAATTTTGATGCTCTGAAATTGAGGCTTTCGAGGCACAAGCTTTGAAACAATGTTCTAAGAGAATGATGTGCATCAAGATTGTGTTTTGATGCTAGCGGCTCCGGAATTGAGACTTGTGTCTTGATATCTTGTTGTGCCTCTAAAGATGATTTTGATGCTCTGAAACCAGGGCTTTCATAGCACAAGCTCTAAAACAAAGTTATAAGAGAAAGATGTGTGTCAAAATCACGTTTTGATGCTACAGGCTTTGGAATCAGGACTTGCGTCTTGAAACTTTGTTGTGCCTCCATACACTAATTTTGATGCTCTGAAACAAGAGCTTTCGAGGCACAAGCTCTGAAATGAGGTCCTAATATCATGATGTGCATCAAATTTGCATTTTGACACTATCAGCTCTAAAATTGGGACTTGCATCTTGAAACCTTGTTCTACATCCAAAGGCCAATTTTGATGCTCCAAATCTAGGGCTTTTGAGGCACAACCTCTGAAACGAGGCTCAAAGAGAATGATGTGTGTCAAAATTGCATTTTTATGCTACCAAATCTGGAATCAGTACTTGCATCTTGAAACCTTTATTGTTCCTCCAAACACCGATTTTGATGCTCCAAAACTAGGGATTTGGATACACAAGCTTGAAAATGAGATTCTAAGAGTACGACATGCGTCAAAATCATGTTTTGACTCTAGTGGCTCTAGAATAGGGACTTGCCTCTTGAAACCTTGTTGTGCCTCGAAACACTGATCTTTATCCTTTGAAATCGGGGCTTTCGAGGCACCTACTCCAAAATGAGGTTCTAGGAGCACGATGTGCATCAAAATCAATTTTTGACGCTAGTGGTTCTGAAATAAGGACTTGCATCGTGAAATCTTATTGTGCCTCAAAACATCGATTTTGATGTTCTGAAACTAGGGTGTTCAAGGCACAAGCTCCAAAACAACATTCTAAGAGTACGATGTGCCTTAAACTCACGTTTTTACACTATCAGCTTCAGAATCGGGACTTGCATCTTGAAACCTGGTTGTGCCTCCAAACACTAATTTTGATGCTATGAAACTAGGGCTTTCAAGGTACAATCTCTAAAATGAGGTTCTAAGAGCATGATGTGTGTCAAAATCATGTTTTGATGCTAGTGACTCCAAAATCGGGACTTGCACCTTGAAACCTTGTTGTGCCTCCAAACACTGAATTTGATGCTCTGAAATTGGGTTTTTCAAGGAACAAGCTCCGTAATGAGGTTCTAAGAGCATGATGTGTGCCAAAATCATGTTTTGACACTAGCAGCTCTGAAATCGGGACTTTCATCTTGAAAACTTGTTGTGCCTCCAAACACTGATTTCGATGCTCTGAAACTGGGGCTTTTGAGGCACAAGCTCTGAAATGAGATTCTAAGAGCACAATGTGCATCAAAATCATGTTTTGATGCTAATGGCTCTAGATTCAAGACTTGCATCATGAACTCTTGTTATGCCTACAAACACTGATTTTGATGCTCCAAAATTGGGGCTTTCAAGGTACAAGCTTCAAAATGAGGTTCTAAGAGCATGATGTGTGTGAAAATTGCATTTTGATGCTAGCAACTGCGGAATCGGGAGTTGCATCTTGATACCTTGTTGTGCCTCCAAACACAAATTTTGATGCTCCAAAACTTGGGCTTTTGATGCACAAGCTCTGAAACGAGGTTCTAAGAGCACAATATGCAACAAAATTGTGTTTTGAGGCTAGCAACTTCAGGATCAGGACTTGCATCGTGAAACTTTGTTGTGCCTCCAAACACCGATTTTTATTCTCTAAAACTGGGACTTTCAAGGAACAAGCTCTGAAATGATGTTCTAAGAGAACGATGTGTGTCAAAATTATGTTTTGCTGCTAGCAGCTCTGAAATTGGGATTTGTTGGCAAGAGACACTGCATTGATGATCAGATGTTGTCATTGATGGCAACTTAAGTCAAATATCCAATCCACAGTGCATGATTCATTCATACCTATAGCATCCTAAAATTACATCCCTTGCAATTTTTATCGCATTTGGGGCACTCACCTTAGTGTTTTCATATTCATGCCTTATGGGGACCTATTTATGCCTCCCCCATGCACCAAACATCATATTTTCACACTTTACCTTGTCTAGGCCCCTTGTCCTTGCCCTAAATTGGGGTAGGACTAGGGCATGGCACCTTGGTCCTCACCAGGACCATGGCACCATGCCATGGTCCTCCTCAATTGGTCCCCAATTTAAACCCTTGGCCCTATCTCAAATTGGAGCGAGAAACTTGTCACCATATCAGCCTATGTCAGAAAATCAACATTATTGACGACAGGCAAGTATATAAGGTTGTCTTCCCCTATCATTTGATGATAAGGAAATAAGGTGGAGATGATCATAAGGCAAGGAGACTACATTCAAGCATTCAAGCATTCAAACATTCTTCAAGGCTGCATATGCTTCATCTATCTATTGGAGAAACATTACATCATTCATTTGCAAGCATGTGTGTGTGTTAGGGTTTTGTCATGTTCATGCCATTTCATACAGCATATGTGATTACATTCAAGAAGAAAAGCATCATTATCAATCATTTCAGATCTAAGGTATACCTTTCCATTATTTACTTTAGTATTTGCAACATTTCATTCAAAGTTGATTCCAAACCGAGGCTTGACCAAAGGAAAGCCCCTATTCCCAACCTATTTCCCTTTTCTTGTGTGCCTCGAAAACATGTGTGCAATTGTACTCCTAGAAATAAGCTTCAGACATAGAGATGGAAAAACCCTTTTCAGCGATCAAATTTTTTGGAGGACCAAGAGGGTGGGCAGAGTTCGGACACACGGTCCTTGCTATTTTTGGCAGTTTTTGCAGAGCAGCTCCGAATCAACTTATATTTCTCAAATCCAGGTGCACGATTAAATCCTGAATCTGTAGCTCACTGTTTCCACAAATTTTCCTTTAAATCTCATCATTTTACACTATTTTTACAATTCAATTTACAAAAGAGGAGAATCAAATCAATCCAATCCATTTAGTATTAAGTCCTTATCTCATTTAGGATTTGGATCTAGTGGATTTATTCCCTCTTTTGAATGTAAAGATTTCAAGCGAAAATTGACTTAGTGACTTTTCCCTTCCATGTGGTGAATTTGCTAAGCTCAAATTTTCCACATTAGATTTTGGTGAACCCAACTCCTTACACCATTAATTTTGATTTTTGTTTTTAGATCTAAGTGTATGCAATTCAAAGTTCAAATTGAGCTTGTGAATTTCTTAATTTTGGTTAATTATTTCAGATCTGAGTGTCCTTCAATTTCAAAATTCAAATTTTCATCTACAAGACAAATTTCACAATGAAATTTTAAAATTAAGTGGTTAATTGCAAAATCCCTAATTTTAAAAAAAATTAAAATTGAGCTTGTGGGTTGTTTAAATTTTGAATTTCTCTCTTCAAATTTAGTTGCGAATTTCAATTCAAATTTCAAATTGCAATCTTGGATCAAATCTCAATTTCAAATTTAAATTTTAAAATTAAATGGTTAATTAAACAAACCTTAATTTTTAAATTTAAATTAACCTTGTGCATTTCGCAATTTTGCATTCATTTCTTTCAATTCCCAAAATTCAACATTTTAAATTTAATTTTAAAATTAAGAGGTTCTTTTTACAAAGCCCTAAATTTAAATTTAAATTTCTTTTGGACAATTTCAAACTTAAATCTTAAAATTAAGAGGTTATTTTCACATGGGCCTAATTTTAAAATTCAATCTCTTTTAGATAATTTTAATTTTAAATTAAGAGGTTATTTTTTGCATAATCCTAATTTTAAATTTTAATTTCATAGGAAGTTGCATTATTGCTCATTATTCTTTTCTTTTCTTTTTGCTTGTTAAATCACAAGGATTTTTAGCCTGGCCTACACTAGGAGAGGTCACAAGGGGGACCTCTTCCCAAACCCAACAACATTCCTCCTACTTCACAATTTCTCACCCTACTCTTGCCACCTTCTCTCCTAACTATCTCCTACATCTATTCTCTTCACTCCCTACCTCTGCTCTTTTTTACCAAGACACCCACCAACAACACACCCACCAACCTCCTATACATCCACCAATATCCACCTCCATGTCCACCAACCTCCTACATGTCCACCAATCTCCACCTCCACGTCCACCAACATGTCCAGCAGTCTCCTACCTCCTACAAGTTCACCAGCCTCCTGTACGTCCACCAATCTCCTCCTCCACGTCCAACACCTTCACTAGTCTCCTTCTCGACATCCACCAACCTCCAGCACATCCACCAAGGTGGACCCAAACCAACATTAACATTGTTTGGGCCAAGCGGGCATTTGAACCTTGGTTGCACTATTAATAGTGCAACTGCAAGACCACTACTCCACAAGGTGATCCCCTTATTGCTCATTATTCTTTCAATCAATTTTCTTATTCAATTGAATAATCATTTTTCTAAATTTTTGCATTATTCAATTTTCGAATTTCAACTTTTAAACTTTAAACTTCAAATTTCAATTTTCATTTCATATTTTTTAAAATTAAAAAAAATACAAAAAAAAATATTTAAAAAAAATAAAAATACAAAAAAAATCTTGTTTTATGCATTTTGTATGTTTTTATGCTTTAGTTCATTTCATTGAAATAGTTATCATTTCTTTTCAAAATGTCAAATTACTCTTTACAATATTATCGTGCCTTTGACAATCCATTTGCTTATAATGACTATCCTTTTGAAGAAGTATATAGTAGAGAGGAACTTGAGGAGGCCCTTAACGGTTTCCTTTATACTAAGCCTTCCAAACCATCCTTTTGCCAAAGGTTAATCAACATAATGCATAAGCAATTTATTAGTGATATGATGGATGAAACTCTTGATGACTTCATCCTTCCCTCTAAATCATCCTCTAAATCTCCAACAAGTCGCAAGGATATTGTCATGCATGACAATCTTCTTTATGAACCTTTACCTTCTATCAATCCTATTTATGAAGAAGCTTTTGTGATAAAAGAAGTTGATGTGGTGGACAATCCTCTTTATCAAGCTTTATCTTTTAGAGATGACACCCTAATGAACCATGATAACTCCTCTCCTAAATCTTCTCTTGTTCATGAGGATATTTTGGTGCAAGAAAGGATTATTAACACTCCTTTTACAACTCCTCCTCTTAAGGATGAAGTTTTAAAAATTTATTTTGATCTTTCTCGTAAAAAGTGTCTTTCCTATAAGAATACCTTAGAACAAGAGGATGGTATCATAAACACCTTCCTTGATGTCACTTTACCTTCCATACATCATATCTCTCCTAGAGAAGGAGTGTTGATGGACATTGATTTACCCTCTCCCAAATTTGGTCCTTCAAATGAGGGCACATTGGTGCAAGAAGAGGTTATGAGCTCTTCTTTCAAAGAACTCTTTTCTAAAGATGAATCTTTGAAGAATGATGTTTATCCTAAAATGTACCTCCCCCATGAGGATAATTTGGTGCAAGAGGATGAAATCATTAGCAATTTCCTTAATTCTCTCCCTTCTAAAGATTTATCTTTGGAGAAGTAAGAGCATATTCAAGTCAATACCATTCATGTTTCTAGTTATGAGAACCCTAAACCTAAGGAACCTCCCAATATCCTAAAATTTGCAAAATACATATGTGAAAGAGAAGCTATGGAAAGACAATTAGAACAAAAATATGGTTCCGAAAATCCATGGTATTTTAACAAGGATCTCCCTTTGGGACTTGATTCAAACTTCCCCTTTATACCATAGCTTAATCCAAGAAGCCTTTTATAAAGTGGTTTCTCATCCTTCCAAACCAAATAATATCACATTCTCAAAAGAAGAATTTCCTTCTATAGAGGTTAGAAATAGAGATGATCCCCTTATGATTCCTCCTCACATTTATAATCAAAACATAAAAGGTACCTTAATTGATACTGGGTCAGCACTTAACATTTGTCGTGTTGACTTATTAGATGAGATAAATTGGGATCGTTCTTATATTCAACTTGATCCTCTTTGTGTTCATGGATTTGATAATGTTCCTAGAGAGACACTTGGTACAGTCATATTACCAATCAAAATAGGACCTGTGACTTTACCTACTCCTATTCATGTCATTCCCAACCATCTTAATTATAACCTTCTTCTAGGTAGACCATTGATCCATGCTATGAAAGAAGTCCCTTCTACTCTTCATCACACAATCAAATTCATATATCACAATGAACTTCACACAATCAAGGCTGATCCTAATCCTTATGATGTTGTTCACGATGAAGTAGGATTAATTTCTCTCTTTAATACTATAATTCCTTCAATAACACAATCTCCTATTAATGATGTCTCTTTAGCAAAGAATTGGGATACATTAGACTTTATCCCTCCATCTATGAATGAAGCCTTGAAGGAGCCTTTTGTGTCATTTATCCAAACTTCTTCGAAATCAAATCTCACCTCTCCTTCCAACAGACATCTTGATGATGATGAGGGATCTTTAGATTTTGATAATAGGAATGAACCCTCCTCTAGACATTTCAACATCTATGCATGGAAACAATGGATATGATTTAAGATGTGTGCAAAAAAATTTTGACAGTCATGAGAAATCTACACCACACTTTTCCCAAGAAGACCTAGGTTTCCAAAGTCCTCCTTTGTTGGCATCCTCTTGTTAGAATCAGAGATCATTGAGAGTGGGGGGGGGGGGTGAATCAGTGATCTACCAAAAGTCAAATCCACAAGTTTATTCTTTATCCACCAGTTAGCAATGCATAGCAAAAAAGAAGATAAACATGCAACAAAGAATACACAAATCCAGAACACCAAAATTTTTACGTGGAAACCCAGAAAGGGAAAAACCACGGTGGGGCTGGAACCCACAATATTCATATACTATGGCCAGGAGTACATAAATATTACATAGATCGGGAATTCACTTTCATTTAGGCTCACTTCCTAGAGCTCACTACTCAAGGAAGTCTCACTAACTTACAATTTGATTACAATGAGAAAATACAATGAAACGGACTCTCAATTAGCATCTAGCTATGCAAGAATAAGTTTTAGTTAAGCATTGAATCTTTGACTATCTTTTCTCTGTTGAATACTTAGTTTCTCTCTCAATCAGCTACCGATTGGTCTGAAATAAAAGTGCACACGTGAAAATGCGCTCAATCGCACCAAAATGGATCACCACATCAATATCATATGGAAAATCAATCGCCAAATCGATCTTATACATCTGGTCTTAACACAAAAGCAATCTCCTTCAAGTCGGCTTTGAGAAGTGTAACGTGTAGCTCCAAGTTAGCTTCAATCTGGAATAAAACATAGCACTAGATTAAAATATTATAATCACACACTTTCTAAGGGTCTTCCCAATCATCAAGATCACAAAAACAATCACTAAAAAAACCACAATCATCGGAAATCATTTCGGATCAAAACATTACTGAAATACCCAGTTTTCCCGGTTAACTACCTACCAGTTACCTCCATCTTCTGAATAAGATGAATCATGACTTCCAGATCAAATCACTAAGAAGATTTGTCATCAATGACAAACCTAGACAAATATTCAACTACCGGAAGTCATCTGAAATTATCGGATGAGTGTCAATTGCCAACACCCCTTCCCCATTGTCTAATACATATATGTATTCTTACAACTTCTCATCACAACAAGAGAGTATATTGTATGAGCTTCTTAAAGCCAACTTGATTATTCTCCCTTTAAATAATTAAAAAAAAAATATTAAGAAAAATCAACAAGATTCTACTTTTTGAAACTATCATCAAATCCCTATCCATGCCACTAATGAATGTCATGACTTATTAGATAAATTTCAACAACTTATTGTAATTGGTATCATTAAAATACTATATGGAAATGACTTGGATTCTCATATTTTTCCTTTTACATAACATCTAAGTTTCTCCTCATTATGTGACATTGGTAGCTTAACTATTGGGGGTTCAGTGTCATTCATGATGGTACAATTTCAAGTGGAATCTGTTGGCAGTCGGCCAGTGTCCCTCGTAAGGATTTGTGACATGGTTTAACAACCTCATGTGGATTCTATTAGTCTATTGGTTGTATCGGGCATTGACAGGTTGATCTTTTTGTGCAACGACAACCCTAGCTTGTAACAAGTGGTATCAGAGATTGATCACAGGTTTGAATCACGCAGGCTGCGGTGAGTGACGCTTGGAGGGGGGTTGTTGGCAGTGGGCCAACATCCCTCATGGGGATTCATGAAATGGTTTAACAACCTCCTATGGATTCTATAAGTCTAGTGGTTGTATTGCGCATTGGCAAGTCGATCTTTTGGTGCAACGACAACCCTAGCTTGTAACATAATCATACTTTGGTAGCAACGCAATAGTATTTTTATTCATGTCTCCATTCTTGGGGGGAAAGAATAGATTTCCAATCATCCTTTCTCACTTTCCCTTTGTGAAGTAGGACCTTTATTAAGGATCTCTTATCGATTGTGGAGGTGTATATCCCTGTTGAGGATCTCCTTCCTCTTATTGGATGTTCAAGTATCCCTAATAAGAATCTTATCTTTGCCTTATAAGTGCATATCCTTAATTGGAGCTCTTTCTTAGTGTTGAAAGTCTATAATAATTCATAAAATTCTTCTCTTTATTGAGTCGTATCTTTTATAATAAACCCTTCTATATTGTGATATGCATCCTTGTTGAGGATCTTTTGCTTATTTTAGAAGAGTGTTCCTTTTATAAATAATCTCTCTTCGGTGTCCTTGTCTCCATGCTTGGGGGGAAAGAATAATGTTTCAACTCTCTCTCTCTCTCTCTAAAGATTTCCTTCTTCTTTTGTTGAGTTTTATCTTTTATAATTTGATGTCATTCTTTGTTTGAAATGGTGCATCTTTCATGAATAATCTCTCCTTAGTGAAAGTGTGCAATCCTAATAATCCACTTTGGAGAAGGTGCATATTATTCTTAGTCCTCTTATCCTTCTAAGATGTCATCTTTATTAAGGATCTCCTCTACTCTTGGAGGTAGATATCTGTATGCAAATATCTCTTTATCCTTTGTTAATCATACATCCCTCAAAAGGATCCCTTTAAATTTGTTGCAAGATATCTCTTTTACAATTATCTATTTCTTGCTTAAAGAAACGAAGCCTACTTGGGAGTCTTTCTTTCTAGTTTAGAATGCATACATTATTGATTAGCATATATCTCCTTGGTGTTGAAGGTGGGTGTTAGAACCCTAATTTTTGACAAAATTCAGTCTTCCTTAAAATTCCTAATTAGCTATTTCCTGAACCCTACCATCATTATGATTCTTATATTCCATCAACCTGGCAGAAAATCCTCTATATTACTGACACTAGGCTCTATGCATTCATGATACTGGTTTGAGAAGAATAGTTTATTCAACTATCAGACAAGGTTATTATTGTGACAAGTTCATTAATGAAAGACATGATGCAACAAAAACTTCTATATGGGGTAAAAAGTGCTCCCACAAGGGTAGAGCTCAGCATATAGCTTCAAAGTAGATTATTAAGTTCTTCTTGGTGAGAAATCCTTTTTTTAGTAAAACTTAGTGCGCAACTCAACGAAAATAATACCATTTTGGTGTAGCAAGTAGCACCGGCAAAGCAAATATAACCTTCGATAAAAAGGCTATCTACATTGAAAAGGGGTTTCTCTATTGATATAATTTCCTTTATGTTTCACCAAAAACATCAGCTTCGATGTAACCGGGTCATTCTACTAAGCGTGAAAATGTTTTGCCGAAAGCATATGCTACAACGAAAAAGAAGCTTATCGAGGTAAGGCACCTGGGTTATACTGAAAATATAAAAGCATAACTATAAGGCATGAAGTTTCCATAGTCCATATTGATATGTTTTTTACTTCTTTGGAATTGACTTTGTGAGTTTTTATGTTGCCAATGTTTCGAATCAAACACCATGATCCATCATCATGGAAAAAGAGCAAGTATGAGAACAAGAGAGCAGAAAAATAAAAACTCACACAGTCAAATCCAAAAAAATAACTATAAGGCATAAGGGAAGCTCCTTACTTCTCTTACCAAAACTAATGGTTTTGGTGTAGTAACTGAAGTCTATCAAACTTAAAATGGTTTCATTGAAATAGCATGCTATATCGAAAACTAGGTGGGACAACTATGAAAGGAAACTTGTATATTCCATAGACAAAACCCAATGATGGTCTTGTCGAAGAAGTCATTTTCAGTGTTTTTGGAGCTCAAAATCACTAGTTTGATGATCCTTAAGGGTATGCCAATCCCTATAATCAAGATCAACAACTGATTTTGGCCAACTAGTGGAATGACCGATTTGATCTATCTTCCCTTCACTTTGGGCTCTACCAAACCAAGGCGGGTGTACCTTATTACCAACTTTCCTTTCTATATACTACACTTAGTTGGTAATACTTAGGAGATCATATTACAATATTATTATCTAGAGTCACTCTCAATCGAGAGTGTGCTATCGGAGTAGCTATTCTGATGTAACTTCATATACTCATTGTCGGGATAAGTTGTTCTATCAGGTCATAGATGATCTATTATTCCGATTTTACTAGTTATATCGATAGGGGTATCATCCTCATTTTACCTTTTTTGTCATAGGTTTTACCGATGTCAATTCATCGGTCATAAGTACATAATCAGGATAGTTCCCCCGATGCCATTCTATTTATTCACCATCAGGATAGTTTTAGTAATTGAAACCCTATCGATGTGCTATTTCAACCTCATAAGTTATTCCGATAGATATCCACATGCTTGGTTCAGTATAGCTATACCAGAATAGTGATATCGGGATAGTTTATTCTATCAAAATCACATAGAATTGTTATTCCGCCTTTAGTAGTTATTTTGATAGGCAATCAAGACTTCATGTTTGACATTTCTATCACAATGTCCATGTTCAACACTGATTTATTGGATCAGGTTAGCTATTCTAATAAGACTATCTAACATTGATTTATCAGATCGGAATAGCTATTCCAATATAGTCATGAAATGTTTTCTTAGTGAGGTTATCTTACTATCTTTCTTGGATTTATCAGGAATTTTTCACACATCATTAGAGCATAATGGAGACAATATGTGGGATTCTATGTTAGGTAAAAGATAACTTTTGTAGCTTCAACATTTCACCATTTTAAACACAAAATCTTAGCGATCATGTCATGTGTATTGTTATGAAATTTAGGGTTGCAACAGTGTCTCTATCTGGGGATGTATGCCCCCTATGGGAATAGCAAGAATCCAGCTATCTCTGGTGTAAGGAAACCATTTGTCAATCACATCTCTTTTGCAAATTACATTAAGACTGCATCTGGTGGCCCTAGGCCCCCAAAAACTGAACATTGATTTTTTCTTGGATCAAATACCTGGTTTTCATCATGTACTATCATGCTAGCCTGGTACATACTATTTTCCAATCTGATTCCATCATAAAGGCTATCAATTGTCATCTTTTTGTGTTTGCCATATATGTTATAATGTCTTTGTTGTCATCTCCATATTCCTTCACAAAATCATGGTAAAGATCCTTTGAACTATTTTCTTTTCCTTTCTTCATTATAAGAGACCTCAAACTTTGATAAACTATTATACCCTCATGTTTATGAAAATATACCTTTTGGAATTGTCCCTGATTTACATATTTTTCACTATCGTTCCCTATCTTTTGGGCATGCTGCACATTATTTGTCTGACCATGGTTTTCACCTTTTTTCTATCTTTAGGTAAAATTATTTTAGGAGTATCATCATTAGGACTTGAAGAATAATTGTTTTCCTCCTCTAGTACTACTTCACAATACACCTTATTATTTCCATAAAAAATTTGGAAGTCATTTTTGGATAGAGTTACCTCTATGTGATTATCATATTGCATGCCTTTGTCTGATGTACCTTCTTCCTAAAACTCTTTTTCCTCTATGGTTTTTTTATCACATTATTTCACCATAATATCACCCATGTTATTTCCACACATATCTGTATTGTCCATATTGTCTTAAAAAAATTCCTTTTCATACAACGGATTTGGGAACACATAGAGGTCTTTATCAGGTACACTATGACAGTATATCATTTCATCATCATTATCTATATCATTATAAAGAGGATTTGTAAATTTTTTAAAATGATCTTTATACTCATATGACTCTTCAATTTGTCGATCATCATATGTGCTCTCATTGTCATTAATGTATTTATCAGAGAAATAGGAGGACTCATCACATAAAGTTTTTTCCAAATTATAGCCATCCTCGATCATGTCATCATCCAACTGATTTGAAAAAAAATGAAGATATTTCCAGGTGTATGTGCACATTCTATCCATTGTCCATGATACACCTCATTTTCTTTCTTGCATTTCTCTGATACTCTCTATCTAGAAGATCTAAAATCTGTTTACTACTGAGTGAATATTCTTCTTCTTCTTCTTTGTTACTGATACATGCCCTTGTTTCTGAGAAAGTGTCCACATAGCTTTCAAGTATGGATGCTTCCTCACTTTCCTCATAATTGGGGTATTCCTCTTCATTAATTAAATCATTGTAATTCTCAGATTTGGATGAATCAACCATTTGTTCACTTTCAGATAAGTATGCTTCTTCACATGGGGACCGTTCCTCATCATCAATGTTAGCAACAATTTCTTCAGGTTCTGACTCCCAATCGTGAATATCATCTATTGTTTCCTCATCGAATGGGCCTTCCAAATGGATTACTGGTTCTCCTATATATTTATCTTCATTTGCATATCTTATGTTGATGTTACTTTTCTCACACACATCATGTAGTGCCCTGTTCATTTCCATAGCAATCGAACACACTAATTGCAAATTATCAGGTCCACATTCCCTCATGAGTAATTTTGTAAGTGTAGATATATTAGGCCTTATTTCATCAGGCATTTGTAAATAAGTTGAAATCATCCTATTAATTAATTTTTTTGTAGATTCACCTTCCTTTCTCCTTATGTTGAAAAATGCATTAATATGTACCAAAGGATCAATATAATGATTTGTCTAAATCTGATTATGGAATGGAGAACATTGTGGAGAATGGACTGGGGGATTGATAACAGATACACTTTCTTCAATGATGCCATAGAACTCCTCTACCAACCACCATTCAATTTCCTCCCATGATGAGATGCTTCGTGGGGGCATCAACCTAAAAATATGCTCTGCAACATCTTCCAAGGTTAATACGAACCATTTCATGATCATTTCTTTTGAGTAAATCTCAAAAGTTTCAATAAACCAATAAAATGATTTCAAATTCCTAATCATTGATTCACTTTCCGCTCCATGGAACCTCGACATATATTTTTTAAGCTCGTAGAGAAGCTTTTATGGGAACTCAGTAACATTACTAAAATCTAATGGATTGTATCTTTCAGGAATATATCTTTCTTTTTGTGGTTGTAGTAGCCATTGTTGTTGTGTGCATTGCATTCCTGGACATGTGGCTTCATAAGAATATGGATACTGATACATTTTGGATTGATATTGTTTCAACTACAGATCTTTTCTTCATTAATTATACACAGAGTCACCACCTCTTTCATAGAGGACACAATTCTTTTCTTTCTTCTGAGATCTTTCCCACAACAGTTCCCCAGAGATGTCACCAATTTGTTTGAGCTCAAAATCATTGGTTTGATGATGCCTAAGGGTATGTCAATCCCTATAATCAAGATCAACAACTGATTTTGGCCAGCTAGTGAAATGACCAATTTGATCTATCTTCCCTTCACTTCTGACTCTGCCAAACCAAGGCAGGTGTACCTTATTACCAACTTTCCTTTCTATATACTACACTTAGTTGGTAATACTTAGGCAGATCTGTTGGTATATGCACACTCCAATGAGACATTGTAGGTGATTGCAGGTTTTGTCATTGATGGCAACCTTACAATCCTATGGCACCAGCAAGGCATTACACTGGCAAGGCATTACACCGGCAAGATAGTTCACCGGCAGAGCATATGCAGCACCTCACTGGTACAGTTAAAAGAACAAAGACAACAATAAGAGACAACAAGAAGTTTATGGAGAGTATAAACTTGATTTTGGCAGAGCTTTTTCAAATTGTAACTACCCAGTTACAAGGTTGAAACTACAAACTATATTGACATCTTGACAACCTTTGTCATTGATGCCAAAGGGGGAGTAGTGGTATGAGAAAATTAAATATCACAGGAATTATATGCTCAGGGGGAGCACACATTTTTGGTAACATTTTTTTTTAGACTTCACATTTTTGGATACACTTTTGAAATTTCTCATGAGTGTTGCCATCAATGCCAAAGGGGGAGATTGTTGGCATACGCACACTCCAATGAGACATTGTAGGTGATTGAAGGTTTTGTCATTGATGGCAACCTTACAATCCTATGGCATTGGCAAGGCATTACACTGGCAAGATAGTTCACCAGCATCAACGATCAGACTCTACACCGGCACTCAGACCACCGGCACCGGCACAGAGAAAGGAAGTATACCGGCATAAAGGCCGACATGATTTTTGTTTTATTATATTTTGTTTATTATTATAAAAACTTTGTAAAGCCGACTTGGCAAGTTGTAAAATGACTCTTATATATAAGAGAGATCATTGTAGACATTTTGAAAGTAGAAGTGAGCAAATAAGAAAATATATAAGGCAAACCTATTGTGTGAAATATAGGTTAAAGGTTTTATGTAAAGAACAGAGTAGAAACCGGTACTGGATCTGGCATTATAGATGCTATTGTAAAGCAGTACAAGATATTGGATTTGTATAATCCACATTGTAAGTCAGTGAGACTTCCAATTGAGTAGTGAGCTTTAGGCAGTTGGCCTTCCTACATGTGTAGGCCCCTCTTGTAAGTAATATTCTCTTATTGGCCAGTAAGTGGATATTGTGGGTCACAAATCCCACCAAGGTTTTTCCCACACCGGGTTTCCTCGTTAAATCCTTGTGTTATGGTGTTCTTTTCATGTGGATGCTTTTAATTCTATTTATTGCTTTATTTCTTGCATACCGGTACACTGTTATAATATGTTCTACATGTTTTAAGTTAAGAAATTTGATTCATTGGTTAGATACTGATTCACCCCCCCCCCCCCTCTCAGTATCTGTGGGAACCCTAACAAGATCATATTACAATATTATTATCTAGAGTCACTCTCAAATGGCATGAAAATAAGAACATTTGACTTTCCCTTATATCTTCTACTGCTACTGTGGAAAACTAAAACTGAAATGAAATCTATTTTATGGAAAAAAATGTTTTCTTGACTTGGTTTTGATGGAATGTTGAATATGCAATATAGACTAGTGTCTTCTCCTTTTAAATGGACACAGAGTCCTATGGAAACTTGTCTCTTTCGGTCTCCTACTAGACAATTTTGCAACTATCCACTGGTGATACTCTCATAGTCACTAATCCTATTATGACAACCACTATACAGTGAATTTAATCAAACTCCTATATTAACTATTCAAGAGTGTGCACCTTCTTGTTCATGAAATGAAAATAAAAAGATAGCAATAGTATGAAGAGTAAATCAAATGAATCTCCAATCTTCTTAGTATTGAAATAGCAGGCAGATTTGAAACAATACACCAAAGCAATCTTAATGCAACATGTAAGTAGGAAGGCAACTGATTTTTTATCATTGTAAAACATAATTGCATCATAATATTAAAGTATTTGTGTCTAATATGTTACAAAAGTCTCTTTTTATCTAAATCTGATATCTTTAGTCCCCCTGATTTACATTTTGGATCCTATATATATGAAAAAAGGCCGACAAGGGTGTCTCTTCATGGTGCCTCGTTGATATGTTTCATCCCGCTTCTGGTGTTTCTACTTTGTCAGGAAAAACCTCTTCCAATCATCTGGGCGATCCTTTGTCTAATTTTATTTTCTCTTTGGGTTACCTATGTCAAATGCATCTTGTATGGTGCTTATCAGGATTGTTTTAACTATTGGCATACCCAAAAACTATCTTCCTGACTTCACAAGTCATCCCGATGAAGATTTTCACCTTTGATTTTGTCTTTTGCTGTAAGTTTTTTTTATAGAAGTATTCAGTCGAGAGTGTGTTGTTGAAGTAGCTGTTCAGATGTCACGTCATATACTCATTTTCAAGATAAGTCATTCTATCAGGTCATAGATGATCTATTATTCTAATTTCACTAGTTATACCGATAGGGATATCATCCTCATTTTCCCTTTTCGCCATAAGTTTTACCAATGTCAATTCATCAGTCATAAGTACATAACCGGGATAGTTCCCCTGATGCCATTCTATTTATTCACCATTGGGATAGTTTTAGTAATCGAAACCCTATTGATGTGCTATTTTGACCTCATAAGTTATTCAGATAGATATCCACATGCTTGGTTCGGTATAGCTATACCGAAATAGTGATATTAGGATAGTTTGTTCTATTAGAATCACATAGAATTGTTATTCCACCTTTATTATTTATTTCGATAGGCAATCAAGACTTCATGTTCAACATTGCTATCCTGATGTCCATGTTTGACACTAATTTATTGGATTGGGTTAGCTATTCTGATAAGACTATCTAACATTGATTTATCAGATCAAAATAGCTATTCCGATATAGTCATGAAATGTTTTCTTAGTGAGATTATCTTACTATCTTTCTTGGATTTATCAGGAATTTTTCACATATCATTAGGGCATAATGGAGACAATATGTGGGATTCTATGTTAGGTAAAAGAAAACTTTTGTATCTTCAACAATTCACCATTTTAAACATAAAATATTGGTAATCATGTCAGGGTATTGTTATGAAATTTAGGGTTCCAATAGGTGTAACTGTGCGATAAAAAGGCACAAGCACTATATTGAAGGTTGGTTCTACACTGAAATGTCGGAGGAATTAAAAGTTTCTACACCAATAGGAGTTTATGTGTCAACATAGTTGAAGACAACAAAAAAAGGAAAAATGATTTCACTGAAACTAATACCTACACTGAAAAGCCCAAGTGGTGGTGAAACAAGATGTACAATCCTCCAACATTAATATGTGCCAACTTGACATTATATCACACAAATTTTGAATTCATACATTAAATGACTGTTCTACAAATATCCCTCAAAGCGATGATTCATAAAACAAAAGTGAAAACTTACATTCATTCAGTCAGTGCAATATTATCCAAACAACGGAGGCTAGAATAGTTCAGAACAAGAAGCTAGCAAGTTCAGAATTGGTAATTCCATTACAAGTTCCCAGTTTCAGAGTATATCTTTTCAAATTCATTTTTTTAGTTTCTGGTTCTATGGAGGGTTCATCTAAAAAACCTAGGGCTAGAAAACAAAAGGAAAAGGAAACCGAAATAGAGAATACTTCAAATACAAGTACTATTCAATCTATCAAATTATGGGGATTGAAGTCAAAATTCTTACGAATGTAGCTCCTATGGTGTTGGCTGTAGATCAGCCCTTTGATTACGTGTTGATGATGGTGAACCAGATAAATCATGGATTGGAAAAAATCAAAGAAAACCCTAGTGAAATTTATTTCAAACATTATTCTATGCTTATGTACATGCTCATGTATGTTGGGCAGGGATTGGATATGTGGACTGATGGTTTCAGAGTTAATGAGTATGATAGACATGGCATGGGGAAGCTAGTTCAAATGTGGATAGTTGTATGGGATCAAAGATGCTAATGGTCCCAATAATTATTTTTTGAAGAATACTTTGTTAAGCCCTTATGCCAACTTCTTGGCCAACCATGCAATTATATTGCTTTAACACCAGAAATTCAGAAATTTTATAGGCCTAAAGATTATGATGAATGGTAGCTAATCAATCACAATTGGGGAGATTGGTATCCCTCAAGGACTGCACAAAGATCAAAGTGTATGGATTTAAAGGTACCCCTCTATTACTCCCTAAAATGGCGCCAAACAGGATCACATATTTGAAGATTATAAAGCAACTCCCTGAAGTGAGCTCAACACATTTAGTTCATGGGAAACAATTCCTTATGCCCAGGTACCTATGCTTTGGGGAATTTGCAATTTCCTCCACCAAAGGTTATGATCTTATAAAAGATAAGTTGGCCTATTAAGACCTAGCACAAGATGAACCTAGGGTCAATTTTGACCCTGAAGGATTCATCAACTCAACAAAACAATCACAAAAGCTACGCTCTTATGAGCATATTCCACTTATACATGATGACCTGATCATAAATTTGAGTGAGCCACAAGCTATGGATAAGCTGGAAGCTTATGACAAGATAATTAGGGCTGAGGAATGGAAAAAGAATCATAATTTGTTGAAGGCTAATGATCATTTAGATATTCATCACCCCATTGCTCGCATCAACAAAAAGATTTCTCATTTGGATAGAGTAATTGAAGTAGTCCCTTTGAGTGCCTTGGATGTGGATACAAGAAAGCCCTTGGGGAGAAATGTATAAGTTATAATACCTTTGTTGCATATGTCCCCACACCCTACCCCCTCAATACAAAGTGACACAGAGGATATCCGAGAGCAGCATCCATCCCATGTCCAAAAAGGGGAGGATGTTATCATAGAAACTATAGCAGGAAGGGAGGACATCAGATAACTTGTTAGTGAGAAGTTTATTTCAAATGATGAGTTTATTCATTCTCAAGAGTTCAATATGTTCTTGTAAAGGTACAAAGTAAAGTTACTTAGGCAACAAGTTGGTGAAGTGACATAAGATAATGAGGGTGGATTAATTGACAAACTACAACAAGATGTAGATAGTGAAATTGCAACCATGACCCCTGTCAAGGAAACACAAATCTTACAAGATGCTGGTGTACTCATTGTACCTGGATGGGATATGAGTTCTTCTTTATTATTCAATGGCTTTCTAAAGAACCATGACATTCAAAAGAGGATGTCCTTACAACATATTGACAAGATATACTCTGGCTTTGGCTTTGACCCAGATAAGAAGGTGTTGTTGCAATGAGCCTTATACCCCAGGAACAAAATGCCCACCTTAGTGGAGACTGATAAGGTATTTGGTCATCTCATGGTCCATATTCTTGGTGAAATGGAATTGTTAGTAATAGTAGACCTAAATGTTAATGTGGTAGAATTCACCAAGGCCCAAATAAAACATGTAGTGAAAGAAAGAGATGCATGTAAGGCAAAATATGAGAAAACAGAGGAACGTGTGCATTGGTTGGAAGAGGAGTTGAGGCTAATTCCTATCAGAGAAGATTTTTCTTATGAACGGGAGCAGCAGATTACTGAAGCACTACAAGACACAAATTATTGGAGATATCAAGTAGAGAAGCTGTAGAAGAAATTAAAGAAAAAGGAAGAACAAGGAAAAAGGGTTATCTATGACATGATGGAAGGACTAATCACCCATAGGTTCAATCAAATGATGCAGTATGCAAATGATTATTGGAATAATTATGTGGGAACCTTCACGACATTACAAGAACATGGTAGGCTGACATAACGAGTGAAATAAATTATCAATAAGGTGCAAGATCTTGAATCTTCCAAGTTGCCAAAAAATGTCAGAAAGTTGTGGACAAAACAAATAGAGTACAAAGAAGAATTGGAGGATGATATGAATCAGTTGGACACAAAAGAGACTGAAAGTCTCCTTTCACTATTGAACGATGATGATGGTACACCAATGCCACGGGAATAGTGGAAATAATTGCTATCACAAGAGCACCCACAGGCACTAGAGGAGATCAATGATGAAGATCACATTCAGGACAACATGAAGATCATCCTAAATATAATCTATAGAAAAGAATATGTTATGAGACATTTTGTCTCAAACATTACTACCTATAGGGAGCAAGAATATGTAGACCACTTAGGGGCTATGAATTTGTTTATTTTAAACCGCTAGAAGACTCGTTTGGTTAGTTATGCTATGTAACTAATTTCTATTTTATTTCTAAAAGACATGTTGTTTCATGTGTTTGATATTTCCTTATAAAAGGAAGATCGTTTATTATATGCAAGATAAGATGAACAATATATACTTTTATATCTTTGCTAAAATACGGACTAGTTTGCATTCAATTCATATAGGTTAAGAAGTATTGTGGATGATTTTCAATTCAATCTTGTTAATTTAGTGCTAAGAAATTAAAGGTTGTTTAAATCTTTCTGCAATTGTGGTCATTTTAGTATTTTCATACTTCTATGTTGTTGTGTGATGTGAACAAGATAAGGTATACTCTTGGATTAATTACTGTATAAGCCTCTTTTTAGGAAAGATTAAAATTGCATGTATGGTAATTTTCATATTGAAATTGAGTCATTAAGTGTAGGAATAATTAACAGTGCATAGTAATTCTACTATCTAACAAGGAGAATATAAGGAAGGAAGTTGATAAGACTCTGAGCCCAATAGGTGAAGAAGGCACCAGTCAAAATCATACATTTATAATTTCAAAAAATTGGTTAATTATATTTCATTTTCAATTTTATGCAAGTAGGAGATAGGAGTAGGGTTAGAAGTTAGATTGATCTATTTTAGAAGCTCATTCCATTCTGAGATAGAGACAAAAAAATAAACCAAAGGAAGATTAAATTTGTTTAGTTGAAAGTTGCACCCGCCTAGGTTTAGCAAAGCCTGGAGAGTAGGGAATTACAATCACATTGATTTATTTTGGTAGTTGGCCATAATTGAATGTTGAATATGAACATAAGGCCTGACATACCTTTAGGGTTTAGCAAACTACAATTTTGAGCTCCAACAAATTGGCGACTTTGTTGGGGATAGCTTATAATAACATTGGGAGGAAAGAGTTAAAATATTCAAAAATCTTGTTACAGACTCTACTGAAAGATGAACTCGGAACATAGAAGATTTAATTCCCTAAGAGGGTGGTTACTCTGATAAACGATAATACAAGATCCAATAATTAATTTTATATGTATGGGAGGAGGTCATTAAAACAAGGACACCCTATATACCCTTTGAAAGTCAAGTAGAAGGCAAACAAGAATCAAAGAAACAAAAGTTCAGATAAGGATTCATCAGACCTTGCATCATCAAGTAACCATAGAACATCGCCCATAAGCTAGCCCCTGACTAATAAAATAAACCAACATTATAATTCAGAAGTCAATAATAGTACAAAGATGACATTTAAATACCTTAAACAAGAAGAGAAAGAACTAAAATGACAATATGAGGAGGAAAAGGAACTGGCTAGAGAAGTAATAACCTATAAGCAGTCTCGAGGAGGAGCATCAAGCTATCCATCTAGCCTAGGAAGTGTACATCAAACACCTAACACCCCTCCTAGTTTCTCATCATCACTTAGTATTTAGAAGATGTTTTTTATCCAGGTACACAATGTTAGCCAACCAGAGACACAAAGGGAGGAGACCACACAAGAAATGCAAGATCAGATAAACAAAATGCAAGGAAACATGGAACATCTGAGGCTCCTTGCACAACAAGATGCTCTATCTTAGAAAATTCAAGATTTGGTTAATAGCATAATACCACCTCAAAATAATGTTCCACTATATCCACCATACCCACCACCAGTTACTAATATCCATACATCCACTCAGATCCCACAAAGTATCCCTATGACTAGCAGTATGCAAAACATGCAAACTATCACAACCACTTATCCTTCATCTTACATGAATGCATCTACCACTAATCTACCAAATAGAAATATCCACACTACCACAATTCATACCAGCATTCCATAAACCTCTGGTAATACCACTATTCCACCTAGAACCTCTACAACCCAAATGAATATGGGATAGTTCAATTATAGATATAATTCCTATGGATATAAAATTCCCCCGTATAATTACATAGGACTGAGTCAAGGTATGTATAATCCTCCATTGCACCAAAAAGGAATACCAAACTATTCTAACCAATACACTCAACAATATAATCAATTTCAGCAAGGTTCATAAGGACAAAATCACCAGCATCACTACCAATATGGAAAGCAATATCATCATCAACAAAAAATGTTTGTAAGGGGTCCCATGAATGTTTATAGATATAAATAAATGGACTTTACAGGAATTCTTGGATACCCAAATCCAATCAATGATGAACTTAGGAAAGTTATTCCAAAATTCTGAGGGAATGAAGAAGCATCAAGAGAGGACATTGTGAGAAGTTTTCAAAACACATTGGATGACTTTGATGTGCGGGAGGAGGATGTTTTTATTTGGTTATTCATGAAATCTCTCACTGAGGGTGTCAGGGATTGGTATAAAATCCTACCTGACTCCTCAATTCATAATTGGAATGAATTCAAAACAATTTTCATTGAGCAGTATGGCAACCATGTAGACCCAAAAAAATTTCTACATGAAATTGCAAATTTGATATAAAGTAATGTCATTGAGATACCCTAGGAAATGATTATAGTGAGATGTATTGTTATTCTACTTGCATGATATGTTATGTATATGATCATGTTTAAGATGTTTATGCATTCATGTTATGTTATAGTTAAAGATATGAATAATGATAGATTAATATGTTGCATTAGTAGATGTTAAAAAAATTATTCTCTATTTGTTTGTTAGTTTAGTTATTTTCTCTAGGGTATTTTGGTGGGCGTTACACTAACAAAGTAATGCCAAATGTGTTTTTTTTCCTTCAGGATGACTATCATGACTATGGAGTGACATTTTTTGGTTCTATTAAAAAGAATATCAAAAAGGTGATATTGATTGTTATAGAATGATATCATACACATTCTAAAGAGCTTCAAAGAAAACAAGGTCAAAAGTGATGGTGAGAAATCATAGTCAAATAGTGATAAAGAGACATAACAATAGATGTCTATGAATGAAGTTAGAGCATGCATAATGTTTTCAAAAGGAATAGTGACAAAAGGATCTATTTGTTAAAAGATTAAAATCATGTCGCAAGGAACAATACATGCACATAGCACTAAATGTCTCACAAACCAAGAGCAGGAATAGAAAAATAGTGCTCATTATATAGAGCATTGTGATGATGGTAACATGGAGGTAGAAATAAATGCATCACATAGAAAATTCTAAGTAAAAGAGCAAGCTTGACCATTGCATTGTAATCTCTAGGAATTGTAGCTTCCTAAAGAATGAAACGAGTGTTATACAAACTAAATGACAACCATATATGACAGTAAAATAGAAGAAGATATGGAAAAAGAGATCCTCAAGATAGAGCTATTGTCATTTGGCACATAGGAGAATCATATGAGGAATTAGAGCATTTAGATGATGATAGTAGTGAATTCAAAAGGTTAGGGTGTTCAAGTTTAGAAGACCTTAGACAATTGGTGATAAAAGGGTGTAGGAATGAGATAAAATAAGAACAATGGAAACTAAGCTATAGTTAGACAATAACAATGGAAGTCCTTTATTTTAAACAATGAGAGGTTAGAAAGGTCATTAGGAGAATCATTGCAAGTTGATAGCATTTACATATAGATAAATACCTTGATCTTAGTGATGGGAGGATTGTCAAAGACATAACAACATGACAAATATAGTGACAAGTAAAGACAACTTCAAAATGTATTAGATCTAAGAGAAAAAGAGCATTTTTAGGATTCTTAGGTGTCATTTGACATGTGAGAATGTCCTTTATATATATATATATATATATATATATATATATGCATTGAAAGAACAATTTGAGGTTATTAATACACATTTTGGAGTTATTTATGGGGTCTTAAAAGACCTATTTCCTTTCTATCTACCCCAATGGGTTTTCAACTTCAATATCACAAATAACACAAGGCCTATATGATTAGAGAGATAGTTGGGTAAGTTGAGTAGCACAGATACATCATCCAATCATATCAAGGTTGGAGGGCATTGAAGCCATATTTAGAGCCTTTTCCAAGTATCTAGTAGTAATTTCAACTCCTCCCAAGGATCTAGGAGCTTATGGACTAGCTAGAGAAGATTTGTAGGGACCTGAAGGGGTCAATTGACTCTTTGAAGAAGGAAACTCAAGCCAGGACTTCTTGGTGCATAAAGTAGGTTGAACAATTTTAGAGCTTTGAATTTTGGTCAAAAATAGTGTTGGAAGTATATGTTGTTACCATTTTCATTGATGTCAAACTTGTTGTTCCGGATTGGCATTTGTTTGCAATGTTTGTGGTGCAAAGATATCTTGTTGTGTTAGAGTTGTAAGTTGTGGACACCTAAATTTGATTAATTTAATTAATTGAATTTAGCTATCATGAATGCCTTTAATTAAAGAATTATGTATTATTTAATTAAATAATTATGCATTATTTAATTAATTAGTGTTCCCTCCTTCTAGCTAATTAATTTTATTAATTACACTATAGTAACTTTTTAATTAATTATTTGATAATAAAAAATCAATCAATCAATTAAATTTAATTCCTTCCTCTATTAAAGAAATCAAATGCATAATTTAACTATATAATTCATTTTGTCATTTCCTTCTAATATCCCTTATTGAATAAATTAAATAAATAAATTAATTCTTTAATTAATTTATTTCACCCACATCGCTCCTAACTCTAATCCTTATCTAACCCTTCCCCTAAACCTTAACCCACCTTGCTAACCATAGGTTTTAGTCAACCTTATCCTCTTCTCCTCACCATATGTGTGCACATTCTAAAATGTCTTAAATTTCCTAATATTTGGGGAAATATCCTAAAATTTTGAGAAATATCCTAATTATTTTGATATTTAGAAATATCTTTGTATTTGGAATGGAACCTTCCTATTTGGGTGTTCCCTCCCAAATAGGCATATGTCTTCAAGAACACATATCATTCCTCCCCATGGCACTTTTCCTTCTCAAGGATACATTCCATTTCCATCCATGACACTTGCCCTTCTCAGGGACAAGTGTCTCATTTTCATGCCCCCTCTTCTCCTAGCCTAGCCTATTTAATCCCTTCATTTTCCTTCATAATTCATCCACTTTAATTTTCATACCATCGTAATGCCAAATTGTTTTTTCATCCTTTTCATATTCATATCCATTTTAGCATCCATTTTGCATCCCATTCAACATAATCCTCATCTTGCATCAAACATCATGGAGAAAAATCGAGTATCAACAACATAGCAAGCACACTTCAAACCAAAAGACAATCAAATCAAGGGTTTCAAGAGAGATTGAATTTCATTTATGTAGAACATAAGATATCACTAAGAGGGGGAGTGAATTGGTGATTATAAATAATTTCAAACAATGTGTGCAACCGGTAGGATAATGAAAGCACTAACAAGCAATCACACTCAAGAGCACATCACATAACACCAAATATATGAGGAAAACCCAATGTGGAAAACCTCGGTGAGAAATACTGTTGGAGATCTATTGCTCCAATACAGCCTCACAATAAAATAACAATATTACAATGTTTAGGGCACCAACCCAAGGAGCACCAACCTCGAGCAATTTATGGGGACCTACCCAAAGGAGCATCAACCCCTATCCTATTCTGAGCACCAACTCAAGGAGAACCAACCCCTGCATCGAGCACCCACTCAGTGAAATACAATGATATATAAAACAATACAATGATAAACACTTGGTTACAAATGAGTTTTGTAACTCCTACAAACAATTCTCTCTATCGGTTAAACTCTTTTCTGTCACACTGAATCTCTTCTACCAGTCCTTTGTTCTTACTATCTGAATCCTCTACAACTCAGTTTCTACCTTGTCAGATCTTCTCTAAAACCCACTCTTCTCTTCTTCACTCTTTGTTGCTATCTTACCACTTCAGATACTGTCAGTTTAACAAAATGTTATACTCTGTAATAGTTTACCGGTAATCTCAACCCTTTCCGGTTACACCTATCTTACCAGTTCTTCTCCATCACTCAGTTGCTTCAATATTTTTCTATCACACTCAAACTGATCAACTCTCACCTCACAAAGATTCACTTTATCATAAATCTCTCATCAAGAATCGCCTCACTTAGATCTACGATCTGTACATTTATACTATTGTTTTCCCACCAAAACAAAAACTCAAACTTCACGCACTTAGGGTTTTCTTCACCGACCTCGATCCGTGTCAAATCAGATCTCATCTTCTTGAATTGACAACCTGCAACAGTTCGAAAAAAAAGCTATATCCTATTTTATTCTTCTTATGAACATTTACTATATTTAGCAAACTAGTCTTTGTTCATCAATCTTGATTTTGTCGATCACAATAAATGATCTAGCAGTTTCCTTCTCCAAATCAGCAAGATGATTAGATATCTTGCTTTGATCATAATGTAAAAGAATAAAATCTCTGCCCTTCGATCTACTTTGAGCTGCAATCCTCTGTAACTGATCCATGTTTTTTGCAGTCAATATTTAATATCGACTTAGTCGACAAATACCTCGCCAATGCACCATTCACCTACCACTACACATTCGCCACCTAGAGTCCACATGACATCTCTGTCAGCATCCAGCTCACTTGATTGTGTCAGTTCAAACTTGGTCATCGACAGAACATGCTACCTCAAACCGCACTTACTTACTGGGTTTGTTTGCTTACCAGTTGACAGACTTACTGGTTTACATCCCATATCGGTTGATATCAACATGCCAACAACCTCCAATGACAGTAACAACATCTTGCATAGCAATTGACATACTTATTGGTTGATATCAATGACAATATAATGCCAACAATCTCCCCCTTTGGAATTGATGTCAACACACTCTGCATGTTCTCAACCAGTTCATTTCTACCCCAATGCGGGATCATAAATTTGGTCTTTTTCTCCCCCTTTGACAACAATGACAAAGGGTCACGACAGTTTTCTGAGTTCTCACCCTTTGCAGGTAATTCATGAACTACTATACTTTATCTCCCAGTAGGCCAGACTACTTTTCCCTTTCACCCTACGGTTCACTTTGTGATTTTTATTAAGTACAAATTGAATAGACACCAAAAACAACCACAAACACGGACTGATAAGCACATTCTCCCTCGGTGAATTTATTCTCCTGGTTGAGCTGATGGCAACTTTGGTAGATAAACAAATTTAATAGACAACTTCTCTGAGCTTCAAACTAGTCGGTATTGCCATACAGACGTCTGATCTCCCCCTGTGTCCAACATATAGTCCAAGAGTAAAAAATGTATGGCTATGAACTCCCCCTGAACCACAGATCTCCATACACATTTAAGTGCATAAAGCTGGTGAGAAAGCTCTTAACTTGTGTCTTACATATTCAAATGTGTTTACGGATAGAGTTTTTGTGAAGATATCAACAACTTTTTCACTTGTAGGAACATATTCTACCTTCACTTCTTTCTTTGCAACCTTCTCTCTAAGAAAGTGGTGTTTGATAGCAATGTGCTTTTTCCTTGAGTGCATAACCGAATTCATTGAAATGTTGATTGCACTTGAGTTGTCACACAAGATTGAAATAGGGTCAGATATTTCTATCTTAATGTCCTTCAGAGTCTGCTTCATCCACAACACCTGAGAACAACATGTAGCAGCAATAATATATTCTACCTCAGCAGTAGATAAGGAAACTGAATCTTGCTTCTTGTTGTGCCATGAAACTAACCAGTCACCTAAAAAGAATGCAGCACCACTTGTGCATTTACAGTCATCAATACAGCCCACCCAATCAACATCAATGTAGGCCTGTAAAGTGAAATCTCCTTTCTTTGGATACCATAAGCCATAATTAAGTGTTCCTTGTAGGTACCTGAAGATTCTTCTAACCACATTCTCATGTGACTGTTTAGGTGCAGCTTGAAATCTTTCCACCATACATACTACCTGCACTATATTTAGTCTTGAGGCAGTAAGGTATAACATACTACCAATCATGGATCTATACAATGTCTAATCCACTTCCGGTGACTCATCAACCTTGCTCAACTTGCTTCCGGTCACCATGGGGGTACTTACCAGTTTGTTGTCTTCCATCTGAAACTTCTTCAACATATCTCTGGCATACTTGGTTTGAGAGATAAATATTCCTTTATCTTGCTGTGAAATTTGCAAACCAAGAAAATATGGCAACTCTCCAAGAATTGAAATCTCAAACTCTGATTGCATCTGATCAACAAACTCTTTACACAATATATCCTTGTTGCCTCCAAATATTATATCATCCACATATACAACAACAATAATCAAGTGATTTCCATATGCACTTCCCTTTTGGAATCCTTTCTCCTTAAGATACTTATCCAACGTTGAATACCATGTTCTTGGAGCCTGCTTTAAGCCATACAATGCTTTCTTCAATTGGCATACAAAAGTTTCATCATCATGCAACAGAAAACCTTCCAGTTGTTCTATGTAGACTTCTTCTTCCAAATTGCCATTCAAGAAAGAAGACTTAATGTCTATTTGATATACCTTGTATCCTTTGAAGGCAGAGAATGCTAAGAACATTCTAATAGCCTCAAGTCTTGAAACTGGTGCAAATGTTTCTTCAAAATCTATTCCTTCTACTTGAGAAAAACCTTTGCACACTAACCTTGATTTATGCTTGACAATCTTACCCTTTTCATTCATCTTGTTCTGGTAGACCCATTTAGTACCAATGACATTTTTATCTGCTAGTCTAGGAACTAATTCCCAAGTCTTGTTCTTTTCAATCTACTGCATCTCTTCTTCCATAGCATCCATCCATTTGTCACTTTTGTTGGCCTCATTGAATGTCTTGGGTTCCATTTCAGTCATGAGGCAGAAAATTCACTTATTCATTGTTCTGGGCAAGTCTTCTTCTTGTCTGAACACCGTCACTTTTATTTCCTATAATCTTCTCTTCTAGGTGATTTTTCTGCACATATTTGTTAGGGGTCTTGTTGGTTTCTTCTCCTGGTTCATTTTCTGACTAAACTTCATCTTCATCACATGAATCATCATATTGATTAACTTGTTCTTCTTTGCCTGTATGCAAATCTTCATCAAATCTTACATGCACACTTTCAATGACTCTTCTCAGTCTTTTATTGTAGCATTTATAGGCTTTGTTGTGAGTAGAGTAACCCAAGAAAATACCTTCATCACGCCTAGATTCAAAACCACCTAAAATATATTCATCTCTCTTGATGGAGCATTTACTTCCAAACACTAAGAAATATTTAACTTATGACTTTTGGTCATACCACAGTTCATAAGGTGTCATTCTACTATTTGTTCTCAGCTGAACCCAGTTTAGTGTATATACAGCAGTATGAATTTCTTCCTTCCAGTACATATTCAGTATGTTTACTTCATTCAACATAGTTCTCGCCATCTCCTTGACAATCCAATTTTTCCTTTCTACAACACCATTTTGTTGTGGTGTTCTTGGGGCTAAATAGTGTCTTATGATTCCATGCCTCTCACAGTAGTCTACAAACTCATTTGATGTGAACTCACCACCCCGGTCAGATCTCAAACAATTCAGCTTGCATCCACTTTCTCTCTCAACCATCTTCCAGAATATTTTGAACCTCTCACATGCTTGTGATTTGTCATGTAGGAAAGTGACCCATGTCATTCTTGAGAAAGCATCAATGAACAACGTGAAGTATCTCTCACCGGCTAAATCTTTTGTTCTGGTTGGACCACATAGATCTGTATGCACAAGTTCTAAGGGCCTTGAGGTATTATGTTTTTTGGTCTTGAAGGTTACCTTAGTCTGCTTATCTCTTAGACATTCATCACAAAAGGTGCTTGCTGGTTTGATAATTGGTGGTATATGTCTCACATAACCTTTCTTGCTCACCTTAACTAGATTATCAAAGTTTATATGGCCTAATCTTCTCTGCCATAGCCAGCTCTCATCTACTTGTCCCATCAAGAATTGGGACTCAAAGAATGCCTTTAGATTGTACACATTTCCATATGTCCTTTTATCTTATGCAAAAATCTATCTAGTACTATCCTTCCTTATCTGACAACCGATAGAGTTAAATGTAAATTTATATCCTTTAACACACATCTAACTCCCACTTAGCAAATTATATTTTAGTCCTTCCACATAGTATACATCATGTGCTTTTAATTTGCCATCTATGTTTAGAGTACCATTGCCTTTTATCTTAATGGAAGAGTTGTCTCTAAACCTCACTGATCCTCCATTCCAATAATCAAATTTGATGAACTTATTTTTCTCTCCAGTCATGTGATTGGAACAACCACTATCAACTACCCATAAATTTATTCTTTCTGCATACAAGGTAGTCTGGACAATTAGACTTGATTCAGCCTTATTCTTATCCTTTTCAACCCAAACCGGGTTGGCTTCCTTCTTCTTGTCTGCTGCAATTTTCTGCTATCGTCTTTGATCTGGTATTGACTTCTTTTTCTTAGATGTCTTGAGTTTGCAATTCTTTACAATGTGGCCAACATTTTGACAATGATAGCATTTAACATTGACATTGAAGGATGAACTTGAAAAACTATTGTAGGATACCGGCTGACTTCTCCTACAATCATAACTCCTATGACCAAACTTATTACATTGATAACAAATAACATTCATCTCCTGGAGTGTAGAAAATAAATTTCTACTTTCAAAACTAGTAGGGGGCTTACGTAACAAACTACAATCAACAATTCTATGACCAAACTTATTACACTGGTAACAGTAACCATGGAATTTGGGTACATACCAATTTGTTGAATTGGACCGGAAAACCTTTGTCTCACCGGGGTGTCTTCTTCTCACGTCATAGGCTCTAGTGAACCCTTCATTATCAACCTTGGGCTTGCCTTTAGGATCTGCATTCCAGTAAAGAGAGTGAGCCTTCCGGTTCAAGGTTTGAGCATTTAGGTTCATAGGCTAATTTCTTGTAGCTTCAGCATAGGTCTTCTTCTCAGTAGCCTTGCTGATAGTAAAGGTTTATTTTTCCTTACTTTCACTTGAAGAGGTAAACTGTATATCCTTGCCTGGTGTGTCTTTACTATTTGAAGTATGTCCCTCTTCAAATTATAAACCTTTGGTATCTTCTGAGTGCTTCTGATTACTCAACATCTTGTCCAAGGCTTTAGTGTTGCCCTCATACTCGCTTCTCATATTCAATTCATCTTTTCTCTTTTCAAGATCCTTTCTAAGCATTACAATTTCTTCTTCTAGATTTTGATGCTCCTTCTCCTTCTTTATCAAATTAAAGAATGTAACTTCACATATCCTCTTGGCCTCTTCTAGCTGGAGTTTCAAATCGGAAATTGTTTTCTTGGACTCATCCAGGATTGCTTCAAACGGTCTTATTCTTCAGCAACAACACACTTAACCTTCTTGAGATCTCTTCTTGTTTTACTCAAATCCTCAAGAGAACTTATTAGCTCACCTTCCAAGTCCACTTCATCTTCAATACCTTTATCTTCACTAGCTTCATCAACCGGTTCATCTAGTACCATAAAGAGATTGGTTTTTCTTTCATCCTCATAGCAGTCATTTTCTGAGGCACTTTCTTCACCTCTGGCATCATCTTCAAAAGTATATAGGTTGTTCTACTTCTGGTAGCTTCTTCTATCTTGTCGGTAGGCATTCTTCTTCTTATCCTTACTTGAAGGTCTGCTGGTGCTTTGTTGCTCCTCTCCAGCATTCTCACCATAGGGACATTTTGAAGCAAAGTGTCCTATTTTACCACAGTTAAAACATTTGAGAGGTAATTTTCCTTTGTACTCATCAGATCCTCTTTTAAGATTCCTTACAAAGTTTTCTACCACTATGTCCGAGTCTTCACTATATTCTCCATGAGTAGTTTCTTCCTTACCCTTTTTGATGGAGTTGAAAGAAGCCTCTTTCTTTGAAGTTCCTTCACTGATTGTTCTCATCTCATAAGCGGTTAGGGATCCAAATAACTCATCCATTGAAAAGGTTTTATTATCCTTGCCTTCTTATATTGTAGAGACATTTGTATCGTATTTAGATGTGAGAGATCTAAGTGCCTTTTTGACAATGACTTCATCAACTATTCCTCTCCAGGTCCTCTAATAGTGTTTACCATTTCATCAATTCTATGAAGATAATCAACAATCTTCTCTTCATCTTTCATCTTCAAGCCTTCAATTTGACCTCCTAGTATTTGTAGTTTAGCCTCCTTGACCTTGACATCTCCTTCAAACAATATTTTCAACTTATCCCAAGTTTCCTTGGTAGATGAGCAGTGAATAACCTTAACAAACTCATTATCAGATAGTCCATTGAGAATAGCATGCTTGGCCTTGACATTGTTTTCATACTCCTTCTTAGCATCTGGATCTATAGGAGCAGCATTAGGGATAGTATACCCATTGTTCACAAACATCCAAACATCAAAACCTAGGGAGGACAGATACGTTTCCATTCTTCTTCTCCAGAAGGCATAGTTGGTACCATCAAACATGGGAGCTTTAGAGGAGGAGGATTCATTCCTTTCCATTATTTTATTAAACTAGGATCTACCCAAGCTAGAGAAAGCTTTAACAAACAGGGAACCTAATGCTCTGATACCAATTGTAGAACACAAGATATCACTGAGAGGGGGGTGAATCAGTGACTATAAACAATTTCAAACAATGTGTGCAACTGGTAGGATAATGAAAGCACTAACAAGAAATCACACACAAGAGCACATCACATAACACCGGATATATGAGGAAAATCCAATGTGGGAAAAACCTCGGTGAGAAATATTGCTAGAGATCTACTACTCACATCCAGCCTCACAATGAAATAATAGTATTACAATGTTTAGGGCACCAACCCAAGGAGCACCAACCCCTAGCAATTTATGGGGACCTACCCAAAGGAGCACCAACTCAAGGAGCACCAAACCCTACATCGAGCACCCACTCAGTGAAATACAATGAGATATAAAATAATACAATGATAAACACTTGGTTATAAATGAGTTTTGTAACTCCTACAAACAATTCTCTTTGTCAGTTAAACTCTTTTGTGTCACACTGAATCTCTTCTACTGGTCCTTTGTTCTTACTATCTGAATCCTCTACAACTCAGTTTCTAACTTGCCGGATCTTCTCTAAAACTCACTATGCTCTTCTTCACTCTATGTTGCTATCTTACCAGTCTAGACACTGTCGGTTTAACAGACTGTTATACTCTGTAATAGTTTATCGGTAATCTCAACCCTTGTCGATTACACCTATCTTACCAGTTATTCTCCAACACTCAATTGCCTCAATATTTTTCTATCACACTCATACTAATCAAATCTCACCTCACAAAGATTCACTTTATCATAAATCTATCTTCAAGCATTACCTCACTTAGATCCATGATCTGCACATTTATACTCTTGTTTTCTCCCTAAAACAAAAACTCAAACTTCATGCGCTTAGGGTTTTCTTCATCGACCTCAATCTGTATCAAATTAGATCTCATCTTCTTGAATCGACAACCTGCAATAATTCAACAAAAAGCTTTGTCCTATTTTATTCTTCTTATGAACGTTTACTATATTTAGCAAATTGGTCTCTATTCATCAGTCTTGATTTTGTCGATCACAATAAATGATCTAGAAATTTTCTTCTCCAAATCAGCAAGATGATTAGATATCCTACTTAGATCATAATGTCAAAGAATAAAATCACTGCCCTTCGATCTGCTTTGAGCCGCAATCCTCTACAACTGATCTGTGTTATTTGCAGTCGACATTTAATATTGACTTAGTCGGCAACTGCCTCACCGACGCACCATTCACCTACCACTGCACGTTTTCCACCTGGAGTCCATGTGACATCTCTGTCAGCATCCACCTCACTTGATTATGTTAGATCAAACTTGGTCACCGGTCGAACATGCTACCTCAAACCACACTTACTTACCGGGTTTTCTTGCTTACCGATTGACAGACTTATCAGTTTACATCCCATACCAGTTGACATCAACATGCCAACAACCTCCAATGTTGGTAACAACATCTTGTATACCGGTTGACATACTTACTGGTTGGCATCAATGACAATACAATGCCAACAATTTATTTACTATTTTCTTTCAAAATTCCTTTTTAGTGTCTTTATCATGAGTGTGGTCAATTGTTGTGTATGTTTAGATGTTTAGTTTAGCATTTTATTCTTCTTCATCTTGCAGTCACAATTTTCTACATACATTTTTGGCACACCCTACGTTACTCACTTCATAGGTCCAATCTCATGTTATTGGTGTTTTAGTGTGTTTTCTGTTGCATATTTTTGACACTTACAAGAAAAAACACAAGAATACAGATGGATTTCTTCCTTGATGAAAGTCTATTTCATCTCAATTTGAATTTATAGAAATGAAAGGTTTGCTGGTAGAAACAATAGGTTAAACTAAAGAAACGATGGGAATTCATTCTCATGGTCTTGTGGCAAGTATTATCATAATCATCATTTTCCATCCGTCATCATTGCCACCAAATTCACATCATCATTACCTTCTTCCTAAGTCATCAATCCAAAAATCAAACATCTAAAATCAAACATCAAACTTCATACTCTTGCCAACTTCCTCAAATTTAGTCCCCATCCTAGTTTGATCTTTTCATTCATCCTATTCTGAGCTTTAGTCTATCATCCATTTGTATCTCTCATCTCTCCAACTCATCAACTAATCATCACATTGTCATAATTTTATTATGATAAGTTTGGTCATCCTTCATTTTCTTCCACATCATTCCATTTTGATGATGATGAGAGTCTTGTTGATCAAGATGAATATTAAATTGAAAACCTTGATGCCCTCATCCTTAGCAATCTTGCACCAAGTGTCAGATACCAAAATCCAAGTGTTCATCCTAGCTACCCTACCATTCCTCCATTCACATCCACTCATAATCCTTATCACACCTTTGAAAAGGTAAATCCATTATTTCTTCCACCCACAACTCCCTCATATATCACATATATGTATACCTCATATGCAACATCCATGCCTCCATATTCTCCCATGATCCTATCCCATCCCCCATCTTTTCATAACAACACTACCACTTACATCCAGAATCCAAATCCACCATCTCATTATATCTAAATCCATTACACAATACATAATCCTAATCCCCCATACTACCTCACTCCTCCATCTAATCCTAATCTACCAGCCTACTTCAATCCTCCATCCACTTCTAGTCCCCCATCCTACCTCAATCCTCTATCCAATCCCGATCCCTCATCCTACCTCAATCCAACACCATCCACTTTATTCTATATCAATCCACCATCCTCTTCATCCTACCTCAATCCACCACCATCCACTTCATCTTATATAAACCCACCATCCACTTCATCCTATCTCAATCTGTTATCTTCCACTCCATCATACACCAAAACACCTTCATCCATCCCATCCTACCTTAATCCACCATCATCCACTCCATCTTATATTTATCCACCACCCTCCATGTCCTCCTCCATTTCTACAACTTCCCTTCCACCTCCCACACCTTTTGTTCCTCTCCCACCTCCTAATGCCATCAAAACCCTCTTAATCCATTGATATTATGGAATCACAATCCCCATCTCCTACTCCTACCATCATTCAAACTTAATCCAATGAACCCTCCCATCCTTCCATCCACTTTTTCTATCCTAGTTGATGAGCCTCCCATCCTTCCATCCACTCCATCTACCCCTAGTTGATGAACCTCCCATCCATCCATCCACTCCATCTACCCCAGTTGATGAACCTCCCATCCTTCCATCCACTTTGTCTACCCCAGTCAATGAGCCTTTCATCCTTCCATCCATTTCATCTGAAGATTCTAGCCACTCACCCCTCAACACACCATCCACACCAATCCCATCATGTCAAGATCTTGTTCCAAAGCATGTTGACATATTTATTGACCCAAATCGAGATCCCGCCATTCTGTCTCCTCCATCTCAAGAGCCCTTATCATCCCCTCATCCAAGTCAAGATCCTCCCATCCCATATACTCCAATTTTTTATCATTTATTACCTCCTATCCAAACCATCCCACCACCATCACTCTACCCCCTTGGTTCACTTACATTCATCTATGGTGGTTCACTTGTAGAAAAAGAACACCTCATGTTCACCGTGCATCCTTCTTCATCTGATAAAGGACACACATCTTGTTACCTAGAGAGAAAGTATCCTATTTTAGATAAAATTCTCAAAAAAATGAACTATCAAGATAAAGGCTTAGGCCTTCATGAGAAAGGTACTTTGTAGCCTATCCATGTCAAAGCACATCCAAGGTCTCACAATCTTGGTTATATATCCCTAGTAAATTGATTCAAGAATGTTGGTATAACTAATGCAAAATGCAAGTGTGTTTCCAATCCTACCATCTCATCTTCCCATCATTCCTCTAAATCATTTATCACCATCCCCCTCCTCCATCTTATAAAGACAAAACAACCATCCATCTTCCTCTTTCATCCTTTAAATCCATCTCAGGTCTCTATATACCAAATTGCTCCATTACATATCCCCACATGCTAAATCCATTTTGGGTCCTTATATCCCAAAACCTCATCCTCCATCTTGACCTACTCATCTCCCCATACACAAATCCCATATCCCCATCACCCATCATAAATGTACTACTCCTTTAATTCCCAATCAAGATCAACAAAGGCACATATCCCTACATTCCATCCAACATCCTACATCCATCACTCCATCCATATTCCTTCCATCTCCTACACCTTTGCACACTCCTTCTAAGGATACTAGCACTATTTTGGATGCTAAATACCAAATGAATAAAGCTAAACATTCACAACAATATAAAGATGATCATGTCCACTCAAAAATACATGCTCACACAAAGAAATATATAATAAAACAATGCAATAAATCTCAAAGGACACAAAGGCCCACTAAAGTAAAAGCAAAAAAATGCAGATCCCAAATAAAAAAGAAGAAATGCATCAAAAAGAAAAATATCCAATGGCATCCAAAGTTTTTATTCCATAAGATAAACAGCCTTTCCCTCCATCTCCTAAATCTATTTTTGGTCCCTATGTCCCAAAGCTACCTATCATTACTCCTCTATCATATCCACATTCTCCCTCCATTCCTCCTCCACACATCCCACATCCCCCACAACATGTGCCAATGTTGGTCTTGACAACATCCCCCTATCATACTTACTTTCTATTATTCCATCCAAACACTTTACACCAATATACCTTACATCCCTTATGTTTCCCATCAAAGCCATCTAATCCAAGCCTTTGCATAGTCTACCCATCTTAATAAGGGTGCACTAACATCTTGTGATCACTCCAAATGGGCTCCTATTACCTTGATATAGAACTTGATGCTTGATTCCTTCATCCATCTCCCTTATCACCTATCCTCAAAATCCATTTATCCTCATCCATCTCCATCCATAAATTTCCTCTCAAAAAATCCAAAAAATTGAAAAATGTCAAAAATCACAAAAAAGAAAAAAAAAGTAAAGAGAAAAATTCGTCCAATGGTGAAAACTTGGAAAATAAGCACCTTGGACAAGTACCATAATGAAAACATATCAAACAATATTCATGTGTAATCCCTCCATCCTTTTATTTGCCACACTTGGGCAAAATTTCTTGAAGCAATCACCGGGTAGGAGGGACCTCAAAGAGATCAGTCCAGACTGGTCAACAAGAGTAAACACAATGGAAATAGAGGGACATGATGGAAGAAATGAAGAAAGATTGATTTATAACATCAAAAATGTTTACAACCAACTGATAACAACTGGGTTATAGAAACCGGCTCACAGGCTTGCTAAAACATGTTCAAACTACAGAACAGGTCACAACCGAGACCTCAAATCTTAAGATCTATCTTCTATTCTTAGTCTAACTTCTTTATTACATTATAATGCTCTATTACAATGATTTATATGATCAAAGAGGATCTGTTTGGCCCAAAAAGGGATCAAAACCCAAAGAACAAGACCTAAGGTGTAAAACCAACAAGGTTGGCCTCTACCAAAGAAATTCCTCCAAAAAATCCAAAGGATGAAGTGTAGATCACGAGGAAAGGTAGACCAAATTCTAAGGAACATTGGAATCAACACTCAAGGCTTCCCAATCTATGAAAGGGGATCTGGTAGATCACCAATGCAAATAGGTCCAAGCAATTGGTAATAGAAAACTGTCTCAAAAATTGGTAGCGATAACTTGTCGGAAAATGATCCAATGCTCCACGATTTGGGAATAAGGAAGATGATAAAGTCTTCAAGTAACATCCAACTCCACGGGTTCTAGTGAGACAAATCTGGGACACACAGAAATAAATGTAGAAACTACAAACAAAAAGCAAAATAGAAAGGAAATATTTTTGGTTGATGCAAGATTTCTGTGAATCGGGGTTGCTCCTGCATCAGTTCTTCTAACCATCTAGCCATCACCTCCTCCATCTCATCTACCTACCATACCCAACATATCCTATCCATTTCACTTCCTCCATCCTCCTTTGGATCTTGATAAAAATAAATGGCCATCATGTATACATGCTTTGGACACCTCTTGGCATCCATTTCCCCATCACAATTTTTCCTCCATTATCCTTGCTATCCACCTATCACCCTATCTTCCATTAACTTTCCTCAACTTCCTATTATCCTATCATTTCTCTTATCATATCCCTACTAGTGCCTCATTACATGTGAAATGTCTAGAGTAGGGCATCTTATTCCTTTGTGACATAGTCCTTGGAGACCCTATCACACCCACCATCCATCTAGTCATCCCTTCATCTATTAATGATTCTCTCCCAATCCTCGTCCAATAATTCTTCCATCTCCAAATCCTTTTCATCCTATCCTCCATTTTTCAATCCTTCCATTCATATCATTTCATCACCTCTTACATCACTTAACATTGGTATCTAGCTAACTACACTACCCCCATGTAATCCAATGGCATTCATCCAATTAGTCTATTTTTTCCTTGCAATCCACCATCGCATGCAAATCATATTCATCTCTTTCAGCTATCCAAAAGAAAACACTAATCAAATCATCCAATCACATCCATGGTCTTGATCACAATCCAATCATCATAATCATCATCATCAAGATGCATCCTTTCTGATCCTTGTGTTGTTTTGGGATACATTTCTCCCACATCCACAACACCCCATCAATCATCATTCTCTCATGGCTTTTCATCTTGATTGGGGCAACATCATGTCTATCCCTGGGTCCTCATCCATCATCCATAGCTCACGTACATCTTGTAAATGGTGTCATGTACATAGTGTTGGCCATGTGCTTCCATCTTGATGTAGAGGGTTTGAGGGGTTAACAAATCACCAAGGTTGTGGTTTCAAGATTCAAACTCAAGGTTACACATTAGGTTGCTCAACCCAAGGTTCTCAACTTTTGACTGTCTCACAATGTGGCAACTTGAGACAACACAACAACAAAAACACTTGCAAGGTTAGGGGAAGGAATCCCATAATGTCCACAAACTCAAATGGACTCAAATAAACCAAAATCCCCTTTGACACGAGCCCTTTTAGGCTATTTCATAGCATTGGCTATCTAGGGGTGACTAGGTCCTAGTAGCCCTACTCAGAGAGATTTTTGGCCATATATTTTGACACACTGACCCTAGGCAAAAACAAAGACTACTTCCAGATAACCTTTTGGAAGTTCTCAAACTTATGTCAAAATTGAAGTATGGTGTTTTGGACCAAAGTGACCAAAAATTGACTGTTACAATCCTCTGAGAGCCCTATTAGGTCTCCAATTATAGTAGAGGTACCCCATAGACACTTCACCAACTTGCACAGCCAATATGAAATGCAAGGAAATATAAAATATGAAATTATTTAACAGGTTTTAATGTTATCCCACTTGTTTTGGTACCAAAACTTTCAACACTTCTTCCAACCCTGTCCAACCGCCTTAACACATGAGGATGTTAAGCCCTCGAGCACTCAAATCACCCTCCAAACTCATCCTCTACAAAAAATGACCAAAACCCATCTGGAGAACTGATACACCTACCATTCCAAAAATTCTTGAGTCAATACACTCACGGAATGGCTAGTTATGCATTATTCTTCTTCAAAACCCCAACACTTAGGGTTTCAGTCCAGTTTTGCAAAATCATCTTGTATAAGGATCTAAACACAATGAAAAAAAAACAAAATCAGTCTAAAATGAAATTTAATTCAAATCCCTTTCCAATGAATCCACTTGCACATTCTGGAGTGACCATATAGAGAAGTTATGAGGGAAATAGCAACGTTTTTTACAAAAATTACAGAGAAATTATCTTTCAATTCATTCACAATGATGAGTTCTTTGTACAAAAAGACCATCCAACCCCTCCTCAACACTTTAGGGGTCTATTTAACCTCCAAAACCAATGTATCTAACCATATTTTAAATTGGTTAGTCATTTAACCACCTTTAACGTGTTATGTAGCTTGACAACTTTGAGCAACGTTTACAACTTTTGCTCATTTTGCACAAATGAATCAAATATCACCTAAAAACATTGAAAACATGTGGAATATGACCAAACGACTTCAAATACATCATTCTTGCTACCTCAACACACATTAGGAGGTGGTTGACCAAGTTTGACCAATGTGGTCCTAATTAGCTACATACAAGCAATTGGTATCAATGCCTTACAAGGTGACTTCAAATGACTTCAAAATATTTCAAGATGGTCCTCAAGACCTTATTACATCCTTAATGAACAAAAAAACATAACAATAAATTAAAAACTCTGTATAGGCCCCTTGGACCCATAGGTGCCCCTGCACCATGCTCTCAGAGAGAAGAATATCAAGTTCCTCTTGTGATGAGGTATTCAATAGATACTCCATGTTGTTTGATATCATTCTCAGTCATCCAGTTAACATCTTCTATAGGTAGGTCTTTCCATTTGATGAGATACTCTTTGTAAGTTTTCTTTCTAGTTTTCTTCACCTCCTTTATACGTAGGATACACTCAAGCTTCATTGGTTGGCTAAGTGGCAGCTCCTTCACCCAATCACCATCCTCATCTACTACTACACCTACATAAGAACCTACAATCATATAACTTTTATATGGATACAAATCAAATACATTAAAAATATGAGATATGGCTACCCCGGGAGGTAACTCAATCTCATAGGCATTTTGTCCAAATTTGTGGACCACCCTATAAGGTCCTATCTTCTTCATAATGAGTTTGGTATATTGGCCTTTTGCAAGCATTTCTTTCTTTAGATGTGCCAACACTAAGTCACCAACCTTGAATTGAACATCCCTTTTCTTCAAATATACCCTCTCTTTGTATTTTTCTACATTTTTTTAAAGAGTTTCTCTTACTTGTTGATGTATGTCCCTGATTGCAATAGAAAAGTCTTTTCCTTGAACACTTCTCCTATCAATCCCTTGCAGATCTCTTAATTCATAAACACCCCTAGGGTGCATTTCATAAACCACCTCAAAAGGACTCTTTCCAATGCTCCTATCCATGGAGTCATTGTAAGCATGCTCTGCCTGAGGTAAAGTCAAATCCCAAGCCTGTCCATGCTCCTTTGTAAAACACCTCAAAAATTTTCCCAATGACCTATTTAGCACTTTAGTTTGGCCATCTGTTTGTGGATTGTATGCAGAGCTATAAGACAACTTTGTACCAAGATTCTTCCACCAGGTCCTCCAAAAATGACCTATGAATTTAGAGTCCATATCAGAGACTATGTTCAAAGGTAAGCCATGTATCCTTACAATTTCTCTACAAAACAAGCCAACAATTTGAGATGCATCATTAGTACACTTGCATGGAAGAAAATATGCCATCTTGTTGAACCAACCAACAACCACAAAGACACTATCAAAAACCCTTTGTGTTCTAGGTAGCCCTAACACAAAATCCATACTCGCACTCTCCTAAGGCCTATTAGGAATTGGAAGAGGTTGATAAAGTCCTGAATTTGATGAAGTTCCCTTTTCTCTTTGGCATATAGTTCACCCTTCAACATATTCCCACATCCTCCTACATCTTTGGCCAATAATAAAACCTTCTAACTTGATCCAAGGTCTTATCAAGACCAAAATGACCCCCAAGGCTCCCACTATGCTTCTCCTTTATAAGATTCTCTCTCATTGAGCATCTAGGGACACATAATTGACTACCTTTGAAGAGAAAACCATTTTGAAGAAAAAAATCAGAATATTCACTGTGAAAAGTGTTCAAAAACTTATCACAAACCTTATAGATCTCCTTGAAATCAGAATCATCATGATACATTTCTTTGAGTCCATCTATTCCCACTCTTTGGAGTTGTATTTCTTGCACCAAAAGTGCCCTCCTACTAAGAGCATTTGCCATCTTATTTTCTTGGCATTTCTTATGCTTTATGGTGAAGGTGTAGGCTTGTAGAGATTCAAACCACTTCATGTGCCTATGGTTGAGTTTGTCTTGCCCATTCAAGAAACTTAGAGAATGCACCAGTCTGCCCTCTTGGCTTATAACAACCCCTATTTCCTGGTTACTAGCATCACACTCAATGGTAAAACTTTGTCAAAATTAGGGAGCACAAGTATAGGTTGTTGAGATACTCTTTTCTTCAAATATCCAAACCCCTTATCAGCTTCATTGGTCCAAGAAAACTTACCCTTATTACCTCCTTTGATGGTGTCAAGGATTGGTGCACATATGTGGCTGAAGTTATTTATGAATTTCCTATAAAAGCTTACAAGTCCATGGAAGCTCCTCACATCTCCTATTGATTTTGGAGTTGGCCAACTAAGAATGGCATCCACCTTGGAAGGATCCATCTTCAAACTTCCCTTGGAAATGAAAAAACCAAGGTACACTAACTCCTCTTTCATGAAGTCACACTTCTCAAAATTTATCATCAATTTCCCCTCATGTAGCCTCCTTAGGACCATTTCAATGTTCCTCAAATGCTCTTCCTTAGACTTACTAAAAAAAGGAATATCATCTAGATAAACCACTTCAAACTTTCCAATGAAAGGTTTCAATACCTCATTCATTAGGTGCATGAAGGTACTAGGTGCATTTGACAACCCAAAGGGCATCACCAACCACTCATAGAGGCCCTCATTGGTCTTAAAATATGTCTTTCATTCATCCCCTTCTCTGATCCTTATCTGATGGTAACCTCTTTTCAAATCAATCTTTGAAAAGTAACATGCTCCTCCTAAACAATCCATCAGATTATCCATTCTCAGCATAGGGAACCTATTGTAAAGTTGTGATGCCAATAGTTAGTAAGATGAGAGAGGGGGGATGAATCATACAAACTTAATCTTCAATATATTCAACAGATTCAACCTCGGTAGCTTATACTTCAGAATATGTAACCAAAACTGTAAAACATTCAAACTTATGAACAAATAACATCACAACACATATAACACCAGATTTAACATGGAAACCCAAATAGGGAAAAACCATTGTGGGATTTTGGACCCACTAAGAAATATACCCTTCTAGAGTATGCTCAGTTAAAAGCAAATCCTGTCAAAGATTACAAACACATTGCTAGATGTAACCCAGTTAAGGGATTTCCCTCAGACTTGTTAGAGTCTTGCACTTTGTTAGAAGTGACCTTGTCAAAGGATTTCAAACACTCATTTAGAATGTTACCTTGCTAGAGGGTTTACAAATAAGACTGTTAGGTCCACTCAGTTAAGAGATTTCCTGTCACTTACAAAACAAATAACAGTAATAAATTATATCTGCAACTTCACATCTGAAATGCTAAAGCAGATTCTATTTGTTCAAAACAATCTTGTCATAAGACTTATCTAGTCCCTTGTTGGGCTTGCTGGGCTTCTCAATCTGTTCTTCAATAACATCTTCAAGCTTCTGAGCTCGGTAAACAGTCATGTAGCATCACTGTGCATACATTTTCCCACATCCATTGTTTATTAACAATTCCTTATTTATAAACAATTTCTAACCGCTTAATCTCCTTCATCACATTTCCCATGATCAATCTTAGCCATCAGATCATCAAACTTGACTAGGTTCAATGTATCCTTCGATCTGAAAAAGTTTTACCTCGCCTTGGAACTTGCATTCCTTCCTAGGAACTTGTGCTAGGTTATTGCGGTTCAATCTGTGTTGTAGATCTTCCTCTTGATTTTCCATTGCCGTAGATCCTTAACAAAAACTTCATGCGCGGCATACCAATCATTTATTCATCTCCATCTCATCAACATCCTTCATTAAATAATGCTTTTATCCATCCAATGCGATCTATTATAACTCGGTTGTTACTCAATTAATACTGAACTTCACTCGGTAGACATTTTGCCTTCTTTAATCGATATCGATAACCTTAGGGTTTACCGACTAGGTTCTTTGCTCGGTGACATAGTATAGTATTAAACTTATAATCAACAACATGTGTAGGATATCAAAACAATCAAAACAACATGATCTCATCATTGTCTAACTTGGTAATAGTTGCCCATTGAATATCTTATTTCTCCCCTTTATTATCACATTCTTTCTGTGTCACTTACCAACCTCTTAATACTCATCAATACATACTTCTCAAGATATGGCAACATCATACTAAATCAAAAAATCAATTTCTTGACATCAATGACAAAACAATATTATTAAGACAGTAATCATCCTTCTTCAGTTATATCAACAATCTCCAACAACCTTCTCAATATCCTTATTGAAATGCCAACAATCTCCCCCTTTGGCATTGATGGCAAAACCAACTTTAAATGGCAATACCAACTTGATTTATTCCAACTGATTCGGATTCAGATTGTTGTTAGACTTCTCCTATTATACTTGAGCTGGTAAAATCTTCTCCTGACCGTCTTCTCCCCTTGTCATTAGTCTTCTGTTATTTTCTCCATTTAGTCTTATCAAACTTTGACAACAATGCCAAAAAAAATGTTCATGGTTTCTTCCCCTATGAAGTGATTTGCCTTGCTGTGTTACACATGTATCAATTGAGTCTCGGTCAGAGCAACTTGTCTCTATTCACTATTTCCTGCACACCTTTAGAAAACCTCCTAAAGTGCGTAAATCAACATCAATCCACAAATAATATTCTATGGTTTCATCAAATTGATGCTTTCACTGAACTTTGTCAGTGAGTAGAAGATAGGGGTAGGACCCCTAACTTGCTTTTGAGATACTCAAAAGTATCCCTTGGTAGTGGCTTTGTGAAGATGTCTAGTATTTTCTCCTTTGAACTGATATATTCCAGCACAACTTTCTTCTCTTGAACTTCTTCTCTGAGATAATGATACTTTATAGACATATGTTTTGTCTTAGAGTGCATTACCAGATTCTTTGAAATGTTGATGGCACTAGTATTATCATGGAATATAGTTACTAGCTTGGTAACTTTCTCATTTATACCTTCCAATAGTTGCTTGATCCATGCTATATTGGTACAATTCAATGCTGCAGTGACATATTCAGCTTCAGCTGTTGACTGTGAAATGCATCCTTGTTTCTTGCTAAGCCAACTTACTAGTCTATCTCCCAAGAAGAAAGCTCCACCACTTGTGTTTTTCCTATCATCAATGTTTCCTACCCAATCAACATCAGTATAAACTTTTAAATCAAAATCAATCCTCTTTTCATATACTAAGCCATAATCTTCAGTGCCTCTCAGGTATCTGAAATATCTCTTGATTGTTGTCATATGGGTTTCTTTGGGATCTGCAAAAAATCTTGCAACTATTCCTACTGTATGTGCTATATCTCGCCTGCTGTGAAGAACATATTGCAACCTTCCAATCATAGATCGGTAAAGTGTCTCATAAACAGATGCAGATTCATCATTCTTTTATAGTTTACAATTGGTAGTCATAGGAGTACTTATAGGTTTAAAATCCTCCATTCCAAATTTCTTCAAGATTTCCTTTATGTATTTGGATTGAGTAATGAAAATATCATCTTTCATTTGTAGTATTTGTAAACCTATAAAATACTTTATCTCACCGAATAATGACATCTCAAATTCTTTGCACATTTTATTTCCAAAGTTCTTGCATAGAGAATCATTTCCACAAAAAATAATATCATCAACAAATATGGTTGAGATCAGTATTCCATTGTCCTCATCATTCTTCATATACATATTGTTGTTTTCACTTGTCCTTTTAAATCCAATCTTGATCAAATAAGAGTGTAGTCTTTCATACCATGCTCTAGGTGCTTGTTTCAGACCATATAAAGCTTTGTTTAATTTACATACCTGATCTTTACTCTTGTCTTCAACAAATCCTTCAGGTTGTTCAATATAAACTTCTTCTTCTAGTATACCATTCAAAAATGCAAATTTAACATCCATTTGATATACCTTGAAATTTTTGAAAGCAGCATATGCCAACAATGTTCTTACTCCCTCAAGTCTAGCCATAGGTGCAAAAGTCTCACCATAATCTATTCCTTCTTCTTGAGCATAACCTTTGCAAACTAGTCTTGCTTTGTTCCGAATGACCTCACCTTTTTCGTTCAGCTTGTTTCTGAAAATCCACTTTCTACCGATTACATTTTTGACCTTCGGTCTTGGGACCAATGTCCATGTTTCATTCTTCTTGATTTGATCAATCTCTTCTGTCATAGCATTTACCCAATCTTTGCGGTTGAATGCCTCTTTTACTATTCTCGATTCAAATTCAGATATCAGACATGTGTTCTATCTCAGTTTGTTCCTTGTCATCACTGGATCATCCTTATCTCCTATAATCTGACTTGATGCATGATTTGCTCTGACATATTTGGCTAATATAGGCTCGGTAGGCTCTGTATGATTTTCTTCATCACTCGGTAACATGATATTATCTTCATTTTCTTCACCAACTTTCTCAGTAGGATTTCTCAGTTGAACATAAACAAATTCTTCATAATTTTCTGGTTCTTTGGAATTTCCTTCATCATTTCTTTTTGCAAATTCATCAATTTTCACATTTGCACTTTCCACTATTTTGTTAGATGATTTCATCAAACATTTAAATGCTTTACTTCTAGAAGAATAACCAAGAAATGTTCCTTCCTCGCTTTTCAGATCAAAGTTTCCATTTTTGTCATCTTTGTGAACATAACATCTACTTCCAAAGATTTTAAAATAACTTACATTAGGTTTCTTGTCATACCAGATTTCATATGGTGTCTTCATAGTTCCTTTCTTCAGTTGTACTCGGTTTAGGGTGTAAACTGTAGTGCTTATTGCTTCTCTCCAAAATGTTTGGGGTACCCTCTTCTCTATCATCAGGGTTCTAGCACAATCTACAATTGATCTGTTTCTTCTCTCAGCTATCCCATTTTGCTGTGGAGTTCTTCGTGCATACACTTGCCTTTTTATTCCATGATCATTGTAGAATAAGTTAAATTAGTTAGAAGTGAACTCTCCTCCTCTATCAGATCTAAGACATTTCAGCTGTCTTCCTGTTTCATTTTCAACTCTTGCCTTGTACCATTTAAACATTTGAAAAGCTTCTGATTTTTCTTTTAAAAACATAACTGACATCATCCTTGAGTAATCATCCACAAATAATATGAAATATTTATCACCGTGATATCTTTGAACTTTCATGGGACCACAAAGATTAGTGTGTACTAGATCTAAAATTCCTTTAGAAGTGTAGGACTTACTTGTAAAGCTTGATTTTGTCATCTTACATATCTGGCATCCTCGGCACATAGCATTCTCAGGTTTTTCCAGGCTCGGTAGACCTCTTACTCAGTGCTTCTTACTTATTTTGATCAGATTATCAAAATTTACATGACAAAATTTTTTATGCCATAACCAGGTATCTTCTATTTTTGCATATAGACATTTGTTCTGAGTTAAGTCAAGATGAAATGTATTACCTTTTGTTTGTGTCCCGATAGCAGCCAAATTTCCATGTTTGTCATGAACTTTGACACATCCCTTCTAGAATTCTATTCGGTATCTAGTTTTGTTTAGTTGTGCTACACTTAACAAATTGTATTTCAAACCTTCAACCCAGTATACATCATCACATTTAGCATTGTCAAGAAGTGTTATAGATCCTTTACCTTTCCCTGGACATGGTGCATCATTACCAAATCTTGCATATCCTCCATCATAGTCTTCTAATTTAACAAACTTGTGTTTATCACCTATCCTGTGATGTGAGCATCCACTTTTTATGATCCAAGAATCATTATTATTTATGTGAGATATTAGGGCTTTTTCTTCATACCTTTCTTCATCTGATCTATCTTTAATAGCCACATAAACAAATTCCTCTATATCAAATTCATCAGATTTATCATCGTTGGATTCCTCATCAGCTACTAGGCATGTCTTTCTCTCTCTCCTTCTGAAGTCTCAGTGTCCTCTGTATTGGTTGTCTTTCTGCCTATTATCTCAGTATTCTCTCTTTTCACTAGATTCTTTGTCAGGGTAGTTAGAAGCCATATGTCCTATTTTATCACAATTGAAACATTTTAAAGGTAGCTTTCCTTTATACTTACCTTTGCCTCTCGGTAACCTTCTGGCTAATAATGCTTCAAACTCTTCTTGCTTTGTGATTTCCTCATACAGTTTGTGTACTTCTTCCATGTTTTTACGAAATCTCTCACTTGCTCCGCTGTGATTTACTTCAGAATACTTATTCATTCTATCATTATAGTCATCAGATTCACCAATATGAAAGAACTGAATGCAGATTCTACTTTATTTAACGAAGACCCACTGTTATCAAAATTACTTAACTCAAATGCATGTAGCTTACCTATAGTGGCATCCAATGAGACTGGCATGTTTGGTACAGACCTTAGTTCATTGATTGTAGAGAGTCGAATGGCATAAGCAGGTAGAAGTGTTCTCAACAACTTATTTGTTACATCCTTTTCTTCAATAGTTCCTCCTGCTCCTTTGATTTGATTGGTAGTCTCCTTTAACCTTGTACTATATTGTGTTATGTTCTCACCTTCATTCATTCTCATGGATTCAAGTTGTCCTCTTAGACTATCTACTTTTTCTCTCTGAACATGTTCATCACCACCATACACAGATATGAGCTTGGTCCACATTGCTTTTGCATCATTACAACCTTCTAGATCATTAAACTCTGAGTCGGTCAATGCTGATGTTATTTCAATCATAGCTTGAATATGTCCTTTCTTTGCCTTTATCTCTTCCAAGGTCATCGGGTTGGTGCTAGGTGGTATGTAATCATTCTCCAAATAATATGTTGCATATTCTCCAATTCTTGATAAATGCAGCTTCATCCTTTTCTGCCATGTGGAGAAACTTGACTTGTTCAGCTTTGGTGCATCCCTTTTATACATCTTTGGATCTTTACCTCAAGTACCTTTAAACTTTTCTTTTGGGGTCCACAGCTCTGATACCAATTGTAAAGTTTTGATGCCAATAGTTAGTAAGATGAGAGAAGGGGGGGGTGAATCATACAAGCTTAATCTTCAATATATTCAATAGATTCAACCTCAGTAGCTTACACTTTAGAATATGTAACCAAAACTGTAAAACATTCAAACTTATGAACAAATAACATAACAACACATATAACACCAGATTTGATGTGGAAACCCAAATAGGGAAAAACCACTGTGGGATTTCGGACCCACTAAGAAATATACCCTTCTAGAGTATGCTTGGTTAAAAGCAAATCCTGTTAAAGATTACAAACACATTGCTAGATGTGACCTGGTTAAGGGATTTCCCTCAGACTTGTTAGAGTCTTGCACTTTGTTAGAAGTGACCTTGTCAAAGGATTTCAAACACTCATTTAGAATGTTACCTTGCTAGAGGGTTTACAAATAAGACTGTTAGGTCCACTCGGTTAAGAGATTTCCTGTCACTTACAAAACAAATAACAGTAATAAATTATATCTGCAACTTCACATCTAAAATGCTAAAGCAGATTCTATTTGTTCAAAACAATCTTGTCATAAGACTTATCTAGTCTCTTGTTGGGCTTGCTGGGCTTCTCAATCTATTCTTCAATCATATCTTCAAGCTTTTGAGCTCGGTAAACAATCCTGTAGCATCACTGTGCATACATTTTCCCGCATCCATTGTTTATCAATAATTCCTTATTTATAAATAATTTCTAACCGCTTAATCTCCTTGATCACATTTCCCATGACCAATCTTAGCCATTAGATCATCAAACTTGACTAGGTTCGATGTATCCTTCGATCTGAAAATGTCTTACCTCACCTTGGAACATGCATTCCTTCCTAGGAACTTGTGCTAGGTTATTGCGGTTCAATATGTGTTGTAGATCTTCCTCTTGATTTTCCATTGCCGTAGATCCTTAACAAAAACTTCATTTGCGGCATACTAGTCATTTATTCATCTCCAGCTCATCAGCATCCTTCATTAAATAATGCTTTTATCCATCCAATGCGATCAATTATAACTCGGTTGTTACTCAGTTAATACTGAACTTCACTCGGTAGACATTCTGCCTTGTTTAACCGATATCGATAACCTTAGGGTTTACCAACTAGGTTCTTTGCTCGGTGACATAGTACAGTATTAAACTCATAATCAACAACATATGTAGGATATCAAAACAATCAAAACAACATGATCTCATCATTGTCTAACTCTGTAATAGTTGCCCATTGAATATCTTATTTCTCCCCTTTATTATCACATTCTTTCTTTGTCACTTACCGACCTCTTAATACTCATCAATACATACTTCTCAAGATATGGCAACATCATACTGAATCAGAAAATCAATTTCTTGACATCAATGACAAAACAATATTATTAAGACAGTAATCATCCTTCTTCAGTTATATCAACAATCTCCAACAACCTTCTCAATATCCTTATTGAAATGCCAACAATCTCCTTTCTATTGTAATGCCAACAATCTCCCCCTTTGGCATTGATGGCAAAACCAACTTTAAATGGCAATACCAACTTGATTTATTCCAACTGATTCGGATTCAGATTGCTGTTAGACTTCTCCTATTATACTTGAGCTGGTAAAATCTTCTCCTGACCGTCTTCTCCCCTTGTCATTAGTCTTCTGTTATTTTCTCCATTTAGTCTATCTTCTTCATTTAGTCTTCTCCCCCTCTGACAACAATGCCAAAAAAAAAGTTCATGGTTTCTTCCCCTGTGAAGTGATTTGCCTTGATGTGTTACACATGTATCAACTGAGTCTCAGTCAGAGCAACTTGTCTCTATTCACTATTTCCTGCACACCTTTAGAAAACCTCCTAAAGTGCATAAATCAACATCAATCCACAAATAATATTCTATGGTGTCATCGAATTGATGCTTTCACCGAACTTTGTCAGTGAGTAGAAGATAGGGGTAGGACCCCTAACTTGTTTCTAAGATACTCAAAAGTGTCCCTTGGCAATGGCTTTGTGAAGATGTCTACTATTTGCTCCTTTGAACTGATATATTCCAGCACAACTTTCTTCTCTGAGATAATGATACTTTATAGAGATATGTTTTGTCTTAGAGTGCATTACCGGATTCTTTGAAATGTTAATGGCACTAGTATTATCACATAATATAGTTACTGGCTCGGTAACTTTCTCATTTATACCTTCCAATAGTTGCTTGATCCATGTTATATTGGTACAATTCAATGTTGCAGCGACATATTCAGCTTCATCTGTTGACTATGAAATGCATCCTTGTTTCTTGCTAAGCCAACTTACTAGTCTTTCTCCCAAGAAGAAAGCTCCACCACTTGTGCTTTTCCTATCATCAATGTTTCCTACCCAATTAGAATCAATATAAACTTTTAAATCAAAATCATTCCTCTTTTCATATACTAAGCCATAATCTTCAGTGCCTCTCAGGTATCTAAAAATTCTCTTGATTGCTGTTGTGTGGGTTTCTTTGGGATCTGTAGAAAATCTTGCAACTATTCCTACTGCATGTGCTATATCTGGCCTGTTGTCAACAACATATTGTAACCTTCCAGTCATAGATCAGTAAAGTTTCTCATCAACAGATTCAAATTCATCATTGTTTGATAGTTTACAATTGGTAGTCATAGGAGTACTTACAGGTTTAGAATCCTCCATTCCAAATTTCTTCAAGATTTCATTTATGTATTTGGATTGAGTAATGAAAATCTCATCTTTCATTTTCATTATTTGTAGACCTATAAAATACGTTATCTCACTGATTAATGACATCTTACATTCTTTGCACATTTCATTTCCAAAGTTCTTGCATAGAGAATCATTTCCACAAAAAATAATATCATCAACAAATATGGCTGAGATCAGTATTCCATTGTCCTCATCATTCTTCATGTACATATTATTGTTTTCACTTGTCCTTATAAATCCAATCTTGATCAAATAAGAGTGCAGTCTTTCATACCATGCTCTAGGTGCTTGTTTCAGACCATATAAAGCTTTGTTTAATTTACATACCTGATCTTTACTCTTGTCTTCAACAAATCCTTCAGGCTGTTCAATATAAACTTCTTCTTCTAGTATACCATTCAAAAATGCAGATTTAACATCCATTTGATATACCTTGAAATTTTTGAAAGCAGCATATGCCAACAATGTTCTTGCTCCCTCAAGTGTAGCCACATGTGCAAAAGTCTCACCATAATCTATTCCTTCTTCTTGAGCATAACCTTTGCAAATTAGTCTTTCTTTGTTCCGAATGACCTCACCTTTTTCATTTAGCTTGTTTTTGAAAATCCACTTTGTACTGATTACATTTTGTCCTTCGATTTTAGGACCAATGTCCATGTTTCATTCTTCTTGATTTGATCAATCTCTTCTATCATAGCATTTACCCAATCTTCGTAGTTGAATGCCTCTTTTACTATTCTCGGTTCAAATTTAGATATCAGACATGTGTTATGTCTAAGTTTGTTCCATGTCATCACTGGATCATCCTTATCTCCTATAATCTGACTTGATGTATGATTTCTTCTGACATATTTGGCTAATATAGGATCGTTAGGCTCTGTATGATCTTCTTCATCACTTGGTAACAGGATATTATCTTCATTTTCTTTAGCAACTTTCTCGGTAGGATTTCTCGGTTGAACATAAACAACTTCTTCATAATTTTCTGATTTGTTTGGAATTTCCTTCATCATTTCTTTTTGCAAATTCATCAATTTTCACATTTGCACTTTCCACTATTTTGTTAGATGATTTTCGCAGACATTTAAATGCTTTACTTCTAGAAGAATAACAAAGAAATGTTCCTTCCTAGCTTTTCTAATCAAAGTTTCCATTTCTGTCATCTTTGTGAACATATCATCTACTTCCAAAGATTTTAAAATAACTTACATTAGGTTTCTTGTCATACCAGATTTCATATGCTGTCTTCATAGTTCCTTTCTTCAGTTGTACTCGGTTTAGGGTGTAAACTGCAGTGCTTGTTGCTTCTCTCCAAAATGTTTGGGGTACCCTCTTCTCTATCATCAGGGTTCTGGCATAGTCTACAATTGATCTGTTTCTTCTCTCAGCTATCCGATTTTGCTATGGAGTTCTTGGTGCAGACACTTGCCTTTTTATACCATGATCATTGTAGAATAAGTTAAATTCATCAAAAGTGAACTCTCCTCCTCTATCAGATATAAGACAATTTCATCTGTCTTCTTGTTTCATTTTCAACTCTTGCCTTGTAGCATTTAAACATTTGAAAAGCTTCTGATTTTTCTTTTAAAAACATAACTGACATCATCCTTGAGTAATCATCCACAAATAATATGAAATATTTATCACCATCATAACTTTAAACTTTCATGGGACCACAAAGATCAGTGTGTACTAGATCTAAAATTCCTTTAGAAGTGTAGGACTTACTTGTAAAGCTTGATCTTGTCATCTTACCCATCTGGCATCCTCAACACATAGCATTCTTAGGTTTTTCCAGGCTTTGTACACCTCTTTCTCGATGCTTCTCACTTATTTTGATCAGATTATCAAAATTTACATGACAAAATTTTTTATGCCATAACCAGGTATCTTCTATTTTTGCATATAGACATTTGTTCTGAGTTAAGTCAAGATGAAATGTATTACCTTTTGTTTGTGTCCTGGTAGCAGCCAAATTTCCATGTTTGTCATGAACTTTGACACATCCCTTCTAGAATTCTATTCGGTATCTAGTTTTGTTTAGTTGTGCTACACTTAACAAATTGTATTTCAAACCTTCAACCTAGTATACATCATCACATTTAGCATTGTCAAGAAGTGTTATAGATCCTTTACCTTTCACCGGACATGGTGCATCATTACCAAATCTTGCATATCCTCCATCATAGTCTTCTAATTTAACAAACTTGTGTTTATCACCTATCCTGTGATGTGAGCATCCACTGTCTATGATCCAAGAATCATTATTATTTATGTGACATATTAGGGCTTTTTCTTCATGCCTTTCTTCATCTGATCCATATTTAATAGCCACATAAACAACTTCCTCTGTATCAGTTTATCAGATTTATCATCGTTGGATTCCTCATCAGCTACTAGGCATGTCTTTCTGTGTCTCCTTCTGAAGTCTTGGTGTCCTCTGTATTGGTTGTCTTTCTGCCTATTATCTTGGTATTCTCTCTTTTCACTAGATTCTTTGTCAGGGTAGTTAGAAGCCATATGTCCTATTTTATCACAATTGAAACATTTTAAAGGTAGCTTTCCTTTATACTTACCTTTGCCTCTCGGTAACCTTCTGGCTAATAATGCTTCAAACTCTTCTTGCTTTCTGATTTCCTCATACAGTTTGTGTACTTCTTCCATGTTTTTACAAAATCTCTCACTTGCTCCGCTATGATTTACTTCAGAATACTTATTCATTCTATCATTATAGTCATCAGATTCACCAATATGAAAAGAACTTAATGCAGATTCTACTTTATTTACCGAAGACCCACTGTAATCAAAATAACTTAACTCAAATGCATGTAGCTTACCGATAGTGGCATCCAATGAGACTGGCATGTTTGGTACAGACCTTAGTTCATTGATTGCAGAGACTCAAATGGCATAAGCAGGTAGAAGTGTTCTCAACAACTTACTTGTTACATCCTTGTCTTCAATAGTTCCTCTTGCTCCTTTGATTTGATTGACAGTCTCCTTTAACCTTGTACTATATTGGGTTATGTTCTCACCTTCATTCATTCTCATGGATTCAAGTTGTCCTCTTAGACTATCTACTTTTTCTCTCTAAACATGTTCATCACCGCCATACATAGATATGAGCTAGTCCACATTGCTTTTGCATCATTACAACCTTCTAGATCATTAAAATCTGAGTCAGTCAATGCTGATGTTATTTCAATCATAGCTTGAATATGTTCTTGTTTTGCCTTTATCTCTTCCAAGGTCATTGGGTTGGTGCTAGGTGGTATGTAATCATTCTCCAAATAATATGCTGCATATTCTCCAATTCCTGATAAATGCAGCTTCATCCTTTTCTGCCATGTGGAGAAACTTGACTTGTTCAGCTTTGGTGCATCCCTTTTATACATCTTCGGATCTTTACCTCAAGTACCTTTAAACTTTTCTTCCAGAGTCCACAACTCTGATACCAATTGTAAAGTTCTGATGCCAATAGTTAGTAAGATGAGAGAGGGGGGGTGAATCATACAAACTTAATCTTCAATATATTCAACAGATTCAACCTCGGTAGCTTATACTTCAAAATATGTAACCAAAACTGTAAAACATTCAAACTTATGAACAGATAACATCACAACACATATAACACCAGATTTAACATGGAAACCCAAATAGGGAAAAACCACTATGGGATTTCGGACCCACTAAGAAATATACCCTTCTAGAGTATGCTCGGTTAAAAGCAAATCTTGTTAAAGATTACAAACACATTGCTAGATGTGACCCGGTTAAGGGATTTCCCTCAGACTTGTTAGAGTCTTGCACTTTGTTAGAAGTGACCTTGTCAAAGGATTTCAAACACTCATTTAGAATGTTACCTTGCTAGAGGGTTTACAAATAAGACTGTTAGGTCCACTCGGTTAAGAGATTTCCTGTCACTTAAAAAACAAATAATAGTAATAAATTATATCTGTAACTTCACATCTGAAATGCTAAAGCAGATTCTATTTGTTCAAAACAATCTTGTCATAAGACTTATCTAGTCTCTTGTTGGGCTTGCTGGGCTTCTCAATCTATTCTTCAATAACATCTTCAAGCTTTTGAGCTCAGTAAACAATCTTGTAGCATCACTATGCATACATTTGCCCGCATCCATTGTTTATCAACAATTCCTTATTGATAAACAATGTCTAACCGCTTAATCTCCTTGATCACATTTCCCATGATCAATCTTAGCCATCAGATCATCAAACTTGACTAGGTTCAATGTATCCTTCGATCTGAAAATATTTTACCTCGCCTTGGAACTTGCATTCCTTCCTAGGAACTTGTGCTAGGTTATTGTGATTCAATCTATGCTATAGATCCTTAACAAAAACTTCATGTGTGACATACCAATCATTTATTCATCTCCAGCTCATCAGCATCCTTCATTAAATAATGCTTTTATCCATCCAATGCGATCTATTATAACTTGGTTGTTACTCGGTTAATACTGAACTTCACTCAGTAGACATTCTGCCTTCTTTAACCAATATCGATAACCTTAGGGTTTACCGACTAGGTACCTTAGGGTTTATCGACTAGGTTCTTTGCTCGGTGACATAGTATAGTATTAAACTTATAATCAACAACATGTGTAGGATATCAAAACATTCAAAACAACATGATCTCATCATTGTCTAACTCGGTAATAGTTGCCCATTGAATAATTTATTTCTCCTCTTTATTATCACATTCTTTCTGTGTCACTTACCGACCTCTTAATACTCATCAATACATACTTCTCAAGATATGGCAACATCATACTGAATCAAAGAATCAATTTCTTGACATCAATGACAAAACAATATTATTAAGACAGTAATCATCCTTCTTCAGTTATATCAACAATCTCCAACAACCTTCTCAATATCCTTATTGAAATGCCAACAATCTCCTTTCTATTGTAATGCCAACACCTATATCTGATTGTGATTCAGTTTATGGCTCTTGAATCAATACAAAGTCTCCATTTTCCATCCTTTTGGGGTTCTAGGATAGTGGGTACAACACATGAGCTGAAACTCTTTCTGACAAGGCCTTTATCTAACAATTCTTGCACTTGTTTTGAAATCTCCTCATTTTGGGTTGGTATCATTTTGTAGGAAGCCTTATTAGGTAGTGTAGCTCCTAGTAATAGGTATATATGATGGCTTACATCTCTGATTGGAGGTAGGGAGTTAGGTAATTCTTCTACTACAATGCCCTTGTACCTCTCTAGCAAGTTTTGAACTTCACTAGGTAGGGCTTCTCCTTTAGTTTTGAGTAAATCTGACCTATCTTTTTGCTTCACAATCAAGGCAAATCCTAGGCCCCCTTCCTCTTTTAAGGTCTAAAAAAAATCCTTTTCTCCTACCACCATGACACTAGAACCCACCTTTTTCTCCACACCTTCATCCGGTAAAGGGGTCAAGCTAAAAGACTCACCATTGTTTGTTATGGTATAGGTGTTTTTCTGCCCATCATGTTCAGCATTGAGATTATACTTCCATGGACGTCATAGAAGCATATGACAAATATCTATCAGGATCACATCACATAGGAATCTATCCCTATACCCACCTATTTGGAATTCTACCCAAGATTGTTCATTCACAAGAACTTGTTAGCCGTTACTCAACCAAGATACCTTATAAGGGGTAAGATGAGGGATTCTCTTCAATCCTAACTTCTCAACCATTTCTAATGACACGAAGTTATCTGTGGGCCCTGAATCAATTATGACTTTACATACCTTCCCCCTAAATTTGCAAGAGGTTCTAAAAAGTAAATTCCTTTGTGGTGGTTCCTTGGTACTTGGCACCTTCAAGAGAGTTATAATCATCATTAGGCTCTCTCCAAACTCTGAATCTACAGGCTTAGGAGGTGTGTTGACACTTTGGCAATCCTCCTATTGTATTAGTTGGTTTCTCCTCTCTCCTCCATGAGAACTAGAGGCTTGCTTCTTTGGGTATTTGAAGGTCATACGTCCCACTTGGTTACAGTTGTAGCATCTTCCTATGAAGGTGCTTGAACCTCTTCCTAATCTACTGAACCTTCCTTTTCCATTTGGTCTCGTTCCTCTAAAACTTCCTCTACTAATTGAGTTTCCAATTTGTTCACCGTGACTAGATTCACCTTGTTGTCTATGGGACTGACTTATGCCCCCAAAGGATCCTCTTCCCCTAAAGTTTCTACCTCTTCCTCAACTTTGTTGATCACTCTTCCTCTTCGACTTCTCTTCTACACTTAATACTACTTGGAAACATTCATCCATGGTCTTAGGGACTAGGAGGTTGATTTCATCTTCGATATTTAGCCTTAATCCATTAAGGTACCTAGCCACCTTCTCCCTTTCATTCTCCACATGTCCAGACCTCAAGTTGAGTTTGTGAAACTCCTCAGTGTAGGCAGCCACGTCCAAATATTTTTGTTTCATGTTTTGCATTCTTTTGAATACTTAAACCTCATAATCAGTAGGTAGGAATTTTCCTTTCAGTTTTTTACCATCCTATCCCATGAATTGATCATGGATTTGTTTTTCTTCACCCTTTCTCCTTCGGTGTAGTTCCACCAAACCAAGGTAGAACCCTTCAACTTTGTTTTGGCAAACTTCACCTTCTTGTCTTCAGGTACCTCCTTATACTCAAAGTAATTGTTCAAACCATAAATATACTATATTAATTACTTAACATCTATCTTTCCTCCATACATAGGAAGCTCAATTTTCACATCAGTGGCATCCCCTTTTACTGATTTCAAAGCATTGATGAACCTTCTTTCTTCAGGAGGGATCTCCTCTTCCTGAGGTCTTGCAGGAGGGGTCTCACCTTCACCTTATCCTCCTTCTTCTTCTTCGGGGTCACTATCACTCTCTTCACCCCTATCTCTCCTTCTTTCCCTGGATTTGAATGCTTCAATTTCATCTTCTAGTGCCTTTATCCTCTTGGCCATCATTGACCCAACTTTAGGAGGCATCTCTACCACGCTTCAACTTCTTCACAAACTTCTCCTTCACACTTATCAGACCATTTGGATCTGATACCACTTTAATGTAGAGGGATTGAGGGGTTAATAAATCACCAAGGTTGTGGTTTCAATATTCAAACTCAAGGTTACACATTAGGTTGCTCAACCCAAGGTTCTCAACTTTTGACTAAGCCTCACAACGTGGCAACTTGAGACAACACAACAAAAAAACTTGCAAGCTTAGGGGCAGGAATCCCATAATTTCCAAAAACTCAAATGGACTCACATAAACCCAAATTACCTTTGACACAAGCCCTTTTAGGCTATTCCACACCATTGGCTCTCTAGGGGTGACTAGGTCCTAGTAGCCCTACTCAGAGAGATTTTTGGCCATATCTTTTGAAAAACTGACCCTAGGCACAAAACAATACTACTTCCAGACACCCTTTTGGTATTTCTCAAAACATATGTGAAAATCAGAGTATGGTGTTTTGGACCAAAGTGACCAAAAATTGATTGTTACAATCCTCCAAGAGCCTTATTAGGTCTCTAATTGCATTATAGGTACCCCATAGACACTTCACCAACTTGCACAACCAAGATGGAATGCAAAGAAATATCAAATATTAAAGTATTTAATAAGCCTTAAGGCTCTCCCACTTGTTTTGGTACCAAAACTTTCAACACTTCTTCCAACCCTGTCCAACCAACTTAACACATGAGGATGTTAAGCCCTCAAGCACTCAAATCATCCTCCAAACTTGTCCTTTGTAAATTCTGACCAAAACCCATCTGGAGCACTGATACACCTACCATTACACCAAGTCTTGAGTTAATCCACTAATGGAATGGCTAGTTATGCATTATTCTTCTTTAAAACCCCAACACCTAGGGTTTCAGTCCAGTTTTGAGAAATTGGCTTATAGAATGATCTAAACACATGAAAACAAACAAAACTAGTCTCAAATGAAAGGTAACTCAAAAAAAATTCCAATTAATCCACTTACACATTCTAGAGCGACCATACATAGAAGTTATGAGGGAAATAGCAACATTTTTGCAAAAATTACAAAGAAATTGTCTTTCAATTCATTCAATATGATGAGTTCTTTGTACAAACAGACCATCCAACCCCTCCTCAACATTTGAGGGGTCTATTTAACCTCCAAAACCAACAAATATAACCATATTTTGAATTGGTTAGTTGTTTAACCACCTTTGACGTGTTATGCTGCAACGTTTACAACTTTTGCTCATTTTGCACAAATGACTCAAATATCACTTAAAAACCTTGCAAACATGTGGAATAGGACCAAACAACATCAAATACTTCATTGTTTCTCCCTAAACACACATTGGGAGGTGGTTGACCAAGTTTGACCAATGTGGTTCTTATTAGCCACATACAAGCAATTGGCATCAATGCCTTACAAGGTGACTTCAAATGACTTCAAAATATTTCAAGATGGTCCTCAAGACCTTATTACATCCCAAATGAACAAAGAAAAATGACAACAAATGAAAAACTCTTGATAGGCCCCTTGGACCCATAGGTGCCCCTGCACCACATCTAGGTCCACTTGTGCATATGTGTCCTTAGGTATCATCCTTTGCGTTATTTAGTCATGTATTGTCAAGATCGTATCCCATTAGCTAGTTCTTCATCAATCATCCTTGAGCATCTTTGTCATCATGATTGTATCAGGTACCTTTTGTCATCTAATCTCTTCGATCCTTATCCAATCATCAGTCTACTTTAGACAACATCAAATCTCATCTGTCAATTATCCTTTTGGAAAAATATAATTTGAGACACTCAAGTTGGATTTAATTTCTTTTTTATCTTTTTTATTTATTTATTTGAGCTTTGTTGTTTTGTCTCCTCACAGTAGTCACAACCCTTTATATCATGGTGTTTTGTGACTAACAAAACTTGGGGCATGGTCTTTGTTTCTTTTTGCTTGCATATATTTTCTTGATGTGTCCCATGTTGTTCCCTCATGAGGTCTTGGCTATCTCATGTTACATTGGGGCAATATCTTTTCTTGTGTTTTTTCTAGCATCATTTCCCACAAAGTTCTCTATAACTCTATGTGGTGCTAGGCTAACCTTTTTGTGTTTATTTATTGAGCCATTCCATGCATTGGATATGAAATCACCTTGGTTCCTTGTACCCTGGTGCATCATATACAATGCTAAATCAAAATAAGTGCTCATTGCATGCTAACCCATTTCCAAGGGTGTTCACACTCCATGACCATTTTCTACATACATTCGTTGCATTTGCATTCACTCCTCTTTCCTATCTATTTTCTCTTTTATGCTCCATTTTGTGTTGTCTTTAATCCTATCTAGTAGGGTAATGATTCTTTTGAGACATCACATAGTCTTCCATTTCAAGTGCACCCTCTCAAAGGGGCATCGCTAACCCGTCCTTCATCTATCATCAATTTAGCTTGGGCAATTTTTCTCTCTCTATTCTTTGAGTTGCTAGTGTCTTTTGGTCTTCACATTGATGCTACTTTATCCCCATTACGAAGAGGGGCAAAATGTAGACACCTAAATTTGATTAATTTAATTAATTGAATTCATCTATCCCGAATGCCTTTAAGTAAATAATTACACATTATTTAATAAATTTATGTTCCTCCTAGCTAATTAATTTTATTAATTACGCTATAGTCCCCTTTTAATTAATTATTTAACAATCATAAATCAATCAAATAATTAAATTTAATTCCTTCCTACATTAAATAAATCAAATACATAATTTGACTATTTAATTCATTATGTCCTTTCCTTCTAATATTCCTTAGTGAATTAATTAATTCTATTTCTCCCACACACCTCATAACTCTAACCCTCATCTAACCCTTCCTCTAAACCTTAACCCACCTAGCTAACCATAGGTTTTAGTCAACCTTATCCTCTTCTCCTCACCATATGTGTGCACAGTCCAAAATATCTTAAATTTCCTAACATTTGGGGGAATTTCCTAAAATTTGGGGAAATATACTAATTATTTTGAAATTTAGAAATCTTCATATTTGGAATGGAACCTTCCTATTTGGGTGTCTCTCTCCCAAATAGGAATGTGTATTCAAGGACACACATCATTCCTAACCATGATAGTTGTCCTTCCCAAGGACACATATCATTTCCATCCATGACACTTGTCCTTCTCAGGGACAAGTGCCTCATTTTTCATCTCCCCTCTTCCCCTATCCTAGCCTATTTAATCCCTTCATTTTCCTTCACAATTCATTCACTTTAATTTTCATACCATCATAATGCCAAATTTTTTACTCATCCTTTACACATCCATATCCATTTAGCATCCATTTTGTATCCCATTTAGCATAATCCTCATCTTGCGTCAAACATCATGGAGCAAAATCGAGCATCAACAACATAGCAAGCACATCAAACCAGAAGACAATCAAATAAAGGGTTTCAAGAGAGTTTACATTTCAATTGTTTACCATTTCTTTTGAAATTCTCATTTAGTGTCTTTATCATTAGTGTGGTTGATTGTTAGTGTGTTTTTAGATGTTTAGTTTAGCATTTTAATCTTCTTTATCTTGCACTCACACTTTTCTGCATACACGTGTTAATTGGATATTTTGTTAGTGTTCATGTCTAGAAAATGTTACTGGCATTGTTTATTATGGTTATCTTATTTGGATATAGTTTTGATATCATGGATATGATTGTTCTGTGGTCTAAAATATCTTTGTGTTCTTCACATGTTGTGGCATTGATTCATTGTCGATCATGATATTCTATGTTAGACCTATCCTTAGGTTCAAATGTGATTGGTCCCATCATAGCATGTGGAGATCCGGATTTGATTTATTTACATTAGAGAGTATGTTTTAACCGTTAATTTATTATATGGATGTGTGGCATGTTGGATATATTTTGGTGATTGTGGATTGGTGAATAGATCTTTGGAAGATGTGTTTTGGTCCCCTCTTTCTCCTAGAGTGGATCAGTGTGTTTATTTTTTGTCCAAAAGGTATATTTTGGTTCAGGCCAACTTGGTTTAAGCTTTGATGATTTATCTTGTATATAAGGAATGTGTATGATTGAGTTGTGTGTAAGAGAAAAGAGTATGGAAGTGTGATGAGGTGTGGAGTGTAGATAGCCAGTGAGGTTAAATAAAGTGCAAAGAAGAAGAGTTGTGTTCGAATGATATGCAAGATATGTTAAGACTATGGCAAAGATATGAGACAAAGTGTTGGAAATTGAGGTTTGAGTTGTGTGTGTGTTGATTAATGTTGGTCACTTGATGCAAAGTTCAAGGGCAACTTCATAATCAAGAGATGCTTCTTTTCATATCATTTTTGTATCCTGCCTTATTGTAGTTAGCATTAGGTTTTGCAATTCCTCTTTTGTATCTTGGACCATGAATAGTTAACCTTGGTTTGCAAGTCTAGAGCAATGAGCTCTTTTCTTTGTAATGTATATATTTTGTGGGTAGGTGCTCAACATGATTTTTCCTTGTTTGGGTTTTCCACGTAGAAAATCTTGGTGTTCATGTGTTGGATGTGTGTTGTTTAATTTTTTATGTGTTGCATTAATTTTTGTTTTGGACTAATTCACCCCCACTCTCAGTCCTGCCTTGGGTTCACCAACTGGTATCAAAGCAGGGTTCATGTTGAGTAAGCTTAACCACTTGAGGTAGATCTGATGTGGCGTAGGATGTGCATTACAAAGTTATGATCTTTGATAGTACAAAATTTCCATAATGGAAGGAGATAATGAAGTGCATTTGGAGACACTGCATAATGGAATTTGGGAAATCATTTTGACCAGATATACATCTTTGTAGGGTGGTGCTTAGACCCAAATGAGATAAATGTGAAGGAGACTAATGTGAAGGATAGAGCTATAATCTTCAGTTGTATAAGTGATTCGGTTTTCAAAAGGGTAAATGGATCAAAGGAAGCTAAAGTTGTATGGAACACATTGTGCTTGGAATATGAAGGAGATCCAAAGACAAAGCAGGCTAGGCTGATGAATCTAAAGCAAAAGTATGAGTATCTAAGAATTCTAGAAGATGAAAGTATTGAGAACTATATTCATAGAGTGACCGATCTTGTTGATGGCATTAAAGGTTCTGGTAGACATTTGGAGGAATGTGATGTTATTCATAAGATCTTGCTAACTTTTCCTAAAGCCTAGAAGCCACAAAGATGTGTTATACAAAAGAGAAATTATTTGAGTAAGTATACCATTGATCAACTTATTGGTACCTTAGCATCCTTTGAGATTTCAAAAATGGAGGAAGAGAAAAGAGAAAACAAACAAGCAACATTTAATGTTTTAGGACATGATGATTTGGAATGCAATAGAGATCTAGATGAAGCTAAAGAAAATTTAGTAAGAAGATTGCAGTAAGGCACTAGAAAATACAAAGGTAAGTTACCTCTAAAATATTTTTCTTGCGGTAGAATTGTGAATTATGCTTCTAATTGTACTTACATAGAAGACTATAAGAGACTGGATGATGATGAGAAGAAAAACAAGTTTAAAAGACACAACTTTAATAGAAGAGAGAAGGGGGGCTTATGTTCTCTTAAGGAACATACATCTGAAGTTGAAGTTGATGATGACTTGAATGAAGAATCCTTGCTTCTAGCAATTGAAAATAAGGAGGACACTTTAAATAAACCAAAAGAAGAGAGAACAACTAAGACTTCATTGCATGCTAAGATAGAACCGAATACATGGATTATAGACTTTGGATGTTCAAATCATATGACCAATGATAATGGTAGGTTTATTAATCTCAAGAAGTGTGATGGAGGATCAATGAAGTTTCCCAAAGAAAATGGTGTAGCTATTTGAGGTATTCAAAGTGTTTCTATTGATGGTAAGCATAAAACTAATGATGTTTATTATGTTAAAGGATTAAGACAAAGTTTGTTAAGTGTTAGTCAGATGTGTAGAAAATGCTATGAAGTGTTGTTTAGTAGCACCGGATGTGTGATAAAAAAAAGTGAAGACTGGTAAAAGAGTTGTAGAAGGAGTTAGAATTGGTGAAAATGTATACTATATCAAGGATAGAAACGAGAGTAAATGTTTCTGGCATAGAAGATTCAGATTGTTCCAGCAATTACAAAAAAGGTAAATGATCCAGAAGAAAGTAAAGAGAAGGAAAAAAATGATGAAGAAGAAGAAGAGGAAGATTCAGTGAAAGTTCCTACTAAATATGTTTAGAAGAATCATTCAAAAAATTAGATAATTCGAGACAAGACAAAGGGTGTTTAGGCAAGAAGGAAGATTCTAGAACCTAAAAAAAGGCCAATTATTGTTTTCTAACTATGACTGAGCCGAAGGCTTGTGAGGAGGCAAGTAAGGATGAAATTTGGGTAAAAGCAATGGAAGAAGAATTAAACCAAATCTAGAAGAACAAGACTTAATGTGATGCTAAAAATGTGGTATATAAGAGGCATACACTTATAATGAGACAATAAAATGTAATTGAAAAGCTTAATTGAAAACTAGATTAGAAATGCAAACCATAAGCCTTCCTTGAAATGTCCCATTTTCCTCTATTCTTGAGGACCTTGAAGATGTTGGATTGATGGGCTCTCAGTGGAGCAATGACCTCCAAAGTGACAACTCAAGAGTTGAGTAGCTATTTGATCATGATTGACTATAGAGATGATATGAAATGCATGATTTAAGAAACTAGATTAACATGCTATGATTAATCCAAAATCTAATTACTAGATAGTTGAAGTGCAAAATGCCTATAGTAATGATGCCTAAATTGATATGAGATGGGATCCTTATTTCTCCAAAATCAGGGATATTTATAGGAATTCCAAGGCCAAAGCTGAGGTGGCAGGAATCGACAGTCCAGATCTAATTTGAAGATATCAAGGGCCAAGATTGAGGAAGTTGGAGAAGAGGTTGGAGGAAGGGACACTTGTCATCTCTGTGGTGACAAGTGTCAAGGAGCCTTGCTCATGAGAGGGCAAGTGTCCAAGGGAGAAGACATGTGGCAAAAGTGCCATGTGTCTCAAGGGAAGAATATCCACACCATAGGAGGTTAGGATAAGGAGGTTAGAATGTGCAAGACAAGATAGGGTTAGTTAGACCCAAGATTAGATTGAATGGGTTAATTTAGGGGATGGTTAGGTTAGGTGGTTAAAGTTAGGAGCCATGTGCTCATTTGAATTTAGAAATTCAAATAATTGGAAAATGATAATTAATCTCAACAAAATTGAGTTTGTTAATCTTAATTAGGGATTAGAAGAATTGATTAATATGGGGAGACATTAATTAATTTAGAATTAATTAACCAAAGGGGGATATGAAATGAACTATATAAATAAATCATTTAGATTTATTTACTAGTAGATAAATAGAGAAATTAATTAAATTGCTTGTGAATTCAATTAATTAGGAAAGGGAATTAATCAAATAACTGTGTATTTAATTAACTATCTTCAGACCATTTTTAGGTGTATACATTTTGCCCCTCTTTGAAGCGATGTGTGACAACGCGTTGGTTCAAAGAAAACTCAATTGATGATGTTGTTGATATCGATTTTGATAGGATGCAGATTCAATCTTGATTTGATGCGGATTTGGTTTCGATATGATACTGATTTGATTTGGAGATGATAAATCTCGATATGATGCTATTTCGATCTTGGAGATGATAAATCTCGATATGATGCGGTTTCGATTTTGGAGATGATAAATCTCGATATGATGCCCGAGATGCTGATTGATAAATATTAACACAAGGATGCCCCCTCGGGAGATTGATTTTTTTGAAATTTTTGAAATTTTTGAAATTTGTAGATTTTTAATGATTTTTTGATTTTTAGAGTCAATCCGATTCATTTCTCGATAAGAAATTTGAAAACACTACCCTGCCCAGCTGATTAGTTGATTAGATGATTTTAAAAAGGTGAATTCCTTTTACCACTCCTCATTTGTGCATTGCAGTTGTTGGAGAAAATTTGCTCTGGAGAAAGGAAATGGCAATCCCATACCACCAGCATAGGTTCGAGCGAGTTCGGCGATATGAGCGTCCTCCGGCATACGGTCCATTGGTACGTACTTCGAGACAACCCAACTTTGTTAATTTTTGAAAAATTTAGCTATTTGCATAAAAAATCATTTTTTAGTGCTTTCGCCAGATGGGTTGGGGAAACAAATTATATTTGTGAGATGGGTTTTTCGATTCATAAAATGGGTTTTTCTAGATTTTCAAAAAATTTCCAATTTGCATCCCCAAAAAAAATAATTTTACATGCATTTAAAAAAAAAATACATCTAAATTTATTTTTGAATTTTTGGCATTTTGGGGGGGAAAAGGGTGGTGGTGGAGGAGGGTGGTGACCACCACTAGTGCCACCACGGGCATCGTAGGAAGCGCCATCAGCGCACTGCGAGCGTCGCCGGCACCGCGAGTGCCACCATTGGCGCTGTCGGCGTTGTGGGAGGTGCTGTGGGCGCCACCGCAGGCGCCTTCGGCACTGCGAGTGACGTCTTCGGCGCCATCGCAGGCGGTGCTTTGGGCACCACCACGGGGGGAAGTTTGTGTTTTTTTTTTTTTGCAGATTTTTTATTTTTTCGATATTGATGATTTTTGATGATTTTTGGAAATTTTTTATTTTTGACGATTTTTGGAAATTTTTGCGAGTTTTGACTTCTTTCGATTATTCGATTTGGGTGATTTTGAGAAAATGATTTGATTTGTCAATTGGTTGAATTTGTTGTCAATTTGATTTGATTTTTGATGGGTAAGATTTGATTAGCTATCTAATTGATAAAATTAGATGCTCCTGATTGATAAATTTCATGATCAGTTCTGATTATCTCGATGCATGCGCGAGATGAGATAAGTTTGATAATGGCCTCATGATAGATGAGTGTCATTGATAGGAGCCCAACAAGATTTGATAAAAATCTCAATTGAGAAAAAAAGACTGATAGATTGATTGATTTGATAGATAGATAAATCAAGAAACTGATATGATGAGATGATTTGATTGCAGGAGCACTTTATCATTTTTTAGTCTCGAAAGTGTTTCTCGAAGATATGGATATTGATACCCCATCTTAGCCAGGTGGAGCGAGACCATATTGGCAGGTGTGGTTTATCTTCCCTTCTTGACATGTCCTGGCCTTTGATAAACCAGGGATTACTAATAGCTTTAGCAAAGCATTGGCATAGTGAGCATAACACGTTTCATTTGCCAACGGGAGAGATTACGATGACACCCGAGGATTTCTACCGGATTCTACGCATCCCTGTGATGGGTGATCTAGTATATTATGATCTCAGTGAGTGGGGTGGGACATAGGCACTTTGCTGAGTGTTTGAGGATGACGAGATAGGCAGGTATGATATTGTGTGGCAGGAGATGCTAGAGCTAGGATATGCCACATTACCAACTGTGCTTGCCGGATTTATTGGAGGCTTCCTTTGTCCTGATCACAGGTCAAAGGGATTATCTGTTGAATGGGGTCATCTTCTTGAGCATATGGTGACAGAGGGGACCTGCTTTTCATGGGGGTCATGTATGTTGGCGCATTTATATCATGAATTGCACCGAGTTGTGTATCAGGGATCAGCTGTGTTATCAGCAGGGGTGACCATGCTTCAGATATGGGCCTGGGAGCATCTACCTATCACACGACCATTGGCTGATAGAGATAGACCTATAGGAAGGCCTTATGCTGAGGGGTATCTAGGTATTATTGTCCAGCAAAAGCTGGGCAAATTAGAGTACTGACAACGGACCTTGGATAATCTAGATACTATGATATGGAGACCTTACAAAGATTGTGAGATTTGGCCTGAGGATCTAGTGGAGATGCCATATGTATTCATGACACGATATTTGATTGGATAGACACCCTATGTCATCGAGCGATTCCTTTGTACAAGGGTGTTCAGACAGTATGGTAGGATACAGGGGATGCCACAGGGTACAACTCATTATGCTCGTCGGAGATTGGATGTGGCTACTTGGGGGCCTTCTATTTCATATGACCATGCATGCGCAGAGTATCAATCATTGGAGCCAGTTGACTGGGATTATCTTCCAGGTGTGATAGATAGCGGGATGACACATGAGTACATTGTGCATTGTACTATACACAGGTTTCCGACGCTAACACATCCAGATGAGCCAGAGCCAGTCTTAGATGAGGATGATGAGAGGCTACGACGCAGAGCTCCTAGACGATGGAGGGATGGTGGGGGGAGAGATGGTGGAGGCTGAGATGATAGCGGAGATGGAGATAGATATGGAGAAGATGCAGGAGATCATGGTGATGGAGGAGATGATGATGGGGGTGATGATGATGGGGGAGATGGTCGAGCAGTGGCAGCAATAGCAGTAGGCACATCAGGAGCTAGCAGTTCTAGATCTGCTAGAGATGTGTATACAGATTGGATGGCCCAAGTGGTCAGACATAGGAGATCAGTTCCTGGGGATCAGGGGCATCAGGTCCCAGAGCAAGAGGTTCCCTTGGTTGAGCAGGTACCTATGATAGTATCATGGTCTGAGTAGCCATAGGCAGAGGCACCTCGACGGATCCTCATTAGGATGTCATCTCATCAGCAGCAGGCTCAGATTACGGACTTACAGGCTCAGGTTCAGCAGCTAGAGACTCGATTAGTAGAGAGAGACTCTCAGATGGCTCAGATGGCTTCTCTCATAGTCAAGAGAGACGCAGCTATGGATAGGTGTTATCAGGCCGAGACATAGGTATAGTTGTCAGGAGGGTCTACTTCAGGGAAGACTGCCCTAAAGATGATGGCCAGGGGATCTGAGAGGCTGAGTATTACAGGACCTTATACTTTACTGTTGTTCCTATTGATCGAAGGGCTTCAAGATTTCACAGTTGAGCAGGAGATCGGGAAAAAGCCAGACTAAGAGTCGAGGAGTGATAGGGCCTCTTCAGAGAGCTCCCCCAGGTGGGGACTCAGATACAGGGGTACTAGCTAGTGCTACTCTACCTGTCACATTAGGACAGAGTTCTGCTCTGCATCGTAGTGGTCACACTGATATGGGACATTCATCTATTTATGTACACACCTTTTTGTGATGAGATATTGATGATTCCTGTGATGTTTATTTGTGATGTCTCATATATTTTGTGATATCATTGTACCTTGGACATTGATTTTGTTTTGATGATATGATATGCAGTCGATCCTATTTGCTCTACATGACCTATGAGATGATGGATGTATTCTATTTGATATATGATTATGATGTGCAGTTACTTTCATGATGTATGCTTGATGTATGCTTTAATTTCTATATGCTTATGAATTCTAGATGATGGATATATGATGATGCATTATTTACATGATGTATGCAAATGCGAATATGTATGGTGATGTTTATAATTGTTACGTGATACAATGTGCAATGCAATGCTTTCTATGTTTATGATATTTTTATGATTTTCTCATGCATGTTAATATGAGATGGATGCAATGCAATGCAATGGTGTTATTTTATATGATTTGAGATTTGATGAATGCCATGCAATGATCTTACTAAATGAATGAATGATTTGATGCTTTTTATGAATGATGCCTTGGTATGCAATGGTTACATGAGATGAACTAACTTATCATGCAAGATGAATGAATTAATTATTTTTGTTATTGTCCAATGTACTCAATCATGTAAATAAGAGAGATAACACCATGTTAGTTCTGGCCTTGGAAAAGATGAGCATTGTGATCCCATGTAGAATGAAATGCAAATCTATCTTAAAATGCAAATGCAAAACATGAAATGCAATGCGGTGATCGGACCGGTCATGGAGTCATTGCTTTGTTTCATCATTGAGCCTTTAAAATGTGGGAAGTGAGTGCAAACATCCATGGTATAATTGAACCATGATGACATGAGCACTACTTTCCTGGGTTTTGATATTGCAAGTTAGCACAATCATCGAGGTATAATTGAACCAAGATGACTAGAGTGTTGCTTGTGTAAAACAGGTAGTATTAACCATTTCTAAATGCAAGTCCAAAATGTCTTCCATGATGCTCTGATGATCATTTCCTTGGACAAATTTGCACATATTAATGATTAATTTACAGACAGTAGACAAGAAAAATATCATGTTCCTTCCTCGTTCCTCTAGTCAAAGACATCCCGGAGTTACTCAGAAATCATGATAGTGAAAATCAAAATAAAATAGTTGAACCATTATTGCCAAAGTGTTAAAATCATGAGTCAAGATATATCATCCATTGATATGTGATAGTTAATGGTTGACAATGTGATCTTATGTTCAATGTTGGATGTATCTCAGTTTTTCGCTTGACAAATGTTGTCTAACTGTTGTTCTACCTGCTTTGATTAAGCTCAAAATGATCACAACTTTTTGCCCCCAACCAGGTTCAAGATTTTGCCCCCAGCCTAGAAACAAACCTTATTATGATATAGTCAATGATCCAAACCATGACGAGAAATCACCTGGGATGCCTACGTATGTACAAAGGCTTTATGATGGATATGAACAACACTGATGGAAAAGAATGCAAGTGGAAGAATGTGTGAACCAATAGATGGAAGAGCTAGCCGACAGATAGCGCCTGTTTGCCAGGTTTTCACCATCTGTTTTATTGCACTTTTTCTCATATTTGATTTTTTTTATTATTTTCTGCTTTTTCACTGTTTTAGGATTTTTCAGACATAAAACTTCTTCAGATGCATGCTATTGATGGGTTCCTCAAGCTGATCTTCATCGTGTGTTGATAGCTGATATGCCCCTGACCCAAATACTGTTGTGACCACAAATGGACCTAACTAGTTTGGTTCAAATTTTCCTTTCTTTTCTCAATCTGACTGATTTCATGGATTTTCCTTTAGTACTAGTTCTCCAACTTGAAAGATTCATGGTTTGACCTTGTGATTATAACTTCGGCACATTCTTTGTTGATATACCTGTAGATGATCAAAGGCATTTTGTCTTTGTTCATGGATCAGTTCTAACTCGTGCAGTCTAGATACTCGTTGTTCTTCATCTGGGATAAGTCCTTTTAGTGATACACGTAGAGAGGGTATCTCTACTTTGATTGGCAATATGGATTATGATCCATATACCAGACAGAAAGGTGTGGCACCCGTCGATGTGTGGATACTGGTGCAGTAGGCCCAAAGAGCAGGGTTTAATTGAATATGTCAATCTTTCCCAACATCGTTCACTGTCTATTTAAGGATTTTCAAAATAGTTTTGTTAGATGCTTCCGCCTGCCCATTTCCCTGTGGATAATATGGTGTGGAGAATCTATGTTGGATTTTGAAATTATCACATAACTCTTGTACATCCTGATTCTTAAATGGTCGCCCATAATCAGTGATAATGGTCATTGGTATTCCATAGCGACAGATGATGTAATTCAAGATGAATGCAGCAATTTGTTTTCCTGTGATATTTGTGAGAGGTACTGCCTCGATCCATTTTGTAAAATATTATGTAGCTACAAGGATGAATTTGTGACCATTATATGAAGAAGGATTTACCCCATTGACAGAAAGGCCAAGATGTTGCCAAAGCATGAAGTTCTTGTGCCGGTGCATGAATCAAATTCCCATGGATCTGACATTGTTTGCACATTCTAGCTATCTGAAAAGAATCTCGTTCCATGGTCGGCCAATAATAGCCCAAGCATATGAGATTTTTTGAAAGGGTAAGACCACTTGAATGAGTGCTACAGATGTCGTTATGGACTTCCTTTAAGGCCTTCTCAGATTCTTCTTGTTCGAGACATCTTAAAAGAGTACCGTCTAGACCTCGTTTAAATAGGGTATCCACGACAAGAGTATAATGAGAGGATTGGCAAATAAAGTTTCTCTTTTGATTTTTCAATAAGTTAGGAGGTAAGATGTTATCTTTCAGGTATTTGTAAGTTTGGCCATAGTGGGAGGAATCATGTCCAATAATTTGACAGATGGTTTGGGAATCAGGACAATTATGAGAAGGGTAAAACAACTTTTCAACCAGGAATTCATAACGCTCTTGATTTTCATGTGTTTGTAATAGAGAAGAAAGTGTTGCCATGGCATCTGCTGCTTTGTTATCATTTGTTGGAATTTGTTCAAAAGTGATTTCAACAAAATATTTCTTGAAGTCATCCACCATCTTTTTGTAAGGCATGAGTTTGTCATCTTTTGTTTGATAGTCATCATTAATTTAATTGACGACGAGCTGAGAGTCTCCAAAGACCTGAAGTTGTGTAATGTTCCATTCTACAGCCATTTTGATACCTGTAACCAAAGCTTCATACTCTGTAGTGTTGTTGGTGCATGGGAAGCTTAATTTGTATGCTTTCGGAATTGTATGGCCTTATGGTGTGATGAATAGAATACCTACTCCTGATCCATGTTGTGTTCTATTATTGATGTCTGCTCCTAGACTAATATTTGGGTGATGTATTGTAAGATACGGATCAAACCCTGGAATGTCTGTAAATGACTAGGTAAAATTGATTTGCCACTTTTTAATGAGTTCCAAATATTTTTGCCTTGCTAGTTCTGATAGAGAAGTTGCTGGATATAGATCAGTTGTGCCAGTGATAACTATCTATGCTAGTTCTACTAGGATAGATAACTTCTCTTGATAACATTCAGGTAAGGTGTCAAATCTCCCATCTTCCAGTGCCTCAACGAGGTTTTCACTGTTAGATGCATCCTTTATTTTTACTTTTTCCCAATATAATGTTGCCAAGAAATGGTTGTCAGCATTAGACTTGATATTGTTTTCTTTATTTTTACTTTTGCGACTAGGAGATTTGACACCCATTTGACTTGAAGATACGTTTCTGAAATTCCTGGTGAGTGTTGTTGTAGGTTTGATTTCATTAAGATATAAAGATATGGCATGGTCATTAGGAAAGGTATCCATGGTGGTATGTCCTTCATTTTCCCAGTCCATAGGTTCAGGATGAATTAAGGATAAAGGATCCTCATGTTGGATTATGTCAAAGATATTAGGGGTTGTGATAGAGATGTCAAGGCTTTCAGTATGTATTTCCATGTCTAGAATGATACTCTCATCAGAATGACCTCGCGCAAGAAGCTCCTGATCATCCTCGATTAAGTCCAAGTCAACTGAATGTGATCCCGATTCAAGTGGACTAGTTCCTAATGTTTGTCCTGCATACATGTGAACTACATTAACACCTACATCTGCTTCTTCCCTTTCAATTTCAAGTTTCTCTTGTTTGTTGTTCCATGATAATGAATATTCTCTATTCCCTCAATCTCTTAACTGCATTTATTTTTCCATGCTTGACAAAATTGATGCAAATGATTGTTCTTTGGATTGTGTGCTCGAATATGTTGCCTCTCTGTCATGTGACACAATGACCTCTTGATCTGACTTCAGATTATTACAACACTGCAATAGATTTGAGTCTATTGAGATAGTGATTTCCTCCCCATTGTAGGGAAACTTTAGGTATCGATGGCATGTTGATGGAATAGCTTGCATGTCATGTATCCATGGTCTTCCCAAGAGTATGTTTTATGGTAGTTCCAAATCTAGGACTTGGCATGCTGTGTTTTTCTGCAAAGGTCCCACTCTGATGGGTAATACCACAACTCCTTTAGAGGAATGCTCTTCTTCATTATGTGCTTTGATTTTGATCTTTTTTAGGGGATCAACTGCATCTTCAAAATAACCTAGAGCACAGACAAGACTCAATGAGCAATTGTTTAAGCTAGCTCCCCCATCTATTAGGACATGTTTAACGAGATTTTTATGAATGAGGACTTCAATTTGCAAGGAAGCACTATGGGGATGTTGCAAGGAATCAATGCTTGGATATGAAGTAGATGGGTTTTAAATAGGATCCTCTAAAATAGGTTTGATGGCTATTATGGATATCCCTTGGGGAACATCATCTTTGGGTGTATTGTTTAGTGAGGATGCTATGGAAGGTTTTTGCACTTTTTTAAGAAGTGTAAGAATAGATGCCTTTGGAGAGTTAACTTGCTTATGGGGGGATGAACCATTGCTAGATATAGGTGCATGATTGTGATCTTTCTCATCCAAATATTTTAAGGATCTTTTTAATAGTTGCATAAAAGAGCCACCTTTCTTTGGATATGTATTTGAATCCTTGTTAAGTTTTGACATGGTTGGATTTTGATTCTGGATTTGTTTGATTTCTCTAATATGTTGGCTTGTTATGTGTTCTTGTCTTTTGCTTTGGTCTGCCATGTTTCTATGATCTTCAGCTATTTCCAATGTTTCAGCAATCTTATGTCTCTGCGCTCTAATTAAAATGGGCATTGTGTTTGATATGTTTTTGTGAGATTTAAATCTTGCTTAATGTGTTGCAATAATTGATCGATTGTTGAGGAAATGATCTTTCAAGTGTTTGCTTGTTTGCAAGTTTTTCGATCTTAGTTTTGGAGTGCAAATTTTGTGATTTTTGATATGACCAAGTTCAATAGGAATGATATATCCTATATTAGAGAGCAAGGTTATCATGATCAAGCATTGTAGTTTCGTGATTAAAGGATGATAGATCCTGATGAGAAACTATGTTTGAATGATCAATTTATCAAAGACAATGTGATGTTGCACTTTAAGGTGTTTGATCTTTAACTTGTTTGAGGTGAATACTTGAGACTTTTCTGTGTCTTGTTCTTGAATCTGTTTTGATAGAAGATAACCTGATTGAGTGACCCAACAAGATGATCTACTCTCTATGTTTGACTGTTTGAGAAATGGGTTGTTTTTGTTTTTTGATTTTGATGCAGTTTCCCAGAAAAGCTGCTAAAATGACTAGGAACTCTACTATACTGACCAAGAACACTAGCAAACTTACCAGAAACGCTACAAAACTAACCAAAGACCAGGAATGCTGACAGACAGACCAAAAACATTGTTCTGTATCCCAGAAACACTGACAGACTAACCAGGAACGCTGCTCTGCAATACAGTGACTAAAAAGTTCAAATAATGATGTGTAGACTTTAACAAATTAAGTGTTGGAACTTAGGAGATTTCAATTTTGACTCAACTTTGTGATTTTCAGACTCAAAAAATGGATATGTAGACCTAGCAAGTACAAACTAGGAGATCTGATGTTGGAACATGAGCAATTTGATATGCAACTCACAAGAATTGTTGATTAGACCAAGGGATCTGACTTTTAGACCAAGAGAGCTACTGTTTAGACCAAGAACTCTTCTATACTGACCAAAAAATTTGCTAAACTGACTAGAAACTCTAATGTTTAGACCAAAAACTCTGATGTTTAGACCATAAACTCTAATGTGCTCAACCTTGGAGAGTTAATTTTGAAATATGATAAATTTGACATTCACACCAAGAGAACTAACGTTTGAACTGGAAATGCGACTGTTTGGACTATAGGTGTGACTGTTTGAACTGTAGATGCGACTGTTTGAATTGACAGTGCTAATGTTTGGAACCAAAAGAGTTAATGTTTGGATTGTGAATGCAACTGTTTGGATTGATAAAGCTAATGTTTGGACCAAAAGAGCTAAGGTTTGGACTATGAATGCAACTGTTTGGACTGTAGATGTGACTGTTTTGACTGAAAGAGCTAATCTGTTGTGAAACTTGTGAATTTGACCATTTGAAGTTTGATTTTCAATGTTTGTTGTATTTCAATGGATGATATCTTGACTTGACTTACAAACACAAAATTCAGATTGTATTTTTGTCCCAAAGGACACATAAAGTGTATGTTCAAGAAGCTTTAAAGAAAGCCCAAGTTTTCACGAGTTTTGAACAATTTGAAAATACATCAATCAATTTATCCTAAGGAGATCGGCTTCATTATTAGTTCTTAGCCCACAACTTGGTACCCTATCAGCTCACACAACCTTGTCACCCCCTAAAGGGCGCCCATGTTTTTGCCTTTGTGAGAGCTAGTGGAGTCTCGTTATGAGCCTAGCAATAAGGTCTCAAAAGGGGAGTTCACACATATGCTCAAGAGGGATATATGGTGAGTATCTTAAGGAGAGATTCTTCCTCCTCCATGCACTAAGAATTTGATAATGGAGGAGAGCTATTCTCGAGCACTGCTGAGTACTTGGCATTAGCCATTCCCACTTGGGTCATTCCCCTCTCACCGGCCTTAATGGCTAAGAGTTATTACTCCTCAGGAGGGCAGGCATGCTAAAGATATGCACTATTGAAAGCAAAGGATGAGTCTGGCTTTCTGATCACCTAAGAAAGGTGAGAGCATACTCGCCTATCATCAAAACACTAAGACATGTTTGTTCATTTCTATTGTAATTAGTCTATGTGCCTAATTTAACAAACATAAGTGCAAAATCCCACAGCTGCAAACAAAGTTAGTAGTTTATATTGCATTCTTTGACGATGAAATAGTTTATGACTCTGGTCTTTCATAGCGAAATAAGTACCTACAAAACCAACAATCTGCAAATTAGTTTCGGGAAAATGACAGTCCAGAATCAGAAATGAGGAATGCAACATACAATATTTGTACAATCAATAAAAAATTGAAAACGCCATCAAATTGACCAAGAACGCCATCATATGTGCCAAGAGTGCTACTCTGCACACCAAAAACGCTACTCTGCAAACCAGAAACATTGTCAAATATACTAAAAATGCTGACCAATGTACCAAAAATGCCACAATGTATACCAAAAATGCTAAAGTACAGACTGAAAACGCTAAAGTACAAAAAAATAGAGTTGAGGAATCTCCCATAAACACCATTTGAGGTGTCGAAATGCCACAATAGAGACCAAAAATGCTATTCGGGAGCCCAAGAGAGCTAATCTGTACTTCGGAAGAGCTAATCAACCTGTCAATGAAATTTCCTGCAAGCAAACTTGTTAAAGATCAAAGGGGATAGGCCCCACGGTGGGCGCCAATTAATGTGATGCTAAAAATGTATATAAGAGGCATACACATATAATGAGACAATAAAATGTAATTGAAAAGCTTAATTGAAAACTAGATTAGAAATGCAAACCATAAGCCTTCCTTGAAATGTCCCATTTTCCTCTATTCTTGAGGACCTTGAAGGTTTTGGATTGATGGGCTCTCAGTGGAGCAATGACCTCCAAAGTGACAACTCAAGAGTTGAGTAGCTATTTGATCATGATTGACTATGGAGATGATATGAAATGCATGATTTAAGAAACTAGATTAACATGCTATGATTAATCCAAAATCTAATTACTGGATAATTGAAATGCAAAATGCCTATAGTAGTGATGCCTAAATTGATATGAGATGGGATCCTTATTGCTCCAAAATGAGGGATATTTATAGGAATTCCAAGGCCAAAGCTGAGGTGGTAGGAATCGAGGGTCCAGATCTGATCTGAAGATATCAAGGGCCAAGATTGAGGAATTTGGAGAAGAGGTTGGAGGAAGGGACACTTGTCATCTCTATGGTGACAAGTGTCAAGGAGCCTTGCTCATGAGAGGGCAAGTGTCCAAGGGAGAAGACATGTGGAAAAAGTGCCATGTGTCTCAAGGGAAGAATATCCACACCATAGGAGGTTAGGATAAGGAGGTTAGAATGTGCAAGACAGGATAGGGTTAGTTAGACCCAAGATTAGATTGAATGGGTTAATTTAGGGGATGGCTAGGTTAGGTGGTTAAAGTTAGGAGCCATGTGCTCATTTGAATTTAGAAATTCAAATAATTGGAAAATGGCAATTAATCTCAACAAACTTGAGTTTGTTAATCTTAATTAGGGATTAGAAGAATTGATTAATATGGGGAGACATTAATTAATTTAGAATTAATTAACCAAAGGGGGATATGAAATGAACTATATAAATAAATCATTTAGATTTATTTACTAGTAGATGAATAAAGAAATTAATTAAATTGCTTGTGAATTCAATTAATTAGGAAGGGGAATTAATCAAATAACTATGTATTTAATTAACTATCTTCAGACCATTCTTAGGTGTATACAACATTATATTTGGAGGAGATGATAGTTTATGTAAAGATTTTTCTAAAGAGATGCAGAAAGAATTTGAAATGTCAATGATTGGTGTGTTGTTTTTCTTTCTTGGGTTGCAATTTATTCAATTGGAACATGGAATTTTTATCTCAAAGTAAGTATGTAAAGGAAATGTTGAAGAAATTTGGTTTTGATGATTGGAAATTGGTTACAAGTCCTTTAACCATTGGATGCAAGTTGAACATAATAAGTACAAGTCAATGATTGGTGGATTGTTATATTTGACTACATCCAAAACAGGTATCATGTATGGTGTTTGTCCAATAGCTAGATTTCAGGTAAATCTGAAGGTGACACATGAGCAAGTTGTGAAAATAATTTTCAGATGTTTGAAATGAACTATGGATTATGGACTTTGGTACAAAAAAGGTGGAGATTCTATGTTAAAATCCTATACTAATGTAGATTGGGCTCAGAGTGTTGATGACCGAAAGAGTACTATTGGTGGTGCATTCTTTTTAGGGGATATATTGGTCTCCAAGTTCAGTAAGAAAAAAAAGATTCAATTTCCCTATCTACTATTAAAGTAGAGTATATTGCAGTGACATCTTGTTGTACTCAGTTAATGTGGATGAGATAGACTCTTAAGTATATCAAGGTAACATAAGATGAAGAAATTCCTATTATGCCTGACAATACAAGTGCATTAAACATTTCAAAGAATCTAGTTATGCATTCAAGAACAAAGCATATTTCAATCAGATATCACTACTTAAGGGAGAAAGTTGTTGAGAAGGAAGTTAGATTGGAATACATTTCTACAAAAGAGAAAGTTGTAGATATTTTCACGAAGGCATTGGCAAAGGATACATTTGAGTTTCTTCGGGAGAAGCTTGGGGTTACTACCTCTCCTTATATCTAAGTGCTATATGGGGATGCATCTTTCGAGGAAGAGATTTCATGCCTATTTCATGTCCTGGATTAATGTTGTGACTACTCTTAGGGGGTGCAGTGGTGTGTGAAGTGTTGTTGTGACCTTTGTCCTTCATTACAAAGGGGAAGAAATTGAGTGATGTTTGGGAAGAAATAGAGAAGTCTTTGATCTTTGGAGAGAGATTGAGTAGAGATTGATAAGTAATTTTGAGATACTTCTGATATAAGGAGACTTTGTGTAGATTTAGTTTGTGGAGAGATATTGAGCAATATTTGAGTTTAGTCAAGTCAAGTATTTCCATCAATGACAAAGGGGGAAATTGTAGGAAGTATGTGTTGTTGTAGTTGTCATTGATGTCAAACTTGTTCCAGATTTGAATTGGTCTAGAATGTTTGTGGTGCAGAGATATCTTAGCGAATTGGCATTACAGGTGTTTATTGGTTGTTCCAGAAGTGTTCGCATTTGAAAAGTGTTGCTAATGTTGTTTATTATGGTTATCGTATTTGCATAGTTTTGATATCATGGATATGATTGTTCTATGGTCCACAAATATCTTTGTGTTCTCTAAGTGTTGTGACATTGATTCATTGTTGGTCATGATATTCTATGTTAGAAAAATCCTTAGGTTTGAATATGATTTGTGGGAGATTGTTTGATGTGTTATAGGTCTCACCATAGCGTGTGGACATCTAGATTTTATTTATTTGTATTAGAGAGTATGTTTTGACTATTAATTTCTTATCTGGATGTGTAGCATGTGGATATGTTGTTGGTTCTATTTCGATGATTGTGGATCAGTGAATTGATCTTTGGAAGATGTTTTTGGTCCCCTCTTTCTCCTAGAGTGGATTAACATGTGTATTTTTGGTCCAGAAGGTATATTTTGGTTCAAGCCGAATTGGTTCAAGCTTTGATGATCTATCTTGTATATAAGGAATGTGTATGATTGAGTTGTGTGTAATAGAGAAGAGTATGGAAATGTGATGAGGTGTGGAGTTTAGATAGTCAGTGAGGTTCAATAAAGTGCAAAGAAGAAGAGTTGTGTTCAAATAAAATGCAAAATGTGTTGAGACTATGGTAGAGATATGAGACAGAGCATTGGTAGTTTCTCATTCTGAGTTGTGTGTGTGCTAATGTTGTTCGCTTGATGCAGAGTTCAAGGATAGCTTCATGATCAAGAGATCCTTCTTTTCATATGTTTTTTGTATCTTTCCCTGATGCACTTAGCTTCATGTTTTGCAAGTCCTCTTTTGTATCTTTATAATTTGATATACATAGTGGATATATTTTATGGGAGAGTTCTCACCATGGTTTTTCCTTTTTTTATTTTTCCATGTAGAAAATCTTGATGTCCATGTGTTGGATGTGTGTTGTTTAATTGTTTATGTGTTGCATTAATTTTTGATTTGGATTTATTCACCCCCCCTCTCAGTCCTGCCTTGGGTACAACAAATAATTCCTATATGCTCTCTTATGTCTAGAATGATATATATAGGACCCTTTGGGAAATGTCTAGAGCTAGTTCATTCTTATTTTCTACTAAAAATGAGGAGAAAATATAATATAGTTGTTGGCAGCAACAATGCAAGAAAACTGAGAGGGGGGGGTGAATCATTTTTCACCAAACTTAACCAAATTAACCTTAACTTCAGATCTGATCAAGAACAACAATAACAAAGATAAACACCACATCAACAACACACATAACACACAAATTTTGACATGGAAAACCTAGTTAAGGGAAAAACCTATTGGAACCTCTGTAATAGTATGTGAAAATATTACAATGGAGAATGCACATGCATTCAGGCACACTGCCTAGAGCTCACAACTCAAAACAACAAAGGGCTACAACTCAGGGAAGGCACACTACCTTTAAAAGATCAAACAACGATCCCGATTATATGAACTGAAAGAATAACATCTCCAAATGCCTGATCATAGTTCCGGTTACGCACACTATTTGTACAACAACACTTTTATGCTCTTCCACACCACCGAAAGATAAATTCTCTTGTTCACACATACAATACTTTCACAGATTGTAGACACAACTGCAAACACTCACAGACACCCATCTTACATGATTACATCACTTATTTATACAAATCATCAACCTTAACTTTAAGGTCGTCTCAATACATAAGACCTAATTACAAAATTACATCACACAATACATAAATCTATAATCAGACCAATATAATATTAGCAAGGACATAACATGGACCCAAATAAAATCCTCGAATATGCAACACCACTGAATATCTCGCCAAGATCATCCACAACATGCAAGAACCATCGAGTCGGCCAAAAAGTTGTATAATGCAAAGAATAACACCATACCAATAAAATATTCAATAATGCGCACCACAATCAATGCGGACCACCAAAATATATAGAACATGATCAAAGAACATCAACAAGAAACGTGAATTCTACTGCAATAACCACAACAACTCGGATAACAAGAATCATCATCATTTCATCACCGGAGCTTAAGAACACCAACAACAAAATGAAAGAAATTATGTGAAGTTCCAATCATCAACCACCTGAATTGAGGACACACATGAACTTCCCAAACACTCCAAAATATGCACAACATAAAGAATCAATTCTGGAGCAATATAATTCAAAAATTATAACTTTGCAATATCGAACCAATAGAAAAACCAACCATTACACCAGATCACATAAGTCAATCAAATCACCTTCCGAAACACTGAAACTCATACTGAATGAACAAGAGATAAGTATCTCAAAACCCATTAATCTGCATCAGCACATCTGCAGCCAAACCAACTCAACTCTCTGCAACAAACCAATCCTCTACAACAAGAATATGTTGACATCAATGACAACAACACATTCGAACAACTCTAATATCCAAAAATCTCTCCCTTTGGCATTGATGTAAACTTATGAATATGAAAAACAATCAATGGAAAGAGAGAAATCAACTCCAACAATCTCCCCCTAATATCATACACAACATAGCTCATCTGCAACAGATAGATAAGACATTTTCTCACATGCATCTCTCCCCCTTTGACAACAATGTTGAAGACACATATGAATCATTATTCTTCCACTCTGATAATCTCTCCCCCTTAGATACACACTCAAACAATTCTGAGCAACTAAAATACACACTGACTACTCCCTCGGAGAAACAACACCCACTCATTAATTTGGATAATAGGATAATACTATGAAGTCCATTGAATTGATGTAAATCAATGCATCTAGTTCATAGCAAGAGGGGAAATCACCCCTAACTTCTCTCTCAAATATACAAATGTTTCTATAGGAAAAGGCTTCATGAAGATATCTATAATTTGTTCCTTTGTAGATACATACTCCAATCTGACTTCCTTCTCATTCACCTTCTCTCTCAAGAAATGAAACTTAATTGATATATGCTTTGTCTTAGAATCAAACGCCGGATTCTTAAAACTATTGATAGCACTAGAATTATCACAATATATAGCAATAGGCTCATTATAAACAACTCTAATATCCTTGAGCATCTACTTCATCCAAATTACCTGAGTATAGTTGCTATCAACAACAATGTATTTAGCTTCTATAGTAGATAAAGAAATAAAATCTTTCTTACTTGCCCAAGCAACCAACTTATTTCCCCAAAATAATGCTCGAGTTGTAGTGCTCTTCTTGTCATCAACATCATCCACCCAATCAGCATCAGTATAAGCACTCAAGATGAAATCATCATTCTTCAGATACCACAAACCATAATCAATTGTTCCCTTCAAATATTTGAATATCCTCATCACAACAATAACATGAATTTTCTTAGGATCAGCTTGGAATCTTGCAACAAGACATACAACATTCAAAATGTCAGAGTCTAGCCTGAGTTAAATATAGCAGTCCACCAATCATATATCTATACAAGGTTTGGTTAGCCTTCAGAGATTCATCATCTTTTGTCATCTTGCATCCAGTCACCATAGGAGTTCCAACAAGTTTGGAATCATCTAACCCAAACTTCTTTAGCAATTCCTTCACATACTTTGATTGAGATATGAAAATCCCTCTATCAGTCTATATAATTTGCAATCCGAGAAAGAATTTCATCTCTCCTATCATAGACATCTCAAATTCTTTTTGCATATCATCAGCAAACATCTTACTCAAATCATCATCTCCTCCAAAAATAATGTCATCAACAAAGACTTCAACAATGAAAATATTATCATTATTAATCTTGAAGTATAAGTTACTATCAACAGTACCTTTACAAAAACCCAACTTCATCACTTACCTGTCCAATCTGGCATACCAGGCTCTAGGGGATTGTTTAAGTCCATACAATTCTTTCTTCACTCAGCATACCATATATTCTTCATCTGTCAATGAAAATCCATCTGGTTGTTCAATGTAGACTTCCTCTTCCAATTCACCATTCAAAAAGGCTGACTTTGCATCCATCTGATATACCTTGAATTTATTATGAGAAGCATATGCATGAAATAGTCTAACAACTTCAATTCTAGCTACCAGAGTAAAAGTCTCCTCAAAATAAATACCTTCCATTTGTGAATATCCCTTACATACCAATATTTCCTTTTTTCTATCAACTTCTCCATCTTCATTCAGTTTATTCCGGAACACCCATTTAGTACCAATCACATTATTGTCCTTAGGTCTCAGAACAAGTTCCCATGTATTGTTCTTCTCAATCTGATCTCTCTTCTTCCATAGCTTTTACCCAATTTTCATCTTTACAAGCTTTAGCAACATCTTTAAGCTCAATATTAGAAATCAAACATGTCTCTCTAGCATCAATACTTCTCCTAGTCATCACACCTTTATTTTTATCACCAATAATCTAATTTTATAAATGATTTAATCTTACACACTTGGGGGTCTTATGATCATTTTGATATTAAATCTCTTGAACTTCTTCATCGCCAACAACATCTTGATAAATGTCTCTACCAAATCACTCTGCTTCATGCTCAGAGTTTGTACTTGCTTTGCAGTAACATCCTGATCATCAGACTCATATCTGTAATCTCTAATTTGCTTCTCATGATTCTCATCAACCTTCACATTTGCACTTTCCACTATCTTTCCTAGTCTTGTTGTTAGTAGAATATCCCAAAAAGATTCCTTCATCACCTCTTGCATCAAATTTTCCTATATCCTCATCTATTTTGATATAAAAATTGCTTCCAAAGATTCTGAAATATCTAACTGTACGAACATGACCAACCATAACACATAAGGGGTCTTACAAGAATCACCTTTTATATACACCTAGTTGAATGTGTATACAACAATGCTAACAACTTCTCTCCAATAGATATGTGGAACATTCCCTTCAATCGTCATAGTTCTAGCAGCATCCAAAATAGTTTTGTCCTTCCTTTCAACAACTCCATTCTTCTGAGGGGTATGTGAAGTAGATAAATGTCTCCAAATTCCATGTTCTTCACAAAAATAATTAAAATCATCAAAATTGAATTATCCTCCTCTATCAGACCTTAAACACTCTAGCTTCAATCCTATCTCTGTCTCCACTCTGGCTTTGAATATTTTTAATTTCTCTAGTGCTTTAGATTTCTCCCTTAGCAAAGTGACCCACATCATCCTAGAATAGTCATCAATCAACAACATAAAGTATCTGTCACCTTGCAAGCTTATCACCCTATAAGGTCCACATAAATCAATATGCACAAGACCTAATAATTCATTAGATGAATACAGTTTGTTCTTGAATGAAATTATTGTTTTCTTTCCCAGTTGACATTCTTTACACACCAGATTAGTAGGCTTCACTATCTTAGGTAGATCCCTAACAACTTGAGTAGAACTTATCTTAATCATGCAGTAAAAGTTAACATGACACATTCTCCTATTCCACAACTATCTCTCATCAATTTGAGCAATCAAATAACTTTTCTCACTAGCATTCAGATGAAAGACATTACCTTTATTCTTAGTTCCTGATGCGATTTCTATACTGGAGCTATTCAAGATCTTATAGTTCCCATTCTTGAATTGTAAATCATATCCCTTATCAACCATCAGTCCAACACTCAAAATATTATACTTCAAACCTTCAACATATAAAACATCATTAGTATTATTCTTACCATCAAGAGAAATAGAACCTCTACCATAGATTAAACAAGCTTTGTTGTCTCCAAATCTCACTACATCGCCATCATACTTCTCCATATTCACAAATTTACCTTTATCACCTATCATATGATGTGAAAAATCACTGTCAATCACCCATTCATCTTTCTCATCAATCTTAGCAGTCAAGGCTCTCTCTTCAACAATACATCTTGTAGAATCAACAGGTATCGGATCATCTTCCTTGATAGCAATGAACACAAATTTATCTTCTGAATTCCATTTCTCAGACTCATCATTTGTCACACCTTCATCAACAACATAATAACACTTCTTCTGATATCTATACTTGTGATTAGGCTTGTAAGTCTTATCATACTTTGACACTCTTTCTGCTTTTTCAGAACATTTCAAAGGTAACTTCCCTTCATACTTACTGGCTCCCTTAGGTAATCTTCTAGAAATAAGTACTTCAAGCTCTTCCAATTCTCTTTCCTATTATTCCATCTCTCTCATTTCCCTTTCATATCTAGAAACCCTAGCTTAAATCTCTCATAGATCATACTTTTGTTTCCTAAATACAGTAGCTTTAAATGCAGTCTCATCTTTGCCATGTGATTCACTAAGTTCACTCAACTCAAAAGAAGCAAGCTTACCAACCAGCATATCTCTTGTCATGGTGTGGATCTCATCAATAGCAGCAACTTTGTGTTTATAAGAAGGAGGCAAAGATCTCAATACTTTAGCTACAATCTCATTTTCTTCAAGGACTCCACTGGCACATCTGATGTTCAAGACAAGATCATTCACCTTAGCCATAAATGATGAAATATTATCATCTTCTCCTATTCTCAGTAACTCATACTTTCCTTTTAAGCTCTACAATTTAGCAACATTCACATGTATATCTCCTTCATATAGGGTTCTAGCTTCTCCCAAATCTCATGTGCAGTCTACAATCCCATCATATTAGTCATCTTGGCATCACTCAGGGCACTTAGCAATGCTTCTTTAGCTCTTATATTATGTTCAACATCTTTGATCTTAGCTGCAGTAACAAGACCATTATGACAAACATTATAGGGATTCTTCGTGATCTTCCAATAATCTTCTCCAAGATAGTTCAAGTGAACTTCCATCTGGTTCTTCCATATAGAGTAATTAGTTCCATCAAATCTTAGACTCTCCTTGAAAATAACAGCTACCATCTCAGATCTCCTCAAGCGACCAATCTCATTCTAGAGGATCTAGCTCTGATACTAATTGTTGGCAGCAACAATGCAAGAAAACAAAGAGGGAGGAGGGGGGGGGGAATCAATTTTCACCACACTTAACCAAATTGAACTTAACTTCATATCTGATCAAGAATAGCAATAAAAAATATAAACACCACATCAACAACACACATAACACACAAATTTTGACATGGAAAACTAGTTTAAGAGAAAAATCACGACGGAAACCTACCCACAATAAGATGATACTCTATAGTAGTATGTGAAAATATTACAATGGGGAATGCACATGCATTCTAGCATACTACCTAGAGCTCACTGCTCAAAAAAATAAAGGGCTATAACCTTGGACAGGCTCACTGCCTTATAAAGATTGGACAACAATCTGGATTATATGAACTGAAAGAATAGCATCTCCAAATGCCTAATCACAGTTCTGGTTAAGCACACTATCTGCACAACAACATGTATCTACTCTTCCACACTACTGAAAGATAAATTTGCTTGTTCACACATACAATACTTTCACATATTGTATACACTACTGCAAACACTCACAAACACCCATCTTACATGATTACATCATAAATTTGTACAAATCATTAGCCTTAACTTTAAGGTCAACTGAACACATAAGACCTAATTACAAAATTACATCACATGATACATAAATGCATAACCAAACCAATACAATGTTGACAAGGACATAGAATGGACCCAAATCAAATCCTCGAACATGCAACACCACCGAATATCTCGCCAAGATCATCCACAACACGCAAAAACCATCGAGTTGGCTAGAAAGTTGTATAACATGAAGAATAACACCAAACCAATAAAATCTTCAATAACATGCACCATGATCAATGTGGACCACCAAAACATATAGAACATGATCAAAGAACATCAACAAGGAATGTGAATTTTATTGCAATAACCGCAACAACTTGAATAACAAGAATCGTCATCATTTCATAATTGGATCTCAAGAACACCAACAACAAACTGAAAGATACGCTTCTGAAGTTCCAAATCATGAACCACCTGAATTGAGGACACACATGAATGTCCCAAACACTCTCCAAAATATACACAACATAAATAATTAATTCCAGAGAAATACAATCCATAAATCACAACTCTGTAATAAAGAACCAACAAAAAAACCAACCATTACACCAGATCACATAACTCGATCAAATCACCTTATGTAACATTGGAACTCATACTAAATCAACTAGAGATAAGTATCTCAAAACCAATTAATCTGCATCATCCTATTTGTAACCAAACCAATAGTAACTCAACAAAAGAGTCTTTTTAAGACAAGAATCAATGTATTAATACTTTTCAAGCATTTTTAGAATGTATATTTCTACTATAACATCAAAAAATTAATAAAAATTAGCATTTTACCTTCACAAGATCTATCATATTATGTGCAAACTTAGTGATTGATGTTGTTTTATGTGATTTTATTCTATAGATCCTTAAAGAAATATCTTATTACCACATTTAGATAAAAAGTAGCATGATTTGTGTAGGTTATGGTTTGTGTGGGTATAAAAATAGTCTTTGTTTGTGAAGAACAGTCTTTATCTTCTACATTCTATGATTGCTAAAACTCAACCTCTCCATGAAACATTTATACATTATCATGTTAGAACTTGAATTGTGTAAACACAGTTGAAACTATGTGTGTATAAAACAACAAAATTATAGGTTCATATTTCATTTTTGTGCATCACCCCAGTAGTTGTAGTTTTCATTTTCATGCCATTTCCTCACTCTTTTCCCAAAAAGCATAATTTGTTAGTTTAATTTAGGTGATAGCGCAAATAAGAACCAGCCTATTTTGGAAATTCACTCCAACTTTCTGGCAATCCATAGGCTTAGGACTATTTCCATGTGTCACTAGATAACTGAGTAAATAACTTAATAATGGTGCATATCCAAGTGATAATAGTTTTCAGCACACCCAGTGAGACTGAAAATTTTGATTTTTAATTCATTTCCATACTTTATATATTGTCATTTAGTGTGTATAGTAGTAGTTCCAATCTTTTGAGGCAACCAAATCAACTACCTGGTGACTCTAGGCTTTGGTGAGGAAACATTAGTGTAGAAGAGCATATGAAAAGAGTGCAAACAAGAGAAACCTCAGCTCTTTTTAATTACTTGAAACTCTCTCCACCTAGAAACCTAGGAGGATGTTAGCACCTTCAAATTTTAGCAAAATTTGAAGTGCCCATAAGAAAATCAATTTGCAACACTCGGAGACACCCCTACAATTTCTTCCCAAGTAGCCTATTTTAAGGGTGAGTATCTTGATGCCCTTTTATTGTCATGAAGTTCATCACTTTGGGATCATTTTCATATGTTATTAGTGAGTGTCTATGATCATCCTTAGTTTTCTAGAATCAAATTTAACCAGTTTTCAAAGCACCAAGTTCTTGGATTCTACAAAAGTTTGTTGTTTGTGTTGGAATCAATGAACACTGAGAGGGGGGGGTGAATCAGTGTTTTGCAATTTACAAACTTATTAAGTTGATTCTCAAACCATCGGATGCATAAGAATGAAAGTAAAATGCAGAAACATAAAGCAATCAACCACAATACCATAACACCAGTATTTTTACGTGGAAACCTGGAAAGGGAAAAACCATTGTGGGATTTGAATCCACAACATTATTATACTATGGCCAGGAGTATGATAATATTACATAAGGGGAATGCACTTACATTCAGGCTCAGGCACATTTCCTAGAGCTCACTAGTCAAATACAAAATAGGGATACAACCCGGAGGAAGGCTCGCTGCCTTACAGGCAATTACAATTAATCATAATAATGAATGAACTAAAGTATAACATCTACATATGCCAAATATAAGTTCCGGTTAGGCTCAGATTATCTTCTGCAACTATTCTAACTCTTTGCTCTGTTTTTCTGCACTGTCATACACCATACCACAAAAACCTTTAATCACATTCACCAAACTTCACACATTCACTCATACAGACTTCTCGCACTCATAACATATATCAAAATGCTCAACCAAATCAATCTTATATATCCGCACCAACAAAATAAACCAATTCTCATGTCGGCTTCCCAAAACCGCATAACACGTGACATGAAACGTGTAACCTTAAGTCGGCTCAATCCACCCACAAATTCATATGTGAACGTAAACAGAATGATAATAAGTTTCCCACAAGTTGGCCCAATCTCCTTGAACACAAAACCAATCATTGAAATCAACCCAAGGATTCCTCACCGCACATTACACCAAAATAACTTTGTTCTACCGGGATTACCAGATATCGAACGTTCAATATTGCTTACGAATCAACACGAATATTAAGATTATGAAATAATCTACCTCGAACCTCGAATCATCTACCTTTATCACCACAACCAAAATTACATAGTCAAAATAAAGATATGCACAATGTACTCATATTTTGTCGGTTACTTTATTCCACCTTCCAGACTTATGCCTTATGAACAATATGACTTCTGGTAAATCAAATCTACATGCATCAGATGTGATTTCTGGATTGAGTTACCATCCATGACAATCCCTAATCATTTCTCATGCATCAATCTTCATCAGAACAATGTCTCTTGCCAACAGTTTTCACACTAATAAATTTGCCATTGTAACCATTTTAGAGATTAATATTATACTATCGCTTGATTGTCATGGAAAAAGGATTGGTATTAGCAATTTTCCACATCTTAATGTACCCTTGTGTCTATTTTTATATCCATAGGATCTCATTTGATATTTTTTCCCAAATCATAAGCAAAGGAAATTTACTAAGGTTTATTGTCTACATATTGTTGATTCTGCCAAACTGGCCTTAAACCTTGATTAATATTTCATGACCAAGTGACCTACATGTTAAATGGATTGCTCTCATGGTTCTCTTGGTATTTTTGTACTCCCTTTCTCATTTTTATCACCCTAGAATTCAATTTGATATATTTTCAAAGCTAAAAGAAAAATGATTTTACAAGGCTATCTGCATGTTTGAGAAAATTTTAGAGAGGTCATTTTTGACCTTCAATATCTTGTAGAGGAAATGGAATCAAGAAAAACCTCTCGGCACACATTCCCTTTGTACCTTAATAAACTACTTCCCCCAATGGCAGCTCCCCAAAGCAAGGTTTGATATTTTTTCAAGACAATGTTGGCAAGGTTTAGAAACGTTTTGCATATATAGTTTCACAAAATGCTTAAGTGAGAAAATTTGAGCACTAATACATTTCACCTCGGGTCACGTCATACAAATTTTTTTGGTAATCTAATTCTCATAACAAAATTCAGCACGTGCCCATCCTCGTGGCTCAGGAAGAAGGTTTGGTCAGTTCTTGAAGGTGTTTTCAAAGGCCACCTAGGTTGTCTTGAGCATTAAGCAGAGATGTCAAAAGTTCAAACAACTCACTCCATCTCTTAGGTCCAAAATGTATGGTTTCAAAGCATTCAAAGGTTGACTTGTGCAAAAAAAAAAAAAATTAGTCGGGCCAACAAAGGGACCCGGCGTGAAGAAAGATTTTTTTTCCTGAGATAAGCATGTTTAGTATGGGTATGAACTTCAGAGTTTAGAGCAGATACATATGGCTTCTCTATTAGAGAATACATGAAATTTTCTTCTTGTTGTAGTGAAATGATGAGAGATCTTAAATGAAGCAAGTGGCTTATGCCTATTATGACAAGTAAAAAGTTGATGTAGTTGAGAAATTGGCCTAAGTTGAATGGTGAATTAGTTATATGATCTGAAGCCAAACTTGTCTATTTGTAGTGATGTTCCATTATTTATAAACAAATATCATGGTTACTGAAAATTGTGAGTAAATGAATTGATACCAAAAGGGAAAAGGTTTAGTCAAAAGTGAACAAAAAATGATAAAAGTAATTTTATGGGCAAATAAGGAAAATTCAATACTATGTAGAGACATGAGAAAAGTGGTTCAAATATTATCACGGAGCTCAAATTTTGGCCAAGTATATGACATGTCATATTCGATATTAAATAGTAATAATTTATTGCCATAGAGTATATAAATGGGGCATTGCACACATGTTTTGAATTTGAAATTATGATCAAAAGTGAATAAGTGAAAATCTTGTAGCATGCTACGGTTAAATATTACACCAAAGGTGATTTATTTCCACAAAAGATGTTAGTGAAGGGTAACTTGGGGAATGTATTTTTTCACACATGAAAGGATTTGCTTTGCAATGGTTAAATTGTTTTCACCCAAGTGAAAATTATTAACAGGAAGGTGAGAAGTCATAATTGGTATTTTATACTCTAGGTAGGATGTTGTAGTAAGAATTACTTCACATAGGGACAAATTATTATGATTAAATATTTTCATGAAGGAAAAGAGCGGGTTTGGGAAATGGAATAAAGTATTGGGATTAAATATATTCAAATGTAATTAAATATTCACTAGAAATATTCACAAGTTGGGCATAAGTTTAAAAGATAAAATCAATTACACATACATAAAACATGTGAAGTTGTTTTTAAAAAAGTAGGTTTATTTTATTTAAAGAGACAAAGTGTAGCAAGGTAAATATTTTTCTACCAAAATAATATTTTCATGGGAAGGTCCGAATGGGGAGAAAAGACAAATTTATTTGTCGCAAAAAAAGGAGGGAAAAGTTCGATTAAATACAAAGGAAAGAAAAGAGGAGGGAAATTTATTTTGTTGCAAATCAGATTTGAGAAGAAAAGAGATAGGTGTCAGTAGAAAATCAGATATGGAAACTTCTCCTTCTTCTTTGTATTCTCTTTCTCTCTCATTTGCATAGGTTTTGAACTTTTATTTAGTAGGTGAATAGAAAAATATCGATTCTAAGTCACAGGTAGAAGATGTAAGTTGTAATGTCTAATTTTATGAGTAAATATTAACCAGTTTGTGCAACAAGAATATTATTGTCATCATTTTGCCTCCATATTTGTATGCTTTTGATCATATGAATTCAATATATAAGATATATTTGAAGTCATCACAACTTCCCTATGATTGTGTTGTTTGTTCATGGTTCTCTTTCAAGGAAGGAGTTAAATTACTTTGATCAGACAACTATGATTTTGAGTGTATATGTATAATTTTATGACAACAAGAGTGGATCTATAAATGTGAGGCATTAACATATTTTGAATCCACTTGTAGAATTTTGTTTACTACTACAATCTCCTTTATAGTTTTATATTCAACTTTATGGTCTAGCATTAGGCACTGGTCTATCATTCAGCTTAATGCATTTTTTTAGAAACAATTCATTATTCAAAATCTCTTATTTTTTGTTGTAGGATTTAGATTTAGTGTAGGAATCATTACCAATTGTGGAGTGAATGTTGAAATACCAAGATTATAGCCAAAATCTAAGTGTTTAGACTTTCCTTGGTATTTTCATTTGGAATATATTTTATAAGTCATAATGTCCGAGTTTAGAGAGTAGTAGATTATGTGGGAATTGTATAGGTACACCTGCCTTGGTCTAGCAGAGCCAAAAGTGCAGGGGATTTTAGTCTTGTGACCGAATCTTGTTCGTTCGCCAAATCCACCCCTAAGAATGAGCATATGAAAGTGGTTATTCTTAGGATTTAGTGGATCTACTGATTTGGGAATCATCAAATTGTCAAATCCATTGTGGACAAGTCATAAATCCATTTGGGAGGAGTCTACAAATTGAAGGATCTAAAATTTTGGTGTATATTGTTGAGAATTTTGAGATCTGAAAAATGCTTTGTTGCAACCAATTTGAAGAAATGTTTAAAAGAATCTACTAATGAAGAACCTATAATGAATGATACACTTTAAATGGGTTTCAATTGTTTGAAGATAACTCCTCTACAAGGAGGTGGCAACTATGAGTGAAGAAATTGATGAAGCTGTGAAGGAATTTTCCAAATTTATAAAGCTTTCAGTCATAAAAGACAAATCAATAATTGCTACAATATTTCCAAGTATTCTCATAATTTTTTTTAAAAGTATCATTATGTTTGAAAATAGTTTATGAGAATTATCGAGATGTTAAATATTACCTATTAGGTGAAAATAGAACTAAGGAATGGAATTAATAGTAGTAAATTTTATGTACTTCTCAGCTTATATTTGTAATTCTTGTATTTGTGAGGAGAAGTATGTATTATTCATTAATGTATTTGTTGAAAAGATATTTTAGTTGTAGTTGAGAAAGGTCATTAATTTAATAGCTATAAGATCTCCTATTGAAAAGAAAAGTCTATTAGAACACACACATCAACATGTATAAGTAGCATGTGTATTCCCCTTTGTTTCCACATAATTAGCCCCAACCATGTAATCAAAGGAATTTTAGTTTTTAGAGGTCTATACCTCTAAATTTCAATGGCATCTTTGGTTTCCCAAACCATATACCACCTAAGATAAGAGATAAGATACCAAAGTTCAGTGGGATAAAGTCTGAATTAGCAGACAAACACTTACGGTTTTTTAGTGATTTAATTGATGACTACAAAATCAATCTTGAATATGTATTCATGAAGCTATTTGTCCAGTCCTTAAAGGATGATGCAAGAGAATGGTTTTCAAATTTTCTACCACATTCAATCTATTCATGGAAAGAATTTCAATCAGCCTTTAATGAGTAGTTTGATGAAAGAATTTTTGTCTTCGATGCTAATGGATTTCATGGAGATTCACATTGAGGAAGATGAATTGGTTTCAACCTTTAACCTCTACCTTACAAAGACATTGAAAAGGATCCCTAAAAATATCAGACCTTATAATGCACTAGCTTTAGTGATTTATTTAGGTGCATTTGGTATAAATATAATCTATAGGTTGAGAAGTGAGAATCCAAAAAGTTTGCATGAGGCCTATGAAATTGCAATGAACATTGAAAAGGTTTGAAAGTTTGGGATGAGTAGAAGTATAAATCCTAAAAAAAAGAGCTTCATATACAAGCAAGCAATGCAGTTCAGAGGTTGGTAATGGCTCCCCAAATGATTACCAGCATGCAATCCTAGCTTATGCTTCATTTCATAATGTTGGTCATGTATCACATAATGCAATACTTGAGTCAAAGAATGACACAATGCACAAAACTAGAATAAATACACTTCAGACTATAGTCAAACCTAATGCACCTATTTAAAACTATGCATATGTGCAACCATGTAGTGTACATACACCAAAGAAAGATGTCTCAAGGAAATATAAGACTGATGTCCTTAACCAAATACCATTCATAAATGCAGATTAGATTGAGCCCCATGCTTCTTATCAGCAAAATGTAAACATTATTGACCCTATAGTGTATGTTAAACCCTTACTTGGCATCAAAAGACTAAAAAAGAGAGTCAAGGTTTTCTTTGTTTTCAAGGGTTTTGGATTCATATAATCAAATCCTTGATGTTTTCAAGCCTAACCAAGTTGTTTGCATTGATTTATTTATGGTATTGTATGAACCAAGTTCAAGTATGTGTGATGCAGAGGGAACAAAGACTTCTTCCCTATCTGCATATTAAAATATCAATATCCATTTAACTCATTCTTTAAAGGCAAACTAACAACTTCTTTCAATCATCTCTTCATTAATATCAACTTAATGCAATAACCCATATTCATGGTTCACACTTCAATCTTTAAAGTTCCCAGTCATAGACCTGAATTCTGTCATTCATAAATTTTGACCCAGATATTATTTCAAAGATCCCTTAGGTGAAACTGTAGATAACTATACTTCTTAAAAAATATCCAAAAATTAGGAGAATCCAATGGTTAGATTAAAATTTATGGCCTCTGTACCGAGACCCAATACTGTTGTTCCCAAACAAAGCATGTGCATGCCCAGTCTGCCTAGGGCATCAAATATCTTTCACAAAACATAACAAAATGACACCAAACCAATTTCATATGAAATATTTATGAATATAGATTCATAATATGTAATCCATTAAATTTTCCAATTCTTACATCATGAGATAATGTCAAACCATTGCATGCAACTCCATTGAAGACCTTTTAAAATCAGTTTTCACCAAAATATTCATAACTTCCACAAATCTAAATAAAAATGACTCAAACCAAATGTAAATGAGAGAGGATTCACATATCTATCCAATGAATCTATTTAGAGGTCATAATAATTCCATATGAATCCGTACCATATGCTGCAACATGACTGTTCTCAGAAAACCTCAAATCTACAATCAACAACTTTCACCAAAAATTTAATAACTTCTTCATTTCTAAACATAATCACTCCAAATAAAAAGGAAAAGAAAGTTACTTCACATATCTAACCATTAATTATACATTTACAAAGGTTTCTAGGTCATACATGGTCGTATAAGACCTGTAACCAACATAAAAACTGGAAAGCCAATCAAAATAGCAATAGTAGAATACACCAAAATGTATCAAAATGTTCTCCTTTCTTTCCTTTCTTTCCTTTATGATTTGGAACGACCATAAAATAAATTTTTATAGACTCTTGGTCAGTTTTGACCTTACAACTACCTCTCATAACCAACTTTTAACCCCTTTTCAACTTTTGTTGCATTTTTGCAACTTTGCTTGACAACATTTTATTGTCAAGTTGACAACTTTTACACTTTTGAATAAATGACTTCATGGCTTTACAAAACACATCACATGACTCTTAAAATGACAACTAAATGACAATTTTATAATTTTGTTTTCCCTTAGGCATTACATTTAACTTTATTACATTGAATATCATATCCAAACATATGGATTAAAATATCTCTCAGGATCTCCTCCAATGTCTTGATGTCTAGGTGCTCTTGCACCATACTACCGACCTTGAAAACTTTCCAAGTCTCTTGGAAACATAGGGATAATAACCTGCAAGAAAATAAAATTTATGCTTTGGATTAAAATCATCACCTTCATCTTTGTCTTTGCCTCTTCATCTTATCACCATTCTCATGCCTTTACTGCAATCACCATCTCCAAAAGGACACAGGACTGTCCTTGTATCTACCTCCTCAATAACTCCTATTAGTGGAGTATGTAATGGCTGCCATCCAAGTGATTTTACCAACCATAAGTCCACCTCTCCATGTTGCATCACCTCACCAACAAACAACTCACCTTTGCCTCACCTAGGAGTCCTCCTCTTTGCCTCTCTCCCTAGTCTCTTGGCAACCAATGGACCATCCCATGGCCCTGGACCATCTCTTTGGCCCTTGACAGACCTTCCTTGTCTGCCCACACACAACACCAACTTCCTCTTGCAGCAAGATGGACAAGCACCTACAACCAAACACATTAGCAACACAAAATTTCAACTCTTCTTGGGCTAGGTCCTGGTGTGGATTGCCTCCTTCGGCACTCTACCCACACACTCAGGCTCTTCTAGCTCTGATACCAATTTGATGCAGAGGGAACAAAAACTTCTTCCCTATCTGCATATTCAAATATCAATATCCATTTAACTCATTCTTTAAAGGCAAACTAACAACTTCTTTCAATCATCTCTTCATTAATATCAACTTAATGCAATAACCCATATTCATGGTTCACACTTCAATCTTTAAAGTTCCCAGTCATAGACCTATATTCTGTCATTCATACCTTTTGACCCAGATATTATTTCAAAGATCCCTTTTGTGAAACTGTATATAACTATACTTCTTAAAACATATCCAAAACTTAGGAGAATCCAATGGTTCGATTAAAAGTTATGGCCTCTGTACCGAGACCCAATACTGCTGTTCCCAAACAAAGCATGTGCATGCCCAGTCTGCCTAGGGCATCAAATATCTTTCACAAAACATAACAAAATGACACCAAACCAATTTCATATGAAATATTTATGAATATAGATTCAGAATATGTAATCCATTAAATTTTCCAATTCTTACATCATGAGATAATGTCAAACCATTGCATGCAACTCCATTGAAGACCTTTTAAAATCAGTTTTCACCAAAATATTCATAACTTCCACAAATCTAAATAAAAATGACTCAAACCAAATGTAAATGAGAGACGATTCACATATCTATCCAATGAATCTATTTAGAGGTCATAATAATTCCATATGAATCCGTACCATATGCTGCAACATGACTGTTCTCAGAAAACCTCAAATCTACAATCAACAACTTTCACCAAAAATTTCATAACTTCTTCATTTCTAAACATAATCACTCCAAATAAAAAGTAAAAGAAAGGTACTTCACATATATAACCATTAATTATACATTTACAAAGGTTTCCAGGTCATACATGGTCGTGTAAGACCTGGAACCAACATAAAAACTGGAAAGCCAATCAAAATAGCAATAGTAGAATACACCAAAATGTATCAAAATGTTCTCCTTTCTTTCCTTTCTTTCCTTTATAATTTGGAACAACCATAAAATGAATTTTTATAGACTCTTGGTCAGTTTTGACCTTACAACTACCTCTCATAACCAACTTTTAACCCCTTTTCAACTTTTGTTGCATTTTTGCAACTTTGCTTGACAACATTTTATTGTCAAGTTGACAACTTTTACACTTTTGAATAAATGACTTCATGGCTTTACAAAACACATCACATGACTCTTAAAATGACAACTAAATGACAATTTTATAATTTTGTTTGCCCTTAGGCATTACATTTAACTTTATTACATTGAATATCATATCCAAACATATGGATTAAAATATCTCTCAGGATCTCCTCCAATGTCTTGATGTCTAGGTGCTCTTGCACCATACTACCGACCTTGAAAACTTTCCAAGTCCCTTGGAAACATAGGGATAATAACCTGCAAGAAAATAAAATTTATGCTTTGGATTAAAATCATCACCTTCATCTTTGTCTTTGCCTCTTCATCTTATCACCATTCTCATGCCTTTACTGCAATCACCATCTCCAAAAGGACACAGGACTGTCCTTGTATCTACCTCCTCAATAACTCCTATTAGTGGAGTATGTAATGGCTGCCATCCAAGTGCTTTTACCAACCATAAGTCCACCTCTCCATGCTGCATCACCTCACCAACAAACAACTCACCTTTGCCTCACCTAGGAGTCCTCCTCTTTGCCTCTCTCCCTAGTCTCTTGGCAACCAATGGACCATCCCATGGCCTTGGATCATCTCTTTGGCCCTTGACAGACCTTCCTTGTCTGCCCACACACAACACCAACTTCCTCTTGCAGCAAGATGGACAAGCACCTACAACCAAACACATTAGCAACACAAAATTTCAACTCTTCTTGGGCTAGGTCCTGGTGTGGATTGCCTCCTTCGGCACTCTACCCACACACTCAGGCTCTTCTAGCTCTGATACCAATTTGATGTAGAAGGAACAAAAACTTCTTCTCTATCTGCATATTCGAATATCAATATCCATTTAACTCATTCTTTAAAGGCAAACTAACAACTTCTTTCAATCATCTCTTCATTAATATCAACTTAATGCAATAACCCATATTCATGGTTCACACTTCAATCTTTAAAGTTCCCAGTCATAGACCTGTATTCTGTCATTCATAACTTTTGACCCAGATATTATTTCAAAGATCCCTTTGGTGAAACTATAGATAACTATACTTCTTAAAACATATCCAAAACTTAGGAGAATCCAATGGTTAGATTAAAAGTTATGGCCTCTGTACCGAGACCCAATACTGTCGTTCCCAAACAAAGCATGTGCATGCCCAGTCTGCCTAGGGCATCAAATATCTTTCACAAAACATAACAAAATGACACAAAACCAATTTCATATGAAATATTTATGAATATAGATTTAGAATATGTAATCCATTAAATTTTTCAATTCTTAAATCATGAGATAATGTCAAACCATTGCCTGCAACTCCATTGAAGACCTTTTAAAATCAGTTTTTACCAAAATATTCATAACTTCCACAAATCTAAATAAAAATGACTCAAACCAAATGTAAATGAGAGAGGATTCACATATCTATCCAATGAATCTATTTAGAGGTCATAATAATTCCATATGAATCCGTACCATATGCTGCAACATGACTGTTCTCAGAAAACCTCAAATCTACAATCAACAACTTTCACCAAAAATTTCATAACTTCTTCATTTCTAAACATAATCACTCCAAATAAAAAGGAAAAGAAAGGTACTTCACATATCTAACCATTCATTATACATTTACAAAGGTTTCCAGGTCATACATGGTCGTGTAAGACCTGGAACCAACATAAAAACTGGAAAGCCAATCAAAATAGCAATAGTAGAATACACCAAAATGTATCAAAATGTTCTCCTTTCTTTCCTTTCTTTCCTTTATGATTTGGAATGACCATAAAATGAATTTTTTAGACTCTTGGTCAGTTTTGACCTTACAACTACCTCTCATAACCAACTTTTAACCCCTTTTCAACTTTTGTTGCATTTTTGCAACTTTGCTTGACAACATTTTATTGTCAAGTTGACAACTTTTACACTTTTGAATAAATGACTTCATGGCTTTACAAAACACATCACATGACTCTTAAAATGACAACTAAATGACAATTTTATAATTTTGTTTGCCCTTAGGCATTACATTTAACTTTATTACATTGAATATCATATCCAAACATATGGATTAAAATATCTCTCAGGATCTCCTCCAATGTCTTGATGTCTAGGTGCTCTTGCACCAATGTGGCTTAATGGTTTGGAACCAGTTAATTTATCTCAAGTTCCTACTTGGATTGATTTGGTTGAATGTGTGAAGAGTCAAAATCCAATTGATATGTTGTATGCATCTAAGGTATATGCCCATGAGGACATAGGAACACATCAAAGCTTGCCTTGTGAAAATGATTACAATGATATTAGTGTTAGAGTAATCGGGTCTTTACTTGATTAATTAAACAACATTTGTTTAATTATTTAAGTTCCTTTTATCTCTTTTTACACTTAAGCTAACATTAGGTGCATAATAATTAATTCTTTTATTAATTATTATGTGCAAGCCTAGGTTTTCCCTTTTAGGGTTTCTTGACCTATTAGAGGTTAATTTTCTTTTCTTTGTATTATTATCACATTACACATTTTGTGAATATGGAGCTCTCATCTTTTTGAGCATTTTTTCTATGTATTTGTTTTTTCTGTTATTTTCTTCCTTGCTTCTCCTTGTAACAGGTTATTCAGCTTGCAGAGATCATTTGGGCTCCTATGGTGTTGTATTTCTCAACTCTCACATGGTATCAGAGCTTCAGATCTGCAGCTATTTGTTCTTGTTTTGAGAATTTTTGCATTGGAAGCAGATCTAGGGTTTCAGGGAGTTTTTTTTATGCACCTAGGGATAGGTCTTTTTTCTTAGCACTTTGGGCCTAAACGGACCTCACCATCATGCTCAGAAGGCCCAAAAACCCATATGGTCATATAAAACTTGACCATTTTTGGCTCCTGAGCCTCTGGGGGTATTTTTTCTCCAGTACGAGGTCGTACGACCTTGGCACACAGTTCAAGAAAAAAAATTAATTTTTTTTGGCCTTTTTACGGCATGTAAGCCGAATTTTTGATTTTTTAAAAAAATCAAAAAATAGCAAATGGCGAAGTTTTTCTTTAAAAAAAGAAATAAATAAATAAATAAAGTTTTGGGGTTTTGGAGGGTACCCCGTACCCCTTGACAGTCCGGTCGCTGACTGTCATTCCGGCTGACCGGCCTTGTCAGTGCGAGCCCCTCCCCACTAGAAGCCTCCGCCCCCACCGACCCCGCCATTCCCGGCCATTACTCAGCTGTAGCCCCACCTCCTCTGCTCCATCGCTCCACCACCAAAGCGCCACCGCTGCTAGGCCCTGCCATCGGACCACCACCCTCTTGCCTCTTTAAGGGGGGTTTCATGTTTTGGCCATATCTTGAGCATACGGAGTCATTTTTTCAAAAATGAATAGGCATCAGAAAGCTAGTTCTGAGATGGACCTCGTGGTGTTAGATGTTTTTCTTGATTTTTCTGTTTAACTATACTTTTTTCCAGTCAAAGTTGGGTCTCTTTTCTGCACTTTTGAGGCTGTAGAATGGGCAAACAGACTTCATTTTTCAAAAACAAATAGGTGTCAGAAAGCTCTCAGCATGCTCTATTCAGATATGTGATCTTTTTTCTCATATTTTTCATGAGGTACATGAGATTTTAGTTTGAAGTGTTTTTGCTTATGCACTACTGCCTTCTCATCAGTATGTACTAGGGTTTGGGTTTATCTATTGTGGGGGGGTGTTTTTTTCTCGCTTTATATCATTTACATCTGAATTCTAGAACACAAAAACTCTAAAAAAAAAAAAACCCTTATGCATCTTCTGTCTATTCTAAAAGATCACATAATAAAAAAAACCACAAGTAGGTGTAGGTGCAGAGTTTTTTCATGGTAGATCCTTCAGTTGAGTTGTTGACATCACACAACTATCACACCTGGAAGCCCCGCATCATGAGGCTTCTCCAAGCACAGGGGTTGTGGTCTTGTTTGGATGAGGTTCAACCTCTATTGTAGCTTCCTTATGAGCTTCTTCAGCACAGAAACAAAATGGATGAGGCCATGGGTTTTCTCTCTTTGCATGTGTCTGATAGTCTTTTGTTTCACCTTGATGAGTTTCTCACTCCTCACGCTATGTGGTTAAAGTTTGAGTCTCTCTTCGGGAGGGTTAATGAGATTCAGGCATTACAGATTGAGGCAGAGTTGGTTTTCTTGTCACCTGATTCCTTTTCCACCATTAAGGATTTTTTGAATAAGTTCAAGACTACCAGATCTATTCTCTAGGGATGTGGCAAGATCAAGACAGACACAGAGTGCATTCACTTGATTCTTTCGAAGCTTCGGGGTCATTTTTATTTTTTTTCTTCTGCTTTCTACTCCACCATGGACGACTTGGGTGCTCATTTCACCATGCCTACCTTTGATGTTTTTTGTGAGTGTTTGTCTCATGAGTAGGCTCATCTTTCTCAGCTGGACATGCTCTTAGGGTCCAAGAACAAAACATTGGTTGCTCAGTCCTCTAAGGAGAAGCAAAAGAAGAAATCGAAGCCAAAGAAGAATTCTGCAGGCAGTGAGCATTCCTCCAAGCCACCTCCTAAGTCTGATTCTAAACCACCATTTCCTCTGAAACATGGGAAATCTTCATAGTCTGGTGAGTCTTCCTAAAAGACTAAGGAGAAATCTGCAGACACTTGCAGTTTTTGTGGCAAGGAAGGACATCCAATTTCTAGGTGTTGGAAATTCTTAGAGGCTTTAGAGGAAGCCATGCATCAACATCACATCTCCTCACCTCAGGCATCTTCTCCTTCCATAGGGAAAGGTCATGCTCTCACTGCTCGAGCTTTGACCTATGAGTCCACTTGGATATTAGATTCTGGTGCTTCTCACCATATGACTCACACTCAACAGTTGGTTACTTCTCTTGCGTCTTGTGGTACTTCATAGATTGCAGTGGGTGACTCAGTTCAACTTTCAGTCTTGGGTTCAAGTTCTATCTCTTTGGATGGGGTAACTCTACATGATGTTTTGGTTATCCTTGACATCTCGACGAACCTCCTATCCATTTATCAGATTTGTCATTCTGGCTCTGGTAAGACAGTTGAGTTCTCACCACATGATGTGGTTATTTAGGACCTCCATGACTCTGATTTGGTTGTGGCTACTAGGAGTGTTGATACTGCATCTCATCTTTACAAATTTGATGGATTTGAGCCCTCTGTGGGTGCAGGTTCATCTCTTATAGTACATGCAGATTCAGTGAGTAAGCTTTGGCATAAGCGCTTGGACCATGTCAATTACATATATCTTCAGCAGATGAGTACGCAGACACTTGTTCTTGGGCTCCCACAGATTTCCTGCACTGATGGTGTTTGTCATGGTTGTGTGCTTGGCAAGCATCACAGGGATCCCTTTCCAAAGGGAAGAGCCCCTCGTGCTTTGGAACTCTTGGAGTTGATTCACAGTGATCTCATGTCATTTCCTACTCCTTTTTCTAGGGCCAAGTATGTACTCACTTTTATTGATGACTTCTCCAGACGCACATGGGTGTACTTTCTTAAGTACAAGTCTGATGTCTTTGATTCATTTTGAATATTCAAGACATTTATAGAGAAGCAGTTTGGTTGTTGTATTCAGCGGATACGTACAGATAATGGAGGGAGTATGTGAATCAGGCTTTTAGAACTTTTTGCACTGAGCATGGTTTGCAACATCAATTTACTATTCCCTACACCCCTCAACAGAATGGTGTTGCTGAGTGCAGGAACATAACTTTACGGGAGATGGAAAATTGTATGATTCAATCCAGGTCCATGGATTCATCTTTTCGGGTTGAGGCACTCAATTGTGCCAACTATATTTAGAATCGGACAAGGCGATTAGACATATGACTCCTGAGGAGGCTTGGTCTCATGTCAAGCCTGATGTTTCTTTTTTCTAAGTGTTTGGCAGTGAGGCATGGGCTTTTATTCCTAATGCTCAGAGGAAAGAAATGGAGTGGAAGAGCTGACCCCTCATTTTTGTTGGCTACTATGAGGATGTTAAGGTGTATAGGTTGTTTGATCCTGATTCCAGAGAGGTCCTATTTCGACGGGATGTTCAGTTTGATGAGTGCCTTCCCACAGTGGATACCCTGACTCCAGTGTCTACTCCTCTGCCTACTCATCCCACTGCATCTCTTCATGATTATTTTGAGGATGATTGTGATGATGTTGTTGGTGATCCACCATCCCCACCTCCACCTACTCCACCTTAGATGCCCAAGTGGGCTTGCTTTACTTTTGAGGTGGAAGGATCTATGGCCAGTGATCCTTCAGATACTCATCACACCCGTTCTCATACTGTGGGTTCTAGTATTTTGAGTCATGCCATTTCAGATGATCCTCAGAATTTTTCAAAGGCGACAAGACACCCTGAGTGGGATTGTGCTATAGAGGAGGAGTATTCTTCTTTGATGAGGAATAATACTTGGGATCTCTATCCTCTTCCTAAGGGCAGAAAGATGGTTAGGTGTTGCTGGTTGTATTGTACTAAGTATGTTGTTGATGGTTCGATTGATAAGTACAAAGAACATCTTGTTGTCAAGGGTTTCTCACAGGTTGAGGGTATTGATTACTCTGAGACATTTGCCCTTGTTGCCAAGATGAACTCTATTCGCTTTGTACTATCTCTTGCAGCTTCTAGCGGATGGCCCATTTTTTAGATGGATGTGAAGACTTCTTTCTTGCATAGGGACCTATAGGAGGAAATCTATATGGAGCAGCCCCAGGGATTTGTGTAGGATAGTTCTTTGGTTTGCAAACTTTGGCGTTCATTGTATGGTCTCAAACAAGCCCCTCGGGCTTGGTATGAGAAGATGGATTCTTTCTTGCTCTCCACTGGTTTCACCAGCAGTCATTCCGATCACACAGTGTACATTCAGCTTCTTGAGGGTGAGATCCTGATTCTAGTGCTATATGTTGATGATCTCCTCATCACAGTTAGCTCATCCTCTATGATTCAGCATATTCAGTGAGCTTTGATGGACCAGTTTGAGATGACAAATCTTGGTCTTCTGCACTATTTCCTTGGTCTTCAGGTGATTCAGTCTTCTGATGGGATCTACATTTACCAGCATAAGTATGCTCTTGACATGCTTCAACACTTTGGCATACTTGATTTCAAGCCTGCTCCCACTCCTTTTCAGTCAGGGGTTGTTTTGATTACTACTTGTCCCACTCCTTCAGTAGATTCTACACTTTACAGGTAGTTGGTTGGCAGTTTGTTGTACCTGACACACACTTGTCTTGACCTTTCCTTTATGGTTGGCCTTGTCTCTCAATTATCCCATGATCCTCATGAGAGTCATTGGCAAGCTACCAAATGTATTTTGCAGTACATTCAAGGATTTATTTCTCATGGCATTCACTACACATTAGGGGAATCTCACATTGTTGGCGATACTAACTCAGACTGGGTTGGTGATATCACTGATCGGAAGTCTACTTTTGGCTTTGTTTTCTGTCTTGTCTCTGGTCCTATCACATGGTCTTGCAAGAAGTAGATTGCTCATTCTTTATCATCTATAGAGGCTGAGTACCAAGTTGTTGTGCTCACTAGTCAGGAGATCTTATGGCTTCAATAGTTGATGACTGAGTTTGGTTTTCCTCCTGATAGTCCCACTGTTCTTTGGTGTGACAATCAGAGTGTTATTCATATTTCCCACAACTCGGTAGAGCATTAGCGAATAAAGCACATTGAGCTCCACATGCATTTTATCCACCAGTTGATTCAGGATGGTTCTCTCATTATGGAGTATATTCCCACTATCGAGCAGGTTGCAGACATATTCACGAAACCTTTTGCATCGCCGTGCTATCTTCAGTTGCGCTCTATGTTTGGGGTGAAGGAAGTTGTCCTTGGGGGGTCTTTATGAGGCCTTCCTTCCTTCTTCTTCTTTTAGCATGTTCTTTTATCTCTTTTTGGAGAGGATTTTTTTCCCACTGGGTTTTCTCCTTTTTCTTTGTTTCATAGAGATTTCATTGTATTTGGGTACCTAATCAGGCCTTGTTGTCGGGACCCATCTTTCCTGCTTTCAGTAGTTGTTCTAGGTTTTAGCTTCTCCCTAAGTCTAGCTTAAGGGGGTGAAGGGGGTGTTAGATTAATCGGGTCTTTACTTGATTAATTAAACAACATTTGTTTAATTATTTAAGTTCCCTTTATCTCTTTTTACACTTAAGCTAACATTAGGTGCATAATAATTAATTCTTTTATTAATTATTATGTGCAAGCCTAGGTTTTCCCTTTTAGGGTTTCTTGACCTATTAGAGGTTAATTTTATTTTCTTTGTATTATTATCACATTACACATTTTGTGAATATGGAGTTCTCATCTTTTTGAGCATATTTTCTGTGTATTTGTTTTTTTGTTATTTGCTTCCTTGCTTCTCCTTGTAACAGGTTATTCAGCTTGCAGAGATCATTTGGGCTCCTTTGGTGTTGTATTTCTCAACTCTCACAATCAACCCAACTTGGGTGCATTTTCCTGATGATCTAAAACAACCTACTTATTGCCTTCTCATCCATAGTAGCTTATATGAGGCAGATATAGTGTCACTTGCAACATGTGAATATGCTAATATTTGATTTACATAGTGTTGATAGTCTCACTAATGATGACTACACCAATGTGGAAATTCTTGATACTCCTGATTCTTATGAAGTTGAATATGTTGATTGTGACCTTGTTTCCTAGAATGTTTTAAATAAGTCAGATATGAACTTATTTACCATATCTAAAGGTGATATTGATATGAAAATTGTTGACGAGGCATGTTCATTAAAGGTTGGTTTAGAATTGCATTTTATTAATATTGAAGACCGGGGATCAATATCATTTTCAATGGATAGTTCCAATGATTATGATAGACCCTCAGGACATAAATTTTCTGATGAGTGCGAGAAAATCAAATAATAGCATGATGAACTACTTTGAATATGGATGTTTTCTAGTTGATTTCAATGATGTGGAAGACAATCATAGTTATAAACCTACAAATATATGTAATGTTGATACTACTAGGATATTGTTTAGTCAAGTGGAAACCAATCCCATTGATGAAATCCTTTACAACAATGATTCAGACCCGGAGTCTTTATTAATTTAAAGTATTTATGAATTTAAGGAATTTTTTCATGAATATGCGCATAGTGAAATTTATCCAAGTTTGTTTGAACCAATTCTTGAAATTATTCACATGGATTTAGATGAGGGGTTGAAAGACAAACCTAAGTACATATTTGAACCAGAAATACAAGTGTTTATACAAGATATAAGTGTTGATGATACAAGTGTGTTTTATTTGGAAGCTATTTAAGTGTGCAATGAAGTGGTTGAGTCAAATATTTCAAATGCATGCTCTTCCAAGTTTGATACACTATTGTTACAAAGTGGTCCAGTATATGATTGTTTCTCCTTTGATACACATGTGGGTTCTTTGTCTATTTTGCAACATGATTATCATGATGAACCCATGATTGATGTGCAAGATCATGGTGATAGACCTAATGACACAAATTGTGTGGTGGACTATAAATGTTAAAAAAAATTAGCCCAATTGGAAGAGATATTGATGGAATATGATAACGAGGAAAATAATGGAGAGTGTAACATTCAATACATATGTGTCTCATATAATGAATGTAGCACATTTGTGTCATATCATGATGAATTTTTTTAGCATATGCCTAATCCCAAAGTGTGGATCAACAAGGATATTCAATGTGGTGGAACATGTAGTGGGATGGCAAGAGGTGATAGTGGTAATGTTTATGACCAGGCTATTCTTAGTGATGTTTTTAGATTGGATATGGTGCAATCAGATGAGAACTGGGTATTTGACTGAGGTAAACACTGGTTCTTTTTTTTTTGGTGGCTCGGGGTCACCCAATGAAGCTCAAAATTAGATTTTTAGAATGAAACCTACAGTGGTTAAGAGGCCCAATGGAGTGGGCACTAGATCTGGTTCCACCAGAGATCTGAATTCTTGCCATGTCCACAAAGGGCATGCATCCCCAATTAAGAGCTACTATTATCACCTTCAAATTTTAGAAATATTTTAAGTGCCCATGATGAGAAAATTGGTTTGTACCACTCAGAGACACCCCTACAATTTCTTCCCAAATAGCATATGTTGAGGGTGAGTATCTTGATGCTCTTTGGTTGTCATGAAGAATCACTTTGGGATCATTTTCATATGTTATTAGTGAGTGTCTATGACCATCCTCAACTTTCCATAATCCTATTTGATCAGTTTTCAAAGCACTAAGTTCATGGGTTATGTGAAAGTTTGTTGTCTGCACACTAATAAATCTACCCGTGTAACCATTTTAGAGATTAATATTTTACAATCACTTGATTGTCATGGAAAAAGGTTTGATGGTAGAATTTTTTCACATCTTAATGTACTCCTGTGTCCATTTTTATAGCCCCAGGACCTTGTTTGATATTCTTCCAAATTCATAAGCAAATGCAGTTTACTGAGGTTTATTGTCTACATGTTGAATCTACCAGAGTGACCTTACACCTTGATTAATATTTCATGACCAAGTGACCTACATGTCAAATGTATTGATTCTTGTGATTCTTTGGGTATTCAAGTACTATCTTGCTCATTTCCAACACCCCAGATTCAATTTGATATTTTCAGAGCCAAAAGCAAACTAATTTTATAGGGTTTTGACATTTGTATGTTCCAGAAAATTTTAGAGAGGTCCTCTTTGACCTTCAATATATTGCAAAGAAAATGGATTCAGGCAAACCTCTTGCCACACATTCCCTTTGTGTATTAATAAACTACTTCCCCCAATGGCGGCTCCCAAAGCAAGGTTTGATATTTTTTTCAAGACAGTGATTTGGCAAGGTTCAAAAGTGTTATGCATATTTAGTTTCACAAAATTCTTAAGAGAGCAACTTTGAGCATTAATAACTTGCACCTTGGTTCAAATCATATAAATCTACCTAGAAATCTGATTCCCATAACAACAATCATAATGTGTGCTCATCCTCGTGGCTCAAGAAGAAGGTTTGCTCAAATCTTGAAGGCATTTCTAGAGGCCACCTAGGTTGTTTTGAACATTAAGTAGAGATGTTAGAATCCAAGTTCAAACAACAACCTACTTTATTTCTTGGGTCTATAATGTATGCAATTGTGGTTTCAAAGAATTCAGAGGTCCATTTGTGCATAAACAAAAAAAAATAGTTGGGCCCACAAGGAGACTCGACATGCATCATGGCATCACATTGTCATTATTAGACCAGTTTAAAAATGTTAATTATTTAAATCATTTAAGAGTTTAAATAATAATGTGCTTATGGATAATTTTATGTGGCTCTCCATTTATTTTTCAAAAATTTGGTGAAAAGGGAGAATTAATTAAATCATTTTAAAAATGATTTAAATGCATTGATACTTGAGGGAAAAATAAAGTATGTTTAAATTATTTTAATGTAAATGCCCTTATTATTTTTGAAATGCATTAACATAATGGTGGAGCCAACATGAACATTGCCCAAGTGAAGTACAGGAGCATGAGGCGAACAAATGAATTGCAAATAAATAATTATTCATTAAATTTTTGAGGCCCCACAAATGAATTGCAAATTGGTAAAAAGAGAAAAAGCCCCAACGTGGCACGAGAATGTGGGGTAAAATGGAAATAAGATTTGATATACCTCACGCCCCCGAGAAGGAAATTACAACAACCAAAATTTGTAGCAAAAACCCATTGTGCTTAAAGCCATTGTGTTTATCAGCAGCAATGTATGGGGACTCCAAGGTCATTTATTTCAAGTAAAATGCAACTGCATTATTATGTTTGATTTTTTCCGATTGTGTGGGTATGTTTGTCTTGTGTTTTGGTACACACTAAAATGGAAGATTTGTGGCAGCAGTCTACTAGTTTTAAAATGAGTTTCCAAACACTAGTATATGCAATGATTTAAAATTATTGATAGATAATTCTTGAATCGATGAGCAAGAGCTATAGGTTTGAATGTAGAATGGATTTTATGTATTCTTAGTGCAAAGGGAATACCATGGGTGAAAATGGGTGGCATTGTGCAAAGACCATAACATAGAGCTATTTCAGTTGCATCCCTTAATAATTTTCACTACTCGAATGAAATAAATTTCCATCTCTAAAAAAATGGCAAGGTGTCTAGAGTCTTTTGTGAATGGGACCAATGTTGCAATGTTTGTGGTGAGTGTATTTTCTAGTTTTGTAGAGAGATGTTCCATCAAATTTGATGATCCCATCAATGTGGTAGTTAAACCCCACATGGATTTGTGTGAACTAAATATCAAATGGAGGTACATTGAAATTTTATTTATGATGCTCTGATTCATAGGAGAAATTCCATGTGTTGCAGGTTATAGTGGCTTTATCCCAGTCAACATGTTTATGAAGATAAATGTTTTAGAAGAAAGTATTAAAGAGAAAGGACTGTGTGGGATTGTAAAAGTGAGAAGGCTTCATTTTAATGTAGGTGTGGCATTGTGTGGCAGCAATATAATTAGAGTAAGTCAATTTTATTATAATATGAAATGTATAATGTAGAGGGTAGTCCACTGCCTCTCAAAATATGCCATGCTTGAACAATGACTCACTAATACCAACGATGTCATTTTTGTAAGAGAGTTTGGTGCACTCATTGGTTAGGAGGGACCTCAAAGAGATCAGTCCGGACCAATCAACAAGAGTAAACACAATGGAAACACAAGGATATGATGGAGGTAATGCAGAACATAATTAATTATATCATGAAAACTGATTACAATCAACCGGTAATTTCCAGGTTATAGAAACCAGCTCACTAGCCTACTAGAACATGCTCAATTACAGAATAGGCCACAACTGAGACCTCAAAATTTAAGATCTAGCTTCAATGTTCTATCTACCACCTTCGATCTGTATTCTAATGCTTAATTACAATGATTTATATGATCCAAGGGATCCGATCAGTCCAAATAGGGATCAAATGTTGAAGAAAAAGACCTAACATGTAAAAACAACAACGTCGGCCTCCGCCAAATAAATTCCTCTGAAAAATCCAAAGCATGAAGTGTAGATCAAAGGGAAGGTCGACCACATGCCAAGGAACATCAGAATCAACGCTCAGGGCTCCGCAAGATACGGAAGGGATCTAGTAGATCACCAATGCAAATAGGTCTAGGCAATCGGTACTAGAAAACTATCTTGGAAATTGGTAGCGATAACTTGCCGAAAAATGATCCAAATGCTCTGTAGTTTGGGAATAAGGAAGATGATCAAGTCTTCAAGAAAAATATAACTCCTCAAGATCTGGTGAGCCAATGCCATAAAATACATAATGAAATGCTAAAACTGCAAAACAGAAAGCAAAACAAAAAAGAAATACTTTTGGTTGATGCAAGATTGCCAAGAGCCAGGGATGCTCCTGCATTAGACATTCAGGGTTGTTGAAAAGTGTGTCTCTCACTTTTCTGAGGTCAAAGGAAAACCAAAGCGGTCTACCTCTTCCTGAGAAATCCAAGATGAGTCTTCAACTGGTTTGACCCACTTAACTAGATACTCCTTATATTGACTGCTCTAGGTACTACGCCCAATCCTACTGTCCAAAATGTCTTCAATCTGATCTAGTTCCATATGGGGAAACTATTTCTCCAAGTCTGCAATATTGTCCTTACTGAATTATAGTTCATGATTCTAATGTAGATCTGCAATGTTGAATATAGGTGAAATACTCAAACTATCCGGTAATTCCACTTCATATGCATTTTTGGAACTGAACTTTCTCAAAATATTGCAAGGTCCAAACTTCCTCATCTGCAACTTGTTATAGGTCCCAAATGGAAATCTTTCTTTTCTCAGATTCACCATCACTTCCTCACCAACTTCAAATTCCTTATGTATCCTCTTCTCATTTGCTTTCTCCTTATACTTGTTGTTCATATCCTCCAAATGTTGCTTAATCTAAATATGTAAGTCCTTTATGTGATTTGCGAATTCTTCTACTTCTAAATTTCTTCGATCTTCACTATTGATATCTCTCAATTCTAATATACCTTTATTTACTGAATTATTGTAGGCAAACTTTGCTTGTGCAAGAATCAAATCCCAACTTCCGATTTTGTCTCCAACCAAGCATCTCAACAAATTTGTAAAGCTCTGGTTTACTACCTCTATCTGTCCATTAGTCTATGGGTGAAAAGTAGAACTTAATTACAAATTTGTCTTCATCTTCTTCCAAAGTGTTCTCCAAAAATTACAATCAAACTTGGTATCTCTGTCTTAAACTACGCTCTTAGGTAATCCATGCAACCTCACTACTTCCTTGAAAAATAGGTCAGCTATATGCACTACATATGATGTTTCCTTACAAGGTATGAAATGAGCCATCTTCGATAATCTATCCACCACCACAAATATAGAATAATTTCCTTTTTGTGTGTTAGGCAGTCCTAATATGAAATCCATGTTGATATCCTCCCAAGGTCTTACTGGTACTGTCAAAGGCTTATACAATCCCACATTCTTACTACTACATTTTGCAACTTGACAAACTCTACACCTCTGCACAAATTTCCTAACATCCTTATGAACCTGGGGCCAAAAGTAATGCTCACTCACCAATGCTACTATTTTATCAACACCAAAGTGTTCGGCTAATCCTCCACTATATTTATCCTTTATCAGATTCTCCCTCATAGAACTCTTAGGTATGCACAACTGAACTCCTCTGAACAACATCTCATCCTGAATGAAGTAAACCAACCACTTTCTTCTATCTACCATAACCGGTTCTCTACATGCTCTCCAAGGTTCTGCAAAATTAGGGTCATCATCATACAAGGTCTTCAACTCCTCAAATCCTAATATTGTCACTCTCATCTCTCTCAGCAAATTCCTTCTTCTACTCAATGCATTAGCAACTTTGTTAGATTTCCCACTCCTATTCTTCAACACAAAGGTGTAACTCTGCAAAAATTCTACCCATCTCATATGTCTTTGATTCAACTTACTCTGACTATTCAAATACTACAAGGCTTGATGATCAATATACAACACAAACTCCTTAGGCAACAAGTAATGTCTCCACTTCTTCAAGGCTTGAACTATGGCATAAAATTCCTGATCATACACTGAATATTTTCTTCGGGAATCATTCAATTTCTCACTGAAATAATCTACTTCTCTCCCTTCCCAACTCAAGACTGCTCCAATTATTATTCCACTTGCATCACAATCTACTTCAAATACTTTGTTAAAATCTGGTAAAGCTAACACAGGCTTCTTTGTAGCTTTTTGTTTCAACAACTCAAAACTTTTGTCTGCTCTGGTTGTCCACTTGAAATCCTTCCTATCTCCCCTCATTGTCTCAGTCATAGGACTACAAACAAAACTGAAATTTGTAATAAACTTCTGGTAGCCAATCCATGAAATGATCTTACCTCTCCAATGCTTTCCGGTGTAGGCCATTCAATAATTGCTTTTACTTTCTCAGGGTCCATCTTCAAACCATCCTCAAATATCACAAATCCCAAATAGACTAACTCTTCCTTTATGAAAGTACACTTCTTAAAATTTATCAGCAACTTTTCTTCTCTCAACCTCTGCAAAACTTGTCTTAAATACAACAAATGCTCCTCTTTTGTCTTACTAAAAATCAGAATGTCATCCAAATATACAATAACAAACTTACCCAATAATTTCTTCAATACCTCATTCATCAGTCTCATGAAAGTAGTCAGTGCATTAGTTAACCCAAAAGGCATCACCAACAATTCATACAATCCTTCATTTGTCTTGAATTTTGTCTTCCACTCATCTCCTTCTCTGATCCTGATCTGATGATATCCACTCTTCAAGTCTATCTTTGTGAAGTATTTGACTCCACTCAAATAGTCTATTATGTAATCCATCCTAGGCAAAGGAAACTGGTATTTACCTGTGATCTTGTTTATTTCTTTGGAATTGGTACACATCCTCCATTCTCCATTCTTTTTAGGTGCTAATACTATTGGTACTGCACAAGGACTCGAACTTTCTCTGATCAAACCTTTCTTCAACAATTCCTACACTTGTCTATTCAGTTCTTCATTCTCTGTTGTTTTCATCTGGTGTGCATCTTTGTTAGGCAAACTAGCTCTAAAAATCAGGTCCATGCAATGATTGATACTTCTCATAGGTGGTAATCCATCAGGCACATTTTCTTAAATGGTATCTTCATACTCTTCTAGTAACTCCTTTATCTCTTCTGGTTGTTCTTCTTCATGCACTGGATTCTCAGTCTTCTTAGGAACTAAGGGAAAACACACATTCTGATGTCTCATCCCATCCAAGAATTTCCTTCTATCCACTAAATAAATTCTAGCATTCATACAAACTTCACTCTTCAAAGGCTCCTCCAGGGGCAACAAGATTTGCTTCATCCCATTGGCGACAATAGTGTATGTATTCTTTCTCCCATCATGTATTCCCTATCTATCAAACTGCCAAGGTCTACCCAACAAAAGGTGACAAATATCCATAGGCATAATATCACACAAGACTTCATCATGATAATTCCCAAATTTTAATTTCACCAAACATTGCAAACTTACCAACAACTTATGTTCATCCTAAATCCATGCTATCTAATAAGGCTTAGGGTGTTTCAATCTTTCCAAATTCAACTTAGTCACCATCTCTTCTGAAACAGTTATCTGAACTACCACTATCAATAACAACTTTATAGCACTTACCAGATACCTTACATCTGGTGTTGAACAAATTCCTCTTCTGCAAGGGCTCCTCATCTCCTTTGGTATGACATAGAGCTCTCCTCATCATCAACAGTTCTCCATCTTCTAGTTTCTTAGTTGATCTAGTGGAGATTTCTTCCACCACTATTGTTCTCTCAGTGCTCTCCGCCTTCTTACACTTGAAAGCACGATGTCCTTCTCCTCCACACTTAAAGAAAGTACTCTAAACACTTTCTTATCTTGTCTTCTGTCATCTTTTCCAAAATTCTCATTCTGATAGCCATCTGGTTCTCTCCTCCGGTAGAAATTTATGTCATCCTTTTGGTATGAATTACCTTCTTTTCTTACTTTCTTGTCCTTGTTTTGATTTGTACAGGTTAATTTACCTCTGGAAAATCCTCTTCCTCCTTGAAATCTTCCTTCAGAAAACCTTCCACCACTCCCTCCCTGTCTCTGCTCATGTCTTTTGTTTAGCTTCTCTTTCGCTTTCAGGGCATACTGACAAGCTTGTTCAACACTCTGCAACTTGATCAAACTGAGCTCATCTTGTATAGACATCTGCAATCCATTCAAATATCTTGCAACTTGTTCAAATTCATCATCAACATGTTTGGATCTGATATTCAACTTGTAAAATGCTTCGATGCACTCCACACTAGATTCCTTCTGGTTCAAATTCTGCAACTTCTGGAACAAATTTACTTGATAATCAGCTGGCATAAACTTTGATTTTAACTTAGAAACCATCCAGTCCCATGTTTTGATCTTCTCTTTACCTCTTCTCTGTCTATCAACCTACAAATGTTCCCACCAAAGAGATGCATGTCCTTTCAACCGGGTACAGGCATATTTCACCTTCCTTTCCTCTGCAGTTTTCTCAAAATCAAAATATTTCTCCATCTCCAAGATTCAATCCATCAATTCATCTGAATCCAACTTTCCATCATATTCTAGTGGGGTAAAATGAGGTTTAGTATTCGCCCTACTCAAAACCCTCAAAAACCTCTCTTCATCTAGATCAATCGCCAGTGGGTTTACTTGTTATGTCGAGGCTTCTTCTCCTTCATCTTCACTCACATTTTCAATATTTCAGCCTCATCTATGCGTTGTCTCAATGGAATCTAACCAGGCTGCAATTCCTCCCAACATTTTCATCACAGTCAGGTTTGCATTCCCACACGCTTCACCATTCCTATTTCCTCCTCGCACCATTTTCTCGCCAGTCCTCTGCAGGTGCAGGTCGGATCCACAATCCGCCGCACCACAACAAAATTCTCAGGACCATGCAATCTCCGGCACAAAGTCCACTCTGATACCACTTGGTGCAGTCACCAGTTAGGAGGGACCTCAAAGAGATCAGTCTAGATCGGTCAGCAAGACTAAACAAAATGGAAACACAAGGATATGATGGAGGCAATGCAGATAAAATGAATTATATCATGAAAACTGATTACAATCAACCGGTAACATCCAGGTTACACAAACCGTCACACTGGCCTACTAGAACATGCTCAATAACAGAACAAGCCACAACTGGGACCTCAAATCTTAAGATCTAGCTTCTATATTTTGTCTACCACCTTTGATATGCATTATAATTCTTAATTACAATGATTTATATGATCCAAGGGATCCGATCGGCCCAAAAAGGGATCAAATGCCGAAGAATAAGACCTAACATGTAAAAACAACAAGGTCGGCCTCCACCAAAGAAATTCCCTTGAAAAATTCAAAGGGAAGGTTGGTCACATGCCAAGGAACATCGGAATCAATGCTCAGGGCTCTGCAAGCTACGAAAGGGATCTGGTAGATCACCAATGCAAATAGGTCCAGGCAACCGGTACCATAAAACTATCTTGGAAACCGATAGCGATAACTTGCCAGAAAATGATCCAAATGCTCCACAGTTTGGGAATAAGGAAGATGATAAAGTATTCAAGCAATATCCAACTCCTCAAGATCCAGTGAGCAAATGCTAGAAAATGCAGAATGAAATGCTAAAACTGCAAAACAGAAAGCAAAACAGAAAAGAAATATTTTTGGTTGATGCAAGATTGCCAAGAACCAGGGATGCTCTTGCATCAGAGTTTTTTTTTTGGAGATAATCATGTTTAATATGGGTACACACTTTGGATTTTAGATAAGATACATATGGCTACCCTATTGGAGAATACATTAAAATTATCTTGTTGTTGTAGTTCAAAATGATGAGAGCTCTTCAACGAAGCAAGTGGCTTATGCCTATTATGACAAGTAAAAAGCCGATATAGTTGAGAAATTAGCCAAAGTCGAATGGTGAGTTGGTTATATGATTTGAACCCAAACTTGTCAATGGTTTGTAGTGATGTTCCATTATTTGGAAACAGATATAATGGTTATGGAGAAATGTGAGTAAATGAATTGATACAAAAAGGGCAAAAGTTTTGTCAAAAGTGAACAGAAAATGGGAAAAGTAGTTTAATGGGAAAATGAAGAAAATTCAATATTGTGTAGAGACATGAGAAAAATGGTTTAGATATTATAATGCAACTCAAATTTTGGTCAATTATATGACAACATTCAATATTAAATATTAAATATTAATATTTTGGTGGCATAGACTATATAAATGGGGCATTACACACATGTTTTGAATTTGAAATTATGATCAAATGTGAATAAGTGAATATCTTGTAGCATGCTACAATTAAATTTTTCATCCATGAAAGGATTTTTTTTTAAATGGGTAAATTGTTTTCACCCAAGTGAAAATTGTTAATAGGAAGGTGAGAAGTGATACTTGGTATTTTCACTCCAACGTAGGATGTTGCAGTAAGAATTATTTCACATAGGGACAAGGTATTATGATTAGATATTTCTTTTCAACTGAAATATTTTCATGAAGTTAAAGAGTAGGTTTGGGAAATAAAATAAAGTATTGTTATTAAATACATTCAAATCTAATTAAATATTCACAGGCAGGGCATAAGCATAAAAGATAAAATCAGCCACAAATATAGAACACATGTGAAGTTGTTTTTTGCAAAAGTAGGTTTATTTATTCAAAGAGATAAGTGCAACAAGGTAAATTTTTCCCCACCAAATGTATATTTTCACTTGTAGGACCAAATAGGGAGAAAGAAAATTTATTTGTTGCAAACAATGGAGGAAAAATGCAAATTAAAGACAAATGAAGGAAAAGAGGAGAGAATTTTTTTTTGTTCCAAAACAGATTTGAAAAGAAAATAGATAGGTGTCAATAGAAAATCAAATCTGGAAACTTCTCCTTTATATTATATTTCCCTCTCATTTGTATAGCATCTGAACTTTGTATTGAGCAGGTGAATAGAAAATGTTTGAGTTTTAGTCAAAAATAGAAGATGCAAGCTATAATGTCAGATTTTATGAGCAAATATTAACAAGTTTGTGCAACTAGAACATTACTATCATCAGGTTGTCTCCATATTTGTATGCTTTTGATCATATGAATTCAATATATAAGATATATTTGAATTTGTCATCGCAACTTTCCTATGACTATATCTTTTGTTCATTCTCCTTAAAGGAAGGAGTTAAATTATTTTAATCAAACAACTGTGATTTTGAGTGTACAAGGTGGATCTATAAGAATAATTTTATGAAAACAAGAGTGGATCTATTAATGTAAGGCATTAACATATTTTAGAAACATTAGTTGAATTTTGTTTGTTGATATGATCTCCTTTAAAATTTTATATTCAACTTTATGGCCCTCGATTGGACACTGATTTGTCATTTGTCTTGATGCATTTTCAAAAACAATTCATTATTCAAAATCTCTTTTAAATTTATGTTGTATGATTTAGGTTCAGTATAGGGATCATTCCCAATTTCTGGGTGAATGTTGAAATACCAAGATTATAGCCAGAATCAAAGTTAGTAAATTTTCCTTGGTATATTTTCATTGGGAAATATTCGATATAAGTCACAATATCTAAGTTTAGAGAGCAGATTGTGTGTGCATTGTATAGGTATACCCACCTTGGTCTAGCAAAACCAAAAGTGTAGGAGATTTCAGTCTTATGACTAAATCTCATTCGTTGGCCAAATCCACCCCTGAGTCTGAGCATAAGAAAGTGGGTATTCTTTAGGATTCAATGGATGTCTTGATTTGGGAACCAACTAAGGAAATGGAGGAAAAAATAGAAAACTATTATTTATTCAAGAAGAACCCTTTCTGCCCCTCCTATTGTGAGATCCTTTACTACTATTCAAAGAAACCAAACCCCATTAGTTCCTATGGTTGCACCTAGTAATCTGGTGGAGTCACCGATTAGGAGGGACCTCAAAGAGATCAGTCTGGACCGGTCAGCAAGAGTAAACACAACGGAAACACAAGGATATGATGGAACCAGTATAGAACTAAGTGAATTAAATCATGAAAACTGATTACAAGCAACCAGTAACATCTGGGAACAAGATTAGGCTCATTGGTCGGCTACAAACATGTTCAATTATAGAACAGGTCACAACCGGGACCTCAGAGCTTTTGATCTAGCTTCTATGCTCTATATTTCCTCTGATCTACATTCTAATGCTCAATTACAATGATTTATAAGATCCAAGGGGATTCGGTTGGCCCAAAAAGGATCAAATGTCAAAGAACAAGACCAAACATGAAAAACCAACAAGGTCGGCCTCTACTAAAGGGATTCCTCCAGAAAATCCAAAGGATGAAGTGTGGATCAAAGGGAAGGTTGGCCACACACCAAGGAACATCAAAATCAATGCTCAAGGCTCTGCAAGCTATGGAATGGATAAGGTATATTCACCAAAACAAATAGGTCCAACCAGTTCTAGTGCCAGAAAACTGTCTCGGAAACTGGAATCGATAACTTGTCAGAAAATGATCCAAATGCTTCGTGGTTTAGGAATAAGGAAGATGATCAAGTCCTCAAACAAAATCCAACTCCTCAAGATCTGATGAGCTAATGCTAGAAAATGTAGAATGAAATATTGAAACTGCAAAACAGAAAGCAAAACAGAAAGGAAATATTTTTGGTTGATGCAAGATTGCCAAGAACCGGGGATGCTCCTACATCAGACATCCAGGGTTGTTGAAAAATAGTCTCTCACTTTGCTGGGGTCAAAAGAAAACCAAGGCGCTCTACCTCTACCTGCAAAATCCAAGATGAGTCTTCAACTAGTCTGCCCATCCACTTCACTATATACTCCTTATACTGACTTCTTCGGGTACTATGCCCAATCCTATTGTCCAAAATATCTTCAATCTGATTTGGTTCCTCCCAAGGCAAATGTTTCTCCAAGTTTGCAATGTTGTCCTTACTGAATTCTAGTTCATGATACTAATGTAGATCTGAAATGTTGAATATGGGTGAAATACTCAAACTATTCAATAACTCAACTTCATATGCATTTTCGGAGCTGAACTTTCTCAAAATATTGCAAGGTCCAAACTTCCTCATCTGTAGTTTGTTATAAGTTCCAACCGGGAATCTTTCTTTTCTTAGATACATCATCACTTCATTGCCAACTTCAAATTCCCTTATGTCTTCTCTTCTCATCTACTTTCTCCTTATACTTGGTGTTCATGTCCTCCAAATGTTGCTTAACCTGAATATGCAAGGCCGTCATGTGGTCTACAAAGTCTTCTGCTTCTGTACTTCTCTTATCTTCACTATTGATATCTCTCAATTCTAATATACCTCTAGGGTGTGCTCCGGTAATAATCTCAAAACGTGTCCTTCCGATACTCCTGTTTACTGAAATATTGTAGGCAAACTTTGCTTGTGCCAGAATCAAATCCCAACTTCCGGTTTTGTCTCCAACTAAGCATCTTAACAAATTTCCAAAGCTCCACTTAACTACCTCTATCTGTCCATCAGTTTGTGGGTGAAAAGTAGAACTAAACTTCAAATCTATCTTCATCTTCTTCCAAAGTGTTCTCAAATAAAAACCAACAAACTTAGTATCTCTGTCTGAAACTATGCTCTTAGGTAACCCATGCAATCTTACCACTTTCTTGAAAAATAGGTCAGCTATATGCACTGCATTTGATGTTTTCTTACAAGGTATGAAATGAGCCATCTTCGAGAATCTATCCACTACCAAAAAAATAGAATCATTTGCTCTTTGTTTTTTAGGCAATCCAAGTATGAAATCCATGCTTATATCCTCCCAAGGTCTTTTCAATACTATCAAAGGCTTATACAATCCCACATTCTAACTACTACCTTTTGCAACTTGAAAAACTCTACAACTCTACACAAATTTCCTAACATCCTTGTGAATCTGGGGCCAAAAGTAATGCTTACTCACCAATGCTATTGTTTTATCAACACCAAAGTGTCCGGCTAATCCTCCACTATGTTTCTCCTTTATCAGATTCTCCCTCATAGAACTCTTAGGTATACACGATTGAACTCATCTGAATAACATCCCATCTTGAATGAAGTAATCCAACCACTTGCTTCTATCTACCATAACCAATTCTCTACATGCTCTCCAAGGTTTTGTAAAATCTGGGACATCATCATACAAGCTCTTCAACTCCTCAAATCCTAATACCGTCATTCTCATCTTTGTCAGCAAATTCCTCCTTCTACTCAATGCATCAACAAATTTTTTTGACTTCCCACTCCTATGCTTCAACACAAAGGTGTAAATCTACAAAAAATTCTACCCATCTCATATGTCTCTAATTAAACTTTCTCTGACTATTCAAATACTGCAAGAATTGATGATTAGTATACAACATAAACTCCTTAGGCAACAGGTAATGTCTCCACTTCTCCAAGGCTTTAACTATGGCATTAAATTCCTGATCATACATTGAATATCTCCTCCGAGCATCATTCAACTTTTCATTGAAATAAGCTACTACTCTCCCTTACTGACTCAAGATGGCTCCAATTTTTGTTCCACTTGCATCACTATCTACTTGAAATACTTTATTGAAATCTGGTAAAGATAACACAGCCTTCTCAGTCACTTTCTACTTCAATAGTTCAAAACTTTTGTTTTCTCTGGTGGTCCACTTGAACTCTTTCCTATCTCCCCTCATTGTCTCAGACATAGGACTACAAAAAGAACTGGAATTTCTAATAAACTTCTGGTAGAAACTAGCCAATCCATGAAATGATCTTACCTCACCAATGCTTTCCGGTGTAGGCCATTCAATAATTTCTTTTACTTTCTTAGGGTCCATCTTCAAACCATCCTCAGATATCACAAATCCCAAATAGACTAACTCTTCCTTCATGAAAGTACACTTCTTAAGGTTTATCAGCAACTTTTCTTCTCTCAACCTCTGCAAAACTTGTCTTAAATGCAACAAATGCTCCTCTTTTGTATTACTAAAAATCAAAATGTCATCCAAATATACAATAACAAAATTGCCCAAGAATTTTTTCAATACCTCATTCATCAACCTCATGAAAGTATTCGGTGCATTAGTTAACCCAAAAGGCATCACCAACCATTCATATAGTCCTTCATTTGTCTTGAATGTTGTCTTCCACTCATCTCCTTCTCTGATCCTGATCTAATGATGTCCACTCTTCAAGTCTATCTTTGTGAAGTATTTGGCTCCACTTAAAACAGTACATTATGTCATTCCTAGGCAAAGGAAACTGGTACTTAATTGTGATCTTGTTTATTGCTTTGGAATCAGTACACATCCTCCATTCTCCATTCTTCTTAGGTACTAATACTATTGGTACTGCACAAGGACTCAAACTTTCTCTCATCAAACCTTTCTTCAATAATTCCTGCACTTCTCTATTCATCTCTTCATTTCCTGTTGCTGTCATCCGATGTACAACTTTGTTAGGCAAACTAGCTCTAAGAATCAGGTCCATACAATGACTGATACTTCTCACAGGTGGTAATCCATCAGGCATATTATCTTAAATGATGTCTTCATACTCTACCAGTAACTCCTTTATCTCTTCTGGTTGTTCTTCTTCATGCTTCAGATTCTCAATCTTCTTAGGAACTAAGGTAAAACACACATTCTCATGTCTCATCCCATCTAGGAACTTCCTTACATCCACCAAAAATATTTTAGCATTCATATAGACTTCACTCTTCAAAGGCTCCTCTAAGGGCAACAAGGTTTGCTTCATCCCATTGGCCACAATAGTGTATATATTCTTTCTCCCATCATGTATTGCCTCTCTATCAAACTGCCAAGGTCTACCCAACAAAAGGTGACAAATATCCATAGGCATAACATCACACAAGACTTCATCATGATAATTCCCAATTTTTAATTTCACCTAAAATTGCTCACTTACAAGTTATGATCATCCTGAATCCATGCTATCTCATAAGGCTTATGGTGTTTCAATCTTTCCAAATTTAACTTAGTCACCATCTCTTCTAAAACAAGGTTATTTGAACTACCACTATCAATAACAATTTTACAGCACTTACCAGATACCTTACATCTGGTGTTGAACAAATTCCTCCTCTGCAAGGGCTCCTCATCTCCTATGGTATGACATAAAGTTGTCCTCATCATCAACAATTCTCCATCTTTCGGTTTGTTAGCTGATCCGATAGGGCTTTCTTCCACCACTATTGTTCTCTCGGTGCTCTCCGCCTTCTTACACTCAAAATAATGGTTCCCTTCTCCTGCACACTTAAAGAAAGTTCCTTTAAACACTCTCTTGTCTTGTTTTCTATCATCTTTTCCAAAATTATCATTCTGGTAACCATCAAGTTCTCTTATCCGGTAGAAAATTCTATCATCCTTCCGGTATGAACCACCATCTTTGCTGACTTCCTTATCCTTGTTTTGATCTGTACAGGTTCCTCTACCTCTGGCATATCCTCTTCCTCCTTGAAATATTTCTCTTGAAAGCCTTCCACCTCTACCACTTTGTCTACTCATGTCTTTTGTTCAGCTTCTCTTATGTTTTCAGGGCATACTGGTAAGCTTCTTCAACACTCTGCAATTTGATCAAACTAAGTTCATCTTGTATAGACATCTGTAATCCATTCAAATATCTTGCAGCTTGTTCAACCTAATCATCAACGTGTCTGGATCTGATATTCAACTTGTAGAATGCTTCGGTATACTCCTTTACACTAGATTCCCGCTACTTCAAATTCTACAACTTATGGAATAGATTCACTTGATAATCAATAGGCATAAATTTTGATTTTAACTTAGCAACCATCTGATCCTATGTTTTGATCTTCTCTTTACCTCTTCTCTATCTATCAACCTACAAATACTCCCACCAAATAGATGCATGGCCTTTCAACTGGGTGCAAGCATATTTCACCTTCCTTTCCTCTGCAGTGTTCTCAAAATCAAAATATTTCTCCATCTCTGAGATCCAATCCATCAATTTATCCGAATCCAACTTTCCATCATATTCCGATGGGGTAAAATATGGTTTATTATTCTCCCTACTCAAAAACCTTAAGAACCTTTCTTCATCCCGATCAATTGCCAGTGAATTTACTTGTTTTGTTGGGGCTTCTTCTCCTTCATCTTCACTCACATCTTCAAAATGTCATCCTCTTCTTTGGGCTATCTCAATGGCTTCCAACTAGGCTGCAATTCCTCTCAATATTTCCATCACAATCGGGTCTACATTCCCTCGCGCTCTACCATTCCTATTTCCTCCTTGAGCCATCTTGACGTCAGTCCTCTATAGCTATAGGTCAGATCTACAATCTGCAACCCCACAACAAAATTCTCAGGACCACGTAATCTCCAAAACAAAGTCCGCTTTGATACCACTTGGTGCAGTCATGGTTAGAAGGGACCTCAAAGAGATCAGTGTGGACCAGACAGAAAGAGTAAACACAATGGAAACACAAGGAAATGATGGAAGCAATGCAGAAATGAGTGAATTAAATCATGAAAACTGATTACAAGCAATTGGTAACATCCAGGATACAAGATTAGGCTCACTGGCTTGCTACAAACATGCTCAATTACAGAACAGGTCACAACCGGGACCTTAGAACTTTTGATCTAGCTTCTATGATCTATATTTTCTTTGATCTACATTGTAATGCTCAATTACAATGATTTATATGATCCAAGGGGATCCGATCGGTCCAAAAAGGATCAAATGCTGAAGAACAAGACCAAACATGAAAAACCAACAAGGTCGGCCTCCGCTAAAGAGATTCCTTCAAAAAATCCAAAGGATAAAGTGCGGATCAAAGGGAAGGTCAGCCACACACCAAGGAACATTAGAATCAATGCTCAGGGCTCCGCAAGCTATGGAAGGGATCCGGTAGATTCACCAAAGCAAATAGGTCCAACCGGTTCTGGTGCCAGAAAACTGTCTCCGAAATCGGAATCGATAACTTTTCAAAAAATGATCCAAATGCTCTGCGGTTTAGGAATAAGGAAGATGATCAAGTCCTCAGGAAAAATCCAACTCCTCAAGATCTGGTGAGCCAATGCCAGAAAATGCAAAATGAAAATTTGAAACTGCAAAACAGAAAGGAAAATAGAAAGGAAATATTTTTGGTTGATGCAAGATTGCCAAGAACCGGGGATGCTCCTGCATCATAATCAATCATTTGTTCCATTTAACCAAGGAAGCCCATCGAATTTAACAACCCAACATGATGATATACCCATGACTACCTTAAAGAGTATCTCATTCTTTACTGGTGAAGATCAAACCACTCTCATTGAGAATATAAAAGATGTATCCAATCTTTGTGCAGTCCACCACATTACAAAACAAAATGTTGCAATTACTTGTGAAACCTCTTTGAAAGGAAAAGCTTAGTAATGGTTTAGAGGTTTTTTGGTGAATTCTATAGCTACATGGGACCAACTGGGTGACATACTTTGCAAGTATTTTGAAGAAAAATTAGATCATTTATTTTTGGTAGAGCAACAAACCACAATCAAGAAGGCTTCACATGAGCACATGGTAGATTTTAACTTCTTTTTTTTTTTCAAAAGACATGGGAAAGGATCTCGCTAAAAGTAAGGCCTTCTATTGATCATGTATTTTTGTATTATTTAAAGTCTTTGAATAATGATATATCTAACATGATACAATCTATGGACAATGCTACACTCCCTAATGCATATGACATAGCCATAAGAGTCAAGAATAGCCTCATAAAAGCCGATAAAATCATTCTAGTGCCTCATATACCTAATTTTCCTAAAGTGCAACCTACCATACCCATGCAGATTCATCCCATAACTATTTTCTCTTCTTTACTAGCAATAAGTAATCAAACAACAAGCCAAAAAATGGTTGCTCTAGCATCATCCTTTGAGTTTCATGAATTAAGGAGTTAAAAGGGGCTTTTTAATAACCTTGTCAATGAATTGGTAGACATTAAAAGGTAGCAAAATCAAAACTGTGGGCCTTATTAGCTCCCTTACCAAGCCAATCAGCTAAATAGGCCTCAATTCCAAACAAACTTGTAAGTTCAAAGGTAAGCTTTGAATACTAGACCATACCAACCCTATAATCCAAACATTTCTATCACCTCTAAAGAGATAATTCCAATACAAAACAATATAGCTCAAGAGCTTGAGTTGTGTTTTCCTTGTAACCAGCCCCATAATCAAGCTACATGCACTAATAAAATTATAAATCAAGCCTTGATGGTTTAAAATGCATTTATTGTCCCACAAAACCCAATCAATAAAACACATGAATAACATGGTACTTTACAAGGAGATGTTAGAGGTGATGGACCCTAATGAATTGAAAAAGGAAATAAATATTGTGGGGTGAATCATTTACAAACACAAAATTAGTCCTATAGCCCAATTGCATCCAATGCAAGGTCCAAGAAGATGATCGTTGATAGTGGAAAATGAGCTGATAATAACACTTTTCAAGCTTTCAAGTGCCTAATATGAGCCAAGAAATTTTTGTTCCATCTAATGGGAAAAATGTTTGTATTTTGCCAATAAATCAAAATATGGAAAGAAAGGAATAACTTGGAGAACAATCCCAACCACTTAAAAATCAAGGGGATACTATTGTTCCTAAAGGACAAACAAAGGTGAGTGCTTTAGCTTTAAATATTTTGGAGTATAAGAAAAAATGACATCTGAGTATGTCTATGTGGGATTCATTGTCTATCCTAGGCCAAAAGGAGTTGCTCCAAACAACCTTATCTAATAATGTATTTCCAAATGAACCTACCAAAGACCTTTCTAAAGTTGTACTTACAAACACAACTCAATCCTTTAGTGGAAAACAAGATAAGAATGCAAAACCACCCCCATTCAATGTATCTCTTACTATTGGTCAACACCTTATCGATAATTGTATGATAGATTCATTCGCAGGAAGCTTTGTAATACCCAAAGAAATAGTAATTAGGTTTGTCCTTACATAAGAACCTCAAAAAAATGGTGTAGTATATCTCAATGTGACAACCATTCATACAATAGGGGTCATTAAAGGACTGAATTCAACTCTCCATTCATGTCCTATCTTTTTCCATTAAGAAAGATATAACAATTGGGTATAAAGTTGTGGCAACAACCTCAAAAAAAATTGTTTTTCTAGATGAACACTATTGAGCATACTCCTAGCCTTCTCCATCAATATCCAACTATTATTTTTGTAATTTAATTGTATTTTAATATACAGTTATTTTTTATCTTAGAATGCCGCAATCTTTACATAATCTATCAAAATAATTAGAGTAAAATTCACCACCATTATCAATCCCCAAATATTTTATTTTATTTTCATTCTACAACTCAACCATTACTTTAAATTATTCAAAGCAATTGAAAGCTTCATATTTTCTCTTTTACAAAATATACCAATGTCCTTCTATTATAATCATTAATAAATGAGTCATAATATGTGGATTTTCTAATGGAAGGAACATCTAAAGGATCAAACACATCAGAATGAATAAGATCCAACATACCAAAATATTTATGATAACTCAAGTAAAACTAAATGTGGTTTTATTTACCATTAATGCAATGCTCACATAAGTCAAAATCAAGATTACAATTAGTCAACCCCTTTTCTCCAATGTGGCCAAGTCTCTAGTGCTATAACATATTCTTCTTTGTAGATAAATTTGATTCAAAAGAAATAGCACCCTTGGGTACTTAGAAGCCACAATCATTTGTTAAAATTGGAACCTTTACCTCTTCCATCGAAGTAGGCACAAACTTTATTTTCACAATTAAGTACTATTGAATTCAATAGTGTATGTATCAAGTTTACACTATGTTAAATGTAAAACCTATAGTAATCACCATAGAATCTCTAACTATATTGCACACTTGCATCAAAAAAGACTACCTGCACACTTGCAACTATTAGTATGTTCACCTATAAAAATGTTCATGTTAATCTATTGATATGTAGCACACCATTTATTCTATTTATTTTACCATCAAGGAACTTGATTCTAACTTTACTGTGGCCAAAATAATTCAAATAAGAATCATTACCCTAGTACACCAAGTTACCTTCATCCAATTATTCATATTAAAAAAATCAATCCCTATTAGAGGGCATATGGAGAGATGCACTCGGGTTAAGTAATCATGCATCATTATCTATAGGAGCAACCAAAGTTGTCATGAACACATAATCATCTTCCTTCTTGGATCTAAAATCAAAATCAAATCTCTTATTTTTCTTCTTTACACTCCTTATGGAAATTTCCCAACTTATCACAATTCCAACAAATAACTTTAAACTTCTTAGAAGATTTATATCTCCCCTTAGACTTGGGTTTATCACACTTTTCAATCTTCTTTCCTTTTTCTTTAGGTCTTTCATGAATATATAGGGCATACTTGGCACTAAGGAATACCTTCCTCCTCATCTCTTCAAAAATAAAATAACCCACATCTTAAGTCTTCAAATGTTAACATAAGTGTAATGGGTGAAAAATTAGGGTTTCCACAAGGAGGATGAAAATTGCTAATTTTTTCTTAGTAACCTATTACATTCAAAAGAGGGTTGAATCCAATAGATTTAGTCACAAACCAGCAATGATAAGGATTGAAAATACTGATTGGATTCAAGGGGTGGATTTATTTACCCTCTTTTGTGAGTTGAATTGCTAAAATTAAGGTAAAGTGCTAAAATTGAAGGTAAAAACATAAAAACAACAAGCTACAAATGTCGGATTGAGGCACGCACCTAAATCTGAGGAATATAAGCAGATTTTGATCTGATCCCTAAAAAAACTCCAAAAATGTTAGGACCGGAGTGAAATTCACCCTAGTCCTCCTAGATTTTCGCACACCAAAAGGGTTGATTTGTCTCTTCAAATAATGGCGATTCTGAAGGTCACAGCTCTGTACCTGTTACCTACACATAGAAAGAAAGGGAAATAGGTTGGAAATAGGGGCTTGCCTAAGTCAAAACTCAGTTTTAGAATTAATCATGAAATAGAGATAAAATATAATTGAATTGTTGTAATTGAAGATTCTCCTTTTGAGGGAGATGTTGAATAATGACTAAAAACCAAATGATACCTCCATGTAAAGTTTTGTTTTTCTCCACATGGGATTAGGTTTTCATGAAGTCTTTGATAAAATAGGATGTAATTGTAATACCCTAAAAATGCTCATCTAAACCATGGGCCCCTAATCTCGAAAACATCACCAAGGACCTAACCAAAGGCAATTAAATCAATCTTGAGCACATTATTAATTCTCTAATCATCAAATGTCACATGGCATATCAAATACTCAATATTAATTAATATTTATTTAATTAATTAAATCATTCCAAGAATATCACTTTGATCAATTATCCTGTTTAATTTATTAAATATCTTAGCATATTTAATTAATTAATAAATTTATCATTTAATCATGCAAAAAACACCCTTGATCTCTCTTGTGATTCTCTATAAATTCAACCTTTAGCTCTCATTCAAAACACCCTGGAGATTTATGATTATACACTTTTTTTTCAGGACTCATTGAATATATTGTGCTTGATTTTTGAGATTATTGCATCTTAGATTAATTTCTTCTTTATTCACTATTGCTTGAATCCATATTTGCTTGAATCCATATTGCTTGAATCCATTATTGCTTGAATCCATTATTGCTTGAACTCATATTGCTTGAATATTTCATCCATATTGCATTCATTTAGCTTAATCTCATACTCATATAGATTAAATCCTTCGTCTTGGTGTAGTCTAGTCACTGGTATTGCTTATACAAATCTGAGAGCAATCTTATACTCACATCTTTTAGAAGGCAATTAGTCGATTTGTTATGGTTTTCATATTCATCCTTATATCTGTCTAACCATACATGTAATGACTTAATTGAAGTGTTGTAGCCTACAGCTATTAGACTTATTTCACCTTTCACACACACATTTATGGCGCCCACCGTGGGGCAGAAGACTACATTTTTCGACCTCGGAGACTAACTTTTTTAATTATTTTTTTAGATTTTTTATGTTTTTCATATTTTCGTTCGTACAGTGTCTGTGAATTGTTGTACGAGTTTTCCCAAAGTGTTGGATGACAAACTACAAGTATCATATGATCCTATACGAATTATCATACGAATCGGTGAGAATTATCGTACAGATCTGTATTTCTGGGTTAAAAAGAAGATTTCTTTTGTCAAGTTTTCTCATTCAATTTTTACCATACTGATGCTGACCCTGGCTTGTTATCTGTCTATCTAAGAAATTTTTTTTATAGCCTAATCAGTTTCTGCAGAATGCTTGTTGAAGACTATGCTTGTCGCATAAAGATAATATGACTACTGATTCGTTGTCTTTGTAGGTTGCCCGAGGAGAATTGACCAAACCTTGTGTATTCTTTAAATTCATTTTTTTAGGCACCTAAATTGCTATCTGATTAAAGAACAAATCTGTATTTTGTGTTTTAAGAAAATTCTGAGAGGTAGGAGAGTATTCTCTTGTCTTTATAGACAATCAGAAATCCAAACCCTTGAGGTATTTTCTTTAAGTTTGAGATTTGTATATCTTTAGCGGGCTTGCCCTCCCGAGGAGCTAATAACTCTATAGCCATTATGACCGGCGAGAGGGGAATGACCCAAGTGGGAACGACTAAACACCAAGTACTCCAACCCACTATAAAATAAATGTGATTTGATAAAAATCAAGTCAACGAAAGTGCTCAGGAATATCTCTCCTTTGTACCCTTGAGTATATTAAAACTTGGTTTTCAAGGATGGGAGACCTCTTAATTGAGTTTATACCTCGATGCACTGAACAGATCCCTTACTAGTTCCAATTAAAATTAGAAGTTACCCGATTCACCTCCAAAAGGGGGGATAATATTTGTGCAAGAGAGATAGTAACTCTCCCAAGATACTTGTGATTTCATGCCCCCATTAGTGTTTGGAGTCGGCTAATACGGCGTTGAGAATCCATTGCGTGAGACTCGACGGCTGTATTTTGATTAGCTATTGGGTGTGTACCTGAGTCTACAAGCAAAGGTTTTCTTCTCTCACCAATTTCCATAGGGTTTTCATGTTGTGATTGGAGTTATTATTCATATTACGTGTTTTCTGTGTTTTCATTCCTAAAACTAAAACTACAATACCAAAACTAGAGAAAATAAGAAACAAACTCAATGATCAAAAATTTTGTCTATGTCAAAACTAGTCTATCCTAGTTGAAACTTTGTTCGTGTCACAAAATAATCTAGCTTAGCTATCAAAAACTCAGTCTATCTCAAATCTGGTCATACTTAGTCATTGAAAACTCATAATTTTGCATCTGTCCAGTAAACAGTCATATGAGTCTTCTGATTTATCTTCCTGTTTCATATTCTATGTCATACGATATTCCATCAATCCTAACAGTCTGTCGTTTGAACCTGCATTCTGTGTCGTATGAGTCCTGATTATCTGTCATCCTATTTAGGGAATTGTCATTTGATCCTACATCCTATGTCGTATGATAAAATATTGCATTGATTAGTTTGTCATTTCAGACATACCCATCTATCGTACGGTACTACGCAACACCTTGTACAAAACACTATTGTCATCGTCCTGAAGCTAGCAAACTATCGTCTAGTCCTGTAAAACCTGTCATACGAATCTCTGATTTTGTTAGTCCAGAACAATCAAACTTGCCTAAAATAGTCTACAGCGAGCATAAAACTAGTTATCATCATCCTGAGCATAAATAGATGAAGATAGTGTACCTCTGCCATTTGTGTTGCATGATTTTGTCGATCATCTTTTAGCTAATTCATTCAACTACTTATCAAACTTAAGTCACTTAGATAATTTATTGTACAAGATAGATTGTTCCTGAAACCAGACTGAGTCTTAGTCACTTCTCTCGAATCAACTTAGATAAACATCTTACATAGGATAGATCTTTCCTGAAACCAGACTAAATCTTAGTTCCTTCTCTCAATTGATACGTTAACCGAACAACTAGCTTTGAATTTGATCTTGACTTCTGCATCACAAACAACTTTAGGTCACATCACTCAATAAAAATGCCTATTCAAACCAGAAGTTCTCATAAGAAAGATGCCAAAGGAAAAGGGAAATCCTTTTCTTATAAAGATAATCCATTTTACGAAGAGGATCCTCTTACTAATAAACCTTCATCATCAGAGATACCAGTTTATGATGAACCTTTATCTCCCACTATACCTAGATAGAACAAAATAACAAAGACAACCTCAGTATTCATGATATCGACAATGATTCCCCATCAAGTGAATCTGAAATCTCTAAACCACCAGAAAAAGATATTCATAGATGTCAAAAGGATAAAGATTTCCGAAAAATGATGAAGGTTATCATGGCTAGAGAAAAAGAAGACTATTTTCTAGAACTAGCAAAACAAGGCGCTAAACTTCCTACTGGTTATGATGTTCAGACTCTCGTCACTAAAAAGGAAGAATCACCTATAATAATGGTACACAGACAATTACAAGCCTTACGGACTGAGATCACAGAATTGAAAAACAAGGATAAATCCCCAAAACAACATTCTCTGGAGACAATATGCCCATTTCCATTTGACAAAAACCTATACATGCCTCCATTTTCTTCACGAGTTGAGATCCCAAAATTTGACAAATATGATGGTATCTCAGATCCCCAATACAATATCAGAGAATTTTATGCTTTATGTGTGGAGTTCATGCACGACCAAACGTATCTCATGCACCTTTTTCTGAGAAGTTTGGGAGGGCAAGCTATGGAATGGTTCTCAAGTCTACCTAAGGGAATAAAAACTTTTGAAGAATTAATCCAACTCTTTCTAAAACAATACTCTTATAACATTCGACACCTCATTACTATGATCAAGCTTTGCAATACCAAACAGAAAACAAGGGAGCGTTTTCTCACTTTCCTCCAACGTTGGAGAAAGATGTTCTCTAGATATTCACGGCCTATTCCAGATTCTGAGAAAATAGATATATTCGTCAACAATATGATCCATGAATTGAAATATAGTATCCAAATGCAAGTGCACCCATGATTTAACAAAATGGTAGATAATGCTATCCGAATGGAAGTTGTGCTTATAAAGAAAGGAGATATCTCACCTTGGACAGAAACACAACAAGGATCTAACTCTAAAGAGAAGAACAAGTATTGGAAGTATGGCAAAGACAACAACAAGAACGTTGTTAATGACGAAGTGGTAGACACTGTTAAAACCAACTCAAAGCCCACGATATTTAACTTGGCTAGTGGCATGCAAGCACTCAAAGCAGCTGAAACCGCAACAGAAAATCCTCCAAAGAAAGTAAAAGAGTGGTCCAAAGAGAAATCGTGGCTTTCGAAACCTAGACGCGAATTCACTCCTCTGGAAGAATCATATGAATCCGCTTTCAAAACTTTATTGGCAAACAACTTGATAACGTTACCAGAAAATTCTAGGCCATATGATCCGGAAGTCAAACCAAAATGGTGGAGAGAAAATGAATATTGCGACTACCATCGAAACAAAGGTCATAACACAAACAACCGCATGAAGATCAAGCATGAGATTCAAGATCTCATAGACGCTGGTAAAATTGTTGTCGGGAATCACCCAATAAATGTTGATCACAAAGCATTTAAAGATCCTTTACCTATTTACGAACAACGTGATTCCTCAAAAACAAAAGGAGGTGCCAAAGTAAATTACGCTTATACCAGCAATGACAATGCCATCAACATGATTGAGTCTTCCCAACCTGAATATTGCAATGTGATTATAATCAAAGACAAACAACATGAATCATGGTATGAAAATGCTATGACCTGTTCTCAAAAGAAAGTAACTCTCCAAGGAGCTAGTTCTTCAACTTTGGCTCAAACACCATCAAACCTACCAACCTCGTCAAAAAAATAAAAAGAATCAACATTTGATAAATTTAAACAACCAACATCATCATCATCCTCTAGATATAGCATTGTTGACCAACTAAAGAGGACAAATGCTCAAATCTCCATCTTTGAATTGCTTAAAATCTCTTCTACTCATAAAGAGATCCTAGACAAAGTGTTGCTCACCACTAATGTTCCAAAAGATTTAGATATTGATCGGTTTCAATCTATGGTGGGTCATCTAACTTCACCTCACTATCCGACCTTCTCTGAAGAAGATGAGAAATCGCTAAATCATCCACATAGCTAGGCATTGCATATTGAAGCCATGATCCATAAACATAGAGTTAAACGTGTTTTGATAGATGAAGGCACGAGGTTGAATATTTGTACTTACAGTCTGCTTACACAACTAGGTTTTTCTGAAAATGTCATTGATCCGGCCAAGAAAATAACAATTAAAGCCTATGATGAAGAAGAAAGGGCCTCTAAAGGTCTGGTATCATTACCAATCAAGGTGGGACCTATAGAAAGAGATGTCATTTTCTAGGTACTTGATCTTCCTCTGTCATACAATATCTTACTGGGCAGGCCATGGATTCATGAAATAAAGGCAGTTCCATCTACATACCACCAATGCTTAAAATTTCCTTATAATGGAGTTGAAGTTAGTATTACTGCTGATACAAATCTCCCCTGTAATGCATTGACAAAAGGTGTTGATACCTTTGTGCCTTATAATAGGGCAGCCTACAAATGAAAGTCCAGAAGCTCTGATGAAGGACTTAGAAAAGAAATTGAAGATTACAAATACTGGCATGGATGGTTATAAGATAGAACCAGTACTTTCATCAGTCTCTCTTCCTCCATCATTGAAACAGTTGGGCAAACCATCAGAGGCTATGAGAAAACAAACTTTGACTCCAAATATCATATATGATGGTCTTTTTGTACAGTCTTCTACTTCCCTGGCGGATGAAATAGAAGAGGATGTTGTTCTTAAGTGGCTTTTCAAGGAAGATAGTCAAAACAAGGAAGTACGACATTGTGAGATTTCCCCAACCCAATATGGTCCCGACTACAAAATGATCCAACGCATGGGATATTTAGGTACTAGTCCCCTAGGAAAACATCAAGAGGGTATTATTGAACCGATTCAGCTGCAAATAAAATCTACAAATGATAAGGCTGGACTGGGATACAATCCAAAAAAGACATCAGACCAAAAACATGCTTCTAAGTCTAAGTGGAAGAAAAGGATATCACCTTCAACATCACAAGAAGTTGACACTCAACAAAATCAAGCAGAGTGTGGAAAAGAACAAGAGGAACTACCAATCAAGAGAGAAGAAATAGTCAATACTCAAGTTTCGATGGTGTCAGCTACAACAATGCAAGGAGTTGAAGTTCTAGAAGATATGAGAGATGAAGTAGAAAGAATCATAGAATTGTTTGCACCCCTGAAAGTTCCAGTCACATACACTGGTTGGAAACAAGTAGAAGATTCAGAGACTGACTCAAACGGGTATGAATGGGGTCCAGACCACCTCTCCTATACATCCATTACAGAAACTCTAGAAGAGTCTAGTGATATCACAGATGACACTCAAGAGTTGATGTGCTTAAAGCTAGAAAAGGAGATACAGGAAATCAGACTAAAAAGACAACAAGACTATGAACAAGGGCTGAAAGAAGGAAGAATACCAGAAAAAATTTCATCTATTATATACCCCTCTAATAAGACAGAACAAATCAGGTATGGGAATACACAAGAAGAATTGGAGGCTACAGAAGCAGAAGCAGTCATTAGTCCAGAGGAAGTTGAATGGAGTAGATGATAGGGGCTCACAAAACCATCAAGGTTATGTCAACAGGTATGTCAGATACAAATGATAAATGAGCCAAATCTTGAAGGAACTTGCAGCATTAAAGATGTTGGTGTTGATACCATACATACATTCACTCAATCACTTGAAGAAGACTCGGAAACTTCATCTGATGACTCTGATGAATCTAACAATACTCCTATTTATGACAATATCTACTCAGCATCAAACTCTGAATCAATGGATGTAAATGATGAAAATCTGTCTACTGATCTTGTTACCATCGAACCACAATATGATTTTCAGTTTGGCATAGAGAATGGTGCTATAAGTAGGTCTATCGGATTAGGTCAACTAAATATTAACATGCACTTTAATAATCATGTTCTGACTCTTCCTGGTCTCAAGACATTTATGCAAGGTAGTCTTCTATAAATTGACTTTTCGATTCGCAGTTATGATGACAATACTGTGAACTCCCTCGAACCTATCCACACTCTATCCTTGGTACATCCTGAATTAATTGACTGTAGTCTACAAGACCAACCCATGAATGTACCTACTTTTTCCAATGACTACACACTAGCCTATTACCTCAACACAGTTGAACCCATGTACTCTTCCACTAGCAAACAAAGTGAGAACATGACTGAAACAGATATCAAGTATCTTAGTCACAAAAATCAGAAAAATAAAAATAAAAGATCTGATGGCGAAAACCACATTGTGGCGGTGTCAGAATCTAAAAAAGAGAAAATAAAGGATGTACCTAAGGGTGAAAACCTCTCTGAAGCACCTGAAGGTGAGATACTTGATATACTACCAAGTCATTTCCAAGAGAGGTCTTCTATATTGATCGAGCCAACTTAGCCAGTGAACATTGGGAGTCAAGAGACACCACACATCATTCATGTAGCTCAATCACTGTCAACAAAAGAGTTGAAAATTTTCACTCATCTCTTTTCAGAAAAGAAGATCAATTTTGCATGGACATACTATGATATGCCAGGCCCGGATCCTGATCTTATCATGCACCATCTTTCTATCACACCAGGAGTTAAACTAGTGAAGCAAAAACTTTATAAGATGCACCCTCATGTGGCACTGCTAGTCAAGGTTGAGCTAGAAAAACTGCTAAAAGATGGATTTATTAGAGCTATAGACTATGCAGAATAGATTTCAAACATAGTACCTATGTCAAAGGCAGACAAATCTATTAGGGTTTGCACAAACTTCAGAGATCTCAACAAATCTTGTCCAAAGGATGACTTTCCATTGCCAAACATTGATATGATAGTCAATATGACTGCTTGGTATGAGATGTACTCACTAATGGACGGATTCTCTGGCTATACTCAGATCAAAATAGCTCCTAGGGATCAAGAAAAGACAACTTTCACCTATGCATGGGGAACCTTTTGCTGGAATGTCATGCCATTTGGGCTAAAGAACACAGGAGCAACTTACCAAAGAGCAGTAACTACTATCTTTCATGATATGATGCATAAGAATATGGAAGATTATGTTGATGACACTTTAGTAAAGACTATGAAGATATTCATGCATATTCAAGAGCTAGGCCCTATACTAGATAGAATGGAATAATTCAAACTCTAGCTAAATGCAAAAAAGTGTGCATTCAGAGTGATATATGGTAAACTACTTGGCTACATCATTTTAAAGAAGGGAATCGAGGTTGATCCTGAGAAGGTCCAAGATATAATGGAAATGCCGCCTCCAAAGAACATCAATCGAATGAGAAGTTTATAGGGACGTCTCCAGTCAATCAAACACTTTATTTCTCAGTTGGCAGACAAAGCTCAACCTTTCACAAAAGTATTGAGAAAAGGAGTAATATACAACTGGGATCGAGAATGTGAACAACACCTTCAACAAATAAAAGAGTACCTGTCCAATCCACCAATATTGATGCCATCAATTTAGGGCAAACCATTGATCTTATACATATCAGCTACTGATTCATCATTGGGGGTACTCCTGGCGCAACATGATGAAAATAAAAAAAGAGAGAGATCTATATATTACATCAACTGGACATTGGTGTCTTATGAAATGAACTATACTATAATAGGAAAAGCATGCTTGGCGTTAGTCTTTGCATCACAAAAATTGAGACACTACATGTTAGTGCATTCCATCAAGTTAGTAGCTAAGATTAATCCACTCAAATATCTTCTTAACAAAGAAACACTTACCGGAAGATTGGCAAAATGGGTCATGGTCCTTACAGAATTTGATATTGAATATGTGGAACACAAAGCCATCAAAGGATAGGTAATTGTAGATCAACTTGCTAATGCTCCACTTGAAGACACTCAACCGCTGCATATAGAAATTCCAGATGAATCAATAATGCACCTTACTCAACAATCCTAGAAGATGTTCTTTGATGGGTCTTTCACTCAAAATGGTTCTAGTGCTGGAATACTTTTTATTACTCCTCAAAAGTATTCAATCCCAAAGGCTTATAAGATTCTTTTCCCTTGTACAAATAACATTGCAGAGTATGAAGCTTTGGTAAATGGGATCAAGTTGGCTATCAAATGGAAGGTTTTGGAATTACACATCTATGGAGATTCTCAGCTAATCATCAATCAAATAAATGATACATATCAGAATCGAGATGAGAAATTGATGCCTTATAAGAGAATGGTTGATGATCTCAAGAATTATTTTACTTTTGTATCATTCCAGCAGATTCCTAGATCAGCAAACAGAGCAGCAAATGCTATGGCCACCTTGGCATCTATACCAGAGTTACAAGAGTCTAATTTTCCCTTTGAATTCTTGATGGAAGAGTTACATTACCCTGCCTATGATTCTCCTAAGTCCCAGATGATCTGTTCTATTATTGGACATGACTCATCTCTCTATAGCCATATTTACTCTTATTTACGAGACCACATCATCCCAAAAAATCTTACTCGTAATGAGAAAAGGAACCTAACTCAAAACGCTTCACGGTATGTCATCATTGCTAACGAATTGTTTAGGCGAGGTTTGGATAGTACATTGCTTAGGTGTTTAGAAACTAAAGAGTCTAAACATGCATTATCAAAAGTCCATGAAGGTATTTGTGGATCTCATTTGAATGGTCTTACTTTAGCTCGGAAACTACTACGGGTCGGCTACTACTGGCTAGACATGGAGAAGGATGCTATAAAGTTTTCCAAAACTTGTGAGAAGTGTTAGCTACATGGGAATCTCATACATGCTCCAGCAAGGGATCTCATACCCTTCATTACACATTGGCCTTTTCAGCAATGGGCCTTTGATCTCATTGGTCAGATATATCCTACATCATCCAATAGACACAAGTTTATCATAACTGCCACTGAGTACTTCACTAAGTGGGTAGAAGCGGTTCCGCTCATCAAAGCAACCGGTAAACAAGTAGCTATGTTCATCCTAAACCATATCATTTGCAGGTATGGGATACCTTCATCCATCATGACTGAAAATGGAGGATAATTCAAGAATAAATATCTAGATGAGCTCTATGAGAAATTCAAAATGAAATAGCACTGGTCATCTGTATATTACCCTAAAGGTAATGGACAAGCTGAGGCATCTAACAAAAACCTGTTGACTATCTTACATAGAACAGTGAATAAATCTAGGAGGGATTGGCATCTGCAGCTCAATCCTGCATTATGGGCTTATAGAACAAGTATCAGAACACCTACTTGGGCTACACCTTTTTCTTTGGTGTATGGGTCCAAAGTAGTATTACCTATTGAAGTAGAAATACCATCTTTGAGAGTTTATTTGCAAGGTCTTGTTACTGATGAAGACTATAGAATATCTAGATTGCAAGAACTTGAATTGTTGGATGAACGTCGGCAAGTGGAGTTTGATCATCTGAGAGTGTATCAAAAGAGAATGTGTAGAGGATATAACAAGAAGGTTCAACAACAAGAATTTCAGGTTGGTGACCTAGTTCTAAGAGAAAATCCAAAAAATCAACAGTTTCGAGACAACAAAGGGAAGTTTGAACCCAACTGGCTGGGTCCCTACATCGTCACTGTAGTCTTTGGCTCTGGTGCCTATCAACTCTCAACATTGGAAGGAGAACAACTCCATGAACCGATTAACACCATCCATTTGAAGAAATTCTTTACTTATCATTCTTCACTCCAGCAACCTGTACAGCTGAAAAATGTCATGAAAAAAATAATTCATAAAAATCATAAAAAAGTTCTAAAAAAAAAAAAGAAAAAAAAAGGAAAAAGAGAGAAAATGCCCTGGTGAAAACCTGGTAAACATGCACCTTGCTAAAAAAAAAAGATGATCTTTGCCAAGCAGGTGAAAACCTGGCAAATAGGTGCCTCTTGTACTCAAGTGCTCCATCTATCAATGCAACGTTGGCATTTCCTGCTTTCATGCATAATTGCTTTCGCTTGTACATATTTTAGTCACTTTTGTGATATCCTAGTTCGTTGGAACCCTCATGGCTTGAAACTAATTAATATCCTAGTCTTAGGTTAATCGACAGAGCATATTACATTTCCTAAGCAATATCAACCAAGTCAACTTTACATCAGTGAAACCTGGTTGTCCACTCCGAGTCAGTCACCTGTCTACTGACTACTGAAGAGTTTTATGACTGAGTATACAAGCAAAACAACATTACTAAAAAGAATCACTAAACAGTTTGAGATATGCATGAAATTTTCTTTGTGTGCTATCTTTTATATTGGTTTTTGATTATTATCCCTCTGAGTAACTCGAGGAAGTCTATCTTGACTAAGAGGAGCAAGGATTGGGGGCATAATATTTTCTTTGTTTTCTACTTGTAGGAATGATTCCGATGATTTGGAAACATCTAATCAGTTGGGTGTCTGTGATAAGAGCCTTCACATCAAGGTGAAAGCGCCACACATACCTCGACTCTACTTATTTGTATGCTTCAAGGAGGTTCACATCATTTCTTTGTCTGTTTTGAGGGAATTTCTTTATCATGCAATCTAGGTCCCTGTGAAATCTGTCCAAGGATATGAACGAAAAAAAGGGTCATTATGGACAAGATAATTAATATTGCACATGAAAAGAAAGGAACTCTAATCTGCCTACTATGTTTGTTAATGCTCAGTGATGAAACTTAAGCATTTTGAATCTAGTGACTAGGTTTAGGTTGCATTTTGCATTTCATTCTGCATTTTGTGAATTTAGAGTGATTTTGGTATGGTAATGATCACTTTATCTTTTGAATGAGAGTTGGAAGCATCATCATTTCTTATCTAAGTGGTTTCTTTTTCATCATTTCTCCGATCGAGTACTTGTGTATTGAGATGTTAGCTGCATACATAAACATCTTATATAGATTCATACATTAATTTACATTCATCTTATTGCATAGAAAAATAAAAATTTGCACTACTCATTACTCATTTTCATTCATTTTATTTGCATATGAAAAGAAACAAAAACAAACATCCATATTCATTTGCATTACATCCATACTGAAAAGATATGCATACATATAAAATAAAGCATATAGAAAGACATCTCATAAATCGATCAACACAAGTACAATGAAGTCAAATCAAGATCTTGTATATATAATGATAAAGTCTCAGGGTACAAAAGTCAACTGACATATACAAACTTCCATCGGAGAAAGAATCGTAAGGGCTACAAAAAATGGGTCTGTCTACAAAAAAAATCTAAGAGGTACACAAAAAAATCTAGCTCTCTGCCTCTCCCTCATCGCTAGGTGGTGGAGGAGGTGGAGCCTGTTGACTAGGATCCTGATGAGGTGCTTGAGCTCCCTCAGATCGAGCCATATATTGCGAGTAGGGTACAACCTGTTGCGCTATTGGAACTGCTACGCTATGCGCTGCAACATAGTAGGCTGCCCGACTCGTCTGATGGAGTACCTCCTATTGCAGAGTGTCTGTCTCTGCCCCCATCTCTGCGATCTAACAATCGCACTCAACCCTCATCTCTGCTAGTTGTCGGTCTCACTCTGCCAGCTGTGTCTACGCAACAGTCAGCTGTGACTATAAACCTACTAGGTGTGCTCTCATTGACCGTGCTGTGTCGGCCCCCTGATCCCTCGCAGGCTCTCTACCTCCATCTTCGCCCCCATCACCTCCTCCATCTCCACCTCTGGCACCACCCTTCTCATCTCTCCTCTGTCTCACCTATCTAGGACCTACTCGCTCCTCCTCTCCTCCACCCTCTATCACCCTAGCTCCACCCAGTCTCACGCCAACAACCCCTAGGGATCCACCCTCTCATCTTTGTTGCTTCCTACCACCAATTGGCACCTTGTTGCTACTAGTGCCAGGATTGCCACATGTTTGCCTCGAAACCTTGTCTCTCGGTCCCTGCCTCTATCCCTGTGCCTACGTGGGGGCATCATCCTCATCCTCCTCTATCAGAGGTGCCTGCTCTGCTGGATTAGTAAATCTCAGGAAAGGGTGTTGTTGAAACCAATCCCTATACTACAACAATACACCCACATCTGCAATATCATCCATGTCATCCCACCTCAGCCACTGTAACCTAGTCAGCTCCTGCATGCCTAGGGCGTATGATAGCCTCGGTGCCCATCCCTTCCTCTCCTCATCTACATAACGCGTGTATGCAGTAAACTCCTATGAGATCCCCTGAGGTCTACCATACTACCTCATCACTCGAGTAACAACAAACCGCTCGACCATTGTCTGTGATTTGCCTATGAGAGGTTGCGTCATGAATAGGTCTTTGCGCATAGCTCTCCAATCATCCCAAGGCTCCAGACCCCTGTACGATCTCCATATCACAACTATCAAGCTGTCTAGCTGCCATCTCCAATAATCTGTTTTGCCTAGATGGGGCTGCGTAATATATCCAGAATATCTGTAAACAATCGATTGTTGTGGATCTCTAGCATCATCCACAATCAGTCTACATATTGGGAGATGCTCCAAGGTCCATACCTATAAAATAAAAAATCCTCCAGCCATACTCTTCCCATCCTTATATACAATCTCATGCATCTCGCAATACATATGTGCCAATATACATGAACCCCAGCCTAACCTCTGGGGGTGCTCCACAAGTCTCTCCAACATCTTGCCCCATCCACATTAAAACCCTTTTTGTCCTCTGTCTGGCATAAGAAAGGAGCTGATGAAACCTACCAAGACGCAAGATAGTGGAAAGTCCTCACTGTACCTGGTCATCATCACATCCCAACTGATAGAATGTGTCAAAATGTTGCATCCCTAAATACCTATCTCACAGCTAGTAGCCCAGGATGTTGTGCTACATCATAATCTACCTTACCCCCAACAAAAGGCATACAGAGAATCCTTTATACATCCTCGGGAGTGATCATCATCTCCCCAACTAGTAAATGAAACGTATTATGCTCTGAATGGAACCTCTCAACTAATGCAGTGAGCATACCGTGATTCACACGAATATCAGGCAACTCGAGAAGATGAGTCAATCCGCACAAATCTATATGTGCATGGTCAACATGAGATAACTGATGAACTAGTGTCATGGTCGGTGGATATACACATCTAAACAACACATGGGGCAATCAAACCTACAAAAATCAAACAACAACGCATCAGGAAACATTTCAAATTAGCCTATAAGAGAAGAAAAACATCATGCAAATCCAACTACATCAACTACAAAATCAAAATTTCAAGTTTGCACCTTCAAAAAGGCTTACTGTTTTTCAAACGACAAAACATCACAGAGACAACAATTTGTACGAGTCAGGAATAGGCTTAGGACGACAAAAAATTATGATACAACACAAGACTAGTTGCAACACGACAAAATGGGCTCTTTTGAAGGTTCTCGTACGAAAGAAGGGTGTATGTGGGATGACAAAACTAGTAGACTTAAATGATAAAACAAACTTAATCAGTTTGTCGTACAAGACAGGATCCTGCCTCGCATGACATGACCCAACTTTTGAAAGGTGAAAAATGAAAAAAAAAAAAAAAAATTCAAAAATGAAATGATTAAAAGGCTTAAGATCGATCACTTACTGTTGGCTCGTAGTTCTGCAGTCGATTATGTCATCTCTGACACTTGGATCGATGCTCCTGTGTGGGAACCACCATTTTTCTTCATAGAAGGCTTTTTGAATTTTCAAACTTGGAGGGTTAAAATGAATTGAAAATGACACTTTTACCTCATGTATAGCCAAAACCCTAATTTTCAACTTGCTCCGATGGACATGAAAATTATACCCTTAGCTAATTTGCCCATCCTGATTCCATTTTCAGGATCAAAATCGAAATCCGAGATCATTTTTCTAGTCAATTTCACAAAATTTGGACCACTTAGCGCTTTCATCAAAAGCTCAATCTTTCTTCAAATTGAGCTCAATTTCTTAGTAATCAATGTTGAATCTCAACTTATTATTTCTCCAATTTGTGCTCAATTTCACATCAATCAACGCTAAATCTTCAAATGTTCCTCCGACTCAATTTTTATGCTCAAGTCATTATCATCGCCAACAATTGCCTAAAATAGTGTACCCTCGCTATCTTTTGATTTCGCTCCCGAGGGGGCATACTGATGCTGATGACCTCATAAATTCCCATCTTTAAAGTCGAGAAAATTTTCAAATCTTCATCAAAAGTTGAGCAAAATTATTTTCAACTAAAGAAAATCAAACAAATTCTTATTGCTAAGGGGCATCTCAACTTCACTTCATATCAAGTTGAGATCTCTTGATCATCTAAACCGAATCAATCGCTAGGGGCATATCAGTTTCATCGCTTCAAATCAAGCTGATATTTGTCTTCATCTGAATCAATCTCTTAACGTTAATCAGTTTCATCACTTTTCATCAAGCTGATTGTTCGTTTAAACTCAATCAAGGATTTAAAGAGTATCTTTGATCACATGCTCAATCTAAGCAGGTGTTCAGTTTCATCGCATCAAATCAAGTTGGACAGTTTATCTTCGCTCATCGTGTCTTGATCCATCAAGTTCAAGATCGATTTTATCTTCGCTCACTGTGTCCAGTTCAATCAAGTTCTAGATCAGTAAGATCCGCTTCTTGATCAATCAAGTTCAAGTTCGGTATCTTTGCTCTCCATTATTCCTAGTTCAATCAAGTTTGGGATCGGTATCGCTTTAATCAACTCTGTTAAGCTTCATCGCTTTAAATCAAGCTAAACACCTCACTCTTCATCTGGTTCGTGATCAATCAAGTTCAGAACTGGTATTTCCTAGACATCAACTATTCTTTGAACCAACGCATTGCTTGCACATTAATTCAAAGAGGGGAAAATGTAAAACCCTAAAAATGGTCATCTAAACCATGGGCCCCTAATCTCGACAACATCACCAAGGACCTAACCAAAGGCAATTAAATCAATCTTGAGCACATTATTAATTCTTTAATCATCAAATGTCACATGGCAAATCAAATACTCAATATTAATTAAATATTTATTTAATTAATTAAATCATTCCAAGAATATCACTTTGATCAATTATAATATTTAATTTATTAAATATCTTAGCATAATTAATTGATTAATAAATTTGCCATTTAATTTATTACAAAAGAGGAATTAATCACAAAGCAAGAGTTAAATTGAAAATAAAATAAAAGAATTGAATTGAGAGAGAAATCAAACTTGAGATATTATTTATTTATTCTAAATTGAGAACTTAAAATCAGAAAAGCAATTAAAAAGGAATTTAATCATTCTCTAAAATTGGAACTCATATTTTTTTAGAAAAAGAAGTCCAGTTGCATTGAAAAGACTCTTTTCTTGAATAAATCAAAGAATTACCTATTTTTATCATAAGTGCGTGGAATTAATTAATTCTTATTTCTAATGCAAACTCAAGCGTCTTTTCTAAATGCATTTCAATTAAACTATAATTGGAATCTATCTCAAGGTTAACTGAATCTGATTTCTCAATTATTTCAATTATCCTAAATTGTGCTTTTTCTTGATCTCTCTTGTGATTCTCTATAAATTCAGCCTTTATCTCTCATTCAAAACACCCTGGAGATTTATGATTATACACTTTTTTCTCTGGACTCATTGAATATGTTGTGCTTGCCTTTTGAGATTATTGCATCTTAGTTTAATTTCTTTTTTATTCATGATTTCTTGAATCCATATTTGCTTGAATCCATATTTCTTGAATCCATTATTGCTTGAACTCATATTGCTTGAATCTTTCATCCATCTTGCATTCGTTTATCTTAATATCATACTCATATAGATTAAATCCTTCATCTTGGTGTAGTTTAGTCACTGGTATTGCTTATACAAATCTGAGAGCAATCTTATACTCGCATCTTTTAGAAGGCAATTAGTCAATTTGTTATGGTTTTCATATTCATCCTTATATCTGTCTAACCATACATGTAATGACTTAATTGAAGTGTTGTAGCCTGCAGCTATCAGACTTATTTCACTTTTTCACACACACAGTAATCTCCACTTCAGTGCTTGAATCTTGACTTTGTTGTTGCTCCAAGGCTTGAAAGAAAACTGATTACTTGCCCAATCGCTTGAATGCTTGAATGATTGATGTCATGTATGATTTCTTATGTATTAGATGTCAAATGAGATGGGAAAGTCTCCTTTTATACATGCTCATTGAAAAAATTGCTAATTTCCACCATAAGCCGACACAGAGCTGGAAATCCCACTCAAATTTGAAATAGAAAAAAGGGTTTGAAAGAGAGACCAATTAGGGAGGACCAAAGCATGGCACTTGGTACTAATTAGGACCAGGGTGTGGTACTCTAGTCCTACCCCAATTTAGGGCTAGGACAAGGTGCATGTTGATGTAAAAGAAAAAATACAATCATACTTGAATGATATGAGCAGAATCGAGTCCCAATCGGGCCTAGGGGCACAAACACTAAGGTAAGGACCCAAATACAGTCAAAATTATATAGGGGTGCAATTTTAGGATGCTTCATTTAGTCCCCACTTTATCGAAGTATGAAGTCAATCATACTCGGTAAAGTACAAGGGTTGGAATTGAAAAACTTTCACCAAGTCACCAAGAAGGCAAGATACACCAAGCCCCCAGTGGACTTTAGGATCTTACAAATTTGATGACAAGATAAAATGGACCTCAAAAAAGAAATAAAGAGAGAACCATGACTACAAACTAGAAAAATACCAAAATTACAAAGGAAAAGACTAAGTTCTCAAAGTAACTTAAGTATCAAGATATGCAAAAGAGAGAGATCATTGAGCAGAGTGTATACCCCCATATCAAAGCGATTGTGTATTCCTTATCGGGAGAAATTGCTTTAAGGTAGGATACACCCAAAAACAAAAGAAATTTGTCACAATAATATGCCCCCAAGGAAGGACAAATTAAAGGATAATGATCACAAGACAATAAACATGGGAGAGACCAAAAGAGATCTCAATGCTTTGCATCATCCTCAAGTAGACAACACTAGGGGAAAAAAATAGAAGAATTGAGAGGCAAATAGAAGAAGATCACAAAGAAGAAAGAGAGGGGAAGAGAGAGAGAGAGAATCTATGGCATGAAGGAAGCTAATCATGCAAATCATATGCCTCCCCATCTTTCTCATCATTGTTTTGGTAAGGTGGATGGCATGCAAGAGGAACCAAGTCAAGAATAGTAGATGGAGCTATCACAAGTTCCAAACAAGGACCATGCTCTAATGATGAATCACTTTGTTTGTTAATTTGAGCCAGGATTAATGCTTTTTAAAATAGTATAGATAAATCATTGCCAACATCAATATATCCATATTCATCATTTGAATTATTAGCATCAACATTTTCATCATGAACAACATTCTCATCTATTTTTTCATCAAGACTAACAAAAAGAGAATCTCTAATAGGATTAGAAATTGAACCATCATTTGTCTTAATCATTTTACGTCTTGGAGATTTAGGTTGAACATCTTTGTTAGGAGAAGGTTGAGTAAATGTTATTATGTCAACAGTTGGTGTCTTTGAAGAAGAAATGGTTTTAGAAGAAAGTTCACGAGCCCTAGCATGACGTCTCTGTCAACATTCTCTCGCACAATGGTTTCATTTAGTTTTAGCTAAAGGTTGTGAAGGTTTAGGTTCAACAAGTATAGACTTATTTTCTTCTTTTAAGGAAGGATGAAGAGGAGAAGGTCTCTTAGGTTGAACAATAGGAGATGTCAGATGCTTCCCTTTGTAAGATTTAGGAGGTGGAGCCACACCATATAAAGGAGGAATAGAAAGTGTAGGGAGGAGACAGGGTCCATCATGAAGAGGATGAATAGGTCTATCCTTAGGAGGAATAATATATTTATCCTTAGAAGGAAGAATAGGGTTAGCTTCAAGAGGAAGAGGGAGAGTATCCATAGGAGAAGGAATATGGTCATTTCTAGGAAGAAGAGTAAGTGTTAGATTTCTAGGTTTACTCAAGCATAAAATCATGTTATTCTTCCATCTTTGATAAGATGGAAAAAGATCATCACCTCTAGGCTTGAGAAGTGGGAATTGTTCAGACCAAAAATGGTCAAGACAAACATCTCCATTCCTCATCATAGGTTGATATGTGCTATGATTAATAGTTATGATATTATCATCATGAGGTAATTTCAAACACATGAATAGTAGAAGAAACTGCTTTCATGGAAGAGAGCCAAGGATGTCCTAACTTCACACGTAATTGATCGGATGTAGGAATGATAGCAAAGACAACATCTAAGCACTTAGTGCCAACCTCAATAGGAAGTGTGAGAGAACCAATAGAAAAATAAGAGAAGCCATAAAATATTTCAATCACCACATCATATTTATCATATGTCACTTGATGCAATTGTAAGGTATAAATAAAATCTTCAGTTATCACATCAACCATACAAGATGGATCAATGAGCACTCCTTGTGAGGGCATGTCTTTGATTCTTGTAGTAATATATAATGGGCCATTGGATGCTTTATAGTATTACTAGGATTAAATGTAATACATAAGTCCTTAGGAGTTTTAGTTTTATCAATAAGGTTCACCACATTATTAGACCGAAGGCCAACGCCATTAGGAGAGAAAGTAAGATGATCAATCTCAATCACATTAATGGAATGGGAAGGTAAAGGATTAGTGAAAATTTTAAGATTTTGATTAGGAGCTATAGATTTATTTCCTTTATCATTCACACCAGCCACAGATATGGTATTGTTATCAATCAAGTCTTTAATCTTACTCTTTAAGGAATAACACTTTTCAATGTCATGACCAGGTTGACGACAATATTGGAAAAAATCTTTGGAATCAAAATATGTGAGGATGTCTTTGATGGATCAAGTGGTTTAATAAGGGGAAGCTTCGACACATTCTTTTATAATAATTGTGTCATAATACTATGCAAAGATTCATTAAAAGGAGTAAATTATTTTTTAAAGTACTTGGACAAAGGAGGCACACCTGTTGTTTTGGTTGTTACTTGAGTGTCGTTGTTGTCATTGAACTTGATGAATCCCTTATTTGGTTTGAACTTTGCAAAAGGTTGTTGAGAACTTTCACTTTTATCATATGGATCCATTGAAGAGGATTGTTCCAATTGACTCACGATAAGGTGATAGTTGTGAATTACTACACACAACTATGTAAAGGAAGTAAACTTAGAAAAGAGAAGTTTATCTCTAATATCATTTTTGAAAATTAGAAATAAAAATTCTTTTAATATCTTGATCAGGCATAGGAAAACTAATTTGTGAATACATATGTTTATATGTACCAATAAAATCAATCACTTTTTCTTTAACACCTTGCTTACAATACATCAAATCAGTCAAAGTAATCTTAGGATCGATATTATTGTGAAATTTTTGAATGAAAGCATTAGCCAATTATTAAAAAGAAGTAATAGAATAAGGAGGTAAAGAACAACACCATTGCAAAGCTTTATCCCTAAGTAAGCAAACAATTTATCCAATAGTCTTTGCTCATGAGCAAAGTCACTACACAAAGTTTGAAATGTTTTAACATGAGTCAAGGGATCACCTTTTCCATTTTAGGAGGGACAACATGAAAAATTTCATTAGAAGGCTCGCTACATGAAATGTGGGCACATTAAACTTGGATTTACTCATAGAAGCTATTTGATGTTCTAAGGAAGACATTATTTGCGCTAGATTATTGATGGTAGCTTCGGTAGACAAATTAAAATTGGACATGTTTGATTGAGAAGGAGGGGAAACATTGTCGAATGGAGGAGGAGATTGAGAATAAAGGGGTGGGAGACTATGATAGGTAGGTATGGAAGATGATTGGGTAAAAAATGGAAGACTCATAGGAGGAGGGATGAAGGAATTATGATTAGAGGAGTTTCCCCATTGACTAACATGTGTAGGTATGACATTTTGTGTAGAGGTAGCCATGATGTTAGCTATAAAAGTGGGAACACTGTCCATAGGAGTAGTTATAGGAATAGAATGATTAACTTGACTAGGAGGTTGTGTATAACCAAGGAATTTAGCACAACTCTTCATAGGCATAATATTAGTATCCATAATATGAGAATACCACACAACACATCAACACCAAGTTCTATCACTTTCAACCATTCTTTTTAATCCTTCAATCAATGGTAGAGCTTCACTTTTCGAGTACCATTGACTCATTCATTGTTGAAGATTTTCAAATTGATTTTCATTTTTTGCTAATTGGTCAACGGAAACCCTAGTTAGTGATTCATCCACGTCATGAGTATTAAGGAAAGAATGAGGATAAATGGGGTCATTTGTAAGATTGGAAAAACCACAACATCCTCAAGGAATAAGCTATCCAAATTAGGCTCCATCTCCTTGGTAGTTAAGCCTTGGGAAACCTTAATTCTATAACTTCTTCTCATGGGGATATCATAGGCTGGACTAATAGTAGTAAAACTCATGCACAAAGGAGGGAAATTGGAAATTTGAAATTTAAAATAATTAAACAATGCAAAAATTTTGAAAAAAATAATTGTTCAATTAATAAAAAACATTGATTTGAAAAGAAATTCATAAAGAGCATGCAATCCACTAGTAAATTTAAATTTAAAAAATTAAGGTTTTGTGAAAATAACCTCTTAATTTTTAAAATTTAAAATTGGACCTAATATTGCAATTTTGAATTTGAATTACATTAAGAATTGGATCTGAAACAATTAATCCAAAATTTAAACAACCAACAAGTTCAATTTTAAATTCTAAAATTAGGGTTTTGAAATTAACCTCTAAATTTTTAAATTCACTTGGAAATCAAACTTGTAAATGAAAATTTTAATAGTAAATTGCATAAACGCTCAGATCTAAGAACATAAATTAGAATTAAAGGTGTAAGGAGTCGGGTTTACCAAAATCTAATGGGTGAAAAATTACGGTTTCCACCACAAGGAAGATGAAAACCACTATTTTTTTCTTAGTGACCTATTACATTCAAAAGAGGGTTGAATCCAATAGATTTAGTCACAAACCAACAATAATAAAGATTGAAAATATTGATTGGATTCAATGGGTGGATTTGTTTACCCTCTTTTGTGAATTTAATTATTGTAATTGAAGATTCTCTTTTTGAGGGAGATGTTGAATAATGACTAAAAACCAAATGATATACCTCTATGTGCAGTTTTGTTTGTCTCCACATGAGATTAGGGTTTCATGAAGTCTATGATAAAATAGGATGTAATCTCCACTTCAATGCTTGAATCTTGACTTTTTTATTGCTCCAAGGCTTGAAGGAAGACTAATTACTTGCTTAATTTCTTGAATGCTTGAATGAATACTTGATGTCATGTATTCTTTCTTATGTCTTAGATGTCAAATGAGAGGGGAAAGTCTCCTTTTATACATGCCCATTGAAAAACTTGTTGATTTTCCAACATGAGTTGACAAGATGCTAGTAATCTCACTCAAATTTGAAATAGCAAAAAAGGGTTTGAAAGAGGGCCTAATTAGGGAGGACCAAAGCATGGTGCCTTGATCTCAATTTGAACCATGGTGTGGCACTTTGATCCTAACCCAATTTAGGGCTTAGGCAAGGTGCCATGTTGATGTAAAAGTCAAAAGTGCAATCATACTTGAGTGATATGAGTAGAATCAGGCTCCAATCAGACCTAGGGGCACAAACGCTAAGGTAGGAACCCAAATGCAGTCAAAATTGTACAAAGGTGCAATTTTAGGATGCTACAATAAGTACCCCCAATAGCCATAACAAGAGAATCTCATGAATTAAGAAAAGAACAAAGTAAGATCTGCTATTTCTCATAATCTACTTTTCCACCAATTTGCATCAATTGAGCCACCGACATATTGAATGCTTCCAAGTGGTCTATAAATTTTCCACTCTTTCATTCTCAAGAAATACAATTTTTTTCTCAAAACCTTATTCACTAAATATTTGGCTTAATAAATCTCACCAAGTTTCTTTCATAGCTTCTTTGTAGAGGTCTGTCTATCCATGAATATTAATTAAAACAAAGTCTGTCAAGAATAATTTGATTAAAACCTTATCTTTTTAATTCATACCATCATATTGAGTATCTATAGGTATTAAAACATTCTTATTAACAATATCCCATAGATCTTTGATCTATTAATAGATTTTCCATATTTACTTATCATATATCAAAATTGTTACCAAGAAACTTCTCTGCCTCTATTATCCTTCATAGACTTTGTATCTAGAAATTCCTACAACAATATCACAAAGTATCTTTTCCACAAGATTCAACTCAAAATTTGATTAGTTTAAGAAAAACCCAACTACCCACAATTGAAACCATAAGTGATCAAGCAGTGATACCACTTGTAAGGAAGCTAAGGTAGAAAAAAAAAATTGTACTAATCTTGAGAGGATGGTTATGCAAAAAAAATTCATATATTTACAACATTTATGAAAACTAAACAAAAATAAGCATAAATATCATTCATACCACAACATAGTGATTTACATAGGAAAAAACATTTCTAGAGAAAAACCCCACACTCCAAAAGCTACCCAACATATTATTTTAAAATCAACAAAACTATAATATACATGCAGAGAGAACTTCTCACAAGAGTATCACCAACCATATATTCAAAGCTAACTCAATAACTATCTAATTCTCACATAATACAATAATGTGGAACCATAATACAATGCCCTCACAAAAAAGGGTTCATTTTTTAGGATAAGAAAGGCCAACATAATATCTATCATCATATTTGAGACCTAATGATGAATTATTTAGATTTATAATAATATAAAATGTGTCTTTCCCTTGAACCATCACTAGGGTGTATGATCCTTGAACCCCTTGCCAGGGTGCCCATTTCCCTTGAACCCCATAACCCCTTGCAACCCCACACACCAAATAAATTATCCTATTATAATCACAAGGTTGAGACACCATTTTTTATGATACTTATCATGCTTATAGCCTATGATCCCATGTTTAGGCTTCTTATAATGCTTGTATCATATGATCCCATGTTTATGCTCCTTATTATGTTTGTATCTAATGATCCCATATTTTCTCATATCTTATGATTACATGTTATGATCCTTTTTATACTTATATCTTATATCTTATCTATGCTTATATGGTAATTATCTAACATTTATCACTATTATTATTTACCTCATTAGGTGCAATATGGGTGGAATGTTTCCTTTTACCATTCTATATATACTTTCACGTTCACATCTCTCTCATATTCTTAGATGCTCATCAAATGCCAATATCCTTTATCACGCTTACATGCTTTTAGCATAATTAAATATTTTACTACTTTCCTCCAATTCCTTGCATCATTTATATGCAACCAATTGAAGGGAAATATGCATGCTCTCTAGTGTCATGTTCATAGTCATTCTTGTCTTGAAAGGAGATTACCAATCCATGTCCATTGTTAGAATCACTTGCTTGGTCAGAGCTTTATTAATTTCTACTTAAACAAAATATCTTATCTTTTTTCCAATATACGTATTATTTTCGAGGATAGCTATTTTTCAACAAGTTGTAATCAGTGCCCATTTTAAATGTGTGACAAATGATACTAATTCCATTATTTTTATAGGTATTAGAGAGCGCTCTCATTGGAAAGAGAATCAAGAAAGATTCATATATTTTGAGTACATCTACATCATTTTGAAAGTGTGAAAAATATTTAGTATTCATGCTAGTTGCTTGTTTTAATTTGGAATGCATCCACCTAGTAGTTCACATGCCCATCAAAATAGAGGCAAAATATAATGGTGAAAATTGCAAACTCATATCTTTTTATTTATGTTTTGGGTCCACTTACATTACAATGTCTTTAATGCAATAACAATTATAGAATCTCCATATTCTTTTGTAAATTTGGCTCATGGCATCATCTTATCCTAATCCCATAATCACTCATTGTTGAAGTCCCAACCCTTTCCACATTTGGTCAAATTTGTGGGTGTAGACTTTGATCTAGTCATTTCCATAGTCAGAACTTTTAAAATTTAAATTTTGAATTTAAACATTGGCTACTCCCTCCAACTACTCGTTAGGGGCCAATCTAGCTTATTTTTCCGTGTTATATTATATTTAAATGCATTCATTCATTTTAGAAAGATGCATAAATCATCAAGGACATCCTAGAAATATAGGAGTAGGGGAATATTTTAAAAATGTTCATAGCATTAGAACAACTTTGTCAAAGCATTACATGAATGTATATCATATAAGGCCCAATGTATAATTACTTCCAGGTTTTGATCTCTATCCCAAACTCATCGAATCAACCATCCTAGGGGTATGACTAAGAAGAGCATGACCCTAACAACTCAAGATTTTGTAAGGTGATTCTAAACACCACTAATCATTTTTTAGATTAAAAAACATAGCATGAAGGCAAACAACTTCCATTAATCATATTTTTACTAGTTTAGTCTTCACTGTATCTGTATCTATTCAATGTTGTGGACACTATGAACACACAAACTATATCACATGCACAAATATGAACTTAAGTAGTACAAAATCAATTCATATATTTAAAAAAAAAATCATATTAATTTAATTTAAAACTCTTAACACTTATATAATCCCTTCATATTCAACATATTTTTCCATCTATATTATCCAACTAACCCCATGTTTCCATGTGACTACTTAGTGCATTTTGTACTTAAAATTGAGTTGTTAGAGCGGCATTCATACAATTTTTAATAATTGGAAAATTATAATTTGGAATCTTTCCCTATTTAAGTGGAACAACTAGTGTTTAAGAACTGAAAATAAGATGTGAAAAGAGAGAGAGAGAGAGAGAGAGAGAGAGAGAGAGAGAGAATTGAAATAAGCAATTGGGTATTGAGAAAAATGTAATGTGACTCCACAAAAATTTTCCCCTCTTTTTTAACATTTGTTTCCAATTTCCCATCCAAATTTTATTTGCACAAATTATTTAATTTTTTTTAATACAACTCAAAAAATGAAACTTAATTTTAATACTTACAAACAAACGAAAAGAATTAAATATTTATACAGCCTCTAGCTCCACAAATAATTCCTTAAAAATTGAGGAGTTAATCAAAGTAAATTATCCTACTTAAGCATATTTTTAGTCCTACTTAGAACTAAACAAGTGAATAAACATTTTAATTTCAACCAATAAAAGCCAAGCAAAAAATATCTTTTCCAAAGTTTTTAAATCTTTGATTTTAAAAAATAAACATTTTTTACAAATCTATCTTGTGATTGGACAAAATATTTTGTCATGAGGCAACACATTTTTTAGTAATTAATTTTTTGCAACTCAATTGGTTAATATATTTTCAAAGAATTAAAATATAGAATAATAAATTATTTTAAAACTAAAATTGAAATCTTAATAAATGAAATAGACAAGAATCAATAAATATTTTTTTAATTTTTAATAAATTAAATTAAATTTATGAAACTAATACTATTCAAAACTAAACAATTAAACCTAAAAAATAAAACATAAAAATCAATAATTAAATTTTAATTTTAATTCAACAATGGAATTAAATTTTAATTTATATAATATTTATTATAATTATTATGTTAATATAAATAAATAAATTACTAATAATATAAATGTAAAAATGGCTCGAAAAAGGCAAAGCAATTGTGAGGATCTGGATAGTCGCAAGAAAGGAAACCCTAAATGCATGAAAGAGTAGACAAACCTAATCAGGGAAGGCAGGGTGGATAAAGAAAATTTGAATATTCAGATGATTAATGTCAAGGAAGCGACCGAAATGGATATGACTTTTCTTGAGACCTTGTCATTCTCTGTCGATTTATTGGCCCTAGAATGGATCAAGAGAGAATCAGAAGATGGATCAAGGATACATGAAAACCAGAAGAAATCACCAAATTTCTTCCCAAGAGTTTCTTTATTGTTATTTTTGAAACCAAAGAAGAAAGAAATAGAATTATTCAAAGTAGGCTTTGGATGATGGAGGAGTACCCAATGTACATGTAACGATGGCACCTGAATTTTGATCTTACTACCCTAGAACCCTATGACAAGCCAATTTGGATTCGAATGCATAATATCCCCATTGAATATTGGTTGGAGGAGTGCTTGGAAAAAATAGGCAGATCATAGGGCACACTGATGAACATTGATGCATAAATTATGAATGATGATTCCTATTTATATGCATGGATTAAATTGGCTACAGTTTGAAAAATCTCCTAGATAATTAGATTGAAAGTGGAGGAGAGGAAGTAGAAGTGGAGGAGGAAAAGTATTTTTGCCTTAGATTCCACCAGAGGAACCATATGGTCACCAACTGTAGGCTTCCTCAAAAGAAAATAGAAAAATGGGTCCAAAAAATAGCGAAGAATGACAACGAGGCCAATAACCAAGCTAGGGTTACCACAAGGAAGGTTTTGACAAACAAATCAAGCCCAACATTAAGGAATATGGAATCATCTAATTAGATGGAGCAGGGAGTTAATGATACCAATTCAAATTATGGAAGATTGAACTAGTGATTCAAATTAGAATAAAGAATTTTTTAAAAACATTTTTAAAAACTTATTGTGCCATTCAAATTATTGCTTTTGTTCCACCATGATTTTAAAAATTCAACCTTAATTTGAATAAAGAATTTTTTCAAAATATTTTTATTGAGAAAGAAGAGGTGGAGACTGAACTAGTGATTCTCAATGAAAAGGTAACTAAAGATGGAACGTTCAATGAGGAATATTTAAAAGAAAAATAACTCAAGGCAAAATTGTTAGATCTCTTAGTAAGATAGGAGGTGTTTTGGAGAGATAAGGCTAGAGAGAAATGGATAAAAGAAGGGGATGTCAATACAAAATTCTTTCATGCATCCACCAGGGCTTGTCGAGCGAGAAATAGAATTGAAGAAATTCTAGATGGCAATGGAAGATGTATAAAGGACAAAAATAGAATTGGTGAGACTATGGTCTATCTCTTCAAATCATTATTGGGGAATGGTGAAATCTTAGTTGCTAGTGATTTTGAGTTGTTGAACGCTATTCCTAAATTAGTCTTAGTAGAAAATAATAAAATGTTAATGGATCCATTCTCCATGGAGGAGATTAAGGCAGCTACTTTTCAACTTCATGTTGAGAAAAATGCCTTGTCTTGATGAATTTTCGGCAAAGTTCTACTAAAACTATTGCGATTTCATGGGGGCAAACATCCTCAAATTGGTTGAAGACATCAAAAAGAGAAACTGAACAACATATAGTAATTTCATTGATCCCTAAAAAGAGAAACTGTAAAACCATGAATTATTTTTGTCCAATATCACTTTGCAACACAATTTACAAAATAGCATCTAAAGCACTAGAAAAAAGATTGAAGAAAATCATGGGGAAGTTGATCTTAGAGGAACAAAATGGGTTCAAACCAAGAACGGAGATAACTAATAGCTCATAATTCTCACTTTAGAGACTATCCATTCCATCTTTGTTCAAAAAATAAGAGGTATGGTGGTTAAACTAGCTATAAGTAATGTGTATGATAAAGTCTATTGGGAGTTTTTTTTTCTCGGTATTAGAAGGATTTGGTTTTGATTGTAAGTGGATAAGAATCATAAGAGCCTATGTATCTTCTGTCAGCTTTTCTATATTAACAAATGGTTCTTTATTTGGCTTTTTTAAGATAACAAATGGTATTCATCAAGGTGATCCCTTATCACCTTTTCTTTTTGTTATTATGGTTGAATCTTTAGGAAGGTATATCGCTAAATTAAGAACGTAGTTAGTTGATACAAATTTGGAACCTATCACTCACTCCCAATTTGCAGACAATACAATCTTATTTGGAGAAGCTTCCTGTAGAGAGGCAGAAGCAATAAAAAATGCTATATGCTGAAAACTCTGGTCAGAAGGTCAACAGGGAGAAACCGGTTGTGTTCTTCATCAACACTAAGAAGGTAATTCAAAAACATATTGCAAATATTTTGGACTTTTCAGTTGTGAGTTTTCCTACAAAATATTTGGGGGTTCCTCTATTTGTGGGGACCTCTAAATTAGAATACTAGGAGGATATCATCAATAAATGCAACTCAAAGACAATGACTTGGAAAAATACTTGGCTTTCCCAAGTTGGTAGGATATTGATGATTAAAACAGTTTTAGCAGCATTTCCTATCTACGCGATGTCATGTTTCAAGCTACCAATGAGAGTAGTTTCCTTTCTAGAAAGATTTATGAAAAATTCCTATGGAAGGGTGCAAGGGAAGCAAACTAAATTCCTCTAATTCACTAGGATGTTACTTGTCTTGCTAAACAAGATGGTGAAGTTGGTTTGAGGCATATGGAGATTCAAAATTTGGCACTTGGGGCAAAGCTACCTCGGAATTTATTTAATGAGCTAGATAAGCATTAATGTAGGATTATGAGGATCAAATATTTGGACAGTGAGGAGCATACAAGAATCTTAATTATGGCCAATTCCTCGAGTGGTTCGGTTGTTTGGAAATTTATTTGGGATAGCAGATTTATTATCACCGAGCATCTATCTTGGAGGATTGGGAATGATAAGAAGGCAAAATTATGGTTGGACTCCTGGAATGGGGAAGAGGTTGTCATTTATGCCTCTGTAGGCAAGGATTGAGTGGATGAGGCCATTAGAGATAATGGAGAATATGTCAGCGAATACATAATTCACTTTGAGGGAGACAGTCATATGAGAGATTGGAAGTCAGTCTTGTCTTTGATAATATTAGATTGGGTAGGCCCAATTTTATCAAATATACTCAACAAATGGAGGATAATCTTCATTGACAAGGAGGATGAGGTCATTTGGTGTGTGACCAAATCAGGTGAGTTTTTGGATTGTTTGGGATATAAAATATAAAGGAAATAGGTGGAAAAGAATTATTGGCCTACACAAGTATGTTGGCAGAAGTGTGTTTATCCAAGGGCAAGTGCCTTTTTATGGACTACTATGCACAGTAGGGTACTCACAAGAGAAAGATTGAGGAAGTATGGTATTGTAGGCCCAAGTGTTTGCACACTATCTCTTGAATGAAAAGCCATTAATAATATATTCCTTCATTTCCCCTTTTCCTCTCAACGTTGGGATTTCTTGTTGTCTTCTTTGGGGTGGTCGATTGCATGAAATGATACTTTATTAAGTTTCCTACAAGATTGGCCTTCTCCAAGAAGAAGACCATTATGGGTTGATATTTGGATGATGGCCCCCTCTACAACCCTCTAAAAAATATGGAAGGAAAGGAACAAAGATATTTTCAACAATGACTCATTAATGGTGCACAAGATAATAGCCAAAATTGAGGATAGTATTTGCGAAATTGTGAATTCAAAGGCTCTAGATAGAAGGGTAGATTATATAAAGAAATTGGATGAAAATATTCAAAAGCCTTGGAATGGTCTTAGAATTCCATCTAATTTTTTTGTAGGAAGTCATATGAATCGACTTGAGGTGCGATGGATTCATCTTGTAAAATGTAGATAGAAACTCAATTTTAATGGAGTTGCTAAAGGAAACCATGGTAATGCGAGGATTGGATGTATTATTTGGGATTATGATAGAAGATGTGTTTGGGCTCTCTTTTGGTCGATAGGAATATCAACAAATAATGAGACCCAATTGGAGGCCCAAGCCAAGGGTTTACATTTGTGTATTAATAAGGAGATCTTGGTTGTTGATATTGAAGAGGACTCACAAATTACCATAAATGGGATCATCAAAGGTTCTATTAGAACCCCTCAAAATTTTTGAGAAATTATGAATTTCAAGCCTATACCTCATTCATTCCCCTTCCAAAACATTAACCACCTTTGAAAATTCTTTATATCTCAAAATTCCCCATTATTATGACTCATAAAATCCCTATTTTCTCTCCTTTGACCATAATCATTTCATTACACTAGCTAAATCATTCCCTCTCATAGGTTTCCGCAATATAGCAAGTACCATATCCCATGATTGAAAGGGGGTCACAAGACATCGATAATGTAAACAAATGCTAATACAATATACCACAGTACTGCAAAAGCTAAACCCCAAAATAATTAAGACACTCTAGGATGGTGATAACAAAAAAAGATGTTAATTCAATACACCACCATCCTGCAAGTCTCTAGTTGTGGCTTACTAAATATTTGGTGATATGATGGTAGGAAAGAAAGGACTTATTGATTACTGCACTATCACAGATTTCAAGTTATAGTCCTTTGGAAGGACTGCGAGGTAGCAATAACAAGTTCAAATAATATTAATACCATTGTAGTCCCGCAAAAGTGATACAATCAATGTTTGTAATCTCTACAGTGGAGCGATGACATAATAAGTTACTTCTATACCACACAGTGTTGGTAATCGGGTGAAAGTAATGTTGTGATAAGGTGATAAGAAGAAACTGCCAATACCGCATTGCCGCATAGGGAGCAAGTGTAGCATAAAATAGTATTGCGGTAACGTGGTAACCATTACCACAGTATTGCAGTAGTTGAGACAAATGCTAGGGGAAGACTTGTGATATAATAGTAAAGGGCAAAATATAAATGGATGATGACATCAGTACATTATAGATGATTTTTTTGGAAAGGGTGACAAAAGTAAATCATCACACATGAATTAAATGTCGAGGTGACAATTACAGACCTTCATTAAAACCAAAACTCCCACTTGAAAATTTCATTTTGCACCCAAAGTAATTGAATTTGAGCTCTGCGAGGACAAAGGGAGATATAGGAGCAACTAAACACACAACAAGTAAATACTATAATCCTCAAAGCTCTATGAATTGTGAAAATTTTGAGATAGCCAACTAAGTTTAAGTTAAAAATAAAATAGCAACAATGCCTAAAAGGGGTGAGAGCTCAAAACAAAAGGGAGAGTCATCTAACCGTACGGAGAAGAAAAGACCCCTTCAAAAATCTCTATTAGATTCTTTACCACAATAAGAGGATACCAAGTCGAGGAACATCTTTAAGGATAATGTGCAAGGGTGTAGAGATTCTTTGATTCCTATGGGTGGTAAAGATTTTTTTCTAGTAACTCTATAAAAATAGGGATGGGAAGGTTCTAGTGTCGAACCCTTGGACTCTAGATTTGGCCAATTTGATAGTACCCAATGTATTTATTGATGTTGAGCTAATTCAAGTGCTTTCTAAAAACTATCACCCTATCACTAGAACAGTAAGGATGCCAAGTGGAAACCATCTACTAGTAGTAACCAGGTCAGACATTCTAGAGTGCTTCATATTTAACAAACAAGCTATCACTAAAGTTGAGTTGCTAAAGTTTGAGCAAGACTATAATAGGTTAAGACATATAGAAAAGATGAGCTCCCGCTATACCTCAAGAGGGGTTTTAATAACCATTCTATGGAGATTGTGTCAAATGAGCCTTTTCCTGTTGATGATTTCCAAATTTATTTTTAGAGAACTTATTTTGCTTTGTGCCAAATATTGGGCGAGGATTTTAAAGACAAGATACCAATTTTCATGATGTACATGGCTATGAGGATCCAGAATTCAAAATTGAACTTGGAGTTTGATTTTTCTTTCAAACTTGAGAGGAGGAATCGTGTACAGTTTGTAGCTTTGAGAGAAAAGAGGGAACCTTGTAATTTTCACCATTACTTGTTGTTGTGCTATTTAATATTGTATCAAAATAGACAAGTGTTACAAAACAGATTAAAGTTGGGCATTGTTGATAAGATGAGAAATAGGGTACCAGTATAGTTGTGGTGCTACCTATGGGATAAGAAGTGTGCCAATAGTGATGATAAAACCTTCCATGATGTTTTTATTGTGTCAATTTTGTGTTATTTCAATCAAGAAGTGAATAGACTATCACCATAGATAATGGAAATGATAAGACCCTTGGCTAAAAAGCCAAAAGCAGGGCACACTCATAATTTTGGTGACTGGATTGACATGCATGGCCATACTTTGATCATAGTATATGGATTCTCGTTGCCCCCATTAGCTTCCAGTATAATTTAGATAGGATCACCTTCGTGGAATTCATGTGGCAAATGATGTGGATGGAGAAGGAGGTCATGGAGAGAATAAAGAAGGGGTATTGGATGAAGATGTTATTAGAAATTGTGAAAGTTTTGATGAAATTTTTCAAAGAAAAAGGAAATGGAATATTTTGGTGGAATTGGAAAAGGAGAAAATAAATAAGGACCCAAGCTTCCTAGGGTTCTATTTTGAGGAACCAAATATTCTTAGAAGAATTGAGTTGTACATAAATAATTTTTAAAAGATATATGGAAAATCAGTTGGTGATGATCCCTCACCCAAAAAGGAAAAATTGTATGTGAGAAAGCCCAAAGGGGTTGTGATTGCAGATGTTCCAAATACTATTTCTATTTAGGAGTATACACCAATTCCACCTCCACCAAAGAGGTGGAAAAGAGATGAGTTGGTGCCCTTAGTATAATATGATGACACTGAGGGAGCAAGAAACACAAATGAAGCAGTCAATGCTTTAAGAACTTTGAAAGAAGGAGAGGAGGTTGAACAACCCCAAGGATCACCCCCTAGGTATGAGTAGGAGACACATGGGTATGAGGCTTAGGCTAAGGGAGGTATGTTGCAAGAAGACCAAGAAAATGAAAGAGTAGCTATTTATTTGAGATTTATTGAAGATGAAGAATTTATTAAATCTCCTGAATTCAAAGATTTTTGGATTAAAATGAAGATAGAGTTTGAAGAATAGAAACAAATGAATATCATGGGTGTACATGAATCTCAACATGATGAGATTACAAGGAAAAATTTTAAAGAGTTGATATTTGATGAGATAGATGTCACCCCTGAAGAAGCTAGAGAAATGGTATTTAAAAGAAACATGTTAATTATTCTCAAGATGATTATGAAGTAGATGTTCTTATTGGATTAGGTTATGCATTAGGAGGACCCAATTGTCATAGTAGATTTTGACTCAAAGCAAGGAGTGAGTGGAATGGGGTATAACCCCAAAACTGAAACTCTAGTAGCATGGGTGAGATTCAAGATCATTGATAAACCAAATCTACTAGATATGGTCTAGGGGACAAATGGAACTACTATATTGAAAACACTCAAAGATACTTCCCCATTGGAGGCAGCCACCATGACAATGCACTCTGTAATGTTCACTAGAGATGTTGTGAAAAATATGCAACAAAAATTGCTTGAATATGAATAAATTCAAATTGATATGAATGAAGAGAAATAAATTATACATTGAAAATGATAAAATGAGGGATCGGTTAAAAGGTGGAAGATAAAATCACATCAAGGCACTTATCCTTCATAAACATGTCACCCCAAAGCCAATTGATAGTGCTAATGATGATAAAAAATGGATTGAGGAAAAACAAGGGTATGGAAAGGAAATTACAGAACTTAGGAAATTGAATGAGGAAAGCCAACAAAGGATGTCACAATAAAGTCTTTGCATATTTGAAAATATATTATCACACAAATGATGAAGATGTACATAAAATTTATGAATCACTATTGAAATCATTGGAGGTCTTTATGGAAAATAGGCCTATACTGGAATCATTGTCTAAAAGATGGCAACTAGTGCATCATACCCTAATCACATTATGTAAGGTGTTGCAGAGAGATCCAAGTGCTCCCCCTACCATCAAAATAAATGAGAAAATAATAAAAAATATGATTGAAGAGTTCAAGTATATTTTTGTAGAGGAGCCCAATATTAAGGCCAAAATTAATTCATATCATACATTCAAACATTGGACTATTCCATGTATTATTGACCATGACAAACATGTCAAGGATTTTCAAGTCTCGAAAAGTGAATTTAATCAAATAATTCCAAGGATAATCTCCCATATGAAGGACGAGAAGGATATCATTGTGCAGAGATTAAATCTCTTCCTGGACTAGATAATTACACATGACAATGGATACACAAGGTTTATCTTTGAGGTCCAAGCAATGACAAATAAAATGTGGAAGGACCACATGGTAAATGTTCCAGATGTCAAGAAGTACAAATGGCTTAATGATTACGACGTATACCAGTAGGAGAACCAATACCTGAAGCCCTCAGAGGATTAGTGCAATGAAATGCCATCCGATGGATATGAAGTTCACTCAACTAAAAATAGAACCTTGCTAGACCCATTGGTCATGTGTTACTATTTGAATCATGAAGATAAGGAGATGTGCTTTTATTCACCAGCTATTCTCATATGTTATATGTTTCTTGTTTCAAAATATTTATTTAAAATTACAAACATTCAAATGTTTTAATTATGCTTTGTTATAATTAATGAAAAGGTATAACCTTTCATTTTGGGAAGGTAAAATTGAAAAGGCATCTTGTAATAGTCTGAAGCTTGTTGCTTCTCCCATTTTGTATATAAAGGAGAAACCAAGACCGATAAAGAGGTTAGAGGAATTCAGATAGAACACATGGAATACATATTTGTACCTTTTTTACAGTGGTGATAATACAAATTGCAAGGATCGAGTTCTTTTCTCAATTGCTTGTATGATTATATTTTCTAAATTTTATGTGGTTCTCTCCAATTTGATTTCTTTCATGTTATTTAAATAAGTGTATCAAGGATAAATATGACTTATCAAAGAATCTCTCTATTTCTCTGTGTGATTTATTTAATCGGCTTCTGTAAGGCGGAATTAAAATCCATTTAATAGGTCATAGTAATCTGGAAGAATCATTTAGATTAAGAAGGAGAACTTAAAAACATTAATTTTATGCACATTTATGTAAGTAATAAGCAACTGTGGTGCCAAGCAATTTGAATTATGTTCAGAACATAAATTCACATGGTTTAGACTTTGTTGCTCTACACGAAAGGCACCAATCTCAAAAGTTCTTAATTATTTATTCCAACCAAATTTAAAGTTGTGCTCTTTTTTATTTTTAGTATTAGGAGTAGAAGAATTTTTCTTGTTATAATTTATATAATTCAATATCCTCGTGCCAGAAAGAAATAGATAGAAGAGATAATTGAATAATCAAAGATAATTACACTCATAAATTGTGTAAGGATTTCAATATGTTGTATTATCATTCTAAGGAGTGAAAGATTGTTGATTATAAGGGTACACCTACCAAGGTGGAGCATAAAGAGTAGAAGATATCTACCCTTGGGAAATTCTTGTTCATTGGCCAAATCAATTGTAAAGCTTGGCTATAGAATTTGGCATAATCTTAGATTTTTGTACAATCTATTGATCTGGGAACCAATGGGTTCTTCTTCTAACTATAAACTTAGCAGATGGATTACTATAGTTAAAAATTGTTCAATAAATATTAAAGATTATAGTATTTCCCATATTTACTAAGAGGAATATAAAGTGGCCGATTTCTTGGCTAATGAAAAGGGGATAATTTTGGACTATATATTAAAATGGATAGAGTTAGAAATAATAGTGGCCAATGACAAAAACTCTTGATGTATCGAAAGTATTTCATAAAATTTAGATTCACACTCCATGATTTGAGGAGTGAAAAAGAATTAGTCCTTGGAATTGGTATCTTACTTATTTATAGGTAGATATAATTGGATCTACTAGAATTGATAGCATGGCAATCCACATCAAACAGCTATGGGGAGTCGATTAGGAAAGGTTCACATGGTGTTTAGAAAATTTTAGGTTCTGTAGGATTGAGTATCTTTTGTCAGATTTAGTTTATCCTGGTTTGGGAAAATCAAGAATCAATGAGGTATGATGAAGATATACAAACTTCATTGCACTGGATTATATTAGGATAGCCTTGAAAAATGTCTTAGGAGTGGTCAAATCAAAAGGGGTAATGATAGATGAAAAGAAAAACAACAATGGGTAGGAGTGGATGGCTTGATAAGGGTAGAGCCTATCTAGCATGTGCATAAGATAAGGTATATGTATGCATCTAGTTGACTATAAAATTCAAAGGAATGTTTGACAGTTTGTAATGGTCTAGGACCTTTTCGGGAAATGGAAATAAATCCCAAAGACTGACTTGGTTGATTTCTTTGATATTTGCTTCTAGAAAAAAGATGAATCTCATGGCTATAAAGCAGGAAGGTTACTCAACAATTCTTATGGATAGAGATGGTGGAGGAATTTGGTGTCCAATATATTTGTGCCTAAATGAACAACTCGAAGGAGTCCCTAGAGGAATAGATTGCTCGGTTCTTTGACAAAGGGAATGAGGAGGAGAAACTGACAGTGATAAAATTTTTAGGAACAAACTTCTTACCGAATGGCCATGTTCACGATGGTGCCATATACATGACTTTGTTTGCAACCATTGTGTAGATCTTGGGTTATGCAATAAATGCATACAAGATTGTGCACTGAACAATTAGAGAGGAAAATGTGGTTAGTGTTAAATCATCTTTGGAGTTGCTGGAGATTGTGCCTAATTCAAGGATTATGTTGGGATTATTTAATCTCAATGTAGGAAGAAGGAAGACTAAAATGGCCAAAGCTTGGAAGCTATTCAAGGTTTGGGTAGGTCAAAAATACATTTTGGAAGAGTTCAAAGCCCATATTAGTGATAGCAGAGACTTGTTTCTAGAAGAAATTGTTGAGAGTTTGAAAGTAATTGGGGAGAGAATTGGGTACCTATACCATTAATCTCCTCAGTATCTATGTAATATTTTTTTTGTTTTTCAATATAATGGGAGTTGCCCCCTCTTGACAGTATTAGCTAAAACAAAACTAAAATCATAAAAATATTTTACTTTTGGTTTGATCTCACAATGTGCTAGTTAAGTTGTTGTATTGTTAATGGTGCCACCAAGGTTCAGCTCCCCTCTAGGTTGATTGTGAACCATAGCGCATTGATGTCCATTGATAGGTTTTTAAGGCAAGTGTCAAGTCCCCTATTGAGCACTCACGGATCTTGGTTCTTGTTGTTTCTTTAATGTGGGGGATTAGGTCCCCCATTTGTGACCTTACTATTTCATACTCCAATAAAAAATCTATTACTTTCACCTCCACTTGCCTCCAATTATATTTATTAACCTATATTCCATAAAAGTCATCAATTGTAAATCTCCATTCAATAATTTTGTCTCAAAAAAAAATCCATGGCTAATATTGATGAATAATAAAGAACTACTAAGGTCCTAACCAGTACTAAGAGGGGGGGTGAATCAGTACACACAAAAACTTGCTCCAACACTTTGACAAATCAAAACATAGATAACCGGTTGTCTTTACCACTGTACTTAACCATAGCAATACTGATTAAACATAATTACTTCAGATAGCTAAACCGGTTAAACAAAAATACTTCAAACAACATTCAACAGATCTCAAATCTTGATGACTACTTCACTGATATAATCATGTATGAGTTGTATCAATAATACCACAACCATTTAGCACTGCATGCATATCTAACTTAATCAGAATCACACAATCATCACATGAAAAACACACAACCCATAACACACAAATTTTTTCACTTGGAAACCCAAATGGGAAAAACCACTATGGAGATGAATACCCACAAGCTTGTTTGTGAACTCTTTTGATGTCCATTTTGTTAGGAGCCTAGTCTGGTTAAAGACTTTACAATAAAGGTTCTATTAGGAACTGATCCTGTTAGGGATCACCCGGTTAAGGGATGGCTATATACCCTGTTAAAGGTTGAAACCTTGTTAAGAGTTACCTCGCTAGAGAATTTAAATAACTCAATGAACTTGAGCCACCTGGTTAGAGGATTTACAACAAAGCCTGTTAAAGCTACCCGGTAAAGGGAATACCTTCTGTTGAAATGGTTAGAAGACAACAGGTAAAAATCCGATCTAATAACAACACTCCTTGCTATGGTAGATCCTTTTTCAGTTCCTCTCTTCTACAATCACACTCTGTAGATTCCCCACTCTGGTTTGGCAAGTATCAAAACATGCGGACACAAACACAACTTTTGCCAACTACTCCAATAACAGAACTCATCGACCTTATAGACAATAATTAGGTCGGTAGCATAAACCCTAAACCCTAAACATTTTAGGTTTACAATTACAAGTGGTCCAATCTTGACCATCAAATACATTACATAGAATGAAATGATCTAAAATAGATCTCAAGACATTCTGCATCATCCAATCTTCATCGCATATGGAAAACAGTAACCCATCGCACACTTTTCACATACCTCTAAGAAAGATGCACATTCCCGAGGTAGACATACAATGCATTTGATCTTCATATGCAAGATCCTCAAAGAAATCCTTCACATGCACATAGCTGATGTGGCATCTTGATCCTTATCCTTGTTCTTAACTAACTCATCAAAAAACATTATCGGTTACACCACACAAGCCAAACCAAAAACCCTAGAGTTGATCAAAGACTACCAACCAGTAGTCACACTTAGTGAACCCCGACACCGGTCTACTCCATTCCAGTTGACCATAACCACTTCCAATCTTCATATCGGTGCATACCAGTTCACCTTCTTGAGCACTTATTGACATCAATGACAACATACATTGTCATCACTTCATCATATGCCAACAATGTCCCCCTTTGGCATTGATGGCAATACTCAGTGTATCATTGCTTAGTAACATATATCGGTTGACATATACTGGTTCAACTTCAAAAGATCACCACCACAACCTCGACTGGTCAGTGTGCACTCTGCCATATGTCTTCTCCCCCATATATCTTCATCATCAGATATCTTCTCCCCCTTTGACAATAATGCCAAAGTGGAGGCACCAGCTTCCAAACTCCACTATGTTACTCCCCCTATGGAGTAGCATCCTTCAACACATCAATCTTGTAAGATCTGACATGGTAGTACCTGAGTGATGTGGAGCACACATCTTTAATTTACTTCATGAAGGGGTAGAACCCCTAATTCACCTCTCAAATAGGTAAATGTAGTCTTTGGTAAGGGCTTAGTGAATATGTCTACTAGCTGCTCCTTACTAGAAACATGTTCTAAAATAGCCTCTTTACTCTAAACCTTTTCTCTCAAGAAATGATACTTGAGCTCAATATGCTTGGTCCTAGCATGTAATACTAGATTTTTGGCAATATTTATTGCACTAGTATTATCATAGAAAATACTCACCGGTTCAGATATAGTCACTTTGAAGCCATTCAGTACATGCTTCATCCAGATTGCCTGAGTGCAATTCATAAATGCTGCCACATACTCTGCTTTAGCTGTAGACTAGGAAATATAGCTCTGCTTCTTGCTCATCCATGAGACTAGTCTTCCTCCAAGGAAGAACGCTCCACCGATTGTGCTCTTCCGGTCATCCAAATTACTTGTCCAATTTTCATCGGTAAATACTTTGAGATCAAAGTCACCATTGTATGGATACCACAATCCATAATCAACTGTCCCTTTCAGGTATCTAAGAATCCTCTTTACCCCTACCAAGTGGGATTCTCTTGGACTCTTCTGCAAATGGGCCACTATGCCCACTGCATGAGCAATATTTGGTTTGTTGTGCACCACCTAGTGTAACTTACCAATTATTAACCGGTACTCCTTCTCATCCACCAATGTTGTATCATCCTCCTTTATTAGTTTGCAGTCGGTCACCATCGGTGTTCCAACCGGTTTTCTCTCCTCCATGCCAAAGGTCTTCAATACCTCTTTGATATATTTGGACTAGGTAATGAAGATACCCTCTTTCATCTGTTGAATCTGTAGACCAATGAAAAACTTTATCTCTCCAATGAGAGACATATCAAACTCCTTTTTCATCACATCTACAAATGCATGACTCATATCATCATCTCCACTGAAGATTATATCATCTACAAATACTTCACATATCAAAATTTGATCAGCATCAGATTTTAGGTAGATGTTGTTGTCCTCACTTGTTTTTTGAAATCCTATGCTCACAAGATGAGAGTGTAATTTTTCATACCATTCCCTTGGTGCCTATTTCAATCTATACAGGGCCTTGTGTAATCTTCACACCATGTCACTATCTTATGACAAAGCAAACCCATCTGGTTGCTCAATATACACTTCTTCCTCCAAGATTCCATTCAATAAGGTAGACATCACATCCATCTGGTATACATTAAATCCCTTGATTGTTGCAAATGCAAGTAGCAATCAGACACCTTCTAGTCTAGCCACTGGGGAAAAGGTTTCTCCATAGTCTTCTCCTTCTTCTTGAGCATATCCCTTTCATACAAGTCTTGCCTTGTTCCTTACCACTGTGCCTTCTTCATTCAACTTATTCCTGAAGATCCATTTGGTACCTATGACATTCTTGTGTTCTGGTCTGGGTACCAAGGACCATGTTACATTCTTCTCTATCTGGTCCAACTCCTCTTCCATTGCCTTTATCCAGTCTTCATCGGTAAGTGCCTCTCTAGCGGTCTTAGGCTCAAATTCTGAAATCATGCAAGAATTTTCTTTCACCTTTCTCCTTGTAAGTATTCATGCATCTTTGTCTCCTATAATTTTCTTTGGATCATGATGCAGTCCTACATACCTAGGAATGTCTGTATCTGGTTCAGCTTGCTTTTCCTCTTCTTTTTCTACTTCATCTTCTTCTTCACCTACTGAAGCTTCCACCAGTACAGAAACACTGAGGTCTTTGTAGTGTTTGTCACTTGTTTCTTTCTTAACCGGTTCCCAGAAGGCTAAACCCAGTTCATCTTCCGTTTGATTGTTGTCGGTTTCCTCAGGATTCTCAAGGGATTCATCAACCTTGACATTGATACTCTCAACAATCTTCTGAGTCCTCCTGTTGTAGCACTTGAGAGCTTTTCTTTTAGTGAAATATCCCAAAAATATTCCTTCATCACACTTAGCATCAAACTTGCTCAGGTGCTCACCTCTCCTGATATAGCATTTACTCCCAAACACTTTGAAATAACTCACATTGGGAGTTCTCCCATTCCAGTACTCATAAGGGGTTTTGTCTTTACCTTTCTTAATGAGTACCCGATTCATGGTATAGACTGCAGTGCTCACCGCTTCTCTCCAAAATGTGTGAGTGACATTTCCTTGGATCAACAGACTTCTTGCCGCTTCAACCATAGTCTTGTTGTTTCTTTTTGCTATGTCATTCTGGTTGTGGTGTCCTTGGGGCAGACAATTGCCTCTTGATACCGTTCTCCTCATAGTACTTATTGAATTCATCAAAAGTGAATTCACCTCCCTGATCAGTTCTTAGGCATTTTATCCTTCTACCACTCTCCTTCTCCACTAGTTCTCTAAAGGCTTTGAACTTTCCAAATGCCTCAAACTTGTCTTTCAAGAATGTGACCCATATCATTCTTGAGCAATCATCGGTAAGAATCATGAAGTATCGATCTCCCTAAATACATCTAGTTTTCATTGGACCACATAGATCGGTGTGCATTAGATCAAGTAAGTTCTTTGCTGAAAAGGACTTACCTTTGAATATTGAGGAAGACATTTTCCCAAGTTGACATTCTCTGCACAAAGCATTCTCCGGTTTGTTTAGTAAAGGCAATCCTCTTACTGCCTTGATCTTACTAGCATTTATAATATTGTCAAAATTTATATGACAGAGTCTCCTATGCCATATCCAATTGTCATCAAATTTTGCCATCAGGCACTGACTAATCTTGGCATTCAGTTGAAACAGGTTTCCTCTAGTCTACTTACCGGTGGCAATAATTTCACCACTCTTTCCAATTATTCTACAGACTCCACCTTTGAACTCCAAAATGAGTCCTTTGTCATTCAGCTGAGCAACACTCAAAAGGTTGTGTTTAAGACCTTCCACCCAATAGACATCATCCCCACTACTATTTCCATTTAGTGAGATGGATCCTTTTCCTTTCACCATGCAAGGTGCTTTGTTGCCAAACCGAACAACACCACCATCATATTCTTCAAGAGACATAAAATTTCTCCAATCATCGGTCATGTGGTGAGAACACCCGCTATCAATGATCCACTCATTAGAGTTGTCAATATGTGATACAAGAGCTTTTTGGTTGGACAACTCTTCCTTGACAACCACAAACACTATGTCCTCATTCTCTTCATCCTCAGATTCCTCATCGGTAGCACCTTCATCCACTGCAACAAGACAATTTCTCCTACCTACTCCTTTATACTTCCTAAACCTCTCTGGTTTATCCTTATTGTCATTGTTAGGATAGTTAACAACTATATGTCCTATCTTATTGAAGAAAAACACTTCAGAGGAAGCTTACCTCTGTATTTTCCGGTGCCTTTTGGAAGTCTCTTGGCAAGAAGAGCTTCAAACTCCATCAGAATCTCCTCATCATCCATATCTTTGCTTGGCCTGGATTCATAACTAGTACTGACCTCTTTTCCCTTCCTAGCTGATGCGGAGGAAATAGATGCTCTAAAGGCTGACTCGGTCTTCTGAACGCTACCATCATAGCTATTCAATTCATATGCAGTCAACTTTGCAATAATAGAGTCTAAAGATACCTTGGTTTTGTCGATAGACCTTAGCTCTTGAATAGCGGCAACCCCGATTGCATAGACTGGTAAAAGTGATCTCATAACTTTATTAACAACATTGGTATCATCAATTGTTCCACCAATGCTCTTGATCTCTCCAACCAATTTCTTGATTCTTATGCCATACTGTTGAATGGTCTCTCCTTCAACCATCCTCATATCTTCAAACTTTCCTCTACAACTTTCTTCCTTAGCCCGCTTGAGATGTTCATCACTGCCATAAATGGATTCCAATTTTTCCCACACATCTTTCGAATTGTCCATATCTTGTACATCAATTAACTCTACATCGGACAAGCTGCTAATAAGGGCTTCCATGACTTGCCCATTTTATTATATCTCTCTCTTTTCTAATCATTGGTTAGAGTGCCAGTGGGGATCACATAGGCATTCTCAACATAGCTCCAGTGTTGTGCACCCAAACTCATGATATATATCTTCATCCTGTCCTTCCATATTGTAAATTTTTCCCTGTTGAACTTAGGACCTTCCCTCTTCATCATTTAAACAAGATATTTTGCCTCAAGTGGTTAAGCTTAAATCACCGAGGACCTGGATGTGCTCTGATACCAATTGATGAATAATGATGAACTACTAAGGTCCTAACCGGTACTGAGAGGGGGGGTGAATCAGTACACACAAAAAATTGCTCCAACACTTTGACAAATCAAAACACACATAACCGGTTGTCTTTACCACTGTACTTAACCATAGCAATACTGATTAAACAAAATTACTTCATAAAGCTAAACCGGTTAAACAAAAATACTTCAGACAACATTCAACAAATCTCAAATCTTGATGACTACTTCACCGATATAATCATGCATGAGTTGTATCAATAATACCACAACCATTTAGCACTGCATGCATATCTAACTTAATCAGAATCACACAATCAACACATGAAAAAATCACAACCCATAACATACAGATTTTTTCGCGTGGAAACCCAAATGGGAAAAAACACAATGGGGATGAATACCCACAAGCTTGTTTGTGAACTCTTTTGAAGTCCACTCTGTTAGGAGCCTAGTCCGGTTAAAGACTTTACAATAAAGGTTGTATTAGGAACTGATCCTATTAGGGATCACCCAGTTAAGGGATGGATATATACCTTGTTAAAGGTTGAAACCTTGTTAAGAGTTACCTCGCTAGAGGATTTAAATAACTCAATAAACTTGAGCCACCCGGTTAGAGGATTTACAACAAATCATGTTAAAGCTACCCAGTAAACAGATTTACCTTCTGTTGAAATGGTTAGAAGACAACAGGTAAAACTCCGATTTGATAATATCACTCCTTGCTACGACAGATCCTTTTCAGTTCCTCTCTTCTACAATCACACTCTGCAGATTCCTCACTCTAGTTTGGAAAGTATCAAAACATGCGGACACAAACACAACTTTTTCCAACCACTCCAATAACAAAACGCATCGACCTTATAGACAACAATTAGGTCGGTAGCATAAACCCTAAACCCTAAACATTTTAGGTTTACAATTACAAGCGGTCCAATCCTGATCATCAAATACATTAAATAGAATGAAACGATCTAAAATAGATCTCAATTCATTCTGCATCGTCCAATCTTCACCGCATCTGGAAAACAGTAACCCATCACGTGCTTTTCACATACCTCTAGGAAAGACACACATTCCTGAGGTAGACATACAATGCATTTGATCTTCATGCACAAGATCCTCGAAGAAATCCTTCACGTGCACATAGCTAACATGGCATCTTGATCCTTATCCTTGTTCTTAACTAACTCATCACAAAACATCATCAGTTGCACCGCACAAGCCAAACCAGAAACCCTAGAGCTAATGAGAGACTACCAACCGGTAGTCACACTTAGTGAACCCTCACACCAATCTACATTCTGGTTGACCGTAACCACTTCCAATCTTCATACCAATGCATACTGGTTCACCTGCTTGAGCACTTATTGACATCAATGACAATATACATTGTCACCGCTTCATCATATGCCAACAAATATAACCTCCACATATGTCAAAGAAAAAATTTAGCAGGTTGGATTAATTGAACAAAGTATTTAAAATAAATAAATAAAATGATTTACTAATTATTATTAAAAAATATCAGGGCTAACATAACCTTTATATATGTGAAAGAAAAATTTCAATAGATTGGATGCATTGAAGAAAATATTTAAAATTAAAAAAATGATTATTTTTTTTAAATGAGATTTTTAAAATGGGTGTGTGCAGGATCATGGGGGTCCAAACTAGGCCCTTAAGTGGTAATGAAATCTTTAAAAAATAGAGTTAGGCAACTTGACATAAAAATTTGAATAGGTTATTAACATGATTTAAAAAATACGTAAGAACAAAATTTGTAGCAAATTGAATCTAGTTTTTCGGCTACTAGTTTTTTGGAAAAAACTAAATCTATTTGGTGAAAAATTGAAATTTCAATGCAGTAGTACTAAAATTTCGAGGAAAAAATAAAAAGCAGGTGTATGTCTGTGAAACACAAGTACAATCAAAACATAATATTTTTTTGAAATTTGCAATATAAGGACACATGTCTTAACGTGCCACATTTTTTTGTAATTTTTTGGCAAGTAGATAATTAATTATGATTTTTTTATTAGAAATTTTTATAAATAAAAAAAACGTGTTTGTCTACGGACCATAATTTGGTCAAAGATTCATAAAATTCATTTTTTTATTTCTATAGTAGACGAAACATAGAATGTGCAACGTTTTTTAGATTTGAAAAATGTTTAACCATTTTTAAGTTATAGATGTTTTTCAATCAACACTTTAGACATAATGTATGTAAAAAATTAATAATTATTATTTGTTAAATTCAAAATAAGGAAAAAATTATATTGGTAGAAAGCTTACAATTTACTTATCATTACATGCAGATGAATAAGGTGATAGTGAAAAACCGGTATCCCTTGCCTCAGATAGATGACTTATTTGATTAGATTAAGGATGCAAAGGTCTTTTCCAAGATTGACCTTAAGTCTTGATATCATCAGTTGAGGATTAATGAGGCAGACATTCATCGCGCAATATTTTGCACTAGATATGGACACTATGAGTTTACAGTGGTGCCCTTTGGTCTCATGAATGCACCATCAGTTTTCATAAGCTTGATGAATTGCGTATTCAAGTTGTACCTGGACAAATTTGTATTGGTATTTCTAGATGATATTTTAATTTATTCGAGATCAGTCAAGGAGCATGAGGATCATGTGTGACAAGTATTGCAGTGCCTTGGGAGAATCAACTATATGCCAATTTGGCAAAGTGTGAGTTCTTCCAGACAGAGGTCAGGTATCTTGGCCATGTGATTTCATGAGAAGGTATCGCAGTTGATCCCTCAAAGATTCAAGCAATCATTAATTGGCCAACACCCACTAATGTGGGCGAGGTTCATAGTTTCATGGATCTTGCAGGATATTATCACAGGTTTTTTCAGGATTTCTCCAAGATAGCCCATCCTATCACTTCTCTTCAGAGGAAAGGGAATAACTTTGTTTGGATAGAGCAGCATGAGATAACTTTTCGGATCCTTAAGGAGCGTTTGACTAGTGCACCTATTCTAGTAGTGCCAGACCCTTTGGGGAATTTTGTGATGTGTACAGATGCTTCTTTGGAGGGTCTAGGAGAGTGTTGATTCTGGATGGTCATGTGATTGCATATGAGTCTCAGAAACTTAGATCATGAGAAGAATTACCCCACCCATGATCTAGAGTTAGCGGCAATGGTTCATGCTCTGGTTAGATGGAGGCATTTCCTTCTTAGGCATCGATTCGAGTTGCATAGTGACCACCGTAATTTGCAGTATATCTTCACGCAACCGAATTTGAATGCTAGATAGAGACACTAGATGGAGTTCTTATGTGAGTATGATTTTGAGGTGAAGTACATCCAGGGTAAGGAAAATGTGGTAGAAAATGCATTGATCTGCAGGAGGCATGAGATTTCAGCAGTGTCACTTAGTGTGGATTTGAGGAGTCATATTCTTAGTGCCCTTCCTTCAGACGTGTGGTACCAGGAGGTTATTGCAGAGGTTGTCATAGGTAGAGCTCTTCAGCGCAGATATGCATGTTATTTAGTTGAGTCGGATGGTCTTCTTAGGCATTTGGGACGCATTTATGTTCCACCATCAGATGGTCTCCGAGATTTGATCACATCAGAGGCACATCGTGCACCTTACTTGGTACATCTAGGTGTCAAGAAGATGCATCCAGAGTTGAGATAGATATATCATTGGGCCAGTATGAGGAGAGATATTGCAGCTTGTGTGTCTTGTTGCTTAGAGTGTCAGTGAGTGAAGGTAGAACATCAGCATCTAGCAAGATTATTGTAGTCAAACTTGGTTCTAGGATGGAAATGGGACATTATATCTATAGATTTCATAGTTGGTTTTCCTATGTCATCTCGTCATCATGATGCTATTATGGTCACCATTGATAGGTTGACTAAGGTGGCACACTTTTCTCCGATCAGGTCATGATATACCACAGCGACAGTAGCTCAGATTTTCATGGAGGGACTAGTCAGATTGCATGGTATTCCTTGATGGATTATTTTAGATCGTGATCCAGTGTTCACATCAGCCTTTTGGACTACACTTTAGCATGATTTAGGGATACAGTTGAACTTTAGTTCAGCCCATCATCCCGAGACAGATGGTCAGACAAAGTAGGTTAATTAGGTTTTGGAAGACATGTTGAGGATGTATTTTATGGATCAGCAGTCATGTTGGGAGGATTGCCTCTATTTTTTAGAGTTTTCATACAACAATGGTTACCATAGTTCTATTGATATGTCTCCTTTTCAAGCTTTATATGGTAGACCATGTCGTACACCCTTGAGTTGGGACCATTTGGAGAATAGAGTGTGTATTGGATCAGAAATGTTGCAGGATATGGAGCAGCAGGTGGCTCACATCAAAGAGCATTTGGTAGCGGCACAAGATAATTAGAAGAAATATACAGATGCTCATCATGTGGACAAGCAGTTTTCAATTGGGGACAAGGTCTTTTTGAGAGTTCACCCACAAAAGAGTCTGATTTGTTATGGAAAAGGCTCTAAGTTGGCACCTCGGTTTGTAGGTCCTTTCAATATTTTGAAGAGGATTGGCCATGTGGCTTCTTGCCTTGCCTTTCCACCTAGCTTGTCCCACATTCATGATGTCTTTCATGTTTCTATTTTGAGGTTAGATCATCCTAATGTATTGCATGTTTTGGATTGGAATGCATTACAGGTAGAAGACGGGCAACTTTCTTTGGACCTCATGAGTATTATTCAGCATCAAAAGATGTTCATCAGAGGTTGGAGCATAGAGCAGGTAAGGGTCTAGTAGGATCCAATTGATAATTTTTCAAATTCATGGGAGGATGCAGCGCAGATGAGAAAATTATGCCCCCGTTTGTTCTCAGGATTCTAGGAGTAAGCCTAGGCAATGGGGGGGAGAATGTAGTGTCCCTCATTGACTTTATTTGACTTGACTCTTATTTCATGCATGATAGACTTATCTAGACTCTTTATGATGTTTTAGATTATGATTATACAGGTGTTTCAGTACTCATTATGATGCTAGACAATATTTTGACATATGTTGTTTTGATGATTTATATGGATGATGATGCTATCATTATTGATCATGTGATTCTATTGATCATATATGCTTGATGGATTCTATATGCATTTCTGTGTTGATGGACTATTGATGATTTATATTGATCATGGATTGATACTATTATGATTACACTAACCATATTTCATGATTACATATGATGAGATGTTTATGTGATGTGTTTGATTATTGTATGATTGTCTTTGTGAGAGGGACAATGTCACATCACTCATGGTGAGCGGGATGTGTTGTTGTGATTACCTATCACTTGCCTGTTATGATATATATATATATGTTGTATCATTTCTTTGTGGATGCAGGAATTGCAAGTACCAGACATCGACTCCACCTGGCTTCACAGGTCTGAGTGTGTCTTTAAATCCCAATTGCATGTGGTTTGAAGATGACATGAGTTCCCTACACCTACTCTAGGTCTAAGTTGTTCACCTTGAGTCGACAACCTCTTGGCATAATTTGCCATGTCAGCTAGTAATCTTGGTCTTCTAAGTGTTGCGAGTATGTTAGTAATCATTGATTTATTTAATTATGTTTAGATTAATTATTTGATCTTTGATGTGTGGTTCTTTATGGCTAATAATGTTTAATTTAACATATATTAAATTAGTGGCTTTTGATTATTTAATTATTTGATAATTAATGTTTATTTATGTTGTTTAAGGTCTATTTAATATTTAGTATCTAATCCATATTGCAGGTGGACCATTTATTTGATATTTATTTATTTATTTGATTATGTTTTGTTTTTTTTTATCGATAATGGGTCGTAGCCGTAATAAAGTTTTATTAATTTAAAAGAAAACATCTACATAGTTTATTATAAGTTCGGTTTAGTGTGGGCACTGATAGGAAAGAACCGAAAGAAGAAACCTTCGGTCTTGCCCAAGGATAAAATCCTGGAAAATAACATCTTGTCTCGTGAGGGTTAAATACGAACCCAAGTGAGCTATTGGCTGACTGCAGAGGGTGATTACATATTACATTTTCCTCCCATGCTAAAGATACTGCATGGATAACATTATCCTCCTATGTTGAGATTACATTTACATATAGGAAAGCCTTTCCATCTGTGGTAGAGAGTCAATTCTGCAATAACCCTGAAAAGCAAATACCTTGTCTACCCGGTTACAGAAATCACTTAGAGAAAAATGTGATCGATTAAAAATATAAACTAGCTAAACTAGAGCAGAGAACCCATGTGAGATAAATTTTCAAACTTAATAAAAGCATACATGTAGTTGCAATGAGCACCAGATAGATTACTAAACTTCAAGATACGAGAGTCGTCAGGCTACTACAACTATTCACCAAAGTATCTCAAAAGGTATAAACAAAAATTCTTGAGTCTAGATATTAATAGAAGAGAGTGAAAGTGATAGCAAGTCTTAACCAGGTCAATCCACAAACCACTTCACATAAGCTTAACTAAGAGTAGCTAACCCCTTTCCTTTATTCCCTACATGATCCGAAAGCGGGACCTTCGGAGAGGCTGTTATTTGATTATGTTTATTTATTGCTTATAGTTTAATTTATTTATTTAATGTTTAATATTTTATTTGGCCTTTTAATTATTTTATAAGTTTTTTTGAATTATTTATTTATTAATTCCCATTTGGATTATTTATTTATGGCTTATGATTTATTTATATAGTTTGACTTTTATATTGGGGTGTATAAATACCTTGGGGTAAAATAATAATATTCCCCACTTGGTATGTATAAACATGTTTTATGTAAATAATAATATTCCACACTTGATTCATTCTCATTGAGTGAATTCAAAATGAGAGATAAAAATTAAATTATATGGTTGCGAGTAAAATATATTCCATAATGGAATATTTTGATTGGTTCTCATGGAGGCTAGGGTTTTGGAGTTTTTGATGGCTTTTTATTTTGTTTGTCGAGCTTATTCTCGGGTTGGTCTTTTTCCTGAAAGCTTTTTGCAATTTTATTTGGCTCTTGGATTTGTTTTTGGCTTTGGATTGTTAGAGCTTTGTTGGTTCTTGGTTTTGGATTTGGAGTGCTACTTCAATGTTCTTCCATCACACAGGGTGCAGGTTGGAGTTCTTGTCCTTTGTATTTTAGTTTTACTATTTTTGTGTATGCTTCATGTCTGCAAATGATTTTCAAGAGCTTGGGTAGTATAATAATTTATTCTATAAGCTGATATAGTTCTCAAGAAAATATTTAGGGAATGGACTTTGTGTTACAATATTATATATATAGTTTTCTTGTTAAATATTTTATGTTTCTGTGTGTTGCCATTCACGGCACTGGTATATCTTTGTGTTGGGAGAATTTCTTTGCTTTGGGTTTGTGTGTTGCAGGACTTCATTGTTTTTTTGTGATTCCTTGTTGTGCAATGTGGATTTTATGTTGTAGTTTTGGTGATTTGAGTGTTTTGATAAGTTTTTTGTGTGTTTCTGGGTTGTATTGTTGTAACCCATACTTTTGATATCTTTATCTACAGTTTTTTATTATTTATTTTGTTCATACCTATACGTTCTTATGTTTTGGGCAACCTTATGACTGTTAATTTTGAGCCTTATGATTAAGTGTTTCATTTTATTTTCATGTCGCAAGTTTTTTGAGTTTACCGTCCTTTTGAGCAAATGCACTACAAACACATATGCGCTAAAACTCTATTTAAATGTGTTGTCTGAATTTGCAAATGTGCTACCCTGCATAGTGTATGTGCTGCCACACAAGGTGAATGCGCTAAAACTGAGTAAATGCACTATTTCATTTTGTGCATGCATTGTATGAGTCTGTAATAGCATTGATAGGTGCAGTAAAGGTGCTGCAGAGTTGAGCATATGTGTTGCTCTACGTAACATAAGATTTGAATTGCCCAGTATTGGTACTTGATCATTTTTTCTCACTTCGATTTGGATTTATGGATTTGATGTCATACCAGAGGCTTTTGTTGGGGTCTGTTGATATCTTTCCAGCTTTGAGTTTGATCAAATTTGATGGTCTTTTATGGATTTTTCTTCTATTGTTGTTATTCTTCTTTGTTGAGGTTTGTACTCTCTTGATGAATCATGATTCTGAGTGTTTCCCTATTGTTGTTGAACCAACAAGTGAGTAGGACTTGTAGCTTTTAACTTCATGTTTTGGCAGATTTTGATGGCCTTGTTGTGGCCCTTGTTATATTTGAATGCTAAGAGGCTCATTTGCATTACATGTTGCTATGACTATTTGTATGATCAAAGAGTATGTATGGTTGTAATTGGCTTCTTATGATTGTTTATGTTTTCATAATTTCATGTTGATTATGAGCCTCTTGTTGAGATTTTGTTTAGGTCCATGTTAGGGGAAGTGGGCTTCCTTGTGATGATTGGGGTCACGAGAGATAGGCTTGCATGAGGTTCCTTGTAAGGATGCATGAATTCTAGACCCCAAGGCACATTGGGAGTTTACCATGATTTTAAACAAGTGATAAAATAATAATAAATTAATGGGATGGGTAAATATTTCACTAATCAAGAAATGAATAGTTGATCCCCATGACTTGATCCTAGGGAGGATGTTTTAGGATAGGCATTGGAAGTCCATTGTGATGGCAAGTCAATCTCCCTTGGTCTCTCATAGGTTGAGATGGCTCCACATGTCCATCAGGCTTATGCCTTGTGTGATAGTATTTGTTATGTTGGAGGAGGACATGTGATGACACTCCACTCCTACATGTGTCCCCTTGTTGATATGTATTTATGACTTGATGATTTTGAATCCTCTGGGATTTTCTTCTTGTGATTTCTTGTGGTTGGTATGTGCTTGAGAGTCCTTGTATTGTTTAGTGTTCTTGGTTGATAGGTTCCATCTTAGGTCTAGAGTGTGTGTTGGGACCTTGTGTCATCTCCTAGCACAGTGGGTGGTTCCTTTGGTTCCACATGGTCTGGTGGTTGGTGATTTTCAACCATTGGGATATTCTCTTGGGTTCTTGATGCGTGGATGTTGATTCTTCATTATTGTAGCAGTTATGGATGTTTCTTGTAGCAGAATTATGTAATGGATATCTTGGATTCATGTAATGTATTATCTTATAAAACTATATGAAGCCATGTAATAGGAATGAGCTATGCTCATGATGCATTATTCAAGCGATTGTAATTGTATTTGTATTGTAGTTGGTATTTTAGGATTATTACATGATTGTAATAATGAGACTATGAGATGTATGGTGATGATCTTGTACAATGAAAGTAAATGATTTCCATGTATATAAATGTTTTTAATGGAATTACACTTGAAATAGAATGGCTACATGTTATTATTGTATTAGTTTAGATTCCATGGTTATCATCTAGGATGTAGATTAATGCGTGGATGAACCTTGAGAAAATGGAATGAATATAATGTAGAAATTATGGCTGATTAATAATATCATGTCTAGTTGATAATGTCATTCATGTGATTGTATTGGAAGTTAGGAATTATACATAGGATATAAGATGATTAGATTAAGGAAAGGCATTAAGATTCTTGCATTATGCACTTGAGATCAATGTTAAAGAAAAGATCATTCTAGGAATATGGATGCATGTGTAGTAGATAAAGTAGTTAATTGAAAGAACTTTGTTTATGCATAAAGGTATTGCATTATCCTTATAGATGAATAATGATCATGTAGATAGGAAATGGTTAAGAGTTTAAGCACATTTCGATTTGGTATATAAATGAACATGGAAAAGGGATTAGTCTTGCATTGAAAGAGTAAGCATGCCATGTTAATTAGATGGTAGTGTAGAATGCATCTCATAATGGTTAAATAATCAAGTAGTTTGCATATTGTAATGGAAGAAAATATACAAGTTGAATTTGAGTAAGATAAAGGATTAATTAATAATAAGTGTGGATATCAATTGAGTAGAATATTATTGATTAGGATAGTTAATTAAGTAATGACGTTAAGGTACCCTAGAGAGATAGATTAATGATTGTAATGTTTATTCCAATTGCATATTTGGTTAATGAACCTATGTGAATGGTTTATGTTCTTTATGCCTAATGATAATGAATGTTAATTCATTGTATAGATGATATGGTGTAGCATTAGATGTTTTAAAAAAATATTAATTATCTCTTTTTAGTATGTTAGATGCTTAGTTTCTCTAAGGTATTTTGGCAAGTATTACACTTTATCTTTTGTCTTCAGTGCATATTGATAAGCCTCCTCAACTTTAGAAATCTTAAGCATACTCATCTCATCCTCGATGTTAAATCGGAGTCCATTTTCTAGCCACCTTTTCCCTATCCATCTCTTGATGACCGGATCTGATCATTATCTTATAGAATTATTCAGTATACTCTTTCACACTCATATCCTTCTGCTTCAATTTCTACAACTTCTTGAATAATTCCAACTCATAGTCTCTCAGAATGAATTTAGCCTTCAATCTTGCAATCATCTGCCTCCACCGGCTGATTTTCATCTCACCGTTCTCCACTCTATCTCCCTGTAACTCTTTCCACCATAAAGAAGCATGCCCTTTCAACTTAGTTTGGGCTAACTAGACTCTTTGTGGGTCCTTAACATCTTTAAACTCAAAGTACTCTGATCTAGTCTATTAAGTCTTCTAGATTCAACAAACCCAAAAAGTTAGAAACCTCAGCTTGATGAATTTTACTCATTTGCATCACTGCTCTGAGAAATATTTCTTCCCCCTCATCTACCATCCTTCAACTTCTTTAGCCTCTATCTCTTGTCTTACCCCTTCATACTCATCCTCTGATTCTAGATTCCTCCACAAACCAACCAATGCATTTTAGATTTCATTCCTCATCTCATTCTTGAAATCCTCTATCATTTGATCTACCCTTTGAGGGTTCATCCTTCTCGACGGCATCTCCTCTGCTCTAGTGCAACTGCCTCAACTTGGTGATTTGAATACAATGTTTCAATTATCTCTTCATCAACAATCTATTGAACACACAAGATGCCTATCTCAAATTGGTGATCTATTCACCCAAAGGAATGCCTCAAGGTTTGCAACATGCTCTCATACCATCTAACACAGCCATGACCCAGAGGACCCTCAAAGAGAACAATTTGGATCATGCAACAAGAGTAACACAATGGAAGGAACACAACATGAAGTAGAAAATGCACAATTAGACATCCACAATATCATAGATTCATCATAAACTAGTTGGAAACATCTACTACACATATAGGCTTACAGGCCTACAACAACATACATTCTAGAGTACAATCCATCCAGACCTCAAAGAGGTATTCGAATTACAAATCATGAATTTAAATCATCGTCTATCTTCCCTTTTTTTCTAAAGATCAAATAAAAAAATCTAGATAGCATCCAGAACACATCTAGGTCAGCCACAAAAGATTACACTCTCCAAGACAGGAAAATGAAATGTGTAAAATAGGTTGAATCCAAAGTGTAAAGATCTCCTCCACCAAGGATGAAAATGAAGTGTGGACCACCAAGGAAGGTCAGCCAAGGGCCAAGGAACTTCGAACATGGTGCCAATTAGATCTACAAGCTGAGAAATCACTCCGCAAGAGAAGAAATCTCCAACTAGCCGTTAAGCTCAAAACTGCTCCGGGAACCAAGAAATAACCAATCCACAAGCATTAGCTTGCTGGAAAAGGATCCAAATGAACTAAAAAATCTAGAATAAGGAAAAAGAAAACATCTAGAAGCCATGAATCTGATCCACAACAGAAAAGGAACAACTACCAGAGAATTCTGGAAGTAGCACAAAAAATGCAACACAAAACAAGAACAACTAAAAAGCAAATATTTTTTTTTTGGTTGATGCAAGATTTCTCATCAACTGTGGATGCTTCTACATTAGACACCCCAGGTATAAAAAATATATTCCATGAGAGGAAACTCATGAACATCGAAAAGGATTTGGGATATAGATCCCATGCTCATTTATGATCCAAAGGCCCTCCTTGTCTTCAAAGTCCTTCCTCCTTACCCCTTCCAGTAACTCAGCTCAATTTTCTAGCTTCTTTTCCACTTCTATCTTTCCTTACTTCATATCTACATGTTGTCTCTTATTACCACTCTCTTTCTTCTACAAATCTGATCTATTTCTTCCATTGGAACTCATCTTATTTTCCATCACAACTCTAACCTTACTATCATCCAGTACCACCTTGCTAATAGACTCGATCACAAGACCATTATTCAAATCTACATCATCATCCATTATAACCTCTACATCTTGCTTATCAACATTGCTACTCTTTACAAGACTCAAATACTTCACTTCCTTCTCTTTCTCCTTCAAAGAAGCCAAAGTGAACTTTTGCCCATCCTTCTCAATACTGATCAGGTTTCTTCTACAATCATAGATAGCTCCTTTATCATACTGCCAAGGTCTACCCAGAAAAACATGATAAGAACTCATAGGCAAAACATCACACAAGACTTGATCTTTGTAAGGTCCAATTTTAAAATTAGCCAAGCATTTCTCTCTCACCTCTACCCCATGATCATCTTGCAACCAACTCACCTTGTAGGGACAAGGGTGCTCAAGCCTCTTCAAACCAAGCTTCTCTACCATCTCCTCAAATACTAGATTATCAGTACTTCCACTATCCACAATAACCTTACAACACTTACCTCTTGGTTTGCATACAATTTGGAAAAGATTCTTCCTTTGAGTAGGTCTTGTTCCTTCTTTGCACTACTCCACCAAGACTATTCTAAACATAAGGGATTCTCCCTACTCTGGTGTTATCATGCTCTCATCTACAACTCAAGCATCCAAATCCTCATGTGTCATAAAATTAATTGCCATTCCTTTGTTTCCCTAAGGGAACTCATAAGATCTATGTTTGGTTTCCCCACACTTGAAACATGTACCCAAGAAACCCCTAATGCTACTTCCATTTCCTTTTCTTTGTGTCTTCTACTCTAGTTCTTTACTCCATTTAGATTTTGATTCTTCGATAGTCTACTTCTCCATAATGCCACTCATCTTCCCTCTACCTGGCGCATATCTCTCTTTTCCTCTTAGGTTATTCTACTGTGTTCTTCTCACTTTATCTTCTCTCTTTAATGCATATTGATAAGTCTCCTCAATTGTGGAAATATTTAGCATACTCATCTCATCTTGGATGTTAAATCAAAGTTCATTTATGTATCTAGCCACCTTTTCCCTATCCATCTCTCGATAATCAGATCTGATCATCACCTTGTAGAATTCCTCAGTATACTCTTTCACACTCATGTCCTTCTGCTTCAAGTTCTGCAACTTCTTGAATAATTCCAACTTATACTCTCTCAAAATGAATTTAGCCTTTAATCTTGCAACCATCTACCTCCACCAGGTGATTTTCATCTCACTATTCTCCACTCTATCTCTTTGCAACTCTTTCCACCATAAATTAGTATGCCCTTTCAACTTAGTTTTTGCTAACCGGACTCTTTGTGGGTCCTTAATGTATTCAAACTCAAAGTAGGCCTCAAATTCTCTAATCCAATCTATCAGGTCTTCTAGATTCAACAAACTTGAAAAGATAGAAACCTCAACTTTATAAATTTTAGTCACTTGCGCCACCTCTCTAAGAAATATTTCTTCCCCCTCATCTACCAGTTCTTCAACTTCTTTAGCCTCTATCTCTTCTCCTTCCTCTTCATACTCATCCTTTGATTTTGGATTCGTCTGCAAACCAACCAATGCATTTCAAACCTCATTCCTCATCTCATTCTTGAAATCCTCCATCATCTTCTCTACCTCTGAGGGTTCATCCTTCTCGGTGGCATCTCCTTCTTTAGTCCAATGCAAGTGTCTCAAATTGGTGATCTAACTACAAGTTTTCAATTGCCTTTCTGTCAGTGATCTATTGAACACATAAGGTGCCTACCTCAAATCAGTGATCTATTCACCCAAAAGATGCCTCAAGGTTTCCAACCAACTCTAATACCATCTAACGCTACCATGACCCGAAGGATCCTCAAAGAGAACAATCTGGATCATGCAACAAGAGTAAAACATCAGAAGCAACACAACATGAAGTAGAAAATGCACAATTAGACATCCATAACATCATAGATTCGTCATAAACTAGTTGGCAACATCCAGTATACATACATGCTTATAGGCCTAGAATAGCATATGTTCCAGATTAGAATCCATTCAGACCTTTAAGAGGTATTCAAATTACAAATCATGAATTGAAATCATCGTCTATCTTCCATTTTTTTCTAAATATCAAATACAACAATATATATAGCATTTGGAACACATCTGAGTCGACCACAATAGACTACATTCTCCAAGATAGAAAAATGAAACGTGTAAAATAGGTCAGACCCAAAGTGTGAATATATCCTCTGCCAAGGATAAAAATGAAGTGTGGACCACCAAGGAAGGTTGGCCAAGGGCCAAGGAAAATAGAACATGGTGCCAATTAGATCCACAAGCCGAAAAAATGCTCCGCAAGTGAAGAAATATCCAACTATCCATTAAGCTCAAAACTACTCTGAGAAGCAAGAAACAACCAATCCAGAAATGTTAGATTATCAGAAAAGGATCTGAATAAACTGAAAATATGGAATAAGAAAAAAGAACACGTTTGGAAGCCATTAATCTAATCCACAACAGAAAAGGAACAACTACTGAAGAATTTTGGAAGTAGCACAAAAACTACAACACAAGATAAGAACAACTGAAAAGCAAATATGTTTTTTTTGGTTGATGCAAGATTGCTCCTCAACTGGGGATGATCCTGCATCAGATATACTATTAGAAGATTGTCCACGATAGTGTCAAATTGGGTAATAGACTATCATGAAAAAAATAAAATTGATACAAATTAGTATATAATTTAACCAATCATGAATATTAAACTAAACATATATAGATACTTTTATCAAAACATATCAAGAATATAAAATAAACACATACCTCTTACATTATGAAGTCAACTATATCAGGAGCATTCAACATTTATGTAAAGCCAATAGGTTATTGCATAAAAATGACAAGAATGTGAGACAATCAATCTATGTGCACATGTCTAATCATTTCATACAATTGAAAAGTTAACATCTAAATTAAATGTTACAATAAATTATGTAAATTACATGTAAGCTCTTGAAACTAATAATTCAACACAAGTTGTGTTCAATTACCTTTCCTTGGTCAGTAGTAGTGGTGTCTGAGGCTGGGAAGCATGGCTCCTCACCCACACTAGGAGTTTCCTACAATAGTAAAATGAGACCAACATATATAAGTCAATATATAGTTTATTCATTAACAACTTAAATGAAATATGTAAACATGTATGTGCAAAAAATAATACCATGTAACTCTCTAGGCCAAATGAAATGGCTAATATTGTGCCTTGATGTACTTGTCTCAAATCATCCTTAGACATCAGTTGTTAAATTTCATATAAATATACATCTTAGTACATTAATATCTCTTATAAATATTAATTTCTAATATAATTTAATATACTATGAAATTACAAGTTAAGTCTTACCACTATTTCATCTCTGGCACCCAATGACTCTCCAACATGCTTTTCCCTTGTCGTCTCATCTCCTACAAGTGACATGTAATGGATCTCATACTTAGTTGTGTCAAAGGGAGGCTCAATAGGATTTCCAAGTAGGCCCAAACATGTGTGCTTATAGAAACTACAAGTATGTAGCACACAAATATGTGGAGATGATGAACACTTCTATCAATTGATCCATCTAGCATATCAAGGTCAATTGGTTGAGCCAACTGAGACTTCTAGGTGATCAAATTATGAGTGTATGGCTATGATGCTCTCTACAGTTGCATCACCAACAATGTGTAGTTGTTTTATAGGAGGTGGGAGAGGAATAGTAGGAGGGAACATATGGACCTTGTACCACTTGAATTGGCTAAGGTCTATCCTAAGGCATACCTCCACCAACACCTTGGAAACTTCTCATATCAAAGTAGTTAACATTCTTACCCAAGACAAATTCAACATATATTTTCCACAGGAAATATTGGGGGAAATCGATATTTTAATTGGGTGGTTTATCAAAAATCATCCACCAACGATTCCAAAAATTATCCATTATAACCTGATGTTAACACCATTTCAATAAAAATTTGTGAATTTCACACATCAACAATTTGTCCTATTCTAGGATTCTTAAAGAGTGCAATTGATTCAGCTTTCAAAATTAGCAAATCCTTAACTTGTTCATATCATAAGCCATTAGCATATTATTTCCTCATGGCATCTCGTCATTGTAGAAATGCATCATGTGGGATGTGATGCAGGAGCATCCTTGGTTCTTGGCAATCTTGCATCAACCAAAAATATAACCTCTATGTTTTTCTTTCTATTTTGTAGTTTCGGCATTTCATTCTGCATTTTCTGGCATTGGCTCACTGGATCTTGAGGAGATCATCTACCTTATTCCCAAATTGCGGAGCATTTGGATCATTTTCTGGCAAGTTATCGTTATCGGTTTCCAAGACAGTTTTTGGGTACCGGTTGCCTGGACCTATTTGCATTAGTGATCTACCAAATCCCCTCCATAGCTTGCGGAGCCTTGAGCATTGATTTTGATGTTCCTTGGTGTGTGGTCGACCTTCCCTTTGATCTACACTTCATCCTTTGGATTTTATAGAAGAATTTCTTTGGCAGAGGCCGACCTTGTTGTTTTTACACATTAGGTCTTGTTCTTTGGCATTTGATCCCTTTTTGGGTTGACCAGATCCCTTAGATCATATAAATCATTATAATTAACATTATAATGCAAATCGAAGGTGGTAGACAAAATATAGAAGCTAGATCTTAAGATTTGAGGTCCCGGTTGTGGCTTGTTCTGTAATGGAGCATGTTTTACTAGGCCAGTGAGCTAGTTTCTGTAACCTAGATGTTACCGGTTGATTGTAATCAATTTTCATGATATAATTCATTCTATTCTGCATTGCCTTCATCATATCCTTTTGTTTCCATTGTGTTTACTCTTGCTAACCGGTCCAAACTGATCTCTTTGAGGTCCCTCCTAACCGGTGACTACACCAGGATGTGAGGGTTTGTACATTAGAAATAATTGCAACTAAGGTGTTTATCATTAGAGACAAATAAGGGTTCCTATGGTAATTTGATAAATATCTCTCAATTCATTCAAATTATCATTAATAAGGTCCTAAATTGAAGGAGGATGTTGTTGTGGAGGGTTTGGTAGTGTGGGAGAATTTGATGGGGTTGGGTTTTGATTTTCATCCATTGGTAAACCTATTTCAAGTAGAAAATTGAAAAAAATAAGAGACTTTTAACTACATACTATAATTTATATTAAAAACCTAATTTTTTTTTTAAATACCAAAAATGAGGCAAAAACAAAAAAAAATATTTAAAATGTATGATTTCAACATACCTTTATTGAATTTGGCAAAGAAAATGTTTTTTTTAGAACAAATATCCAATCCGTGCTCCTTGCTCCTTTATCTCTTTTGTTGTCAAAACTAGTAAAAATGAGGCTACAGGCTTGATTTTGTTATAGTTGTCTCAAGTAACGAATATCCATTACTTGATTTTTTTTTTTTAATTCTATGGTTCTTATTATATGTCAATATTATATATTGACATAATAATATATTAAATATATTATATATCATAATATATAATATATAATATATAATATATAATTTTTTATATATAATATATAATATATTATATACTATATTACATATTACATATTATTATATATTATATATTATACATTTTAATATTATAATAGATAGTATATTATATATTATTAATATTATTTTTTTTATTTTTTTAAATAGTGTATGAAATGGGTATCCGTTTAGACTTGGGTTTTACCATGGTAGCATGTACTTTTCTCCAACCCAAGTAAAATGTCAAACTAGATTTTCACATTTTTGGGCAAAGGAAAAATGCATTTTTTTCACATTGTCACTTTTAGGACCCTTTTGATCTTGCACATACCCAAATAAAATAAAATATTCTTAATGTTCTAGTAGTTATTTTAATATAATTTTATGTTTAGATATTTTGACATTTTTATTATTTTTATATCTTATTTTTAAATATTATATTAATACAATAATTATATTACATTAATTTAATATTATATTGTATTTTTTTATTGGTAAAAGTTTTAATATTAAAAGTGATAATAATAAAAGATTACATATTCAATTTATAAAATTTGGCATAGCCATACCACAACCAAACTACCATAACACCCTGACCCAAAAATAACATTTAACTAAAGGTGGCATATCCACTCCATAATCCAACTGACCATAACTCTTTATCCCTACCAACTACACTACCATAAGAGTCATATTCCAAATTTGAATGCTAAAAAGGAAACAATCTATAGCCATAAACAACACCGACCCAAAAGAAACAACATACACAATCTATTATTGGTTCAAAGAAGCTCCCTTTGGCATTCCTCTACTTAGCCAATAATCTTCCTTTTCGAAGATCTGTTTATTTTGTTCTTCTTCTTTTCCCCAGTCTCCTGATCCTGAAGTGCAACTTCCTTGTTTCTTGTATATTTTTTTAATATCTCCAATCATCTTATGCTTCAACTCTTTGAGCTTCTCGATCATCATTTGCACCCCACACCAAAGATGGTCTTTGTGGGGGTTCAAACTTAGCAACATGTACCCATTCTCCACTCTTGGTGGTGAAGCCTTCCACAGGGCAAGCCATAACTAAGATTGAGTTCAGCCCTACATCCCATTCCTCCCTTACACACTCCCTCATTACCCACTTAGCATCTTCCTGCGTTCCCAGTTCCAAACACAATGCTAGAAAGATAGAAGCCACATCCATATTTGTGCAAAATCTAAATATAGAGTTCATGTATACTTCTCCCAAGAACATGTCCATCATGTGTGTTGGCACAAAAAAGTGGATGTTAAACACAATACAATACTCGGCTTAGAGACACAAGTTTCTAACCGATCAGCTATCCAAAACCCTAATATTCGAGCTCATTTATCTTGTCAATATGAGGTCATACAACTTGAAATGGGACAGCAAAATATATGCACCAAGAGTGTCAAGGAACAAATCTATCCTATTCTAAGAAAATGGAAATGCTAAATAAATCTCCATAGGAATGGAACTTGTTCCAAAATTATAACTCAAAAAGACTATGCTAAGTTATACTAACAAAATGTAAATTCTTCTAACATATATAGAAATGACTATTTTGTTCTATCGTGACTACAGGAATACACACAAAATAATAGTCCATGGTTGCAGGAGCGGACAACGTGCAACTTAACAGAACAGAGTTAGACAATTTAAAAGATAAAGTGCATAAAAGATAACCAGACAAAATCCTCACCAAGTGGGCCCCCTTAGGTGAGTCTTCTGGAGTAAAAGTTACATCAGAAACTAACTATTGAGCTTGCACAACCATATTAAAACATCAAAGACTTAACTATTCCAATAAGTATATCAACTTCTTTATTCAAAATCAATTTAACAACATAACATTGTTTTATCAAAATAGCTACTAACTAACTAGGAAACACAGGAAGGATTTATAACATTCATCCTGGTAATAGTTTCCACAAGAGCCATTGCACTTCCTAATATCTAGGTGGAGGCTTTTATTTAGAATATGAAATCTAGGAGAACTAAGACAATTAGGACTTTGTTTCATCCTTGAATATTTGTAAATCTTCCCTAGATATGCTGTAACATCCAACATGACTATTAACAAAACTATTAATGGATCATGACTACTTTTGAAGATTCCTTAATGAGCTTGAACAACTAATACCTGAGTTATATCAACCTCTAACCTTTTCCACGCCTTGTTGTCCAATCATGTCCATGCTACCATGCTGCTATAAATGAAGCTTTGTTTCATCAAAGAATTTTTCCGTCCAGTTGCAACACCAAGATTAGAGAAAGCATTCCTATCCACATTTCATGATCACTTATTGCAACATATTCATCAATCATATAAAGACAATAAATACTTATATTTTTAATCAAAAGGTTCATGGTTTTATCAAAATAAAGGTTCCAAACTATAGGTAGCATGATCATCAAATAGGTGCATAAAGTCAGTTAAAGCATAATATAAAGTCCCATCAGCAAATATAAAAGTCCTAATTTTAGAAAAATGTCTACAAATAAAAGCATAAAACTAAGGCTCATCACACCCCCCAACTGAATTTTATGCTAGTCCACCAGTAAAGATTTTTTGATTCTCCTTCCAGGTTAGCAATCTGAAATCAGCAACATAAGTTTCCCCTCTTGTTTTGGAAATAAGGCTCCAATAGAAATTCTTCTTAAAATTCTCCCATCTATCCCTCTCTTGTTCTACATCAAAATATTGAATTTCTTCCTAGTGTGGAACAAGCCACCATAACATAAGTGGCTAGAATATCAGAGGTATCCACTTTTCTTGTTGATTTCGGCCCAAGTGAATGTAAATGGTTGCTCCTCTAAATGTTGCATGATAATTTCAGAGAGAATGAAGCTCTACTCTTTTCAGATCTTCAGGCAACCAATTCCATCTATGGGCTAGGTGTCCATATACTGTTCTTGTTGTTGTTTCTGCCATCTGTTCATATTCACCATAAACTTCTTCTCTTAATGATAGCATCCTTTTCTTAACATCTGGTTCAATAGTTAGTTGTGTATGCGGGAAAAGTGGGGGAATAAAACTTAAAACGTGAAAATTACAAGAAATACCAGTCCACACACACACACAGGACTTCTTGATGCAAGCTATGGAGTAACGTAGTGTTACTCAGCTTCCCAAGGAGGGTCCCATGGTTCTCTATCTCACAATGTCCCTCAAACCAATGTTTTGCTCTCAGATTACTGAGCAAAATGGTTTAGGGATGGCAAATATGAGAACGAGAGAGATTTTTAACTGATTTTAGTATGAGATGTGTTATAAGCTAGGTATGATGCTAGAAATGCAATAAACTAAATGATAAGATGACAGGGTTAGTATGAATACTATCCTAACATACTATATTTAGTCTATGATTGAACTAAAATGATAAATAAATTACTCTAGCATGCATATTCATGATTAATTCTGATCTAAAGAGAGGCTAAATGATGAGCATAAAATGATATAAAAGCTTGAAACAATTTGAGCATAAGTGTGATGCTTCAAATTTGAAAGATGATTGTTAAGAATGGAGGAATGAGGGCTCTATTTATAGCACAAACAGGGCAATGGATGGTCAGGATTGAAAGGTTTAATCAAGGGCCAAGTTTGAAAGTTGGGGATCCATGTGCACAATTTGCACCAATGAAATGATGACAAATGTCAACACAGGATTGGGTTGAAAGAAGAGGTTGGAGGTATTAAAGGCCTGAGGAGACCTCATGGTTATCTAAAGGCTAAGGGTCAAGTCTAAGTTAGGTTTACCCAATGAATTAGGATCTAATCCAAAGATAAACCTTTGTGCAAATGATTAAGAGATAATCATGGTCAAAGCATTAATGACTTGATGAGACCCTTGGGTTGGATAGAGGTTGAGTCAAAACAAATGTTTTAACCATGTGGGAAGGTTTGAATTAACCATTAATGGTTATTGGAGACTTTAGGGATTAAGTGGTTGAAGGTTGGAAGCCTTTAATGGTTTTCAAAGACTTTAAGGGTTTTGGTGGTTGAAGGTTGAAAACCTTCAATGGTTATCCAAGACTTTGGGTCATTTGAGAAGTGACCTCCCTTTGCTTAGGGATGTGACAAAGTTTAGAGGAGGGTTAGGTTAATTAGAAGCGTTTAGAAGATTCTAGAAGGGATTAGGAAGGGGTTTGGGATTTTGCAAGTGGATGGAGGGATAATAGGATTTAATTGAATTAAATGATTTTCATTCAATTTGGTTGCAATTTGGAGGAATTAAATAAATTAGATTTATTCAATTTGGGATAACTATTTAATTAAATTTGAATTTAATTAAAAGTTGCTAGGGGGATTTAATTGAATAAAATGATTTATTCATTAAATGGGATAGTGAATTTTATTTAAATAAATTGAATAATTTATTTAATAAAATAGAAGAATGTGGATAATTTAATTAAATTGGATTTAATTAAATAGAGAAATGAACATAAAATATTCATTTAGGAATATGGTCATTTTTATACGTCTACAAGTTGGTTCCACGTATAATATATTTCATCAGGATCCCCTATTTCAGCTCTCAATGGCAAAGAAACAATCTACTCCATGTCTAGGTATTCCTTAGCTTGCTCTCCATTGTTATTCTCATTCTGAATGTAGGACATAAATGCCTTGAGGTGAATGTCTCCAATTGGTAGCAGTGAATTCCACTGTGGAGTATATGGGATGGCATAATTACAGAGATAGAATTCACATAGAAATTTTTTTGGGGGGGGAGACGAGGTGTTATAAGAATTAATAAATTCCTCAGGGGTCATTAATGATGAGTTTAAACCAAACAACTCCCTACTTATCTTTTAAGAAAGATGCAATTCCTTCAATTAAAGGGAGTATATTCTAGGAGGTTGTCTGCACTCCATAGCCTGAGGTAGTAGAGTAGTAATGTTATCTATTCTATCCTCCAATTTATTTATTTCTACATCTTTCTTCAATTTTTCTTCTAACATTTCATTCTCCTTTTTCCATTATTCTTCCCTCTTTTCTAATAATTTCCATAATTCAAGAGCAACTAAAGCCCAAGAAAATGAGGGAGGTCTATGCTTACTTACCATGATTTTCATCCTTTGCTCCTCCTGATTTACTTTTTCTACAGCTTCAGCCAAGTTTTCTAGCCCAAATGTAGTAGTCTCTTTCTTAGTCGGGGGTTCTGTACTATGTGAAGGTGGGAGTTCTGGGGAATCTTTTGTGTTTAAGTGGACTCCAATTTCTCTAGAGTGGACTGATGCTTCCTCTTTTGGAATTTCCTCTTCCTCCATTGTAGCATCTTGTCTTTCTTGTTTTGTCATAGGCCTAGTTACATCATGGGTCATGTTCTCTACTTCATAATATGTCGCATCCCCTAATTCTTCTTCTCCCAATTTCCCTTTAGACTCTTCTTCAGAATGGAATGTTTCATAATCTTGGCTTTCCTCTATACTCTCAGAAGAAGATGGAGATGGAATTTTAGGTGAATTCCTTTGAGGAGCTTCTCCTTCTTTAGAATCTGAGCTCTGGATATCATTATTTTCTCCTTAAGCAATCTTACTTTTGAAATTTTTCCTCAACCTATGGTTTCTCCTCGTAGGATGCTTGCTTGCAAAGGGTTTATCTATTTGCTTCTGTTTTTGCCCAGATTGATTGGTTTTAGCAACCTGTTTTTTCAATTTCTATGTTTCTGTAGGGATTTTAAATTTCTTCACTTTTGGTTTCTCAGAAATGTTTGTGTGTGACGCTAGCTCTCTCAAAGTAATACTACGAGGCTCAACCTTCTTCCCTTTCTTAACCATTGTTTCTTGTGCTCGTTTCTTCTTTTTACCTTTTGTTGCAAGCCCTTGTGCCACAGGGGTTTTCTCTTCAACCTTTGGAGTGATATCCTCATCTTCACTAGATGAACTTTCACTAGGAACTCCAGCAGATCTGGAGGATGAAGCACCTTGTGTTTCTCTAATACTAGGCACCTTCCTTAACAGTTGAGCCCTACTCATATCAAGAAAGTCTTTCTACTGCATTGTAGGATTTGTTTCCACTAGGGTTTGCTAAATCAATAACTGAATTAAGCAAGATGACAAATCGACTGAGGGTTGCCTTTTTCGACTTCAACCGCCATCTGTTTCAACATGTTGTAAAGAAAATTAGGGACATTCATGCATTGGCCATGCCTCAAATTGTTGGCACTTGACATTATAACAGACAATGGGAGATTGTTGGCATTTCAATAAGGATAATGAGAAGGTTGTTGATGATTATGGATATAACTGATTAAGGATGTTTACTATCTTAATATTATTATTTTGTCATTGATGTCAAGAAATTGATTTTCTAATTCAGTATGATGTTGCAATATCTTGAGAAGTATGATTTGATGAGTATAAAGATGTCAGTAAAAGACACAGAAAGAATATGATGAATAAGGGGATGAATAAGGTATTCAATGGGCAACTATTACCGAGTCAGACAATGATGATATCATGATGTTTAGATTGTTTTGACATCATACATATGTTATAAATTGTAAGGTTAATACTATACTATGTTACCGAGCAAGGAACCTAGTCGGTAAACCCTAAGGTTATCGCTATCGATTAATGAAGGCAGAATGTCTACCGAGTAAAGTTTAGTATTCACCGAGTTGTTACCGAGTTGTAATCAAGCTATAACAGAATACATTAAATGGTTACATGCATTATTTAATGAAGGAAGCAGATGAGCTGGAACTGATTAAATGATTGGTATGTCGTGCATGAAGTTTGTTAAAGAATCTATGGCAAAGGAAAACGGCATGAAGATCTACAACGCAGATTGAACCGCATTACCTAAGCACAAGTTCCAAGGCAGGGTAAAACATTTTTCAAATCGAAGGATACATTGAACCTAGACAAGTTTGAAGATCTGATGGCTATGATTGATCATGGGAAGTGTGATCAAGGAGATTAAGCGGTTGGCGAATTGTTTATAAATAGGGAACTGTTGATAAACAATGCATGCGGGCAAATGTATGCACAGGGATGCTACATAGTGATTACCGAGCACAGAAGCTTGAAGACCTATTTGAATAACAAAGTATAGAAGCCCAGCAGATGGACAAGATTAGTTCTATGTCTAGATTGTATTGAGCAAATAAGAATCTGCTTTAGCATTTTAGATGTGAAGTTGTAGATAGATTTTTATTACTGTTATTTTGTGAAAGTGACAAAAAATCTCTTAACCAAATGGACTTAACAGTCTTATTTGTAAAACCCTCTAGCAACGTGACATTCTGATTGAGCGTTTGAAATCCTTTAACAAGGTCACTTCTAACAAGGTGAAGATCCTAATAGATCTGAGGGAAATCCCTTAACCGGGTCACATCTAGCAATGTGTTTGTAATCTTTAACAGGATTTGCTTTTAACCGAGCATACTCTAGAAAAGTATATTTCTTAGTGGGTCCGAAATCCCAGAGTGGTTTTTCCCTATTTGGGTTTCCACGTTAAATCTGGTGTTATGAGTGATATGATGTTTATATGCTTTTGAGTTATGCATGTTTAGAAGTTTTGGTTATATTACTAAAGTATATGTTACCGAGGTTGAATCTGTTGTTTTTATGGAAGATTAAGTTTGTATGATTCACCCCCCCCCCCCACTCTCATCTTGTTGGCTATTGGATCTATACTTAAATTAAGTATCAGAACTATCAATTGGTATCAGAGCTTTGGACTCCGGAAGAAAAAGTTTAAAGGTACTTGAGGCAAAGATCCAAAGATGTATAAGAGGGATGCAACGAAGCTGAACAAGTCAAGTTTCTCTACATGGCAGAAAAGGATGAAGCTGCACCTATCAGGAATTGGAGAATATGATGTATATTATCTGGAGAATGATTTCATCACACTGAGCACCTATCCATTGACTATGGAAGAAATAAAGGCAAAGCAAGAACATATCCAAGCAATGATTGAAATAACATCTGCATTGACTGACTCAGAGTTTAATGATCTAGAAGGCTGCAATGATGCAACGGCAATGTGGGACAAGCTCATATCTGTATATGGTGGTGATGAACATGTTCAAAGAGAAAATGTAGACAGTCTAAGAGGACAATGAATGAAGGTGAGAACATAACCCAGTACAGTACAAGACTAAAGGAGATCATCAATCAAATCAAAGGAGCAAGTGGAACTATTGAAGAAAAGGATATAACAAGTAAGTTGTTAAGAACCCTTCTATCGGCTTATGCAATCTGAGTCTCTGCAATCAATGAATTGAGGTTTGTACCTAATATGTCAGTTTCTTTAGATGCTACTATTGGTAAGCTACATGCATTTGAGTTAAGTAACTTTGATAACAGTGGATCTTCAGTAAATAAAGTTTAATCTACATTTAGTTCTTTTCATCTTGATGAATCTAATGATTACAATGAAAGAAAGTACAAGTACTCTGAAGGATATCATAGTGGAGCAAGTGAAAGATTTCGTAAGAACATGGAAGAAGTACACAAACTATATGAGGAAATCAGAAAGCAGGAAGAGTTTGAAGCGCTATTAGCCAGAAGGTTACCGAGAGGCAAAGGTAAGTATAAAGGAAAACTACCTTTGAAATGTTTCAATTGTGATAAAATAGGACATATGGCTTCTAACTATCCTAACAAAGATTCTATTGAAAAGAGAGATTACCGAGATGACAAACGGAAAGATAATCATTACAGAGGACACCGAGACTTCAAAAGAAGAGATAGAAAGACATGCTTAATAGCCGATAAGGAATCCAACAATGATAAATCAAATGAAACTGATACAGAGGAAGTAGTTTATGTGGCTATTAAAGATGGATTAGATGAAGAAAGGTATGAAGAAAAAGCCCTAATATCTCACATGAATACTAATGATTCTTGGATCATAGATAGTGGATGCTCACATCATATGATAGGTGATAAACACAAGTTTGTTATGTTAGAAGATTATGATGGAGGCTATGTAAGATTTGGTAATGATGCACCATGTCCAGTAAGAGGTAAAAGATCTATAAAACTTCTTGAAAATGCAAGTTGCAATGATGTTTATTGGGTTGAAGGTTTGAAATACAATTTGTTGAGTGTAGCACAACTAAACAATACAGGTTACCGAATAGAATTTCAAAAAGGAATTGTCAAAGTTCATGACAAGCATGGAAAGTTAGCTACTACCAGGACACAAACAAAAGATAATACATTTCACCTTGACTCAACTTGGAACAAGTGTATGTATGCAAAGATAGATGATGCCTAGTTATGGAATAAAAGGTTTTGTCATATAAATTTTGATAATCTGATCAAAATAAGTAAGAAGCACCAAGTAAGAGGTCTATCGTGTCTTGAAAAACCTGAGAATGCTATGTGCCGAGGATGCCAAATGGGTAAAATGACAAGATCAAGCTTTACAAGTAAGTCTTACACCTCTAAGGGAATTTTAGATCTTGTGCATACTGATCTTTGTGGTCCTATGAAAGTTCAAAGTTATTATGGTGACAAATATTTCATATTATTTGTGGATGACTATTCAAGGATGATGTTGGTAATTTTTTTAAAAGAAAAATCAGAAGCTTTTCAAATGTTTAAATGGTACAAGGCAAGAGTTGAAAATGAAACAGGAAGACAACTGAAATGTCTTAGATCAAATAGAGGAGGAGATTTCACATCTGATGAGTTCAACTTATTCTGCAATGATCATGGTATTAAAAGACAAGTCTCTGCACCGAGAACTCCACAACAAAATGGAATAGCTGAGAGAAGAAACAGATCTATTGTGGATTGTGCTAGAACCCTGATGATTGAAAAGAAAGTGCCACAAACATTTTGGAGAGAAGCAATAAGCACAGCAGTTTACACCCTGAACCGAGTACAACTGAAGAAAGGTACTTTGAAGACACCATATGAAATCTGGTATGACAAGAAACCTAATGTAATTTATTTTAAAATCTTTGGAAGTAGATGCTATGTACACAAAGATGATAGAAATGGCAAGTTTGATCAAAAAAGTGAAGAAGGAACATTTCTAGGTTATTCTTCTAGAAGCAAAGCATTTAAATGTCTGATCAAATCATCTAACAAAATAGTAGAAAGTGCAAATGTGAAAATTGATGAATTTGCAGAAAGAAATGATGAAGGAAATTCCAAAGAACCAGAAGATTATGATGAATTTGTCTATGTTCAACCAACAAGTCCTACCGAGAAAACTGTTGAAGAAAATGAAGAGAATATCCAGTTACCAAGTGATGATGAAGATCATATAGAGCCTACCGAGCCTGTATTAGCCAAGTATGTCAGAAGACATCATGCACCAAGTCGGATTATAGGAGATAAGGATGATCCAGTGATGACAAGGAACAAATTGAGACAGAACACATGTCTGATATCTAAATTTGAACCGAGAATAGTGAAAGAGGCATTTAACAGTGAAGATTGGATAAATGCTATGACAGAAGAGATTGATCAAATCAAGAAGAATGACACATGGACACTAATCCCAAGATTTAAGGACAAAAATGTAATTGGTACAAAGTGGATTTTCAAAAACAAGCTAAATGAAAAAGGTGAGGTCATTCGAAATAAAGCAAGACTAGTATGCAAAGGTTATGCTCAAGAAGAAGGAATTGATTATGGTGAAACTTTTGCACCTGTGGCTAGACTTGAAGGAGTAAGAACATTGTTGGCATATGTTGCTTTCAAAAACTTCAAGGTATATCAAATGGATGTCAAATCTACCTTTCTAAATGGAATATTAGAAGAAGAAGTTTTTATTGAACAACCTGAAGGATTTGTTGAAGACAAGAGTAAAGATCAGGTATGTAAATTGAACAAAGCATTATATGGTCTGAAACAAGCACCTAGAGCATGGTATGAAAGATTGCACTCTTATTTGATTAAGATTGGTTTTATAAGGACAAGTGAGAATAGCAATATGTACATGAAGAATGATGGAAATGGAATACTAATCTCAGCCATATTTGTTGATGATATTATATTTTGTGGAAATGACTCTTTATGCAAGAACTTTAGAAATGAAATGAGCAAAGAATTTGAGATGTCATTAATCAGTGAGATAAAGTATTTTATAGGTTTAGAGATACTGCAAATGAAAAATGAGATTTTCATTGCTCAATCCAAGTACATAAAGGAAATCTTGAAGAAATTTGGAATGGAGGATTCAAAACCAGTAAGTACTCCTATGACTACCAACTGTAAACTATCAAAGAATGATGAATCTACATCTGTTGATGAGACACTTTACCGATCCATGATTGGAAAGCTACAATATGTTGTTCACAACAGACTAGACATAGTACATGCAGTAGGTATAGTTGCAAGATTCTCTGTAGATCCTGAGGAAACACACATGATAGCAATCAAAAGAATTTTTAGATACTTGAAAGGCACCGAGGATTATGGCTTAGTATATTAGAAAGGAAATGATTTTGATTTAAAATTTTATACTGATGTTGATTGGGCAGGCAACATTGATGACAGGAAAAGCACAAGTGGAGGAGCTTTCTTTTTAGGAGAAAGACTAGTGAGTTGGCTTAGCAAGAAACAAGGATGTGTTTCACAGTCAATAGTAGAAGCTGAATACGTTGTTGCAGCATTGAATTGTACCAACATAGCATGGATCAAACAACTATTGGAAGGTATAAATGAGAAAGTTACTGAGCCAGTAACTATATTCTGTGACAATACTAGTGCCATTAACATTTCGAAGAATCCTATTATGCACTCTAAGACAAAGCACATCTCTATCAAATATCATTATCTTAGAGAAGAAGCTCAAGAGAAGAAAGTGGTGTTGGAGTATGTTAGCACAAAGGAACAAATAGCAGATATCTTCACCAAGCCACTACCAAGGGACACTTTTGAGTATCTCAGAAGTAAGTTAGGGGTCCTACCCCTATCTTCTACTCACTGACCGAGTTTGGTGAAAGCATAAATTCGATGACTCTATCAAATATCTTTTAAGAGTTGATGTTTATTTACACACTTTAGGATGTTTTCTAAAGATGTGCAGGAAACAGTGTAGGATACAATACAGGAAACAGGAATTGAAGACAAAATGCTCTGACCGAGACTAAGTTGACACATTACAATAGGAATTCACTTCATACAGGAAGAAATTATGTTTTAGTTCTTTACTTTGGCATTGTTGTCAAAGGGGGAGAAGACTGGAGAAGAAGACTGGAAAAGACTGAGAAGACTGAAAAAAAAGCAGAAAAGAGGAGAAGTCTAATGTATGGGGGAGAATTCTGATGACAGGAAAAGAGCATTTCAGAATCTCACAAACAACTCACAGCAATCTGAATCAATTAGGTCAAATCAATTGGTTTTGCCATCAATGCCAAAGGGGGAGATTGTTGGCATTTGACATTATAACAGACAATGGGAGATTGTTGGCATTTCAATAAGGATATTGAGAAGGTTGTTGATGATTGTGGATATAACTGATTAAGGATGTTTACTATCTTAATATTATTATTTTGTCATTGATGTCAAGAAATTGATTTTCTAATTCAGTATGATGTTGTCATATCTTGAGAAGTATGATTTGATGAGTATAAAGATGTCGGTAAAAGACACTGAAAGAATATGATGAATAAGGGGATGAATAAGGTATTCAATGGGCAACTATTACTGAGTCAAACAATGATGAGATCATGATGTTTAGATTGTTTTGACATCATACATACGTTGTAAATTGTAAGGTTAATACTATACTATGTTACCGAGCAAGGAACCTAGTCGGTAAACCCTAAGGAACCTAGTCGATAAACCCTAAGGTTATCGCTATCGGTTAATGAAGGCAGAATTTTTACCGAGTAAAGTTTAGTATTCATCGAGTTGTTACCGAGTTGGAATTGAGCTATAATAGAATACATTAAATGGTTACATGCGTTATTTAATGAAGGAAGCTAATGAGCTGGAACTGATTAAATGATTGGTATGTCGTGCATGAAGTATGTTAAAGAATCTATGGAAAAGGAAAATTGGCATGAAGATCTATAGCGCAGATTGAACCGCATTACCCTAGCACAAGTTCCAAGAAATGTATGCAAGTTCCAAGGCAGGGTAAAAAAAAATTCAGATCGAAGGATACATTGAACCTGGACAAGTTTGAAGATCTGATGGCTATGATTGATCATGGGAAGTGTGATCAAGGAGATTAAGCGGTTGGAAAATTGTTTATAAATAGGGAACTGTTGATAAACAATACATGCGGGCAAATGTATGCACAGGGATGCTACATAGTGATTACCAAGCACAGAAGCTTGAAGACCTGTTTGAATAACAGAGTAGAGAAGCCCAGTAGATGGACAAGATTAGTTCTATGTCTAGATTGTATTGAGCAAATAAGAATCTGCTTTAGCATTTTAGATGTGAAGTTGCGGATAGATTTTTATTACTGTTATTTTGTGAAAGTGACAAAAAATCTCTTAACCGAGTGGACTTAACAGTCTTATTTGTAAAACCCTCTAGCAAGGTGACATTCTGATTGAGTATTTGAAATCCTTTAACAAGGTCACTTCTAACAAGGTGAAGATCCTAACAGATCTGAGGGAAATCCCTTAACCGGGTCACATCTAGCAATGTGTTTGTAATCTTTAACAAGATTTGCTTTTAACCGAGCATACTCTAGAAGAGTATATTTCTTAGTGGGTCCAAAATCCCATAGTGGTTTTTCCCTATTTGGGTTTCCACATTAAATCTGGTGTTATGAGTGATATGATGTTTATATGTTTTTGAGTTATGCATGTTTAGCAGTTTTGGTTATATTACTGAAGTATATGTTACCGAGGTTGAATCTGATGTTTTTATGGAAGATTAAGTTTGTATGATTCACCCCCCCCCCCTCTCATCTTGTTGGCTATTGGATCTATACTTACATTAAGTATCAGAACTATCACAAATGACTTAGCAATTTGAAATGTACAGAGTGCAATTGTGACTGCCTTCCTTCATAGGTGATATACATAATAACATACGTGACTCTATGAACCTAGAGAGGTGGAAGTGATATCCTCCTCATTCCTTGCTTAGTGACATGCAACGAAGGATCACTATGCTTTGTGAATTGATCTCAAGCTGATCTAGCATCTTTAGTTTCAGGGAAAGGTTCTTCATCCATAGGTAGGCCTAAAACATGTGCAATGTGTTCCTATGTGATAGGAATCCTTAATCCTTTTACTACTATCATATCATCCTTTAATGATTGTGCAAATTTCAGAGCAACATCATCATCATAGGCATGCAATTTTAGAAAATAGTCTAGCCATCCACAACCTCTAAACAAAGGTTCATAATCTTGATCATTTAATATCAGACTATGATATGTAGGTTCCTCTCTAATTGGAGGACCCCTCATTTGCTGAAACAGATATCTACACCTTCAACAAAACCCTTTTTCTATTCAAAAATATGAATCTCTTTGTTTTCCAATGTCTCAAGAAGAGCAGAATACACTCTGGCAAGGCTTCTCATATGTAACAGGGAATTACTTGCAGTAAGAGCAGTTAAGAGGAGCTTTGTATAGTCTTAGCTAAAAGAAAATTTAAATTTTGCTAAAAATTGAATAGACTACACTTAAACATTGGGATGAAGTAATTGACTTGAAAACTGGCCTAGGTTAACATGTCTACTCGGATTTGTACTAATTGACTCAAAAAGTGACCTTGGTTAACATGTCTACTCAGATTTATACAAACCTAACAATGACAATATCTATCCCCCCCCCCAACTAAAGTTAAATGCAGGTGTCCACACAAGTGGATGGGTAGGATAGAGGAATGCAACTATAAATATTGACAATCAAAGATATGATAGAAAATGTGGAACAAAAAGAAGATAATCATGAAAGCAAATGGAAAGTACTTAAGTGATTTGAAGATATCCTCCCGACACACTTATAAGACTACTGGCACGTGCAATGTGAAAAGTGCATTTTAAAATGTTCAATTAATGAGTATGGTGATGAAACTGAAGATGGAAGAAAATAAATATGAGTGGAGTGGAGGTGACATGGAATGGAATGAAGAAAATAACTCCACGTGGACAAGGAGTTATTTACTATGATTATTGTGAACTATGGTTAACCTGATGGTGGATCTAGAGGATCACCAACAATGGTTCCAAGAGGATTTTGAAGTCCTTCAAATTGTTGCAGAAATTCATTCTTATTACTAGGCTTGTGATAAAGATGAAGATGATGGCCACTAACTAACAGTTTGAATCTGGCATTATCTTGACATTGCCATTATAAAAAACCTGTTCAATTTCATATGGACCAAGCCAGCGTGTTTGTAATTTTCCAAGGTTGTCTTGATATCTGGAATCATATAATAAAGCACAGTCACCTACATGAAATGCTTTTATCTTATATATTTATCATGTCATTTCATACGGTGTTGTTGAACTATAATTGTGTGTTGCAGAGCAAACTTCCTTAATTCATTCAATTGATTGAGTTATAGAATTCTTTTCTTTTGTGCTTCTGATAGGTCCATTCCCAGTTCCATTGCAGTTCGTAGAGTTTTGTGCTCAAACTCTATTGGCATTACTGCATTTTTCCATACACCATCAAAGCGTGTAAACCCTGTAGTGGTCTTCTAGGATATTTCGTATGCCCATACTACTTCTAGAAGGCAATTTCTCCAATTCTTTTTGTGTATGGATACAATTTTTGTCAATATTGCTTCAATTGCTCTATTGGTCACCTCACCTTGGCCATTGGCCTATGGGTGATAAAGTGTTGATATTTTGTGTCTAATGTTATATTCCCCTATCACAATAGCAATCAAATTAGATGTGAACTGAGCACCTTGATTTGTAACAAGTTCTCTAGGAACTTCATACCTTGTAAAGATATCTTCATATAGAAACTTTGCAACCTTGTTGTCTCTTGCATGTTTCTGTTGAGCACTATATTTAAAAAATAAAAATATATAAAAAAAATGAATGTTTCCATAAGCATGAAGACTAATGGATATTTCAACCAGCAAACTGTATCGAGCATTGCAGAGGAAGTTTCATCGAAAGAAGTGTTTTCATCGACACAAGCACTAAGCAAAGGTATTTCGGCAAAAGGTTACCTTCGATGAACGTAGAAAACCACTCATCGATACTCTAAGTTTCATCGAAAAAGTGAAAACAAAAGGCGAAAAGGCAAAAAGGTGATTTCGAAGGGATGTCATTACCGAAGAAACTCAAAAGGCATTCATCGAAATGCAAGTTTTCATCGATGAACGTAGTGTCGAGCAAAAGTAAGGCTGTTTCATCGATAAAGAAGGATATCGATGAAAAAGGGATATCGATGAACGCGCATAAGCCTACACCGAAGAAAGAAACTCATCGAAAGTATGACATCGATGAAACTTGCGAGCAACTTATCGAAAAAGGGGTCTATCGATGAAAGAGTGATTTCGATGAGTCTTAAAAGCGGCCTCTCGACATGAGCTGTTCACTGAAACAATTGTATCGAAGAAAATGAGCTTTCGATGGAAGGTTTAAACACTTGGCCGAAGACAAGGGTTTCATCGATGACTTGAAATGTGCGCACTTTGAGCGAACTGTACTTCCCGCGAAAGAGTTAAAGGCCCAATTGAAACGTGTCACATCTGCAATTAAGTTTAAACACTTGAGTAGCCGTTGTAGATGCAGAACATTAACTGTGCACAAGTTACCCATTCGATTACAGTTGAACTGAGTGAATTTTTGTAAGAATCAGATCGATGCTAAAAGATTGAAAGCTGCGAAGAACCTGCAGAGACTTGCAAGCGATAACCAGAGAAATTGAGCATTCACCAAGTAAGTGTTGTCTCTCTTATTTTACTGTGACTATGGAACCTTCATCTTCCTCTTCTAAAAAGAGTAGGAAAGGAAAAGAGTTGAACCCTGAAGAGAAGCCCAAAAGACAGAAGAAAGAAGGGAGAGCTCTGACTCAGGACTTATTAGACCAGTGTCCATCGTCTAGTGTAAGGTCAAAAAAGATCAAAAGTGAAAAAGAAGGATTAGAAGACAGATTTGAAAATTTAGGAGACATTTGGACTGAGATAAGAGGGCATGAGCTATTTTTATTTGGCTACAAAAGAAGGGATGCACCTGAACCCATAAATAATCTATGGAAGAAGAACTTAGGCAAATTAGTAGTCCCAAATGTGTTTGTGGACGTAGAATTAATGAAAGCCCTGGTAGATTGTTACAACCCAAGAACCAAAACCATATGTGATTATAGAGGGAACACATTAGTAGTGATTAATAAGCAGACTATTGATATGGTTTTTGATTTGGACTGGGAAGTAGAGGAGACTATCGATATGAAGAAACTTTCACAGGAATTCTTTAGTTTGGAAAATATCTACAGGACTTGGAGGCTACCTGTTCACAGGCCAAAAGTGGATGGGTCATTTGTTCAGTTTGGCAAAGATGACAAGGTGTCGTTCGATGTCAACCACTTCCATCCATATTTCAAGTATACGTATTATGCTACAGCCCAAGTACTAGGCCTAGAGGCTCATCCACTCATGGATATTGGGGTTATGGTTCTATGTGCTGATATACAATCAAAAGACCCTAGGTCATTTGATTTTGCCACTTATGTTGCAGATGCCTTGAATCATGGGCTGGAAAAATTGAAAGGAGACCTTGTGAATGTTCACTTTTCATTATACTCCATGTTAATGCATATTCTTCTCTATTGTGGACAAGAAATTAACTTCTGGCCAGAAGAGTTCAGCATTAGGTCTTATGATAAGAATGGTCTGAAGAAGCCAGTTCAGTTGTGGGTATCAGCATGGGACCAGAGGTTTATGAATAACCAATATTGGCATTTTCAAGAATACTTTGTGAAACCTCTCAGTGCAGCTTTTGGACAGCACAGGGATTATACTTTGTCCCCTGAAATCAAGAGGTTCCTCAGGCCAAAGGATTTCTCTCCAGAATCACAGATTGAACATAATTGGGGTGATTGGTATTGCCATGATAATCACACAGAAATAAGGATATTTGGATTTGAAGGACAACCCCACATGTTTCCAATTACGGTACCAAACAGAGTGGCTAGCTTGGAGATTATAAGGCAATTGTCTATTGCCAGTGCTAAACACTTAACTGATTTCGGTAAACAATCTATTGTTCCAGGTTTATTAGTTTTTTCTGATTTCATTGTCAAAAGTTCAAAAAGTTATCATTTACTTCAGAATAAATTAGACTATTATGGTATGACTCTGGGTGAGCCTAGGGAGAATTTTGATCCTGAAGGATATATAAGAGCCGCCAGAGCCTCACAGAAACTCAAAGCTGGGATACATATGGCCAAAATGCCAGACGACCTAATTAAGAACCTTGAAAGAGAGGAGGCCAAAGCTTTGAGAGAAAAGAGTGAATTGGTTTGGGAGGCTTACAAGTGGAAGAGGGTGAGAGGAATGATAGATGGAGACCTAATTGGAAATCTCCAAGATCCTCTGGAAGTAGCTAAAAGGCTGCTTCAACATGAAGCAGAAATTATGCACAGAGTTCCTTCACAATTCCTTCACGTCATTAATATTGAGAAGGACAGTCAACCCCTAGCTCACATGTCACCAAAATCAACCGCCAATAGTATCCCACCTGATTCTCCTAGAGAGGATTATCCTCCTGGTTTCGAAACAGAAATGAACATGGACACAGGAGAAATCAACATCAAGGATGTTGTTGACATAAGAATGACTGAGCATGAGGACTTCGTTGCTGATGATGGATTCGCCTCCTCTAGGGAATTCCTTTCATTTTTATACCAATACAAAGGGGCTCATGTCAAACGAAGCATGGCTGGAAGACCAGAGGAGGAGCAGATGAAGAGATTACAGGATGAAATTGATGTCCTCATGAAAGACATGACTCCTGAAAAGGGGAGGAGATTATTAAAAGAGGTCGGTGTAATCATCTTCTCTGGTTGGGATATCAATTCAGCACTCTTATTTGATGGCTTCTTGAAAAAACAAGATTTGAATCAACAAGTGTTGCCCCAGGAGATAGACAAACTGTTCCTAGGCTCTGGATATGATCCAGACAAGAAATCTCTCCTACAGTGGGCACTATATCCAAAGGGGAAGAGGCCTATCATTGTGGATATAGAAGAAGTCTTTGGGTATCTCATGGTTCATCAGGTTGGAAAGACTGATCCTAGGGTCACTGCAAATCTCAACCTGGATGTTGCAAGATTGAACCTGGACCAGACAGAGTTTTTGGTCAGAGAGAACGTTACATATAAGGGACTATATGAAAAATCCAAGGAGGAAAATCAGAAGCTGCAGGCAAAGGTATTGCAATTAGAGACGGGGACTCCTATCAACGAATACACCTCATACCCCGCAGGCCGCAGCTTGGATGACGTCTCTGATGCTCTGTACTGGAAGTATCAGGCAGAAAAGGCCAATAAACGCGCAGACAATGTCCAACAAAAGATGGACAAATTGGTCAACGACATTATAGGACATCGGTTTAACACCATGCTCTTACAGGTCGAACCATATTGGACAGTTTACAATGGAACGATAAAAGCACTAACAGAGCATGAACGGTTAAGAGCACGATTGCAGGAAGTACTGAGCAATGTCGATACCATGTCACCAGAGGAAAAGGCTGAGGGAAACGCGTATATGGACAATCATGTCAAACTCGAGGATACGCTGAGGAGAGACTTAAAAGAATTAGATGATGATAAACCCGTTGGAATGCCTTCCGTCTACAAGGAAGGAGAGGTGATATCCTTGGAGGATCTGCGAAAAGAACTCATCAGCGTTAAGGATTGGGCCTTGTCAGAGATTGATCGGAGTAAGGATATGGCCCCTACTGTCAACCAGATAATATTCAAGTATCTGTCGCTGGGGGATGAATTGAAGAAGCAAACTCCTCGAATCAAAACATTCAAAGACGATGATTACATTCATTATTTGGGGCTCTTAAATCTCTTTTTACTTAAGTTTAGAAATATCCAAAGTTAATGATTAATATTGTAAAGGGTCGTGTCTCTTCTCGAAGAGCTTTCATCCTCATATATATATGAGAATGATTTTTGTAATGTAAGGTGATAGATATTAGAGAGGATTAAGAGCGAAAGAACGACAGCCTGTAAGTCTTCTGTGTACGAACTATAATGGAATACAAATCTTGATCAATTGTTTCCCTGCATGTGTGTTGTGGATTATTTCATTTTCTTTTGGCAATCGTCTGTGATATTGTCTGATAAAGATAAGGTTATTCATGTTCTTAAGATCAAATCTATGCTTTATGTTATAATGTTGCAACAAAAGTTTTTCTTGCGGATTGTAATTGTTCCTTGCAAAGCTTAATTGACTGGTCCCTTAAGGGTAGGGTTAAATTCACTCAATCAGCATATAATATAAGCATTCATTTGGTTTTAACAGAAATAGTAACTGACAGGTTCATAAGGGATGAATTAAAAAACTGTCTCACAGATTCGCACCATAAGTCCTGAAGAAAATTGTAATGACTCTGCAACCCAATTAACGAAGAAGGCACTGGCTAAATTACAAATTACCCTCATCATTTCTTCATTTTGACAGCTATAGGAGTAATTAAGAAACATAAAGCAAACAATTATCATAACAACAATCTTGAACTCATCTGCTATATCTCCATTCAAGGAACTCATGCCATTTCAAGATCAGGAGATATCAGATTAGGATAACATATCTGCTATAAAAAGCACTGTTTATTGGAGACATTCAGTGAATAGGTATACCCGCCTAGGTCCTGCAGAGCCTAAAGTGAGAGAGTAAGCAACCAAACAGGTTCACTCTACATGTTGGCCAAGTCAATTGGAGGGTTTGACCATAGGGACTGGCATTTCCTTAGAACCTATCCAATCTGTTGATTTGAGACCCAACAGTTTCATTGCCCTAACCTCTACCCACTTTGTAAGATAGTCTGCACACACCAGTATATAATATTTTACATTGGATGGGAGGTCAATTGGACCTATGAAATACATTCCCCTTTTATCAAAAGGTGTGACAACAACCTATGGATGCAAAGGCATCTCATCTGACCTAGTTGGGTGGCCCATTCTCTGACATCTATCACAATTCCTTTTATAGTTAACTACATCCTTATGTAGAGTAGGCCAGTAATATCCTGTACTGAGTATTTTTATTGTTGTCCTTTTGGTTCCAAAATTACCCCCACAGGGCTCATCATGACAGGCATGCAAAATATCACATATTTCATCTTCTCGGATGAATCTCCTCATGACATTATCTGGTCCTATGTAAAATAGGCATCCATTGACCCAGGTGTATGGAAAAATCTTTTGAATGAGGATCCTTCTATCCTTTGGTGAGAAATAGGAAGGTACTTTACCCAATACCAAATAGTTGGCTATATCAACATACCAGGGTATATGAATAATGATAGCAAAGAGATGTTCATCTGGAAAAGAATCATCAATGATAGGTTCTTGAGGCTGATGTGTAAGCCTAGAAAAGAAGTCAGCCACTACATTTTCTTTACTTGGCTTATCTATGATAGTAATATCAATCTCCTGCATTACAAGTAGCCAACTTGCAAGTCTACCAAAAACAACTCGTTTGTTCATGAGGTATCTGATAGTTGTATGATCAGTGTAAACATATACCTAGTACCCTATTATATAATTTTTGAATTTGTTAAGGGCATATATTATCGCTAACGTTTCTTTTTTTGTTACAGTGTAGTTCAATTCAGCTCCTTGCAAACTTTTACTGATGTAATAGACTGTATTTTCAATGGCTCCATCTTTCTGGGCCAAAATTGCTCCAACTACATAGTCAGAGGCATCAGTGTAAATATATAAGGGTAGATTCCATTTAGATCCTTGAAGAATTGGGGCTTGTGTAAGTACATCTTTGAGATCTTGGAAGGATTTATCACATGTTGGTGTCCACTAAAAATCTACATCTTTCAATAGTAGACCATACAAGGGACTTGCTATGGTGCTAAAATGTTTGACAAATCTCCTATAGTAACCAGCATGCCCCAAAAAAATACGTACATCCTTTTTCTTAGTGGGAATTGGAAGAGTTTTAATTACCTCAATCTTGGCAAGATCTACTTGAATTCCCTTAGCTGAGATGTAATGACCTAAGACAACACTTTGGATAAATTATCAAGTGCTTCTCAAAACTCATCCCCATAGGTGGTAAAATCATCCACGTAGATTTCCATGCAATTGTGGGAGATATCATAAAAGATGCTTAAGAATTCCCTATGAAAGGTTGCTAGAGCATTACACAATCCAAATGGCAAAACAAAGTAGGCATAGGCTCCCCAGGGATAGGTGAGGGTTGTCTTGTCCTGATCCTTTGGTGCTATTTGAATCTAATTATAGCCAGTAAACCCATCAAAAAATGAAAAGTACTTCTTCCTTGCTAAAGAATCCAAAACTTAGTCAATGAAGGGAAGTGGAAAATGGTCCTTTTTTGTAGCTTTGTTCAATTCTCTATAATCCACACATACCCTCCATTTTCCATTCTTCTTTGGAACAATCACCAGAGATCAAACCCATTCACTATCTGAGATGGGGTAAATAAAACTTGCATCCAGTAGCTTTTGTTATTCAGTCTTGACAATTTCCCTAAGAACTGGATTAACTCTTCTATGTGGTTGTCTGGTTGGTTTAGAGTGCTCTTGAATATATATTCTATGATTGCATAGTTTAGGATCCAACCCTACCATGTCAGTGTAGTCCCAAGCAAATGCAGTTTTCTTCTCTTGTAACAATAGTTTCAGTGAATGCTCTTGTTGTATAGAGAGATTACAGTTTACAATGAGTCGCTTTCCAGGGGCTACTTCAATCTATTTAGTCATCTCTTTCATGGAAGCTTCATTTATACTAGGTAGCTTTATTTCATGGGGCAACAGAGTATGAAGTATTGCAAGAGTAATCGATTGTGAACTAGACAGTAGTCTTTGTGATGGACATCCAGAGTTGTCCAAATTACATTCTCCTGTAGCATCTTCTGCACATGTATTATTTAACACCTATGTCAAAACTTGATCTTCATCATATAATTGTAGGAGAGGATTTCTGTAAGCATCATTAGTTTTACCACAGACTTATTATCTTCCTTAGTCTCATCACATAATTCTTCATGTGGTTGAGAAGGTGAATAAAGTGTCAATTTATTTATGCTATCTCCATTGGAAATAATCATATCTCCTTACCTGCATCCAATATAAGCATCTATAGTAGCCAACCAGGGTCTTCCTAGAATTATTGGATACCCTCCAAAGGTATCTTTGGGAGATAAAATCATAAAATCAGCTAGATATTCCCAAGAATCAAGGGTTACTACAATGTCATCTAACATACCATCTATCTTAATAATGGAATTGCCTACCAATTGAAGAATTATATGAGTAGGCCTTATATTTACCAAATTTAGATTTTGCATGATTTCTTTGGTCATGGCATTGATAGCAACTCCTAAATCTATGAGAAAATTTTGAACCATAACTCCATTTATCATTATTGTAACAACTGGGCTACCAGGGTCTAAATACTTAGGCATGATCATTTTCCCTAGCATGATATTAGCTAACTTACCCATTACATGTACTATTGCAGGATCCTTCTTCTTCCTCCTAGATTTCTTCAAGAATGCTTCTCTAATAGCTTTATTATATATGGGAGCATCTTTAATGGCTTAAAAGAGGGGTATTTTAACACATGCATGCTTAAGCTGATCCAAGAAATCAAAGGTTGGCTCATAGATGGGCTTAGGTTGAGCTAATGTTTGATGAAATAGAGGATATGGGTCCTTAGGATCTTAAATTGGTAAGATAAGAATAGAACCTACCCATTCTTCTTCTTCACTAGATAATTCTATGATAACGGGAGTAATAGGCGATGGTATTGCTTTTTCTGACCAAAGATGTACATCACTGATACTGACTGAATATACAGGGTATTCATTGAATTATAATGAATATACTGGCTATTGTTGATGTTGTGTTTTATTATTGGGATTAGGAGCAGGTTGGGTTAGTAATTGAGTAGGTCTTGGTGGAACATTGGTAGGTGCAGGTGGCATAAGAGTTGGCTGACTAGTAGATTGGTTAGGTTGTAGATATCTAGCTGGCTGATTAGGCCATTGTTGTCCTCTCCAAGACTGGGATTGAGGCCAATTATTTTGTTGTGGTTGCCAATTTCCTTGGGGTGGTTTCCATTGAGCTTGAGATCCAGACCAAGAGTTTGGCTGATAATTCCATTGTGGGTTCCCATAATTGCCAAAGTTTGTAGGATATTGATTTTTCCACTGATTACTAGGTGCATAAGAATATGGACCACTAAAAGATAAGGGATCAGGTGGCATACCTTGTCTGGTAACCCATGATTTCCTTTGTGCTACATAGAAATTTTTTCCTGCATCATCTTCTGCTGGATGAATCTCTGGTTGATGAACCTTGTTGTCAATACTTACCAGCTTCTTGCATCTACACTCCCTCTTCTTCTGTCTACAATAAGGATAAAATTCAGCCAACAATGCCTCTACCCCCTCCTTTTATTTTTCCTGAAGAGTATCTATTTGTGTGGTCATATTCTTAATAATATCTTGTTGAAAATCATTGAGCAAATTGGTTAACTTTGTTCTTAACACACCAGAGTTAGATTTGCTAGATGTATATTGATATCCTCTTGGTTTCTTTAATGCAGCTCTATAATAGTTCTAACAGAGTTGTTGTATATCATTCCAAGTGGCTTTTGATTTATCTCCTCTTGCCATGACATCAAGTGCTTCAATCAATTCCTCATTAATGCCCCTCAAGAAGACCAGCTTTTGAGAATCTACACTTAAATGGTTATGTTTTGATTTCTTCAAGCTAAAGAGAAACCTCTCTATGTAGTCTTTCAAAGATTCCTCATCTTTTTGCTACATGTGGAATATATAATCTCCCTCAGATCACTTCCTCTACAATATTCCTTGTACCTATTAAGGAACCTTTCTTTCATAGTGTCCCAATCAACTATAGAATCTTCTTCTAAAGACATAAACCAACGAAGGGAAAAATCTTTCAAAGTAGAGAGAAACAACTTAAGTCTATGTGAATCTATAGTATAATCATAACTTTGGCATAACACCTCAAACTAAAAAAGAAAGGTATTTGTATCTTCAGTGATAAGGTCATAAAAATAGGGAAGGGCAACAAGAGGGATATTCTTTAAATTGGCATTGGCTCTTTGTGCTGGAATAGGAAACTTGAAGGTAAGATCAGGAGGTGAGAGTGGATTATTACCACCTCCCCCACCACCTCCACCACCTAAGCCTGCCATATTGCCCTATATACTACCAATGCTACAAAAGGATTTTCTTTAAGAGGTGTCTCAAGTGGAAGTATGAGGTTATCAAATTCGTTATGATCTAGGTCTACAAAAAGTTGTGCAAAAGGATTAATTTCTAGCTCAATATTCTAGTTTTTCAAGTGGATATTCTTCAGAGTGACTCTAGTTAGGAAGAAATCTCCCAAGGGGATCTCTTCTTCTATGCATACAGATATTGAAAAGCTAACATTAGACCTACATGAATGACATGAATAACTTAATATATCTTAAGAACTAAAATACTGCTATAGCAATGACTTTGACAAATTAAATCCTATGTTCACATAAAGTCTCAGTTGGTCACCATCCCCGGCAATGACGCCAAAAATGTTGGCTCAAAATAGTGGATGTTAAACATAGCACAATACTCAGCTTAGAGACACAAGTTTCTAACTGAGAAACTATCCAAAACCCCACTATTCGAGCTTATTTATCTTGTCAATCTGAGGGCGTACATCTTGAAATGGGACAAAATAATCTATCATATTCTAAGCAAATGGAAATGCTAAATAAATCTCCATAGGAAAGGAACTTAGTCCAAAATCATAACTCAGAAATACTATGCTAACTTCTACTAACAAAATGTAAATTCTTCTCTTATACAGAAATGACTATTTTGTTATGCCATGACTGTAGGAACAGACACATAATAGCAGTCCATGGTTGCATGAGTAGACAGGAAGAAACTTAATATAACAGAGTTAGACAACTTAAAAGATAAAGTGCATAAAAGATAACCAGACAGAATCCTCACCAAGTAAGCCCCCTTGGGTGAGTCTTCTGGAGTTAAAGTTACAACAAAAACTAACTATTGAGCTTGCACAACCACATTAAAACTTCATAGACTTAAATATTCCAACAAGTATATCAGCTTCTTTATTCAAAATTAGTTTAATAGCATAACATTGTTCTATCAAAATAGCAACTAACTAACTACGAAACACATGAAGGATTTATAACATTCATCCTTGCAATAGTTTCCACAAGAGCCACTCCACTTCTTAATATTTAGGTAGAGGCTTTTATTTAGAATATAAAATCTAGGAAAACTAAGACAATTAGGAGTTTGTTCTATCCTTGAGCATCTGTAAATCTTTCCTAGTTATGATCTAACATCTAATATGACTATTAACAAAACTATTAATGGATCATGATTACTTCTGAAGATTTCCTAATGAGCTCAAACAACTAGTGCCTGAGTTATATCAACCTGTCACCTTTTATAGGCCTTGGTGTCCAGTCATATCCATGTTGCCATGCTACTATAAATGAAGTCCTATTTCATCAAAGAATTTTTCTATGCAGCTGCAACACCAAGATTAGAGCAAGCATTCCTATCCACATTTCATGATCACTTATTGCAACACATTTATTAATCATATAAAGACAGTAAATACTTATATTTGCATTCATAAGGTTCATGGTTTTGTCAAAATAAAGGTTCCAAACTATAGGTAACATGATCATCAAATAGGTCCATAAATTTAGTTAAAGCATAATATAAAGTCCCATCAACAAATATAAAAGTCCTGAGTATAGCAAAATGTCTGCAAATAAAATCATAAAACTAAGGCTCATCAATGCATAGGATTTGTGGATCCTCTATCTTGAAGATGTTGTACAATCTTTCCTCTGTGATTACTCCTTTGAAATCCCCTTGTTCTGTCATGCCAAGGGAGAATTTTTCTTATATATTAACTCTTATTTTCCTATGCTAGCCTACCTTCTCTCAATCACACATGCACATTACCAGTTCAACCCATAATTTTTGGATGTCTTGTCGCAAGAAAATAATATATCTTTGGAGATGGGTCAACTATTTTGGAAACTCTACCCATCTTTGCTAGTAACTCTTCTCTTTGTAGGTATAATTTGAAAATCTTCAATAGTCTTCTGCAACACTGACATCCTTGAACTGGCATGACGTCAGCAGAGTCAAATCACCTGCATACCAATATCAACACCTCCCTCATATCCCATGCATCCAATATCCTATCCACCTATTTCAAAAGGTACAAGATGTAGGTCTTCCTACAAGTCAATTCTATTAGTTCCATTCAAACCACAACCCTAATTTGAAGCTATGTCAACTATCATATTGTGATATTGCTATTAGGATTCAATTGTGTAGTTTTTGAGTCAAACTCATTGACCCATGATACATGAGTAGAGGTTCACAAGAACCCATCTCTCATGAGAATTAAAGGTACACTTAGCACTCATTGCATCTAGGTGATGCTCATAGAGGTGAAGCATTGGTCCTTCCCAGGAGGTCACCCATCCCATTACTACTCCAACTTGAGCGCGCTTAACCACAGAGTTTCCTCCAAGGTTAAACCCACTCATCTTGCAACCCCATTTGCAAAACCTTCAGCAAGTGTTGTTCCTTATGAAGGTTTTGCAAATGGTATTGAAAGCTGAGTGGGTTTAACCTTGGAGGAAACTTTGTGGTTAAGTACCCTCGAGTTGTAGTACTGGGATGGATGACCTCCCAGGAAGGACAAATGCTTCACCTTTGTGAGCATCACCTAGATGCAATGAGTGCTAAGTGTACCATTCATTCTCATGAGAGATGGGTTCTTATGAACCTCTACTCATGTATCATGGGTCAATGAGTTTGATTCAAAAACTACACAGTTGAATCTTGATAGCAATATCACAATTTGACTTGCTATAGAAAAATGTCTCCAACTATCATATTGCCTTCTCTCTTGATGCGTGACATTTTAAAATCTTGAAAATTATGGATCTTCTTAGTAATCAACTTGATAATTGAGTTTCCAATTTTGATCCTCTCCCAATGAGATTTCATTAACTATAATCTATGAATCTCCTTCTAAGTGTAGTTTTGAGATTGATAGTCGACTGGCTAGCATAATTGCAAGAAGAGTTTCTTGTGCTTCTACTTCATTGTTTGTGCCATCATTTAGTTTTTTAGCAGCAATTGTTAAGATTACACCATATTCATTCCTTGCAACACATCTTGCACAAGAGGGTCTGGGATTGCCTTTTGATGCTCAATCAAAATTGATTCTAATTTATTCTCAGTCCATTTTTTGCCACACCACTACCTCATTTGTCTTTAGAGAAAGATCAACCCTTTGAAGCCCATTAACAAGCCTTAATATTATATTGTATTGATATAATATTAATATAATAATTATTCATAATTTCTAAAATTGAATATTGTAGAATGAATTATGAAAATCCAACAAATTTCTCTTTCCGTTTATTTTCTTGAATATGACTAATGTAGCTCACACTACAAAAATAGTATATTAAAAAAATAATTTTAAATAAGCAACACTTTCAAAATCAATCTAACTACCAAGACAAATAGACAACTACTTCTACAACCTTTTGCATTTTATCTAGAGATATTCATATAATGAACAATATACAATATACTTCGCTCAAAGATTTATGTTGTAATTGTAAAACATTAAGTATTTACCATAAATTTTGTTCTCCTCTTTGTTTATTTTTTTAAATTTTTTTACAAGTTTAAATTTCAAAAGAAAATTTCTATAGTAATATATGAGCTCTTAAGATTCTCTTGTAGTTTATTTTTCCCTAAAATTTCTCTTCATATGCACTTTGGTACGTTGATCTTAAAAGGACATCTTTATAATTTATTGGTTGCCTTGGTAACGAGAACTATGAAACCTTGTGAGCTCCTACTTTTGATTACAAATAAATTTGGAATGCTGTAAGAAATCAATACATCACTCAGTGAGGACTATTTATGTCCAAATAAAATGCAATAGTGAGATACTTCCATTATGAAGCTTTATATCATAAATACGCTTGGTTACAATGCAATTACACCTAAAATTTCATATTGAGGAGATTTAATTTTTATTTATAATATTTCTTTAATAGAGTTATCAAAACTGACTTTTTATTTTTTTGTAATAGATTTAATTTTTTGTGGCTAAAAAATTTACTTGTTTAATCCACAATTTAATTTAATCAATGTTTTATACGTATATAAGATTTAATGTGGCTGAAGAAAAAAAAATTATTAGAGTTATCTTAATTTTGTTGCAGCCAACTTTTAATTTGTTGTAATTATTTTTTTAATTTTAGTTTTTAAAACTTAAAATGGAGAGAGTTAATTAAAATGAAAAAAAATATTTTTTAAATATTTAACAAATACTTGTATTTTCTCTATAATACTCAAATCATACAATAATAAAAATTTTAATAACATATTAATTAAAATGAAGTTTATAATTATTAATTTGTAAGTGATGCAAATTCATAGAAAAAACAATGTAATGTTATATAAAAATCTAGCCGTTATATAAAATCTAGTTTTGATAATTGTTCTACTTTAAAAAAAAAACACTTTATAAAGCTATTATTATGCAATATTCTTTGTAAGCTTGTAAAGTTTTCATTTGTGTTGAAATGAAATGAAAGCAAAATGAATTTAAATTAATTAAAACATTACATATATTTAAATTTTTATTGCATGTATTGGATAAAATGTTGGCTAGTACATTATGTGGATCTATTAAAGCAAACAAATATTTTAACTTTTTCATCACTCAGTAAAAGTAAAAGATTTAAAAGATTTTCATGTCATTTTAATCTTAATTTTTGAAAATAAATCAAAATGCAAATTGATCTTGCACAATTGTGGAGAAAATTGTTTTGTTAATACTTTTCATTTTTAAGAATGGATAATAATATAACTGGAATGTGATCATGTCATAACTAACTTCATATAAAATTAAGTAACTTTTAAACTTTTACTATATTGAGAAGCATTTTATAATGACAAGAAGTGCAAGACACAAATCTCATATGGTGATTATGTACATAAAAACTAAAATAAAATCAACTTGCATTTTAAAAAATCTATAAAATAAAAAAATAGCTCACATATTTAAATATAGAAATAAACAATATAAATATAAATTAATAAAAAAAATCAAAACAAATAAATAAATAAGAGCAAAAAAAACCAATAACTGATATGAATTTTAAAAGTATATTTTTTAGTAGTAAATATGTTATGAGTTAACAATGCATTATTAATAGATAAATTCAAGTGTCGCGTAGTGGTTAGTAGTAAATATGTTATGAGTTAGCAATTGAACAACAAACTGCTATAAAAAATAAGTGTCGCGTAGTGGTTAGTACTTGTCTTTATAGTATTGTAATAAAAATATTTATTGTAATTTTTTTTTTTGATCGGTGAAATCGCTTTTGACTAGAGATTTGAACCAGTGGAGTCACAATGGGAGACTCTATTCCTAGAACATTTGATTTTTGAGGCAATAACACCTCCATTCCTTTTTTTCATTTTTTTTCTCTCCTTATCTCTCCTTTCTCCTTATCACTCCACTTCGATTCTTCTTATCCTCTATATTCTCCTCCTTATTCTTTTGTTCTTCTTATCACTCTGATCTCTACTTATTTCTCCCTTTACCTTATCACTTTGCCATTGCTCACCTTATCCCTCCATGCCTTCCCCTACTCCCCTTATCCTCTATGCCTCCCTTATTCTCATTATCTCTTTGAGCCTTCATTTACTCCCATTTATCCTCACACCTCCTCTCTTCTACACTCCCTTATCCTTGTGCCTTTCTTTGCTTTCTCTCTTGCTTCGGCAACCTTCATCTTCCTCGTGCCATTATGTTGTCATGGTAGTATCATGATCATATAGTACCCTTTATCCTTGCTCCTGTGTGGCAGTCTACTTGCACCAATGAGCATCATATTGGCACTAACACCTTTCTTTTGATGTATGTGGGTACCATCTCGTGTGTCACACTGCCACCAAACCTGCATCCACCAAGAACAACAAGGGACATGCGTGCCAAAGCCAAGAGAATCGAACATGAGACCGCCCTATCAATAGGGCTTGTGATAATTGTCATGCTGCAGGGTCAACCTATATTTATTGCAATTCTTAATTATTATAATTTTTAATTATTGTTATTTTAAAAATTGTATTATTTTAATTACATTTTTGTAATATTAACTATAACTCTCACTTTAATAAAATAATATTAATAATTATAATATAATATTAACATTATAGTAAAAATATAAAGAATATAATCCTAGTTTAATTATTAAATCTAAATCATTATAATCATAATTAAAAATTATAAAAGTAATCTTAAACTTAATTATTAATTACTATTTTAAGATATTATATTATTTTAAATTATGATTATAATAAAATAACTATTAATAATTATAAAATTATATAATATACATGATAAAGTGAAAATAGGTATTTTTAATGATTAAATGAAAAATATTTAAATTTATGATTAAATGTTATAAAATTATATTATATATTAAAATGATTATAAAGAAAATTATGATTTTGAAAAAGTATTAATAAAAAATAGAATGATTTTAAAAAATTTATACAAAATTATAATTATAAAAGATACATACTTGGTTTTGTTTTTTTAATAGAAATATGTGTTGTGTAGTGCTTTTAATGAAATACTTTAATTATTCATTTAAATTAATCATTTTTATCACCTATATTTTCAAAAATAAAAATAAAAAATTATATATATATATATATATATATATATATATCACTTTATTTACAAGATTGTCAATAAAAAATAAAAATAAAGTTTTTTAAAATAGACATTTATTTTTTAAATATAAAGGAATCTTAGAAAAGTCTACAAAATCTATCATTCCTATAAATTTGCTCCTATAACACCAAATTTTTTCATCCAATTGTAGATAAATAACTTATAATTTAAAAAATAAATCTCAACTTTATAAAAATCAAGTTTATTTTGAAAAATAAATAAAAAATTATTGGTGGAAAAAACAATTAATTAGACTTAAGTGAATGCGATAGTATTGCCTACCACAAGTACTAACTAGCACTTGCACCTATAGGAGGTTTAAGGAATATGCCTGATATGATATTAAAAGTAAAATATAAATATATTTTAATATTACATGAATAGTTATATTATGCGTCTACTTTCTCTTTTGGTAGTATAGATTGGAATGATTTGATTAAAGATATAAAAAAATTGATTCAAAAGATGTCAATGAATAAATTCAATCTGTGTGGTTTATTAACATGAAACATCGAGCACATTGAAGTGCTAGGCTTTATAAGGTTTTCCACCAAAAATTCTTTCATTTAGCAAACAAATTCATCTAATTATGAGTTAATGAAGTCAAAAACAAGTGGCCCATCCCCTTTAAACATTTAAGAACAACAACACCACAACTTAACCATAACAACATGTCAAAGTCAACATTAAATTAGTTTATGATTTGGCATTAAGAAGTTATTTAATTTATGAAGGTTAATTTATTTAAAATAATTATTAAAGCTATTTAATTTATGAAAGTTAATTTATTGAAACTAGTTATCAAAGTTATTTAATTTATTGAAGTTAAATTATTTAAGTTAAGAATTTTTTATTTTATTTTTATTGATAAAAGGTCGAGGCCATACCTGATGAATCTCAAATAAAAATTGCTCCACAAAATCTTGAAGAAGAATTTCAGCAACGAGATCAACGTGAAGATAAAGACACTTAGATTATTTTATGCTTTTCCAATGGCAATTTGTAATTCCAATTGACACCTTAAGTGTCATTTCATATATTCTCTAGTGCACGTGTAGGACTACACATGTCCTAATTCAAATAGGTATTTACTTTTAAATTAGTCACAATTTGTTGTAACTTTCCCTGTTTTTGTGCATCATCCCTCTTTTATATATCTGAGGGATCTCATTGTAATAAGGATATTTTTTTCGTGTTTTGGGTAATACATTGAAACTTTGTAAAATTGAAAAGCTATCTAAGACTTTGAGCTTGTAGTGCATTCAAGAAATTTAATCAAAGAAGAAAAGAAATTGCATCCAATCTTTGTCTTGGGACTACTTTATTGTGTGAGGGAATGACCTTATGTCATTCTTTTCTACTTTCTTTGAGGTTAAATCTTACATTGTGAAAACTATTTGAGTTAGAAGAGATGAACTAAAATATTATAAACTTTGTTTTATGATATCTTATTGAAACAAATTATGTTAAGTGGGTAATAAGGTGAAGTCTTTGTGCTTGGTTGAGTTATCTTGTTAGAGTAGAAAGTTTTATGATATATTTGGAAGACTTTGTGCTTACAATATATCAATATTTGGGTTACAACGAGTGTTTGAAGGAGACTTTGATCTCTTTTATATACAAAAGGACCGTCCCTTAAGTCATTTTCAAAAAAGGAAGTAACAAAAGACTTTGAGCTTTCATGGACACTTTTCTTCTATTTAGCATAGATTTTTAAGATTACAACAAATTAGGATTGTTTTGTTGCTCTATTATAAATAGAGAATTTGAGAAATACTTATTTTGAAAAAAGAGAACTAATTTATTTTTATATCTTGCATTAGTGTAAAGTTAGCAAGTAGATTAAAAATAGATATAAATTACAATAGAATGGGGGAGCCTTCCCTTATAACTAGGAGAGATTATACCTTTCCTTCTGAGAGGTATTATCTCATGTGTTGTCATGAAATTCCCATTTTGTAAGCCTTCCCCAATTTACTTGAAATTTTCACCCAACAATATACTTGGTCTAAGAAATGAAAATGCCTTCTTCTGATTGTGTAACTTGAAGACCAAGGAAAAATGATAGCTCACCTATCATTGACATCTCAAACTCTTGCATTTATTTTGAAAATTTCTTACATACATTATCATTTCCCCCAAATACGATATCATCAACATACAAAACAACAATAAACAATATATCACCTTCAACTTTGAAATGAAGATTGCTATCTCTAGTACTTTTCTAAAATTGTGCTGCAACAAATACCTATCCAACCTTGAATACCAAGCTCTAGTAGCTTGATTGAGTCCATAAAGTTCTTTCTTGATTCTGTAAACAATATCCAAATCTTCTGACAACTTGAACCCATCTGGTTGTTCAATGTATACCTCATCTTTGAACTCTCGATTCAAAACTTCTGACTTGACATCCATCTGCTATACCTTAAAGTTCTTATATGTAGCAAATATAAGAAACATTATTATAACCTCCATTCTTTCTACCAGATAAAATATCTCCTCAAATTATATACCTTAAACTTATGAATAACCCTTACAAACCAAACTTGCCTTGTTCCTTGTGACTTCTCTATCTTCATTTAGCTTATTCCAGAACACCCACTCAGTTCCTATAAAATTCTTAAAACCGATCTAGGTATCAATTCCCATGTCTGATCCTTTTCTATCTGATTCAGCTCCATTTCCATTGCTATTTTCAAACTTTCATCCTTGCTAGCCTCTGCATAGATCTTTGGCTCCACCTAAGATAAGAAACAATAAATTTCTTGTTCATTGAATTTTGTAAGTCTTCTTCTTGTTTGAACTCCTTTATTCTTGTCTCCAATATTTTTTTCCTTTGAATCATTCCTTTGCAAATTGATAGTGTCTTAGGTGCTTGTTCGGGTTCTTTTTCTTTCACACTTGTTTCTTCTTTATCCTTCGAAGAGTCCTTCTCTTCTGTAACAATAGGGATAACTTCTATGCCAGACTTAGATTTAGGTATAGGCTAAGTATCATTCCATTCTTCACTAACTTTGACATTTTTACTCTCCACAATCTTATTCAATCTCTTGTTTTAACCCTAGTATGTCTTACTCCTTGTATAATATCCCAAAAATATTGTTTCATCTGACTTGCATTAAAATTCCCTAGAACTTCCTCTTCTCTCCTTATGTAACACTTTCTTCCAAAGATTCTAAACTACTTGACTATAGGAGGTTTTCCATTCCATAGTTCATAAGGTGTCTTTGTGTGATTCACTCTTACGTGCACCATATTAATAATGTAAATAGTAATATGCACAACATCTTTCTAATACACATTGGCAAGTAAGCATCCTTCAACATAGTTCTAGCCATTTCAACAATAGTCCTATTCTTTCTTTCAACAACTCTATTTTGTTGAGGAGTTCTACGAGAATAAAATATCTTCTAATACCATGTTCTCCATAGAATATATCAAAATTAATTTTATGTAAACTCTCCTCTACTGGATCTTAAATATTTTCGCTTAGAATCTACTTCATTCTCAACCATAGACTTAATGCTTCATATTTTTCTTTCAAGAAATTAACCTATTTTGTTCTATGATAATAATCTATGAAATTTTCTTCTATCTCATTTATGTTATTGCTTTCTTCGGGTTCATCTTAAATATTCTTGGTAGCTTTGAATGTCACTTATATCTTCTCTTTTATTAAACCATCTATCTTAACATTCTCAAAAACAAAGAGCAAGCCATAGATCTGATCCAAATTATGTTTTTTCATATGATGAATTTCTTTAATGGCATGCCTCTTAGGTTTGTAGCATTTGCGTAGTGTTAACATCACTTTTCTCACAACTTCACTTTCCTCTAATTTTCCACCAATACCCATAATTACACTCACAATCTCATTTACTTAGTGTAGATAACCTTAAATGTTCTTATCATTAGGCATCCTCAGGTTATCAAATTTATGCTTTAGATTTGTCAACTTGACTTGATTTTTCTTCAAATCACCTTCATATACACTACTCATCTTCTCCTAGATTTCTTTAGCAGACTTTAACCCCATAACCTTAGCAAATACAAGATCACTTAAACAATTGATGATTACAACTCTAGCCTTATAATTATTTTCTTATGTGACTTGATCTTATTTAGAGTCCGAGGACCATTTGTTGGAGCATTATACCCAGTCTTGATAATATCCCATATTTTAGTCGATAGAGATTCCAAATGACATTCCATAATTTCCTTCCAATAAGAGTAATTTGTGCCATAAAACTTTGGTACTTTATAATTAACTTCCTTACAATTGTAGATCTTCCTCAAGTGATTAAGCTTCTCTAAGAGGATCCTCACTTTGATACCAATTGTTGAACATGCCACAAAATTGAGAGGGGGGTGAATCAGTTTGGACCTCAAAATACTCTACTTCTAATATTTTAAACTTCAAACAAACAATAACTTATTATTGAAATTATGAAACATGAAAGAAAAAATTAAAATAAATACATGAACACTAGATTTACATGGAAAACCCCAACCAGGGAAAACCATGGTAATGAATCACTCTCACAATATTAATAGATAGTTACAATGGTTTAGGGTCAAGACCAAGGAGATCATTGCACTTGATTAGACTTTCAAGACTAAGGTGTGCAACTTTATGCAAATATACAAGGGACTACACAAGCTACCAAAAAGAACAAACTGTCTTTTTGTAGGTGCATGAAATAGATGAATTGAAATGAACAAGATCTCTTGATCATGAAATTGTCCTTGAACCACTATGTCAAGTGATAAATATCAGGGCAAACACATCATCAACCACTGTCTCAAAAGACTATCACATTGAATTTATCATCATCAAAGCTCTTCACAAACTAAATTTTGTACTTCTACTAAACCAAATCTACTTACACATAATTAACATCCACTTCACATCAATACATGCACATTCCATACATCAACTTATACAACAAAAAATCTATATATACAAGATCATTAGTTAAAACACTCAACTAGGTTGGTCATAGACATAATTTATAATATTACATAAATTAGTCCACCCGAACAAATAACACATAATGTGTCCCACTCTAGGAGATAAAGGGGGCCCAAAAACATCACAACACATCCTTCTAAAATGATTCCAAGGAACTATATACACTGACACATCTTCCAAAGTTGGCATCAACTATAACATGTAGAACAATAGTAAAACACATTAATTAGTCGACCTAAATACATCACCCAATACAAAATAATCAATGCAAATATACACATGCCATTGTGAGACTCGTATCAACATTCCAATTCAATCTCAAATGCATATCCGAATGAAAAGAGTGTGATTAAACTAAGATACACTACCTCAGTTAACATATAGAAACATAGTTGATATCACTAAACATAGAGAAACATAAATTCACATGTCAATCAAACAATCACCAAAAAAATGAAATAGAATACTGAAAAAACCATATATAAATATCCTCCAACCTACAACACTTGAATCGCCATTATAAAGCAATGTAGAGAATTCTCCAGATCAGTCCAAACAAACAACCTCATTGTCAACAAATTGTGACAACCAACTACATCATTTAAGCAACTAAGAACCAAAAAACATGATAGTGAAACATCCATAGAACATAGATATTATATCTAGAAGTGTAGGTCATGAACATCAAGAACTGAAAGAATGTAGAGTATTTTTCCATGAAGACATTAAATACTCTTTTTAGTATATAAATATTGTTTCCTGCATATTGAAACTTCCATGACACCAACCTTCTAGAAACAACTCATACATACTTAACATTGCCACTAGACCACACAACAATATCTGAAAAACTCACTTCTATATCACCTACAACATCCACACTAGACACAATAACATCATTGACTACACCAGATAGGTTGACATTAATGACAACATAAGCAACGCAACTCAAGTTTCCAACAAACCTCTTGTGACTAATCTAGTAAAAGAGGTGATTTTTCTTAACTTGTTAGAAGAGGGTATAACTTTCCACCCTCCAACACCTTAGAGAGGCTTTCACCATTGGATACATATTTTCTTTTTTTACTCTTTTACAATTAGAAGGCACCTTTTTATTTTTGCCTAGGGATCAAATATTTTCATTTTCATTTTTACTTTTGTGACTATAAGGGGGACTAGATTCTTTGATGTAAACTGGGCTATCAAGATCAATGTTGAAACTATATTTATGAATTCCCAGAGGCATATTCCCTCAAATTACCAAAAACTTAGAAATGGCTTCATCATCTTTGAGTATGTTCAAAGTTGGTGGATTTTGTTGATTCCAATTGATAAGGTCAGGGTAGACTGAAGATATGTTATCATTAGGATTTGCAAAAGAGATTCTTTTGGTAAATATAGTAAAAATGGAAGATTATGGGGGGTCTCAAAATCTCTAGATCTAGGCTTGGACAATAGTTATTTTTTCTTCAAAAGTGAGCTCACTAGGTTCTCTAAAGTTTTCATCTAGGTCATAATCACTGGAAGATTTGTTTGAACCCCATTCCAATTTGTTATAGTGTTTCAATGTAAGAATCATTTGATTTCTCTTAATCATTGAAAGCAAAAACATCTTTATCAAAAGGAAATTGGGTAATTTTAGAGCCCAAGACTAGTGGTTGATACCCTGATCCTCCATTTTTTTGTTGTTCCTTAGGAAAAATTGGTTTCACCACACCCTACTTTTGTGTGCCAAGACCACTGCAACCATCATAACCACTTTTTTCATAATTATAAATCCTTTTTTGTATTGTTCTACAAGAAATTATACATGAGGTTTATCTCCATCTCTATAAATAGATTTCAAAACATCTTCTTTAAGGATTCTTCATTGATTTCACCCCACCTAATGAAGACAATGGGGGGCTAGTACTAGACAACTACTTTTGGTTTGTGTCTGACTTATCACAGCTTCCCATATGACCTTGGTGATGTAGGTATATTTCCCACACCCTTTTTCTTGTATAGAGATCTTGATCTTAGGTAGGGAGGTGGATTTAAAAGAAGATTTTGATAGCCAAACATGGTCAATGTAGGAAAAAATAAAAGAAGAAGCTTCTTTATTGGTGAAGACTTGATTCTCAATAGTGCCTTTTATGTTGTTACAATACTAAAAGGGATCTTGATCACCAGTTATAGTCGTCTCAATTTTGTTATAAGATAATTTAAGAATTTGGTGTTATATGGAAGGGGCGACTTTCATGGCATGAATCTATGGTCAATCGAGGAGCATGTTATAACATAGTTCAAGATCTATCAATTGAAACAAGGTGTCTTGGATTGCTAGTCCCACTCATATGGGGAGAGAAATCACACCTTTGGATGGACACTTTACATAATCATAGACTTTGACTATGATATTTTTGGATGCATCTACACAACTATCAAAAAATCCCAAGGCTTCAACCACTTTTAAAGTGTGTATATTGAGACCAACTTTGCCATCTAACAATAGTCACCTAATTTGTCCTAATGAGCATAGACTTCTAGATGGAGAGGGTCATTATGAAAAGGCTTGTGTTTAGGCATATCGTGTTTGATGAACGTGACATGATAAGTGGTGGAGAGGTGTCTTACCAAAGCCTAAAACTTGTCAACATTTATGTTGTTAGGAAACAAAGACTCTTGTAATTCTTTATCCAGGACTATTTTTGTAAAATCATAAATTGTAACCTTATATAATTTACACCACTCTTTGTTCCCCTATTTTAGTGTGATCCATTTTTTCTCTCATCCAAGCCTATTTCTATCCTTTCACCTCAAAACTAATCTGTTCACGTGATGGTTTAAACCTCTATCATAGGCTATGTGCACACCACCTCTATCATGTTCACTCAGTTTTGGGTGCACAATGGTGCCTAGGGTGCCATTGTCCTAGGATAGTGGCAACTAGAGAACTCTTGTCCTCCCAAAAATGGGCCCAATTTTGAATGGTTCAATGTGCATTTCTTTCCTATTTATTTTGGATCATGATGTCTCAATTTGACTGTTGGAGGTCAAACTTATCAAGGAATTACCTTGAGAACCCTATATCAAAGAATTCTTCTAATTCATTTTCACATCCAAAAAACATCACAATAATAAATAATTCATAATTCATCAAGCATTGAGCATCAAGGTGACATTTCATCCCACCATATCCTCTAATCATTCTTCAAGATCTACACACCATGGAGTAGCAAATTACTTAAATCATCATGCAAGCATGCATGTTTCATTAGGAAAATCATGTTATGTCTTATTATTGCATCAACACTTGTGATCACATTCAAAGAGAATTGTAACACCAACCTACAATTATCTACAATATTTACTTTGGTATTTTAATTCAAGGGTTAATTCCAAAACTAGGACTTTACCTAGGAAAACCCCTATTCCCAACATCTTTCTTCTATTTTTGTGTGTAGGTGACAAGTTTAGGACCTATAAATTGGGAATAAGGTAGAATAGATAATAAAAAAATAGATCTATCTTTACATTTGTAAAAAGGAGATGATAGATTTGGCCTACACTACAAACTTTTGGGGTTGACTCTAAGTAACATTTTGATTTTCAATCAATAAAAGTTGTTTGCATCAAACATTTGGGGGATAGATTTTCTCAAAACTACTTTCTCTCAAAAATTTTAGGTTTGAATTCAAATTAGAGGTTCCATTCATCTTCCTCATCTCTACTTTGTGATTATAGCTTCGCATATGATCTACAACTACTTATTCATGTTCATATATGTCAATTTTTTGTATTTAGCCCTAGATCTAGCATTCATTTTCTTATTTTTAGTAGCCAATTCAATCCCACAAAGGGAGCCACCTAAAGTCAATAAACATCCACTCCTTTGGAGGTAAATATATTGACTTTCATGTCTCTTTCATGTAAAGGTTTCATGAAATAGATTCATTCCTTGTATACATAGCTAAGCTAGTGAATCCCTATTTCAACACCTTATAGATTTATGATTTGGTGATATACGCAAAAGCTCAAAAATGGATATTTTTATGGGTAGTTTCTATAGGTGATCCAAAAGGTAATACTGGCTAGTAGGTTGTGACCTTGAGGTATCCCCTTGCAAGGTCACCTTGGATTTGCAAGTATCAACAGTGCAATCAAGATTTTTTCCTTTCATAGTTATGGTTGAGATTCTATCATTGTCTTGTTGAATGTGGTTAATTTTGTCTTCATGAGAAACATTTGTATAATTGGCTTATTGTTGTGGGAATTCAATCTAGAGTCTTTACCCTTATCATGATTTTTTGATGGATCTTTAAATATGATATGACTATTATTGAAAGATCCTATGGGGTTTTTTACTACTATATTGTCTTGATCGATAACGTCTTCAATAAGGTTCTTGAGTATGAAAAAACTAAAAGTCTCATGTCCCTAGGTTCTATGATATTCATATATATCATTTTTGTTCACCAAAAGGGATTGAAAGGTTCTAGTTCAAAATGTTTCATTTCTATTAAAGTGATAACATGATACTAAATGAATTTTTGCAAATCTAATTCAATAGGTTCACCTAATGGCATGCATGTTTGTCTCAAAATATTGTTTCTTTGACCACATTGTTGATTGTTTTGGGTCGCATGAGCTAATTGGTCATTGTTACATAATAAATTATTATTCGAGGGTGGTATATTTATTAGAATAAATTTGAAGGATTACTATGGGTTGAGCCCTATTAACCACCTTGATGTCAACCACTCCATCATTTGTTGCATTCTTATTCCAAGGCCAAAACTTGGTTTTGTCATTTGATAAACTAGGGTCATTTGTTTGGTTATTTTTCTTAAAGATATTTTATAAGATCCTATTAAAGAGAGATTTCTCACATTTTATCCCCCTCTCTCGATCACTTGCTCAAATGAATCTAAGCATTAAAATTTTAATGAAATCATCATCTACTGATTCAAGTTCTCAATAAACATTTGTATTTTCTCTTTCTTAGGGATATCACATAAACTTTTACTAGCTAGACTTCACCATCATTGTAAGGATGTGAAATTATTTTGTTTTGTAGTACATATATACATTATTGTTACACCATTTTCTATGTTATTCACAAAATGTGCCACAAACTTCTTAAATAATTCACCCCATGTCCTTATATAATGTGGTAGATGTAAGAACCATTCCATGGCTTGTCTCCCCAAACTACAAGAAAAAATTATCATAAGGTAGGTATCATTGTGTGTGACTTCTATACAAGCAATAAAAAATTTTGTGATATGGTCCTTGGAGTCCCCTTTTCCCTTATATTTGTTGAATTTTAATACATCAAAGTTTGGAGGGAAAGGTCACATATATAGTGTCTTATGAAAGGGGTAGGAGCAAAACTCTTCCATAATGTATGTTCTCTTGGTACCACTGACTTCAATATTGGTCAATTGTTGCCACAAGTTTTGCACATGTTGTGCAAGGATGTTCATTGGTGTCAAGGGGAAGTTGATGTTAAGTTTTTTGTTTGGATCTACAAAGGATTATTTTTAGTGTAGATAGGTGGTTGGTTGAACACATAAACGTGCTAGTTATTGTTTTGGAAGTTGTGATTGAAGTAAGAGGAATATATAAAGTGGGTGGATGAATGTACAAGATTCAGGAATTATCAAAGTGTTTGACAAAATGAAATGATTATATTGAGGACTTTATTGGACATATGTGGTGGTTGGGATCCAGTTTTGTTGTGATGATGTGATGAGGTTTTGCCAATTTAGATTTTGGTTGGGTGGAGCACCATGAGGAATGTTATTTTGATTATTAAAACTAGCACCTAATGAAAGGGACATATTGGTTTGAGATGTCATTGTTGTTACCATAGGCTGAGAGATGGTATTGTTGTTTGATTGAGAAATTGGTGGTGGCACATTTTAATTTTGGTTTTCTTTAATTACTGGTGCCAAAAGATGTAATGGCTTGTGTGGAGATAGTCTTATTTTCATCAATAGGTAATGTGTTGTAGAGAGGGTTGTTGGATTGTGAATTAAATGATGAAATAGATGCATAAATATAAGTGGCATCCTGAGTTGTGCTCACCAATGGAAGACTAGTGGGAAATTGTTGTGACAATGGTGCATGTGAAGACCCTATACTTTGTGATGTTTGTATTCTAGGCTACATTATTGTAGAGATGTCAAAATCAACAATTAATTTAGCTCCATTTTGAGCCAAAAATATAAAGTACCTATTTGGGTCATGATTCAAGAGGGTGTTTATGACCATGATAATTTAGGACCCTGTTGTGCTTGGCCAAGTTCTTTAGAGGTTAACCCTTTTTTTATATTTTTCATAAAAAATGGATCACCGGGATCTGGCACAAGGGTAATATGTAATAAAATGGTTGGCCTTTGAGACGGTGCCCTACATGTATTTGACCCAATGTTCATGGTAGTTGCGGGATAAAAATTGGGTCAAATATTGGGTCCATTTGATTTTTCTTGCTCAGTCATCATGTATATCCCATGAAAGACTCCTAAGAATACGCTAATGAATGTAAGGGTAGACACTGTTTTTTTTGTATTTTAGAAAATTTGGATGACTATGTGACTAAGGAAACAACTATGTAATCTTATATTTTGGGGTTTTTTGTATACTTTTAGGATGATAAAAGTACTAAGAAAATGAATATGCAATTCTATATTTTTGGATTTTTGGCACTTTTAGGAAGATAACCCTACTAAGCAAATGACCATGCAATTCTATTTTTTTTTTTCAGCACTTTTAGGAAGATAACACTACTAAGGAAATGACTATGCAATTCTATATTTTTATATTTTTGGCACTTTTAGGAAGATAATACTACTAAGGAAATGACTATGTAATTATATATTTTTGGATTTTTGTCACTTTTAGAAAGCCATCACTACTAAGGAATGACTATGCAATTCTATATTTTTGGATTTTTTATTTTGAGAAACATAAGGCTATAAACATATGGATGTCAACCAAAGGAACCAAAAGAAGAACCTTAACCTTAAAAATGGTGATGATGGGATGACTTTGACAAATTTTAACCCTTCATTATACTTTTGAGCTAAGGGTTAGACATGTTTGATAGTTGATAACAAAAATTGACAAGGTTTTGGTACTCTAATGAGGATTAAGGATTGATCCAAAAAATTGATCTCTACAATTCCCAAATTGGTTAAGCTCTAATATGTAACTTGGTACTAAGACACCAAAAGGTTGATGGTGCAAGCTAAAGATGATCCTATGAAGTGAAAAATGACAATATATACTAAGGACTGATAACTGAGACTACTATAAAATAACTATGGGTTTTGAAAACTAGAATGAAGATAAATTTTGACTTAAGGAAATATTAAGGGATAGTAACCTAATGGATATAAGATCTGAATGACAACACTAATCTAATTAGTCTTGACAATCAAAATGGTATAAATGATCAATATCTTAATTTCCAATTCAGATACAATTCCAAAAGTTTCTAAGTTTGTTAGAAAAATGTGTGACATCAATGAATTTGTGAATGATTTGATCAAATGTGAGACAAAAACTTACTAATGCGTGATTGATTTGGCAATTCTGAGACAGATTAAAGAAAATGTGTCTCTATTTATCCTAATTTTTTGGTATAGTTTTGATGAAATTTTAATTTTTAACAAATATTTAGAAACCACGGAGAACAAATTGGGTATTGACTCAGATTATATAACCCTACAATCTAGAGTTTTGCAACAAGGTCTTAAATAAGCCCAAATTTTTAATTAAGTATATTAGTATAATACATGAATTTAAGTAGTCAATCATAAGAAAGTACAATCATAACTCAAGGGTGAGATACTACTTGATAGAGCTCCTGCAGCAAAATACTTATCCACAACAGCCAAATAGAGGTCTAGTTCTTGGTAGCATAAGCTTAGCTAACATTGACTCACCTATCCTCTTACCCTAAAGGTCCAAAGACCTTATGAACCAAGGAATTATTGACTTACCACATGAGTTACATGAGGAGTATCTATGAGGTACTATCCACACACCCTAGACTATCAAGTAATTATAAAGGCTAGTCTCTAAATACAAGGGTTCATAGTAAGGGCTCAAAGACCACCAGTTCTTGGGACAATAACATGTTGGGACCTATTGTGTAATTGATTTCCATAACCAAAAATAGGTCCTCACCCTATATATCTTGCATCACCAAATAACACATAGGAAATGGCTGCCAAGGCAAAATTGATTTAGACTCACTTTCACTTTCGTCCCTTTATATAGCCCACTGGAGTTGTGTGCTTGAGGTCAAACCCTGAGGTGATGAAATCCCTAGGTAAGCCTCTTACTTTAAAAATAAAAAGTGGGTATTTCTACATGTTTCTCTTACCCTCCAGATCCACAAAGGCAAGGGGAGAGGATACGTGTGTAGCAGTTTGGGATCACGCTACATAGGTGCAAGTGCAAAATGTGGAGAATATAATTATAAATTCCCTTAAGAAATTAAATATGATTTAGTCTACAAAGCACAAACACTCAAATAATAAAAAGAAAATGTTATTCACCTTAGTCCTGCAACAAATTTGTTAGGTGTTTGCAATTTTAGATCTGCATTCCTCTTTTGCCAAGATGTGGCAAACAATAATTAGTAACACAAAAACCCTATCCTAGGAATTGAAGAACAAGTAGAAGAATAGAATTGGAAATAACAAAAATTAGAAAACTTACCTCTAATTTCTACTTGACAAATGTGTGACAAATTAGCTCATATGCATGATTTTTCTCTACAAATGTGAGATTGTACTCAACAATTGCATGATTTTTCTCAGCAAATGTGTGAAAGAATATAGCAAACGTGTGAGTCTAGACTAAAAATGTGTTATAGATTAAAAAGTATGTGTAAATGATTAGGCAAATGAAACACTTCAATCTTGTCCCCTGCAAAAATATGAGAACTCACAAAACCAAAATAGATTAAAGTGTGTATTTGTTGCAAATATGAGTCTGTGTTGTCATTAATATCAAACTTGTTGTCATGAGAGATTGTTGATGTTTTGAATGGTGTCACACTTGTGTGTATTGATGACAAAGATGAAGAGGAAGTTGTAGATGTTTAGTTGTGTTTTTAGTGGAGGTGTGGTCATTGTTGTCAATCTAATTATTACTTGGTATCTATGGTTCAAAAATGAGTTTTAGATATTTTTATGATGTCTAGTGGTGATATTGAGTGAGTATGTGGTGTTTCCAGAAGCTGATAGTAGTGAAAGCTAAAATATGTAAGAAAGAGTATTTAAAGTCCTTATTAGACAATGCTTTGCATTTCTCCACTTTTACAAATAATAGCTTGCAGTTCTATATTTATTCTCTTTTGAAGATGTTGCACTATTATGTTTTCAAGTCCTTAGTAGTTTAGATGTTGAAGTTGGTTTTTGCAATCTGTTGATAGTGAGGTTGTTTGTCAGAACTAGTCCAAAGAATGCTCTGCGGTGTTAGTTCAAGTTTGCGGCTTAGAGGACATGTTCATATTCCTCATGTAGTGTTTTATTTTAGAATTTAAGTGTCGGCTTGCTTCACATGAGGAGTTATGCTATTTTATTTTTTGGCATTGTCTATTGTGTTAGTCTCTAGCTGACTTAGTTGGTTCATCTTATTTGGATCATAATATTTTTGGTCTGGATATGCATTGGAGGCTGAGTTAAAGTCTTCTTATAGGTCTTATCATGGTGTGTGAAGATCCACATTAACTTACTTGCATTGGATAATGCTTTTGGGTCGACTGGTTAATGTACTTTATTATTTATCTACACATTATATTTGATACTAAACTTAGAGGATGTGTTGGTGTGTGTGATTCATTGGAATAGAGTTAGGAATATATGTTGTGATATATTTGGGTCCACTTTATCTCTTGGAATGGATCACATTTAGCACAGTTTTTTCATGGTGGCCAACTTTGTGTAATCTATGTTTATTTTGTTTGTGGCTGACATAGTTGATTGATTCAGTGAATAAGTTGATATAAATAGATGTGTGGATGTGTGAATTATGGTGTGGATTGATTAAGGATGATTTAGAAGTATATGTATGGAAGTATAAGTGCAAATATCAATTTGTGATTTATTTATGATCAAGAGATCCTACTCAATTCAATTCATCTATTATTTCTGCTTTCCAAAAGACAGTGAGTCCTTTTGGTAGCTTGTGAAGATCTAGATCTTGTCATGGAGCAATGAACTTCAACTTGCAAGTCCATTATATCTTTCCCTAAGGTTATGCACCTTAGCATGCAAGTCCAAATCAAGAGTTTTGAGCTTCCTTAGCCTTGAGCCTAAAATATTATATTCAATTATTTATATTATGAGTGTGATTCTCACCATGGTTTTTCCCATAATGGGTTTTCCATGTAGAATTTTTGTTTTTCACGTGTTTCATGTTTGTTTTTTCATCTTCCATTGATGTTTAGTTGGTTAATGATAATTTGTAAGTGTTTGTGATTAAATAATTTAAAGGATTTGGTCAACATTGATTCAATTCTCCTCTCAATCTTGTGGTGTTTTTAATAATTGGTATAAGAGATAGGTTCCTCTAAGATAAGATTAACCACTTGAGGAATGTTTGGGATGGCACAAGAGAATTGTTACAAAGTACTAAATTTTATGGCACAAATTATTCATTTTGGAAGGTGCAAATAGAATATCATCTGAATTCTCTACCAATTAGAATATGGGATATTATTAAGATTTGTTATATTGCTACAACTGGTATTCCTTATACTCCATATGGGATGAAGGATCATGAGAATAATGCCAAGGAAAGCAATGAAATTGTCAATATTTTAAGTGACTTAAAGTTTTTGAAGGTCATGGGCTACAAATCTGCAAAGGAAATTCGGGATAAGTTGACCAACATTTATAAAGGAGATCAAAAGACCAAGCAAGTCAAGATGTAGAAAGTAAAGTATAAAATTGAGACACTGAGGATATTTTAAGATGATAAAATTGAAGGTTACCTTCACTGAGTGAATGAGATAGTAAGTGCAATTAGAGGCATTGGTGGAATATTGAAAGAAAATGAAGTGAGAAAAGTAATGAGGACACTACCTAGATCTTAGAAACCTAAGTTGTATTATATTTAAGAAAGCCATAACATAAATATGTATACCTTAAATTAGATGTATGTATCACTCTTTGCCTTTGATATATTAGAGTTTGAGGAGCTGAACAATGTCAAGAAGAAAATTACATTCAAAGCCAGCAAGAAGATTGAAGATATACCTGAAACAAGAAATGATCCAAATGATGTCAAAGAAGTTTTTTTTAGAAGACTAAAAAAAGATTTAGAAAATACAAAGGTAAGTTTCCCTTCAAATATTTTAGTTGTAGAAGAATCGGTCATTATGGTGCTAGATGTACTTTGTGTATTGGTGAGGAAAAATTAAGGTTTTACTAATTAAGATAATAAAACCACTAATCTTACATACAATACCAAAACATTGAAAGAGGGGTGAATCCAATAGTTCTAGCCACAATACAAATAAGCAAAGGGCTAAAATTTTAATTAGATTCATTGGTTTTGTTTTCCACCCTATTTTAGTTGAAAAATGGATGGGAATTATGAAATTAGGGAAAGACAAGGGATAACTGGAGAGGAACCATAAAAATAAACTACTACAAATGTCTAACAAAGCTACAAATAGGGATCTGGGTAGAAGAAGAGAATTAGAACCTATTTTTAAAACTTCATTCTAATTTTTCAAGACCTAGTAGCAGAGATTCACCTTGGTCCTTCGATTTTCGCTCCATCAAAACCTAAACATATCTATCATTGTCAACTCTATCAAAATCTATGATTATAGCTCCTAATTAAATTCCCTACACATAAAAAGAGAGAAGAAAGGGTTGTGGATAGGGGTTCGCCTTGGGTCAAACCCTAGTTTAGGAATTAACCTTAAAATTGAAATGATAAATATAATGGGCATTGCAGTAAGATACTTTCCTTTTCAGGGAAATGCTAGATCTAAAATTAAATGCTTGCAATTGGAATGTTTAACTTGATAAAAAATTCTTTTATCCTCATGCAAGAGTCTTAGGATGTCTTGTAGAATGTATTCATAGAAGGTTGATCATAGACGCCATCTCAAATGCTTGAACTTGACTTAACTTCTTCTCCAAGGCTTGATGAATATCTGATTATTTTCTCACTTGAATTGAATTTCACTAAAGTGTAATTAGGATCATGATTTCACTTAGGAGTTTTTTAGACTTCAAATGAGATGGGTAGACCTCCTTTTATACCTAACTGCTCAAAAAATATTTGAATTTTTTGAGTTTGGTGAATTGGGGTTTAATTTACCACTCACCTGATATGACTATTGTGAGGACTAAATTTGGGTTCTAATTAAGAGGACTGGGGCACTGGGTGACTAGGATGCCTAACCTTGGTTCTAAGAATCAAGAGGGTAGAGATATGAGAGAATGTGAAAATATGGGTTTGTGAGGTGGAATGAGAAGAATCAAAATAATCATTAGGCATCAAAAGTTGGAACACCAAGGTGAGGATGAAATTATATGCGAATATAATTTACGATGCTACATTTAGCCCCCAGTTTAGCGGAAATATGAGACTAAACCCATACTCATGGTAAAGTAAAAAGTTGAATTAAGAAAAATTTCACCAAGATATCAAAGAGATAGGCCACACCAAGCCCCAAGGACTTTAGGATCTTACTACTATAATATAGAGATAAAAGGGACAACACATGAAAGAGAAAGAGAGAGCATGACCGTATTGGCCTAGTAAGATTTGGTTACTATGAGTCATGAAAAAGAAAGATACCAAATTACAAATCAAAAGACTCAGTTTGCAAAGTAACTTGAATATCAAAAACATGCCATAGTGTGTGCATAAAGTGTAACATTAAACAAAGTATATGTCCCCATGTTAAAGTGATTGCATACACCTTATCAAGAGCAATTTATTTAAGGTAGAATCCATCCAAAAGAAAATAACGTTACAACAATTAGATGCCCCCAAGAAAGAAAAAATCAAAGGATAATGGTCACAAAGAACATAAGGAATCCACTAACTCTGGGGTCAGTATTCTCTTGTGATAAATAATATATATCCTGAATATTTGTCTTGAATTGACCTCATCCCCCAAAGGTAGTCAAACTACAAACACAATGGAAGAAGAGCACAAGAGAATAAACAAATGTATTTTTGAGTCAACATGGAATAGACCAAAAAGAAGAACTCAATGCTTTGTTGGCAAGAGACACTGCAGGTATGTTGATATGTTGTCATTAATTGCAACTCATTATAGAGTTTTCATCTGTAAATCATGTTTTCTTCATTCCGGAAGATTGAGTGAAGATTGCTTGAATCCAATAAGGTTTGGTAAGGAAACAAGACATCTGACATGATGATCAATGTTTTCGTTGGCGGATTATTTTGGTTATATATTTTTCTATGAGGATTTAAGAGAAGGATTTTGGACATGTAATATGTCTTATTCCAAGATTGTGGCCTCCGATAATGAGTTGCATGTTTGTTGGGACATGCGGTAATCATGTTTTTGGTATGGATTGTGTATATCAGTTGTAACGTGTGGTAATTCAGTTTGTGGATCTTGCAGATCATTTTTTGGTGATTTATTATGTGTTTTAGGTTGATGAGATGACCTGTGGGAAGCATGTGGACATTTTTTTTTAGTCCGCTTAGTTATTTTTGGATCAGATTGAGCCGACTTGTGTACATGTTTCATATTTTGTGACGTGTTCTTGAAGCCGACATGGTTGTGACTTAATTGGTGGTGCAAATATATAAGAAGGGTTTACTTGATCATTTTGATATATGTTATTGATGTGAGTGATGGGCATGAGTGATTGTGCATAGTTTCATGTGCACAAGTATTAGATTTGTGCTCCAAATTATAGTAGAATATCAGATCAGAGCAGAGTTGCAAAGCAGTGCAAGGATATGTTATCTATGCTTAACTGAAACTATATCCAGGCATTTGTTGATGCTACTTAATAGTTCAAACTTCATTGCAATCTCTTACAAACATTTGTAAGGCAATGAGCCTTCTCGATTTGTAGCCCTTGTAATCTAAACACTGAGCTCTAGGCAGTGCTTGAATGCATGCGCATTCCCCTTATGTAATATTTCTATACTTTTAGCAAAGTATATTAATATTGTAGGTTAGAATCCCACAATGGTTTTTCTCTTAATCAGGTTTCCACGTAAAAATCCTAGTGTTATGGTGTTGGTGATTGTTTTCTTTATATCTTGCATCTATCTTTCATTCAGTTGCTTCAAGTGGATTAAGAATCAGTTAATGAATGTTTAGTGCTATTGAACACTGATTCACCCCCCCTCTCAGTGTTTATTGATTCCAACAATTGGTATCAGAGCTAAGTTCCTTGGAAGATCCCCAACATCTTGAGGTGGATCTTGTAAGTGAATCAGTGGATTCTGGTAGTCTTAGAGAATAGAAATTTGTTGTACTTGATGATCTAGATTGGTCCAAAGCTAAGGTCAAGCAATTGAAGGAAATCTGAAAGATGTTGAGAACTTTATTAAATCACTGAAAGATCAGTTGAACAAGTCAAGAGACAAGATAAAGGATCTTGTTGATCAACTTCATGAGAAAGAAAGTCAAAGCATTGATGAAGAAGTTCTAAGGAAGAAGACTGAAGAATGTGAAAAACTTGCTAGAGCTAATGCAATTCAGAAAAAAATAAAATGGAAGCTATAGTAATGAAATTGACCAAGGAAATTGAAGAAAGGAAGAAAAATGAAGAGAAGCTTGCTCAGTCCTTGAAAGACAAATCTGAAGAATGTTATGGACTAGTGAATGATAATAATCAACTGAAGAAATAATTGTATGAAACCAAGGAAGATCTTGGAAAGAAGATCTATTTTCTTAAATACAATCTTGAAGTATGAGTATAAGGAAAAGTTCTAGATCAACTTAGCCAAACTAGATGAGATACTTGCAAGTTAGAAGAATCCTAATGATACACAAGGTCTTGGATATGAGAGAGGCAAAAAATCCAAATTAGCACAACAGAAGAACAACTCAAGATATCCTCTGGTAAGACAACCTAATGCTCACAAATTCAATGGTAACTATTTTGTTTGCAATAAATTTGGCCATATGGTTAGTTAATGCAGAAATAGGATGATCAATAATGCTTCATCTTTTACCAGAAAATGTTTCAAATGCAATAAGTATGGTCATAAGGCAAATGTATGTAGAACTATGATGAATAATATTCCAAATAGAAGAAATGTCAGATGCTATGCATGTGGTATGTTTGGACATGTTGCTAATCAGTGCAGATCAAGGGGAAATCAGATAAATTTCAGATCTATTCAAGGAAATGTTGTCTGTTATGCTTACAACAAAACTAGTCACATTGCTAAGTACTACAGAAGAAGAAATGTGAATGAAAGAGGTCTGAAAGATAAGAATAAGAATGAGAAGCCCAATGAGAAGGGAAAAGTAAAAGTTGTGAAAATTAGAGATCAAATTAAGAACACATGGGTTAAGAAGACTGATTCAGAGGCAGGAAGTGGGTTCGCACCTGATTCTGGTGTTGGAATCTCATCCGATAACTAGGCTAAGGCATCCAGGCCTAGGGGGAGATTTTCATGAAAAACTTAGAAACCCCTTGTTAAAGATTTGTATCTGCAATTAACACTCATGTGATGAATTTTAGTGAATGGATAATGGATTAGGGTTGTCATTGATGGAAACTCTCCTTGGAAATCCTATTCGGTAGTCATGGTTCTGGGTTCTTGGAAACCACAGTGTGGTGGTGAGCAGAGTAAGAAGACAAAATCATAACCTTCTCATTCGGTAGACTAGAGTCATTCAACCCTTGAGACAACAGACAGTCAAAATCCTTTGGTTGTTCACCCGGACATGGTGGAAATGAAAGGTGGAGAGACCCAAGAGACTCCTAAGGCTGATACTGCACCAAGTGGCGACATCGATGCACAAGTAAAGGATAAAGAAGTTCTTACTGAGCCAGAAAAGGATGCAGGAAAAGAGGAGGCAAAAAAGGACAAGGTTCAGGATAAGGCAGAAGAGGTCGATAAGGGAGAGCAGATAACTGACAATGTCCCGGTAATCACGATAATTGACACTTTTAAGGACAAAGGGAAAATAATTCTTTCATAGATCTCCATTAATCTTGATAAACTACTTGATATTGGAAAGATGTCTCTAGCAAAAAGGCTAATGGTAGCTGCAACAGTCCAAGCTCAAGCTAGTCAAGACTTGGTGAAATCTGAGACTAAAGACAAGAAGTTGATTGAGATGTCTATAGGCGTTTTGAAAAAGTTGGTACCAGAATTGAAACTAGATCCAAACTCTAACCCTTCTAGAAAGCTCTTACAGTTAATCAATAACATCAACACTAACTTTGAATCATTGGAAAAAGCAACCATAAAGAAAGTATTGGATAGATTCAAGGAGATGCGTTTGCAGAAATTCTAAAAAATGATTGAAGATGACAAAGTTAGATTCAACAAAGGACTGCAGACTATCTCTGAGGCATTGAGTGAAGGAGGGAGGATATACAAGTCATGCCTTATAGTGCCCAAATTCACCTCAAATATAGATAAGCAGGTCAGTGTATGCCAGGGAAAACTAGACATTATATCTCAGTCATTTTATTCTAATGTCCCTCTTGCTAGCAGCATAGAAGGTCAGGAGATGGCTCTAACTAATCAAATATCGAGCCTAAACTCAAAAAAGGACAGGATATTGAGGTGGGTTGGTGAACTTTGGAACCTTATCGCTCCCCAGATGGATACCATGTTGAGCAACAAAGTTGATTGCTTGAAGACAATGGCTCAACTTGTTCTGTTTGAATTGAAAGATGTAGAGATATATGCTTATCTTTGTAGTACCTTCATCATAGTTTTGGACAACTTTAAGAATAGGTGGGATACCCACTTAGGATTTTTTAAGACAACTTTTGCAAATATCTTCAATTATGTATAGAATATCCGGTATATAACCTTGTATATAAGTTTTTGAGTAGCACCCCATCTTTGGCATTGTTGTCAAAGGGGGAGAGTCGAGTGAAAAATGTACAAAATGATATAAGTTTTTGAGTTTTTGGTATAAAGGGGAGCCCTTTGAAATTTTGATTTTGATCCGGTACATAGGTTTCAACACTTAGTCATTTTTCACAAGTGTTGCCATCAATGCCAAAGGGGGAGATTGTTGGCAATTGACACTCATCCAGTGGATTTTAGTGCATGGATAATGGATTAGGGTTGTCATTGATGGCAACTCTCCTTGGAAATCATATCTAGTAGTCATGTTTCTTGGTAAACAACGGAGAAAGTGGTTTGATAATTTGTCACCGGTATCTCAAGTTAGCAGAGCACTTTTGTTCTGGAATCTTTGCAATGATTGCGGTGGTGAGATTCATGCATGGGATGATAGGGCCAACATGTAGAAATCATTTAGACATTATTTGGTTGATCCACATATGTTTTGGTGATCCGGTCTAAGCTAACACCCGATTATACGCTACATTGCATATTGTGCATGATCGACTTGATGAATGTTTTATTTTGTAATTGCGGATATATATAACTGATGTAGAAGATCTTTTTGGGTGATGATATGAGTGAGTTGTGATGGAGAAACCTTTTTGATGCAATTTCATGTGCGCATTCTTGATCTGGTAGCTGACTAAGAAGGAAAACATAGCAGAGTTGCAGAGGTGTGACAGTCACACTTTTTGCACTTAATCGGAACTCATCCAAACATTATTTGATGTTATTTTGGATTTCAATCATTGTAGTTATCACTTTAATTGACCTGTAAGTCAGTGAGACTTCCATATTGTAACTGAACCTTTGGTTCTAGGCAATGTGCCTAAATGCAAGTACATTCCCCTTATGTAATATTTATGTACTCTTGATCATATTATATGAATATTGTGGGTTCCAATCCCACCATGGTTTTTCCCCTTCTAGGTTTCCACATAAAAATCTGGTGTTATGATTTTGTGGTTGATTATCTTGTGTTTCTGCATTTTACTTTCTTACATCTGCTTCTGGGGGTCTGGGAATAAGTTTGAAAAATTATTTACCGATAGAACACTAATTCACCCCCCTCTTAGTGTTCCTTGATTCCAACAATTTTTACCTGGTTTTGATAGGTTGTAGATGCTTGTTTCATTATTTTCACGAAGAGTTTGATGGTCCGCAGAAGATTTCTTGAAAAAAAATTGGTATGTAGGGTAATTGGAAGAGTTAGGTTAAGAGCATTTATTATACCTAAAAGTTAGATATGTGGTGGATAAAAGGAAAATAAACCTTTTATTTCTTAATTTGCATTCAAAGCGAAAAGAGCAGTAGAGAGAAAAGAGTAGAATTTCTAGAGATTAAGAGCGAATAGAAGATTCATCATCTGATCTTCCATCCGGTTGAGAGGTATTTATTGGCTATCCCTTTTTCAGTTTGAAGCTTGAAACTTTTATATGGCACATCCTCTAGTATTGCAACCCCATTGGTATTTGATGTCACTGAAAGAGATAGACCCATTTTTAAGAAGCATCCTTATAAGTCTATGGGAGATGATCTGAGTGATGCTTTTTCATCTATTTAGTATGGAGTATTGTATGTGGAAGATATTAGGGCTTACATCCATTGTAACATTGAAGAGCTCAAAAGTGCCCAGATGTTGAATTTATACATGAAGCATATGACTGACGGAATGGGTAGCTTGAAGCCTGAATTCAAGTCAATTAAGGAGAAGGGTTTCACACAGTTTGTTCATTTTCCGGTATTTGATGAGCCAAAGTGGGTTCGATATATTTTGAGCAGTGTACACGATGAATTCATGTGCCTTGACAAACCTTACAAGATTACTCAGAGTGCAATCAAGGCGGTAACCTGTTTAAGCTCAGTTGATGAGGTGCCTACTCTAAGAAATGTCAAGAATCAAATAGTTACTGAAGCAACCGGTTCTCAATTTGATAGTAGATCAATGACTATTCATGATATTGTTGAATATGATGTCTAATTTATATCTATGGTGATGGGTTACAAATTATATGTCCAACCGAGATAATTCAGTATCTGGTACAACTATTTATGTGGCTTATCAGATATTGAAAGAAGAAAAAATGTACGATTTGTGTGAAGTGCTTCAGAGAGAGATATTGAGAAATTTAAAGAAAACCAAGCAAGATAAGAAGCATGTATTCAAATTTGGAACATTCATTATATCTTTATATTTCTATTTTATGAATGATATTTTGGGAGTTAGAAAGGTGCAGTGGGCCTATGGCAGGTCGGTAGCAGTGAAAATCAAAGAAACACTTTATGGTCTTGGAGATGCTACAGTCATGAATGATATTCTTTGGGGATACTTCAAAACACTTGAAAATATGATGCAGAGCCATGAGAGAATCCCTAAGGAGATTGTGGAGAAATATGGAGACTCAATATGCTTCATGGTTGATACTGACCAATGTCTTATGGAATTTGTAGAACCTAGAACCTCATGGATCATGCCCATGGGATATGAGGTTGAAGAACAAATTCTTGATGCCTATTCTCAACATTTTTTAAGAAAACTAGTGGGCACATTTGAGGAAAGATTTGGGACTTACAAAGAGAAGAGCTTGGAGTTACACTCCAAGTTCAAGAAGCCTGAGATGCAAAGAAAAGTCAGGAAAGAAGTTGATAGATAGCTTAAAATATGGGAATTACCAAGGAGGCAGTCTGGGGAGCTAGGGAGAAGAATATTTTGAAAGAAGAAGATATGGTTAAGCCAAAGAAGGCTAAACCAGAAACTCCTGTTCCTAAACCAAAGCAGCCAAATGGTTTGCACCCTCATTTAGTGGTCAGAAACCTATTAGTTCACCTAAGTCTCAAGTCAAACCATTTGGTGAAGATGAGAGGAAGTTAGGATAGGCCAAAATACTCATCCTTGATGATGAAGAAGAAATTGAATCAGATGATCATGTTAAGGAAATAAAGAAAAGTGATAAAACCACCAGAATTGTCAAAGTCAAATCATCTGGTGAGAAGCAGCCCAGCAAAAAGACTCAGTCAGATGACTCTGTTATGACTGTTAAAAAGGTTAAGGAAACCATCATCAAGGAAGGTAACCTCAAACTTATTTCTAAGTATTATGAGTTATTGGATGATAACGAAAAGAGAACCTTAAAAGAGGCAACCATTGAATATCTGAATAAATATAATAGAGCTTTTAATTGAGATAATGTCAAAGATTCCTCGAATTTTATATGACACTTTAGACATGAGGAAAGAATCAACTAGGATAGAAGAGAAAAGGATAAGGGAATATGTGTTGGTCAAAATTTGTCCTGTAATAGCCAAGGAGAAGTTGATAGAATTCTTGATGAAAACAAAGAAAGATTCAGAAGCAAGAAAAGAGTAAATAAAATTATGATTGGTAAAAGTGACGAGGTCAGAAAAGAAACTGAACAAATTTTGAGGGAAATTCTATTGGAGAATCAATATGAGGTGATACCTGAGAGATCTCAAGAATATATTGAGAAATCGGTCCTGGAAGAAGTTAAAGTTGAAAGAGATAAGGATAATATTGATGCAGATAAGTCTGATGATCCTCTGGTTGATGACAAGAATGCAAACTTAGAGAAGAATGTAGTTCAAGAGAAGTCAGAAGTTAAGGTTACAACTGAGGCAAGAGACACTGAGGATCCGATAAAGGGGAAGTAGATCTATGTAGAGGATCTGGAATTGACTCAAGGCCCCATCAAACTTGCTTCTTTATCCCCTATTCAAGTGCTTAAATTGGCCACATTTTCTCAAGCCAAAACCCATGAAGATTTGGAAAAATTATGTTCAAAGAATTTTGAGTTGATCACTTTGGCATTTGGTGTATTGGAGAAACGCATGCCTTCATTTCAGAAGGACTTATCAGACACTCCATCCAGTAATCTGAAAAACCTAATCAATTTTGTGGACAATCACTTTCAATCATTTGAAAAATCTGCTGAAGAGAAGGTCCCTAATGAATTCTATGCTAGAAGGTTTCAAACACTGAAGAATATGGTTGCAAATGATAGAGTCACTTTAGATGTTGGTATAAAAGGCATTCGGGATGCATTGTCAGGGGGACGAAATATCTGTAAGAAATGTCTAATGCTATCTAAGTTTACTCAGGATATTGAAAGTAAGATTAAAGCGCATGAGGATCAACTTGTCAAATTATCTATCATTTGATCCATTATTAGTCTCCCTGAGCGGTCATGAAAAACAAGTAAAATCTTTTCTTGAGAAAATTAGGTGTCTAAATTAGGAAAAGGATAAAATAAATGGTCAAGTTAGTGAACTTAGGAGCCTTATCACTCCTAAAATGGATATTATGCTTAGTGGTTTGGAAGATGCTGAAGCTGCCATAAAATCCTCAGAGCCATCTGATCTAAGGTTAGTAGAGGCACTTGTATACTTTCTTAGTGGGCTCATAACTATGATGGAGAGTCTTAAGAAGAGTTGGGATAGCCATCTAGACTCTCTGAGAAATTCTTATGCATATATTTTTCAGTTTTAGTGAGTATAATTGTGTACATATATATGTAGCATTTTTGGTTTGGATTTATGGTTTTTGGAACTCTACCTTTGCCATTGATGTCAAAGGAGGGGGAGAGTAGATAAGTTAAAAATGTTGATCTTAGGGGGAGTTATTGATTTTTGGAGTCCAATAGTCATATTATTGGTGGTAGTGTATACATTTTGGTTTTTGGTCCGACGCTTAGTCATTTTTCACTAAGTGTTACCATCAATGCCAAAGGGGGAGATTGTTGACAAGAGACACTGCAGGTATGTTGAGATGTTGTCATTGATGGAAACTCATATCATAATTTGCATCCACAATTCATTTTTTCATCATTTCGGAAGATTGAGTGAAGATTGCTCGAGTCCAGTAAGGTTCGGTAAGGAAACGGGACATCCGGCCGAATGATCAATGTTTTCATTGACAAATTATTTTGGCTATGTATTTTTCTATGCAGATTTTAGAGAAGGTTTGTGGATATGTAATATATCTTATTCCAGGATTGTGGCCTCTAGTAATGAGTTTCATATTAGTTGGGAGATCTGGTAATCATATTTTTGGTATGGATTGTGTACATCAGTCGTAACATGTGGTAATTCAGCTTGTGGATCTTGTGGATTGATTTTTAGTGATTGATTATGTGTTCAAGGTTGATGAGTCAACATGTGGGAAGTGTGTGGATATTTTTTTTTCATTTTCTTAGTTGTTTTTGGATCAAATTGAACTGACTTGTGTACACATTTCATCTTTTGTGACGTGTTCTTGAAGCCAATATGGTTGTAACTTAATTGGTGATGCAGATATATAAGAAGGGTTTACTTGATCATTTTTATGTGTGTTATTGATGTGAGTGATGGGTATGAGCTATTATATGCAATTTCGCATGCACAAGTATTAGATTTGTGCTCCAGATTATAGTAGAATATCATATTAGAGAAGAATTGCGGAGAAGTGCAAGGATATGCTATATGTGCTTAACCAGAACTATATCTAGGCATTTGTTGATGCTACTTCATAGTTCAAACTTCATTGCAATCTCTTAAAAACATTTCTAAGGAAGTGAGTCTTCCGGGGTTGTAGCCCTTGTAATCTGAGCAGTGACCTCTAGGTAGTGTGCCTGAATGCATGTGCATTCCCCTTATGTAATATTTCTATACTTTTAGCAGAGTATATTAATATTGTGGGTTAGAATCCCATTGTGGTTTTTCTCTTAACTGAGTTTTCATGTAAAAATCCTGGTGTTATGGTGTCGGTGATTGTTTTTTAAATGTCTTGCATCTATCTTTCATTCAGTTGCTTCAAGTGGATTAAGAATCAGTTAATGAATGTTTAGTTTTGTTGAACATCGATTCACCCCACCTCTCAGTGTTCATTGATTCCAATGCCTTGTATCGTCCTCAAGTAGATAACACAAGACACATTTATGAATAATAGCACATGTATGACATAACATAGATGTGACATATAGAAGAACTGAGATACAAAAAGAGGAATGTCACAATAGATTTAGCCCCTTTATTACATTGTACCAATAGAGTAATAAGGGTCATACAAAGAGAACCTAACATAACACAAAAACATGTCAAGCAACACATCACGGTGGAATCACATTATGAAAAATCAAACACACAAAAGAGAACCTATGGCATGAATGAAGCTAGTCAAGCAAATCATCTGCCTCTCAATCTTGCTTAACATCCTCTAGGGATGGTGGAGAAGATGCAAGAGGAGCCACTTAGAGCACATCAGATGGAGCTACTAAAAGTTCCAAACAAGGACCGTGCTCTAAGGATGAATCACTTTGTTTGTCGCTAGGAGCTAGGATTAATGCTTTTGAAAAATGTGAAGATAACTCATGATAAATTACAACAAGCTCATAAGTATCATCAGAATCATTAAAATCAACATTATTAGCATGAACAACATTATCATCATCCATATAATTATCTATATTAATAAAAATAATATCTTTAACATGAAAATAAGTTGAACCATCATCTTTCTTAAGCATTTTTAATTTAGGTGATTTGATTTAAACTTACTTGTATGGTTAGGTGAAGGTTGTGTTGGTGCTTTTTCTTGCCACTCGATTTCATGAACATTCATATTGAAGAAAATGGACTAGTTTTGGAATTTAATCTTAGATTTATAAAAGTATTAAAGAGACTTCCAGAAGAAATTATACCTTATGATGCAATGGCTTTGTGTATTTCATTGGGTGCCTTTGATGAGAGGATGAATTATAGGTTGAGAAGTGAGAATACAGAAAGTCTGCATGTGGCATTTGAAATTGAAATGAATATTGAGAAGGTTTCAAAATATGGAATGTCAATAAGACTCAAGCCAAAAAGAAAAGCCTCTTATGCAAGCAAACAATGCAATCTAGAGGTTAGTATTGGTATCTCAAATACTTACCAATTCGCTGCCCCATTTTATGATTCATTCCATAATGTTGGCTATGTATCTCTTGAAGCCAAATTTGAGCCAAAATGTAATCCAATGTACATGGATGAAGTGAATATGCCTCAAACAATAGTCTTACCTTATACACCTATTCAATATTATGTATATGAGCAGCCATCTAATATGTACAAATCTAAAAGTGGCAATGCATATGAGTATGAGCATGTTGTCTTTAATCAAGCATCATTCATTAGTTCAGATTAAATTGAGCTCAAGGTTTTTATTAGCAAGGTGCAAATAATGTTGACCCTATGTTATATGTACAAGCCTTGGTTAACAATGAGACGAGAATATTTTTCAAATTATGGTGATAATGCATCCTTATAAGTTCAAGGGCATCCTTGTCATGAGGATGATTTAAGAAAAAATTTCAAGGATGTGGGTGTAATACCCTAAAATTGGTCATTTAAACGATGGGCCCCTAATCTCGACAACATCACCAAGGTCCTAACCAAAGGCAATTAAATCAATCTTGAGCACATTATTAATTCTTTAATCATCAAATATCACATGGCAAATCAACTACTCAATATTAATTAAATATTTATTTAATTAATTGAATCATTTCCAAGAATGTCATTTTGATCAATTATCCCATTTTAATTTATTAAATATCCTTGCATATGTAATTAATTAATAAATTTGTCATTCAATCATGCAAAAAGGATTAATTTATTACAAAAGATGAATTAATTTATTACAAAGAGTTGAATTGAAAATAAAACAAAAAGAATTGAACTGAGAGAGAAATCAAACTTGAGATATTATTTCTTTTTCTAAATTTAGAACTTGAAATCAGAAAAGCAATTTAATTGAATTATTGAATTATTCTCTAAAATTGGAACTCAAAGCTTTTTAGAAAAAGAAGTTCAGTTGCATTGAAAAGACCTTATTCTTGAATAAATTAAAGAATTATCTATTTTTATCATATATGCAATGGAATTAATTTATTATTTATTTCCAATGCAACTTGAACTTCTAATTTGAATGCATTTCAATTAAACTATAATTGGAATCTATCTCAAGGTTAATTGAACATGATTTCTCAATTATTTCAATTAATCCTAAATTGAACTTTTTCTCTTGTGATTCTCTATAAATTCAGTCTTCAGCTCTCATTCCAATTCACCCCAGAGATTTTTGAGAATACGCTTGGAGATTATTGTCACGCTAATTTCGCTCTGGAGTCATTGAAGATTATTGTGCTTTTTAGATTATTTGCATCCATTTTACATCCATTATTGCTTGCATCCATTGTTACTTGAATTGATTATTGCTTGAATTATTCATCCATCTTGCATCCATATAGCTTAATATCATATAGATTAAATCCTTCATCTTGGTGTAGTCTAGTCACTGGTATTGCTTATAAAAATCTGAGAGCAATCTTATACTCGCATCTTTTAGAAGGCAATTAGTCGCTTTGCTATGGTTTATTACTTATTGATTATTGATTACTAACCATGCATATAATGACTTAATTGAAGTGTTGTGCTTGTAGCTCCAAGTTCACTTTTTCACACACACATCTCTGGCGTCCACCGTGGGGCTCGAAGGCTACATTTTTTCGGCCTCCAAGACTAACCACTTTTTTTTGTTATTTTCTAGATTTCAGATTTTTTGATTTTTTTCATCCATACATCTCGTACGACAATTTTTACAAGCTGAAACGACAAACTGTAGGTGTCGCATGAATTGCAAATATTCTATCGTATAAGCAGAAATCCTCTGTCGTATGAGCAGACATCATCAGCAATCTTCTTTCGTACGATACTGAATCCTATCTCGTACAAGTCAAGTGTCTGTCATACAATTCTGTATTTTCTGGTAAAAGAGGCAAATTTCATAATTTTTTCATTTCTGATTGATTATTTTGATGACTGACCCTGACTGTTTATCTGTCTATCTCAATTTTTTTCATAGCCTAACTAGTTTTTGCAGAACGCTTGTCGCACAAAGACAATATGACTATTGATTTGTTGTCTTTGCAGGTTGCCTGAGGAGAATCAACTAAACATTGTGTATTCTTTAAATTCATTTTTAGGAACCTAACTTGCTATCTGGCTAAAGAACAAATTTGTCTTTCATGCTTTTAGAAGATTATGAGAGGTAGGAGAGTATGCTCTTGTCTTTTTCTAGACAATCAGAAATCCAGACCCTTGAAGCTTTTTCTTTGTTTGAGATTTGTACATCTTTAGCAGGCCTGCCCTCCCGAGGGGTTGAAAAACTCTTAAAGTCATTACGGTCGGTGTGAGGGGAACGACCTAAGTGGGAATGGCTAGACGCCAAGTACTCCAACCCACTATAAAATAAACGTGATTTGATGAAAATCAAGTCAACGGCAGTGCTCGGGAATAGCTCTCCTCCATACCTTCGGGTATATTAAACCTTGGTTTTGAAGGCTGGGAGACCTCTTAATTGAGTTTATACCTCGATGCACCAAATGGATCCCTGACTAAATCCAATTTAAAATTAGAAGCTACCCGGTTCATCTTCGAAAGGGGGATAATCTTTGTGCAAGAGAGATAGTAACTCTCCCAAGATACTTGTCATTTCGTGCCCCCATTAGCATTTTGAGTTGGATAATATGGCATTAAGAATCCATTGCGTGAGACTCAGCGGTCGTATTCTGATTAGCTATTGGGTGTGTACCTGAGTCTACAAGCAAAGGTTTTCTTTCCTCACCAAATTCCTTAGGGTTTGCATGCTGTGATTGGAGTCACTATACATACTACTTGATTCTCTGTGTTTTCATCCCTGAAACAAAAACTGAAATACCAAAAATTGGTGAAGACCAGAAACAACTCAGTGAGTCGAAACTCTGTCTGTGTCAGAAACTAGTCCATCCTGAGTTGAAACTCTATCTGTGTCAGAAACTAGTCCATCCTGAGTCGAAACTCTGTCCGTGTCAGAAACTAGTCCATCCAAGTCAAAACTTTGTCCATGTCAGAAACTAGTCCATCCTAAGTCGAAACTCTGTCTGTGTCAGAAACTCATTTATCCTGGTCAAAAATCAATCCATCTCAGAATTAGTCATACTCAATGATCATACTCAGCAATCGGAAAAACTCAAAATTTCTAGGCTCTGTCCTGTGAATAGTCGTACGAGTCTGATAATCCATCGTGCTGCACCAGGTCCTGTGTCGTACAAGTCTACTGATTTGTCATCCTATACCAGATTATCTGTCATACGAGTCTGAGTCATTTATCATCCTGCACTGTATCCTGTCTCGTACGAGACAGAATTGCCTTCAGTCTTTTGTCGTCCTGCACATGCCCATTTGTCGTATGGTACGAGGCAGCAACTCATATGAAACAGAACTATTATCATCCTATAGCTGTCAAATTATCGTTCGGTCCAGAAAATCCTATCGTACGAGTCTCTAGTTTTGTCAGAATAGAATAGTCAAACTTGCCTAAAAACAGCTTACAGCAAACATAATACTGGTTATCATTTTCCTGAGCATAAACAGATCAAGACAATGTACCTCTGCCATTTGCATTGCACGATTTGGTCGATCACCTTTCAGCTAGTTCAATCAACTACCTATCAAATTTTAGTCACTTAGATAATGTCTTATACAGGATAGATCGTTCCTGAAACCAAATTGAATCTTACACTACGCTTAGAATCAACTTAGATAACGTCTTAGACAAGATAGACCGTTCATGAAATCAGACTAAATCTCAGTTGTTTCCCCTAAACAAAACTCTAAACAGGATAACTAGCTCTGAAATTGATCTTGACCTCTGCATCACAAACAAATTTAGGTCACACAAATCCATAAAGATGCCTATTCAAACCAGGAGTTCTCGTAAGAAAGAAGCCAAAGGCAAAGAACAACCCTTCAAATATCAAGATAATCCATTCTACGTGAAGGATCCACTCACTGACATACCGTCATCATCAGGCGGACCAATTTTTGATGAACCTGAATCTCCCACCATACATGAGACAGAATACAATGATGGAAATAAAAACGACCGTAATATTTGCAAAAATCATAATGACTCCTCATCATCAAGTGAGATTGACGAAGACATTGAACCTCCAGAAAAAGAAATCCTTGACTATCAGAAAGACAGACTTTAGAAAAATGATGAAAACTATCATGACCCGAGAGAAGGAAGACTATTTCTTAGAACTAGCAAAACAAGGTGCCAAACTTCCTATTGGATATGATGTTCAAACACTTGTTACTAAAAGGGAAGACTCGCCTATACTCATGGTACACAAATAGTTACTAGCTTTGCGGATGGAGGTCACAGAACTGAAGAATAAGGACAAGTCCCCAAAACAATATTCTCTGGAAACAATATGTCCCTTTCCATTTGACAAGAATCTACACATGCCTCCATTTCCTTCGTGAGTGGAAATCCCAAAATTTGACAAATATGATGGTACCTCAGATCCTCAAGATCATGTTAGGGAATTTAGTGCTACTTGTATGGAGTTCATGCATGATCAAACGTACCTCATGCGTCTCTTCCCAAGGAGTTTAGGGGGTCAAGCAATGGAATGGTTCTCAAGTCTACCCAAAGGAATAAAAACATTCGAAGAACTAATCCAACTATTTTTACAACAATACTCATACAACATTCAACATCCTATAACTATGATCGATCTTTGCAATACTCAACAGAAAACAAGGGAACCTCTTCTTACTTTTCTCCAACGCTGGAGAAAGATGTTCTCTAGGTACCCACGACCTATTCCAGACTATGAGAAAATGGATATATTTGTCAATAACTTGGTCCCCGAACTGAAATATAGCGTACAAATGCAAGTACACCCATCATTTAACAAAATGGTAGATAATGCCATTCGAATGGAAGATGTGCTCATAAAGAAGGGGGATATCACACCTCGGAAAGAAACACAAACAGGATCTAGCTCTAAAGAGAAGAACAAGTATTGGAAATTTGCAAAAGACAACAACAAGAATGTTGTTAATGATGGAGTAGTAGACACTGTCAAAACCAACTCAAAATCCACAATATTCAACTTGGCTAGTGGTACACAAGTACTTAAAGCTATTGAGATTGTAGCAGAGAATCCACCAAAGAAAACAAAGGAATGGTTCAAAGAAAAGCCTTGGCTTTCCAAACCTAAGCGTGATTTTACTCCTCTTGAAGACTCATATGAATCCGCTTTCAAAACTCTATTGGCAAACAACTTGATAACACTACCAGATAACTCTAGACCATATGATCTAGATGTCAAACCAAGATGGTGGAGAGAAAATGAATACTATGACTTCCATCGGAATAAGGGTCATAACATAAACAATTGCATGAAGCTAAAACATGAGATTCAAGATCTCATAGACGTTGGTAAAGTTGTTGTTGGGAATCATCCAACCAATGTTGATCATAAAGCATTTAAAGACCCTTTTCCTGCTTACGAACAAGGTGATTCCTCAAAGACCAAAGGGGGTGCCAAGGTAAATTATACTTATGCCAGCCATGACAACATTATCAACATAATTGAGCCTTCACACTCAGAATATTGCAATGTGATTATAGTTCAAGATAAACCAAATGAATCATGATATGCAAGAGCTTTGACCCGATCTCAAAAGAAAGTTACCCTCCAAGGAGCTAGTTCTTCCAACCCGGCTCAAGAAATGTCAAATCCAATAGCCTTGCCAAACAAACAAAAGGAATCAACCTTGGACAAATTTAAAAGATTAACCTCATCATCATCCTCTGGATACAACATGGTTGAATAGTTAAAAAGGACAAATGCTCAAATTTCAATTTTTGAATTGCTACAACTCTCATCTGCTCACAAGGAAATCCTAGACAAAGCATTGCTCACTACCAATGTTCCAAAAGATTTAGACATTGATCAGTTTCAGTCTATGGTGGGTCATCTAACTTCACCTCACTATTTGACCTTCTCTGAAGAATATGACAATTCATTAAATCATCCACATAACCAGCCATTGCATATTGAAGCCATGATCCACAAACACAGAGTTAAATGTGTTTTGATAGATGGAGGCGCAGGGTTGAATATCTGTACTTGTCATCTTCTTACACAACTAGGATTCTCTGAAAATGTCATTGATCCAGGCAAGAAAATAACAATTAAAGCCTATGATGAGGAAGAGAGGACCTCCAAAGGTCTGGTATCATTACCAATCAAAGTGGGACTGGTAGAGATAGATGTCCTTTTCCAGGTTCTCGATATTCCATTGTCATACAATATATTACTGGGCAGGCTGTGGATTCATGAAATGAAGGCAGTACCATCAACATATCACCAATGCTTAAAGTTTCCTTATAACGGAGCTGAAGTCAGTATTCCTGTTGATACAAATGTCATCTGTAATGCATTAACAAAAGGTGCAGATACTTTTGTGCCACATAATAGGGCAGCGTCTCCAAATGAAGATCCAGAAACATTGATGAAAGACTTAGAAAAGAGATTGAAGATTACAGATACCAGCATGGATGGCTACAAGATAGAACCGGTACTATCATTAGTTTCTCTCCCTCCATTGCCAAAATAGTTGGGCAAGCCATCAGAGGCTATGAGAACACAAACTTTGGCTCCGAATACCATATATGATGGTCTCTTTGTACAGTCTTCTACCTCCTTGGCAGATGAAATAGAAGAGGATGTTGTGCTTAACTGGCTCTTTAAGGAAGATAGTCAAAATGAGCAGGTACGACACTATGAGATTTCCTCAAACCAATATGGTCGTGGTTACAAAATGATTTAGCGCATGGGGTACTCAGGTACTGGTCCTTTGGGCAAACAAAAAGAAGGTATTACTAAACCAATTTAGCTACAAACCAAATCCACACATGATAAGGTTGGACTGGGATACAATCCAAAAAAGACATCAGACCAAAAACATGTTTCTAAGTCTAAGTGCTCAAAAAAGATATCGCCTTTAACATTACATGAAGCAGACACTAAACAAACAATAGTAGAGTGTAGAAAAGAGAAAGAGGAATCAACAGTCAAGAAAGAAGAAATAGTCAGTGCCCAGGCTTCGATGGTATCAGCTACGATAATACAAGAAGTTGAGGTTCCTGAGGATATAAGAGATGAAGTTGTAAGAATCAGAGAATTGTTTGCACCATTAAAAGTTCCAGTCACATATACTGGCAGGCAACAAGTAGATGATTCAGAGATTGATTCAAATGAGTATGAATGAGGTCCTGACTATCTTTCAGACACATCCACTACAAAAACTTCAGAAGAATCTAGTGGTGTCATAAATGATACTCAAGAGTTGATGCGCATAAAACTAGAGAAGGAAATAAAAGACATTAGACAAAAGAGGCAAGCAAATTATGAACAAGGATTGAAAGAAGGAAGAATACTAGAAAGATTCTCATCTATGTGCCCTTATCCTAAAACAGAACAAATTAGTTATAGTACTACACAGGAAGAGTTGGAAGCTACAGAACAAGAACCAGTCATCAGTCCAGAAGAAGTTGAATGGAGTAGACGACAAATAATCATAGAAACAATGAGATCATGTCAACAAGTGTGTCAGATGCAAATGACAAATGAACCACGACATGAAGGAATTTGTAGCATTAAAGATGTTAGTATTGATACCATACATATGCTTACTAAATCACCTAAAAGAGATTGGAAACTTCATCCGATGACTTTGATGACTCTGATGACAGTCCTATTCATGATGATATCCACTCAGCCTCAAATTCTGAAACATCTGATACAAACAATGAAAAGTTGCCTACTAGTCTTATTGTTGTTAAACCACGATATGACGTCCAGTCCGGCGTAGTAAATGACGTTACAAGTATGTCTATTGGATTAGATCGATTAAATATTAACATGAACTTTAATAATCATGATCTGACTCTTCCTGGTCTCGAGACACTTACACAAGGTATCATTATGGAACTTGACTTTTTGATCCTCAGTTGTGATAACAATACCGTGAACGCTCTTGAACCTATCCAAAATTTGTCCTTAGTACATCCCGAATTGATTGACTGTACTTTAGAGAATCAACCCATGGATATACCGACTTTTGCCAATGACTATACATTATCCTATTATCTCAATGCAGTCGAACCTATAAACTCTTCCACCAGTGAACAGAGTGAAAATATGACTGAAGTGAATATCAAGTATCTTTGTCGCAAAAACAAGAAAAATAAAAATAAAAGATCTGATGGCGAAAACCATATTGTGGCAGTGTCAGAATCTAAAAAAGAGAAAATAAAGGACGTACATAAAGGTGAAAACCTCTTTGAGACGCCTGAAGGTGAGATACTTGGTATACTACCCAGTCATTTTCAGGAGCGGTCTTTCATATTGATCGAGCCAACTCAACCAGTGAATATCGGGAATCAAGAGACACCACAAATCATTCACGTAGCTCAATCACTATCAGCGGAAGAATTGAAGGAGTTCACTCAGCTATTCTCAGAAAAGAAAATAAACTTTGCATGGATGTACTCTGATATGCCAGGCTTGGATCCTGATCTCATTATGCACCATCTCTCAATCACGCCAGGAGTAAAACCAGTTAAGCAAAAACTCCGTAAGATGCACCTGCATGTAGCACTATTGGTCAAAGCTGAACTAGAGAAACTGCTCAAAGCTAGATTTATCAGAGCAATAGATTATGCTGAATGGATTTCCAACATAGTGCCTGTGTCGAAGGCAGATAAATCTATCAGAGTTTGTATAGATTTTAGAGATCTCAACAAAGTATGTCCAAAAGACGACTTTCCCTTGCTAAATATTGATATGATAGTCGACATGACAGCTGGGTATGAGATGTACTCACTAATGTACGGATTTTCCGGCTACAATTAGATTAAAATCGCTCCTGGAGATCAAGAAAAGACAAATTTCACCTGTGCATGGGGAACCTTTTGTTGGAATGTCATGCCATTTGGGTTAAAGAACGCAGGGGGAACCTATCAAAGAGCAGTTACAACTATCTTTCATGACATGATGCATAAGAATATGGAAGATTATGTTGATGACACCTTAGTGAAGACTATGAAAAGATCAACACATATTCAAGAGTTAGGTCCTATACTTGACAGAATGGAAAAATTCAAGCTCCGATTAAATCCAAAGAAGTGTGCATTCGGAGTGACATCTGGTAAACTACTTGGCTACATCATTTCAAAGAAGGGAATCGAGGTTGATCCTGAGAAGGTCCAAGCTATAATGGAAATGCCACCTCCAAAGAACATCAGTCAAATGAGAAGTCTACAGGGACGTCTCCAATTCATTAGAAGATTCATTTCTCAGCTAGCAGACAAGGCAAGCCAAATGAGAAGTATTGAGAAAAGGAATAATATACAACTGGGATCAGCAGTGTGAACAACATCTTCAGCAGATAAAAGAGTACCTATCTAATCCACCGATATTGATGCCACCTATTCAAGGTAAGCCACTAATCTTATATATATCAACAACTGATTCATCACTGGGGGCACTTCTGGCGCAACAAGATGACAACAAAAAGGAAAGAGCTATTTATTACATCAGCAGGACATTGGTGTCTTATGAAATGAGCTATAGTATAATAGAAAAAGCATGCTTGGCATTAGTCTTTGCATCACAGAAACTGAGGCACTATATGCTAGCACATTCAGTCAAGTTGGTGGCCAAAATTGATCCACTCAAGTATCTTCTTAATAAAGCAACACTCGTCGGAAGATTGGCGAAATGGGTTATGATCCTTACAGAGTTTGACATTGAATATGTGGAACGCAAAGCCATAAAAGGATAGGTAATTGTTGATCAACTTGTTGAAGCTCCACTTGAGGATACTCAACCACTACACATCGAGTTCCCAGATGAATCAATAATGCATCTTACTCAACAACCCTGGAAGATGTTCTTCAATGGTTCCTTTACTCAAAATGGTTCAGGTGCCGGCATATTATTCATTACTCCTCAGAAGTATTCAATCCCAAAGTCTTATAAGATTCTATTCCCTTGCACAAACAATATTGCAGAATATGAAGCTTTGGTGAATGGGATAAAACTAGCCATTGAATGGAAGGTTGTTGAATTACATATCTATGGAGATTCTCAGCTGGTTATCAATCAGATCAACGATACATATCAGACTCGAGATGAGAAATTGATGCCTTACAAGAGGATGGTGGACGATCTCAAGAAGTACTTTTCTTTTGTATCATTCCAATAGATTCCTAGATCAGCGAATAGAGCAGCAGATGCCATGGCCACCTTGGCATCTATACTTGAGTTACAGGAGTCCAATTTTCGCTTTGATTTCCTGGTGGAAGAGTTATATTACCCCGCTTATGATTCTCCTGAGACCCAAATAGTCTATTCTATTATTGGACATGACTCATCCTGATACAGCCACATTTATTCCTATCTATGCGATCAAATTATCCCTGAAAACCTTACTCGTAATGAGAAAAGAAACCTAACTCACAATGCTTCGCGGTATGTTATCATAGCTAACGATTTATTTAGACGAGGTTTGAATGGTACATTGCTTAGATGTCTAGAAAATAAAGAATTTAAACGTGCATTATCAGAATTCCATGAAGGTATTTGTGGATCTCATTCGAATGGTTTTACTTTAGCTCGAAAACTATTACGGGCTGGCTACTACTGGCCAGATATGGAAAAAGATGCCATAAAATTTGCTAAGGCTTGTGAGAAATGTCAACTTCATGGAAATCTCATACATGCCCCGGCAAGAGACCTCATACCATTTATAACGCACTGGCCTTTTCAGCAATGGGCCTTTGATCTCATTGGTCAGATATATCCGGCTTCATCCAACAGACATAAACTCATCATAACCGCCACTAAGTATTTCACCAAGTGGGTAGAGGCAGTTCCGCTTATCAAAGCAACTGGTAAACAAGTCGCCTTATTCATCCTAAACTATATAATTTGTAGGTATGGGATACCTTCATCCATCATGACTGATAATGGAGGACGATTCAAGAATAAAGATCTGGACGAGCTTTGTGAGAAATTCAAAATAAAGCAACACTGGTCATTAGTATATTACCCTCAAGGGAATGGACAAGCTGAGGCATCTAACAAAAACCTACTGACTATCTTGCACAGAATAGTGAACAAGTCTAGGAAGGATTGACATCTATAGCTTAATCCTGCACTATGGGCTTACAGAACCAGTATCAGAACACCTACTGGGGCTACACCTTTCTCTTTGGTGTATGGGTCTGAAGCAGTATTACCTATTGAAGTAGAAATACCATCTCTAAGAGTTTCGTTGCAAGGTCTTGTTACTGATGAAGATCATAGAATATCTAGATTGCGAGAACTCGAATTGCTGGATGAGCGTCGACAAGTGGCGTTTGATCATCTCAGAGTGTATCAGAAGAGAATGTCCAAAGGATATAACAAGAAGGTTTGACAAAGAGAATTTCAAGTTGGTGACCTAGGTCTGAGAGAAAATCCAAAAAATCAACAGTTTCACAACAATAAAGGGAAGTTTGAACCCAACTGGCTGGGTCCCTACATTGTTACTGCAGCATACGACTCTGGTACCTATCAACTCTCAAACTTGGAAGGAGAACAGCTCCGTGAACCGATTAACACCATCCACTTCAAGAAATTCTTCGCTTAGCACTCTCTGCTCCAGCAAACATGTACAGCTGAAAAAAGTTCTGAAAAAAATCCTAAAAATCAGAAAAAGTCCTGAAGAAATCAAAAAAAAAAAAAAAAAAGAGAAAAGAAAAAAAAATAATATAAAGAGAGAAATTGCCCTGGTGAAAACCTGGTAAACAGGCACCTTGGTAAAAAAAAATGAATCTCTGCCAAGCAGGTGAAAACCTGGCAAATAGGCGCCTCTTGTACTCGAGCGCTCCATCTATCAACGCAACGTTGGCATTTCCCACTTTCAAGCATCTTTTGCTTTCACTTGTACATATTTTTAGTCACTTTTTGTGACATCCTGGTTCGTTGCAACCCGCATGACTTGAAACTGATCAACATTTTAGTCTTAGGTTACTCGACAGAGCACATTACATATCCTAAGTAGTGTCAACCAAGTCATTCTTCCGTCAGTGAAACCTGGTCGTCCACTCCGAGTCAGTCACCTGTCTCCTAACTACCAAAGAGTTTATCACTGAGTTCACAAGCAAAACAACATAACGGAAAACTATCACTAAACAGTTTGAGCTATGAATGAAAATTTTCTTTGTATGTTGTCTTTTATATTAATTTTTTATTATTGTCCCTCTGAGTAACTCGAGGAAGTCTATTGTGACTAAGAGGAGCAAGGATTGGGGGCATAATATTTTCCTTGTTTTCTGCTTGTAGGAATGATCTCAATGATCTGGAAACATATAAATTAGCTGGGTGTCTGTGATAAGAGCCTTCACATCAAGGTGAAATCGCCTAACATACCTCAACTTCACTTATTTGTATGCTACAGGGAGGTCCATATCATTCCTTTGTTTGTTTTGAGGAAATTTCTTTATGATGCAATTCGGGTCCCTATGAAATCTGTCCAAGGATATGAACGAAAAAAGGGTCATTGCGGACAAGATAATTAATATTGCACATTGAAAAAGAAAGGAACTCTAACCTGCCTTTTGTGTTCGTTATGCTCAATGATGAATCTTAAGTATTTTAAATCCAGTGACTAGGTTTAGGTTGCATTTCACATATCATTTTGCATTTCATTTTGCATTTTTGTGAATCTAGAGTGATTTCGGTATGGTAATAATTTCTTTATCTTCTAAAAGAGAGTTGAAAGCGTCGTCATTTCTTACGCTAAGTGGTCTTTTTATCATCATTTCTTCAGTTGAGTACTTGTGTTTTGAGATGTTTAGTTGCATACATAACATTTCATATAGCTTCATACATTTCATTATTACTCATTTGCATTATTATTTATTTGCATATCAAAGAAAGAAAAATATACATTCATAATCATTTGCATTACACACATTCATATAGAAAAGAAATGCATACATATAGAATTAAGCATATAAGAGACATCTCATAAGCGAATCAACACAAGTACGATGAAGTCAAATCAGATCTTGTATATATATAATGTCAAGTATAAGAGTACAAAATGATGTCCAATGACATATACAAACTCCCATCGGAGCAAGAATCGTATAGGCACTAGTACATTCGGGTCAATATTTTGACGGCAAATCGTCGGAATTTCGACCACATTTCGTCGCACTACCGACAAAAAAAGTCGTCGAAAACTTTGTGTCGGAAGTTCCGACTATCCTTGTGGTCATCGTAATTCTGACATCACCTCCAACCTTTCCGATGGCCACCATGGATGCTCATTCCCTGAAAGAATACCGTCGCGATCTCGGGGGCTATCGTCGGACTTCCGACTCCAAATTATAAAATTCCGACAGAGGAGTGTCGTCGGATGCACAGCATCCTTGTCGAGCATTTCATTAGTTGTCGTTGGAATTCCGACGGCGAGAGATGATGTGGGTCAAACGGCTTTGCCATCGGTGAATGAAAGCATTGAACGAGTTCTATTTTTAAAAAATGCATTAAACATTTTAATTTATTTGATTCAGTGTTATTTGCAAAAAATGATTATCAATGATGTTTCCTTTCTCCAATAATTGTCTAGTTGATTCAGTGTTATTTGCAAAAAATGATTATCAATGATGTTTCCTTTCTCCAAGAATTGTCTAGGATCTTTCCGTCAGATAATATGTAACATCGAATGACTAAATTTTTTATTTACAAATGCTTATTTAATTTAATTATTATCTGAGCGTGAATTAAAATTTATATTTGTACGCAAGCAGAACATACAAGTTGAAGAGTCATGTGCAAGCAAATTTCCTAAAAGAAAGCAAGCAGGCATTATCTTGAATGACATGGAAACAAGCTCATCAGTTGCCTAGAAGAGAGCAATTGGAGAATGGCAGAGGAAAGTGTTTAAGGGTGATAAATAGATAGATAGTATGTAATACAAACAAACAATGTCTGGAGTGTCTGATGTGACATCTCTAATTTATGTCCAGAGGGACTAACTGGTTTTGGAGTTCCTACGAAACCTATTGGGCCACGCTTGGAGGAAATCAATGTGTTCATGCAAGGAGCACCTTTTTTCTATTATGAGAATGATACTTTTGCACCGAGGGATATTTGGAAGTCAATATCCAAAACTTTCTATAGTGTGGAACAAGAGTTGGCGGACTCGAAGTATAATTGTCAGCTTTTAGAAGACCAAGAGGTTATGTACACAATCTCCCAATAGAAGAGCGATTTCAAGAATTACCTCTCCCTCCCATGACTATTCAGGAAGCACTTCCTCAAACAGAGGACTATTGGCCTCCATGGGATCAAAGAAAAAAATTAAAGCATAGACTCTAGACGATGTGGTGGTGTCCTCCGTGAAGAACTCTACACTATAATTGAAAATTCACAAGGGAAACTGCAAGATAGTGAAGAGAAATACAATCTTGAAAAGTGGGAAGAATGGATCTTGGTTTGGGTGGGGCCAAGTCAAGTGGCTCCTCTAGAGGTTGACGAGATAGAAATCATATTAGGATTTGAAAAAGATCACACTCGTGGAACTTCGTGTGCGAGTGATCGATTGCGGTGTTTGGGTAATGCATTCCAAATAGATACAGTTGCATTCCAAATGGGTAATGTCTTGATTAAAGACTTTTATCCTGATGGCATGCAACTGTATCTATTTGGAATGCATTACCCAAACACCACAATCAATCACTCGCACACGAAGTTCCACGAGTGTGATCTTTTTCAAATCCTAGTATGATTTCTATCTCGTCAACCTCTAGAGGAGCCACCTGACTTGGCCCCACCCAAACCAAGATCCATTCTTCCCACTTTTCAAGATTGTATTTCTCTTCACTATCTTGCAGTTTCCCTTGTGAATTTTCAATTATAGTGTAGAGTTCTTCATGAAGGACACCACCACATCGTCTAGAGTCTATGCTTTAATTTTTTTCTTTGATCCCATGGAGGCCAATAGTCCTCTGTTTGAGGAAGTGCTTCCTGAATAGTCATGGGGGGGGAGAGGTAATTCTTGAAATCGCTCTTCTACTGGGAGATTGTGTACATAACCTCTTGGTCTTCTAAAAGCTGACAATTATACTTCGAGACCGCCAACTCTTGTTCCACACTATAGAAATTTTTGGATATTGACTTCCAAATATCCCTCGGTGCAAAAGTATCATTCTCATAATAGAAAAAAGGTGCTCCTTGCATGAACACATTGATTTTCTCCAAGCGTGGCCCAATAGGTTTCGCAGGAACTCCAAAACCAGTTAGTCCCTCTGGACATAAATTAGAGACGTCACATCAGACACTCCAGACATTGTTTGTTTGTATTGCATACTATCTATCTATTTATCACCCTTAAACACTTTCCTCTGCCATTCTCCAATTGCTCTCTTCTAGGCAGCTGATGAGCTTGTTTCCATGTCATTCAAGATAATGTCTGCTTGCTTTCTTTTAGGAAATTTGCTTGCACATGACTCTTCAACTTGTATGTTCTGCTTTCATACAGATATAAATTTTAATTCATGCTCAGATAATAATTAAATAAAATAAGCATTTGTAATGAAAATATTTAGTCATTCAATGTTACATATTATCTGATGGAAAGATCCTAGACAATTCTTGGAGAAAGGAAACATCATTGATAATCATTTTTTGCAAATAACACTGAATCAAATAAATTAAAAATGTTTCATGTAATTTTTAAAAGTAGAACTTGTTCAATGCTTTCATGCACCGATGGCAAAGTCGTCTGACCCACACCATTATGCATAATAGAACAAATCAATATAATAGGCTATTATAAAGAATATATACAAAAATATGAAAGAACATTAAATTACCATTACAAACCCATAAACCATTAAATAGTGAAAATAGATATAAATTTGTAAATGTCTCCCTATAAACACCACAACCATAACCAAAACAAAAAAAATTCTTACCCGCAAAAACTTAGTTGGTGAGTTGCAAGTCTACAACATCTCTCAGATGATCAAACCGTTTCTTAATTTTGTTCTTCTGGTTAGTCAATGGATTTAGTTGCATGTTCAAGTTTTCTATTTGAAGCCTTTTGTTTCCCTATATTTGAGAGAAATTAAAATTCTTGTGAGTAGGAAATTGGTTCAGGAGTTACGTGTGAAGAATTTGGAAAAGTAAATGATGACAATCAAACTCAAATTTTATCTATCTTGATTAAAGACTTTTATCCTGATGGCATTAAATTAAAGTTCTTTTTCTATTTTTTGGTGATCTCTAGAGCAGAGGTTGCTTTGCATCGACCTGGGATACATTTAACTTGTGTTGTATCTGCGGAAATATGTATCCTAGGATGATGCAATGCAACCTCTGCTCCACCAATACCAGATAGAAGAGAAAGTACTTTAATTTAAAGCCATCACAATAAAATGCTTTCAAGACATATATTAGGTATAAAAGGAAGCCTACCCTGTCATTTGAAGGGGTTTACCTACAATTCAAGTGATCTCTTAATTATAAAATCAATTCAATTCCAAGTGAACATGCAATCAAGCATTCATCAAGAATTGAAGGAGAAATCAAGTTAATAAAGATATTTAATAAAGATATCATCTTTTAAATTAAGAAATGGGCAGGAGATTAAGAATACAAACCTTCCATATTGCACACTTCAAGGTATATTAAAATCAGTTTAAAGTGTATTCATTTAGGGAACTTTCATAAAATATTCTCAACTTACATATCATAAAAGGATCTGCTCCTACCAGATAAAAGAGAAAGTAGTTTAATTTAAAGCCATCAGGATAAAATGCTTTCAAGACATATATAAGGTATAAAAGGAAGCCTACTCTATCATTTGAAGGGCTCTACCTACAATTCAAGTGATCTCTTAGTTATAAAATCAATTCAATTCCAAGTGAACAGGCAATCAAGCATTGAAGGAGAATTCAAGTTGGTGCAGGTGAATTTGGAAGACAAAAGGACTCAATGAAGCCATTAAAGACTTTTCAAGGTCTTAGGAGTGAAGAGCCAATCAATTATGATGTCTTAAGGGGGCAGCCTTAAACAACACACACTAATCTTTGACTGCTTAGGTGTGTTGTGGGCCCATTCCTTCCCTTGACGTCCCTTCCCGTCTATTTCCGTTAAAAAGACCATCACCGTTAGCATTTGAATTCAAACAATGTTCTCACGTTTGACTGCATAGAACAAAGAAAATGGCATAAGAAACTCTCATCTACCTCACAGCTGTCATAGAATACCTCCCCGAGGAGATATTCTCATGTATTTTCCTGCTTTATGTTGTCGATGAAATACATAAGCGTCCTCACAATGCAGTGAATGCAACAAATAGATTTCCATTTCGATCAGTTTTATTTGCCAACGTACTCTCTACCTGTGCCAAAATGGGAGCTTTGGAATAGAGTATGGGCTTCCATCAAAGTAGAAGGTAAGGGCAATTAATATCAGATGCTTACGGTTGGAAATGCTCTGTTTGACATGTTTGGAAAATGTGGAAGTATAGACATGAAAGCGCATGAACTGTTTAGTGAGATGCATCAAAGAAACACGATCTAATGGAATGCTATGATTGCAGGATATGCACAAGATGTGTTTGAAATGGATTTAGAAACTTCCAACCAAATGTGATTAGTGAGTATAGATGTTGTAGTGGAACGGCCCAGGTACACATGCATGCAAAATATGTAAGCTTGATAAGGCACGTGAACTATTTGACATAATGCCTCAAAGATCACCCAATATCCAATGACGATTGGGAGAAAGAAAACATCAATTTTTTGATAATCTTAAATATTTCTTTATTCATCACTATAAATCTATTATGCATATAGTCTCAATATTGCAGAAATTTATTCTATTATGAATGCAATATTTAGGGATATAATCTTTATATTTTTTTTTTAATTAGGAAAAGGTCCTAATAGAACCCCCAACTAATTAATCTACAGAAAGATACCACTAAAGAAAGAAATTCAATCCTCACCACTATGGTCTTGAAGGCTTTTAAGACACTTGGATTCCTATTTTGGCCCACTTTTCCTTGACCCTATGTTAAGATAGTAAACTAGTTTGAGAGAATCTATTGGGTGGGAAATTGTGTATGGTTGCAATTATTTTCATGCATGGAAAGTGATTTAAAGTTTGGACCAATAGAGGATAAGTATTTCTTGAACCTTCAAGGACATGTGTAGAGCACCGCATGGATGTTTCTCCATTATTGAACTCTTTGAATATGTAAGTAAATTATTTTTGGTTGATGACACAGTAAGTGTGGTATTTGTCTTATCGATATGTTGTGGATAATATTAATCAAATATGGAATTTTTTTGATGCTATATACACTATGTTTTGGATTGAATTTAGGTAAGTGAAGAGGTAATAAAAGAATAAAAGAGGTACACAAAGGAAGAAGAGTGAAATAGGTGGTTTGGGATGGAGGTTACAAGTATATATGATAATTTGTATGGATAATTTGTTGTCTATAAAGAGGCAAATAAGCTATCACAACTTCAACATGAATGAATGCCTCATCTACAGAAGTAAAAGGTACCTCTAATGGTTTCAAAATTTGTCAAAATAGTTATGATATACCAAATAATCAAGTGGAATATCCTTTAGGTAACTAATATTATCTTCAAACTATTTATTTTGATTTTCATCATATCCTTTCCATGTGCATTTCCCTTGGTTTTAGTCCCATTTTTTCTTTATTTTATTCAAAACAAAATTTATGCCTCTACTTGTCTCACCACTCATTAATTGTTTGGGATTTTCATTCGATTCACCAAGGTTGGCATCTATTCTAAGACTTTGTGTCATGGCCAAGCTAAATGATTTGCCTCTAGTTTCTCTCCAATCTAGTCACCTAGTAGCATGTGAAATCTATCTCTTCCTAATTATTATTCTCTCCATCTTGTTAATGATCATTTCATTAATGAATCCTTCCTCATAATTTTGGATAAGTGAGACAATGTTAGCTCAAGGAATCTTTTCAATCCTCTTTCAAGATTCTTTCCCAAGTAATAATCTTGCATATTGGAAAATAAATTACGCTTCTATTTTTCCAAGCTACTCTTCCTTATAATGTTTAGATTTATTCTAAAGTGCTCATTGTGACTCATGTTTACTACTCTTCCTATTAGTCTCATTCCAATATATCCTACAAAAATATGGAATGATTACATTTATATTTTATTTGTGTCTCCTAAATATCCACAAAATTTGGAACAATAATACAATTTTTTAATAATATTTAATTGTAAAAGAAAGGATTAAAATAGAACTAAACACTCTAAATAAATTAATCAGGGTTAAAGGGATAAACTAGGATCAATTCATGAAGGCAAGATCTATTATCTCAAAATTAATAGATTCATGCAAGAAAAGAAATATTAAATCTAGAGATAAAATTCTTGAAAAATTTAGCTAGCTAAAAGCGAAAGAATGTTGTCAAGCTCTCATATTCGCACAGACTGGCAAAGGTTGTAGAGGAGAAATCACTATTGAACTTACCCCTGTCTCATATAACCCTATGTTGAGACCTCGCTCAGTAGGATTCCATCTAATCATTCATCCATCTTCTTACAGTCTAGGCCTTAGAATAGATTTTATTAACACTTCACCTTTTGCCCTTTTTTCAATTCAAGTTAGTTTAGGACAAAAAGCATCGCGAGATTGAAATATCAGATGATCAAGTTCCAGCTATTCAAGCATTTGACAATTCAACATAAGTCCCCTTGTGATACCAGCGATCACATCAACCAACTATGTTTATCCACACGTCGTGACCCGACATACCAGAACCTTGGAGTTGTCTCAAGTGATCCTTAAGCAAATCTCCAGCATTTGAGTAACTTTGTTTAAGAGAGGATAAGATACTTTTGGGTATTTTATTCTATGTTCGCATGTGCATAAAAAACACATCAACACCTCCCACTTGTCAATGGATAAGCTAAAGTTGCTCTATAATGAATGGTTTATAAGGCACACCACTTGATGAAGGTTTTGCAAATGGGGTGGCAAGTTGAATGGGTTTGATCTTGGGACAATCTACATGGTTAAACATGCTTGATTTAGAGTAGTATTAGTATGGGTGACCTCCTAGGAATCCCTAATGCTTCACCGCTATGAGCATCACTTTGATGAAATGAGTACTAAGTGATCCATTCTTATGAGGGGTTCATGTAAACTACTCATGAGAATGGGTCAGCTTGACTCTAAAACTATGCAAGTGAATCTTGATATAAATATCATAGTATGAAAGTCTTGTGAAAACACTCATTCTTCTAGCATTGAAAGTTATGAGAGAGTTATTAAGGGGATTCTTGTGTGTATCGATTCAATGTATAAGTTCAAGACATATTTTGAGGTGATATTTCTTTCCTTTTGGTACATCTATCTTTAAATTGGATGTTCTTTTGCCTTCATGGTAGGGAGTAAGTAATTTTTATGTGGGTTCCTTTTTTCATTCTTGGATTATTAAGGAAAACATAGTTTGTGAAGAGGAGGTTTTGCTTGTTATCTTATAAAAAAATTGGGTATTAGCTATTATAATAAATGATAGACAAAACAATGTCCTCTAAGGCTGTTGAAAAGAAATATCTATATGATGGATTCTCTTCCCAATTTATCTTCAAAGTTATTTAGTAAATATTTGGGAAACCAAAATAGGGTATGTTGATTTGCAAAGGAAGAACTAAATCTCCCAAGCTTGTTCCAACAACCATAAAATTTTATGATTGGGATGCAAGGGAGATTAGTGGATTTGATGGGTTGCCTTTGGCTAGATTCACCTAAGACAATTGATGATTTATTAGGCATTGTTGCCGTCGATGCATTGTTAAGGTTATTATGGTTGATTATCAAAGCTAGTGGGATTCAAATATAGAGGCGTGTTTAAGATAATTCTTATCATTGGTTGGTTAATAAAAATATGGTTTCAAGATTGATGCACAAACATATTAGAAGGGCACTTTTATGATGTATGTGAAATAATCACATTATTAAGCAAAATAATAGGTAATCTATAGGCAAGAATACTCCATATATAGATATTCTATATGAGGGACATGACTAATTCCACAAACTATAAGATTGACTAGGCTTTTCTCATTAGTGGAATCATATAATAGCTAGTGTGTATTGTTGCCTAGATGCATGAATTTGTAGTTTCCATACAACTAAGAAATGATAATGTTTCTAAGTACAAACCAAGTGGGAACTATGGACCCACTAATCTTATTTGTAACCACTCGCCACGCCTATATTATGATAACTCTCTTATTGATAATAGAGAGTATCTAATACATTTATTAAGACCCTGATTATGGTCATGGTAGACCACACAAAGAATGACTTCCATAGGAGGCTAAGAAGGTGATCCATGAACAAGAGTTTGTTTCATTCAATCCTTAACATTAACTATCATTAATGTGGAAGAATTTAGTGAACAACCTCTTACGCTACCTAGGTACCCTAATGTCATATTCTATTAGAATTAAACAAGTAGTTAGAGTTCATTCTATTTTTAAATCCAAGCATAGAGGGGGGACTATAATGATCCATCATCATTGAGTGTTTTTAATTAGATAAGAAGGGATTTTGAAAGGGCCCTGATCCCTTGTGCAAAGAGAAAGATGAAGCATTAATCCCAACAAAACAACAAAACAAAACAGCTCCAAAACAACAAAACAACAAGAGGCGGAATAACTAAAGAAAAAATGAACCATCCTAAAATCAGGGTGGTTTAAAAAATTGATCCAAAGCTCTTTGATTGAGCACAAAGGAAGGACCCTTCTCTCCAAATCCTATTTTCTTGAGACAATGAAGGGACATAATATCATTGGCACATCCATCATTAGAACCCAAAGAATTATATATCCTTGAACAATCCAAAGGGGAACTCCCTTGATTAGAATCAATATTTTGAATCTTCTGGGAAATAGGAAAAGTTTCATCCTTATTTTTCTCCTTACAAGCATGACAAATAACCGAAGAGTACTCATACTCAAACTTCTGCACCCATTTTCCAAATTTAGAGATAGGTTAATCTGGGTAGGGAGAGCTTGATCGCCATTGAGTGAGGATGACAAGAATATCTTTGATATAGATTAAAAAATGAGATTAAACTAGGGCTCAAGGACCCATCTACACAATAGCAATCATATGACAAGAGTAACCACTGCCATGAGATATGAAACTTAAAACAATGTGACAAAGATATTACTATGTATAACTTGAGAGCATTCAGAATTATACCCTTATTTGATCCAAGGGGTTATATGGAGGCGAAGATAGTGAGAAAGTATGTTTATGTGACTAATTTGGAGATTTTTTTGGAAAATTTTGCCAAAAAATCTCAATTTAGAGAAAGTGATTATTGTACTACCTTACTTTGTTTTGTCTAAAGCAAAATGCTCTAACAATATTGTTATCAAATGCAAATATTTAGAAGCTATTCCATATGATATTCTTGATAAAACCATTTCTTTTATAGAATCTAGAAAGGTAAATATTTTAAGATTTGACTATGGAGATAGCCACCCAAGATCTAGAGGTCTAATGGAAAGCACAACAAAATGAGAAGATCAATATGACATGAATAAACTATATTCCTATCAATGAATGCAAGTTTACAATATGAATGAATGAGATTATAAATAGAACCCCTTGATTATATAGGTCAAGATGAGACATGTAGGATATCATAAGATTATGAAAGTATCTTAATCTTATGATATGAGACATAAAGTGATAAGTATCCTATGTATACCTTAAGTAAACTTAAATGATAAGGCATAAAAATGACCTAATAGTGGAAGTAGCTAGGTAATATCCCTATTACACCAACAATTATTGCTACTTGTTCTTTGATTCATCTTATTGATACGGTTCAAATTGAAATAATTCATTTCATCAATTAGAACAAATATATTCAAAATTTTACTAAGCAATAAAACAAGTCTCGTGATCCTTACTTTCCTTAAACTGGCCCCTTTGGTTGCTAGCCCTTTACTCACAAGAATTACTCTCACAAAAAATACAAACTCATTTTTTTGTAAGTGATCCTTTAATCATCGTCATTTTCATGCTCTGAACACACTTACCTTTGCAAGTGCAAGTATCCCAAGTCTCGATCCAAAACTATAATCTACTATATTTGCAACAAGCTTTGCCACATCACTTTAAATTGCTCTTGTAAGAACACAATTGTTAAATTAGTCTACATGACTAATGCAATATCATGGAGGGGTGTAGTAGAAGAAGACATATATCTCTATAAACAATATGAATTTTTTGAATCTGTTCTCAAAGATCAATGATGAAAATAATGAAGATGGGGTTTTTAGTATGATATATGAATTAACTGAACTACATACTATAAGAATGAATAGGTCTCAAGAAGATCAAGGAAGTAGAGGACAAAGGATCTCCCTATACTAGTAACACATTTAGAGGAAGGTAAATCACAATCTTCTTTTAAAACTTTTATAGTGACTCTACAAGGTACTAGACCTTTCCTAATTTCTTTCAAATTAGTAAACTAATGAAGCTATGATTGTTCTTTAGAGAACATCTAAGAACTAGTAGGAAACACCAACACATCTCATCTAGGTTTTCGTAGTTATTTCTCAATTATGGACAGCAATAGTATATGTACAGGTTTAAAGTTTAAACCCTTGGCCGTGGAAGTATTATGATTTAAAGTTTAAGCAGTGAGTTGTCCCATATGCATCCCATAGTTGTGGTCTAAAAGGTTACAGTGGAATGGTAATGGGAGACACTCACGGCAGTATGACCCAATTGCCAAATTCATCCAGCAAAATAAGGTCGTCTATTACTCCACTAGACATGTGATTAAGTTGTAGCATAACAATTATAGGCGACATTCAAGTGTGACTCGATTTATAAATATTCAAGAATGTGATCAAAGCATTGTTTTTACTGCATTAAAGTTGGCCTCACCAAGCAAAACCAAATAAGTGCATACAAAATTATCAGATAAATTGTGCATCACAATGACACACCATCCATGCCATGCCAATATTTTTCAGTTTATGATCACTATTTTCATACAAAACTCAAAAAAAGGGAACAATATGATTCGCGTGAATAAAATAATGGAAGGGATTGAAATGAGGGCAACCTTGTAATTTGACAGGGTGGTAAATCTCCAGAGCTTCCAGCAATCTTAGTTCCAGCTCTACTTGGGGCAGTTCCTTGGGAACTGACCAATGATCTTCCCCGCCACGATTAAACCCACAGGTTCGCTACAAAGGCGAGACGAATGAGAGGCGGGATTTTGTAAAGAGGCAGAATTTATGAAATGACTTGGTCTTTTCTTTTTTTTTAAAGTAATGCACGTGGTCGTCGGAATTTCAATGAACGTGGGCACTTTTTCTAAAAAAACCCTAATGTCATTGCCAATTCCTTCTACGTCAAAACCAAATGTTGAATTATCGTCGGAATTCTGACGAAATCGGGCATTTTCAAAAAAAAAATCAAGTTTGATCACAATATACCTTCTCCGTCGGAAACCTTCGTCAGAATTTTAGGCTAAATGTATTAGTGAGGATACAAAAAAATGGGTGTGTCTACAAAAAAATATATATCCGAGCTACAAAAAAATGAATCATCTAGCTGGTGCCCTCTCCCTCATCGCCTGGTGGAGGAGCAGGAGCCTAATGCTCGAGATCCTATTGAGGTGCTCGTGCTCCCTCTGATCTAGCCATATACTATGAATAGGGTTGCACCTCTTGTGCAAACAAGAACTGCGACACTATATGCCGCCACATAATATGCTGCCCTACTGCTCTGGAGAAGCACCTCTTGTCATAGAGACTCTATCTCTGCTCTCAACTCCACTCTCAATGCTGTGATCTGGCGATCACGCTCAGCCCTAACCTTGACTAGCTGTCGGTCTTGCTCCGCCAGCTGAGTCTGAGCCACTGTTAACTGTGACTGCAACTCTGCAAGACGTGCTCTCATCGACCGTCCCGTGTCAACCCCCTGCTCTCTCGCAGGCTCTCCACCACCATCTCCACCGCCATCTCCACCTGTGGCTCCACCCTGCTCATCCCGGACCTGCCTCAGAGCTGCTCGCTCCTCCTCTCCACCACCCAACCTCATGCCTACTCTCCCAAGGGATCCACCCTCACCCCTCTGTTGTCCAACATCAGCTGGCACCCCATTGCTGCTAGCACCAGGATCACCACCAATCCGTTGTGGAGCCTCTGATCTCTATGCCTGTCCCTGCCTATGGCCCTACCTTTGGCCCTGTCCCTGTGCCGGTGCAAGGGCATCATCCTCCACATCCTTAATATGAGGAGCCTCCTCTCCTGGATCTGTAAATTGAGGGAACAGATGCTGCTGAAAGTAATCCTATACTGGGGCAATACCCCCGCATCTGCTACATCCTCCAGGTAATCCCATCTCAAATGATGTAAACTTGTCAGATCCTGCATAGCCAAAGCATACGACAACCGTGGAGACCATCCCTGCCTCTCCTCATCAACATAGCGAGCATACACTATATACTCCTGTGAGATCCCCTAAGGCCGGCCATACTGCCTCATCACTCGTGAAACGATGAATCACTCCACAACAGTCTGTGATCTCTCGATCAGTGGGTGTGTCACAAAAAGGTCCCTGCGAACCCTCCGCCAGTCATCCCATAGCTCCAATCCTCTGTATGGTCTCCAGACAACTGCTATAAGGTCATCGAGTTGTTGTCGCCAAAAATCTGTCTTGCCCAGATGGGGCTACGTAATATATCTGGCATACTTGTAAATAATCGGCTGCCCTGGCTCTCTATTGTCATCTACAATCAGCCGACAAACGGGAAGGTGCTCCCAAGCCCACACCTATAAAATGTATACACCCACGGCCATGCTCTGTCCATCTCTGTAAACAATCTCATGCATCTCCTAATACATGTGGGCCAACAAACAAGAGCCCCAGCCAAGTCTCTGAGGGGTCTCTATCAACCTCTCTAGCATACGGCCCCATCCGCTCTGGAAACCCTACTGCCCTCTGTCCGGCATCAAGAAGCAACCAATGAACCCTGCTAGAACACATGCCAAGGGATACTCCTCACTATACCTGCTCATAAGAATTTCCCAACTCATGGAACGAGTCAAAATGTTGGGATCCTTGAATACGTTCCTAAGAGCCTATAGTCCAAGTAACAATGCAGTATCATAATCCACCTTATCCCCAGCAAAATTGATATGAAGGATCCTGTACACATCCTCGGGAGTGATAGTCAACTCCCCAACTGGCAAATGAAATGTATTCTGCTCCGAATGAAAATGCTCAACTAATGTTGTGAGCATCTCGTGGTTCACATGGATATCAGGTAATCGCAATAAATGAGTCAAGCCACATAAATCAACATGAACCTGCTCAACCTCAGATAGATAATGAACTAATGCCATCATAGGTGGATATACACATCTGAAGAGCACAAGAGGTAATCGAACCTACAAAAAACCCAACAACGATCATCAGAAAACATTCCAAATGAGCCTACAAGAGAAGTTAAACATCATGCAAATCCAAATAAGTCAAATGCAAAACCAAAATTTCATGTTTACACTTTCAAAAATGATCACTGTCTTTCGAACGACAAAACACAATCAAGCAGCATCTCATACGAGTCAAGAATGGCTCTCGTACGAGAAAATAGCCTCAAATGATAATTTAACAGACTTAGCACGACAAAATGGTCTTTTAACAAACCTGTCGTACGACACAAGGGTGGACCCCGTACGACAAAACTAGTAGGCCCAAATGAAAAAAGATTTTTTACCAGTTTCTTGTATGAGACAGGATCTTGTCTCGCATGATAAACCGAGACACCCGACCCAAAACCCGTGAAAAACTTCAAAAATACATGAAAAATTCAAAATTGGAAACATAAAGAGGCTTAAGATCGATCACTTACCACTGGCTCGTAGTTTTGAGGTCGATTATGTCTGCTCTGGTGCTCAAATCGATCCTAATGAGTAGGGACCACCATTTTTCTTCGTAGAAGGCTTTTTGAATTTTCAAACTTGGAGGGTTAAAATGATTTGAAAATGACACTTTCGTCCTATATATAGCCTAAAACCTAATTTTTCAACTTGCTCTGATGGTTACGAAAATTGTACCCTTATCTAATTTGCCTGCTCTGATTCCATTTTCGGGATCGAAATCGAAATTCGAGATCATTTTGCTAGTCAATTTCACAATTTTGACCACTTAGCACTCTTTTCATCAAATGTTCATTCTTTCTTCAAAATTGCGCTCAATTTCAAAGTTGAATCTTAATTCAATTTCATTCTACACATCAACATTTCAATCAACTCTACGCTCAATTTCTCATCAATCAATGCCGAAATTTTCAAAAAAATCCTCATAATCAATTTGTGCTCAAATAACTTATTTTCGCCAAACAAATGCTTCTAATCAATCCCTCGTTATCTTTCGATTTTGCTCCCGAGGGGGCATATTTGTGACCTTATGACTTCACATCTCACAAGTCGAGAAATTTTTTTAAACCTTCATCAAAAGTTGAGCAAAATATTTTCAATTAAAGAAAATCAATCCTTATTGCTAAGGGGCATCTCAGCTTCATTGCTTCACATCAAGTTGAGATCTTTCGATCATCTAAATCGAATCAATCGCTAGGGGCATATCAGTTTCATTGCTTCAAATCAAGTTGATATTTGTCTTTCATCTGAATTAATCTCTTAACGTTAATTAGTTTCATCACTTCAAATCAAACTAATTATTCGTTTAAGCTCAATCAAAAGTTTCAAGAGTATCTTTGATCACACTAAATCTAAGCAGGTGTTCAATATTTGTTTCTTGATCAAGCTGAACGGTTCATTCTTCACTCATCGTGTCTTGATCAACCAAGTTCAAGATCGATTTTTATCATCACTCACTGCATCTAAGATCAATCAAGTTCTAGATCAGTAAGATCCGCTTCTTGATCAATCAAGTTCAAGTTTGGTATCTTTGTTTTCTATCGTTCCTCAGTTCAATCAAGTTCAAGATCGGTATCACTTTAATCAGACTTCATTCAGCTTTGTCGCTTCGAATCAAGCTAAACACCTTGCTTTTCATCTAGTTCATGATCAATCAAGTTCAGAACTGGCATCTCCTAGACATCACACATTCTTTGAACCAACGCACTGCTCGCACATTAATTCACAGAGGGGAAAATGTAATACCCTAAAATTGGTCATTTAAACCATGGGCCCCTAATCTTGACAACATCACCAAGGTCCTAACCAAAGGCAATTAAATCAATCTTGAGCACATTATTAATTCTTTAATCATCAAATATCACATGGCAAATCAACTACTCAATATTGATTAAATATTTATTTAATTAATTGAATCATTTCCAAGAATATCATTTTGATCAATTATCCCATTTTAATTTATTAAATATCCTTGCATATTTAATTAATTAATTAATTTGCCATTCAATCATGCAAAAAGGATTAATTTATTACAAAAGATGAATTAATTTATTACAAAGAGTTGAATTGAAAATAAAACAAAAAGAATTAAATTGAGAGAGAAATCAAACTTGAGATATTATTTCTTTTTCTAAATTTAGAACTTGAAATTAGAAAAGCAATTTAATTGAATTATTGAATTATTCTCTAAAATTGGAACTCAAAGCTTTTCAAAAAAAGAAGTTCAGTTGCATTGAAAAGACCTTTTTCTTGAATAAATTAAAGAATTATCTATTTTTATCATATATGCATGGAATTAATTTATTATTATTTTCCAATGCAACTTGAACTTCTAATTTGAATGCATTTCAATTAAACTATAATTGGAATCTATCTCAAGGTTAACTAAACATGATTTCTCAGTTATTTCAATTAATCCTAAATTGAGCTTTTTCTCTTGTGATTCTCTATAAATTCAGTCTTCAGCTCTCATTCCAATTCACCCCAGAGATTTTTGAGAACACGCTTGGAGATTATTGTCACGCTAATTTCGCTCTGGAGTCATTGAAGATTATTGTGCTTTTTAGATTATTTGCATCCATTTTACATCCATTATTGCTTGCATCCATTGTTACTTGAATTGATTATTGCTTGAATTATTCATCCATCTTGCATCCATATAGCTTAATATCATATAGATTAAATCCTTCATCTTGGTGTAGTCTAGTCACTGGTATTGCTTATAAAAATTTGAGAGCAATCTTATACTTGCATCTTTTAGAAGGCAATTAGTCGCTTTGCTATGGTTTATTACTTATTGATTATTGATTACTAACCATGCATATAATGACTTAATTGAAGTGTTGTGCTTGTAGCTATAGGTTCACTTTTTCACACACACAGTGGGTGTGAATGAGACTTCACATTTGTTATCAAATGAGAAAAAAATGAGTAATGTTGATCATAAATATACAAGTGTTGAAGCTTCAAGAAATAATCATTATAATATTCATGAGCTTACTTGTGAGCCTATGACAAATAATTTGATTCAAGATCATTGCTTCCCTGATGTCCATAATGAGTTATATGAATCAAAAATAGAATTATGTGCTGCATAAAAACAAGATGATGACACAATATAAGAGATGCATATGTTTCAAGTAGAGGTTACATTTGAAGGTAGTGAAGATATCTATTGTGAACAACAGGAGGAGGAGGTATATACATCTGAAAATGATTTTTAAATTTTCTGAAATCTTGAATCTTACTCCTTAAAGTATAACACTTCTCGATATCATGATCGGGTTGACGGTTATATTGGAAAAGGTCTTTGGGATCATGATAAGATGGAAAAGGTTTTGAGGCACCAATTGGCTTGACGGGAGGAAGTTTCAACACATTAGTATTTATCAATCTCGACATTATACTAAGCAAAGACTCAAAAAGAGGAGTAAATTCTTTTCTAAAGTATTTGGATAAAGGGTTCACACTTGATGTTGTGGTTTCCACATGAGTATTGATGTTTTCATTTATCTTGATGAATCCTTTGTTTAATTTAAACTTCACAAAATATTTTTGAGCACTCTCATTCTTATCAACCAGAGCCATTAAAGGAGAAAATTCAAATTGACTCACTTGAAGCTGATAAATATGAAGCACTACACACAATTGTGTAAAGGAAGTAAACTCAAAAAATAGAAGCTTATCCCTAACGTCTTTTTGTAAATTAGCAATAAAAATTCTTTGAACATCGTGATTAGGCATAGCATAAGCAATTTGAGAATACAAATGTTTATATCTACCAATGAAATTAGTCACTTTCTCTTTAACTCCTTGTTTACAATGAATCAAATCAGTCAAAGTAATTTTAGGATCAATATTGTTATGAAATTGTTGAATGAAAGCATTAGATAATTATTAAAATGATGTAATAGAATGAGGAGACAAAGAACAATACCATTGCAAATCTTTATCCTTAAAGGTTCGAGTAAAAAAATTATTCATAAGTTTTTGGTCATGAGCAAAATCATTACACAAAGTTTGAAATGTTTTCAAATGAGTTAAGGGGTCACCTTTTCCATTGTACAACTCCAATTGAAGGAATTCCATATATAGTGTCATTAGATGATGGGCTCACTACATCAAATGTGAGTACATTAAACTCGGATTAGGTAATGGAAGCCAATTGTTGTTGTATGGATGTAACAGTTTGGGCAAGGTTATTAATGGTTGCTTTGGTGGATAGATTGAATTTAGATATATTGGATTGTGATGGAGGAGTCACAATTTTGCATGTAGGTGTAAGATATGTGGGTATGGGAGATGATTGGGATACAAATGGAAGACTCGGAAGGAGGTAGGTAAGAGTATTGATTAAAGAGATTGTCCTCGTGACTAACATATGTAGGACTAATATTTTGTGTGGAATTAGTCATGATAGAAGTAAGAATAGAATGATTGACTTGACTAGTGGGTTGGGAATAACCAAGAAATTCAACACAAATTTTGATTAGCATGATATAGTCAACAATATGATCAAGGCCACACAACAAATCAACACCAATTTGCACCATTCTTTTTAATCCTTCAATCAATGGGATTGCCTCACTTTCCAAGTAATGTTGACTCATCCATTGTTGAAGATTTTCAAATTCATTTTCAATTTTCTCCAATTGGTTAATGGTAACCCTAGTTAATGATTCATTCTCATCATGAGAATTATGAAGAGAATGAGGATAAATGACATCATTTGTTGGGTTTGAGGAAGCGACAACATTCTTATGAATTAAGTTATCTAAATTAGGCTCCATATCCTTAGTAATTAAACCTTGGGAAGCCTTAATTGTACAACTTCTTCTCATGGGAATATTGTAGGTAAGACTAATGGTAACAAAACTCATGCACAAAGGAGGCAAATTTGAAAGCACCAATTGAAAATTATGATTAAGCAATGCACATTTTTGTAAAAATGATTGATAAACCAATTAATTAAGCAATTTGAATTATGGATTTTAAAGATAAATGCCTCTAAATCATAGCATAACATGTCATAAAGATCATATCTTGAAATAGACTCGAAAAGTTATGCATACCCACAAGTTAATTTTAGAATTGTAAATTAGTGTTTTTGTGAATTTAACCTCTAAATTTATATAATTCAATTGAAAATGAAACTTATCAATGCAAATTTGAATTTTAAAATGTGTAAACAATTAGATTTGAGACAATGAATTAAAATTATGCAACCCACAATTTTAAGTTTAGAATTATGCGTCATCGGTCACGTTGAAAAGTTTACCCAGAGTACTACAACTTATAGGGGATGCTATACCAAATTCCTGCAGACTAAAAAAAATAGAATTATAAATTAGGATTTTTGTGAATTAACCTCTAAATTTAAGCAATTCAATAGAAAATAAAACTTATGAATATAAATTTGAATTTGAAAATGCATAAATATTCAAATATGAGTCAAAAAACAAAAATTAAGGTGCAATGAGTGAGGTTCACCAAAATGTGATGGTGGAAATTAGGGTTAGGGTTAAATTAAGATAATAAAAACACTAAATGTCCTAATCAAATTTCACATTAGGGAGGAGAGGAATATCATAGATCTAACCTTAATAGACCAAGATTTTGATCAAATTCTAGGCTCCTTAGATAGGGATTTCTCCTCCTCGAATTGAATTGAATTGAATTGGTGAAGATTAAGGCAAGATAATGAACTATTGAAGCATTCTGATAGAAATAATAAGCTACAGATGTCGTATGAAGCCACTGGCCTATATCTGAGAAGAAGAATATATTTCAGATCTATTCCCAGTAGTTCATCATGATTTTTCGAGACCAAGTAGTATCAATTCAAAAATGGTCCTCCAATTTCTCACTGTTAAAATTTGAGCCTATTCATCTTTGTGAATCCTACCGATCCTCTTGATTATATATTTGTACCTATTAATTAACGAATTTTTGTTTATCTCCACAAAGGAATTATGGTTTCATGTAGGTTGTCTTCATAAAACGTAGAACATGAATGCCATCTCTAATGCTTGAATCTTGACTTCACTTCTGCTCCTATGCTTGATGGAAGATTGATTGATTGCTTAGTTTAATTTGATAGAGTGTAGTTAAGATCTTGAATGAAGTTCGTTATGTTTAAAATGAGAGGGGGTAGACCCGTTTTGTTCTTTCTTTTCAAAAATCTAATTGAATTTCAGCAACAGACCGACACGGGGCTAAATTTCTCACTCATAAAAGGTGATTGTTAGAAGGGGCCAATTTGGGGCCAATTTAAGAGGCCTAGGGCATATACGCCTTGGTCTTTATTTAGGACTAGGGAATGGTATGCCATGGTCCTAATTTGGGACCAAGGTGTGGTACATCTTGGTCCTACAAATCAGGACTTCCAACTTGAGGGATAAGTTGGAAATTTGGTGAAAATGTGAGGTAAATGAGTGGTGTGAGGATAATAATTATTGCAATCAAGCCTTGGAGGATGGAACACCAAAGTGAGGCCTAAGTGAGGACATGATATTGTAGGCGAGTACAATTTAGGACGCTACATAATCACTTAGAAAAGTCAAATGCCTAAAAATTATAGTCAACCTTTGTATCCAGATGTGTCAAGAAAGGATCATGACCAATAGGGGAATTATTCAAAACAATTATCTATAACTAGTCCCTCTCAAAGATTGGCCATTGAAGGACCTCCTCTAGTGAACAATGGAAACCCCATAATATACAATTTTCACCTTACTACATACCATGACAGTCCATCTTGTCCTGAGATGAAAAGGTCAATGCAAATGATTTCTACTAATGAATAAGGACGAGAATATCAAGTTGAAGAAGAACCTTCTTACTCAGGAGATGTTGGAATTAACTATCTTGATTATGAATCGGATTCCAATAGAGGAGAATATATATACACTTAGATAGATAGTCCCAATTGAGTAGGTTCTCTAGAGGACAACATACACACAAAAAAAGACCAAGAGTCTAAGGAGCAGAATAGTGGTGTTTCATCTAATCCCAAGTTTATCTTGTCAACGAGCACCAACTTCAATCATAAAAAGGGAGAAACAAATGCCCCAAAAGCAATTTCTCTAGAGGTATTTTCCCATTCCCTTGCTGATAATATCCCTATTTATTTTGATATTGTTGAATCTAGGGAATAATGAAAATAGGGCAGACAACTAAGAGGGGGATGAATCATGTTAGTAGAAACAATGGAGGAAAAATGAGAGGGGGGGTGAATCAGTTTTCACTGAATCTATGAACTTAACCACAAAAATAGATCTGATAAACTACAACAGTAATAGAGATAAGCAAATTGATAGCACAATACACAACACTAAGTTTTTGACGTGGAAAACCTGGTTAAGGGAAAAACCACGATGGGAACCTACCCACAATAAGATGATACTCTACAATAGTATGTGAAAATATTACAATGGGGAATGCACATGCATTTATGCACACTACCAAGAGCTCACTGCTCAAAAGATAATGACCTGGAAGGCTACAACCCTCAGGGAAGTCTCATTGACTTACAACAAGATTTGGACTATGATCCAGCATGAAGAACTGCAATAATAGCATCTCTAAATGTCAAATGACAGTTCCGGTTAAGAACAATTGTCTGTTGTACAACACCAATCTCTCCTCAATCCACTACACCGACAGATGAATCCATGCTTGAACATACACCACTTTTTGATAATGCAAACACAACCTTGATACACAAATTACATGACAATATCACCTATTTATACAATCCATCAACCGTGACAACAAGAATAGCTAAACCCTCCACTCACAATTACAAAATTACATCACACGATACAAAGATTGACCACCGGACCAATATAATGATTTACATGACATAGACCTAAATCAAATGCTCAAACATGCAACACCACCAGAAATCATGCCAAGATCAACTGCAACATGCTACACCACCAAGAGAAACCGCATAACACGAAGAACATCACCGATTCAGCAAAATCACCAAAAACTCACACAACGATCAATGTGGATCATCAGAACAAATAGGAAATGATTAGGAAACACTAGCAAGCATGTTATAATCATGAGTAACAGTTGCACAAACACCACTAATCAAATCTTCTTTTGTCAACGTCTGGAACTCAAGAACACTCAAACAACAACAATTGTCATGAAGAAAGATAACTTGTGGAGCACCAAATCATGAACCATCTAAAATAAAGATACATAAGACCATCCCAAACAATATCCCAATTCCTCGAATCAAGATCTGATCACACTGAAATATACCGAAGAAAATACTAAACTCTGCAAAGCACTGATCAGATAATCAAATTGCAAAACTGGATCATATGATATGATCAATTAAGCTTCTCGGATCACCAACACTAGTACAGAAAAATAAAATGATACTAAAGATACTCCATACAATAAATCATAATCACAATGAACCAATCTGCAATCACCAGAGCAAGAATATGTTGACATCAATGACAACAACATATCCTAGAAGCAACAATGTCCAACAATCTCCCACTTTGGCATTGATGGCAACATATGAATGTGAAAAAAATCAATGCAAAGAACAAAATATCTCCAAAAAACTCTCCCTAAGATCAAGCAGATAAAACAATTTTTCACATGCATCTCTCCCCCTTTGACATCAATGTCAAAGATCTTAAAATAGAAAACCAAACTCTCCATCATAGATAAACAAATCAAGAATCACTCCCCCTTAAACACATAACCAGACTACTCCACGAGAGGAGTAATACCAACTCATCAATCCGGATAAAGGCATAAGATTGTGAAGTCCATTGGATTGATGCAACTCAATACATCTAGTTCTCATCAGGAGGGGTGGATACCCCTAACTTGTCTATCAAATAAACAAATGTATATGTAGGCAAAGGCATAGTGAAAATATCAGCAATCTGTTCCTTTGTAGACACATACTCCAACTTCACTTCCTCTTCATTGACTTTCTCCCTCAAGTAATGATATTTGATTAACACATGTTTAGTCTTTGAGTGTTGCACCAGATTCTTTGACATGTTGTTAGCATTGGAATTATCACAGTATACGACAGTAGGCTCATCATAGATAACTCTAATATCCTTCAACATTTGCTTCATCCAAACCACCTAAGTGCAGCTACCAACAACAACAATGTACTCAGCTTCAGAAGTAGATAAGGACATAAAATATTGTTTCTTACTAGCCCATGAAACCAATTTCTTACCCAAAAAGAAAGCACCACTAGATGTACTCTTTTGGTCATCAACATCACCAGCCCAATCAGCATCAGTGTAAGCACATAACATGAAATCATCATTCCTCGGATATCACAAACCATAATCCACAGTTCCCTTCAAGTATCTGAATATTCTTTTAACAATAGTGACATGACTCTCTTTCGAATCAACTTGATATCTAGCAGCCATGCACATAGTATGCATAATGTCTGGCCTAGTCTGAGTAAGATATAACAGTCCACCAACCATAGACCTATACAAGCTCTGATTAGCTTTTGAAGATTCATCATTCTTAGATAATTTGCAGTTAGTCACCATAGGAGTTCCAACCGGTTTGGAGTCATCTAACCCAAACTTCTTCAACAATTCCTTCAAATAGTTAGTTTGAGATATAAAGATACATTTTTCCAGTTTGTGAAATATGCAATCCTAAGAAAAATTTCATCTCACCTATTATAGACATCTCAAATTCCTTCTGCATATCACCAATAAACTTCATGCTCAAGTCATCATCACATCTAAAGATAATATCATCAACAAAGACTTCAACAATTAAGATGTTATCATTTTCAATCTTAAAGTACATATTACTATCAAAAGTTCCTTTATTAAATCTCAATTTCAACAAGTACTTATACAATCTAGCATACCAGGCTCTAGGGGCTTGTTTAAATCCATAAAGAGCTTTCTTTAGTTTACATACCATGTCTCCATCATCTGATAATGAAAATCCATCAGGTTGCTCAATGTAGACTTCTTCTTCAAGATCACCGTTTAGAAAGGCAGATTTGACATCCGTCTGATATACCTTGAAATATTTATAGGCAACATATACAAGCAACAGTCTAATAGCTTCAAGTTTGGCCACCGGAACAAAAGTCTCCTCATAATCAATTCCTTCTTTCTTTGAATATCCTTTGCATACCAATCTTGCTTTATTTCTGACAACTTCAACTTCATTTAATTTATTCTTGAATACCCATTTAGTACAAATCACATTCTTATATTTAGGTCTAGGCACAAGCTCCCATGTGTTATTCTTCTCAGTCTGATCTAATTCGTCTTTCATAGCTCTCATCTAATTTTCATCTTTGAAAGCTTCAACAACATCTTTAGGTTCAACTTTAGAAATCAAGCATACCTCTTCAGCAACTAGCCTTCTTCTAGTCATCACACCTTTATTTTTATCTCCAATAATCTGATTTTTTGAATGATTCAGTCTTACATACCTTGGAGTCCTCTAAATCTTCTGATTTTCTGGTTCTTACACCTCTCCACCGACAACAACAACATCTGGATAAACTATTTTTACCAGATTAGTCTGCTTTGGTTCTTCGGTCTAAATAGGATTCAAAACAATATGTTGACCATCATCATATCCACATGCTCTGATCTCTTTCCCAAGGTTCTCATCCACCTTCAAATTTGCATTTTTCACTATCTTTATCTATCTCTTATTGTATCATCGGTAGGATTTTCTCTTTGTTGAATATCCCAAGAAAATTCCTTCATCACTTCTTGCATCAAACTTTCCTATGTTGTCATCTCTCTTGATATATGATTTGCTACCAAATATCTCATAGTAGGAACATGACCAAACCATAACTCATAAGGAGTCTTACCGGTATCACCTTTGATGTGAACTCGGTTGAATGTGTAAACAACAGTGCTAATAGATTCTCTCCAATAGATCTTCAGAATATTCCCTTCAATCAGCATAGTCCTTGCAGCATCCAAAACAATCTTGTTCTTCCTTTCAACAACTCCATTTTGATGAGGGGTTCTAGGAGTAGATAATTGCCTTCTAATCTCATGCTTATCACATAATGAATCAAACTCACTAGAACAAAAATCTCCACCTCTGTCAGATCTCAGACATTTCACCTTCAATCCTAACTCAGTCTCAACCTTTGCTTTGAATTTCTTGAATTTATCTAATGCTTCAAATTTTTCCTTCAAAAAGACAACCCACATCATCCTAGAATAATCATCAATTAGAAACATACAATATCTATCTCCCTGCACACTTCTAACATTTTTAGGTCCACATAGGTCAGTATGTAGAAGATCTAGCAATCCATCAAATGTATATTGTTTTCTCTTGAAAGAAATTCTTGTTTGCTTACCCAATTAACATTCTTTACATATCAGATTAGCAAGCTTAACAATTTTAGGAAGATCTCTAACAACTTGAATAGAACTGATCTTAACCATTGAATCAAAGTTAACATGACACATTCTCCTATGCCACAACCAACCTTCATCAATCTGAGCAATCAAACAACTTTTCTCACCAACATTCAAATGAAAAATATTACCTTCACTCTTAGTCCTAGATGTAACTCTATACTGGAGGCATTTAGGATCTTGAATTTACCATTATTGAATTGTAAATCATAACCTTTATCAACCATCTATCCAACACTCAAAATATTATGCTTCAAACCTTCAACATATAGAACATCATCAATATTATGCTTACCGTCAAAGGATATAGAACCTCTACCATGTATCACACAGGCTTTGTCATCTCCAAATCTAACTATTCCACCATCATACCTTTCCATACTCACAAATTTTCTTTTATCATTGGTCATATGATGTGAACAACCACTGTCTATTACCCATTCATCTCTTTCCTTAACTTTAGAAGCTAAAGACTTCTCCTCAATAGTGCAGCTAGTGGGATCAACAAGTATCGGTCCATCTTCCTTAATGAAAAGAAATACAACTTCATCTCCTTATAATTTTTCATCTGTTACACCTTCATCAGTAGCATAATAGCAGTTCTTATGATTCCTATACTTCCAGTTAGACTTGCAAGGCTTATCATACTTCTCATGCTTCTCATATCCATAATTTATGTCATGATTATCAAATTTTTCATGCCTATCATATTTATCCATTCTCTCTAGGCACCTAGAAGAAAAATGTCCTACCTTATTACAAGAGAAAAATTTGAAAGAAAATTTTCCATTATACTTACCGGCTCCCTTAGGCAATCTCTAAGCAATCAATGCTTCAAGCTCATGAAGTTCTCTTTCTTGCTCTTCCATCTCTCTCCTTTCTCTTTCATATCTGGATATTTTGTATTCTTCAGGTTCATACTTCTACTTACCAGATACAAATGCTCTAAATGTTTTCTTAGACTTTCCATGTGATTCACCAAATTCGCTCAGCTCAAATGGAACCATCTTCCCAACCAACATATCTCTTGTCACAGTAGTCACACTCTGGATCTCATCAATGGCAGCTACTTTATGTTTATAAGCAAGAGGCAAAGATCTCGGCACCTTAGCAATAATTTCACCTTCTTCAAGGGCTCCACTGCCACATCTAATACCTAGGAAAAGGTCATTCACCTTAGCCATAAAGGTATTTATGTTCTCATCTTCTCCCATCTTCAGCATCTCATATTTCCCTTTCAAACTCTGCAACTTAGCAACTTTGACTTGTTTATCTCCTTCATACAAGGTCTCAAGCTTCTCCCAGATCTCACGTGTGATCTGAAGTCCCATTACATTTGTCATTTTTGAATCAGTCAGGGCACTCAACAATGATTCCTTTGCTCTAATGTTATGTTCAGCTTCCTTGATCTCATTAGCAGTAATTGGTCCATTCGAAGGAGCATAATAGGCATTCTTTGTAATCTTCCAGTAATCATCTCTGAGACATCTCAAGTGCACTTCCATCTGGTTCTTCCATATAGTATAGTTACTACCATCAAATCTCGAACTCTCCTTCTTAAAGATAACACCTCCAGTTCCAGTTGCCATCCTGGATCTCCTCAAGCGATTAAGCTTCTTTCAAAGGATCTAGCTCTGATACCAATTGTTAGCAACAATAATGGAGGAAAACTGGATCTATGAACTTAACCACAAAAACAGATCTGATAAACTGTAGCAATAACTGAGATAAGAAAATTGATAGCACAACACACAACACTAAGATTTTGACATGGCAAAACCCAGTTAAGGGAAAAACCACGGTGGGAACCTACCCACAATAAGATGATACTCTACAGTAGTATGCAAAAATATTACAATGAGGAATGCACATGCATTTAGGCACACTACCTAGAGCTCACTGCTCAAAATATAAAGACCCAGAAGGCTACAACCCTCAGGGAAGTCTCACCGACTTAGAACAAGATTCAGACTACAATCCAGTAAGAATGAACTGCAATAATAGCATCTCCAAATGCCTAATGATAGTTCTAGTTAAGCACAATTGTTTGCTCTGCAACACCAATCTCTCCTCAATGCACTACACTAAAAGATGAATCCTTGCTCGCACATAAACCACTCTCTAATAATGCAGACACAACCTTGATACACAAATTACATGACAATATCACCTATTTATACAATCCATCAACCTTGACAATAAGGTCAGCTAAACCCTCAACTCACAATTATAAAATTACATCACATGATACAAAGATCAACCACCGGTCTAATATAATGGGTTACATGACATAACATGGACCTAAATCAAAATGCTCAAACATGCAACACCACCGGAAATCATGCCAAGATTAATTGCAACATGCTACACCACCAGGAGAAACCGCATGACACGAAGAACATCACCGGTTCAACAAAATCACCAAAAAATCACATAACAATCAATGCAGATCATTAGAACAAATAGGACATGATTAGGAAACACCAGCAAGAACATTAGAATAATCAATAACGGCTGCACCAACACCACTTATCAAATCTTCATCTATCAACGTCTGGAACTCAAGAACACTCAAACAACAACAATTGTCACAAAGAAAAATAACCTGCAGAGCACCAAATCACAAACCATCTTAAATGAAGATACACAAGACCATCCCAAACAATATCCCAAATCCTTAGATCAAGATCTAATCACATCGGAATATACCAAAGAAAATACTGAACTCTACAAAGCACTGATCAAATAATCAAACTGCAAAACTAGATCATATGATATGATCAATTAAGCTTCCCAGATCACCAAAACTAGTACAGAAGAATATAATGATACTAAAGATACTCCATACACCAAACCATAATCACAATGAACCAATCTACAATCATCAGAGCAAGAATATGTTGACATCAATGACAACAACATATCCCAGCAACAACAATGTCCAAAAAATCAATTGTCACCAAAAATTACAACAACTTACATTAATCTCATATCTGATAATTAAAAATGAAAGCATAAATCAATAACACAACATAAACACACATAACACCAATATTTTTGACATGGAAAACCTGGTCAAGGGAAAAACCACAATGAGAACCTACCCACATTATGATGATACTCTATTAGAAGTATATGAAATATTGCAATGGGGAATGCACATGCATTCAGGCACACTTCCTAAAGCTCACTTCTCAAAAACAACAAAGGGAAACAACCCTCTTAAGGCTCACTGCCTTACAAACAGATTCAGATCACTTCCAGAAAATCATGAACTGAGAAATAGCATCCTCAATGCTTGGTCACAATTTCAGTTAAGCACACAACTTTCATCCTCTTCTCACACTTATTCTCTACTTCTAAATTAATAATACATCATTCACACACTCCACACACATATCACAATTATTATTACATTTATTTATACATGACATCAAACTTGGATCAATATCATCAAGGTCGGCTCACCACATATCACCTAATTACAAAAATATAACCATACACGCTACAATATCACATGCAAACCAAAACAATGTTGGCTAAGACATAGCATGGACCTAAATCACCACCTCGAATATGAAACACCTCCAAGAATTAAGTCTCAAACATCCGCAATACGCTACAAACATCATGTCAGCCAAGAACATGAAGAACACCACCAAACCAAAGAAAATCATCAATAATACGATCATCGATCAATATGGACCACCAACACGAATAGCACTCGGTCTAGAAACATCCACAAGCATCATGAATTACAACAACAACATCAACACCATCTCAAATTACTATTATCATCGTTATCATCATACTAGACCTCAAGGACATTAACTGAACTAACTATCAACCTGAAAGATTCACTGGTGGAGCTCCAAACCACAAACTAATTGAATTGAAGACACGCATCAACATCCCAAACATAATTCAAAATCCATAGATCAAGATATTATAATGCAGAGCAATGCATATCAAAATACTAACATATTGGCATCACTGAACAACATAAGAACTAGCCACAACAAAGATACTCATAATTCAATCAAATCTTCATGCAAACTCTTGAATCCACAAGCACTAATCATCAATATGCAGAACAAACTAGCTAATTATACACTACTGCAACATTGCATCAAACAAAGAAATATGTTGACATCAATGACAACACATCTCTCAGATATCATTAAAGCACATATTTGTAGCAAACATCCAACAATATCCCAACAATATCCAATAGTGAAACTACTAAAATTCACATATCTCAAGTTGAATATCTTAGACTCAATCCTTCCATATTGGATAGGCTTGTTAAGTTCATCAAACAAAAACCTTGGAATCTTGCTATCAATGCGCAAGTGTCTAATGAAATTCCTATCACTATTGAAGAACAAAATTGTTCAACTTATTATTCGAAGTCTCATGATCCCCAAAATCTTTAGAAAAATCGGAACCTTTCTTTGTTTCCTTATACATAAAAAGGTATAAGTTGAGTAATTGTGTAATAGACTTGGGAGATTTTGATAATGTCATGCCTACACAAGTAGCCAAAGCCCTAGGTTTGACAATTACCTCTTCTCATGGAAAGTGTTATTCTATGAACTCCACTCAAGTTCCTATTGTAGATCAAATCAAAGATGCACAAGTAGCCTTGGCCTTGTATCCCAAAAAAAGACTGAAACTTGTGATCCTTACCTTTTTTATCCTTATAATTCAATTTTGATCACCTTTTAAAATATTTCTGGTCAAAAGCTTTGCCTTATTTTCTTTCTAGTTAAAAGCATACGTTATTGTTATTCATTGTATATTATTAGAAGGTAGTTGCAACTTGTAAAATAAGAAAAGAGCATATATGAAGTATCATTATATTTGACTCAACTGGTAGTTACATTTGTCATTTGTATGAGACAAAATAATATAAAGTTCAATGAAAAAAATTTAAACTAATGATATCGATAGTAAATTTTTCACCTCATAATAAACCTAACATTTCCTATCATGGTTGGCTAATGTTGTACTATTTGGCGTCTTTCTCCTATGTGTTCATAATAAAACCTTCACCATACTTACTTCACTCATAATAAACGTGTCCTATCCTTGATTGGGGGTGTCTCCTCAAGCTTGGTGATTACTCGGTGCCACATGTTAAGATGAAATTCACTTTCCACCTTCTCGCATGCTCACAATCCATAAAAATCTCACTTATACCACATGACTGCAATAAACTTTTCGTCATTCTTTGCAATAAAAACATCTAATTCTCGGGGTCGGGCATTTTCAAACAAAAAAAAAACACATTTGGCTTTAACAAAATCGTCTTTTGATGAGATCAAGACTTAGCACACCTGATGATCCTATTGCTTAATCAACTTATGGCATTATCTTTTATTAGGAGCAGAGATGTGTTCTCCTAACCCATATGTCCTCTCGAGGGGGCATCATCCTTCTAGCTCATCATCCTTCCTTATCCTTCTCACGATTGGGACATCATGCTTCTAGTCCTTATCCCTTTCCCACCTACTCTACTTTAATCTTTTTTGGAACAATATGATAAGCTACATTGTCTCAAACAGAGGCAAAATGTAGACACCTGAGACTGTCCTGACTTAATTAAATAAATATTTATTGTTTATTTAATTATTTACCATAATTTCCTTTATTAATTAAATAAATATTTTTATTTATTTAATTAATTCATTAGTATTTTTTTCTAAAAATTAAATATTTAATTATCTTAACCCCACCTTTTTCTCTATCAATTTTAAATAAATATTCTTATTTATTTAATTAATTCATTATCCTCTTCTCTCAAATCCTAGCCCTCCATCTTCTTCACATGGATCATAATCTAAATTTTTAGACATGTGAAAAGTGTCTCATTCCTCTTTATTATCATTTTCACTTCCCTCCTCTTCACATGAAAGCGCATCTACCTTACTCTCACCTACCACTCAATCTTAGCCCTTCTTTCAAATTAACCTCTTAACCTTATTCACTCTCACCTACCACTCAATCTTGTTCCTCCATCTCATTAGCACTTCTTAATCCTATTTACTATCTTCTAACTATGTGATCATGACCATTCATCTTTTAACCTCTTAATCTAAGACCTTGTTTCTCTTGGAGATTTTTATAAAAGAGGCTTCCTCCCTTTCATTTTGATCAATCAATCACTAATGTACTTGAATTATGCTAAAATCTTTCTAAATTGCATCATCTTAATAGCTTACTTCACCAAGCAATTACATTCCATTCATTTCATGTCATCTTGTGCTAGTGCTTAATGTTGAGAGCAATCACACCATTTTTTCACAAGATCTTGGAGGATAGGAGAACAATGGAGTCAATCATTTCATGAATGTGAGGCATAAAGTTTTTTTTTTTTTTGTATTTCATGATTTACTTCTCCATTGGGTTTGTTGGATGTTAGGGTAGATTCTAGGCTTGTGGTTGGGTAGATTAGGGTTTACAAATAGGTTTAATATTCAACATACACAAGGATATCTGGGAAGGAGTTATTTTTGGAGATTTTTAAGGTGGATAAGATGATTATAAGGAGGTGGATTGTTAGAAGGGGATAGTTTCATTAAAAAAGGAGGAGAATCCTTTGTAGGAGAAGTGAATTTTTGCACATATGAGAAAATCATGGGAGGAGAAGAGAGTTTATCATCAAAAGATGAAGTTTTTTGAGGATGATGTGAAGTTGAATTTTGTGGATATGAAGAAGAATAAATTGAATTTTAGACATAATTACTCTCTCGCATGCTACCACAAAACCTAATTTTAATTTTGGTGTTTTCTTTATGTTAGTTTACACATTTTGCCACTTAACTCTTAATATATTATCTGCCCAACAAGTGGCAATCTAAACTATTAGTTGAGTTAGGTGTGATGATCTTCTACACCTACTCTTTGCTTATTTTGAAGGTGCAACTACCTTCTTATGATTAAAACTAGAAAATAAAAACACATATGCTTTTAACCAGAAAGCAAGTAGGGCGAAGCTTTTGACCAGAAAGCTTTAAAGGGAAGAAATTCTAAATATAAATAGGATTAAATAAGAATACAAAGAATCTCTGCTACATATATGTACATCATGAAGTATTTAAATACCACTGTCTCATCGCTTTCAAAGCAAATCTTTAACTAATAGTATAGATTTCCACATCCATAAACCATTCGATAGACATTAAGAGAAAATCATCTAAAATGCAGCATATTCAGCATAGGATGAATGAATAATTCATAAATCACAACATAAAGTTTATGATCCACAAAAACCACTTTCAAATGTTTTTCATTAACTTCATAAAGAATCGTATATCAACAAAGTCTCTAATTTTTTTTTAACCCTCAATAAAACCAACAAAACCACATAAATACTTTCAGTTTCTAACTAAATTTGGTAACCAATGGTTTCTTGAAGATAATTGTCCCAAAGATCAGTGAGAGTCTTAATAAATATATAAAAAAGATAATGACTCACTAGAGCCAATAGTTTTTAGTTACCCAAACATAAAGAAATAACAATTGATCACAATCACCTCTCCATCTCCAACTCTTCAATGCTCAACTCCTTGATCCACACATGCCTCCTACCTATGCTCCCTGGGCCTGTATCTTCACTTTATAAACTTGATATTTTGAAATGGCTGTAAGTAGTGGCTTAGAACTCGGGTTCCTTGTTATGCTTACCATCACTTTGTATTTGGCCAATTGTCATTCCATTTCAACAACCTTGGAATGTAGATCATCAACTTCCTATTTAAAGTTAGAATATTATTCCCCAAATGCCTCAGGGTATCCATCATCTCTTCATTTACTTTTTTTGCAGACAGGCTTTCCTCCACCTTTGCCTTGAACACTCGGCCTAACTCAACACTTTTTCTTAACTTATCTTCTCCTTCATCAAACATGTCCATTTCTAGAATTAAGAGGTGACCTCTAATATATTGGAGGTCACGCTTGAACTGAACTAAGGCTCCTCTTATTGTGTTGTCCAATTCTTTAAGTGTGGCAATTTCAATTCCAACATATCCATCAACATTATGAATTTAGAGTCATCCGGGCTATTTATTATCCCTTCACTGATTGAGATTGTGGGAGGCATCTTTGAAATATCTTGTAGTCCATAAAGAATTACTAATAAAGAATTTTGTTCCTTCTTTATATTTTGTAGATCATTACTCCATACTTTTATTTTATCAGATACCTAGGTATACATCTTTATATATTCCTCAATAAACACGAGTCCATAAAAAATAAGTTTCTCTACCCATTTATCTATTGCGAGGGTGACATTCTAGGATCATTTAATTTGTTTCAATTTATTAGGATCTAACCCTTCAATATGAATAGGTATATTTTTCTCAATAGGCTTATCCTCTATTTGCAGGATCGATTGTATGAAAGAGATCAAAGTACTTACCTATTTTTGCAATAATATTTTTTTATGTTCTTCATCCTTAACTCTTTTTGCCAATGCACCTACAGAATTTTTAGCATGGTATATACATCCCTTGGTAGTAGGTGGATCTTTATCTACCCTACTCAAGGTAAAATCCTACTCTTCACCTCATGTTCATTCTTGTCACCAACGGGGTCAACTATATCCAGGAATCAATGATCAATATTTGGGTCAATTACCACCCTAGACATCATTGTGGCTCGTTTTGGCTTGGGGGTTCCTTGCAATAACTTAGCTATAATGTCCACTTCAATTTATATCATAGAGATATACCTCCTTTTCTTTTCAATGACCTTCTTCAACCAAGGAGAAGGAATGATCATAGTAGATCTAGGGACATTAGCAATGACATTGCCTGGTTGTGGTGTTGCAAAGTTGGAAGAGTTGGATTTGTTGAGTACAATGAAGTCTTAACTATCAAAAATTGTGTTTGAAATATCATCTTCTCCAATTTGGTGGAAGATGAGACAATCATTCTCTTGGGCATTACTAGTAACATCTATCAAGTCAATATTGATTAGGGAAACGAGGGTAGAGGTTCCTTTGTCTATTTCCTTCTTTGAAGATGATTGTGTTAGACACAATGCACCACTGAGAGGGGGGTGAATCAGTGGTTCTCAACCTTTTCCCTTTAGCAATCCTATTTGAGCATATCGGTTAAAGGATCTAATTCAATGCAGACTTACCGGTTAGTGGGGAGAGAAACACAAATGCAATCACAAAAGGGGACATCACATAACACTAGCATATACGAGGAAAACCCAAGATGGGAAAAACCTCGGTGAGCAATGCTGCTGGAGTCTACTGCTCCAATCCAGCCTCACAATGAAAATTGTTACAATGTTTAGGGCACCAACCCAAGGAGCACCAACCCTTGATTTAGGGAACCAACCCCAAGGAGCACCAACACCTAATTTAGGGCACCAACCCAAGGAGCACCAACCCCTGACTTTAGGGAACCTACCCAAGGAGCACCAACCCTTGCACCGAGCTACAACTCAGTGATCACAATGATAACTTCGATAACAAAATTAGTTGTCTTGTTACAAGTGGATCTTGCAACCATTTCATATGTCTTTCTCTGTCGTTGAGATACCTTCTCTGCAACACCGACTCACTTCTCTTGCTACTCTTCACCTGTTGCTTCTTTGTCGGTAAGCCCTACCAGTACACCTCTTCTGCTCTTCTTTTCTGTAGGATCTCCTCCTCACTGCTCTGCACTTTACTAGTGCTAAACTCTGTCGGTCCATTGTCTGTCTTCTTTGCAGCTCTCTTCCATCTTGCTCTGCCGGTATAACCACTACAGGTTCTTCTCTTCACTCTCCCTCTTGTCTTAGATACTCTCTGAGTACTTGGCTGATTTTGCAGAAGCAACACTTAATCACTTCGCAATAGCACAAAATCTTTCTTCTCTTCAACAACAACTAACTATGTCTTTGGCCTTCATATTTATAGCTAGGTTTTCCCACCAAAGGCCACTTCAAAATCTAGGCAGTTAGGGTTTCCTCACCATCCTCGAGGAAAACCAAAACCAATCAGATCTTGCTCGATCTGATCTCCCTGGTAGCCAATTGTTCATCTCCGCCATTGTCGCGCCTTCCAATATGCATTTTCCAAATATAGGAAACATGATCATTTAATCTCGACTGGCATCTTTCAAACCATCATTAATGCCTCTTTTGTTTCCTTCTTGACATCTTCCAACAATCTGATCTTCTTGCTTTGATCCAAGCACCAACAACTTGTTGATCTTCCTTCATTGTTCATTCTTCCTCGAGCCACACCCTTCTGACCCGATCCACAAATCACAAGATCCGTATTCAATGCACACCTGTAGAGATACCTAACTCTACACGACACTTCACCAACCTCTGTGAGATTGCCACCTTGACTCCATGTGGCATCCACATCAACCAACTATTAACTTGGCTCTTTGAGTTGGTCCAAATAGGATCACTGACAAACCACCCTACCGGTTCCTCTTCTCTGTCGGTTTGCTAACCTAGTCGATCTCATTCACTATACCGGTTACCTCATCATGTCTGCCCTCATCTTGAATTGTCAATGGAACTCCTTGACCAGTTATCAGACATGTCCATCCAAAGCATGCTCATTCCCACAAAGTGGGAAGTCTTCTTCATCTGCACCTTGTCTATATTACCGATGAACATACATACTGGTAATCACTCTTGATGAAACCCTGTCATCAATCTTCATCAGACTTCATCTTCAGTCAAGCCACATTCTACTCTGACTGCATCTGCTCAGCCTTGCCTTCTCCTTGATTAGCTCATACCATATCTCAACAAACTGTGATACTCCACTTACCGATGGAGTGACACCTTGTCTTTTGCATCCTGCAATGCACTCATGTGACTTTCCTGTTTATGCAGCATCTCTTCAAAAAGGCACATGTGTGATCCGGTGTTGGCACATTCAATATCAGTCATCTCTTCCCTTATTGACTGCATCTTGATTTGGTGGGAGTCCTGTTGTTCTGAAACTACACAGCATACCGGTGACCTATTCCTCCTTCTCCTCCGGTGTTGATGTGATTCAGATAACATTCTTCCTCTTCATCACAAACACCATCCAGGCATCCTTCTCATCCTGCTTGCCCATCCTTTCCTTATAGGGGATACACTATGCCAGTAACCTATCCATCTTATCCACACAAGTCAGGCACTAACTTGTGTACCGGTGACTCCAGTGGTCACTCTTTATTACCTTACCGGTGTTCTGCAACACAAGGTGATATCCAAGATATCACATCCTATACTCCTTCATGACAATGTTGCACATACATCTCTTCTATCGGTAGTCATCCCATACTGGTTGACATCAATGACAACATAATGCCAACAATCTTCCCCTTTGGCATTGATGTCAACTCATGTAGTATCTGACATACTACATAGTTTTTCTCCCCCTTACTGTGATCCATGGATTCTCACACATGTAGTATGCAACATACTACAGAATCCTTCTCCCCCTTTGACAACAATGGCAAAGGGCACTGTCAAGATTATATTCCTCCTTTTATTTACCAATCACTGACTTAATTCTTTCTCCCCCTTTGTCTTCATTGGATGCAACTCCTCCTTTGATGCTACTTGTTATCTTGTCACCAATTGTTACATCTTCTCAAGTCACAACACTTGAGATGGGGGTTTTAACCATCAACTGACACCAATTGAGTATGCAAGTTTGATACTACTTGATAGAGCACTTAATTTCAGAAGGACTGATACGAATTGTTGATGTGTCAGTGAATGCTACTCACCTACCGGTCAACCTACAACACCTCTGCAATTTCCATCTCCTGCAGTTTGGGAAGTCAACATTCTTACAAGTTCAAGCATGTCGGCTCTACATCATGAGCACTTGAACTCCCTCCGAGTCATACATCTTAGGTTCTTATCTCTGGTCAAGTATAATACAGGGACTCCAATCTCCTACATATACTAGTTTAGCTATGCATATGAGATCATCTGATGATCCTTCAAATCCATTGTATCCACCACAACTTATGACATGATCCTGGATCTACACAATACCAGACAATGTTTTCATCATGCCAAGAATCAAACCGGTTAGCCCAAAAAAAAAACCTGCATGCCTGCATGATCAACAATCGGGCCAACATATGTCATTCAGGTCTTTTCCAATACCACCTAAGACATAACTTCACTTCATGCTATGAGGGCTATTGAAATGATTTCCAACCTCATTGTCTTACATAACCTGCAAGTACCTGTTAGTAGTCATATAGGTAACACTCTGCACATACCAGTTTCCTGTACTGGTCCACTGTCACTACCGATGCACCTTCATGTGACTCGTGACATTTTGTGTCATCATGTATTTGATTCCAATTGTCAACCTCCACTCATTGACATATGCAATAGTGATCTAGCATTCATATGTAGGTGTGTAGTCAGAGAAGCCTCTACACATAAATATCTTTTCATTCTTTTACATCGACAACAACATACTCTTCCATGTTGCCTTCTTCACTGAGGGAGTGAATGATAAATTCAATATGCTACTCCCCCTGAGATCCTACATCTCCTTTAGGCCTTAGGAGATATCACCTATGCAATGGGTGTACAGTGTCGGTCCATGGTTTTCTTCCTCCATACCTGCCTGGTCTCATTCTTCTTCCCATTTTCAGGCTTGGGAGCAGGTCTTTCCTTCTTATGCTGATGATTCCTTCCATTTCCTATTTCTCCTTCACAACGATAACTAGTGCTATAGTAGCACACAACACCCATCCCAACTTCATGTTTGGGGAATCTCTTGACATACCGGTTTGACCATCTTCTTCTGGTTATGTTGTTGTGACTGGCAACCAAAAGCGGTGGGCCTCTTGCTCCTACAAGGACATTTCTCTTTTCGTTCCATACAAGCCTCTGACTACCATATGCTCTACATCCACTTTTTTGTAGAGCATAGTTGTTATATCGGCCTCTATGTAACTACAGGTTACTTTTCCTGCATTCAAACTCTTTATGGCCAACGCCATTGCAGTTATGACAAATAACATTTGCATAACCAGGAGAGGGGACATGCATGTATCTAGTCCTGGATACATTTTTCTCATCTGCATTATTTCTATGAGATCCTACATTATCCTTTCTAGATCTCTTTCTACATTCCCCTGCCCTATGGCCATAAGCATTGCATGCAAAGCAGTAACCAGTAAATGATGGCATATGACTTACAAATTTGTTTTTCCATGTATGGGGAGATCTTATTGGTTTAGCATCTCCATTTTTGTTTCTTTGAGAATGGATCCTTGGTTGTCCATTTTGTCCATCTCTTCCATCTAGTCTCTTCTTCTCCCACATTTGCTTTCCCCTATGGGTGGTAGCATTTTTCTGTCCTCTTTGCTGCTTTCCCATCTTCCTGCTTCCGATGAAGTTGTCTTCTCCCATCTTCCCTTTTCCTTTGGAATCTGCATTGCTCCTTCTTCTTGCAGCACCGACCTTCTTTCTTATCTACAAGTCCTTACTAGTTGTATCTAGATCAACCTTCTTCCAGGGAGCATCTCTGACTATGAAGGTTTGGCCTTTGTTTTCTCCATTGGAGGAGACAAATTGAATATCATTGTAGGGGATATTCCTGTTGGTGGAGCATTCACCGGCACCACTACCTAAACCTTTAGTGTCCTTGGAATGCTTTTGCTTCTTCAACATCTTGTTCAAGGCATCACTATTGCCATCAAACCAGATTCTTACCTTGAGTTCATCTTGACACTTCTCAAGGTCATTTCAAAGAATGTCCATTTCTCCAAGCAGCTGTTCATATTCTTCACTTTTTACTTCTAGCCTTGATGCTAGATTTTCACACCGACATTCCTTGGTGTCTTCTACCTGAGACTTCAACTCTTAGATGCATTTCTCAGATTCTTCAAGGCATCTTATCAGCCGGTTCTGCTCTACTATAGCAACATTCTTGAATAGATTGTATTCCCTTCTAACTCTATTGAGTTCTTCAAGTGCATTTACAAGCTCTCCTTCAAGATCAATCTCAGCTTCATCTTCTTCTCCTCCTTCACCTTCAATTAGATCTTGATGGCTAGATCTATCTGCCTTGTCACACTCTAATGTGTGTGCATCACTTTTTGTCTCTTGTTCCATGAAGAGATGAGTTTCCTCTTCATCAAAATTGCAGTAGCTGACTGATCTGTTGTCAACACTTCCACATGTGTCTACATTGTTCTCCTTCATGCTTCCACAATCCGATTCAGCAGTGCATGGCTCATTTCCATAAAGCATCTTCAGTCTATCCCATAGACTCTTTGTTGTTTTGCATCTGTCCACCTATGAGGAGACATCACTGGTGAGCCCACTGAATATAGCCTTCATGGATTCTTCATTACATAAACATCTTCTTTCTTCTTCAGTGTCGGTGGGGGGACATACATTCCTAGGGAAACCATTAACAACTGCCATCCATACATCATAACCTAGAGAGGACAGGTAGACTTCCATTTTGTAACTCCAAATGGCATAGTTAGACCCATTAAACACTGGAGTGGGGATTGACACTAAACAAACCATTGTGTCCTTAAGCTAGAATCTACCCAAGCTGGAGAAAGCTCATCTGATTGCGAAACTAGGCTTTGATACCAATTGTTAGACACAATGCACCACTGAGAGGGGGGTGAATAAGTGGTTCTCAACCTTTTCCCTTTAGCAATCCTATGTGAGCATACCGGTTAATGGATCTAATTCAATGCAGACTTACCGGTTAGTGGGGAGACCAACACAAATGCAATCATACAAGGGGAGATCACATAACACCAGCATATATGAGGAAAACCCAAGATGGGAAAAACCTCGGTGAGCAATGTTGTTGGAGTCTACTACTCCAATCCAACCTCACAATGAAAACCGTTACAATGTTTAGGGCACCAACCCAAGGAGCACCAACCCCTAACTTTAGGGCACCTACCCAAGGAGCACCAACCCCTGCACCGAGCTACAACTCAGTGATCACAATGATAACTTCGATAACAAAAGTAGTTGTCTTGTTACAAGTGGATCTTGCAACCATTTCATATGTCTTTCTTTGCCGGTGAGGTACCTTCTCTGCAACACCGACTCACTTCTCTTGTTGCTCTTCACCTATTGCTTCTCTGCCAATAAGCCCTACCAGTACACCTCTTCTGCTCTTCTTTTCTACAAGAGCTCATCCTCACTACTCTACACTTTACCAATGCTAAACTCTATCAGTCCACTATCTGTCTCGTCTGCAGCTCTCTTCCCTCCTTCTCTGCCGGTATAACCACTACCGATTCTGCTCTTCACTCTCCCTCTTGTCTCAAGTACTCTTTGAGTACTTGGCTGATTTGCTCTCACATGCAGAAGCAACACTTAATCACTTCGCAATAGCACAAAATCTTTCTTCTCTTCAGCAACAACTAACTATGTCTTTGGCCTTCATATTTATAGCTAGGTTTTCCCGCCAAAGGCCACTTCAAAATCTAGGCGGTTAGGGTTTCCTCACCATCCTTGAGGAAAACCAAAACCAATCAGATCTTGCTCGATCTGATCTCCTTGGTAGCCAACTGCTCATCTCCACCATTGTCGGGCCTTCCAATATGCATTTTCCAAATATAGGAAACACGATCATTTAATCTCGACTAGCATCTTTCAAACCATCATTAATGCCTCTTTTGTTTCCTTCTTGATGTCTTCCAACAATCTGATCTTCTTGCTTTGATCCAGGCACCAACAACTTGTTGATCTTCCTTCATTGTTCATTCTTCCTCGAGCCACACACTTCTGACCCGATCCACAAATCACAGGATCCGTATTCAATGCACACCTGTAGAGATACCTAACTCTACACGACACTTCACCAACCTCTGTGAGATTGCCACCTTGACTCCATGTGGCATCCACATCAACCAACTATTAACTTGGCTCTTTGAGTTGGTCCAGATAGGATCACTGACAAACCACCCTACCGGTTCCTCTTCTCTGTTGGTTTGCTAACCTAGTCGGTCTCACTCACTGTACCGGTTACCTCATCATGTCTGCCCTCATCTTGAATTGTCGATGGAACTCCTTGACTAGTCATCAGACATGTCCATCCAAAGTATGCTCATTCCCACAAAGTGGGAAGTCTTCTTCATCTACACCTTGTCTATATTACCGGTGAACATACATACTGGTAATCACTCTTGATGACACCCTATCATCAATCTTCATCATACTTCATCTTCAATCAGGCCACATTCTACTTTGACTACATCTGTTCAGCCTTGCCTTCTCCCTAATCAGCTCATACCATATCTCAACAAACTGTGATGCTCCACTTACCGATGGAGTGACACCTTGTCTTTTGCATCCTGCAATGCACTCATGTGACTTTCCTGTTTATGCAACATCTCTTCAAACAGGCACATGTGTGATCTGGTGTTGGCACATTCACTGTCAGTCATCTATTCCCTTGGTGACTACATCTTCATTCGGTGGGAGTCCCGTTGTTCTGCAACTACACAGCATACCGGTGACCTATTCCTCCTTCTCCTCTGGTGTTGATATGATTCAGGTAACATTCTTCCTCTTCATCACAAACACCATCCAGGCATCCTTCTCATCCTGCTTGCCCATCCTTTCCTTATTGGGGATACACTATGCCAGTAACCTATCCATCTTATCCACACAAGTCAGGCACTAACTTGTGTACCGGTGACTCCAGTGGTCACTCTTTATTACCTTACCGGTGTTCTGCAACACAAGGTGATATCCAATATATCACATCCTGTACTCCTTCATTACAGTGTTGCACATACATCTCTTTTGTAGGTAGTCATCCCATACTAGTTGACATCAATGACAACACAATGCCAACAGATGGCACATCTCCCTCACACCCAGACTTCAATTTTCTTCTCTATTTTGGTTATTCCCCATATTCTACTAATTGAGAAAGGTCTCTTGGGGTTACAAAGATGAGCAATCTGAACACTATGGGACAGGGACCTTGTGATGCACTCTATTTTGAACATGCTGACTCCTTAGGAGCAGAAGAACCATAACATTCTTTGTTTTTTTATAATCCATTTTCTTATCCTTTCCACTATATGAGCAATCCTTTTCTTGATATCCACATCATTCTTATCATGCCATGTGAGAAATTGAGGAGATGACATAATGAAATTCTGATAAGCATCTTCAATCATTTTCAATCCACCCTCAACCAACTCTTCAAGTATAGGCATAGACAATCCAAAATATCTGACTTGGTCAAGGGTCATTCTCATCCGATCTTTTCTTTGCACTTATCTCATGTCTGAACAATCTTCCCAGTAATATTATATCTAAGTATTATGCAAATAAGACTGACCCCCATAAAAATTGGCATGTATAAAACCTTTATTGTCATAATAAGACCTTGGAGATAGAGATTGGAAGTTGAACTTTGATAGAAGCCTTTCTGCAGTTCCAACAATATCATTGCTTTTACAAGAAAAATATGATAAGGAAACATGGAAATAATATCCCTTTTTCTTCATCTTGCCAAGATATCTAATATTGACTCCTACCATTTGCTAACAAACCTCCAAGAATACAAAACAATCAGACACATATCTAGGAAATTTATAGGGATTATGATTCAAGCCTCTAATTCTAAGGTAATAAAAACTACCAAATTCAATGAAAAAGCTACCATAATGAATTATGAGTGTTGCAACTTCTGTGGAAATTCTCCTCTGGTGACCCTTCAAGTCTTTTGATCATGATCCACAATAAAGAATCATTGACAATGTAATAATTTTTCTTCCTTACCTCTTTTGTAGCTACGAAAAAAGCTCATAACCAAGTGTGTCCGGAGTGGGAGAATCCAAGGTTCATAGGCCCGACTAGGTAGCCTCACTACTCGCCAATATGTAAACCAATAGATAGAAAATATGAAAGGAATTGTTTCACCTAAATTTGGACAATTTCTCATGCAAATGGTGGATAATTATCTTTCTCCAATCCATATACTGGTTATCACTGCAAATGATTATTGACACATCCAATGTACAGATTCTTCTGCCTGCACACTCCCAACAATTTAGTGCAACAAAACAACCACATCCTCAATTTCTTTCACAAAGAGCCCTCTTCTTAGGATGGTGGGAATCCATGACTTACCTTTCAATTTGACCTTGAACCAAGCTATGGCAATTCTACCCAAACACCATGACTTGCCAAGATAGATCTAGCCATCAAGATCCATGTTGGAGAAATAATCCCAACCGCCACTAAGTGATCCATCAATAAATTCTTCCCAGTTTGCTAGCTTGAGTCCATGGGATACAATCTATGAGTTAACTCTAGCAACCACTGAGCTATCATACACTCTAATCTCATGAGACTCTTGGTGATAATGATTAACATAGGATACTATTAGCTCATGACAGGGGGTTTCTTTGGGAAAATCTCTAGATTCGAGAAGACCACTCTGCACTATTTTCTTTACTATGGGAGAAGTGGAATTTTCCCTTAACCTGCTAAGGATTTCAGGAACACTTTCATCTCCTACATCAATATTGAAGATGTCTTCCAGGCCATCATCTATAGCAATGGGCATGACGGAAACTAGGGTTTGAAGATGACAATGCAAGAAATAAAGGACATGAGACTAGACTATTCAAGTTGGCAGGGAATAAGAATCAAGAAATTTATAGATGGCTTGCCGAGTAAACTCATGGGTGGATAAAATCCTACTTCTTAGCTTGAATAACCTCTTTGAAACAATTCAATTTATACTAAAATAATAGAAACAATAAGAAGTCTCAAGCCTGACTTGAATTATGCATGTACTTGCACTTCTTTGTTGTCTAGACACTTAGAGTTTCCTTCCGTGGGCTTCTCACGATGAAAGCAAATTTTGAATCATGCCACCTTTAAAAATGGAGTCATTTAATTCAACTTATTTCAGTGGCAATGTACATTCAAAATTTGTGTCAATATGCTTGTGTGTCTTCGGCCACCTAAGGGAGTACTTAATGTTTGGTAATTGCCAGCTTTCTCTAAAAAGACTACCCCACAAAAGATGGGACATCTTTCATAGTTGGGAGCTCAGGTACTTTTTAAAATTTTGAACCACCATGGGGGAAGTACAAAGGGGTTCGAAAAATGCCCGACTTACTGATAACAAAGACTTGAATATGACTTAAGACACTTTCACCGAGTAGTTGAGGAATTGACAGTTTTATGAACTTATGAACCAATAGACCAAAGGTACAAAGGTTCAAGGAAGGCCCAATATGCCGATAAGAAAGGCCTAAATAACAAGTGGAAAGGAAATAAAGAACTTAGAGTAGTCAAGCAATCGATGAAAACATGAACTTTTGGACTATAAACATTAGGTACAAAAACTTGAAACTTTACTGATTAGGTATGTGAAAGGGACAAAGACTGAGTGCCAATTAATACTTAGTGAAAATGGGAGAATTACCTAGGATAAGTATCATTTTTAGATTATGACTTTGAGTGTTTGGGATGGAGACCAAAAATTTAAATTATTGGGTAACACTTTCTTATCAATATTTTATATCATCAAATGATTCATGTTTTGAATATTCAACATTATTCTCTTTATCTAAATCTACTTGAGAAAATCAATTTTAGAGATGGAAGAAATTTTCTTCTACATAATGAGCTCTTTTATCTTTTTCTTCTTTTTTGAGTAGCTGTATTTTATTTTCCTCCTTGATCTTCTCTCCTAACCATATCAAAATCCTTTTGATGTCCTATCCTAGACTAATTTATATTCTAATAATGACCAATTAATCCTCGAGATGGATTTATCTAAAATTTGTTGAGCTTCATATTCTAGATCTAAAATATTGCCATTATCTAATGTTGGCATTGTGTTGTCATTGATGTCAACTGGTATAGGGTGGCAACCGGTATGCTGTGTGGATGTGATGTCTTTGATGTCACCTAGCATAGCAGGTCACCGGTAAGGAAGAGAAGGTCATCTAGCATAATGGCCATTGGAGTCACCGGTACACAAGTTAGTGTTGACTTGTGTTGAAGACATAAGGACTGCAGACCAGTAAGTGACATGTTGGAAATGCACTGTGGCCAACCAACAAGAGAGCAAGATGTTGGGTGGTTGATTGTGATGAAGAGGGGAAATGTTACCTAAATCACATCAACACTAGAGGTGAAGTCTGTGCGGGCCACCGATATACTATGTGGATGTCAAACATAAGGACTCCCACCAGATAAAGTTGTAGTCACCATTTGCAGATATGACTGTCAGTGAGTGTTGCCAACCAGATCATATGTGACTGTTTGAAGATATGCTACTCAAACAAAGAAGCCACATTGGTGCAATGAAGGAAGCAGATGACAAAGATCCACTCCCACTAGTAAGTGGAGATTATCTCCTATTATGCATGGAATGCATCATAGTTCTCAGAGATAAGATAAAAGAGTTAAAGGAAAGTGTTTGAAGGCTTGCACCAAATCAACTGGTGAAACTCTAAGTTGCCTTAGGTGCAACAGATTAGAGATATGCATCAGATCAACCGGATAGACATGTTAAGTTATCGATACCGAGAAGGAAGGATATGTTTGTCACTTTGACAAACATGTTAATAGCAAGATTGGTCTATCGAATGAAGCAAGAAAGGTTGAGCAGTTGCAGATAGATGGAGCATGTTGAAGATTGATGCCATGTTATCATCAAGGTGTTTACCGATAAGTATGTCCACCAGTAATGCTGACAAAGTGAAGATGTAGAAGGCTCCCATTTGATGAAGATGTGCATGAGGTAGGTTGGCATGTGTCCTGACCGGTTTAGGTGCTCCACCGGAAGAGAAGCAAAGTGCAAGGGTGAAGGCAGACCGGTTAGGGTATAACCGACAGGGTCTATGAATCGGTAGACGAACCTGGTTGAGTGGTTGGTCGGTGATCTTATCTAGACTAACATAGAAGACTTAGAAAAGGTGGATGCTGATGAAGGGGCCATGTGGAGGTGAAGTGGCATTCATGCAAAAGTCGGTGTGATTTGTCGGCGAGGTTGTTGGCGACTGGTCCAACATTTAATGGTGACTATGAAGCTCGAGGAAGAAAAGTAGAGGATTGTGGCTTGAGATGAAGGAAACAACAAAGATCCAGTACATAATGATCTCGCAAATCAAAGAGGAAGAGGGAAACCATATCACTCATGTGATCAATTAGACAAAAGGCCAAAAAACATGCTACAGACGGCAAACACAGAGAAGACGTGGTTCGCAAGGTATACAGATGGGTGATGCTCATTGATTGAGTGTTGAACATCGATCAAGGACACAATATCATATTGGATATGATATGTCACAGTGATCAGAGATCAAATTAGATGCAGATTCAGTGCATGGTGGAAACCCTAGCATGCAAATGTTCAAACTCACGTCTTGGCAGGAAAATCTGGATATAAGTATGTGAGCCAAAGATATTGTTGGTGCTACTGAATGAGAGAGTATTGTTGCTGCATGTGAGAGAAAATCAACCAAGTACTCAATGAGAATCAGAGAAGAGATTGAGTATGCAAGTAAGAAACGGGTTGAAGAGTTCATTCGACAACAGTGAGGCAACCAGTAGTTGGCCTTTGAGTCTGACAAAGAAGTAAACCGGTGGTGACTAAACCAATAGAGTAGAGTTGCAGAAGATTGCAAAGAAGGCAAGCTAAGAACCGACAAGAATTAGATGGTAGAAATATGACTAAGTTATCAAGACTAGTGGTGGATACCAATAGTGTGGTAGAGAGAAAAGAGAACTGGTAGAGAAAAGATTTGGCAGAGAACAAAACCGACAGAGAAGAAGAAGAGACTGAACCAGTAAGGGTGCAGCAAAGAGCAAGGTGCAACAAAGAGTGGATTGCAACAAGAGACAAGGTTGCTATAGTGAGAAGAGAGGAGATAACTAATAGAGGATAGAAGAGAGGAGAACCGGTGGAGAGACACACATGAGAGTTACAAAGTTCTTTTGTAACAAGAAGATAATTTTTGTATTGAAAATATGATTTTGTAATCACTAAGTTGGAGCTCGGTGCAAGGGTTGGCGCTCCTTGGGTTGGTGCCCTAAATTAGGGTTTGGCACTCCTTGGGTTGGTGCCCTAAATCAGGGGTTGGTGCTCCTTGGGTTGGTGCCCTAAAGTGAGAGTGGTACTCCTTGGGTTGGTGCCCTAAATATTGTAACCGAGGTTTTCATTATGAGGTTGGATTGGAGCAGTAGTCTCCAATAACACTTCTCCCTGAGGTTTTTCCCATCTTGGGTTTTCCTTGTACATCTGGTGTTATGTGATGTCCCTTTTATATGTGGTTGTATTTGTGTGAGTCTCTCATCTAACTGGTATGTCTGCTTTATGTTAGATCTGTTAACCGGTATACACATAGGATAGAAAAGGGAAAAGTTTGGAAATCACTGATTCACCCCCCCCCCCCCCCTCTCAGTGACATCTACTATTCAACAATTGGTATTAGAGCCTAGGTTCCCTATTGATAAGCTTTCTCTAGCTTGGGTAGATTCTGGTATTTGAACACAATGGTTTGTTTTGTGTCAATCCCTACTCCTGTATTTGATGGTTCAAATTTCTCTGTCTGGAGTTGTAGGATGGAAGTCTACCTATCCTCTTTAGGGTTTGATGTGTGGATGCTGGTTGTAAATGGTTGCCCCAGTAAAGTGAGTCCTCCCACCGATTCAGATGCAGAAAGAAGAAATAGGTGTAATGACATAGAAATGAAGGCTATACTCTGTGGGTTATCAGATGATGTCTCCTCACGGGTGGACAAATGCAGATCGACAAAAAGACTATGGGACAGATTGAAGAAGCTCCATGGAAATGAGCCTACAACTGCAGAACTGGTTTGTGAAGAAAAGATGAGAAATGCAACTCATGTATCTGCAGATGATGAAGGCATATCTATTAGCAGCCACAACAATGATGAAGAAGGAACCCACCTCTTCATGGCTTAAGAATCAGAAGATGAGAGACACACATCTGAGAATGATCATGCAGATCACTCCTACTGACGAGATGTGTTTGGTAGCGATAGTGAAGGTGAAGAAGAAGAACAAGCAGAAGTTGATCTTGAAGGGGAACTTGTAAGTGTACTTGAAGAACTTAGTAGAGTGAGGAATGAATACAAGTTATTCAAGAATGTTGTAGTTGTGGAGCAAATCCGGTTGCTCAGATGCCTTGAAGAATCTAATAAATGTATCTCAGAGTTGAAGATTCAACAATAAGACACCAAGGAGTGTTGGCGTAAAGATATAACATCTGAGCTAGAGGAAAATGATAAAAAAATATCAACAACTAGAAGGAGAAATGGAGACTCTCCAAAATGACCTTGAGAAATGTCAGGATGAGCTCAAGGTAAGAATCTGGTTTGATGGCAGTAGTGATGCCTTGGACAAAATGTTGAAGAAGCAAAAGCATTCCAAGGATACCAGTGGATTAGGATGTGGTACCAGTGAGTGCTCTACAAGCAAGGAGATCCCCCACAATGACATTTTGTTTGTCTCCTCAAATGGAGATAACAAGGGTTAGACATTCACAATTAGAGATGCTCCCTGGAAGAAGGTTGATCTAACCACAACTAGTGAAGAAATGAAGCAAAGGATGAAGACCGGTGCTGCAAGGGGGAGGAACAATACAAATCCCAAAGGAAAAAGGAAGATGGGAGAAGGCAACTTCATCGGAAGCAAGAACAAAAGGAGACAACAAAGAAGACCCCCTACCGACAAAAGACAAGGAAATGATAGCACCCACAAGACAAAGCAAGTGTGGGAAAAGAAGAGATCATATGGAAGAGTTGCAGAGCGTGGACAATCCAAGATCCATCCCCAAAGAAGCAGAAATAGAAATACTAAATCGGTAAGATCTCCACAAGCATGGCAAAATAAATTTGTAAGTTATGTGCCCCCTTTCTCCGGTTACTATTTTGCATGCAAAGAATATGGCCATAGGGAAGACAAATGCAAAATGAAGTCTAGGAATAAACAATATGTTCTTCCTAGAAACAATAATGTCATTTGTTCGAGGTGTAATGGCTTTGGCCATAAAAGTCATAACTCCAGAAGGATGAACTTGCAGTCACATGACAACTGCTGTAGCAGCTATGCTCAACATGGAAATGGATATAGAGCATATGAGAGACAAAATGTTGCATGGAGCAAAAGTAGAATAGTTTTTGTTCCTACAAGATCAAGTGGTCCACTGGTTTCGGAAGAAGGTTACAATGGCATGACCAGAAGAAGATGGTCTAACCGGTCTAATAGAAGGTCCCCCAATCATGCATCTGGCATGAACACTGTTTGCTTCTACAACAATGTTTCCGGTCATGATGCAAAATCCGATAGAGAAAGGACCCATCAGCAAAAGAAGGTAACACCTGCTCCCAAGACAGAAAATGGGAAGAAGAATGAGATCAAGCGAGTATGGAGGAAGAAGCAAGAAGATGCAACCATGGACCGACAATGTGCATTCAAAGCACAAGTGATATCTCCTAAGGCTTAAAGGATATGCAGGACCTTAGGGGGAGTAGCACACTAACCATATCATTCGCCCCCTCAGTGAAAGAGGACACATGAAAGAACAAGTTGCTGCCGGTATGAAGGAAGAAAATGAGATGGTAAATGCATGCAGTGGCTGCCTTGGCTACACACCTACAGATGAGAGATAGATTGCTTCTGCATGTGTCAATGGATGGCTAAATTGTATTTGGAATCAGAGGCACTTGACACAAGAGGACAAGAGTTAGAGGAAGGTGCTCTGGTAGTGATGATGGACCAGTGCAGGAAACCGGTATGGCAGTATGTTATCAACATGTATACTAACAAGTACTTGCAGGTTATGTAAGAAAATGAAGTTGAGAATCATTGCATTAGCTTTGGTAACATGGAATGAGGATTTTTTGTCTCAGGTGTTGGTGATGAAGACCTGAATGACAGATGTTGGCTCGGTTGTTGATTATGTATGCATGCATCCTTTATGGACTAATCGGTTTGATTTATGACATGATGATATATCCAGGATCATGTCATATGTTGTGGTAGATATAATGGAGTTGATAGATCATTAGATTGATCACATATGCACAACTCAACCATTATAAGGGGAAGTTCGGCTCCAGTTTTGGACCTGACCGACAATGAGGACCTGAGATGCATGACTCAGGGGGAGTTGACAACCATGTTTTTTGACTAGTATCAGACTTGCTGGACATAGAGGGTGTGCAAGTCTCTATGGTTGTATCAGTATGATTGTGTTTATGGAAGTGTTTGGGGTTGTGAAATATTTCAATGCCTATCCAAATGAAATCACAACTGGATCATCGAGAGTGTTGCTTGCAAAGAGGGAGAGTTACCTGCACAAGTGAACATGCTTTTGGTATCAGAGAAGATACAATTGGCATCAGTGTTAGCCTCAACACTTGATATCAACATTATGGGGTCAGAATGGCTTCTGCATATCAAAGGGAGATGATGCAGTCTGATCGACAGGTATGTTGTATTCACTGACACATGCACCTTCAATTGGTTTCAGACTTGTATATGCATGTGTTTCCAGTTTGCATATACACTTGGTTGCTGAGAAATTGGTGTCAGTTGGTGGTGGAGCCCTCCATCTCATATGTTGAGAATTGAGAGGATGACATGTATGATGGTCGAAGGAGGAGAAGCATCTGATCGAGAAAAAGTGGAGAGAAAATTCTCTCAATACGCGGTAGACACAAGGAGGAGAGAAACCTTGTCAGTGCCCTTTGCCATTGTTGTCAAAGGGGGAGAAAGATTATGTAGTATGTCACATATTACATGTGTGAGAAAACATGGATCACACAAAGGGGGAGAAAGAAAATTTGTAGTATGCCAGATACTACATGTGTTGACATTAATGCCAAAGGGGGAGATTGTTGGCATTGTGCTGTCATTGATGTCAACCGATATAGGGTGGCAACTGGTATGCTATGTGGATGTGATGTCTTTGATGTCACCTAGCATAGCAGGTCACCAGTAAAGAAGAGAAGGTCATCTAGCATAATGGCCATTGGAGTCACTAGTACACAAGTTAGTGTTGACTTGTGTTGAAGACATAAGGACTGCAAACTAATAAGTGACATGTTGGCAATGCACTATGGCCAACCAACAAGAGAGCAAGATGTTGGGCGGTTTATTGTAATGAAGAGGGGGAATGTTACCTAAATCACATCAACACTAGATGTGAAGTATGTGCAGGCCACTGGTATACTGTGTGGATGTCAAACAAAAGGACTCCCACCAGATAAAGTTGTAGCCACCATTTGCAGAGATGATTGTTAGTGAATGTGCACAACTGGATCATATGTGTCTGTTTGAAGATATGCTGCTCAAACATGAAAGCCACATTGGTGCAATGTAGGATGCAGATGACAAGGATCCACTCCCACTGGTAAGTGGAGCTTATCTCCTATTATGCATGGAATGCATCATAGTTCTCAGAGATAAGATAAAAGAGTTAAAGGCAAGTATTTGAAGGCTCACACCAGATCAACTGGTGAAACTCTAAGTTGCCTTAGGTGAAAGAGATCAGAGATATGCACCAGATTAGCTGGATAGACATGTTAAGTTGCCGGTACAGAGAAGGAAGGATATGTTTGTCACTTTGACAAACATGTTAATAGCATAATTGGTCTATTGAATGAAGCATGCAAGGTTGAGCAGTTGCAAATAAATGGAGCATGTTGAATATTGATGACATGCTATCATCAAGGTGTTTACTGGTAAGTATGTCCACCAGTAATGCTGACAAAGTAAAGATGCAGAAGCCTCCCATCTGATGAAGATGTGCATGAGGTAGGTTGGCATGTGTGCTGACCGGTTTAGGTGCTCCACCGAAGAGAAGCATAGTGCAAGGGTGAAGGCAAACCAATTAGGGTATAACTGACAGGGTCTGTGAACCGATAGATGAACTCGATTGAGTGGTTGGTCAGTGATCTTATCTAGACCAACATATAAGACTTAGAAAAGGTGGATGTCGACAAAGGGGCCGCGTGGAGGTGAAGTGGCATGCATGCACAGGTCGGTGTGATTTTTCAGTGAGGTCGTTGGCGACTGGTCCAACATTTAATGGCAACTGCGAAGCTTGAGGAAGAAAAGTAGAGGATTGCAGCTCGAGATGAAGGAAACAACGAAGATCCAGTACAAAATGATCTTGCAAATCAAAGAGGAAGAGGGAAACCACATCACACACGTGATCGATCAGACAAAAGGCCGAAAAACATGCTATAGACGACAAACAGAGAGAAGACGCGGTTCACAAGGTAAATAGATGGGCGATGCTCATTGATTGAGTGTTGAACATCAATCAAGGACATGATATCAGATTGGATATGAAATGTCATGGTGATCATAGATCATATCAGATGCATATTTAGTGCATGGCGGAAACCCTAGCATGCAAATGTTCAAACTCATGTCTTGGTGGGAAAATATGGATATATGTATGCGAGTCAAAGATATTGTTGGTGTTGTTGAATGAGAAAGTATTGTTGTTGCACGCGAGAGCAAATCAACCAAGTACTCAATGAGAATCAGAGAAGAGATTGAGTATGCAATTAAGAAACGAGTTGAAGAGTTCAACCGACAACAATGAGGCAACCGATAGTCGGCCTTTGAGTCTGATAGAGGAGTAAATTGGTGGTGACTAAACTAACAGAGTAGAGTTGCAGATGATTGCAAAGAAGGCAAGCTGAGAACCGACAAGAATCATATGGTAGGCATCTGACTAAGTTATCAAAACCAGTGGTGGATACTAGTAGTGTGGCAGAGAGAAAAGAGAATCGACAGAGAACAGAACAGTTAGAGAACAAAACTGACAAAGAAGAAGAAGAGATTGAACCAGTAAGGGTGCAATAGAGAGTGGATTGCAGCAAGAGACAAGGTTGCTGTAGTGAGAAGAGATGAGAGAACCGACTGAGGATATAAGAGAGGAGAACCAGTGGAGAGACATACATGAGAGTTACAAAGTTCTTTTGTAACAAGAAGATAACTTTTGTATTGAAAATATGATTTTATAATCACTGAGTTGGAGCTCGGTGTAGGGGTTGGTGCTCCTTGGGTTGGTGCCCTAAATCCGGGGTTGGTGCCCTAAATCGGGAGTGGTACTCCTTGTGTTGGTGCTCTAAATGTTGTAACCGATGTTTTCATTGTGAGGCTGGATTGGAGCAGTAGTCTCCAACAACACTTCTCACTGAGGTTTTTCCCATCTTGGGTTTTCCTCGTACATCTGGTGTTATGTGATGTCCCTTTTATGTGTGGTTGTATTTGTGTGAGTCTCCCATCTAACTAGTATGTCTGCTTTATGTTAGATCTATCAACTGATATACACACATTGGATAGAAAAGGGAAAAGTTTGGAAAATACTGATTCACCCCCCCTCTCAGTGACATCTAGTGTTCAACATCTAATACTTCTTTATTTTTAACAAAATCTTAAATATAAAGAATCACGAGCTTGAAAAAATCTCTTATGAATTTTGTGCTTATGGTTAGAATAAGCCTAAATTTTTATAAGACTTGGAATGTGTGAATAGGCTAGCCTTATTGTTTTCTCCATAAAATCTCATGGATCAAATACAAGTCTTGGCTCAAAAAGGATGAAGAGTTATCATAGCCAGTTCTATTTTTGTGCTCTTAGCATTAATGAATGATAGAAAAGTGTATCAATGTTTGTAATAATGATATAATTTGTGACACGTTTCCTTGTATGATTGAATATAAATTAACTCACATTTCCATAAAATGGATCTCCTTGTTTGTTCATTTATTTATCATTTATTCACCTTCAATGCCCTTATAGTTTGGCCCCTTTATATGCTTGATTTGTTTTACCTTTATAATTCTCATTTGACCTTATAGATTATGAATTACACTTTTATTTACATCACATGAAGGGAACCTTTCTTATCTTACTTGTCATGATTAGCTTGTATGCATGCTTGCAGATTCATTGCTTACTTCTTTTTCTCTTGTATACCTTACTTCACTCATGTGCTTGCTCATGTTTAGTACCTTGATTTTTTTATCTACATCATTTCATAATTTAAATATTATTGTTACCTTATATATATATATATATATATATATATATATATATATATATATATATATATATATATATATATATATATATATATATATATATATATATATATATATATATATATATATGTATATATGCATGCTTCTATTTGTCATAACAATTTTTTTATTATGATCCTTATTCTATCCACCTATGTTTTCAAGTTTATACTTCATTGTTACATGATCCACATTTTTCTTTCATGTTTTCTTATGGTTATATGGTCCATAACTTATGATCTTCATAACATTCTTACAATCCTTATCAGCTTCTATAGTCATCTTATTATATTAGAGGAGTCATGCATATCCCCATACCATTTTGTAGTTACATGTACTGTACTATGTCTAGATCTAATCTTATTACATCAGGGACATCTTTGGCATATCAATTTGTGGTCAAATATATTATCATGTTTTATGAATTATCTTCTTACTTTGGGGAAACCACGCCTTCTATTTTCTATACATACTTACATATTCCCTATCTATCCTTTAGGTCCATCCTTACTTCATTATCTTCCTATGATGGGGGTGACCTTATATCACGTGCCTTGATGTGTATTTCATATGTGCCTGTATGTTTTGATTAATTAGAAATACAGGTTTTAAGGACCCGAAACCTTTTACAAAGATCAAAAGATAGATCAACACAGATCAACTAGTATGTTATATCATAGTTATCTTGAAATTTTCCTATATTGGGTGCAACCTTATGTACCATGATGATTACTCTATTTTATGTGTCAAATGTTCCTTTGATTTGACATTTTACTACTTTTTGTCACACAATTCTATATGTGAAATCAATTACTTTGCATAATCTATGTGCTTGCATTTAATTGGCTTACCATAATTTTCATGCATCATTTTCCATATCCTCCAATTCCTTTCATACTTTGTATGAAACCAATTAGATGGGGGCATACTATCACTAACATTCCTATGTTGATATTTTGGAGAATGCCTAATGCTAGAGAAAGATATATTACCATACCTAGACAATTCTTGATCATATCCTTACCATAAGCATACTATATAATACAATCAAGGGTAGATAATCAAAAGATAATGACAACCTTTACCTTGAAACGCTTCACCAAGACCCTCATAAAGGGTTCCAAATCACAAATACAATCTAATTTACAAAACGACATTAAGAACTTAACACATGGAAGGAAAAAATTATTAATGCTAGTCACTCAAATAACAACCAATTAAACCACAACTTGGAATAGATTTAAATGATAATTTTGAAATTGATATTATTAATTTATAATCAAATTTTCACTTATTTTAAGACCCTCCAAGTGTGGTATAAAAATTATATCTATAACATAAATTAAATCTTCTCTTTTTGCCAATTTTGAGCCTCACAAGATGAGCATACATAAGAGAAACCTTAGGATTTACATTTCATAGTTAAAATAAAATTAGATTAGATTTAGAAGAAAAAATTAATAGACTTATCCCTTACAAAATGGACATATATAACTCTAATAAAACCCAAATTGGAAATGGAGTCATACACTAGCTTCCCATAAGAAAAACTTGTCTTCCTAGACAAGCAACTATGATCTTAACTCAAGTCAATCTTTAACCTTGAGATCCCAACTCCCCAAAATAGTAGGAAAATAATTAATAAGTTATCCCATTTTTTTTCTCGACTCTCCCTTTTATAATTTCTTTAAACATGGTTCTTAGCTTGAAGATTCTAGTCAATTAACCAAGAATGTAACTCCCAGATACTTTATCTATCCTTATATGATTTCCTCTCTTCATGGTGTTTAAGGGTATAATTTAAGGAGTCAACAATAAACTCTCCTCTAACCCCCTCCATTTATGATACCATTCAACAATAAACCAATGTAACTAGGCAGTTAACTTGTAATTTGACATAGTCATCAAAGACTATGCAATATGCTCTAAACGAGACAATTTCTCAATAGGTAGGTACCTCAATATAGACATATAAACATAGATAAGGATAAACATTATATTAAATAATAATGACATTTATAAGATCCACCATCCCAAGTACCCTTATGAGATATTGCAACTCTTTGACTTCCACTAAGTGTCATAAACAAGTGAATCAATGACAAATGTGATCTCCAAGGATTCCATCCAAATGGAAAAGAAAAGAATTGAATTTAAATATTGTAAGAGGATAAATTGCCCCCTACACTTGGAAACACAAGTGTTACGCCACACAAATCCAAAATTATAATAAATATAGTTTTGGTTGATACTTATAGCATAACCCTAATATGCTCTTGCATCACCATATCACCAACATTAAGTAGACCATATTATATACGTGTAATTTATAACCTCCTCTCTCTACTTATTATTTTCATAGATACATGATTTGTAGTAGTGCTTTTTTTTATTTGCATGACTCATTGTGTATCTTTTCTTTGTTTTAGAAGTTCTTATAGATCACTCATATCAAAGAGAGGAATACATAGAGAATTCAATATTGGTCCATAATTTTATATGGACCTCATATAATTTTATGTCTAAATATTTAGTTTTCATGTTGGTTGAGGATGTCTATATACTTTAAAATACATGTTCATGCTATAGTTGCACACACTCAAAGTGGGGGAAATATGTTATGGTAATTTTTGCATAACCATGCTGATTCCCATTTAGTTTCATACTTCTTTCGATGAAATGAATTAATACATTTACATATTGACAAGTGACACACTCTTGTGCTAACATGACTCATTTCAATCCTTATTTGTCCCCATTTTTTATCCATTTACTCTTATTTCTGTACATTCAACAAAATTTAAAATTTGAAGTTTCAAGTTTCTACCATTTTTTATTAGCTATTATGGATGGATTTTGTACAAATTTGTTTGACACTGCATTTTGTTTTGATATTTCAAAACATTAAATGTGTAATCAATTCATAGTTGACTACAAGGATAAACCATTAAAACATAGTATGGCTTTCTAAGGGTCAATTAACACATCTACATATAGACCATCTACATCGATGAGAATGTTCCCTTTGATTCCTTACTCCAACTTATAAAACTAACCTATTTAAGAGTTTAACGTAGGATAACTTGGTCAAACTGATCTAGTAGGTTTCCTAAAGATATCTTTAAATATTATTATCCTTATATAATTTCATATTTTAAAGATTACACTGAATTATAGATATCTTCTATTATGATATTAGATTCATATATAAAAAAGACAAATCCAAATTATTTAAAATCATTTATGAATCACTTAAGAATAAACCACATAAGCTTTTCGAAATGCCTTATTAATTCTACCCATCACCATTATACTTCAAACTTTCCTCTCCCTAGAATAATCATTCAATGTGATCCTAAATGTTAAAAAAAATACATAATTGAATTCAAAAGCACACTAATTTTATAAAGATAGTATTTCTATTTCATAATTTATTGAATTATAATATTTCATTGATGTGAAGTAATCCATGTCAAGCTTTTCACCTGTACACAAATGTATATTTGAATTTGTTTTGAACTTCGGTTTTAAGCCTTGAAAATGATACCCGTTCTATGCCTGGAAAATTTGAAGTGACAGGAGCAGCCGAGGTAGTTGCGGGCAGCAATGGCTTACCCTGGGAAAGGCAAATGGAAATGGAAGTGTATGAGATATCTTGCCTTGATCTTTATAATGACACTACTTTTTTCAGGTATTCATCGCCCACTTTCCCTTCTGCTATATCATGCATTTTGTAATTATCCGAGTCTCATCCTTATATGTTATTGATTGCAGGTTTTGAGCTCTCGCGGATAGGGAATTCAAAGAGCGGAGGAAGGCAGCAGAAATTCCATTATCTTGCGTTAGGCCCTGCTGCCGGACAGGGCTTACCTAATCGCATCCAATGTCAAGGTCACAATCTCTCTTTCCTTCGCCTTCCACACTTTCAATAAGGATTTTAATGTATATATAATGGTTCATCAGGATTCAAATGCTTAGTTTAGAGTCATTTTTCTTTATTTTCCTGGATGGTTTAGGTAGTTTATCTCAAGGACTCATTGTATCACTCATACTACATATGTATACGACTTTTCTCATTCATTTATTGTTCACATAATTTCACCATAACCTCCGTGCTAAGCAGAAGATGTTTAAATCAAAACCAACAAGGAAGTTCAGATAAAAGCATAAGTTTTCCTGTTTTCAGTAGTTTCATTAATCTCCCAGATGTTCAGATTTCATTTTTTTCTAAGAGTTTGTGTTGTGAAACTATTAAACTATTTCAGTTTTTCAGTAGCTACAGTTCCAATTGCAGGAGACTGGTTTTTTGTGTCTGCAGAATTCTCTTTTCTTTCCCCTCAGTTTTTCAGTCCCAACTCAGAATGTTACACGGTCACAACAGTGATCTGTCTAAGATCACAACAATGGCATGAGAGCCACTTATTGGGACTTGTGGGTAGATGACATCCATGGATTTATACGTAGTTACTCGGAGAAGATAGCTTCAAGTCTGAAATTGCGCTACCAGAGGAGGAAGTTCTAGGAGCACTGTTGGAGAATTTAGGTAATACCATGGAATGGCTGAGATCTGCAATCGCTTATGTTGGGTTCGACCAGTTTAAGTCCAAGTTCCTCGTAGACATTCATAGCCCACGAAAAAAAGGTCTGCCAATATATTGCCTACTCGTATTCGAGTAGTGCTCACCTGAGGCACCATACAAGAGCACTGAGCATCCTCGCACTAATGCTAACCATAGAAGCATTTAAAACACTAGCTTGCATAAGTAGAAAGGTACATCTTTTACCTGTACGATGTAAGGCATGAATATTGTACATACTTTTCAGCAACTATGAACGTAGCATTATGCACAAATGGTAAGCATAGACATCAAAGAGAACTAACTACTCATCTTTTGCTTCAAAAGAAGCAATAGCCGTAACTAGGAGTGCCAAAATAGCCCTTCCAACTACATCCGACATGATAATCCTGAATATGGTCAAGTTATCAACACCAAAAAGCTCTTTTATAATGAGGTATGTATTCTATATAAACCAGGACTCAAGGCTGTTACAAACAGCCATGCTGACTGTCCATGATTCGTAAAGGGTATCTTGGTCATTGATATCAGATCTGCAATGTTCTCGTGTGTTACTGCTATGTTTCCTCACACTTGTTAGCATTTTAATTAATCTGTTGTTAAATACAAAACATAACAGCACATACTGTCGAACAGTTCTTCAATTACAATGGGAAACTCCCTGAGACTTTCTAAACTTAAAACCTAAAAATATAAATAGAATTTATAAGTATGCACATTTTACAAGCTTTCGATGGCGTTTTGCATCAAATGAAAATTATTGACAATGTTTTTGCTGCAGATGCAAGCACACAATCCTTAGTAGTCATGCTCCGTTTTCAGATTTAAAGGAGGATAAACTATCAAGCATAAATGAACAACTCAACTTCAAATTGGCTAAAGTAGAGAGAATATCCGATTGTAATACATAATTGAAGGAAAAACACAAATGAATACTAATTGACTAAACTAGAAGCCAGTAAATCTCTACCAACAGAAAAAAAATTAAACAAGAAACACATTAATTCATAAAGAAATAGTTAAATGCATTTAAAACTACAATATAAATAGACAAATTTTGCCAATATGAAGTTTGACCCAAAAAATCTACTTTCAGTTTACTTCAGAAAATTAGAAACATAGATTTAACAATTACTGAATAACAACTGAACAAAAGTTTTTCATCATAAGTTTGACATGAATTCTCATTACAATTTGTGCTCAAAGCACTTATTTAGAAGCTCCCAACAATAATCTTTGAAGGATAAAATGATATTAAATTATTCCAGTCAAGCTCCACTTTAAAGCAACCTGATCTCAATTTGTAGGAAACGGGAAATACAGCTCTTTTAAAACAAACTAATTCTAAAAAAAATGATTAAAATGAAATCCTAATAATAGGCTCAAATCCATCCTTTATGAAAAATGGCAACTTTTGTCACTTGAGTCATCTTTGAAAGTCTAGAATGACTGTGACTTGTAAATTTGACTGAATCCTCTAAACTTGGTAAAGTTTTTCCTAGAAGTCATTGAAACTTAACGAAAAATGAATTAGAGAAAAACCTTGCCAACGAACTTACGTTCTAAAATTGGAACCTTGACCATGGAATATTGATAGGTCAGTCTTTCTGAATTTGGAACCCTCTACCTTGGAAAATTTCAACCTTTTCAAGGATCTCAATAAATCCCTAGGTTTGATAGAGTTCCAACCTTCTGTATTTGAATACTTTCAACAACCATTTGAATACTTTGTTTGCGATGAGAACTTAAAACCCTTGAAATATTACTGTTGTTTCTGAAGACCTTTTGCTGACATGCATACATAAGAGTGAAAGCCTTTTGTTTCTGCAGTGAACAGCAGCAATGAATTGCATGGTGAATTTGAACAGTGAATAGCTACCTTCATAAAGGCATTTGCATGCATTTATAGTTCAGTTTTATGCTTTTAAACTGACTGACTTAGAAGGGCCTGCATCTGATGTTTTCCTTATAACTTCAAACATGGGTGCTGAAAACTGAGTCTAAGAGTGGCAATGCCACCAAAAAGCACGCCTAAATGATTAGTCTTGTCTTTAAGCTTGCTATAACAAAATCGCTCTTGGGCAATAAATGGGTGGCAAAGAACTGATAACAGTGTGCCTATTATGTTTTCAATTTTTGTCATTGGTGGCTGGGTGTGATTTTACATGAGCTTGTAATATTTTATAAAGTTGGGCAGACTATGTTGGTAGAAAAGCCACACCAAACACACACCTTCAATTTTTTTTTTCATGCGTTCTTTACTTGAGTGTGGTTTCTTTATGACTTGGCCACTTTGAGTGCTATATTTCATGCTGGTTTGGCTGCTGTAAAATCCTGCCATTATGATATTTATCTCAAATTAATCTGGTGTGCCAAATTTTCACCCATCTTTGCCACTTTTGAAGCAATGGGCCTGCTTTTGTTACTGTTGTGCCAACACAAACTTGCAACACTATAGATTTGCTCTTCATCTTGCCAGGGCGTGATTTTGACTTGAGTTCACTACTTATTAGATCATGGGCCTAGTTCAATTTGGACACCTTTTACTCTCAGGCACACTTCTCTCATGAATTTGCTGCCTTTGTTCATACTTAGGCAGAACTTTGAAACGACTAAGCCACTAGAAAGTGGGCTTCTTCTGACTCGTCTTCATTTGCCTTGCACTGGGCCTAGTTCAATTTGGATATCTTTTACTCTCAGGCACACTTCTCTCATGATTTTGCTATCTTTTCTCATACTTAGGCAGAACTTTGAAACAACTAAGCCACTAGAAAAGTGGGCTTCTTCTGACTCGTCTTCGTTTGCCTTGCGCTGACTTTGTGCTGATATTGCCCCTCAGATGGCATGTTAGGGAAATTCTCTTTGACAATTGCCAATCTTGCATTCAGTGTCAAATCTTCAACATTGCATACTTCTTTTTTCTGTGCTAGAGCCATCAAATTATCAGAAGATTTATCATCTTTATTCAGCATACCTCATCCTTGAGCAATCTACAAACATGCTAATTGAACAAATAGACCATTACATTATGAATTTGCAATTAGACAAGAAGGAAAACTTGGTTGGCATTGATAACACGGCAAGAATGAAATGGTTACTAGCTGAAAGCAATTTCATAGGGTACTAAAAACATTGTTGTTCCTTGCACCCATGTTTCCTGCACAAATGTTCCATGCCTGCCTGATATTCCTTGCAAGTGCCCTCCCTCTCACATGTGCATAATTATGCATTTTCAAGCACGATGCATTCAATGTTCATGCTAAGCTAAAAATCAAAATTTTAGTGGCTAACTGATGGACTGATAGGAAAGAGAAAACAAGAGTGTTGAAGAAGGGAATGTTGATTCCAACTTACGCATATGTCTAGTGCTAGTTCTTAGTTCTGTTTACTGTGGTAATATCTGGTTGATAGCAGTTCTATTTTTATTCTATGCTAAATGAGCACTTGGAGTTGTACTTGCAGTGGCATTTTAATTAGGTATATAGAAGATTTCTTTGATGTACAGTCAATTGATACAATTTATACACTAGCAATTTGGCAGCTGACAATCACAGCTGCATAAAAGTTATAGTTTTGACAGTTGTCACAAGTGCAATTTAATATTTACCCACACCTTATTAAAATCGAGATAACTAAAGCAGACATTTTTTGGTAAGGAAATTCATATTAACACGTCTAGGATTTTGATGGCAGAGCAGTAATAGTCCTTGACCATCAATCATATATTTCCCCAAAATAGTCAAATGGTTAGATTATTCTCATCTATTTTACTCTTATCTTAGAGAATTTGTTCTAAAACTGACAAGATCAATAGAATTACCAATCTTTCGAATTATATCAACAATTGCTTGAAATGATAAATCCATAATTTTTTAGCTAATTAATTAATTTGGAATCCAATATTGAAAGTGTGACTGACCATGCACAGAACATGCTATTGTAATGGGAACTTGTATATTTTGTTGTTATTGATTGGGGCGACCAAATCCATAATAGTTATCATTTCCATTTGTGCAGGTCTTAATGCCATAAAAAAGCGGCCACTGCCATCATTATCTGGCTTGACTCTTGTGAATAGAAAAATTTCCTTTGTCTCTGTCTTTGCTATCTACAACCAGTCTCTACAGACTTCTGTGCAGAGAGCATCAACAAATGTGACAGTGGGGAACACTACATTTGACAAGATAGGAAGGTCTATGGAAATTTTGAATGTGTTTGCAAATTTCATCAAGGTACTTGGATCTTATAGAGAATTGCTCCTTAGAGGGAAATACATTTCTGTACTTGAAAGGAAAATGTATCGTTGTTGATTCCAAGGGGTAATCCTGGTAGATTATCATGGACAGAACTTTAATTATTCTTGATTTCCTACCGCAGTGTCCATAGAAACTTTGATATTTGAAAAATGAACTGCACAAGATTGGTGTGGATTTTATCCTTTTTTTTTCCAAATTGAAGTGTATAACATTCTGATCAATGTGTTAAGGCATGGCACTTGAAACATGCTTTAATTTTGTATTCTGTTTAAGAGTAATGAAGCTTTGGTGTCTTGTTAAGGTAAGGTATACAGGACAAGATGTTGCAGTGACAGAATCTTTAATTGTTTTGACATTTTTCTTGAGAAGAGTAATGGATACCACGTTTATGCAAAGCACATACTTACATCAATTATTTATGTTTAGATTGTTACAGGTATCAATGCCTAAAAGTAATATCTTCATTTTGACTGATGCCACCAGCAATTTTCCAGCTGTTCCTAGCAATGCTGCTGTGATGCATATTCCAGGAAACTACTCACGGAATAACTTGATGCTTCAGAGGATCAAATCTTACATTGTAAGCTGGCCGTCATTTACAAATCTCAAATAATTTAGACATGTGATAATTTGTCATTGATCACCTTTTCATGCCATAGAATAACATCATGTTTGTGAGCTATACACTTCAATTATGATATATTTCATTAGATTGATGATTAACTAGATTCAAATTCATAATTTGATTTTAATTCTTTTCCGAAGGAAGATTCTGGAAATACTCTCTGTATGCTATTGAGTATTATTAAACTTACTAGATATATCATGCTGAGGACGAGTTTTGGCATATTGCCATTGAATTTGAAACTGCAGTTTCAACATAGTGTATTTAAAAGGTTATTATTTCCATGGCTGTAGACCAAATAATAAAATCATCATAGATAACGGTCTATTTGTGTTGTACCCAATTTGAAATTTTATAGTGTGACATAAAACTTCTTCCTTGTGTGTCAAAATTGTGTTGTAGTAAAAAAAATGTACATTTTATCAATCCTCCTCCCCCTCGAGTTGAGTAGCCAATGTTTGTATTTTAATTTTAATTTTAATTTTAATTTTAATTTTTAATAAATAATTAGTGTATCATTCAGACACATCCCGCCCCCCAAAAAATCCCCACATTCGTTGGATGGGGCTATCCCCGAGACATGGGGACTTGGAGGGGATGTCCCCTACCACTCCACCACCACACCAGCCATCCCAGAGATGTTTCTAGGATGCACCCTTTTCTAGGGATTTTTAGGAGACATCCTTCCTTTTTTTGGGACTTTTGGAGGATGCTGGGATGTCCTTGAGACGTCCAAGTGACTCCTAGGAGTCCCTTTAGCGTCCCTCGTGGTGTATGTAATGGCACCCCCTGTTCTGGTCTAATTCTTTGACCTTACATTCAATGGAATTTTGTCAAACAGTTTGCATGCATTCTCTGATACCATAGTATGTCCACCCTTATATAATTTGGAGTTTGTTTGCACGGTTTGAATGTGCTTAATTTTGCAATGTTCAAGAATTACCAAATGAAAAAGAACTTGCAACGAAGACTGAAAAAGAATTCTATAGATTGGAATAGCTGGCAAAATACAATGTTTTTTCCAATGAAAATTCCAGATTTTTCCTACTGCCAATATATTCAGATTTAATACAATATTTTGACAACCCAGTTCAGAAAAATCCAGTCTATTTCTAGGCCAATGATACCTAGAAAATCTGGAGGTTACAAATTAGTACTCACAAGTATGTCCAACGCCAAAAGCTCCTCCAAATGATGGCAAAAATACAATTTCAGTACTCAGATTATGAAAGAGGTGCAGCAACGTATTGTTCCAGTCCTGAATGTCTCACTTTGATGCATGATTCTCCTCCCCAAGATACCCGTTGTGATATGCAGTGTGTTTGGCCTCAATATAGTGAATGATACCTTTATATGGTGCGGCCAGCATTAGACATTGGACAATGATTACAACCCAGTCACGAGGAGCAGCTAATATGCATTGTTTGGCCCTCTAAAACCCAGTCGCCTCCTTCCCAAACTCCACCGCCCAGACTAGTGATGAATTTTGCTCATTGGCGCGGCTTCAACAGCAAGGCACGACTCAAATGATACTGCAGTATGGGTCAGCAAGCATGAATATTGGATAAACTCAGAATAAATCTTTCCAAATCATCTTCTTCAGACTCCAGATAATGTATTAACAATAGTCTCTAAGTCTGCACCACAAACGTAAGCTCAATGGTGTTGCCTGTATGGAAACACTCTGAACTTCCCCGACTATGTCTTTCAATAACGTAGGAAGTGTTGCTCATGAGGGATTTCATCCTCACAAACCAGCAAGAACTATCTTCTCCAGAAGACCATTAAATTCATATATCATATTCAGCATACCAAATGAGACACTCACCCTTGCCTTTATAGCTTCTCAAAGGGAGTTGATCCCTCTCTCCAGGCAATGTGGGATAAAAAGTTTTACTTTATTTTATTTCCCCACTTTAGTCATCAACTTAAGAGACACTTTTAATAAATATAAAGAAACGTTAACTTATGTCTCCCAAGTACCCCTTTATAAAGTCACTTTATAAATTTAACTCCTTTTTAGCTTTGAAAATGACCTCTTCATCAAAATAATGAAAATTTGACATGCAAGGTCCCTGTTTTATGCTTCCAAGATTTAAAAATCCTTCCCCTGGTTCCGATGAGCTATCACACTTAGGTGCATTATAAATTTTTTAATTAATTTTTGTGACCTTAGTAAAATATTTAAAAAATAAGCTATTAATGTGTCGAAAAGCATCGAAATTGAAATCTGATCACACTGGAGTGACCCCGATGAAGAATAATCACAAATGAAGCCAATCGGGTGACTTGCTATAAATAGATGCTCCCTCCAAGAATCTTGGAGCCCAAACCGGAAGTTGGAAATAACATTTGAAAGCGTTATATGACTCCTCTAAACCATCTGAGGTCTCTGGTAACATCAAATTACTTCCTTGAACAAGCTGACACAAACCCAGTAAGTCACCGACAACTGCATTGCTAGAGAACCCGAAAATGGGGACATTACAGTCCACCCTTCCCAAAGATTGCTTGTCCACAAGCAACGCTAATGCAATCTTGGAATTAACTGCTTGAAACCAACTGAAAACTAATAAGTTTGATGAAAAAGGAGTTGTATGCCTTTTTCACTGGGGATTTCCCGGAAGAAATCGTCGTATTTTCCTCCAATTTCTTATGAAGGATATTCAGGCGATCAAAATGGAAGTTCAAGACCTCCTTGGGCATGTTCCCTTGGTATGACCTTATGCTTTGCTTTTAGTGCACCAAAGTTCTTTACCCTCTTTGCCACTATCCTTCTCTGCCTTCAACTCTATCATCCGCATCATATCTCTATGGAGGGCTTGTACGGTTTTGGATTGTCCATCACTGCTCTCCTCCGTACTATCATTGTCGCTAAGCTTTTTCTTCCCCTTGGATGTTTTTCTCTCACTTTCAATGTCCATCGCTCGATTGTAGGTGTCAGCGTACGAGGATGGAGGGACAACTTTCATTTTCTTTCTGAGGTAGGGAATCAATCCCTTGACAAACCACCGCTTCTTCAGTCCATCAGCTGGCTGGTTTTCCATCTTGTTCAGTAATTCCTTCAGTCGTCAATTGTATGCCTGTACGCTCTCGGCCTTACCTTACTTTGTATTGTATAACTCGTCCACGATCTCATTATCATCCCTCAGGAGTTTGAATTCCTCCTGGAACGCCTTGTTTAGATTGCTCCATCTCGTCTTGTGTTGGGCGTCGAGGTTTGTGTACCAGTCAAAGGCGATCCCCTGAAGGGTGGTCGGGAATGCCTTCAACCAGTAATCCTGGTCGTCTTGGTCATTTGCCTCCCAAATGGTTATACATGTTTTGCAGTGCCGTACGGGGTCCTCTGACTCGTCTCCCATGAATCTTGGAAGCTTTTGTCTGTCCGGGATGTTTTGATTGTACGCTATTTTTCTCGCCTGGGAGGTACCGTGTGCTGCCTGGAAGGTACTGTATGTGTTTGACCAGATTGGACCGTTCTGCTCTACGCGTTTCAGTGCTTCTGTTGCATCCTCAGCCACACGGGAGCTCTCCATGCGTCCACCTTCTGCGTCGTCTGCACCTTGGTCACCTTCATTTCTATAATCCCTCCTTGGGGTCTTGTTGGTGTTTGTTTTATCATTTACCGAACATTAGATTAAAATATCCAAGGATACTCTATCCTCTCTTGAACAAAATCACTACTTGTGCCAAGATTGCGAGCAAGACCACAAGGCGACTCCAAGGTCTATATGTGCGAACAGGTGACTTTGTGTTGGATAGCTACCTTGGTTATGTATGCTGAAATAAAAGGGGGACTTACGCTTGGCTCGTTCAATTCACAATGGAGATTTATTGTTTGAGTTTTGGATCATGGATTTCAAGAAAACTGAAGAGGAGATAAAGGTTTAGAAATTCTAATCTATTCCGAAGAATTCAAGAGACGGTAAAGACTGGGTGAAACTAATAACAACACTTTGTTTCGCCACACTTAGGACAACTATGCAAAGCATGTGCAATCTTCTAAGGTTGTGCTCAAGATTTTCACACATGAATAATACCAACAATTGAACAATATTACTCAAAGTAGAAATTAAGTATCCACATCAAAAGCTTAGGCTAACTTTACAATTGAATGAAAATCATCCATCCAACAAAAGTATGAGCAAAAAGTTTCACCAATCTAAACTATCAAATCTTTCATTCATCTAACATACATGGAATAAAATCTAAACTATGATGAGGGATAAGAACCATGCCAACTCCAAAATAAGAGAGGTAATCACCATCAATTCGAACAATGCATTACTTACTACTTTGGCAGTTGTAAGCAACAATTACTTATCTCAACATTTTTGCAATATGCTCCCATGCTTTACAAATGAGGGGTGAGCTCAATTTATAGGCTCCTCAATTACACTTCAATGGCTAGGATTGATTTCAAATCAACGGTCGAGATTACAAAATGAAACCCTAATTAGGGTTTGTTACAACTAACTACCCCTCAACCAATGAGAAAATTACAATCGAGGACACTTGTTCTTCTTGCTAAATATAAACCAATAATAAAATAAAAGGTTGTTACATTGTGAAGTGTGCCTTCTAGAAGCTTTTGGATAAGTCAGGTTCGTTGAACCTGGACATGTTGACTTGGAACAATCTGATTCTCCAATTTGTGCCTTCGCCACAATGAAGGAAATTGGAACTTTTCTGTGAAGCTTTTCCCATACTTAGCGAAATTTTGGCTAGTCAATTGTATTTTGTGGCATCTTCATGTGGATCCTTCAACACCTAGCCAAGATTTTGGCTATTTCTATGCTTGAAAGAACTTTGTCTGTGGTTTTGCCCTCAATTCTGAATCTGGCTTGTGCTAAATAGAACAAACTCCACCTTTGGACAAGAATTTTATTCATCTCCTCTTTATTTTCTTCTTTGTTCTTCTTCTTTCTTCTTGTTTCCTCTCCAACACAGTCAAAATTTGATTCTTTTTTTGTGGAAAATTCCACCCAGGCATTTTTCATGTGTCAAATTTTTATTTTCCAACCCGTTCGTTTGTTTGACCCTTGATTTCATGTGCTACTTTGTTAAATTTGTTTTTAAATTTGTTTTTCCCTTTAGCCATTTTCTCTCTTCAACATGGCAAGTCGATTGTCTTCATGCCTTACCCTTGAGCCATAGGCGAATTTTAATGTCTTGCTTAGGCATCATCACATATTCCATTTATGCCTAGTCAACTTGTGTTTTATGCAATTTACCTTAGCAAATTTTATTTTCTTTTGTCATGCGAAAATTCTCCACCTTTCCTTGCCTAGGCGGAGTTGGATGAAGTCTTGCCATCATGCTTTCTCTTGGCAGACTTTACAAATCTTTTGCCATCAAAACCTCTTGCATGCTTAGGCAGACTTTGAATGCCCTTGGACATGGCAGACTTTGATGTGTGCTTGCCATGTTCATCTTTGCTTCATGCCTTTCATCTTGGGCGGACTTGGAGCTTCATAGGCCAAGGCGGACTTTATTAGTTCCATGCCATGTCTTTAATGTGCTTTTCCAAGCTTGGGCGGAGTTAGGAGTTTGTTTGCCCATCTTCACATGTGCCTAGGCGGACTTGGATGGAGTCTTGCCATGGGCGACCTTTAGACTTCTTTGGCATATTCTTTATGCCTAGGCGGACTTTAGATAGTCTTAGCCGTAATTTCATCATGCTAGGTGGACTTGGCACCAGTGTGGACATTCTTCATGGTTTTGACTTAACTACAGATCGGAGTTTACTTAACCTTTGCCATCCTTGCTTAACTGTAGGTAGGAGTTTGCTACTTGTTGGCCAATTTGTTTTTGTGCATGGGCGGAGTTGGAGAGTGCTAGACCAAGGGCGGACTTCAACTTACCTTAGATATGGCAGACTTTGCTAACCTTTTGCCATTCCTCTCTTGCCTAAGTCGGAATTTGCATCATGATGGACAGTGTTGAGAAGGCGGACTTGGAGTCTCATTAGACAATCTTCCAATCTTACTTCTTGGGCGGACTTAACCCTTGATTCAGACATGACGGACTTGGAGACCTCCTTGCCAAGGCGGACTTGGCACATGCTTGGACATCCTTTTTCCTTGGCTGAGCGGACTTTGAAGAGCCTTGGACAGTCCACCATAAGGTAGACTTCCACCTTCCGTAAGCATTCTTCATACCTTCCTTTCCATTGTGCAGATCGGAGTTCAAAACTTCCTTGCTATTGTACATCCTTCCTTAGTGTAGGTCGGACTTTGATGTGCTTTGTGCTATACCTTTCACCATGCTGATTGGAGTTTGCAGCTGCTTAAACATATCTTCCACCTTACCTAGGCGGATTTTCAGCATCATTGGACATTGAGTTTCTTCTTTACTATGCTCTCCTCCTTTCTTCTATTGCCATGCTTAAGTCTTGATCTGCCATGTTGAAGCTTTGATCTTCTGGAACAAAACCCTAGCAGAGCTTTTAACTTGCTTTTTGTACTTGAAGACATAATTTTTCAATTCTGAGGACATGGGTACTGATCATATGGTCCGAGGAATGATCTTCTGGAACAAAACCCTAATTAGTGTTTTTACCTTGCTTTTTACCCTTAAAGACCAAAATTTTCAATTCTGAAATGATATGGCCTGAGGATCAAAACCCTAATTCCACAAAAAAGCAAAAAAACATAACCTTGCTTTTTGTACTTAGATGCAAAATTTTTCGAATTTGAAGACATGGGCATTGACCAAATGACCTGAGGTACAAAACCTAGGTTCTACTTTCAAAAAAGCATAAAAAAGCAAAAAGCAAGCCAAAAAAGCTACTTCCCGGATTGTGCTCAAAGTGCCAAAAACAAACCTTTCTAAATTTAGAAAAAAACAAAAAAGTAGAAATTCCTAAAAATAGAAAGATGTCAGAAATGACCCAAAGCAATTGCGATCCTCATCCTTTAGACCTTCTAAGCACTTTGACAACGTTCAAACACTGATTTGACCATGAATTCTCTATTTGGGTCGAGATGATTTCTCAAAAACTCTAACTCCTCATTGCCAAAAGACTAGTGATTAGCAGTTGCGATGCCAACGCAAAACCCTAAAAAGCAAAAACAGGGGGTCCCCATTTGCAATGGGGTGATGTTTGAAATAGGTCACAACATGTCTTCGGCTCCGACCCTCCTATTTTTGATTGCTCAACCAGAGATAGATTCCCAATTCTATACAGATTGGTTTCAAAGATTTCAACATCCTCACCCTCAAGGTCTCGTATTACCTCTTCGTCACGTTCGGAGTGCTCCGACGGGTTGTTCTCAAACTTGGTTCCAGACTTGTCACTAGATGTCAAGTGAGTTGTTGGAAGTGGATTCACTCTGAGGGGGGGGGGGGTGAATCAGAGTGCAATAAATTTCAACTCTAAAACCTAGGCAAACTTGAAAGATCTTTTTAAGATTTTCTAACATAGTAAAAGGTTTGCATTAAGTTGAATAATTAGAGAACTGCTAATCCTGAAAGTATTCAATCCTTTCAAAATCAAAGTAAGATAGTTCAATTTAATTTTACTGAACGATCTACATATGCTCTATATGACATATCTTTTATTGCAGCTGACAGTTGAAACAAAAATTTCACATGCAAAGAACATAACAGATTTTACTGACAATAATTTGCAGATAAATGACTGACATTATGTATCAGAGCCCGACCAATTGAATGAACACAAAATAATGACCAAAGATTCACAGATAACAATACACAACACAAGAATTTCATGAGTGGAAAAACCCTCATGGGGTATAAAAACCCACTCGTAACCTGCCAATTTTATTCCATCTCAAAACATCAACTTATCACAATGGTGAAGTCTCTGCTCAACACCTTATTGTAAATGTCAACCATAGTTCAAACAACTTCAAAAATAATGAACCCCGGTGGAGTCTGTGCTCAACACCTTACAAACTTAAAACCCTGTGAGTAGTTGCTCTCAACACTGACCCTACAATTGCATTGTAACTGCAGTTCCAAAATCATGATTGATAGCAACTAACAGGAAACATTTTCAATTAAACCAGGTGTAAAATATACCGTTGATCAATATCATAAACTGTCAAACCTCAATATTAAAATACCACAATAGCTTGTGACTACTCAAAGACCAAAAAAACTCCTTTAAAGAACGTTAACAATAATCTGTTCAAACTTCCTTCAGACCCTCATCTCTGTTTTCATATTCGGCCCAAGGAAAAACGACAGAGATACATCTCATAACACTTTTTTATCATTTACCATTTTATATGAATATGCATTTTACAAAACTCTAAAAAATTCCTTGTCAAAAGCTCAATATTCATAACGGAAAGAACTGGTATAATAACTGATTTTTGTTAACCACCTCAAACTTGTTAAGCTTTTCAATGAACAATAATCTGAATCTTGGCCTAACTTGTTAACACGAAAATACCTGATAATGCTGGCCAAAAGTCAAATAAAAAGACTGAAAAACCTGTATGGCACATGTTCATCTTCAGCTCGAAGTCCACTATTCACTTGTGCATCTTTTTAAACGAAAATATAACAAACCATATCAATAGTACCAACGAAAAACTGTCTGATAGAAGCTGCGAATGATATATGGCGGCTAGGGTTCAATGTTGCTTTCAAAAGAAAACTGAAATATGATACTATAGCCTTTATGCGAGCCCCAAAGAGAATAACATAATATTTCAAATCCGAAGAATATCAAGTGCCAACAAAGCAGTGATTAAAACCTGTTCTACGAACATCATAAACTGCCCACGTGCCAAGTGAAATGACATTTATCAAAGTAACTTTCGTAAAAAACCAACTGCCAAGTGGGACAACTCGACAACATCATGACTTAAGTCATAATTGCCAAGTGTATCACATCATAGCTGAATATACTCAACAAAATGACCCGTGGACAAAGAGTCATCACGTAGGATCTGCACATAAACCAAAGAGTCAACCATCCAACCTGTCATCTTAATAACCATATGCCAAATGAAACTCATTGGAGCGACAAACATCAAGGACAACATCGTAAGGGTAAGACCAACATGAGTGGCCTGGTTGGCGAGATCTTTCTCCGTTATGTCTGGAAGTGGTAGGTTCCTCGCAACCTCTACCAATTGGTTCCATGTACATGGTTTCTGCCTCTCCCGACTACGGCTCCAACTCACACTCCAACTCTTTCTTTGCCTTTCCGGACTCTTCGGGCCTTCAACAATCTCCCTTAGCCGTCGTCTTTGCTCACTTTGTTCTTTGATACGTAGGGACCTTCGTACCGATCCTTCGCCTACCTCTTAGTTGGTACTAGTATGTAATATCCCCCTTAATTTTTCCCAAATTTTTTTCACAATTACATTCAACACAACACTTGTTATGGTTAACAAATGAAAACCAAATCCTGCTGAAAGTAACCCTCCACTTTCTGATCACCGAGAGCCCAATCTGGGAGGGTGAGAGCATACAGTGTCGAGGTGATCGTTAGATGCCAATAACTGAAAATGATTACAATCTTCAGGCGGCAAGCCAGCCCCTTCCGCTTATACAGCGGGATAATGAAAACAATGCAATCACTTGGCGGTAAACCAGCCAAGGACAAGCTAAAGAGCTGAAGAATGCAATCACTCAACCGCTTGTTTAGCGGGAGGACTAGAAATGAAATTACAATCAACTCTACCGCTTATGCAGCGGGAGGACAGTATTACAATATTAAAAAATAGGTGGCAAAGCCAGCCTCTTCCACTTATGCAGTGGGACTAAGAGCAATAATCCAATTAGATAGCTGTTAGTACTACTAACCAGCTTTACAATGCATAATATGGATTACAATTTAAGGGAAATCACTATTCCAAAGATAGGCGGCAAGGCCAGCCTCTTCCACTTATGCAGTGAGACAAGAAAGAAGAATAGAAACTGTTGTTAGTACTACTACCATCATTACAATATGAATCATACCATATAAGAGTGATGAACCAAGTGCAATAACATGAACAACAGCTCCAAATGAAACCAAGTCCTTTCTCTTCACGCCAATGAACTCACACACCTCAAAACCAACTCCAAACACCAAAAACTCTAATTCTGATATATTCTCAGCACGCTGAAAACACATAGACCAGCAACACCAAATCCCACTAAAACACTCACAACTCACCCAATTCTTAACCAAATGACACAAAACTGAAAGCAAATGATCACTAGGAGGTAGACGATCATTCCTAGGACAACAAAACATGGCAAACCGACCCCAATAATTTATGCACGCATTCCAAAGCACTCAGCCACTTGGTACGACTAGCTAAAGTACGATTTTGCAAAAATAAAATCCAAAACACCATTTTAAGGTCTATAAACTTGCAAAATGAATCGCCTAAAGCATAAAGAAAGATAGATGAAATACTCAGAATGAGGAGAATGACACATTGAGACCTGCGACCCAAAATCCACTTCAGCACACTCCGCGACTAGCAACAAGAACACACTATAGCACTCCCAAAAATCAGAAATCTAATATATAAATCTGCGACATTATCTTCAATCCACTCCTTTGAATGAAGAGCAGCCTCTGGCTTGACTAGTTGCTGTATTGGAAGCAAGAAATCAAGCTATGGCTAGGAGGTAAGCGTTCCCCGAAGCTTTCACTCTGCATTTCGACAACATTTCATTATAAAAAATTCTTGGATACTAAAAACAAGAGCCCAACACTCTTATTTATAGACTTTGTGTCTCCAAATTCAAATTCACATTCCCTCCAAATGAATGCCAAACCCAAATGAACATTCACTTCACATTATTTTGAAATTACATTTCATTTCTCCTTTCTCCAAATCGACCTTCTCATAGGAGCAAATATACTTTATAAAAATGACAATAAATTCATAATGTGGCATCCAAGGTAGATAAGTGAAATATATTATAAAATTAACTTATTTCTCCATAAGGCGTCCATCTTGCCTTATTAATATTTCACTTTATAAAGTATTTTTCCTCAACAATAAATTGCCCAATAAATAATTAAGGAAATGACTTAGATATCAATATAACTTAAGCAATCTCTTTAAAATAAATCGTCCAACCTTTGCCTTAAGTTATAATTTAATTTAAAACACCATTTTCATCAAATACTGAACCTGCCAAAACAAGCTCCAAGGATATGGGGAAACAAGCTGAGAGAATTGCCCTGCCAGAAATAGTCACTGAACTGAGCTGAAGAACCCTTGCCAAGAATAGTACCAAAAAATGCTTGGAAGACCAACTGCTCAAATTGACCTGTTGGAAATAGCCATCTGAACAGGCTTGCTGACATCCTGCTAAAAATAGAACTGCTAAACATAGTACTTACTAAAAATAGCATACTGCTAAAAATAGTAAGTGTTTTCAAAGGGATTTTAACCACATTCTGAGTAGCTATCGCACTTACTAAAAATAGTAAGTCCGAAAAAAGTCACCTGATGCAGATGCATGTCGAACCATCTTGAAGCTCTCTGAAAACCCAGAAGGAATCCAGAATCCAAACTGTCAAACTCCCACATACACCCCTTGAAAACACCAAAGAATCCTCCTAGAAAATAGGAAACCCTAATTTTTGCTCTCGACTAGCCTATGGGCCTCCGAAATAGGCTAACGGCCAACTAAACTGATCACTGCGGAGAAGGGGACATTACATAGTACGCCGTCGGTCTTTGTTCGGACGTAGGGGCATTAATTGCTAAGGGTATGACGTTTGCTCATATCCCTCTCTTCCTCTTCTCTACGGTTCCGTTCTTCGTACTGCTGCAGTATTTGTTGCTGACGACGTTCACGACTAGTTTCTTCCCTCCGGTCTTGCCATTCTATGAGATTATGTGCCAACAACCTCGGAATGTTCCCAAGAAGAGCAAATACGACAAGATTGTCTGTGAGTTTGCCACGTACCGTACCTTCAGGGACCACTCTCTCCCGAGCTTCCCTCTGCACGTATTGGGTGACCAAGACCTCTCACAGAGCCACCAAATTCTCCGTTAGTTGATCCTCCCGTGCTTCTTCCTACATGACCTCTTCATGTGTATCACTTTCAGTAATTATCAACTGCTGCTCGAATGGTCGGCCCATTAGTGTTTACCACCTGCCGCCATCTTGATCTCCGGAATTCGTATCGGCAATGGCGCTAAAATGTTTACTCCCTACGGTGAATATGTTCTAACTTCACGGATTAAACATAGAATTCAAGTATGCGCAGAACATAAACAACATTATGTAGTAACATAGGCAGAATGATATAACTTTATTGCTCAGTAATGGATAGTACAATCACATCAGAAATATCTGTTCAACCATCCCTCCCGTTCCCAAATAATTTGCCAGAATATATACCACTCGGTCCTTTGGTGGAGGTGCCAATTGCCAGAACTACCAATTACCTACGGGAACTAATTACCCATTACATGCCAAGTTAACATAACAAGCCATGTTTTATTTAGTGACAACATAATTGCTGTCTACACTCGAAGAGGAATTTTCACATTTGCAGGTGATCAAGGGAGGGATGAAAACGATGAAATCAGATTATCTACGTCTTCTTTCGGATCGAGATCATCTCCTCAATCTTGCAGAGATTTATTTAGAGGCATTGCAGAAGAAGGAAGAAGAAGTAAACACCCTTATTGAAGTCTTGAACACTAAGGACACCCTAGAGACTACCCAAGTGGCACTACGTGAAGCTAAAAATCAGGTAGATGAGCTTGGTATAGAATTGGTTTTGTCACATTCTTCTTCAGCTCAATCTGAAATCCTATCTTCTATGGCGTCATCAACTAAGATGCAACAAATGACGAGGACCAATAGGTGACAGGAGTAGTGGATGAACTTCATGTGGTAGAGTTAGTACATGAAGATTATTATTGCAGCCATGAGATTGTTGCCTTAACAAATATGGCAGGTGAGCATTATGCTGATTGTAAATCAGCCGTGGAGGAAAAAACTCATATCTCATTGGCAATAATGACGGGGAAGCACATCAAGAGTTTGAACTATTGAAAGTGGAGGAGAAAGATTCACTGGAAAGTGCAACTTTTAGCCATGAGGAAAAGGCAGCGAATACATATGATTTTCAGCAGGTTACTCCTCTTGGAGAAGCTCTTGAGGGTGAGTACCGAGTGGAGGAAGAAGTTGCGCAAACCTTAGCTTGTTTTAATATTGCAGATAAATCCATTGAATACCTCATTTGGATAGTTCACTTTGATGAGAGACGAAATGGGCCTAGGGATGTAGTCTCATCATCAAGTTTGCAAACACTTAGACGTGCACTTGAAGTGATAAAATAATATTACTTGCAATTGCTTTTAGGTAAAGACCGTGCCATCATGTTTGCAAGGCAGCTATATAGAGCATTTGTAGGGAAAGAGGCACAAGAAGCTACTTCTAGAGCTATAAAGATTGAACAAATTAATGGAGTTAATGATGTTGGAAGTGATGATATATCCGGTGGGAGTAGTAGCTCCACTGTCACTGAGATTACACATGGAGATAACAAAAGGGTGGAACATGATGAGTGTGATTCTGCTGGGCTTGGTATGAACTTTTCTCTAAATTGTAATGTCCCCTTTCTAGCACTCGCTATATGATGTTGTTAGCCTATTTTTCCATGGTCCCATAGGCTAATCGGGACATTAAAGGGATCTTGAGGATATTTGGCCTAGGCAGTTTCAGTTGCAAGCGATTTTGACGTGTTTTGATGTGTTTTTGAGATACTATTTATAGTAAGTTAGTGGCTAGGTCAGTGATTCAATATTTCCAGTGAATTCTTGGACGACATTATGTCGGTGGTAATGGTTTAATACCGACTGGAGATTTAATAGTTATTTGGTGATATTTATTATTTAACAATAAAGTTGAGTTATAAAGTTAAAATTAAGTTATTAACTTTATTGTTATTTAATAACTTTAGTGGGACACATAAAGTTATGTGTTATAAATATTAAATGCCCCCTTTCACTTCAAGTACATGGCACTCATAAAGAGGAGATTAAAAGATTAAAATAAAAAAGAATCTCATTTATCCCACATTTGCCAGGCAAGAGGAATCGATCTCTCTGGGAAAGGCAATTTGTATGCTTTTTTGGATATGCTTGGTTTATTATTTTCTCTTGGAGAATTTGGGAGCTTCTAGCTTTCAGTTTCATGCCCTAGGACGGAAACCCTTGGGTTCTTTGGATTGGATGAAAACCCCAATCCCATTTATTGATGGATTTATTTCAGAATTCACATTGTTCTTCAATGATCAGTGTGAGGAGTTATTTGGGCTTCAAAGAGTTTAATTCTACAGTTTGGTATTTGAGATTTGCAGGCAATTGTAAATCTGTGAGCTTCTTGGAGAAAAAGAAAAAAGAGTTTGCTATAGTGCCGTGCTACAATGACGTTGCTACAATACTTCGTTTCGGTGCCGTTGCTACAATACTTCGTTTCGGTGCCGTTGCTACAATGATTCTGTAGATTTTTAGTCTTTCAGAGGATTATTCGGGTGAATTTTGTGAGCAGCCCAAACCAAAGTATTGCTACATTTTCTGGGCATGATGGATTTAGATAGTAGGGGTTATTTGATGAATTGGCTTGTCAGAATTTTATTGAAAAATTGAATATTTAAGCTTGCAGAAAAACTGGAATTTTCAGCAGTGTATTTCCTATGTAATGTTCAAATTTTACTGAGTTTAAATTAATGCAATATCTTCTATTTTGCTGCAATATATTGCTATGAAAAAACATTGAAATTCATTATCAAAACCATTTGCAAAAACACAATTCAAACATTACAAACAAGCACAAAAAATAAGGGAGGTATAAGGGTGTATGTTATAGTGGTGTCAGAGCCATTAACTCCAGAAAAAACTCAGAAATCAGTCCTAAGATGAATACATGCCAAGTATTTGACAAAATGTCAAACCACACAAACTGAAAAAATAAGTGCGGAAAGGATAGGGGTTGATGTAGGCAACGAGAGATGGAATCCTAGTGTTGACTCAGGATTTCCATTGGAGATTGAGGATGGATTCCACTGTGATTACATTGTGGGCTATGCACATTCTTTTTCATTCAGCCCACCTATAGATGACTTGATATTTTGAATGACAAATAAGAGTGGGATAAATGAGTGGTATGAGATGCTTCCTTCTGTGGAGGAAGGGGCCAAATCTTGTAGGCTTTCCAATTTGCTTCTCTTGGATGGTCTCTATTTTGGGATATAGGAGAGGGAGGTAGTGTTGTGGTAGTTTGGCATTCTACTTGTAGCCAGTGTGGAGCAGCAGGAGTTTTCAAATATTAGGGAAGGTGGATGGCCATTTTGCTAATGGGATCTAGGTGGTGACTCGCTTGGTACGTCATTTCATTTGGATCCTGATGAGTTGCTTCACTACTCTCAGTGTAGTGATGATGGTTTTATCAGAGTGGCGCAGTGGAGGTCAGTGGGTGTTGAGTACGGTAGACTTCCAGTTTGGCTGAGGGATCTAGGATCTTCTATGATGGGTAGATTGCTTTATGTCTAGAGGGTGGCCTACGAGATTGCCAAGCTTAGTTTCATTCCCATCAAGTTGAGGAAGAGGACTTTTAGCAGGGTATTCTATTGACTTATTTGGGATCCTTGTATTTATGTCTTGATGTTCAAGTGTGGATTGCTTGGGGACAAGCAATATTGGGGAGGGCGAACTATAATGTCCCCATTTTTACGCCTTCCAGTTTTAATACAGATTAGCCTATCTATTGGGTCTCTGTAGGCTAATGTGATGTTTTGGAGACCATTCAGGCTTCTGCAGTTGACATTTTGGGCGTCATTTATTAGAGTTCTCCTTGCAAGTGTATTGTTAGCTTTGAGGATTACCTTCCAGAGGTGTTTTTGGCTCCATCTGTACATAATTACTATATTTAGTAAGTCACATGGATGTTGGGTTGGACCTTACTATTTATAGTAAATCATTTGGATGGTAAGTAGGCACTATGGTTACCCTTGGGGTGTTGGCTGAAATAATTAATTGTTTTTATATTGGCTTTAATTGGAGTTTATGATTATTTTATTATTATTTTTTGATTGGTATGATTTATTTATTATTATTAAAGTAATGACTTTAATAATATAAAATTTTAAAAGTGACTTTATAATAAATGGTGTTATAAGGGCATTAAATGCATATATTCATTTAATGATATAAAAATCATTTATTAAAGCCAAAAGTGGCCACCAACATATGGAGGTATAAGGATATCAAAGTGACTTTATATTAATGAAGAAATTATATGAGGGGTCACTTTATTATTGTTAAATTCGTGCCCTAGATCAGTAATCAGATTTGTAACATTTAATCATGCCCTAGTTTATTAATCAGATTTGTAATTTAGTAAACTATAATCAAGTAAATTCAAGAATGAAACAAGGAACCAAGAGACAAACACAAATACCCTGGGAAAACCTCCAAGGAGGAAAAACCCAGCATTAAAGACCCACAGGTCAGATTATGTATTCACTCTTATTGCACAAATACAATACTTAGCTTGCTTTTCTGAATCTGATCTTTATATATCAGATTTGCCCTTTTTGCATGCTTCAAGACTGCACCAAAATGCCCTATATCCTCTTGAATAAGTTCGCCCAATCCTTGGACAAATTCGCACAACCTTCTTTGGTGATTTCGCACCTCTTGTTTGCAGAGCTAATTCGCTGATTTCATGGATAACTGAATTGTATTTGCATTTGCAATTTAACCTTTATTTATATGAGTCCTTAGCCTTTATTAAATCCAAGTCGGCTTCCCTCTTTTGGCGCCAATTTATTTATTGTGGCGTGGAGGTATAGGGTTGGGCTCAACTTGGGGGCACATTACCCCTTTAGGATAGGACCCAGTCCTATATGGGTTCGGATGTTGCCTTAAGACAATCCAAACCCTTTTTTACCTAGTTACAAACAACACTCCCTCTTAACTAGGGAAGAAGAGAATACATAATCTGAACCTTTAGAGTTCCATCTAGCACACAAGCATAGAATGGATCTAGCACACAAGCATAGAATTACATCTTCCACCTAGCACACAAGCATAGGATGGTTCTAGCACACAAGCATAGAAAGTGTAATACACAAGTGGGTCTTTACATAATTACAATTTTCCATCTAGCACACAAGCATAGATTGGACACAATTCATTCTTGCACACAAGCAAAGAATGATCGAAGTGCTGCAGATAGAGTCACTGAGATTGGAGGTCCCTCTCAATCAGAGTTCCGTTTTCCACAATACCAAGTCTATCTTTGAAGTATTTGAACTTCACTCTGGATAAGGGTTTGGTAAGGATGTCCGCAATCTGTTCATCCGTGCTAATGTACTTTAGTTGAATGGCGCCTCTTTGCACCATATCCCGAATGAAGTGATAGTGTGTTTCCACATGTTTGGACCGGTCATGGAACACAGAATTTACTGACATCTTTATACATCTTTGATTATCACAATGAATGGTGGTAGGACCACTAGCTTGAGCAAATAATCCAACGAGGAGTTTGCGAAGCCACACTGCTTCTCTGGATGCAACAAATGCTGCAATGTACTCAGCTTCTGCAGTGTTCAATGCTACGGAAGATTGCTTTCTACATGCCCAAGAGATCACTGCAGAGCCCAAGTTGAAGCAGATACCCGAAGTACTTTTCCTGATACATTCATTGTGCAATCTGTAATCTAAACTCAGCCAGCACTCCTTAGAGAGGATCACAACAAGTAGCCAGTAACCATAAGTGATAAGTAACCAAATCACATAATGGTAACTTATCATGGATCCTTTTATAATATTCATCTTGCCTTGCCTGTAGAGGATGAATCCTGAACTTTATCATGTACACCTGCAAGACATGAATACAAACACAAGTATATATATGCTCATCATGGACTCTTTTCATGATATCTATCACGCATATACACCATTCATTGCTTGCTAAGAATGATGAAGAGCTTCCATTTCAATCTTCTCTCAGAGAAGATTGCAGCACCAACTTTATTTGCACACGAGTATTCTCCTTACTCTTCTCCCAGAGAAGAATGCATTACCTTTACCTCAATCTTCTCCCAAAGAAAAATGTAACATCAGAAAATCATAATCTTTCATCTTGCTCACAAGCATAGAATGAAGTTACATAAGCCATAGTCCTCCATTTTGCACACAAGCAAAGAATGAATAAACATAATCTTCTATCTAGTACACTTTCCATCCAACACACAAGCATAGGATGAAAATCCATCTTTTCTACCATCTTACATTGCCCGCAGAGGATGGTAACAATTACTCTTCTCCTTGAGAAGATTACACTACCACCTTACATTAGCCGCAGAGGGTAGTTGATGAAACACAATGCATCATTGAGGTTGAGACTCCTTCTCAATCAAGGCGGTGTTCTTCATAGCTCCAAGTGTATCTTCTGAAGTACTCAAGCTTCAAAAGACTTGGTGAGAACATTTGCAACACAAGATTATCCTGCCATAAGACACTGAATTTTCAGGTATCTCTATACAACTCTGATAATAAATAATTATAAGAAAGCATTCAACAAGAATTTGACAAACCACACAATTTCCTTGATATAGTTCATGCTCCAATGAATTCAGCTTCAGCAGTACTTAGTGTGACTGAGGACTGTTTTGCTGTAGTCCTAAGAGATCATAGGGTATCCAAGTTACAACAAGAGATTGAAGTGACTTCCCTTATCTGAGACACTTCAGAATCTGAGTTAGCCTTCTGAGGTGATTACAGTCTTCTGCTCACAATCATTTGAGATTTTCAAAATGCAACAAGATATGCTTGGCAGCAACAACATGCTTCAACCTTGATCATGAATTAGCTGAGGCATCCACCAATCAGCTGCTTGTCTTTAGATGAATTTGCAAAATCAGACTTTGCTACAGACATCCTCAATCTTTATGTTATTTTTCATAAAGGTTTACAATCCATTATTCTAAATATCAAAAGTATACTTGACTTGGAATAATTTTGTTAGATCCTTGACATATTTCTAATCCTAGAAGACAATAAATTTAGATCCTTGCGCTAATTATTCCTTATATTCCAATGGTGAGAATAGAGTTAAATTATCACATCAAAAACCAAAATACTTTAAGAAAGAAAGTTAGAACTTTACAAAACCCTAAACTTAACAAATGATTGTCAATTCTTTAAATACTAAGTCTTTATTGAAGATAGGACTCCCTCTTAATCCTTAATCAAATAAGAATCAATAAAGGAATCAGAAATAATATAACACTGAAGATGCTACTTGCTTTTCTCTTACTTTCACCTTCTGCAAGGTGAATTTTCAGAAAACCTTCATCTTTAACCCCGAGAGGCTGAGATACAACCTAGTTCCCATCCAAATAACCATGCCTGAAAGGATCCTTATATACTTATTCAAGCAAGCAAAATACATAAGCCAAATCATCTTTCAAACTGAACAACTGAAATTGAGATTTCTTAGAAACCCAATCACAAGATATAGTATGACTACATACATATGATTGATAAATATCAAGTAGAACAGAATCTTCATACTTTGCTGAACAAGATCCTAATTATATTCAGCTTTGGTGGAAGTAGAAGAAGTTAATGAGTAAAATGCTTACCTCAGCCTGAAGAGATCTCAATGCTAATCACAGAAGGAGACCACTGCTTGATCATCTTTCACTCTTCCTACATATGCTATTTACAACAATACATTCTAACTTCTACTATGTAGGAAAGAGCATCATCATAACCAATTAACTGAAAGCAACCTGTCATGCAGTTATTTTAACAGATAACTGACACATAATAAAACTGCATTTGTCACAACATTTAATGACATGAGCTTGAATGCAACAGGGATGATATAAGGATGGTAACTTGGGATAACACAGGCACAAACTTGCTTGTAGACCTACAAGGATAAACACCTGACACAGGGAACCTCAAAACATGATTGGCCCAACACGGGTTAATTCAAAGAGAATATCATTTTCCTTTCACACAACCCAACAGGGGTTTTTACAAAACTAAGTAAGCACAAACCCATAACAAGCAAAAATTGATAATGAAACCTTTATTATTACAACTTGACAAAGAAACCCCATATAAACAAATTGACAAAGTTATTCAACAAGAATACTTAACCTTCAATTATCATAAAGTCTCTCATCACAAAGTTAATAAAGAATTAAGAAAAATACACCTGTTGATGTTTAGATATCACTGACACTGGAACCGAAAGCTTCCCTAGAAGAAACTATCTTTGCAGTCTATCTTCAAAAGGCCATAATTCGCAATCTCCTCTTGATGTGCCTTAGCACAGTCAGCTAGGGTTTGAAGATTGGTGGGAATACAACTGATTTTGTTAGCAATACAAAATAGTAGTTGCATGTCTAGTAGCAAAATAAATCTACCATACCATCAAAGATTCAATCATTGTTAAAATTGGATCGGATCACATCAAGGGTTAAGAATCATGAAATATATACCAATCTAGGGTTTAGACCAATTCTGAAAATCAACAACTCTGAAGGTCTGAATAAGGTAATAACTCCACAGTATACACTTTGCATTCCAGAGATCTGAAAATTTGAAAGGAGAAATATCAGTTACTTCCTTCTTTGATTCTTCACTCGAATCTCCACAATCTTTAATGAATTAAAGAATGACTCCTCGATGAGCACCCGATGATGCCCTCTAACTTCACCCCTGTCATTATCTTAATAAAAGACGAACAACAACCTGAAGGTAAGAGCTTATTGAAATCTGAGGGTTAGTATAACCTTAGCTCTGATACCATGTTAAATTCGTGCCCTAGATCAGTAATTAGATTTGTAACATTTAATCATGCCCTAGTTTATTAATCAGATTTGTAATTTAGTAAACTATAATCAAGTAAATTCAAGAATGAAACAAGGAACCAAGAGACAAACACAAATACCCTGGGAAAACCTCCAAGGAGGAAAAACCCAGCATTAAAGACCCACAGGTCAGATTATGTATTCACTCTTATTGCACAAATACAATACTTAGCTTGCTTTTCTGAATCTGATCTTTATATATCAGATCTGCCCTTTTTGCATGCTTCAAGACTGCACCAAAATGCCCTATATCCTCTTGAATAAGTTCGCCCAATCCTTGGACAAATTCGCACAACCTTCTTTGGTGATTTCGCACCTCTTGTTTGCAGAGCTAATTCGCTGATTTCTTGGATAACTGAATTGTATTTGCATTTGCAATTTAACCTTTATTTATATGAGTCCTTAGCCTTTATTAAATCCAAGTTGGCCTCCCTCTTTTGGTGCCAATTTATTTATTGTGGTGTGGAGTATTTAGGGTGGTGTGGAGGTATAGGGCTGGGCTCAACTTGGGGGCACGTTACCCCTTTAGGATAGGACCCAGTCCTATATGGGTTCGGATGTTGCCTTAAGGCAATCCGAACCCGTTTTTACCTAGTTACAAACAACAATTATTATTTCCCATGTGCAAGTTAAATATTAGAATATTAAAAGTGGGAAATTTAAATAGGATTTCCGGAAACTTCATGAGATGATTATAAAAGGAGATTTGAGGAAGTCATTTGAAGTAATTTAATTTTCTCTCTAAGATGCTTGAGAGCTTTGGCTTTCATTCACAGGAAATCTGAGGATAACTTTTGGAGTTTCTCGGTTGTGTGGATGAAAACCCATTCAGTCTATTGGGTGGATTCATTCCAGAATTCACATTGAGCTTATTTGTTGATTTATGGTGTTGTTTGAGCTTCGTTCAGCTAGGGTTTGAAAAGAGTTTACCATATTGGTGTGTTGCACACACACACACCTCGTCTCCGACAAGGACCCCTTTCGTTTTGCTTGCTTTGCTTGTATTTATCCTGCCTTGTTGAGGGTAGTAGAGAGAGAGGACTTGCATCCGAGTCTAACTCTTGGAAGAATCTGAAAGGGGCTTCAATTGGAATAGTCTTGCAGAGGTCATTAGGATTTGGGCATTGAGCTAGCATTGAGAATTTTCATTGGGTTTGAACTTACATTGCACCCTAGGAACAAGGGAACATGGGGAATGGAGCATAAGGTGAAGTCTAAACATGAGGAGAACGAAGTAAATGAAGAGCAAGCAAAGAAGTATGGAATTGAGGACTCATCCAAGAAGATTTAGGGAATCAAGAGAACATAAAGAGGTACAGATACAAATTTACAAGCCTGAATTAAGCGAATTTGGAAATGGGATACATGAAAGCTCATTGAAGAAAAGACATCAGCAAGGAACAAGCTTAAGCACATGACAAGGTTAACATAAAGGAGGATTCCATGAAACACTTGCATGGGAAAATTCAAACCTTATCATAGGACTTAATTCTCACTAAGTACCTAGAAAACTCGGCAACAATAGTGTTTAGGGAAATTCCCAAAGTCCTTTTTAATTCTCATCTAAAAATGCATCATATTCTGAAATTCAGTGCTAGGACACAAATCAGAAATAAGCCTTTAACCTTAAAGATCTACCTAACACCAAACTTTGGACCATATTCCCCCAAATTCAGTATTTGCACCAAAATTAGGATTAAGCCTTCAATCCTAAAAGTCTTCCTAGTACCGAGTTTCAGCCTAAGTGGTAGCAATCAAGTTTAGAATGATGCCTTAATCCTATAGTCCTTCCTATCACCGAGTTTGCACCTGAAAATGAAAGATTTTCTCTAAAATTCAGTGTTTGCCATCAAAAGAGGAATAAGTCAATTTCAGACTTTTCTCCTTGCACCGAATTTTCACCCTAAGCATGCTCCTCCATCCTCAAATTCGGCGATTACAGTCAAAATAGGAGTAAGTGTTATTCCTAAAAGTTTTATTATCACCAAGTTTCCACCCAAATTTGAGTTTTCACACCTCAAATTTGGTACGTCCACTAAAATCAGGATTAAGGCAATAATCCTAAAAACATTCCCAACATCGAGTTTTGGTTGAGAGAACCTGTTTTGGACTGAAATTTGGGCCTAGGAAAGAAAGCCAAATAATCCTAAAAAGGTTCCCAAGTCCGAATTTCCAAAATACTTCCTAGGTCCGAGTTTGAAGAGTTTTAGCACTCCAAGACCTTAATCCAAAAGGGTTTCTTGACACCGAGTTTGACACAATGGAATCCATATCATGCTCAATTGGTCGAGTTTCTGATCAGAATTCCCAATTTGCATCCAAGGTCTAAGTTTGGAGGCTTTTGTCAAAATCCTAATAATCCATGGTCAAAGTTTCCCATATTCCAAGTTGTCTTCAACAGTCCGAATTTGACAATCCTAGGTCTGAAATGCTAGATTTCCTAATCCAAAATGGTTTCCTAAGATCTTGTTCCTTAGAGTCATCTACTCAAGGAGGATTGCAAGGATGGTCCAAAGTCAAAATCTGAGCAAAATTTCTAAATGCTAAAGTGATTAAGTTCCAAGGAATTCTCCTAAGTCTGAAGTCTTTTTGGAATCGACAATCCTAAAGTTTGTCCAAGGTTCGAGGTTGAGTAAATTAGTAATCTGCTGCTTAAATCGGAGTGCCAACTAAGGGTCTTGGAGGAAATTTATAAAACTTCAAAGAAAGAGTGAGAGGGATGAGTGATTAAGTCTCATGAATGTGATTAACCCTTGAGATAATTAATGATAGTAACAAAGCTACTTGTACATGCAGGTTCATGCCATTGGAGGGGAGTCAAAAGATGAGGGGTTCGAAGTGAAAATAGAAGATATGATCACAATGAGGAACAGTTTCCAGAAAAGGAGCTAGGACGAACGACATTAGAGGAGAGCTAAGGGAGATGAATCATTCAGAGAAGCCAATAATTTGAAGACTTAAAGATATTGTTTCCAGGTATGCTACATGATTACCAAGACAAAATGGAGAAGCACAAGATCAAAATTCTGAAGATGATGTCTTTCTAAAGAAGACTAAGAGTGACATACTGACATAAATGGCTCTACTGAGGAACAATTTGGAGATATCAATCGATACTTACCAATAAGGGATGTGCTACAAAGTTAGAAGGATTCCAAAAGGATATCATTTCTAGAATACCATAAAATAGTGTTTAATCTAAAACAATCCGACAAAGATGCTATAGGTAGCATACAAAAACTAAGAGGAAACAATTGGATATGAGTTGAGAATGATTTCTTGTAAAAAGGGGATTAATTTATTGTAAAATAATATTGTGGCTAAATTAAAGCAATATTGTAAAGCCAACTATTATTATTCTTCCAAGAAGGTTAGTTATTTATCTAGTTGGCAATTTTGTCCTTTTGTGACAAAAAGTTGTTATTTTGCCTTTGGAAGCGTGTAACTTTTGTCTTGTAGTAGGTTGTTAGAGGATGGTTAGGATTTAGTGTAACTTATTAAATGAGGCTATTTAAGGTTTCTAGAAGGAAGATCTGGATCATTGAATGGATATAGTCCTGGTCGTTAATGTAAACTGTAATATCTATAAAAGGCCATTGCTTCTCTCATTGTAATGATTCGAATTAGATTAGAATAGCAGTAACCAACAAGGAGCAAGTAGGTTTAGAAGTAGAGTAGGAGTTGTTGAACACAGATTGTTGTACCAGCAGTTGAAGTAGATGAATAAAGCATTGAAGCATGGTGTTTTACCACTTGCCTTCTCCTATTTGCATGGTTTCTTTTATCAAATTAGTTAAAGTTCAATGATTTTAATGGTGAAGTGTGAGGATATTTGATCGATTTCTGGTTCATACAATTGAGGATTTGCTGATTGTAAGTTCCCGTGCATAATTAGTTTGAGCCTATTATTGCTATTGGTTCAATTGTGGATGTTTATTTGAGTTGCGCCAGAATTGGGTACTCAATGTATGTTTATGATTTGAAAATCTTTTATTTTCCTTTGGAGATTGCACTATTGCTATGGCATAGTGAGTTTATCTCTGGTTAAGCAGGAATCAGTTTTATGTGGTCTGTCTATCTGTAGCACCAACTGTTACTATTATTGTCCCTAGATTCTCTGAATCCTATCCCTTTGCTCTTTATTTTAACTAGTTTGAGAAGTGAAGCATCAATCGGATTTCCATATCAGATGAAAACTAGCTTGTCAGATGCGTAAGTCCCTTTGTGATTACTAGCAAATCACATCATCATTGAGTTATCCTAAGCATAGTCAAGACCTGACATTCAGAACGTTGAGGTCATCTTGTTTGGACAATTTAAGGGCATATAAGATCACCTTATTCAAGAGAGAATGGGATATACTCTGTATTTTATTCTGTGTTGATAGAAGTGCAAATATCCTCATCAACACATATCGGCTAGCGTTTGAAGTTTATTTGCAGGTTGAGGGCAAATGGATTAAACTTTAAAGGTTTATTGGACATATTTTCATCATCAAACATACGGCTAGGGTTTGGAGGAGAAACTAGCTTGATTTGGGAATACTTTTGTGATTGGCATCATTCATTCATAGTAAGATTTTTGTATCAGATCTCTGCAAATCTATATCAGTCTGCTGTTCGTAGGGTTTGGAGGTTATTATTGGCATTATATTGACAAATTGAAATTATCCATCTAGGGTTTCATTGCCCCATTTCTAAACATATTTGTCTTCATTGGAGGAGACAAGGGTTTGTTATTGGCTGTCATTTTCTTCAGATTGTAATCAGAATTACCTCAGACCTGTACAGTGGGGTCTGCATACATTTTCATGAGTGGTTCATGCAATATATGGCATCATATTGAGCTTACACAAGGAGGCAAGCAATCAGGTATGTAAAGATTCTAAATCTGAAGTTGATGTGCTTATTATATACATATTCTATATGTATTATCAGTTTGATATGATCTGAATCAGACCTGATAACAAGTGATTCAGACTTGTTTTACTACAAATAAAGTGCAAGTTGGTTGTGTGATCTATGTTATTAGTTTATACAAATATTATTTGTCTTTTCTATGCATTCTTATATGTGTTGACATTGAAAATCTAGCATCAAAGACAAGTCAAAACTCTGAAATCAGTCATCAACAAGTTTGCATGCCAAGTGTGTGTCGAATTGCCAAACTACCAAAACTGAAAATTCAAGGCAGAATAAGGGTGGGACATTACAAAACTAGTCGGATCAACTGTAATCCTTGGCCGATCATCTATGTCCTTTTTCTCTATAATAATTCATGTGCAAATAAAGAAATGCTTTACTAAAAATTTGGTATGCATTAGCATCTTTTACTTCCTGTATTTTATTTATCAGATATAGCAGTAAACAGTTCATGTCGTTGCCTTAAAAGAAATCGAGTTACATTTGAGTGATTCATGGTCACATTTGAGTGATTCATGGTAACATTTGAGCGATTCATGCCCTTAGATCTCAATAAAGGTGGGAAGAGGCCACAAGGTGGTCAAGACCAAGCGATCAATAGATCTTTACGGATTGTAGAATAAAGAGAACAAAGAAGAAGATTATGAGACATTCGAGGAAAATCCAGTCAAATGATTCCCAAGTAGGAGCCCTTCTCGAGAAGAAAGTAAAAGCTGAAGTGTCAAGTGTCATAGTCGGAAGGAAAGGAAACCATCCAGCAAGGAAGGCACAAATTGTATGTGGAGTGAGTGGGAGGAGATTGCCAGACGCTTACCACTTTAGAATAAACATATCTCAACCTTGCTGACTAGGCAAACAATCCATCCATATAGTCAATGTTAGACGAGGAGTATGAAGAGGGAAATCTTGAACTCACAGACATATTCCGCGGCATTGAGAAATTGTCCATCTTAGGGGAACCGAGAATTGGAGGATCTGAACCGCAAACTCTCGAATGGAGGGAGCACATGAACATGTCAGAGCTTGAAAGTATCCAGAGTGTTGGGCACGTTGGAGGCAGGCATGTAGAGCAGACACATGTGGCCGAGAGTGAAAGGAAAGCACCAGAATGTAGCGGTCAAAACAATCCACCTAGGTTTGGCACACAAGGGAGTAATTAGGCGAGAAAGATGGTGACTCCTCTAGCAAGTCTGAATGTGGCTCAATAGAAATTGCCGAAGCTTATGGGGAATGGGTTAGAGGATCCTACAAGGCACTACAAGACGTGTGAAACCATCTGGTTGGCAAGCGGTCAGTTAGATAAAGACTATTGGTTGAGGGCATTTCCTGCAACGTTATAGGGAATAGCCATTGACTGGTTCTCAAAACTAGAAAATGAACACACATAATCTTGGGATAAGTTGAAGGTGTTTCAAACAGAGTTTAAACTCGTATGAGATGATAATGAAATTATTGTTGAAATATATAATACAAAATGAGGGAAGCATGAGAATGTACAAGCGTGCAATCGTAGGCTCAAGGAGTTGTTAAATAAAATGGAGAACAAGCCAATCGATGGGTTGAAGAAGAGGTGGTTCATCGAGGGACTGATCCCCTCATTGCACAAGAAGATGAAAGTAGTGCCTTCATCCTCATATGTTGATGCTTACAACCGAGCGATAGACATTGAGAGTGAAAACAAAACATCCTCTCGAGGGAAGATGAAGACAAACGATGACAAGAGCACCGAAGGTAGCACTGATGAATAATCCAAAACGGTTTAGGCCCTATGACAGGATATGATGAGAATGATGAAAGAATTGAAGGCAAAGAAAGGAACCAATAAAGAAATTAATGAAATATGGTGTACTAAATATAAAATTGAGGTCCACATGAAAGGTAATTGTAATAGAAAGATGTTTTGTGAGATTTGCAAAGTGATGGGTCATTCAATAAAGGAGTGCTCATACAATTTGAAGACTAGAAGTACAAAAGTATTCTTCACACAAGGAGAGTCCACTCCATTGAAACCACAAAATGCATTGCCAGGCGGTTTTGAAATCAACGAGGGCAAAATCAAATATAGGACAACTCCAAAGGACGTCCTATCATACAGTGCCAACAATGTAGTGAATAGGGACACTGTGCGAGAGACTACCAGAATAAGAAAGACAATGTACAATTATTGTGCAAATGGTGTGGACTGAAGAATCATGAAGACACTGATTGTTTGAAGCAAAAAGGGGTGAATATGTTGGCTATGGAGGATCCTGACAAGGAAGTCTTGGTGATCACCAGGTTATAGATAAAGAAGATAGTGTACTTAGATCCTCGTACGAAGGAGAGTTCCAAGAAGCCAAAGCCGATGTGGAACAGGCGATGGCAATGGCAAATGAGAGAAGATCCTTCAATGAAGCCGCTAGTATTCCTCTACGGTCAGAGTATCAGAAGAATATAGTACGACAGGTGTTGGAAACAACAATACTTGTAAAGGTAACAAACCTTCTACAAACCATGCCACAATTAAGAATGGCTATTACTAATATAGTTGGTGAAGACACAATTGGCTAGAAACAAGGTGAGCTACAAGAGTAATTGATGGTGAAACTACCATGTGAAGGTAACCAGGTCATTGATCCTTTGTTGCTAATAGTGAGCATTGGGTGGTAGTCGATTGTCATTGAGATGGAAATAATGGGGAGGAAGCTAACAAGTATCATTGTTGATGAAGGTTTAGGAGTCAATGTGTTGCCAAAGGAAACGTGGAAATGCCTTAGAAAGCCAACACTCTGGCTGCCAACCTTCCATTTGGTGGGTGCCAACCAACATGGCATTAAGCTGTTGGGAACATTGATGGCACAAAAAATGGCATTACGCCTTTGAAAACATTGATGGCACAAAAAGTAATGATGGGGACAACAATTTTTCTTTGACTTTGTAGCCATCGCACTCCTTGGGAGGGGATGGTTGATTATTGCCAAGGCAAATCACAATTGGAAGTGGAACACATTCTTGATTGAGAGTGAAGGGAGGAAGTACGTCATTGACTTGAGAAATCAAGTGGTGAGCGAGGAAGAGTTGAATATGGATGAAGGAAGTAAAGGCATGGAACCTAATAATGAAGGGGTGCTTGAGATGGAAGACTATTTTGTAGATGAGACGAGTTCCCTAAATGGACTATTTCACTGGCAAATGAAGGACTATGAGGTATTTCCATTAATGTGTAATTTTCTTGAAGCTACAATGCTTGGTGAAGAGTAATTGATGGAAGCATGTAACATTGTGGATGATACCTTTGACAATACGAAGAGTAGAATATGTAATGTGGAGTGTAAAAATAATTGTCAAGGGAAATCAGCTTCATGCAAAAGAAAGGGAAAATTAGGAGCAATGGAAATTGGAAAGAAAAAGCAAAAAATAATGGAGTTGAAAAAAATTAAAAAAACTAAAAGGGATTTGGCAAGTGAGAAAACCAAAGTTTTTAAAATATTACGGTTGAGGGAAACTCGATTAAAAGAAATTTTTTTGGGAAGTGGAGAATAAGGGAGATAGTTAGTAAAACATTGTAGCTAGAAAATATTAAACTACTCTAAGGCAAGATTATGAAAGTGCCAAGAAGAAAAATTATTAAGGGAGCCGAATTCAAAAAGTATGAAGGAAAAATAAAGGGACAATTGAAGGCTAAAAATATAATGGTGAGAATTAAAAAATTATTAAAGGCAAGGGCATATTCTTACCCTTGGTAGTATCATAATTTAGTCTCGGTGAGAGGAACATTTTTTCATTTTTCGCAGGAGAAGTCTCCCATTGTATGGAAAAGCCCTCTTATCGTATGGCTCATGCACCTTCATAGTGTATGACACATTCCTGACGTACGACTTGGCATGATAATTACCTGTGTAGGACTTAATCAAAAACTCCTCATACGACTTCACTTTCTCCTTGTACAACGACACTCAAATTTTCTAACCGTACGGTTGCACTTGCTCATCACACAACCTCTCACACTCATCATATGGAATCACTCAATCGTACAACAACAAAAAATTTAAACCATATGGTAGGCCATTGACAACATATGACATTTCACATTTAGTGTACGACCTCCTCGCATTTCTATTGTACGACATCCAAGCATCATCCACCTATGACATTTGAGAAACCGCCTTGTATGGCTGATTCAAAAACTTGTTGTGTGTCACTTATATAAACTCGCCATATGGTCCTTTCAAAAACTTATCGTATGATCTTTTCACATCGGCATACAACATGGTTTGGTCACAAATAGCATAAGGCTGAACGTATGGATTGAAACTCAAATTTATGTACGCCCTTCACAAATTCTCAACAACATGTGGTTTCAACACACTTTATGACCTGAGCATATAGAGGTACCGTGGATAATTTTGAAATATCACTGGAGAGTATGACTTTTGTGCATACAACATTTTCAACAAAGGCACATCCTTGATGCATCTCTTAGCGTATGACCTCATTGGCAGAAGATAAATTCTTTCTCCACTTGACAACATCTTTCCTTAACAATATGGCAATGAGGATTCTTCACAACTTGTTGCATACGTTGGTCAAACATTGTGAAATCTCTATTTTTTGGCTTTATTAGAATTGCTTTTGGCATTTTAAAAAATCACAAAAATGATGTGCGCCGTTGAGTTCTATGTGGTTCTAAGGTCTTAAATTGGGTGTGTTACCCTAGACCCTGCGATGGGCATTGCCCCTCAATTCCACTGGGGATGCTGCCCCTTGACCCCACTAGGGGCGTTGCCCCTAGACCCCTATTTGATTTTTCAATAACATAAGTTTGAGTTTGCACAGTACAAGTCATTGTCTACACTCTAGTCCTGGGTTGCCGGTTTAGGTTCGGGTTCGAAGAACTGGTTCGCTGGTAGGGCAAAATTTTGAAATGGGGTTTGGGTTCGTTAGTACTATATATATATGCAGCCTATAAGCATGAATTAAGATTAGAATGTCACATAATATCTTATAAACAACAAAAACAACATAAAGTATAAACCTGTAATCATAGCATCATATACTTCAAGTTCAACAACAAAATATTAAAATGATAATATCAAGTTCAAGTATCATTGTTTCAAAACTGTCATGTCCCCAATTTTTGCTCTTCCTTAGTAAGAACATTTCTAGCAGGGTTGGTCTATTATTTGGTTCTCGTAGGCTTGCAGAGCGTGGAGGGAACCAACTCAGGGGCTTAGAGAGTCATGCATGAGCCTTTCAGGCAGTTTCCTAAAATTTAGGATTCGTATTTTTTAGGGATTGACTAGGAGTGGTCTATGGGGCATCCAGAGACCTCTGGGAACGTTTTAGAGACTTTGAGTGCATTTCCTATTTTCTAGGAGGAACACCCAGTTCACTGACAGACCCCTAGACACACAGCAGAGGAGGACCATTGGGATTCATTCAGTTTCAGGTTGACAAGTCCAGTCTCCTACTTTTTAGGAGCATCCCTAGATTTTTAGGGGAAAACTACTAGTTGGCTTATGTGCCTCAGGCATTATCCACAAGCAGGTGGCTTCGATCAGTTTACAGTTCTGAGTTTATTTGAGCACTTGATGAATAAAATAACTAAAAGGTGATTATATTAATCACTTATCTTATTATATTATTAAATAAAAGCTATAACACCTTTCCTAGGCGTGGAAACTTGGAGGAGTTGGTTTAAGTGATTTTGGCCCCATTCAATGAATAATTGACCCCTCTAGCCAATCGAACTTCTAAAGGGATTGTCTTGCAAATAAAATAAAATTATTTCATTAATTAAAAGGGGCAAATGAAACCCTAATTCGAAATTAAGGTTTGGGCTGAAATTAAAAGGTGTTTGGGAGCTCATTTTGCACATCTATGATTGGAAAATTATTATTTTTGAGAGCCATTTGGTATTTGTAGGTCTACAACGTCTATTGCAGGTGTCTGAACTGAATTTGGAGACGGAAACCTTCAGATTTGGGTGAGAGGACGAAATCCCTCTCATATTTAAGCTACCGATTTTGCTTGGAATGTTCATATTTTGCCAATAAGGGCCAAAACCAGTATTTGTTAGCAGTTACAGCAGGGTTACAATTTGATAATCAGATCTGAGCACTTTGGTTGACACTTTCAGCAAGTTATTGTTTATTCATGCCAGCCGTACCTCTCCTAGATCAGCCATACCAATCCCAATCAGCCTGTGGGATGCAAATAAATTAATAAAGGGAATTTAGCAGCAGCTATTGGTTGGAAAATCATTGTTGGGAGGTCACTAGGGCAGATCAATGATCTCTTCTATGAATTCAGGGCACATTTGAATGATATCAGCAAATTAGAGGGGAAAATAGGGTCAATTTGGTGATCTCTCCTGGCAAGATTTCAGAATAAGCTTCAGAATTGCCAGCTATCCATTCAATTGTTTTTGATAATTATTGTTTAGAAGAATAAAACTCATTGGAGCTGTTGGTGCACTTTGGAAGCTCCTTTAGCAGTATTTTCCTTCAATAAAGTCAATAAGAAGCCCTCCAGGCAAGGCGTTGGACCCCTCATAGGCCAATTTGGCATGTTAGTGTTGAAATTCAATTATTCTTTGCATTTGTTAATTGCTGTTAATAAATCAGACATTCTGAAATTTAGTTTCAGTAGTTGTCATTTGTTATTGCTTTCATTTCTACATTGCATCATACATTCTATCATCTAAAAACCCCAAAAAACACATTACACTCAAACTTCCTCAAGAAAACTCCTAGCTTCAATTCGCCGGTCAAAGATTGCTTTTGAAACAATACAAATCAGAATTGTGCCATTCCTAGTTGGTATCTTTAAAAAACTCAACTTGCAACAAATGGAACTTTATACTAAGTTTAATTCAAATTGTTTAAATCATCTAATCTTGTTCTTCAACGACATTAGTTGATTCACTAATATTGCCAAGGCCAATGGGATCAGCTGCACCAATAACATTCTCGCTGTCCAAGTCGTCCAATGAAGCAACTACAAGCTGGGAAGTGGAAGCATCCAAGTCCTTATGCTCTGCATTCATATCCCACATCTTTGAATCCCCTTCTTTGTATTCATTCTGCTTGTGTGAAAGGAGACACAAGTTGGAATGCACATATACTAAGTTCTCTCCTTTTGATTGCAACCTAGTGTGCTTTACTGAGTGGATGAAAGAATATGTGCTTCAATTTCTTTCTGATGCAGGTGAACTAGGAACCTATGAAGACAAGACAAAGTAAACAATTTTAACTAAATTATTAAAGACTTAAATTTATAAAATCTCTAGCAACCTATGAAGACAAACTAAATTAAAATTATTAAATAAAACTTACTTGTGATATAATTTTGATTGCTAGGGGCTGCAGCAATTGGAATTGTTGGCCATGGAGGTACCACCAACTATGGGCATCCTTCTTAAATTAATGACGAAGAGTGTCAATACTTAGACTTCTTGCATTCACTCTATGAACTCATCTGAAATCAAATTACGCAAATCATCATCAGGAAAGAGTCTTAGAAATGCTGCCTTGTGCCCATCTGACACTTCTAAATCTCTATATGGTGGAAGCCTTCCCGGCATATCAAGAAATTGGTTGCTATAATATTTTGGTGTCAATGCATAGGTAAGAAGATGTAGAGGAGTGGTCATCTTGTTCCATCGTTCTACAACAATTGCTTGCAATTTTTTGAAGAAGGTCTCCTGAGGGTCTTTCTCTTTCTCATTTATGATTTTCTTCATCTTCTCAAGCATCGAGTCAATGCCATCATACACCTCTCTATGCAAGGCCTATCCATGTCAGTGTAGTGAAGCAAGTCCATAATGGGCTCAGTGAAGCAAAGGAGATGCTCCACATTTTCCCACCATGACTCATTCAATATCCTTACCCTAATTCTTGCTACCCTCTCACTGTTGCTTTGTTTCCATATAGTCCAATTATTTCTGATCACTATATTGCAAAGTGCCCCTTTGACTTTTACAAGTTGTCTCAAGATGATTAATTTAGATGAAAACGGGTTTCAACAACTTGTAATATAAACTAAAGCAAAAAATACAATTAAATAGAGACAAACATGTAAAAAGAATACACATAACACAATCAAGTTATGAAAATCAGAAAATATAAAATACTAATTTTAATTTTTTTAATTAAATTACCACTTCAAGTCCAAGTTCATTTACCTTCAATAGCTCCAAATTTGAGAATAATCTGAAAATTCCTTGAGACATGTGGTGGTTCGTGATGAACATTTGGATGTCCTCAGCCTCTGCATACACATTTTTGATTCAATCAATTTTATTCCCAATCTTTTGTAGCATAAGTTTGAGCGAGTGAACCGCACAAGGTGTCCAAAAGATATGCTAATATCGCTCTTCAACCAACAAACCTGCAACTCTACAATCTTTTTGCGTTGCACGCTATGACTTGAACAATGTTTCTAGGTTCCATTGACTCAATGGCAGCGATGAGAATATCAGCAATAAATTGCCCATCTTTTACTTGTCCTTCACAATCAACGGATTTCAAAAACATTGCCCCTTTAGGGGACACCGCTATGACATTGATCAAATGACGGTTTCTTGAATCTTTCCATCCATTTGAAACAATGGATACCCCTGTCTCAATCCATGAATCCTGTTCAATGCAGCCTCACCCCCTTGACCTCTCTTTCCAACAAGGTGTTGCGTATCTTCTTGTAACTGGGGCCCTTATACCCTTTTGGAGCTTCATTGACACTTTTCAGCATCTTCTTCTAGTATGGGGAGCGAACAACATAGAAAGGCAACCCATTTGAATATATACATCTTGCTACATCTTGGTCGACAATGTCTCGACTCTCATTTTGAAATGAAATTTCCAAAGGTCCCTTTCTTTTGCGTGGAATGGGTGCTTGAGTTTCAGTGTCAGGCTCAGCTACGGTAATAAAAAAGGGGTGGTCTTCTATCACAATATTTGAAGATGGTGGCAGCATTTCCTTTGATTTTTTTTAATGGGCATGTTTTGTCTACGTGCTTCTCTCTCTTCTGCCTCTTCATGCTCTATGATATATTTTAATACTGTCTCATTTGGTATAGGAGCATTTTTTTTTCCCAGTTTATTTCTTGACTCTATTTGGTATTCCACACAAATGGCCTGCCACCCTAAAATATGAACTATTCCTTTCTTTATCACAACGCCGACATTTCCAACGAAATCCCCACCTCCTGAAAGGGGTCTTATGATATCAACATACTTCCACAAAGGAGAATCAAAATTTGGTTGTTGTTCATTACTGGCATTGCCTATGGAGGAAGAGGTAGATGCCATTGTATTCGTATGGGAAGAAATATCAAACAAATATAAAAACAAGAGAATGGAAAGAAAAATAGGTAGAAAATTAAACAAATACAAAATAAAATGAAAAATAGGGAATGAAAAAAATTAAAGAAATTAAACAAAAACAAAATAAAATGAAAAAAATACTTACCTCTTTCACCCAATAGAAGCTTGCAAAGGAGTAGGAATGAAGCACAAACACTTGATCAAGCTTCACAATCGATCTTCCAACTCCATCTTGCTGAACCAAACTTTTGTTCAATCACCTATTTGCTCTAGCTCAAGAGAAAACAATCTATTTGCACACCAAATGAGACATAAAATCCAACCTAAGTTATTATAAAAGCACTTTTTAGGGTTGTGGATGTCAAAAAATTATTAAATTTGCAAAAAAAAAACAACGCTTTTTCTACAAACTTTTCCGCTTGGTTCGCTCATGGTCCACCGAAATTCGTCTCGGTCTGCTCATGTTCGAACCTAGTCTGACTAGTTCGAACCAGGCCCTATGGTCACGGACCCTGGCCAGACCCACATTCGAATCGGCCCCAGATCAAGACCTAGGTCGAACCGGACCAGAACCAGGGGCTAGAGGCAGCGAACTAGACATCCTAGCTCTTGTCATTAGTCTTCCTGAATATGACTTGATGTTTACTTGTCGTCTAAAAGATGATGTTATGCTTGATAATATTGGTTATCCAACAATGTATTAACTGTTCATATTAAGTTGTTTGTCACTGTCGGGTAGTTATAAACATTGGTTGGTTGATGGTTGTGTACCTCTTGGAAATTGTCGGGTCCTTTAAATACATTGTATATCGTCAAGGAAAATGGTACGAACTTGTTGGATCAACTGTAGTCCTTGGCCGACCATCTTAGGTCGTCTTCTCTGTAATAATTTCATGTGTAAATAAAGATATATTTTACTCCTTATTTGGTATGCATTGGTATTTTTTACTCTTATATTTAATTTATTAGATATAGCAGTAAACATTGGCTGCCTATGCATTTAACCCAAAATATTACGTGCAAAGTCCTAGTAGAATTACATCCATACAAGATGTTGAGGTGAAGGTAGGGTCCATGAAGGCTATCCAAAAGATGTATGATTCTTCAGATGCAGATATCATTTGAATTTTGTACTGAGTGGACAAATTTGCTACTCTCAAGGGTTATTTTGAGGAGGCCAAGATAGTTAGGTAGACTATGGCACATTAGGACCCAATTTTGTGGTGGACTATGCATGAGTCTACTTCTTTGACTACCTCTCTTCCCATTTGTTTACTAACCCATGTTTCTAATTCTTGTAGTACTGGGAAGAACTTGTGTACTTATAACTTCATCCACTCTATTAAGAGGAACATGCTTATCTCTTGCAGGACAAAGAAGCTTGTGGCTATACATGGTGCCTTGCGTCTCATTGACTATAGCACACTTATGTACAAGGAGAGTCCAACATCATGATGGGCTGTATAGGTAAAGCAGCCAACATAGGTTGAGGATGATGCTACATAGATAGGGCTGGTTGGTGTTGGTTTGGAGGTGCTTGAGCATGTGGAGTCCAATAGTTCTAGTGATGAGTTTGGGGATGATTAGAGGCCAACTTCAGGCCATTTTGTTATTTTGGACATTTGCAATTCTAATCATCATTATGAAGTTTTGGATATAATATAAATTTCAAATTTGACATTTTCATTGCTAATGTTCACTTCAAAATTCAAATGCTTAAGGCAACCATTGCTATGTGTTTACTAGTTTGCCAAAGTTTCATTTTTAATTGTTATACTTATTTCTTATGCATCTTTTTATAGCTAATTCTTCAAGTATGATATGTATTTGTGCTTCTCCCATCACCCTGTTGCCTAGTTGTTGTCCTTTTGCCATCCCCCTACCATCCCTAAACTTTGGCCCTTGGTCCCTCGTTAGGAAGCTTCATGTAATTGTATAAATAATCAATAATTTTAAAATAACTATTATTTAGATAGTTTTAATGGAAATTAATGTTGATAATAGCAATTTTCATTAATAATTTATTAAAATATTAATTTCATTTTTGATTAGTGAAAATGGCCTAGGGTGCAAGATCCAAATATTAAAATCTTAGAAATGTATAGAAGATCTGCTCCAAAAGGAGGGCTTGCAAAATATGTAGCTTAACCACCATACACAAAGGAAAATTATAACTATCTTGATACATTTTAGTGTTTTTCTAAAGAGATCGTAAACATCTAACTAGAGTAAACAAAACGCTGGCACAAATTACATATTGCTATTAACTATATGCATGATAGAAGACCAAAACATCTCCCTAACATTGGCATGTAACTCCATATCATTGTCCTCATTAATATATCCTCTAGGAACGCATAAGACCAATTAGTTCCTTCTAAAGGAGCAACATTTATGGCACATTGGAGGAAATTAATCAGATACCTAGCTTGGTAGCTATGAAGGTTCTTGTTGTAATCTACAAAAGGGATGATGAAAGGAAGCCATGATCCAATGATGATATTTCCATTCACTAGCCATGTGCCTTCTCATGGAGGAAGTCCTACTTTTATTGTTGAGTCTAGGATCATTTTCATTCCCAAATGCTATCTCCATTTGTTTAGTGCCAAATCCATTGACCTAATGATCTCCTTTGTTCCCATCGTATCCATGAGATCTTCGATGAACATGGAAGAAATGTCAATAGCGTCTGTACCTATGGTTTGTGACAAAAAACGGCTCATCTAAAACTAGCTTGATGGCATGCAAAACAAATATAAAGCTGGTTTTAAACATCTTCTTGAGTCGTAGGTCAAAAATAATGCATATGAAGGCTGCTAATCTCTTTCTTTGCCACCAACAGAACATCTGTGTCCGTGGTAGGAATTGGGAATGAATGATCCAAAAGCCAAGATTCATCAATTTATATCCTTCGATAGATTTGGAAGTCCTTTCCATAATTATTGATAGGACTTTCTTTGTACTCGATTGTAATGTCCCTAATAGGTAGAGATCATTAACCTACAAAATAGATTGTTAGAATACAACAAACATATATATATATATATAGAAGTAATCTAAATTGCAATCTAACTTTAAAATACTTACTTAACATAATCACAACTTTTATCTAATAAAAAGGATACGACTGCCATACGAAAGTATGTCCTTAGGCGGCCGTGAAGCTCGCCTTCTTGGAACCCATCTTGGTTCCAAGCCCTCCAGGAAGTCGAAGGTGAATTCGACTCCTATCTTGAATGTAATTTCTTACATCCAAGCCCTCCAAGAAATCGAAGGTTAATTCGACTCCTGTCTTGAATGTAATTTCTTACATCCAAGCCCTCCAGGAAATCGAAGGTTAATTCGATTCTTGTCTTGGGTGTAACCTCTTACACCCAAGCCATCCAAGGAAGACCCTATGTCAATTCCTTGTCTTGGATGATGCATCCCATCATCCAAGTCCTCAGAAGGGACCGGCTAGATCCGTCTCTTCTTGGATGAACTTAGTCAACCAAGCCATATATATGCATATAGATATTCAGTATATACTGCCCTCCAGGGATTATCATAATCCCTCCATTAGGCTAAGGGAATTTCTTCCCTATAACCTTCATCATATAATCACATTAATATTACATTTTTTAATTCATTACTGTTTTCCATTCCATAATTTACGTCTTCATTTACATATTCTTTAATCTTTCTAATGATCCTAAATATACATACATATTCTACATAGATTCCTATCTTTATTGCTACATTCATATAAGTAATCATTAGAGATATATGTATTCATAAAAATGCATATGTGTGTGTGTGGCACACACGTCCACACACATATATACCTTAAGACTTCTTAACCCCTCTTACCTGTACGCAGATTGTAGCCTGCGGTTGGAGTTCGCACTGTAGATGTCGCCTGCAGATTGGGAGGCATACCATAAAGAACACAAATGTTACTTCCTGTAACTTGATAACAATTCCGATCTGATCTTATCAATGGTGATGTCACTAGATGCTTTTGATTCCTTCCCTTTATATCTCTCAATTTGAGGGAGAGGTCACACCTTTTCATCATGTATGCCCTTTGGCAAGAGACATACCCTTTCACCATTAGCACCCTTTGAAAGAGTGTAACTCTTCATTATTTCTACCATTTGAAAGGGACACAACCTTTCATAATCAGATTTGCACTTATTATTTAAATCAAATCTGCACTTCTCATCACCAAATTATCCCCCCTCTCAAATGAGGTTTTCTTCTCCCTTTTATATATCATTGTTGAGGGAGTCACAACTTTTCCTTTCATGTCTTTTGACTTTTCATTAACTTAATTAATTTTTTATTAATCATATTTAATTATATCATTTTATATATTAATTTTATTATTATTATCATTTATTATTAAATTCTATTTCAAAGTGGGGATATTATTATCATTTATTATTAAATTCTATTTCAAAGTGGGGATATTATTATCATTTATTATTAAATTCTATTTCAAAGTGGGGATATTATTATCATTTATTATTAAATTCTATTTCAAAGTAGGGATATTACATCGATGAGGCATGGGATGATAAATTTTGCATGCTTGGGGATCCTCAACCCATCTTTGCCATAATGGTAAGTAGGGCCGAATGGAAATTTGGCGCGTTGCCATCAACAAAGCATGTGGTTTGCAAAATCTCCTTAAGGAAGAAAATCCTATCATATCAGCCTTCGAAGAGCTTCTCATGAACCAAGTAAATCACTTATAATTTGTTCTTCATGCCTTTCTATTCCATGGTTCGCAAGGAAATTTGTAGCCTTATTAGCTTACTGTTGACGTGTATTTTGTACACTATCAAACACAGAATAAAATACCCAAGGGTACCTTATCCTCTCTTGAATAAAGCCTCTGATTGTTGAAGATGTCGCGAAAAAGGATCAATCAAGATGACTCCAAGGTTCTTTGATGTAGGGTCTCTACGTGTGGATAAGCTCTTTGTGGTATGATGTGATTTGCTGGAATCACAAGGGGACTTACATTTGATGATTGAACGTCTGATCTGCTTTGAATATTGCTGGAACACAGGCTCTTGCTAGCTTTGATTTGAAAAAAGGAAAAAAGACGAGGGCGAGGAGAGGATCTAATCCTAATACTAAGGAATGTAGGAGCAATGATTGATCTTCGATGAAATTCTAAGTAAGTCTTGTTTTGACATCGCTGGACCATCTCCACAAGGCTAGTGCGATCTTCGAAGGAAAGCTTTATGATGTTCAAATCATCACTGCAGGCATAGACACCATCACGCTGATGCATATCAATGAAGAAGCGATAATTGAAGTTAGGCTTAAGCTGAACGATTCCAGTTGACTACGCAAGGCAAGTCTGCAATCAACAAACTGCTAGTAGTATGGATATACGAATTTCACCATCAATCAAGCACATTTCTTCCATTCATCTAATAACATGAAATCAAATATGAGAAGTATAAAGACCATGCAAATTGTCGAATCGACCCATAAATTTCACCATTTCTTCAATGAAGTTACAAGTCTTTTACAACAACATCTTGGCAACAATCTTTGCCTTCTCTCTCTACTCTACTTTAATTGCTATTCTATCAACTAGCTAATCACCTTCTAACTACTCTCTATCTGTCTTCTAACTGCTTCCAACTATTCTATTCTAACTCCCTTTACAAAATGAAATGCCAGGGCTTATATAGTGCCCTCAATACAATTCGATGGCTTAGATCAATTCGAGATCAATGGCCAAGATTCAACAATGAAAACCCTAATTAGGGTTTGTTACAACCATTACATAACATTTAATGCTTGACCAATGATAAAATTGTATTGCTTGGACACATGTCCTCTCTGGAAAATTCAACCAATGGATAGCCCGGGTAGGTACATAGAAGTTTGTGCCACCTTCCATGAGTTAGGTACATTGAATTTGGACATGCTGAGGTGGACCATACTGACTGGAGGAGTGATGACTGGGATGCCACCTCATCTGACACTTGTAACTTGGTAGATATTCAACTTGATGTTGTTGAGAAGCTATCTTTAATTAACTCTTCTGAAATTATCTGCTTCTTCAACGAACCCTTTTCTCTGACTTCTTGTGTCCTTGATTTGCAGGATGATGATGTACCTCGCCTTGGAATACTGGATTGGAAGAGGTCGCCCTTATCTTGATGATGCTGGATCGAAGAAGGTCATCCTTGTCGATGCTAGGTTGGAGGAGGTCGCCCTTGTCGATGCTAGGCTGGAGGAGGTCGCCCTTGTCGATGCTAGGCTGGATCGAAGAAGGTCATCTTTGTCCTTGCTTGATCGTCCTTGATGAGAACCTGCCGACTTGTAGATCCTTCGAGCTTGGGAGTCGCCATCTTGATACCTACACAACATTTCACAATTAGTAATATATCTTGAAATCTAAAAATTAAACTTTAAAAGGAAGATTCAAGATTCTAATTTAGGAAACTTCATGATAAATCTTGAGTTATCATTTCCTAATTTAGGATTTTCAAAGCAAAATTTAAATCTTCAAAAATGGTGCCAAGGTGATTACGCCATACCTCCTCTTGAGAATTAACTCTAAGAAATGATGTAAAAATAGATGAATTTTGCTAGGCAAAGTGTAGATCAAAGCTCTCCCTTGGATAAAATGCACCTCCTTTAGCTTGGAAAAGAACTCCACCTTCCTCTTCAAAAATCTGGAAATCCGCCTTCAAATACCTTCAAAACATCTGGAATTTATCCTCCAAACTAGCAAGAAATACGCCTCTCCAATAGCCTTCAAGATGAATTTCGCCCTCCACTAGCTTCTCCACACTTAGTAGAAATTCGCTCCACTTCTCTGGATTTTGCTCCTCAAATTGCTCTCCAATTTCGCACTTGAAAGGATGATTGAATGGTTTGATTAAAATCGCTCAACACACCTCTATTATATAGGCGCTCACCACTTCATTTTCCCATAGGCCGACTTGGTGGAAAAAATAAACAAAGATTAATAAAAGGAGAAGGCCGACTTAATTAAGCAATAAAAAATGATACCTCAAGCGCTCTTCTTTTTAAATTTTAATTTAATAATAATTAATTTCGAAATGCCTCAATTAATAATAAAAAAAACGATTTCCCAAGGCTCAAAATTAATTATTAAATGCTATGCGCTTTTCATTAAATGCCAATTTAATTAGAATTTTTAAAAATATTTCAAAGTTTTTGGGCGAACTTGGCATCTAGTGCGATTTGCTAAAATAAGGCCAAAAAAATAATGAATTTTGATAACTTCGCTCTGGTCCCTTGGAGAGGGACAGGAGCGCCTATTATCTTTTGAGTTGATTTTCTCCTTCGTGGCCCACTCAAGTTATATTCAACGGGCAGAACACACTTCCCTTGGCCTGTTCAAATCGTAAAATCACTTAAATCTTGCAAGGGTAATGCATATTTGGAATTCAAGCTCCGGTCCTCCAGTGAGGGACAGGGGCGAATTTTGTCTTCTAGGCCAAAATGCTTCAATTTTCACCATGAAATGTCTTGGCTAAGGAAGATATCATCTTGTTAAATGCCATGAATAAGAGTTCAAGTCCAAGAAAGGTCTAAAAATGTGTATATAAAGAAAATCGCTCTGGTCCCTTGGTGAGGGACAGGAGCGAATTTTACCTTCTAGACAAATACTCCATCATTTCATTGTCTTTGATCAAGTCTGGATGCTCTATCACGTTCATTTCGTCCTCCACCATGCCTTTGATGTCTCAATTTGACCAAACAAGGTTAGGAATGACTCAAATAAGCTTTTTCGCCCTGGACCCTTGGTGAGGGACAGGAGCGCTTTGCCTTGGTCCCTTGGAGAGGGACAGGAGCGAAATTCGCTCTGGATCCTCAGTGAAGGACGAGCGAAATTTGACTTTTTGAACTCTTTATCAGGATAATTTTTATGGAATATAACATTTAAGTATCTTATACTTTAAGTTATATTCCATATATACTTTCAGGATGTTTGAGAGTGGTTTCAGACCTCCAGGAGTTATATTGCAAAATCTAGTTTTTTGAGGTTTTTCAGTTTCCAGACTTAGTCAAATTTCAGGATCAGGACTTTCAGACTTAGCCAAATTTCAGGATCAGGACTTTCAGACTTAGCCAAATTTTCAAGATCAGAACTTTCAGACTCAGCCAAATTTTCAGGATCAGGACTTCACTCCAACAGGACCTGCTATCCTATTGATCTCCCTGACAGCACTAAAAAATGCAAAAGCCAACTAACAAAACCCTAAAAGACTCAAAAACAAACCCTAAAAAGCAAAAAAAGCAAGGGTCCCCATTTGCAATGGGGCGATGTGTGAAAACGTTACAACACTTACCTACAGATTTTTCAAGAAGGTGAGCCACTGTTTCTTATGGGTTTTATTATCACCACGTAATCCCCTTCAATTTCCACCTTCTTGAGACTGTAGTGAGAACACACCTGTAAACCAAGCAATAGAGCATGTACTTTGGCTTCATTGTTGGTTCCTTTCATGAGATTTTTTGGATGCAACTCCCTCTAGTTTCCACTTTGAATCTCTAATCAAGTTAGCTAGCACTAGAGGGGCCAAAATTTCCTTTAGATGCTCCATCAAAGTTGAGCTTAAACCATTCATTTGATGGTGGGTTTCATTTGACTCTACTCTTGGGATTTGTAGAAGAATCAACTCTAAAAGTTCCATTAATGGGTGGAACTTCTAGCCCCAACCAATGCTTCCAAAAACCATTGTCCAACAATTAAATAATTTGTTTTTTGTTGATTGAGAGAGGATTCTATAACCACTTACACTATTCTATTGTCTAGTTTCCTCAAGATTATGTCCAAGGGCATCTCTTTTTCCCTATTCTTCACCAATTTATAGGGACAATTGGGGATAGTAGGGGATGATAGGACATGTTTCTGGTGTGGTAGTACCTTTTGGCTATTTTTTTCAGAGGATAGCAATGGATGACTGTTAAAAAATATGGGAAATGTTTACATATATAGAGAAATTTCAAATATTCATATCGACACATTGATAAAGCATTCATCATAGACATGATAGAAGCTTAATACATAACATTAGACTTGAATTGAAAGTTCACATGAAATTTGACAAACAAATTAACAAAATTAAATGCTTTCATTGTCAATTTGCATACATATTATATAAGAATTATAACAGAATTCCCAAAGGCTGCAAGTTTCAACTATAAAATGACAAAAACATAGAAAGTATATGGCTGTCCCTAACCAGCAGATGCAATTTGTAGGATTGTATCAAAATCGAAGCTTTAGTCCGTCATTCATTGCCAATAAGCCCAATCAATCTCTCTTGTGTCTCCACACACACACACACACACACACACACACACACACATATATATATATATATTTATGTATGTATGTATAGCATCTTCAATATCAACATCTTGACATAAGGCTGGAGTTTGATGATACTCAGGGGTATGTCGATCCTGTAGCCACTGGGCACTATGTATGGCCACCAACTTCTTTGACAGCCTAGAGGTAAGGTTGCTCCTCTTGATTGATTGGATGAAGTTATATATGGGCCAATTCTTCTTAGTAGCAGAGGAACTATGCAACTTACCTCTAATGTAGTGGATTTGATGCCCTAGTCTTTTCTTTCAATTGTTGTCCTCTCATTTTTCAACTATTGCTCTTCTCTTGCTGCTCTTCAACGCAAGTTTGCAAATGTTAAAATGTGAGAGTTTTTTTCTTTTTTGCTGTTGTGATGGGTGAATTAGGCTTGTTTTTTGAAGGGGTGCGGTGGGGTTCCTCATGGGTCCACCTACGCAAGTTTGCAAATGTTAAAATGTGAGAGTTTTTTTCTTTTTTGCTGTTGTGATGGGTGAATTAGGCTTGTTTTTTGAAGGGGTGTGGTGGGGTTCCTCGTGGTTCCACCTATCTGTTTTTTTTTAAATTTAAAAATATGTTTTAAAAAAATCAACTTAAAATGCATTGTGCCATAGGGGATGACTTGCCATCTCGGGGACGACTAGTCGTTCCTTGATGTCCCCTACACATTCAAGGATGTCCGGAAATGTTTCCTATTCTCTGCAAAGAAAGGGGATAGGGAGCGGACATTTCCTAGGTGTCTTGGCTTCTCCAAGAAGTGTGAAACAAAAATTCTTTGATGATGACTGGAGGTCCTTTTGTCACTAAAGCTTGCACCATTCACTAAGCTACCAATTAGCAACCTAGCGAAACATTTGATCATTTTCAGGTTGTGGGCTACCTTTCATGAAAATGAACCTCCAGAGAAGGCTGGTTCCTTTTAATACCTCACCTAATGACTTTGCTGAGAAAAAGGGAAATAAATAACTTGAAATAAGACCTAGAACTACTAAGGTGATGCGCCAAATTATCATTAAGGCCCATATCACTGTTTTGACATACAGTTTCTCAATTATTCAGCCATTTTTCTGCACAATTTGAGCATTACAAGTGTTCATACATCAGTATTTTGCATGAATTTTTTGAATTTCCAGAGTCATAAGAAGGAAAATGGTAGTTTTTCACAACTAAAGGCTGATTACATTCACTACAGAACTAGCAATCTGCATGAATGCATGTGTTTTCTTGTTCTGAGGTACTGCAAATAAGATGTTTACTTGAGGATTTCGTAAAATCACAGAAAGTATTCATCAAACATTACATAACACACAAAGGAAAGAACTTTTGAATGCAATAACACTGAATTTTATTGATAGAAAGATGTTCCTACAATAAAATAGTTTGAAAATGCTTGATGTTTTCTGGAAAAAACGGCATTATATCTGCTGGTCAGTCATAAAAGTGACCGATTTTTGACTTACAATGCAATGTTGTCTTTGCTGGAAGAATTTTTGAAATTAAAATTTTAGCAAAATTTGCAAGAACTAACTCAAAACTGACCTAGGCGTCCCTTTTTAGTGTACAGTGACTTCCTAAATGCAGCATGTGCAATAAAGAGAGAAAGACATGTTTCTTGCCTTGTTGAGCTGGTCAGCACTATTTGCTGAGAAAAAGGGAAATAAATAACTTGAAATAAGACCTAGAACTACTAAGGCGGTGTACCAAATTATCATTAAGGCCAACATCACTGTTTTGACATACAGTTTCTCAATTATACAGCAGTTTTTCTGCACAATTTGAGCATTACATGTGTTCATACATCAGTATTTTGCATGAAGTTTTTGAATTTCCATAGTCTTGAGAAGGAAAATGGTAGTTTTTCATAACTAAAGGCTGATTACATTCACTACACAACTAGCAATCTGCATGAATGCATGTGTTTTCTTGTTCTAAGGTAGTGCAAAAGGATTTCATAAAATCACAGAAAGTAGTCATCAAACATTACATAACACACAAAGGAAAGAACTTTTGAATGCATTAACACTGAATTTTATTGATAGAAAGATGTTCCTACAATAAAATAGTTTGAAAATGCTTGATGTTTTCTGAAAAAAACGGTATTATATCTGCTGGTCAGTCATAAAAGTGATCGATTTTGGACCTACAAGGCAATATTGTCTTTGCTGGAAGAATTTTTGAAATTAAAACTTAGCAAAGTCTGCAAGAACTAACTCAAAACTGACCTAGGCAACCCTTTTTACCATACAGTGACTTCCTAAATGTTTGCAGCATGTGCAATAAAGAGAGAAATACATGTGTCTTGCCTTGTTGAGCTGGTCAGCACTATCCTTGGGTGTCCAGCTGCTTGCTCCATGATGGTATTGGTTTGAATTTGATTACTTTGGCTCCTCTTGGTTGTAGGTGTCCCTAGATGCTTGGAACTTCAACTATTGCCAACTGCCTCCTAGATGCTTGAGTGATGCTTGAACAGTTGAACTGAATAAAAAATCTCCCAAAACTGCCCTACATCTTCCCTTTGTGCTCTATATTCCTGCTCTACCTCATTCAACTGCTCAACCAGATTCCCAAAGTTATAGGATATGTGACTATTTCATGCCTTGTTGAGTGGATAATGCCTTGGGTTGGATGAAACTAAAATAGGCCTTTAAAGACCCCATAAACTGCTTGAAACTTCCTCCTCATGCATTTACTACCTCTGGGTGACCTTTGCACAACTCAAAATGCCTCTTGCTGTGTTTGCATTGTCTCAAGGAACTTGTTTCTTCAAATCTGCCACGACTGTCCTTATAGCTGATGATGCTCTGATAACTATCATCTTTAGCATGCTGCATATTGCCTTTGTTTCACTCCTCCATTAAAGGGACTGTTTTTTCTATTGATTTACCACTAGCAGATGGAGAACCTTTACTATCTCTATCATTCTTTAACTCCATATGACCATATCTTATGCATTTCATGCGAGGTGACTGTCATATATCTTTATTTGTTGCTGTTCCTAGTCATTGCTGTCCTCTTTTAATCTCACTATCAAGTTATCAACACAGTTTTCTATTCAACTGCAATGCTCATCCTCCTAACAAGCCTGCCTGCCACGTATGCCTTTGGAACTGCCTTACATCCTTCTGAGCCTTTAAGATACTGTAACTAACCACTTAAGTTTGGGGCTTTGATGTCTTTTCTTGAAGCTTTTTAAGTATCACTGGGGCAATGCTGCCCTTTGTCATCACTATGGAGCACTGTCTTCTTCAAGCATGCTTAAAGAACCAACTCCATAATCTACCCCGTCAGTCCAACTATGTTTGGCATCACTGTCTAATGATGCTCACTGGATTTTTCTTTGAGATTTCAAATGTCACTTCTACTCTCAGTTTTTCTTATTTCTGTCATAATCATATCTTTTCCATTATCACAGTTCATGACTCATTCTTGATATTGTATGCTAGCATTGATTCAAATCTCTTATTACCCCTATCCTCCTGTGTGCTTCATAAGATGAAGCAAAAGTTCAGGGCCATCTCCTTGAATTGCTTCCATAGCTGTCTTATGGGTAACATTGAGAAGGTTGCCTGGTTTAAGTGTACTTAAAATGGTTTCTTGTGCTTTCAAAAAAGACTTATAGGCTCTGTTCTTGAAAAATTAGACTGCCAACAATTATATAACTATCATCTGTCTTATGTCATTTACAGACTTCATCCCTCCCTGTTCTGTATCCTGTCCTTCATTTCTACCTTTTATGGACTGTATACTCATGACTCATTTCACCTTCTGATTGATACTGACCTCTTGATGCTGAGACTGTCTTTTTTCCTGCCTTTAGTCTTATGCCTATATTCATACTTACTTTCTTGTGAACACTCACAGGAATGGTCACTTGGTCTCTTCATCATCCATGCATGATTTCATAACCTGTATTTGTCTCATCGTGTCATACCCTCTACTATCCTGACCATGTCTTCCCTTTCAACTCTGTTTGGACAGTTTTGGAAGTTTGTGATACCATGTTCTTTTGACAACAATTTGTTTTCTGAGTGCATTCTCTTACCACAACCCTCTTAATCTTCCTCTTTCCACTTTGCTCAATACTTCTTGACAGTAACCAACTTTCTTTTCCTTGCTGTATAAATATCCAATTGTCCTCTCCTTCTTCACTTTGAATACCTTGAGATTGTTAGGAATGTCTTAGCACTGTATTCTCTGTCATGAAGGTCTGCAACTTAGTCATTAGATGCCTTTTCATGATAGTAAACATCACTTTCATTGTATTCTTATCATGCTCTATTTTCTCTACAACATCACTGTCTACTCAGCTTGATGACTGTCATGGTCTTTCCATGTGATTGTGCACTATCATTCCCACTGTCTTCTCAACTATCATCTTACTAAACTGCCATACACCTAACTCCAATAGTGAATCATCAGTATTATTTTCTTGATTGTCTTTTTCTCATTGATGTTATTGATTTGCTTCTAATGAAAGGAACATGTTCATTTTATGGCCTTCAATCTAGCGACATCCAAATATTCATCCTTTTGTTATCCCTGTCCTTTCAATCTTCATGACCTTGTTCATTTTATGTTCCTCAAAGCGTTGCCATATCACGGACTGCCTTTTGCATTGTCTTCATCCTTCATTACAGTCATGCATCTTGTCCCCTCACTTTGTCAAAGCACTGTACCCTGTTCTTCTACACCCTGCTCGTTGTCACATTCAAAGTCTTCGTTGCATATTTGGACTATGATGAGGGTGTAATGAACTTCCTTTTTCCCTTTTCCATTTTTTTTTTACAAAGTTTTCAAGCAACATTTACCTTTGAAAACAGTAATAAGACAAACCTTTAATTCTCAATCAATTTCACGGGCAACATATGTTGGCGGCAATATTGTACATGGAAATAAAACTAGTTAATTAAGTTGTAATTGTGTTGGTTAGTTGGCAACCGAGGGGTGGCAGTTGTGGTGTGACGGTTGGCGCTCGCACCCCCTCGGCAGCTTTATATACTTCCGAATGTAACTTGTGTAGGACACTGATGAATGGATTAACATCTCTTATATTGCATATGATATCTATGGCATTATTATTCTGCATTACGTGTTTTATCTGTGTGCTTTAAGTTATTCACCCGAGAGGGCAAACATTTGGCGCCGTTGCCTAGACATACTCGGGAACGGAAGACGCGGATGGCGCACGGACACGATGGGCCTACCCGTTGGTGAGATAAACCCAGAGGCCGACGACGCGTGAACAAAACTTTACACAGGAGAAGACACCGCAACAAGAGAATTTTCAATTCTGCTCCAGGTAGCCATCCAGACCTACATCCGACGAGAGGCGACGGAGGCGGAAATCCCACCAAGTGCTGTGTGTACAGCGTTGGAGGTGAGCCCGACAGTAAACTGGTTGATGAACCATCTTCCCCAGTTGCTTGCACAGGCATTGCTGGCACAACAAGCTCGCCTGGAGGAGATTGCCCAGGAAGAGCGACGCCAACAGATCCTTTAGCAGTACGAAGATAGTAGCCGACGGGAAGCAGAACAGGATGGCGCCAGACCGGGAAGGAATTGAACCTTGAATCTTCTATATTCAAATAAAAGTGTCATTGACACAAGTTGTATTTGACGAAATGAATTAATAAAGACGTGTTTTGGTTTATGTATTGTGAATTATGGAAATGTACGACACTTAATGCCCAACCTATTGAATAAAGATAGAAATAAAAAAGCAGAAATGGACGAGTGGGAGGCCGTGCAGAGGGCCTTGATTCTGGAGCAGCAAGTAGAACGTAGACGGAGGCTGAGGCAACTTGCCGAAGGATGACCTACCGAAGGGTGGCCCGAGGGGAACCAAGGAGGTGTCACAGAGGGTGCAGAAGCCGACGGAAATTTCTACGCGTTGCCAAAACACTGTAGGGTGCGGAGCCACGAAGAGTTTCTGGAGGAAACAAGGTTATGGCGGAATCTAGTCGAGGAGACTCGGGATCAGTTTAGAAACTTATCCCTTACACCACAGAGTGAGGATCACCAAAGTGAGCTAGGAGTGGCGCGGGTGAGAATGAAGGGGAAGACAACCGTATGGTTGTAGGTGCTACACACGGCAGGCAAAACACTGTACCCCCATTCACCCACGTAGGACACACCACCAGCGTCGGAGGGAGCGGCGCAGGGGCTCAGACATAGCCACAGCCACCTCAGGGGAGACGACCCCCATCAATGGCGAGCAAACAGAAACTACCGAAGTTCAACGGCGACGGGAAGGAAGATCCCGTCCGCCATTGTCGAACGTGCGAAACCATATGGTTAGCAAACAGTGTTACCGATCAAGACGAATGGGTAACATAATTCTAGCAACCTTGAGGGGAGTGGCCATAGACTGGTACTCAGATATGGATAAGGCCAAAGTCAGCACATGGTTCGACTTGAAGAAGGAGTTTGGGATAGAGTTCCTCCTCCTGAGAGATGACAACGAAATAGTTGCCGAAATCTATGGAACAAAGCAAAACAAGAACGAGATTGTCCGAGCCTATAGTCGGCGGCTGAAGGAACTGTTGGGAAAAATGGAGAGTCAACCAGCGGATGGGTTGAAAAAGAGATGGTTTGTGGAGGGACTGAAACACTCCCTCCGAAACAAGATGAAAATTGTCCCATCGACATCGTACGAAGACGCATACAATAGAGCGATGTATCTCGAGAGCGAGACCAAGACATCGAAGAAAAAAAAGGAGGATAGCTCGTCCGAGGAGGATGACTCTTCACAGGAAAGCAGCAGCGATGGCGAGGTTGGCAAGCGGGTGCAAACACTCCAAAAAGACATGGAGCGAATGAGGAGGGAGTTCAAAACAATGAGAAGCACCGGTCGGACTGAAGGGGACATATGGTGCACTGAGTGCAAAGAGGAGGGGCATACAAAGGGTACTTGCCCGAAGAAAGCATTCTGCGAGATTTGCCAAGTGATGGGACACTCCACCAAGGAGTGCCCATACAACATGAAAACCCAAAGTACACAAATGAACCAGGTGCTGTTCACGGAGCAGGCCACGACATCCACACCAGCAGGTACGGGCCAACAAACTAACACAACGGCATCATCTGGAGGATACCGGGATAACAGACGCGGCGGCGAAAGAAATAACAACAATAACAATAACAGAAACCGGATCCAGTATGACGCCAAGGGCCGGCCAATGATCCAGTGTAGGGCCTGCAATCAGTGGGGACACTTTGCCCGCGATTGCACAAAGGAAGCCAACCCTCAGCACCTCTGCTGATGGTGCGGGCCAAGCAACCATGAGGACGCAAATTGCCCGAAACCTGGTGTAAACCTCCTAAACATAGAACCCACGAAAGTAGAAGTGTTGGCAATCACAAGGGCGCATGCCAAAAAGGGTGCATACCCAAATCCCCACACGGAGACAGCGAGAGTGAGGGAAGCAAGAGAAGAGATCACAAAGGAAATGGCCACACAAGGACAGAATAGCCACCAGACCTCAAATCCGCCACGAACGAGGGGAGAAGAGGAAATCTTACGGCAAATATTGCAGATGGAGGTACTCGTGAGAATACAAGACCTCTTGGAGACCATGCCGCAGTTAAAAACGGCTATCTTAAACTCTGTACCCTCACAAGTGAAAATGAGGGAGGTCGTGAGCCCCACAGCCGACCCTGCGTTAAGGGAGGTCCTAAGCCCCATGGTCGACCCCATGTTGTTGGTAGTCAACAGCGGACGCCAACTGACGGTGGTAGAAATGGGCATACTGGGGACTACCTTGACAGACACTATTGTGGACGGAGGGTCAAGAGTAAATGTGCTCCTAGAAGCCACATGGAAAAAATTGGGAAAGCCTACGTTGTGGCCCCCCACGTTCAACCTACTAGGGGCAGATCAACATGGGATTAAACCCCTTGGTACCCTCATGGGCCAGCAAGTGATGATTGGCACGCAGCCATTCGTGCTGGATTTTGTAGTAATTCCCTTGAAGCAGAAAGGGTATGACGCCATTCTCAGGCGTGGGTGGCTCATTGCAGCAAAAGCAAACCATAACTGGAAGCGGAATACTCTTTCCTTGGAAAAGGTGGGGAGGAAGTATGTGATCGATCTCCGTACGCAGATGGTGAGTGATGAGTTGGCATCCTCCTCCGACTCGGAATCTGAGGGAGACCAGTTGGGGGAGGGCGGAGACGGATGTCGCATGGAGCCTAGTGACGAAGGGGTGTTAGAACTGGAGGCATGCTCAGGGGACGACGGGGACTCCTTGAATGGCCTCTTCCATTGGCAAATGGGAGATAATGAATTATTTACACCCTCGTGCAATGTATTGAGCATCGAGGAAGAACCAGATATATTTCCCCCAGAATATGGCGAGTACAAGGAAGGGGAGGCCTCGGTGAATGAGACGCCGGCACACCAATTCCCGAAGGGGGAGCCCATTAAATATGAGGAAGCCAATTTAAAGGAGACAAATCTCGGGGGGACGAGTGACCCCAAGATCATCCTTGTCAGAGATGATTGGAATCCAGTGCTGAAAGCGGCAGCCTTCAAAATTTTCCTGGAATACAAGGATGTCTTTGCATGGACGTACAAGGACCTGAAGGGCGTGCCCCCAGAGTTATGTGTACACCGAATAACATTGGTACCAGGAGCCCAGCCGGTAAGGAAGCGGCCTTACCGTATGAACAAGAATTATGCTGCACGGGTGAACAACGAAATTGAGCGGATGTTGGAAGCGGGCATAATCTTCAAAGTTCAGACAAGCGAATGGGTGTCTCCCATTGTGATTTCCCTCAAGAAAGAGGCCAATCAGATTCAGATCTGTGTAGACTTCCAGTGTCTGAACACTGTCATTATTAAAGACTCGTTTCCCATACCCTTCACCGACAGCATCTTGGAGGAAGTAGCTGGACATGAAATCTATTCCTTCATGGATGGGTTCTCTGGGTACAACCAGATATCCATCGCGGAGGAAGATAAGTTGAAAACAACCTTCGTGGTGGAGGACGGTGTGTATGCATACAACCGAATGCCCTTCGGTCTATGCAATGCACCTGCCACCTTTCAGCGCATCACTTGCACATCTTCGACAAGATGTCGGTGAGGAACTTCAAAGCCTTCCTGGACGATTGGTCTATTTACAGCGGACAAGACATCCACCTAAAAACCCTCGGGGAGTGCCTAGAGAGATGTCGGAGGGCATGGTTGGCCCTCAATCCGAAGAAATGTAGATTCATGGTACCATAGGGAAGATTGCTTGGACACATTGTGTGTAAAGAAGGATTGAAAACGAACCCGGACAAGATTCGGGTAATTTTAGAAATGGAACCTCCTACGGACGTCACGGGGATAAAGTCCTTCCTTGTTCATGTGGGGTACTAGAGGAGGTTCATCAAGAACTTCGCTCAGGTGTCCCACCCGTTGGATAAGTTGACACAGAAAGGGGAACCATACATCTGGACAGAGCCACAAAGCAAGGCCTTTGAAGAGCTGAAGACAAGATTGATGGGAGCACCCATACTGGCATACCCGAATTGGGATAAGGAATTCCACGTTCACGTGGATGCCTCAAACTATGCCATCGGGGCTACATTAGCCCAGGTAGGAGGACACGGGTTGGACCACCTCATTTATTTTGCTAGCAGGTTGCTCTCGAAGGCTGAAAATAACTACAGTACCACAGAACGCGAAGCCCTTGGCATGGTCTATTGCGTACAGAAATTCCGTCATTACCTACTGGTGACACCATTCACATTTTACGTAGACCATTAGGCACTCATGTACTTGGTAAAGAAGCCTATTATCCTTGGAGGATAAGCCGTTGGCTATTGCTACTATAGGAGTTCACATTTTTAATTGTGGTAAGACCAGGGCGAAGTCATGTCATAGCCGATCAACTGTCCGGGATTAAGTCGGGGGAACCTCCAAAGGGAGTAAATGATGATTTTCCGGATGCGCACTTGTTCCAAATAGCAGTACTTCCTTCGTGGTACAAGAAGATTGGAGAGTACCTGTTGACGTCCCGATTTCCGGAGGGTATGCCTCCAGGGTAACGGAGAAAGCTCGTATTAAGGAGCAAGACTTTTTTTCTCATCAACGAGTTACTCTACAAAATGGGGCCGGACCAGGTATTAAGGCGTTGTGTCATGGAGGAAGAAGTCTCGAACGTATTAAGGGAGGCACACGAAGGACCTGCAGGTGGACATATGGGCCCAGACACTATAGCCCGCAAGGTGCTTCTGGCAGGACTGTGGTGGCCAACCGTACATCACGACGCCAGGGAGTGGGTCGTGGGGTGCGACACTTGCCAACGGGCAGGCAAACCTCTGAAGTGGGACTTCATGCCCCTCAACCCGTCGCACGCATAGGAACTCTTCGAACGATGGGGACTCGACTTTGTAGGGCCTCTTAAGGCTAGCCGCACACGACGGTGCCGGTACATTGTGGTTGCGACGAAATACTTGACTAAGTGGGTGGAGGCGAGGGCTCTCTCGGATAACTCTGCAGTAAGCACGGCTAAATTTATTTACGAACAAATCATTACGCGATATGGTATACCTATTCAGTTGACCAGTGACCGGGGGGGCCACTTTGTGAACCATGTCATACGGCTATTGACCTCAGAGTTCAAGATTTTTCACTCATTATCGAGCCCGTACTACCCACGTGCAAATGGCCAGGCCGAGGCCACAAACAAAATATTGGTATCGGTAATTTACAAGTCCTGCGGAGTAGAAAAGGAAGATTGGGAGGAGAAGTTACCCTTTGTACTATGGGCCTACAGAACGACTTACAAGGTGACCACGGGTCAGACTCCGTTCCAACTCATGTACGGGCAGGAAGCTGTGGTGCCAGCGGAATTCATGGTGCCAAGCCTTTGCATTGCGGTAGAGAACAGACTCGGGGATATGGAGAGCCTGAGGGAGAGACTGTATGCCTTAAGCAAGTTGGACAAAAAAAGAATGATGGCACAATGGGCCACAGAGGTAGCCCAGCAAAGACGGAAGGTCTGGTACGACAAGGATCTTCGACGAATGAAGTTTACTCCTAGGCAATTAGTGTTGAAATTCAACGAGAAGAACGAAATCAAACCAGGAAAATTTAAAGTGCGATGGCTAGGGCCCTTCAAGGTACACCAGGTCAATGCCAACGGGGCGATCAAGTTGTGGACGCTGGACGGGAAGGAGATACCAGACGCCGTCAATGGGTCAAAATTAAAGGTTTATCACGAACGGAGGGAACCAAGACCCTCTAGTCAGGATGTTTGACAGTCTATTAGAAAAAAAAAAAAGAAAAGAAAAAAGTACGGTCGTACAGCGGACCGTACGGTAAAAAAAAAAACAAAGAAAAAAAGAAAAAAAAAAGAAAGTTAAAAGTCACGGCGGAACCACCGTACGGTGGCAACACCGACGGTGCGACCACCGGCGGTGGAACCACCGTGCGGTGGTAACACCGACGGTGCGACCACCGGCGGTGGGACCACCGTGCGGTGGCAACACCAACGGTGGACACCACCGTCATGCGGTGGACACCGCCGCGGGTTAAAGCCGCACAAGGCCGCACAAAGTAAAAAAAAAGAAATAAAAACAAAGCCCCGCACAGCCCCGCACAAGCCGCACAACCCTGCACCAGCATAAGGAAAACCACGCAGCCTGGCCCAGTCCACACACGCAGCCCGACCCAGCATAGCAGACAACCGCACAAGGAAGCACCGTATGGTAACACCGTACGCCTACAGCAATCCGGGAAAGAGGCACGTGGTTATTAATTTAACCCTATTCTTTTTAGAAAAGTGGCAGACGGGTTTTGGTTTTTAAAAGGTTATAAAAGCAGAATTAAAGAATTAATTTGAGACTAATGGACACAAATAAGAACAAGGCAGATTGGCGAAAACGGTTGCAGCCATTAGAAGACAAGTTGCAGGGAGGGCAAAAAGAAGCGAGTGTAGACATAGGCAAACGGGTTTTGCCATATGGGGTGCGTATTGCAGGCAGCCTCGGGATGAGCAGCAGTCAAAAAAACAAGAAGCATCGTCCCAAACCCTTGGCGACAAAGGACAGGGATGAAGTAACAGCAGATAATATTATGTTCGAAGGTCTGAATGGAATAGACTGTCGGAACTGGTGGGCGAAGACACCTCACGATGATCTGATAAAGAAAAACCTTCGCCAGGCACAAGGTACACTGGGCCGTTCAGATGCCAGTTTTTTGTATAAAGGACTTTGAGGTGGTTTTGCGTGCCATGATTGGTAGCTATGACAGACATCGCCACCAGTCGGTATTTGATTATCAACACCAGAGGATAACGGTGTCATTCACGGCAGGCGAGTTCACTAGGGTGTTTGGCATACCGGGGGTGAAAGGGAAAAAAATAGACACTTCACAGAAAATATCTCCAGAAAATCGTGCCACATTGCTGCAGTTGATATTGCACGATAACCTAACCCAGGGAGAAAAAGATAGCCTCAAGAGTGCAGGTAAGAGTCGAGGGGTAAAGAAAACATTTTTCGCCAAGGGAGTATGGCGATGCCTGTTATCCGTGGTGAAGAGTAGCCTCACAGGTGCCAGCTGCTCGTCGAACATAGCCATCGCACAGATAGCGTTGATGAATGGGCTGCATAACGGGGTGGTGTATGATTGGGCATCTCTATTGGCGGATAGGATGGACGAGTTCATGACGCTGCAATACAAGAAGTTCTACATGCCGCACCACGCCATTGGGTTATTCCTGGATGCAGTTCGCACACTAATCACCCTGGGCTCATAGCCATTGGAGCTGCAAGGAAGGGTTGCACCAGACTAGCCGCCCATCTTCTATTGGTCTCACTTAGACGTCTTGGCACATGGCACTGAGGCACGTCTGGGCACAAAAAGAAAGAAGGCCGCCATGTCTGACACAGATGAGTCCGATGCAGAGGAGCATGCCGATAGCGGCAAGGAGGAATCTGCAGACACCTCCCAGGTGAGTTGAGGGAGCTTCCGATTGGCAGGAAGAAGAGGTGACCAGTGGCCTGAAGAGGAAGTAGTGGAATCGACGGGTACAAAAGGGTCTGTTTTAGCATCGCAGGTGCAGGTCCACTTTACACCAACCCGCTTACCGGAGACTTGTTATCTGGTGGTACCGCGGTCATTCGGGACAGTGAGCGTAGTCACCACAGTGCCAGTTCCTAGTTTTGGGCAGCCTCAGGTGATGATAGCGATGACACCACCACGGGTGGAGACCTTGGCGAGTGCAGAGGCTTCCATGGTGCACGATGTGCCAGAGGCTTCCAGGGTGCATGATGTGCCGGATGTGACAGGACAGGATGTGCCAAGGTTGCCGGGCTATATGCAGGAGGCAATGACGGAAGCAGGCGCTCTTCATGATGACCTCGCTGCCTGGTTGAGCCGCTACCAGCTTACACCTGTGGCACCAGCAGGAGAGGCCGCTCTATCTCCAAGCAGGACCATGCAGTCCTTGGATATCATTGATCTGGAGGAAGGGAGTTCTCCGAGCAGTAGGGCGCTTCAGAGGGTTGCGTCACCCCCTGCAGTTGTAGTCACCAGTCCCTACAGAGAGGAGGTGCCTGGGGGAGTACAGTAGGGTACAGGAGAGTTGGAGCAGTTCATTGGCGAGATGACTCTGAGAGCACAGCGGCTTGTTTCATTTGCCACACTCCAGGCGGATGCCGCCATGGTTGAGCGGATCGATGGGCTGTTGAACTTTGCCCGCACCAGATGCAGAGAGGAGTTCGAGAGGTGTTTTGAGTGTGCTGGGTGGCCTAAGAGAGAGAACCAAGCAATGCTGGAGGCTTGGAGCCTCACCGAAGGGGTTGGCGAGACTCGGCTGCTGTCGTTGTTGCGGGAGGTGGAGCAGACCTTCTGCGAAGGTTATCTTGAGCTTCGGAGGACACAACAGACGACAACCACAGTTGAAGCCTTGCGCGTAGCAGCAGTGTCAGCTCGGGAGGAGTTGACTATCAGGTTTCGGGAGCTGGAGGCTACCATGGCACAGACCTAGACAACGATGGACACTTTAGTAGCAGAGAAGTCTGCCTTGCTGATACAGTTAGAAGAGGAAAGGGCATCCACAGAGCTGTTGGAGACTCGATTGGTCAGTGCACTGGAGAGTGTGGACAAGAAGGATAAGGAGGTGCTGGAGGCAGCCTATATGGTAAAGACCGCTATGGAGCGGCAGATGGTAGCGGAACGGGATCTAAAGAGGAGGACGGAGCAAGTGTATGAGCTCCGTGGGCGCTTGGCGTCCACCGCTACACCACCACCAGCGCCTTCTTCATCAGGGACGCCCTCTGCACCCCCTTAGTTTTTTTTTTTTCTGATTTTGGGTTTTGTATTCTCCATTTTGTTGTCCGTCGCCTAGAGACGACTTTTCTTTTGGGGGGGATGATGTTGGCGGCAATATTGTACACGGAAATAAAACTAGTTAATTAAGTTGTAATTGTGTTGGTTAGTTGGCAACCAAGGGGTGGTAGTTGCGGTGCGACGGCTGGCGCTTGCACCCCCTCGACATCTTTATATACTTCCGAATGTAACTTGTGTAGGACACTGATGAATGGAATAACATCTCTTATATTGCATCTGATCTCTATGGCATTATTATTCTGCATTACGTGTTTTATCTGTGTGCTTTAAGTTATTCACCCGAGAGGGCAAACAACATATAGGAGCTTCACAACTTGACACTTCATAGATTGCTTTTGACAAGGGCTTTAACAATCCTAATAGGGTTTAAGCAAAAATTGACAGTAACAAAGTTTTTACAAGTTTCATGCAAGATACATGTGAAAGGGAGATCAGTGGTCTGTTTATGAGTACTTGACACCTTTTGATATGAGAACATGCATTCGCCACAAGACCATGATTGTTTAGCCCTGTCACATACTTTTCACTAACCCTTCATGGACAGGTCTTTGTCTCCATCACATCATTGTCTTGCATCTTTGACTTGTCTTTAGCATTGTCACATAGGAGGAATCTGTCCTTTACTAAACCATGTCTTTCATCACTAAACCCTCTTTCAATAGCTTTGTCTATTTCCTTACAGTCACTTCATTATTTGGGTGTCACATTGTTGTCCTATTTTTTAACTTGGCCAATTTGAAATTTCTTGGACCGAATTCTAAAGGTCATTTAAGTCCTTAAAAATTATATTGGCATTTCAAAAATTAAAAATGTTTACCCTCCGGGGGAACAGTTTAGAACATACAGATAGAATACTCCATGCAAAACAATAATGCCATAGATACCAGATAAGATCAAGCAAATATAAGAGATACTATTCCATTCATAATCATGCATCTCTTTACAAGTGACCTTCCATGGTATATAAAGGAACTGAGGGGGTGCAAGGGACAATCGTCGCACCCATAACTACCATCCCTCGGTTACCATACTAACAAAGACAAGTACTACTTAATTTAACTACTGTTTTATTCCCATACAATATTACCGCCAACATCATCCCCCCCAAAAAACAAGGTCATCTTCGGACGACTTACAAACAAAATGGGGAATGCATTGCTACAACCGAACCCAAAAGCAAAAACTAAGGGGGTGCAAAGGGCGTCCCTGATGAAGAGGGTGCCGATGCGTGGGGTGCGGCCGCCAAGTGAGCCCGTAACTCATAGACCTGCTCAGTCCGCAGCTTGAGGTCTCGCTCCGCAACCATCTGGCGCTCCATCGCTATCTTCACCATCATTGCCGCCTCCAAGACCTCTTTATCTTTCTGCTCTACCATCTCCAAGGTACTACCCAAGCGACTCTCCAACGTAGCCCTGTCCTCGTGGGCGTCCGCCAACTCTACCTTCAAGGCACCCTTCGCCGACCTCTCCTCGGCTAACACTGAGTTCAAGGTAGCGCACTCTGCATCCCATGAGGCCTTCTCCCGAGCCAATTGCTCTCTATGCGACTCCTCCATCTGTTGGAGTCGAGCAACCAACTCGTCTCGTGCCAACAAAGTCTCTTGGCGCTGGGTCTCGGTACTCTCAGCAATAAACTGCGTCCTCCACAACTCATAGTAGGTCTCTCAGAAAACCTGCTCTATCCTCCGCAACAAGGACTGTCTACTGGTCTCACCAACCTATTCGTGAAGGCCCCAATCCTCCAACATCTGTAAGGTTTCCGTAGCAGGCCATCCACCAGACTCAAAACACTACGCAAAGTGTGCTGTGCACCTTCCCCTCATAAACCCGAGTAGCTGCTCCAGCTCCTCCTCTGTTCGAGCATCTCCTTGAGACCGCGCAGAGGCTACCATCCGTCAGGCTTCCACAGCCATATCAGCAAGGAACTGCTCCAACTCCCTATCGCCCTCCACTCTCGGAGATGCTGGGACACCATCTCTGTGAGGACTCTGGAATGGCTCGTCGTGCGGGGGGCTCGAAATCAACTCCTCCTCTTGTCTGGGACTCAGCACCAACTCACAAATGGGTGAGTGGTCGCTCTGCACAATCCGTGCTGTCTTTGGTGGACTGTCTCCGACCAAGTCCACAATCTTGTGCGGGCTCGGCTCCCGCCGTGGGGAGAGGACCGCTACTCCAACGGGTGCTAGTGGCGTCATTTTGTACCGACTCAGCTACACACTCATGTCCATCTGGGAAGGCATATATATCTGGGAAGGCGTATCCATTTGGAAGGCGTACCACTCCCTCCAAGTTGCTCTGCTCGTATGGCCTCCCTATCTACCTTCTCGCTACTGTCCCCAACCTCTACTGCTACCGTGGGACTCCTGTCATCGACCACGTGATGCTCTGGTAAGGCGACCAATGTCGCAACTGCCTGTGGGGGGGCCATAATCACGGGTGTCCTGCCCTGCCCAAAACCAAGAACCGGCACTGCCAATAATGCCGCTCCAGAAAGAGGCCGAGTGGTACTTGCTGACATCGTCTGCTCGGGTAGCTCACCCAAGGGTCGTGTGGCTGCTGCTGGCACAACTGAGAGAGGTGGAGGTGTGGCTGTCTGTGCTACTGCAGAAGATACAAATAGAATACTCCATGCAAAACAATAATGCCATAGATACCAGATAAGATCAAGCAAACATAAGAGATATTATTCCTTTCATAATCATGCGTCTCTTTACAAGTGACCTTCCAAGGTATATAAAGGAACCGAGGGGGTGCGAGGGACAACCGTCGCACTCGTAACTACCATCCCTTGGTTACCATACTAACAAAGACAAGTACTACTTAATTAACTACTATTTTATTCCCGTACAATATTACCGCCAACAAAAAAGATTTTGAAGTTGCATAAAGTTATGCCTTCGGTGTTGGATTCCGATGATGTTGTGACAACCTTGTCAAATCTCGACAAGGTTGTCACAACCTTCAATTTTCCTGACAGCCTATGAAAAAGCTAAAGAAAGAAAGAATAAATATTGGTGTTGGAGTTTGCAGAAGGTTCGATAACTTCCATCTGCACCTGCCTTGGTTTCCATAACCACCCAAGGAGCCGACGTGTTATTTTTGCATGTAAAGGAGAGAGAAGGTAAAGACATCAGTTTTTCTTAAAGTTGTGGAACTCATTGTGGAACCCAAAAGAGGTTCTAAAACCTCTCTATATCTCTGACACCATGTTGTACACTCATCAAAATTAAAAGAAAAGCGAAGAATACTTTCAACATTTGGAAGTGGTTTTGGAACCACTGACGGCCCCCGAAACGGTTCGGAGAACCACTCTAAGGGCCGATAATGTAAAGCTTTGTGCAAACCTCCAATGAAAGCTACAGTAGAAAATTAGGGGTTTTGTACTGGAAGGGTTTTGCTTAATTTTTCCACAAACAAGGCATAACTATAGAAGACCTTAAATCCTCAACAATATTGATGATTTGCTTGCAAATATGAATTGTTCTAGCTAGAATAAATTGCAACAATAGGCTCAAATACAATCCTCAAATAGAATTGTTTCCACTTGGACAAGAGGGTTTTCCTTTTCAAATCCACAGTGAAAACTAAGAGAGTTTCCATCCTTCAAATCTCACACATCGAGGGTTTTCATTCTTGAATGCCCAAATTTGAAAATAGAATTCAATACAATGGCAATTGGAGAATTTGCTTAGAGCACTTGTCTTTCCTTTATAGGTACCCTTTTTGGGCCCCTTATTAATTTCGCTTTTTCCCTCTGTTTAAAAAAATGCTTTTAAAATAAAGTATTACATAGACCTTATATTGTCTCATTTGAACAGCTGCTCTAATAATGTTACTTAACTTGTCCTTTTGAAAAGATGATTGGGTCCAACTTAAAATGCTATAATCAATTTTTTTCCCTTATTTTGGCTCTTAGCCTATGGGAAATAAAAATAGGCTATGAGTGTTCATTTAATTCCTTCATTCTTGAGAAGGGGTCATGACACACACCTTTTGAGGAAAGTTTTTCTTCTATTTCCTGTGCCTCCTCATCTTTGTTTAGTAATATCGTCATCTTGGTTTCATTTCCAGTATCAGCATATTGAAGTACTATTCAACATCAGTTAGTTTCTGGTACCCATCCTTTGTTTGCAAATTTGCAGCTTTAGAGGGAAAGAAAAATGAATTTTGATACATATTTTTCAGCAGCTATGTTCAGATGCATGGCAATTTAAACAATTGCATGTTTTGGTTCTCATATCTGTAGCCCTACAGCTGTTTCCTGTAGTTTAGCTTTCAAAGATTTCAGTTCTTTCAGTTTGTCCAGCAGCTACAGTTTTAGATATTTGGCATCTGACATTTCCTGTTTTCAAATCATATATCTTCTCAGGTTTCAGTTTATAGGAACACATATACAAAATTTGTTTGAAGTGATTAATTTTTATGCATGCTAGCTAGAGCAAGCTCATTTCATTAGTAGTACTTAATTAATCGCAGGTAGTGTATGTTATCAAATGAGTGATTCTTGGAGTCACTGTGTTTTGTTTCATCCCATGCTCAATCCTGCAGCTTTAGGTTTTTTTACATCTGAAAATTTATGAAGAAATACTAGTATATAACTTATTTGTCTGTTTCCTTATGAGGATTTTAAGCTAGACTCATTAACGGTTTCATGCATTGCAATTTGTTAAGAATCAGACATATTTGATGTGGTGTAACCTTGCATTCAGTTAGCATTTTGTAGAGGGCTGCACTATTTTGATTTTTTATGCATCATTTATCAACATTGCTGCATAATACTTACCCCAGATGAAAGGGGCCTATTTTCAGTATTAATGATGTTCAGATTTTTTAATGATCTGGATTCTTAGAAATCTAATCTTTGATGATTGCAGGACTTCTTGGAAGCAAGGTTATCAGGGAATATATGGAAGCAAAATCAGGTTGAACATTTCATTTTCACTGATTCAGACATAGCAGTGGTTGATGATCTTAGCCATATCTATGAAGACTACCGAGACTTTCACATAGCTCTCACTTTTCGAAATAATAAGCATCAGCCTCTAAACTCAGGCGTGATCTTTGTTAGAGGAACTGTGGAAGGTGTTTCAAAGTCCGTATAATCATTTTTTGAATGTTTATTCTGCTTTATGTTTTACTATTTTGTATTTAGTTCTTTTAACCCGATTTCTTCAGATTTAATTTCCATTAAATTCTACATCTGTCACAGAGCAAAAGCATTTTTGGAGGAAGTTTTGGAAGCTTACAAATCTATGTTCATGAAAGCTGCTCGTATGTTGGGAGATCAGCTGGCTTTGAATTGGATTGTTAAAAGCCAGCCTCTATTTGATGTCAAAAGGTTTAGGGCTCCTAAAGCTTTTGTTGCTGAAGTTCATAGGACTCGAGTCTTATTTTTACCATGTTCTATCTTCAACTGGACTCCTCCTGAAGGTGCAGGACAATTTCATGGCATGCCTGAGGATGTGAAGGTAAGTTCATGGTTATTTTTTTTTGTGTACATGAGTTTTTTGACATGCCAAATCCAGGTAACTGATGGTTATGGTGATTCCATAGCATTACAGCATTAGAGATGTTCCTCTATATATGTCTTGGGTGCTTTTTGAGGAGTAGACATTTGCTGGGGTCCAATTTTTTCTGGTATAGAGTCCTAGTCACGAGCTGAAAAAAGATTTCACAGTGACAATCCATTTACAGAGAATGTGAAGAGCACACAATTATACTGAGAGAGGGGGGGTGAATGAGTCTATCAACAAACTTTTATTTTTGAAAAATTGATTAGATGCAATGGCAATACTCCAAAAAGCTTAATCAACCACACATGCAAGTAAGAACAAGTAAGAACATTTGTGGACACATGATTTACGTGGCAAACCTTGCAGGAGAAAATCACAGCAAAATATTGCTTATATATGAAATTTCTTACAATCTTTGTAGGCACCAACCCACAAGAGACATCAATCCCCTCCACTGAGCACTAACTCAGCTAGAGATACCAATCTCTTGAGTTAGAGGCTCCAACCTCTTGATCTCACAAAGTAGAAGGCACTAGTCTTCGAGATGCAAAGTAATAATTGTCTTTTGGATCTGCTCTAGATGATCTTCAAAATCTGCTCATGACATCAATAAAATTTGCTCTTAAATCTGCAATACACCTCCACTCAGATTTGCAATAAGATTTTCAATGGTTGCTCTCAAATCTGAAGTATATCGTCACACAATTCTGCATGATATCTGCTCCAAATCTTCATAACATATATTTATGAATCTTGCATAATTTCACCATAGAGACTTCACAAACATGTGACTAATTGATCTCATAAATTCTGCTCACATAAACCTGCTCTTCTCTAGTTTTAATCTGCTCTGAAATTAGGAATGATATTCAACGAATGGTTGTTCTAATGCCCACCAAAAGACATTTTTACATACCCCTCAAACATGCCTCTTTATCCAATGGTCACCTCCCTTTGATTAGGTTGGCCAGCATTAATATTTATTTTCCTTAACAAGGCTGGCCAGCAGCATATATTTTCATTAATTAATTCTCTTTGCCCAAACCTAGGGGCTTCACCCTATGAAATCCCAATAGGAGGGGGCACCAATTAATTTAGATGCCCATTCGCCAACTGTCATATTTTTTCAAGGAGGTTGGCCTTCTTAGGCAAATATTTATTTTTGTTTAATTTATTTCCTTGCCTAAAGAAGTCGGCCCAAACGGCAAGTATGTGATATTTATTAATCTTGTTTTGCTTGCCTAAGGAAGTTGGCCTAAACGGCAACTACGTGATATTTCACATTTTCTCCACTTAACATTCTTAACATGGGTCGGCCCATGTAGACAGAAAACCTTTGACATCAATGGCAATTTAATCCAACAAAATGTACCATTAGTAGAATTAGACGTTTGAGGACATTGTTTTTGATGCAGGAGCATCCTTGGCAGAGCAACGTGATCCTGTAGATTAACATGTAGAGCATGCTTTCACAGCCTAGATTTGTTCTGGAATGGCTCAGAATGAAAAAAGTTCTCGTTTTCACATGAAAACTTGTGTTGTAGCATATGAGAGAATTCTATGGTCTCATGAAATGTTAGACCATGGCTTGAAGACCATGTTGAAGTCCAACAATTGAGGGAAACCATGTGTCTTGTAGACAGAAGATTACGTTTTGTAAGCCCATTTTGTGCTTTAATAGATGAGAGACCATGTAAAACAGTTGTGAAATGAGAGTATCATATTGTGGTCTTTTGTAGATGTTGTACAGATACAAGTTTTTTCATATGGAGTCATTTTCAAGCCAAAACACTATTGTTTACAACTTAGTGAGTCATTGATGAATCTTTGTCACTCGTGATTATGAGTTGTAATGGGTAATGTCAGACCCTTTGAACCCAGCAGATGAGGTGATGAATGGAGCTTAGGAGAGAGACATGTTGAAAGCTATCAAACACAAAATTAACCTTGAAGACTCTTGGCATGTGCCAATGTGAAGAGGCACAAAATTGTGTAAAAAGTAAAAGCCATAGTGCCACAGAGTTTACTGATAGAGGGGTGGGGGGATTGGTTTTGGGGAAGTGGAACCAAGGGCCTAGGTTGGGGGATGGCGGCAAGGCAAGGTGGGGGGTGGTGTAAATACATATATTACTTGATAAATTAGTCATAATAAGACGTTTAAGGAATAAGTATAATAATTGCAAATGAAACTTTGGCATACTAAGTTTAAATTAATAAACATCAAAAACATGGCAATGATTGCACTGAACATTAACAATGGTGGGTATAGGTTTGGGGGCAAATTAGGAATAAGTATAAGAATAGAAAATGAAACTTTGGTATACTACGTAAAATTTAATATAATAAATTTTAAAAACATGGCAATGATTGCATTGAACATTAACAATTGTGGGTGGAGTTTTGGGGTCAAGGGGCAGTTCGTGGGATAATTGGGAGACTCCTTGAAGTCTCCCAAATCTCTTTGGGATGTCTTGGAGTCCCCAAACTAGGGGACGTCTTGGAAATGCCCCTGAGAGTTGAGTAGGGTTGGTGGTGCAGCTGGGGAATGTTTCTGCCGAATTCCCGCATCTTAGAGATGTCCTTGTCTTAGAAACGTGGGTTTTTTGGGGGGGAGGTGTCCTTGTGGAACACTGATAAAAACATACATGAAGGGTATTATTGGTCCAGTGGAGCATTCTTATTCAAAGATTGGCCCAAAGTTTGTCAAAAATTTCAAGGTGGCTAGAGCAATGCCCTAAAGTGCTTTGACACAAGGAAATACAGTTTTAAAATGTTGAAATGACACTCCATACCCTTGAAGTGCTTTTTAAAGGATGTCTGGTTTTTTAACATTCAAAAAGGAGAAAAAAAGTATTGAGGCATGCGCTCAGTCATATCATTGTTGAGTTTGTGATAAAGTATGAAAAGTAGTTATTAAATGAAAAGCGACTGCTAAGCTAAGCATGCTAAGATGAATGTGGTCAAAGTTTGTAGGAGGAAAAAGTGGTTCTCTTTTTGTGAAGAGCCCACTCAGGCAAGAAATTGGACCTAATACTGCTGAGCATGCGTGATAAGGTATGCTGCCATAACTTGAAGTTTCAGAAAAAAAAAACAAATTCCGAGTCTTCAAGTGCACAACAGTATAGTGTCTGTCCAAAATTCCATAAAGTGAAAAATGCCAGAACGACCCAGAGCATGCACTAAGCAACTGTATGAGAATTTTTTTTCAAAAGTTGAAAAAGTGGGCAAAATACCCCAGGCATGTGCCATAAAGGGGTTTTGCTTTGGATAATTTATAACGCTGAAAAAGAAAGGAAGATCCAATAGCTGAGTGTGCATGTTTTATCACTTTGCCCATGAGTACAAACAAGCTAAAAGGCCAAGATTACCCTAAATGCGTTTAGCAGGATTTTGGTTAAATTTAAATGCATGAACAAGATTTGGAGACAAAAAAAATGACATGTCCATCCTGGGTGTGTGCCCAGCAGTGTTTGATCACGTTTTTAGAAAAAATAGGAAAGTACAAAGTGGGGGCTTGCATTCGATACAAGCTTGTTTGATGCATCTTCTCATTTCATACTTTTATTATGAGCAGTTGCAAGAGGTTTTAAACTTCTTTACAGGTCTTTCAGCATTCCCTTGTCATCCAAAACAGAAAAGTCTTTGAAGATTGCCTCATCGATGACCTTTGTCTTTAACAACTTTGCCAAGTTTTAGTCATAAACAGCAGGGTCTTCAAGTTTTATCAGGAAGAGGTCTTTCAGCAGTCTTAGTTTGCAAGAAGTTATAGGAGAGGGCTCGTCCATTGGTTTGTTGTAGGTTCAGTATTACATGTTGTTCTTTGGCCTCTATTTTCCATCATTTTTCTTCATTTCTGGCAGATCTCAATCTAAATGGAGTTTCAGTCACTGCAAGAGAAAAACATAAGACTGAGAGTTTTATCATTTCTTTCACTCTTCATTAAAGGGCTAAGTTACCAACTTGAGTTTGGGTAAGGGTTTGGATATGGTAGGTTATGTTTTCCTAGATTTGGCATGGCTAGGTACAACCACATGTATAGATATAAACCATTTCACGAGGTTCACCAAACTTCAAACAAAAAAAGTTGAAATCAGAGAAACTTAATTTTTTTTTAAAATTGTTTTAATTCGTTGTAAAATCATATAGAAAAAAATCAGGTTTTTAATAAAAACCAATTATGCTTTGGACACCAGAGGATTTTTCTTTTCTTTCACTGCGTGCCCTAGGTGGAACCTGCTGATTATGAAGTGGATGTGCAAACAAAGCTAATAGAGACCCACCCACTTCAAGACCTGCACAAAGTGGTCAAATTCAAATTTCCCTCTTCTCAAGTTTTTGTAGCAAGGAAGATATTCAAGCAATAGAAAAGGAAAAAGCCAATGTGATAGTAAGCATGCAGGACATTAATGTCAAGTAAATTCAAAAGGGTCTTGATCTATGCATTGAAGAAAGGAAAGTATATAGTGATAGATTGTTCCTAACTTCCTATGACTTTCATGTGATGAAATATATGAGTTTTTTGAAAGAACACAAGGCAACAACTTTGTTTACAAGGTATGGCCAACAGAGAACAAGGTTGAAGTTACAACTAGGATTGTTCTAGCTAGGGCTTTGTGTTGAGTGATTGTTCTACTCTGCATATTTTACATGCAATGTTCCGAATTGAATAGTTTCCTTCTTGAATGTGCTATAGTGAAGAGAGCTAAGACCACTAAGATCCTTTTGGGTGGAAGTAGTCATTCCAGTGATTTGATTTATTTGAAATATTGTTATTGAAAGATATTCATAATAATATATAGTTTGTTTTCCCAAACACATTCTTGTCATTCCGTGCCATTTTTCACCCACACATTTTCTGAACTTGCATAACTCACGTATACATCCCTGTCAAGTCCAATAAATTCACAAGTTAGTTCAATTAGTTTCAAATAGAGTGTACACACTAGGGGTTTATGAAATTTCCATCAATAGGGCGAGTAAATGCATTTAACCGACATTGTGGGCTTGGTACTAATCGTAATGTACTTATGGTATTCTAGGAATTAGTTTAATGTGTAAGGCAAGGTCCCACTCTCCTATGCCTAGGACAAGGCCCCACCAGAAGGAATAGAGAAAGATTGATAGACATTAAATTCTCAGTGATAATAATTAGATAGGTTATAGGTAGGAAATGCTCTCTATCCTTTTTTGAGTAATGATCCTCTCGAGCACTAACTATGGATAGGGGTATGTGTGCGTGCGTGTATATGTATGCTAACTATGGATAGGGGTATGTTTGTGTGCGTGTATATGTATGTATGTGAGTTGAGTTAGTCTAGTTGAATTCTTTGGAAAAAAGTTTTTAATTTGTTTTATAATATTGATATTCATTTTTTTAATGAAAATTTATTGAATTGATGTTGTAATTTAAATTGACTATTTACATCTATATTGATATAGCTACAAATTTGATTCTAATTTCGATAATTTAAATCTCTTCATTTTTATACTTAGGGCAAAATAGTGTTACACTCCTTTCTGAAAATGAAACAATTAACCGTTAAACACTTTTTATGAATGGTAAAGGAATGATATCTCCTGATGATTTGTTCTTGTGATGAATGAAAAACCACGAAGACTTATAATTCTGGAAACTCCTATATGACCATCTCATATGCTGATATTGATTTTTAAAATTGCTGATATAATGCCAAAACAATGGTATAAGAATTGAAAAATGTCGTGAAAACTTTCCAGTTTTCCTCAATGTTTGCTCTTTGGGGTTCTTGTTCCCCATTCTTGGTTATATGTGCTAGTTCCTTGACCAGTTTTCCTCAACGAAGAGAAATATCAACCTCCTCTTAGATACATCCGGAACCATAACAACTAGTCTCTAGAACTCTGAAATGCATACATCAATGGTGCCGCTCTATGTTAGCTATGCTAACTCCCAAAAATGCATCTTTGGATTTTTTTATCAAATTTGTCTGAGTTTTTGGCTGAACTCAGAATAGGAGTTAATGAGATTATGTTCCAGTGTCATTAGATTGGGATACCACCATTCATGAGCCTCTACTTCCAAGTGCAATGTGGCATACTCGATGGCTTTGTTCTCGAACATGGGATATAAAGACAGGTAGGTATCCAATTTCTGGATCCTCAATCTGGTGGTGCATTTGCTCGAACCATCAAAAGTGGGAATAGACATCTCACCCAACCTCCTCTGTAAATCCTAGCTTCGGGGACCTCTATTTCTCCTAGGTCTATTCCTCAACTTAAGCTAAAAAATATCTGGTAGACATGGCTGCATGGAATTCATCACCTAATGATTGGTATTCATGTAACCAATCCACATATCCCTCTTCTTCATTTTGATGATTTTCTCCTATTGTAGTTCATTCTGAAGAAATGTGGGCATCAGGGGTCTAGATGTTTCTCTAGTAGTTGCGCTAGACTGATTGTTAGTTGGTATATTTGTGTTATTAGCCTCACCATTGTTTCCTTGATTACTATTATTACATCCATTATTTTGATTTATTTTCATATTCTGCATCATTTGTGTCATCAACTGCACTGACTGCTGCTGTCCCCTAGCAAGATCATTCAAAATTTGCTTTGTGCTACCTTCATTCAGATGTAAAATCCCCTCATTTTTTTTCACCAAAAGCATGTACCTTTCCCAATGCCCATTTTATCAAACAGTTTGTATGCTTTGGTGAGTTTTGAGTTTTGCTTGCAGGTTATGTTTTCAAGTTTGTAACAGCATTGAAGCATAGGATGAAATAATACAGTAATTGCATTTGATAGATAACAACTAACAATAGGAAATACTGCTGATAAAAACCAGATTCAAGATGTTTTTACTGGAATAACCGTCATAACAAATTACAGAAGTAATCTGATTTCTGACCTTTATGTGCAGTCCTAGACTCATAACAATTGTTTGCAGAGTTCTTACTTCCTATTATATGTCTGAGACAATTTGCAGCTGCCTGGAAGCTTTAGAAGTCTGTAATAATTAACTGAAGGTCCAATTTCTGACCTTAGACCTCTGCTGAAGCAAAACGACCAGAAATTATTTCCTTTAGTCTTTAACATCAAGTCTGACACCCAGATATCTGCCAGATAAATACAATATGGCTAAGTGAACCCTCAACAGTGCCAATTGACCCTTCTTGAATGATTATCTAACCACAGATCAGTTCGAACTCCCCCCAGCAATGACAACCAGCAGCTTCAAATCCTAATGCATGTCCATGACCATGGACAAAATCACTTTATCACAGAAATTACTCCTACAACAATGGTGTCCAATTGTTTGGATGAAGTCACCCAATCTCAGGCAGCAATTTTGGTGCCAGACACAAACCAATGATATCTTAAAGTCCACGGCAGCTACAGAAGACTAATCACCCAGCTAGAATGAGGGATGTAAATGCTTTCAAAACTCTTAGAAAATCCCATGACTAGCATATATTCTTAACTGCCCAGCAAATGCAATGAATAATAGTGGTGTCCAAGTCTCCAAATAACATTAAACTCTGAAATCTGTCTTTGTCAAAGATTCCATAAATTTCTATAAACCATAATTGTTGAATCCCAAGCGAGAAATCTGAGTGATCTCTCCTGCAACCAGCTATGGTAGAATTTTTTACTACTAAAATCAGTATCCCTTTTGGTTTATTGTTTTTTGTTAGTCCAGGGTATCCCTGCGACTCAGCCCAGAGATACAGGTTTCGCATTATGGGGCGAGCTGAGGCGAGACTAGTCCTTGGAGATGTACCAAGCTGCCCGTAAGCCAGAGCCATCGGTTGATTCCAGGCCTCAAGTATCCCTTTTGGTTTTTGCTCCTTATGAAGCTATCCAAATTCCAAATAGATGAAAGAAAATCAAGCATTAAGAAATGAGCTCCAAAATCACCTTTTATGGTAACCCCAGGAAACTTCTCGAAAGACTTTTCAAATTACTGCCTTTTATTATTTCATTAAGCTCCAATAACAAAGTGACCCTTTTTAATATTTCTTTTTATTTTGCACTTTAGTCACTTTATCAAATTAATTAAATAACATTACCCTTAAAATGTACTTTATAGGATAACATTAAATAATTAATTTAAATAAAAACATTGCCAGACTTTAGTAGGCCAAGTGGTATTATCTACTACTCCTCGGAAGGGGACATTACATCAGATCCCTTTTATCACCCATGTTTCTTGGAGCTCCTTCACCAAATAAATCTGCAATAGGAATATGTTTCTTGGTTCCTTTCCTTTGGCCTTCTCCTTGTTCTTAAGTTCCTCATTATATTCTTTGAGAAATTCTTGGAGCTCCTTCACAAATGGCCTGGAATCTTCTTTGGTGTTCACCCATGTATGTCTATATGACACCTCAGATATGTTAACCCTTATTATACCATCCTCCAACAGCTCTTCAAACTTGAACTTTGAGATATTCAATGTAACAGATACCTGCAATGCAGCATTGAATGTGATGAGTCTCTTGTAAGAATTAGTAAGTGCCTGTCTAACCCCTTGAAACTTATCCTCATTCCTTTTTTTCTAGATTTGCCATAATATTTCAATAAAAAGAAGGATCAAGAAGAAATTAAACTCCTTTTTCATATTATTAATATATCCAAAAACAATTTCAGAATAAATAATATTATCATTCCATCCTTTCATGTTAGCAAAAAAAAGTTTCCAAATTTCTTTGGGAACAAAACAATCAAGAAATATATGCTTAATACTCTCTGGTTCCTTCCATACAGAACATAGATCATTAATGTTTACAAAATCCTTATAAGGTAGTTTCTACAGAAGGAACAACCATTTAAAGCATGCTTTCTTAGGCTTAACATCGGTATTCCAATTCTTAACAAAAACATCATTCCATTCCTTGCTGGTAAGATTAACTTGCCAAGCATTATTAAGATGCTCAATAAGATCAACATTACTGTATAGTGCATTATAAATCAATTTAGCATTAGTCTTCATTAAGGCATTACCATCAATCCATCTATAGTCCAAAAACCTCTTCTTATCCCGAGAACAGGTCCTCGAAAGGCAAAAATGGGTGCATGATTCCCTAAGGACAGAATATGTCCTCCAACTTGAACTAGGGAGGTCATTCCAAATTTGAAAAGGCCCAGGACTTAAGCTCTCTATCAACAAGAATTTGTTTAAAGCATCTAATGCCCTTAAAATACCATTTCCTAGTAGAGTACCATTGCGAAAGGGCAAGATGCTTATCTTTATGAAATAGATTCAACCAGATAGACCTTTCCCCACATATACTGCCATCTTCAGCAATGACCCCATTATGTGTGATGAGGCCCCTAATACTCTCCCAAGCTTTCCATATAGTTTTAAATACTATGGATCCTACAGGGGCAACAGGGAAACTACTAGCTAGGAGGTCATGAAAAAAAAGAAGTTTCCAAGCTTTGGCTTGTTTGGGAGCAAACAATCTGATATTATTCCTAATCGGCACTTTCCATGGTTCCTCTCCATCCAGTGCTTTGAAGATCCACTTTGCTGCCAAGGCAACACCTTGGAGTTTGAGATCTTTCAGACCAAGACTCCTCTCTTCTTGTCTAAACAACACCATTGCCATTTAACTAAGTGAGCTTTCTTATTCCCTTTGCCATCTAACCACAGGAACCTCCTAATTTGCTTTTGAATATCATTAATCTGGTAACAACAAAACAGCCAAACAGAGGAGTAATAAATATTGTAAGATGATAGAACTTTTTGGCAAATTTGTAATTTGCCTGTAAGGGAGAAAAACTGTTTGTTCCTTCTATTAAGTTTGTTATCAATTTTACCTTTGATCCATAATGACATCTCCTTCAGATAAGGATTAATTGCAAATGGGATGCCAAGGTATCTCACCTATTTGGTGGGACCACCCCATTGGAAACCATATTTGGCAAACCAGGGTGGGGGATGTTCCCCCCTTCCTAACATAATAGATTTGGTATTAGAGATTTTAGCACTAGAAGCATCACAAAATATATCAAGCTTTTTAACGAGTGAATACATGTTGTTTTCTTCCATAACAATAAACAATACAATATCATCTGCAAATCGAATATTTAGGAGATCCTCTTTGTTAGGAAGGGTAATTGTAATGTCCCCTATTAGGAGATAGCCTATTTTCCAATAGTTAAACACATCTCATCATACTTATTATATTTTATTATGCATTTGTTAGCTCTAGGGAACAATTAGAATGCATCATACAAGAGATAATCAACATAGCCGGGTCTAATCCCTAATCAATCCTAATGATCAATCTTAGCGGAGAGTGGGAAGTATCTTTGTTAAGGCCTTTGTATGATGTAACATATGCCATTCCACTGCAGGCCTTATCCATTGCCTTTGTATGATGTAGCACATGCCCATTCCACTGCAAGCCTTATCCATTGTCTTTGTATGATGTAGCACGTCCATTCCACCGCAGGTCATATCTACCTTGCAAGGTATTAATATCGCCTTTCCCTAACGATTCCACATCCAATCCTAGTGTAGGCAATAGCAGAAAAGAATGGATTAGGCTATGAGTATACTAACGTCTCATGTATAATGAATATATATGAAATTAAGTATGACTGTCATACATATTGCAGTCTATATTAATATTACTACTAAATTCTGCTTCCACTGCAGGCCTTATCCATTGCCTTTGTATGATGTAGCACATGCCCATTCCACCGCAAGCCTTATCCATTGTCTTTGTATGATGTAGCACATGTCCATTCCACCGCAGGTCTTATCTACCTTGCAAGGTATTAATATCGCCTTTCCCTAACAATTCCACCTCCAATCCTAGCGTAGGCAATAGCAGAAAAGCATGGATTAGGCCATGAGTATACTAACTTCTCATGTATAATGAATATATATGAAATTAAGTATGACTGTCATACATATTGCAGTCTATATTAATATTACTACTAAATTCTGCATAAGAACATTATCAGGCTTCATATATTAAGCATACATATTCAGCACATCCCCATGCATACGACCAAGAACAAGGATGTTATTGCTTGTAACTTGATAACAGATCTGATCTGATCTGATTGATGGCGATTCACTGGATGCTTTGATTCCTTTCCTTTATATCTCTCAATGTGAGGGAGAGGTCACACCTCTTCATCATGTATGCCCTTTGGCAAGAGACACACCCTTTCCACCGTTAGCACTCTTTAAAAGTGTGCATCTCTTTATTATATCTGCCCTTTGAAAGGGACACAACCTTTCATGATGAGATCTGCACTTCTTATTTATATCAGATCTACACTTTCGATTCCCAAATTCCCGCCCCCCCCTTATATGAGGTTCTCTTCTCCCTTTTATATCTCATGTTTAGGGGAGTCACAACTTATCATTTCATGCATTTTGACCATTCATTAACTTTAATCAAATTTTAATTATATTCAATTATATTTTTTTATATTTCAAATTTTTATTTGTATTCTTTTGTATTTTAATTTTATTATTATTTATTATTAAATTCTATTTCAAAGTGAGGACATTACAATCCGCCCCACCCAAGATTGCTGGTCCTCAAGCAATGATCATGAAGTGTTCAACATGACTCCCATTGTAAATACACATGCAATAAACATGCTGGAAGCATATCAGGCATGAACCAAACATGGAGCATACACATAAAAACATTGAGCATGCATATGGATATATGCAAACACGGATCATACACACAAATACATGTATTGTTAGATTCCTTATTGACTAGAATGATTCATTGATTTGTGTTTACCCTGCAGGATGGTAGGATCAAAGCTTTGATACCAATTGTAATGTCCCCTATTAGGAGATAGTTTATTTTCCAATAGTTAAACACATCTCATCATACTTATTATATTTTATTATTTGTTTGTTAACTCTAGGGAACAATTAGAGTACATCGTACAAGGGATAATCAACATAGCCAAGTCTAATCCCTAATAAATCTTAGTGGAGATTGGGAAGTATCTTTGTTAGGGCGCCAGCAAACCTTCCTCCACAAGTAGTGCCTTTGTATGATGTAACATATGCCCATTCCATCGCAGGCCTTATCCATTGCCTTTGTATGATGTAGCACATGCCCATTCCACTGCAGGTCTTATCTACCTTGCAAGGTATTGATACCGCTTTTCCCTAACAATTCCACATCCAATCCTAGCGTAGGCATTAGCAGAAAAGCAAGGATTAGGCTATGAGTATACTAACTTCTCATGTATCATGGTTAAATATGAAATTATGGCTGTCATACATATTGTAGTCTATATTAATATTACTACTAAATTCTGTATAAGAATGTAAGAGGCTACCCCTGTTTTGATATTAATTTTCTTTTTTCCCATTTCTATCACCACTCAGCATTAAGACATTATATCAAACAGTTTGCTTGCAAGTGTATTTAGCTATTGTTTTCAGTTGCAAGAGGACAATGTTTGTTTGTTTGAGGTTTATTGTAGGATTGCACATGAACAATGTCAAACATTACATAGTAGAAATAAATACTATGCTGTCCACTATCAACAAACTTCAAATTGCATGTGAACACTAAGACCCTCACAGAGTATAAAGGAAGAACATTTATATTGAAGGATATGGGACTGAACTCTTATTACTTGCAAACTACGAACTGTAAATGAGAATTTCTGACCTCTTAAGGCAGCCAAAACACAGGCAATATGCTAGCATTGTTACTCATATTGATCTTTCAACAATATAGACTACTTCTACAAGTTCCACAATTCCCTTCACACCTTCCCAAGTCACATTCATGGCCTGCAATTGTTTTCTGAGCACTTATGTGGCTTCTTTACACCCTTCAAGAACATGTTCAGGGTCTGCAATTGTTTTCTGAGTACTGCTGTAACTTCTTTACACCCTCCAAGGTCATGTTTAGGATACACAATTGTTTTTCTGAGGACTGTTGTGGCCTCTTTATATCTGCTACGACTTCCTCTGCCCCTCTAGATTGACCCAGCAAGTAACCAAAACTGTAGTTCTGCCTTGAATATGCAAGCTCACACCAAAAAATACCTTATTTGCAAATACCAGATTGCTAAAACGTAGACATTGCTTAGAAATTACATGTAACGATCTGCAATCTGCAATGAGATTGCAATACCCAACATTCATACGGCAATAACTTATTAATCTCAGACATTCTCTGCTACTTCTGCCCACATCCAAGTATTAAGCCAAGGAATAAGCACCGGAAATGTATTGTTCTCTTTGCCCAGCATAATAGCTACATTTAGGAGACTAAAGATCTCCATGCATAGCAGTCAGCTACAATCACGCTGAGCACCAAGAGTTTACTAATTAGTCTTATAATAAAGCACACATCCATGTCACTGTTCATGCACTCTTCATGTCATTGTAGCAACCAGCAATGTCCAACATGCAGCTCAATGAATCTGGCAACCAAACTCCACAATATTCAAACCCTAGCAAAATGATTAGTAGAAACATAAAAAGTACCCTACAACAGCAGCACCTTTATTTCCAGAAATATGAAACACAAGTGAGATACTCGGATAATATCTCCAACTGACAATGGGTTTCTGTGCACTGCCTCCAAGCTCAAGGGTTTCCATAAATGAGCTCTTAAGAACCTTTTATAACTTTCCTAGGAGAGCTCACACACTTTTCAGCCAATGTGGGATAAAAGATATACCCTTTCCCTTTAACATTCATGTCTCCACATACTTTAATAAAGGGAACTCTTAATATTTGAATTACTTTCCCTTTTAATTTCAGTTCCCACATCAATAAAGTTAAATATTTTAGTTTAAGTTTTTAACTTAACTTTATTGATAAATTAATAATCGCAAATGATTATTAAAATCTCAATTCCATATCATCAATAACCATTGACGGGATATTATTCATGAACCACTGATGATCCTGACCTGGCCCAACTGATTTACTATAATTATTAAGTATCCCCAAAACACATCAAACACCTCAGAATCGCTTGCAACTAAAACTGCCTAGGCCAAATATCCTCAATATCCCTTAAATGTCTTGGTTGGCCTACGGGACCATGGAGAAATAGGCTAACGACAACCTCAAACAACATGTGCTAGAAAGGGGACATTACAAAGAACATTATTAGGCTTGATATATTAAGCATACATATTCAGCACATCCACATGCATACCACCAAGAACAAGGATGTTATAGCCTGTAACTTAATAACAGATTTGATCTGATCTGATCGATGGTGATTCACTAGATGCTTTGATTCCTTTTGTTTGTCTCTCAATGTGAGGGAGAGGTCACACCTCTTCATCATGTATGCCCTTTGGCAGTCATCATATCTGCCCTTTGAAAGGGACACAACCTTTCATGATCAGATCTGCACTTCTTATTTAAATAAGATCTGTACTTCCGATTCCCAAATTATCCTCCTCTTAAATGAGGTTCTCTTCTCCCTTTTATATCTCATATTTGGGGGAGTCACAACTTATCATTTCATGCCTTTTGACCATTCATTAATTTTAATCAAATTTTAATTATCTTTAATTATATTTTTTTTTATTTTAATTTAATTTTTTTTTAATTTTTTTTTAATTTAATTTTAATATTATTATTTATTATTAAATTCTATTTCAAAGTGGGGACATTAAAATAATACCTTTTACCCTAGGAGACATGAATGGTTCTCTGAGTAAACAATAGAGAGCATATGAAGCAATGACAAATAAGGCAGGGGCCAAAGAGCATCTCTGCCTAATTGATCTCTCCAAAGGGAAACTCTTTTTTGGTGAACCATTAATATGTACTTGAGCAGAAGCATCTTTCATCAGAGTTTGTACTAGATGGCAAAATGAATTAGGAAACCCAAAGGCTTCCAGCACAATTAAAAGAAAAGGCCATTCAATTGTCATAGGCTTTCTCAAAATCCAAGAGAAAAATTGTTGTATTTTGGTTGGTCTCCTTAGCCCAATTCATAGCTTTATAGCTTGTTAACAAGTTTTCCAAGATATATCTTCCTTTGATAAAACCAATTTGAGTATTACTCACAAACTTGGGTAATATGTCCACTAGCCTTAGAGCAATGATTTTATCTAGGATCTTATACGAAACATTTAGGACCTTTGGAAGGATTTTGATTACTCTATTAATTTCTATCCCTAGAGAAGGCTTCCCTGTATACTTGTAGTAAATCTTCACATATTCATTTGCTGTTTTGCTTGTAGAATTCAATGGGTAATCCATGAGGCCTAGGTGATTTGTCATTATTTAGGACATTGATTGCCATCTAGACTTCTTCAAGTGTGATTTCTTTATCCAGCATTTGACTATCCCCATCAAAATCAAAAAAATTTCTAGGAATGAGATTCTTACATATTTCCCTAGCCTCTTGACACTTACTGTTGTTGGTTTCTGTAGCTAACAGCCCTTTATAAAATTGGAACAATACCTTTTTGATATCCTCTTGCTCTAGTATGGTTCGGCCATTTTCCCAAATTTTGTCTGTTCTTTCCCTAAATTCTTTTTGTTTTAACATTTTGAAGAAAAAATTAGACCCTTTATCTCCATTCTGTAACCAATTCATTTTGGATCTAACTCTTAGTCCTTGGATTCCTCTAGACTGTACTCTTCTGAGATCATTTTTAACCATGGTTAATTTATCATTTAGATCCTTTTGTTGGGGGTTATCCCGTATCTCGAGCCTTTGCAAGGAAGAGCTCCTCATTGAGTTGATCCTCAATCCTCACATAATCTCTTGCTTTCTTTTGACCAATAGTCTGGAATAGGGTTTTCCAACTATTGATGTTTTGTCCCCATCTATCTATAGCCATCTTGTCCTTAATACTCCATTTGTTTAATTGTCTATATGGCACAATTGCAATCTTCATCTTTTAGCATATTAGTATTGAGGAGAAAGTTGCAATCTCTACTCTTCAAGGTCCTCAAGTCATCTTTATACACTATTTCAGCTTGGATAGGGTGATGATCAGAGAGGGTATAAGGGAAGAACTTAATGCTACTCCCATGCTCATCTTTATTGAAACTGAACATAACTTTGTTCACATAGAATCTGTCAAGTCTGCAGTAGATTTTTCTCTTACCTTACTAAAAATTACACCATGTATACTAGATAGTCTTATGCTCTTGTTTCCTTCCATACAGTGGGTCAAACAACTTTGGCTTGTCTTTCAACTTTGACCAAAAGTGTTTCTCATTGCTCTTCCATTCAAATTTTTTACCACCACTTTTGTCCTCCTAGTGTTTTGCCATATTGATATCCCCACCTACAATCCAATGCACATTAGGCAAGGTATACACCCACTTCCAAAGTTCTATTATGTTTTTGTACTCATTAGGGGCGTATACAGAACACAGTTCCATTTTCTTGTCATATTTTTCAATGATAATCCATGCAGCTCTATTACATGGGGATGATCCATGATCAATGACATAGTTGATCCATTTATTGGACAATAGGATGACTGCTCCACCGTTACCTCTATCATTCTTAGTAGTAAATTGTGTGGCATCCTTCCAACATGTCAGATTTACATCAAGTGTAAATTGTGTGGCCTTGACCTCTTGAAGAAATCTGCATCTTTATTCTTGACTAAGTTAAGGAATATCTTCACTACATATTTTCTATGTGGGGATTCCAACCCCCTTACATTCCATGATATGCAGTTTATATTCATATGATAACTTATTCAAGGGTGTCCATTGGCTTCCTAAAGCCCTCAAAACACTTAGGTAATCTATTATCTGTTTCTTTTCTTTTATGAATGGGAGAAGTAGGCTCTTTGCTCCTGTTCTTTCTTTTATGTTTTACCACATTGAAAAAGCCATATCCTGCTGGTATCAACTTATTGTTGGATTCATCCTTTGGTCTGAATTTCTTCTTCCTATTAATGCCTTCTAGGCTAGGGTTCTTAGTGGTTGTCCCGACAGGATCCACACTAGTATTCCCACTAGGCCTAATGCTAGGGGCACTATCATATGGAATCAAAGCTTGACAGTTAGGGTTAAGGGAGTTCTCAATCTGGTTGTTGGGATCCTTTAGTACCCCATCTCCTGCCTTGTTCATGAGAAGATCCTCCTTAGCTTCTGTCTCAGAGAGGGGCTTGTCACTCCCTCCATTGCTCAAAATAGAACAGCCTAAAGACTATTGGTTTGGGGTTTGCACAAGCATGGTAGTCTGGCCATCCTCACAGACATGAGAAACCTCAGAGCGCTGCCCAATAGGGAAGCCATTAGCAGAACTTTCCTCACCATTTATGGCCTCATTAGCCACTTGGTCAGAGAGGATATTAAACCTATTGGACAAACTCAAGTCATATAGTGTCTTGGAGGGTAATAGACTACAATGTTTCTACAAACTCAAGCCAGATTGGCTTTTGCTTTCTAATTCCAACACAATGGACATAACCAGAGATCATGTTTTAATAAGTTGACCCTCCTTAGTGTTAAACATCTCCTTAGTATTGTCATCATCAGATGGAGTATATGACTCCATATTATCTTTTATATCAACCTTCTTTAGCTCAATATTATTTTTAATCTTGTCTAGAACAATTTGTTGAGCATTTTTCTTCTGGGCCTATTGTGTTTGGCATAGTCCTTAAGGCCATACAACTCATTTTTGCTTTCGAGGGTTCTCGAATCTAGGAAAGAGACACAAAGATGGCAAAATATGGAAGAAGATCAGCATTGAATTTGCCCATTCCAGAGACTCTAGAGCCTGGTTTATCCACTGGGCCTTTCAAGGCCTGGCGAATGGCATTGGTAAAAGAACCAAGGTTAACAACAATGCTACTCTTATCCCCTCTAGTTCAATTATCATTGAACTGGTCATTACCCAAGTTTGGCTGGCTAGGGTTAGGTTTGGAAACCATTGTTGTGATAACAGCATCGGTCGGAGAGGGATCTTTAGCAGAATCCCACTTAGGTTTATTACTGGCATACCAGATTTACTAGAGATGACAGGGCAATTTCTTTGAATATGCCCTTCCTGCAAAGATAACAAGCGTTAATGCCTTCAAAAACTCCAATATTGCAAGTAAAGATCTTGTTATTGATATTAATTTCAATAGAAATTGGTTGAGAGATTAAAAAACCCTAGCATCCAAATGAGGAAGGGTAACCTTTGCCTCATCCTATCTCACGATTCTTCCCAAAGAAGCAAGCATTTGTGGCAAAAAAGCCCAAAGGAATGGGGGAACATTTTTTACTACAATCTATCTAGCGCAAGATAAAGCCATGACTTCATCACTAACATTGTCGAGAGTCCATTTTAGGGCTCTAAAATACAATTTCCGATATTCCAATACTGTTTATTAGTAACAAAGACTTGCATCTTGTTGTCTTTGAAGAAGATTAAGAACAAACCTTTTTGAATCTTGCGACAAAAAGAAATTTGGATACCCATTTTATTTATCAGTCATTTATTGAGTCTAATGCCAAATACAATTGTACCCTGACTATGCATATAGGGAGTTCGTCCCTCAAATTTGGAAGCCACACCAAATTAAAAAACTCACGATAGTGGAAGTCATGCTCAAAAGAAAACTATGGCAATATTATTTGTATTAAAAAGACTTCATACACCAACTTTAAAAGAATCAGCCAAATGAAAAATAGAAAACCACGCTAATATAATATTTCAAGATAGAAGAATAAATCGGCTAACAAAACCACGATTTGAATATTCAGAGACCCGACTTTATTCTCAATGCCAATAAATCTTCAAACTCAATATCTAACAAACAGAACCAAAATATTTAACACTTTTACTGTTTTACAAATCTGCTAAAATAGTTATCAATGAGAACATTTCAATATCATTTCTTGTCTTTTGAGATGTACAATTCTGTTTGGAAAGCATTTTCTATTACTCTATCCTGAGTTATTTCATTCAGAACCTACTTTGTAATTGCTTCCTTTGTCATATAATTTCCCTTTCACACTCTTAATATAGTTCTCTTTCACACTGTTCTAGAAATTGCAAGTACTATTAAATCACAAATATGAACTAGTAGTTTTGTTTTGTAATTTATGATGTAAGTACAAACTATATGGTAATTTAAATTTTGTCAATTGTAACCATCTAGTTATTATTTACGCTCTATGAAATATGCTTTGTGCAATGCAGTGTAATCAGCAGTATGAATATAAACAACAAAATCCTATTTTCTTCAATTCATGGGTTAAACTCTCTATTTTATTTGCTCTCTATATCTCTATGCTATAGAAATGCCCTTAAATTTTTTAAAAAGGTAGTTTTTGTCCTTTTTCTACAAATTTTTACGTTTTTTCTAAATCTGATATTTTTCCAAATTTTTTCCCATTTTTTCTAAAAATCTTATACTTTTGGTTTGCTTCCCCCAAACAATTTTTGCTGTTATGAGATACTGGAAGATAATATCTTGACCATTTCATGCTGATTGTTTATATTTAATATCGATAAATATTACAAGTTGATTATGTCTGAGTTGCAGCCAGTTTGTGAACTTTGTCAACTAGTTTGGTGGGCGATTCTTGGTCCAAGGTTCCCATATCACATATCTTGTGGATAGCTGTATATTCTTTATTTATTTAATCTGTACCTTTGGAGTAGCTTTATTATGTGGGAGTAACCCACACCTAAAAATCATTGAAGGTATGTTTATCAATAATTTTCGTTAGCAGCTATTTGTTGTGATTGATTACCTATGCCGGAGCTTGTTGATTGCAATGACATTCCAAGACAAAGTTGGTCAGCCGGTTCACTTTGGAGACAAATAAAATATTGATATCGGTATGTTTGACCACTATGTATTTTGGTGAATGTAAGAATTAATATTATTTTGAAGTTATCGTACCTTTTTGAGGAGAGGCCATAGCATGGAAAGAAGCCCAATTCTTTGGCTGCTGTAATTATAGTTATTTTATGGTATTTGGAATAGCTGCCAGTAGTGACAGCTAGTTTAAGTGGAACGGAACCCAAGAAAGTATGCTGCTGTCCAATTGCAGCTTATAGAGATTCAATGTCTGTAAGTCAGCCTACCGTGCCAATCAACTCAGCTACAAGAGGCTACAATTTTATCATTTTTGAATATTATATTCAAGAGGAAACACAATGAGTCGCAGTCTTTGAGGGAATAATTTATCTAGTGAGCTGATTTATTATATCTGTATGAGCCACAACCATATCAGAAGTCGGGGTATTATCTTTATTGTCAGATGTGTCCAACTTTTTCTAGTTGAAGAGTTTGCTAGGATTGTTGGTGATCAACTTTGAAGTTGCTACATCTACATTGGCCTTGCTTCTTATGCCAAATATTGATTTGTGTTTTCATGTTTTCAAATTACATTCCAAGTTTTCCTACTGTTCGACGCAATGTTTACTTTTTTTAATATTATATTCTAGAGGAAACAGTGAGTTGCAGTCTTTGAGGGAATAGTTTATCTAGTATGCTGATTTATTAAATCTTTATCAGGCACAACCACAACAATACTATCATTTTTTGAATGTTATATTCAAGAGGAAACACAGTGAGTCACAGTATTTGAGGGAATAATTTAATAATTTTATCTAGTATGCTGATTTATTATATCTGTATCAGCCACAACCATATCAGAAGTCAGGGATTTATTATCTTTATTGTCAGATGTTTCCAACTTTTTACTAGTTGAAGAGTTTGCTAGGATTGTTGGTGATCAACTTTGAAGTTGCTACATCTACATTGGCCTTGCTTCATATGCTGAATATTAATTGTGTTTTCATGTTTTCTATTTACATTCCAACTGTTGGACAAAATTTTTACTTTTGAAGTGTTGTTCAATTTTTTGTCATAATTCTTGGATCTGATTATTGAAGAGTAATAATTGTTTATCTTTCAATATTGTAACCATTTGTGTGGTTCATCATTAGATTAGTTTGAATATGTAAATCTTGATGGCTATGCCGCTTTGACAATTGTTTATCTATTTCATATCAAACAATTGCATTCATGTTAAAGCTATGTAGTTAGTGACCCAGTCACTATATGCTCTCACCTCACATCAGGATCTCGGTGATAAAAAAATGAGAGGTTTTGTGCAATTTATTATAAATTTGTAAAAATCTAAAATATCAATTCCAGATCACAAGTTTTATAAGGGTTTCAAGTTACAATTTTTTGTGCTAACAGATACCTGAACTATGTTCTATTATACGACTTTTTATATTGGCAAGGCAAGCATCTTTACAAGAAGTGGAAATTTGGCAAAGACTTATTGAATGTGATTGATTTCAGAAGCAAAACTAAACAAGCAATGTTCAAGTATTGAATAGAACAAAATATGATAATGAAGAAAATGAAAAGAGATGACATCTCTTTTAAATACTCAGTGGTTGCTCAAATATTGAAGCCTAGTAGCTAGAAAACAGTTATGCATGTGGTTGCTTAAACAACCAAACTTTGTAGCCAGAAAATTGATCATAGCAATAATTCCCCTTTGCGAATCCTGTCAACTTGTTTGAAATGACTTATTTATTAGTTAGAACTTCCATTTTTGGCAGATCTTTTTAGTATATTTTTTTGTCAGTTATTTACTTGTCCATTTCACTTTCATCAACTTCTGCAGATTGAAGACATTCTCCAAAAAAGAGGATCTGTTATTCTTTCATCAAATTTGCATTTTTTTTGGTCAAGATTTAAAGTGAGTTTATCAATTTGATCATTTCAGATGTTCTTGCAGGTTATCCATTTCAAGGGATCAAGGAAACGACTTATGTTAGAATCCTGGAATTTTTTCAAGTCTCATCCTGTTGATTTTTCAGACATGATGTGTCTGATTTTAAAAAGTGGAAGGACAAAGTATGATTTCTAATTAGCTAATAATTGTTTGAGCCTTGACAATGGTCTTCTTCATATAGAAGCTACAGTTGATTTATTAATTGTCTTGATCAAAACAGATGAAAGAATTAAGGAGTCCATTCCATGCATTGATCTATATGTAATATGTATATCTTGTTGAAGCATATGGAATCCAAGTCCTTCAAATTCTTTTTATAATAATTGGAAATGAGTCCTTCGAATCTTGTTATGGATATTATAGAAATGATGAAAAATGGCTTGATTCTATAGAAGTTGCATGTCCTATAACAATAATACAATTTGTAATACTTATGTTAAGGTGTAACAAATGCTAAAAGTAAAATTGCACTTTTATTTCAATTATGAATTTGCAACTTACGAGGGGTACAAGTTGGCTTTTTACAAACATTCTTTTTGGTCTACTCTTCTGCGTTGAATTTCATTATTGATCAAACTTTATAAGATGCAAGCATAAGATTGCCAAGGTATTTTCCTTTCAAATCTGCACTTACAAGAAAGGGAGGTTTTAGGACCACTGATAATGCCAATTATGAATTATTTAGATCACCAATGTTTATCATTATATTTTTGCTACTGAAGAGGCCAGAAAGAAGGTTTCCAAGTATTCTTTGATACTCAAAAGTAAAGAGTTTGGAAATATTTGAAGTGTAAAGATTTGATCAGATATTCAGCTAGGCTGGGCAACTAATGAGAAATGTATTTAACTCCCTTACTGTGTTTTGAGAAACTTTCCATTCTTTGCAAAATAATTGTTGTTTTTATAATAAATAAAAAATTGGCACTGCATAAAATCAAAAAGCAAATTTAATATTTTTTAGGATAGGTTGGACTCCCTAATAAAAACTTAGCTTCCAGTTTTTATCAATCTAGTTCTACTTGACTGTATAATTTAAATTTATGAGCTATATCCTCTTTGATATGTAAATGGTGTTTTGTAAAATATCTATCAGTGTTTGAATGTCCAAGTCATATGTGAGCATCTTTAATTCACATTTTAACATGGATTGTATATTCTCTACTTTTGATGAGATGGGAGGAGTTCATCTTTGTTTATGCTTAAAACATATCTTTGTAAAGGAGACTTTTTTTAAATTTCTCCTCCTTGATTTCTTATATTTATTTTACAATGTTTAATGCTTTCCATCAATTTTCAAACTCACACTTATTCTGGCTTAATTTATGGTGGTGTGTTGGATGGAAAATTAGGGTTTCACAAGTTATGTTTTGTAAACTAGGAAATGAACTAACTTTAACATGCATAACATTAAAAAGAGGATAAACACAATAGATTCAACTTCAATTCTATTAGGAAGACGGTTGAATGTTGATTGAAGTTTTGTTCCTCATTTGTTTGAGTTGAAAATGCAATTGAATTTGTATAGTAGAATCTAGGGAAACTATTGAAGTAAATTGATGAAAACAAGATATTGTAGATATCCAATAGAGTCATAGATAGGGATCTGGGCAAAAGAAGAGAATTAGAACTTGCTCTTGAAAAATTGGGTTGATTTTTCAAGACCAGGTAGTAGAGATTTGCCTTGGTCCTCTAATTTTCGCTCTGTAAAAAGTTGAACCTGTTCGTTATCGTTAACTTTGTTGGAATCGTTGAGTATAGCTCTCGAGTCAATTCCTTGCACATAGAGAGGAAAAATGTTGTGGATAGGGGTTTGTGTTGGGCCAAACCTTGGTTTGGGAATTAATTTTGAAATTGGAACGATAATTTTAATGGAAAATTGCAACAACATGCTTTCTTTTTAAGGGAAATGTTGGATCTCAAATGAAATGCTTGTAATTGAAATGTATATCTTGATGAGGTTTGCTTGAAAATTCATGCAAGGGTTTTAGGATGTTTTGTAGAATGTCTATAGAAAGTTGATTATAGATGGCATTTTGAATGCTTGAATTTGACTTTACTTCTTCTCGAATGCTTGATGAATGTTCGATTGCTTGCTCACTTGAATTTCAAATCTTGAATGAGACTCTTAGAAGCTCTTAAATTAGATTAGGTTAGGTCTTAAAATGAGAGGGGTATACCTCTTTTTATATTTGACTGCTCGAAAATTATTTGAATTTTCTAAATAGGTTGACACGAGATCCAATTTTTTTCTCACTTGATCTGAACATTGTGAGGACCAAATTTTTGTTTGATTGAGAGGACTAGGGTGCTGGGTGCCTTAGTCTTGAGATTTTAGGTTTCAGATTTGGGGAGAAGGTAGGGAAGATGGTGACATTGCAGGTTTGTAAGGTGGTGTGAGTAGAATTAAAAAAAACATCGGGCATCGAAAGATGAAGCACCAAGGTGAGGTCTAGGTGAGGATGAAATTGTGTGTGGATACAATGTATGATGCTACATTTAGCCTCCACTTTAGCGAGAGTATGAGACTAAACATTCTCACTGTAAAGTATAAAGCCGCATTGAAAAAAATTCACCAAGATATCAAAGAGACAAGACAAACCAAGCTCCTAGGGACTTTAGGATCTTACTACTCTAATATCAAGATAAAAGGGACAACACATGATAAGGAAATAGAGAGCATGACTATGCTGGCCTAGTAAGATTTGCTTATTATGAACCATGAAAAAGAAAAATACTAAATTACAAAGCAAAAGACTCAGTTTGCAAAATAACTTGAGTATCAAAAACATGTCATGGTGTGTACATAAAGTGTAACATTAAGCGAAGTGTATACCCCTACGTTAAAGCGATTGCATATGCCTTATCGGGAGCAATTGCTTTAAGGTGGCATGCATCCGAAAGACAAGCATGTTATCACAATGAGATCCTCCCAAGAAATGACAAATCAAAGGAAAATGGCCACAAAACATATAGGAAAAAGCACATAAGGGATCCACTAACTGGGGTTAGTATGCTCTTATGATATATAATGCATATCAAGAATTTTTCGTATTGAATTGACCTCATCTCCCAAAGGTAGTGGAACTACGAATGCAATGGAAGAAGAGCAAAATAAATAGAAAACAAATGTCTTTTTGAGTCAACATGGAAGAGACCAAAAATAAGATCTCAACGCTTTGCATTGTCCTCAAGTAGACAACACAAGACACATTTACAAACACTAGCACATGAACAACATAACATAGATACAACATATAGAAGAACTGAGATACAAATAGAGGAATGTCACAATAGATTTGAGCTCCTTATTGTCTTGATGGTGTAATAAGGGTCGTCCAAAGAGAACCTAACATACCACAAAAACATGTCAAGCATCATATCACGGGGGAGGCACATTACAAACCATCAAACACATAAAAAAACAATCCATAACATGAATGAAGCTAGTCAAGCAAATCATTCGCCTCCTAATCTTGCTTAACATCATCTAGAGACGGCGGACAAGATGCAAGAGGAGCCATTTTGATCACAATAGATGGAGCAACTGCAAGCTCCAAACAAGGACCATGCTCTAAGGATGAAGCACTTTGTTTGTCACTAGGAGCTAGGATTAATGCTTTAAAAAAATGTGAAGATAACTTATGATTAATTTCAACAAGCTCATACATATCATTAGAATCATTAGAATCAACATTGTTAGCATAAACAACATTATCATCATCCATATCATAATCTAGATTAATATAAATAGGATACATAACATGAAAAGAAGTTGAACCATCATTTTTCTTAAGCATTTTTAATTTAGGTGATTTGAGTTGAACTTCCTCCTTAGGGATAGGCGAAGGTTGGACAAACGGGACCAAGTCAACATTTGGTGTCTTCAGGGAGGAAATGGTTTGCAAAGCAAGCTCGTGAGCCCTAACATGACGTCTTCATCGACGTTCTCTCGCACAATGATTCCTTTTAGTTTTAGGCGAGACTTGTGAAAGTTTAGGATCAATGGACATAGGCGTCTTTTCTTCTCTTATAGGAGGAGGAACGAAAGAAACCCCAATAGGTTGAGAGATACTTGATGCCAAGCACTTTCCATTGTAGGATGTAGGAGGCAAGACTACGGCATATATAAGAGGAATAGGAGTAGGAAGAATACCAAGTCCATTATGAGGAGGAATATCCATGGGTGTAGCGTCTCTAGATTTACTCAAGACCATGGTCATCTCATTTTTCCATTTTTCAAATGATAAGAAAAGGATGTCATTTTGAGGCTTAAAAGGCTCAAGTTGTTTAAGCCAAAAGTAATCAAGAGTTAAATTTGCATGCTTCGTAGTGGGTTGGTAAAGGATATGATTAATTGTTATAATAATGCAATTATTAGGGAATTTAAAACATTTATGAATTGTAACAGGGATAGATTTCATGGAAGAGAGCCAAGGATGTCCCACCTTCACACGAAATTGATCCGATATAGGAATAATAGCAAAGGTGATATCTAAGCACTTAGTACCAACCTCAACAAGAAGGGTGATAGAACCAATAGTAGGGCATGAGAAACCATCATACACCTTAACCATAACATCAGATTTTTCATATGTTACTTGATGCAATTGTTGAGTATAAAGATGTTCTTTAGTAATCACATTCACCATACACACTAGATCAATGATCACTCCTCGTGAGAGTTTGTCTTTGATCTTTGCGGTAACATATAATGGGTCATCAAGTGCAACAATAGTCTCACTAGGATCAAAAGTAATGCATAGGTCTTTTGGAGATTTAGGTTTGTCAACAAGATTCACAACATTATTAGATTCTATGCCAAGGTCATTAGGAGAAAAAGCAAGAGACTCATGCTCAACAACATTGGTAGAATGAGAAGAAAATGGATTGGTAAAGATTTGGAGGTTTTGATTAGGAGGAGCTACAAATTCATTCCCTTTGTCATTAACACTAGCTACAATATATAGTATTGTTATCAATAAAGTATTGGATCTTATATCTCAACTCGTATCATTTCTTAGTTTCATGACTAGGTTAATGATGATATTGACAAAAAGCTTTAGGATCATGGTAAGCTGACAATGGTTTAGAATCATCAATTGGTTTGATGGGAGGAAGTTGCTTCACATTAGCATTAATCAACATCATCATTATACTATGCAAAGACTCAAAACGAGGAGTTATTTCTTTTCTAAAGTATTTGGATAAAGGGATCACACCCGATGCTGTTGTTGCCACTTGAGTGTTGATGTTGTCATTTATCTTGATGAAATTTTTGTTTTGTTTGAACTTCATAACGATTGTTGAGCACTCTCATTCTTATCAACCAAAGCCACTGAAGATGATGATTCAAATTGACTCACTTGAAGTTGATAATTATGAATACTACACACAATTGCATAAAAGAAGTAAACTTTGAAAATAGAGCTTATCTCTAATATCTTTTTGTAAATCAACAATAAAAATTCTTTGAACATCATAATCAGGGACATGATAAGCAATTTGTGAATGCAAATGTTTATACCTACTAATAAAATCAGTCACTTTTTCTTTAAATCCTTGCTTACAATGAATCAAATCAGTCAAGGCAATCTTAGGACCAATATTATTTTGAAATTGTTTAATGAAAGCATTAGACAATTGTTGAAAATAAGTAATAGAATAAGGAGACTGTATACACCTAAAAATGGTCTGAAAATAGTTAATTAAATACACAATTATTTGATTAATTCCCCTTCCTAATTAATTGAATTCACAAGCAATTTAATTAATTTCTCTATTCATCTACTAGTAAATAAATCTAAATGATTTATTTATATAGTTCATCTCATATCCCCCTTTGGTTAATTAATTCTAAATTAATTAATGTCTCTCCATATTAATCAATTCTTCTAATCCCTAATTAAGATTAACAAACTCAAGTTTGTTGAGATTAATTGTCATTTTCCAATTATTTGAATTTCCAAATTCAAATGAGCACATGGCTCCTAACTTTAACCACCCAACCTAACAATCCCCTAACTTAACCCATTCAATCTAATCTTGGGTCTAACTAACCCTATCCAATCTTGCACATTCTAACCTCCTTATCCTAACCTCCCATGGTGTGGATATTCTCTCCTTGAGACACATGACACTTTTGCCACATGTCTCCTCCCTTGGACACTTGCCCTCTCGTGAGCAAAGCTCCTCGACACTTGTCACCACATAGATGACAAGTGTCTCTTCCTCCATCCTCTTCTCCAACTTCCTCAATCTTGGCCCTTGATATCTTCAGATCAAATCTGGACCATCGATTCCTGTCACCTCAGCTTTGGCCTTGGAATTCCTATAAATATCCCTCATTTTGGAGCAATATGGATCCCATCTCATATCAATTTAGGCATCATTACTATAGGCAATTTGCATTTCAATTATCTAGTAATTAGATTTTGGATTAATCATAACATGTTAATCTAGTTTCTTAAATCATGCATTTCATATCATCTCCATAGTCAATCATGATCAAATAGCTACTCAACTCTTGAGTTGTCATTTTGGAGGTCATTGCTCCGCTGAGAGCCCATCAATCCAACACCTTCAAGGTCTTCAAGAATAGAGGAAAATGGGACATTTCAAGGAAGGCTTATGGTTTGCATTTCTAATCTAGTTTTCAATTAAGCTTTTCAATTGTGTTTTTATTGTCTCATTATATGTGTATGCCTCTTATATACCACATTTTTAGCATCACATTAATTGGCGCCCACTGTGGGGCCTAGCCCCTTTGATCTTTAACAAGTTTGCTTGCAGGAAATTTCATTGACAGGTTGATTAGCTTTTTCAAAGTGTAGATTAGCTCTCTTGGCCTCTTGAGTCGCGTTCTTGGTCTCTATTGTGGCGTTTTGACACCTCAAATGGATTTTATGGGAGATTCCTCAACTCTATTTTTATGTTTTGTTGTACTTTAGCACTTTCAGTCTGTACTTTAGCATTTTTTGGTATGTATGGTGGCGTTTTTGGTACACTTGTCAGCGTTTTCAGTCTATTTAACAACGTTTCTGGTGTGCAGAACAACGTTTCAGGTGTGCAGTTCAGCGTTTCAGGTGTGCAGAGCAGCGTTCTTGGCATATATGATGGCGTTCTTGGTCAATTTGATGGTGTTTTCAGTTTTTTATTAATTATGCAAATATTGTATGTTGCATTCCTCATTTCTACTTCTGGACTATCATTTTCCTGAACCTAATTCGTAGATTGTTGGTTTTGCAGGTACTTATTTCGCTGTGAAAGACCAGAGTCATAAACTATTTCGCCATCAAAGAATGCAACACAAACTACTAACTTTGTTTGCAGTCGCAAGATTTTGCACTTATATTTGTTAAATTAGGCACATAGACAAATTACAATGGAAATGAACAAACGTGTCTTATGTGTTTTGATGATAGGCGAGTATGCTCTCACCTTTCTTAGGTGATCAGAAAACTAGACTCATCCTTTGCTTTCAATAGTGCATTTCTTTAGTAGGCCTGCCCTCTCGAAGAGTTATTAACTCTTAGCCCTTAAGGCCGGTGAGAGGGGAACGACCTAAGTGGGAACGGCTAACGCCAAGTACTCCAACCCACTATAAAATAAATGTTTTTGATAAAAATCAAAGCAACGACAGTGCTCGGGAATAGCTCTCCTCCGTACCTTTGGGTATATCAAACCTTGGTTTTCAAGGCTGGGAGACCTCTTAATTGAGTTTATACCCCGACGCACCGAATGGATCCCTTACTAGTTCCAAGTAAATTAGAAGCTACCCGGTTTACCTCCGAACATTATTAAATTCTTAGTGCATGGAGGGGGAAGAATCTCTCCTTAAGATACTCACCATATGTCCCTCTTGAGCGTATGTGCAAACTCCCCTTTTGAGACCTTATTGCTAGGCTCATAACGAGACTCCACTAGCTCTCACAAAGGCAAAAACACGGGCGCCCTTTAGGGGGTGACAAAGCTGTGTGAGCTGACAGGGTACCAAGTTGTGGGCTAAGAAATGTGTGTGTGAAAAAGTGAACCTGTAGCTGCAAGCACAATACTTCAATTAAGTCATTATATGCATGGTTAGTAATCAATAAGCAATAAGAAATAAACCATAGCAAAGCGACTAATTGCCTTCTAAAAGATACGAGTATAAAATTGCTCTCAGATTTTTATAAGCAATACCAGTGACTAGACTACACCAAGACGAAGGATTTAATCTATATGATATTAAGCTATATGGATGCAAGATGGATGAGTAATTCAAGCAAATTCAAGCAACAATGCATGCAAGCAATAATGAATGTAAAATGGATGCAAGTAATCTAAAAAAGCACAATGATTTCAATGACTCTAGAGTGAAATTAGCGTGATAATAATTTCCAAGCGTGTTCTCCAAAATCTCTAGGGTGAATTGGAATGAGAGCTGAAGACTGAATTTATAGAGAATTACAAAAAGCTCAATTTAGGATTAATTGAAAAATAATTGAGAAATCAGGTTGAGTTAACCTTGAGATAGATTCCAATTATAAGTTTAATTGAAATACATTCAAATTAGAAGTCCAAGTTGCATAATAATAAATTAATTCCATGCACATCTGATAAAAATAGATAATTCTTCAATTTAATTAAGAAAAGAGTTTCCTTAATGCAACTGAACTTCTTTTTTTGAAAAGATTTGAGTTCCAATTTTAGAGAATAATTCAACAATTTAATTAAATTGCTTTTCTGATTTCAAGTTCTAAATTTAGAAAAAGAAATAATATCTCAAGTTTGATTTCTCTCTCTTCAATTCTTTTTTTTTTTTTTGACTTTTGTTTTGTTTCAATTCAACTCTTTGTAATAAATTAATCCTTTCGCATGATTGAATGGCAAATTTATTAATTAATTAAATATGCAAAGATATTTAATAAATTAAAATGGGATAATTGATCAAAATGATTATTCTTGAAATAATTCAATTAATTAAATAAATATTTAATTAATATTGAGTGGTTGATTTGCCATGTGATTTTTGATAATTAAGGAATTAATAATGTGCTCAAGATTGATTTAATTGCCTTTGGTTAAGACCTTGGTGATGTTGTCGAGATTAGGGGCCCATGGTTTAGATGACCAATTTTAGGGTATTACATTTGCCCCTCTTTGAATTAATGTGCGAGCAGTGCTTTGATTCAAAGAATGTGTGATGTCCAGGAGATGCCAGTTCTGAACTTGATTGATCACGAACTAGATAAAAAGCGAGGTGTTAGCTTGATTCGAAGTGACAAAGCTAAATGAGGTCTGACTAAAGTGATACCGATCTCGAGCTTGATTGAACTGAGGAACGATAGAAAACAAAGATACCGAACTTGAACTTGATTGATCAAGAAGCAGATCTTACTGATCTAGAACTTGATTGATCTTAGATACAGTGAATAATGATAAAAATCGATCTTGAACTTGATTGATCAAGACACGATGAGCGAAGAATAAACCGTCCAGCTTGATCAAGAAACGAATACTGAACACCCGCTTAGATTTAGAATGACCAAAGAAACTCTTTAAACTTTTGATTGAGTTTAAACGAATAATCAGTTTGATTTGAAGCGATGAAACTGATTAATGTTAAGAGATTAATTCAGATGAAAGACAAATATCAGCTTGATTTGAAGCGATGAAACTGATATGCCCCTAGCGATTGATTGATTCAGATGATCGAGAGATTTCAACTTGATGTGAAGCGATGAAGTTGAGATGCCCCTTAACGATAAGGATTTTAATTAGAAAGATTTTGCTCGACTTTTGATGAAGATTTGAAAAAAAATTCTCGACTGTAAAGTCATAAGGTCATAAGTATGCCCCCTCGGGAGTGAAATCAAAAGATAGCGAGGGTAGTTGATTATAGGCAATTGTTTGGCGAAAATAAGTGATTTAAGCACAAATTGATTTTGAGGATTTTTCTGAAGATTTGGCAATGATTGATGAGAAATTGAGCATAGAGTTGATAGGTAGAATTGAAATGTGGATGTGTAGAATTGAAATTGAATTAAGATTCAGCGTTGAAATTGAGCACAATTTGAAGAAAGAATGAGCATTAATGAAAAAAAGCGCTAAGTGGTCAAAATTGTGAAATTGACTAGCAAGACGATCTCGAAGTTCGATTTCGATCCCGAAAATGGAATCAGAGCAGCACATTAGCCAAGGGTACAATTTTCGTGTCCATCGGAGCAAGTTGAAAAATTAGGTTTTAGGCTATATATAGGACAAAAGTGTCATTTTCAATTCATTTTAACCCTCCAAGTTTGAAAATTCAAAAAACCTTCTACGAAGAAAAATGGTGGTCCCTACTCGTCAGCATCGATTCGAGCGGCAGAGACGACATAATCGACCCCAAAACTACGAGCCAGTGGTAAGTGATCAATTTTTAGCCTCTGTATGTTTCCAAATTTGAATTTTTTTGTGTATTTTTCACATTTTTGACGGGTTTGAAGTCGGGTTTCTCGGTTTATCGTGCGAGATAGGATCCTGTCTCGTATGAGGAATTGGCAAATTGTGTTTTATCGTTTCAACCCATAAGAATTATTGTACGAAAGCAACCCTTGTTTCGTACGATAGGCCGGTTAAAAGACCATTTTGTCGTGCGATGTATAAAAATTTGTCGTTTGAGGCTGTTTTCTCGTACAATAGCCATTTCTGACTCGTACGAGATTCTGTTTAACTATGTTTTGTCGTTTGGAAAATAGTGACAATTTTTGACAGTGTAAACATGAAATTTTGGTTTTGTATTTAACTTATTTGGATTTGCGTGATGTTTAATTTCTCTTGTAGGCTAATTTGGAATGTTTTCTGATGTTCGTTGTTGGGTTTTGTAGGTTTCTTTACCTCCTGTGCTCTTCAGATGTGTATATCCGCCCACGATGGCTTTAGTTCGGGATTTTTCTGAGGTTGAGCAGGCTCATGTTGATTTATGCGGCTTGGCTCATTTGATGAGGTTACTTGATATCCGTGTGAACCACGGGATACTCATGGCGTTAGTAGAATGATTTCATTCGGAGCATAATACCTTTCATTTGCCAGTTGGGGAGTTGACCATCACTCCTAAGAATATGTACAGGATTCTTCGTATCCCTTTTGTTGGGGATAAGGTGGACTATGATACCGCATTGTTACCTGGACTGCAGGCACTGAGGAATGTATTCAGGGATCCAGATATCTTGACTCATTCCATGAGTTGGGATATACTGATGAGTAGGTACAGTGAGGAGTATCCGTTGGCATGTGTCTTAGCAAGGTTTATTGGGTGCTTTTTGATGCCAGACCGAGGGCAGCAGGGTTTCCAAAGCGGATGGGGCCGGATGCTTGAGCGATTGATAGAGTCCCCTCAGAGACTTGGCTGGGGTTCTTGCTTACTGGCCCACATGTATCGAGAGATGCATGAGATTGTTTATAGAGAGGGGCAGAGCATGGCTGCTGGGGTGTACATTTTGCAGGTGTGGGCTTGGGAGCACCTTCCCGTGTGTCGGTCGATAGTGACAGATAGCAGGGAGCCAGGACAGCCGATCATTTATAGATATGCTGGATATATCACGCAACCCCATTTGGGCCAGACAGACTACTAGAGACAGCAGCTCGATGACTTGATAGCTGTCGTATGGCGACCATATAGAGGGTTAGAGCCATGGGATGACTGGCGGGCAGTGCGTAGAGATCTATTTGTCACACGCCCACTGATTGGGAGATCACAAACTATTGTGGAGCGATTCGTCGTTTCACGAGTGATGAGGCAGTATGGCCGGCCTTAGGGGATCTCATAGGAGTTTACAACATATGCTAGGTATGTGGACGAGGAGAGGCAGGGTTGGGGACCTAGGCTATCTTATGCCTTGGCTATGCAGGAGCTGACAGGTTTACCCCGCCTGAGGTGGGATTACTTGGAGGATATAGCAGATGCGGGGGTATTGCCCCAGTACAGGGATTATTTGCAGCAGCATCCATTCCCTCGGTTTATGGATCCTGGAGAGCATGCTCTTCATATTGAGGATGTGGAGGATGATGCCCCTGCACCGACACAGGGACAAGCACAGAGACAGGGTCATAGGCAGGGACAGGGCCAGAGACCAGATGCTCCACGACGGACTGGTGGTGATCCTGGTGCCAGCAGCAGCGGAGTGCGAGCTGACATTGGACAGTAGAGGGGTGAGGGTGGATCCCTTGGGAGAGTAGGCATGAGGTTGGGTGGGGGAGAGGACGAGCGAGCAGCTCCGAGGCAAGTCCGTCAGTGGCGAGAGGAGCAGGGCGGAGCCATAGGTGGAGATGGTGGTGAAGATGGTGGCGGAGAGCCTGCGAGAGAGCAGGGGGCTGACACGGGTCGGTCGATGAGAGCACGTCTTGCAGAGCTACAGTCACAGTTGTTAGTGGCGCAGACTTAGCTGGCGGAGCGAGACTGACAGCTGGCCGAGGTGAGGACTGAGCATGATCGCCAGATTGCGGCTTTGAGAGCAGAGTCGAGAGCAGAGATAGAGTCTCTACGACAGGAGGTCCTTCTCCAGAGTAGTACGACATCTTATTATGTAGCTGCGTATAGTGCTGTAGTTCCTGTTGCACAGCAGGTGCAACCTTATTCGCAGTATATGGCCAGATCGGAGGGAGCGCGAGCACCTCGACAGGATCCCGGGCATCAGCCTCCTCCTCCTCCACCAGGCAATGAGGGAGAGGGTGCCAGCTAGATGATTCTTTTTGTAGACACACCCATTTGTGTTTTTGTAGCCTATACGATTCTTGCTCCGATGGGAGTTTGTACATGTCATTGGACATCATTTTGTACTCTTAGACTTGAGATGATATATATATATATATATATATATATATATACGAGATCCGATTTGACTTCATTGTACTTGTGTCAATTCGATTATGAGATATTTCTATATGCTTTATTCTATATGTATGCATTTCTTTTTCTGCATGAATGTATGTATTACAAATGATAATGGATGTCTATGTTTTTGTTTCTTTTCATATGCAAATAAATGAATGAAAATGAGCAGTGCAAATTTTTTTTTTTGTTTTCTATGCAATAAGATGAATACAAATGATTAATAATAAAATGAATGAATCTATTTGAAATGTTATGTATGCAGCTAAACATCTCAAAACACAAGTACTTGATCGGAGAAATAATGATAAATAGACCACTTAGCGTAAGAAATGATGATGTTTTCAGCTCGCATTCTGAAGATAAAGAGATTATTATTATCATACCAAAATCACCCTAGATTCACTAAAATGTAGAATGAAGTGCAAAATGATATGCAAAATGCAACCTAAACCTAGTCACTGGATTTAAAATACTTAAGATTCATCACTGAGCATAACGAACACAACAGTCAAGGTAGAGTTCCTTTCTTTTTCAATGTGCAATATTAATCATCTTGTCCGCAATGACCCTTTTTATGTTCATATCCTTGGACAGATTTCGCAGGGACCCGAATTGCATCATAAAGAAATTCCCTCAAAATAGACAAAGAAATGACATGGACCTCCCTGTAGCATACAATTAAGCGGAGTTGAGGTATGTGAGGCGATTTCACCTTAATGTGAAGGCTCTTATCACAGACACCCAGCTAATTTATATGTTTCCAGATCAACGGGATCATTCCTACAAGCAGAAAACAAAGAAAATATTATGCCCCCAATCCTTGCACCTCTTAGTCAATACAGACTTCCTCGAGTTACTCAGGGGGATAATAATCGAAAACCAATATAAAAGACAACATACAGAGAAAATTTTCCATTCATAGCTCAAACTGTTTAGTAATTGTTCTTGGTTATGTTGTTTTTGCTTGTGAACTCAGTGATAAAAAACTCTACAGTAGTCAGGAGACCGGTGACTGACTCGGAGTGGCTGACCAGGTTTCACTGACGGAATAATGACTTGGTTGACACTGCTTAGGATATGTAATGTGCTCTGTCGAGTAACCTGAGACTAGGACATTGATCTATTTCAAGTTATGAGGGTTCCAACGAACCAGGATGTCACAAAAGTGACTGAAAATATGTACAAGCGAAAGCAAAAGATACTTGAAAGCGGGAAATGCCAACGTTGTGTTGATAGATGGAACGCTTGAGTACAAGAGGCGCCTGTTTACCAGGTTTTCACCTGCTTGGCAGAGATTCATTTTTTTTTTTTTTTTTACCAAGGTGCCTGTTTACCAGGTTTTCACCAAGGCATTTTCTCTCTTTTTTCCTTTTTTTTTTTTTTCAGGACTTTTTCTGATTTTTATGATTTCTTCAGGACATTTTCTGATTTTTAGGATTTCGTCAGGGCATTTTCTGATTTTTATGATTTCTTTAGGACATTTTCTGATTTTTAGGATTTCTTCAGGACATTTTCCGATTTTTAGGATTTCTTCAAGACATTTTCCGCTGTACAGTTTGCTGGAGCAGTGAATGCTAAGTAAAGAATCTTTTTAGGTGGATGGTGTTAATCGGTTCTCAGAGCTATTCTCCTTTCGATGTTGAGAGTTGATAGGTACTAGAGCCGAAGACTGCAGTAATGATATAGGGACCCAGCCAGTTGGGTTCAAACTTCCCTTTGTTGTCTCGAAACTGTTGATTTTTTGGATTTTCTCTCAGAACTAGGTCACCAACTTGAAATTCTCTTTGTCGAACTTTCTTGTTATACCCTCTGGACATTCTCTTTTGATACACTCTGAGATGATTAAACGCCACTTGCCGATGCTCATCCAACAATTCGAGTTCTTGCAATCTAGATATTCTACGATCTTCATCAGTAACAAGACCTTGCAACGAAACTCTTAGAGATGGTATTTCTACTTCAATAGGTAATACTGCTTCGGACCCATACACCAAAGAGAAAGGTGTAGCCCCAGTAGGTGTTTTGATACTTGTTCTGTAAGCCCATAGTGCCGGATTGAGCTGCAGATGCCAATCTTTCCCGGATTTGTTCACTGTTCTGTGCAAGATAGTCAGTAGGTTTTTGTTAGACGCCTCGGCTTGTCCATTACCTTGACGGTAATATACTGATGACTAGTGTTTCTTTATTTTGAATTTCTCACAAAGTTCATCTAGGTCTTTATTCTTGAACTGTCCTCCATTATCAGTCACGATGGACGAAGGTATCCCATACCTACAAATTATATAGTTTAGGATGAATAAGGCGACTTGTTTACTAGTTGCTTTGATGAGCAAAATCGCCTTTACCCACTTGGTGAAATACTTAGTGGCCGTTATGATGAATTTATGTCTGTTGGATGAAGCAGGATATATTTGACCAATGAGATCAAAGGCCCATTGCTGAAAAGGCCAATGTGTAATGAATGGTATGAGATCCCTCGCCGGGGCATGTATGAGATTTCCATGAAGCTGACATTTCTCACAAGTCTTAGCAAATTTTATGGCATCTTTTTCCATATCTGGCCAGTAGTAGCCAACCCGTAATAGTTTCCAAGCTAAAGTAAAACCATTCGAATGAGATCCACAAATACCTTCATGGACTTTCGATAATGCACGTTTTGATTCTTCAGTTTCTAGACATCTAAGCAAAGTACCATCCAAACCTCGTCTAAATAGATCGTTAGCTATGATAACATATCGCAAAGCATTTCGAGTTAGGTTTCTTTTCTCGTTACGAGTAAGGTTTTCAGGGATAATTTGGTCACAAAGATAGAAATAGATGTGGCTGTATCGGGATGAATCGTGTCCAATAATAGAACAAACTATTTGTGTCTCAGGAGAATCATAAGCAGGGTAATATAACTCTTCCACCAGGAAATCAAAGCGGAAATTGGACTCCTGTAGCTCAGGTATAGATGCCAAGGTAGCCATAGCATCGACTGCTCTATTTGCTGATCTAGGAATTTGTTGGAATGATACAAAAGCAAAATACTTCTTGAAATCATCTACCATCCTCTTGTAAGGCATCAATTTCTCATCTTGAGTCTGATATGTATCGTTGATTTGATTGATGACCAGCTGAGAATCTCCATAAATATGTAATTCAGCAACCTTCAATTCAATGGCTAGTTTTATTCCATTTACCAATGCTTCATATTCTACAATGTTGTTTGTGCAAGGGAATAGAATCTTGTAAGATTTTGGAATGGAGTACTTCTGAGGAGTAATGAATAGTATGCCAGCACCTGAACCATTTTGAGTAAAGGATCCATCAAAGAACATCTTCCAGGGTTGTTGAGTAAGATGCATTATTGATTCATCTGGGAACTCAATGTGTAGTGGTTGAGTATCCTCAAGTGGAGCTTCAGCAAGTTGATTAGCAATTACCTGTCCTTTTATGGCTTTGCGTTCCACATATTCAATGTCAAACTCTGTAAGGATCATTACCCACTTTGCCAATCATCCGGTGAGTGTTGCTTTATTAAGAAGATACTTGAGTGGATCAATTTTGGCCACCAGCTTGATTGAATGTGCGAGCATATAGTGCCTTAGTTTCTGTGATGCGAAGACTAATGCCAAGCATGCTTTTTCTATTATACTGTAGCTCATTTCGTAAGACACCAATGTCCTGCTGATGTAATAAATAGCTCTTTCCTTTTTGTTGTCATCCTATTGCGCCAGAAGTGCCCCCAATGATGAATCAGTTGCTGATATGTATAAGATTAATGGTTTACCTTGAATAGGTGGCATCAATATCGGTGGATTTGACAGATACTCTTTGATTTGCTGAAGATGTTGTTCACATTCTTGATCCCAATTGTATAATATGCCTTTCCTTAGTACCTTTGTAAAAGGTTGAGCTTTGTCTGCTAGTTGAGAAATAAATCTTCTAATGGACTGGAGACGTCCCTGTAGACTTCTCATTTGACTGATGTTCTTTGGAGGCGGCATTTCCATTATAGCCTGGACCTTCTCAGGATCAACCTCGATGCCCTTCTTTGAAATGATGTAGCCAAGTAGTTTACCAGATGTCACTCCGAATGCACACTTCTTTGGATTTAATCGGAGCTTGAACTTTTCCATTCTGTCAAGTATAGGACCTAACTCTTGAATATGCGTTGATATTTTCATAGTCTTTACTAAAGTGTCATCAACATAATCTTCCATATTCTTATGCATCATGTCATGAAAGATAGTTGTAACTGCTCTTTGGTAGGTCGCTCCTGCGTTCTTTAACCCAAATGGCATAACATTCCAGCAAAAGGTTCCCCATGCACAGGTGAAAGCTGTCTTTTCTTGATCTCCAGGAGCAATTTTAATCTGATTGTAGCTGGAGAATCCATCCATTAGTGAGTACATCTCATACCCAGCTGTCATGTCGACTATCATATCAATATTTGGCAATGGAAAGTCATCTTTTGGACATGCTTTATTGAGATCTCTAAAATCTGTACAAACTCTGATAGATTTATCTGCCTTTGACACAGGTACTATGTTGGAAATCCATTCAGCATAATCTATCGCTCTGATAAATCCAAATTTGAGTAGTTTCTCTAGTTCAGCTTTGACCAATAGTGCAACATGCGGGTGCATCTTATGAAGTTTTTGTTTAACTGGTTTTACTCTTGGTGTGATTGAGAGATGGTGCATAATGAGATCAGGATCTAAGCCTAGCATATCAGAGTCTGTCCATGCAAAATTTATTTTCTTCTCTAGGAATAGTTGAGTGAAATCCTTCAATTCCTTTGCTGATAGTGATTGAGCTACGTGAATACTTTGTGGTGTGTCTTGATTCCTGATATTCACTGGCTAAGTTGGCTCGATCAATATGGAAGACCGCTCTTGAAAATGACTGGGCAATATACCAAGTATCTCACCTTCAGGTGCCTCAGAGAGGTTTTCACCTTTGGGTACATCCTTTATTTTCTCTTTTTTAGATTCTGACATCGCCACAATGTGGTTTTCGCCATCAGATCTTTTATTTTTATCTTTCTTGTTTTTGCGACTAAGATACTTGATATCCTCTTCAGTCATATTTTTACTCCATTCACTGGTGGAAGAGTTAATAGGTTCGACTGCATTGAGATAATAGGATAATGTATAGTCATTGGCAAAAATAGGTATATCCATGGGTTGATTCTATAAAGTACAGTCAATCAATTTGGGATGTATTAGGGATAAATTTTGGATAGGTTCAAGAGCGTTCACGGTATTGTTATCATAGCTGCGGATCGAAAAGTCGAGTTCCAGAATGATACCTTGCGTAAGTGTCTCAAGACCAGGAAGAGTCAGATCATGATTATTAAAGTTCACGTTAATATTTAATCGATCTAATCCAATAGGCATACTTATAACATCATTGACTAACTTGGACTGGACGTCATGTTGTGGTTTAATAGCAAGAAGACTAGTGGGCAATTTTTCATTGTTTGTATCAGATGATTTAGAATTTGACGATGAGTGGGTATCATCATGAATAGGACTGCCATTAGAGTCATCATAATCATCATAGTTATCTGATGGAGTTTCCAAGTCTCTTTCAGGTGATTTAGTAAGCATATGTATGGTATCAATACTAACATCTTTAATGCTACAAATTCCTTCATATTGTAGTTCATTTGTCATTTGTATCTGACACACCTGTTGACATGGTCTCATTGTTTCTGCGGCTTTCTATCGTCTACTCAATTTAGCTTCTTCTGGACTGACAACTGGTTCTTGTCCTACAGCTTCTAACTCTTCCTGTGTAGTGCTATAACTGATTTGTTCTGTTTCGGGATAAGGACACATAGATGAGAAGCTTTTTGGTATTGTTCCTTCTTTCAATGTTTGTTCATAATTTGCTTGCCTCTTTTGTCTAATTTCTTGTATTTCCTTCTCTAGTTTTAGGCGCATCAACTCTTGAGTATCATCCATGATACCACTAGATTCTTCTGAAGTTTCTGTAGCGGATGTGTCTGAAAGATAGTCAGGACCCCATTCATACTCATTTGAATCAGTCTCTGAATCATCTACCTGTTGCCTGCCAGTTTATGTGACTGGAATTTTTAATGGTGCAAACAATTCTCTGATTCTTACAAATTCATCTCTTATATCTTCAGGAACCTCAACTTCTTGTATTATCGTAGCTGATACCGTTGAAGATTGAGCACTGACTATTTCTTCTTTCTTGACTGTTGATTCCTCTCTCTCTTTTCTACGCTCTTCTTTCATCTATTTAGCATTTTCTTCATGTAATATTAAAGGCGATATCTGTTTCAAGCCTTTAGACTTAGAAACATGTTTTTGTTCTGATGTCTTTTTAGGATTGTATCCCAGTCCAGCTTTATCATGTGTGGATCTGGTTTGTAGTTGAATTGGTTCAGTAATACCTTCTTTTTGTTTGCCCAAAGGACCAGTACCTGAGTACCCCAAGCACTGAATCATTTTGTAACCACAACCATACTGGTTTGAAGAAATCTCACAATGTCGTACCTCCTCATTTGGACTATCTTCCTTATAGAGCCAGTTAAGCACAACATCCTCTTCTATTTCATCTGCCAAGGAGGTAGAAGACTGTACAAAGAGACCATCATATATAATATTCGAAGTTGGAGTTTGGGTTCTCATAGCCTCTGATGGCTTGCCTAACTGTTTTGGCCATGGAGGGAGAGAAACTAATGATAATACTGGTTCTATCTTGTAGCTATCCATGCCGGTATCTGTAATCTTCAATCTCTTTTCTAAGTCTTTGATCAATGTTTCTGGATCTTCATTTGGAGAGGCTGCCCTATTATGAGGCACAAGAGTATCTGCACCTTTTGTCAATGCACTACAGATGACATTTGTATCAGACGGAATATTAACTTCAGCTCCATTATAAGGAAACTTTAAGCATTGGTGATATGTTGAGGGTATTGCCTTCATTTCATGAATCCATGGTCTGCCCAACAATATATTGTATGACAATGGAATATCAAGAACCTGGAAAAGGACATCCCTCTCTACCGGTCCCACTCTGATTGGTAATGATACCAAACCTTTGGAGGTCCTCTCTTCTTCATCATAGGCTTTAATTGTTATTTTCTTGCCTGGGTCAATGACATTTAACCCTGCACCTCCATCTATCAAAACACGTTTAACTTTGTGTTTGTGGATCATGGCTTCAATATGCAATGGCTGGTTATGTGGATGATTTAATGAGTTGTCATCTTCCTTAGAGAAGGTCAGATAGTGAGGTGAAGTCAGATGACCCACCATAGACTGAAACCGATCAATGTCTAAATCTATTGGAACGTTGGTAGTGAGCAATGCTTGGTGTAAAATTTCCTTGTGAGCAGATGAGAGTTGTAGCAATTCAAAAATTGAAATCTGAGCATTTGTCTTTTTCAACTGTTCAACCACGATGTATCCAGAGGATGATGATGAGGAGGTTAATCTTTTAAATTTGTCCAAGGTTGATTCCTTTTGTTTATTTGGCACAACTGTCGGATTTGATGTTTCTTGAGCCGGTTTGGAAGAGCTAGCTCCTTGGAGAGTGACTTTCTTTTGAGATCTAGTCAGAGCTTTTGCATATTGTGATTCATTTGGTTTATCTTGAACTATAATCACATTTCAATATTCTAAGTGTGAAGGTTCAATCATGTTGATAATGTTGTCCTGGCTGGCATAAGCATAATTTACCTTGGCACCTCCTTTGGTCTTTGAGGAATCACCTTGTTCATAAGAAGACAAAGGGTCTTTAAATTCTTTATGATCAGCATTGGTTGGGTGATTCCCAACAACAACTTTACCAGCGTCTATGAGATCCTGAATCTCATTTTTTAGCTTCATGCAATTGTTTATGTTATGACCCTTATTCCAATGGAAGTCACAGTATTCATTTTCTCTCCACCATCTTGGTTTGACATCTGGATCATATGGTCTGGAGTTATTTGGTAGTGTTATCAAGTTGTTTGCCAATAGAGTTTTGAAAGCCGACTCATATGATTCTTCAAGAGAAGTAAAATCACGCTTAGGTCTGGAAAGCCAAGGCTTTTCTTTGAACCATTCCTTTGTTTTCTTTGGCTGATTTTCTGCTGTAATTTCAGCGGCTTTAAGCGCTTGTGTAGCATTGGCGAGATTGAATATTGTTGATTTTGAGTTGGTTTTGACGGTGTCTACTACTCCATCATTAAAAACATTCTTGTTGTTGTCTTTGGCAAATTTCCAATACTTGTTCTTCTCTTTAGAATTGGATCCTGTTTGTGTTTCTTTCCAAGGTGTGATATCTCCCTTTTTTATGAGCACATCTTCCATTCGAATGGCATTATCTACCATTTTGTTAAATGATGGGTGTACTTGAATTTGTATGCTATATTTCATTTCGGGGACCAAGTTATTGACAAATATATCCATTTTCTCAGAGTCTGGGATAGGTTGTGGGTACCTAGAGAACATCCTTCTCCATCATTGGAGAAAAGTAAGAAGAGGCTCCCCTGTTTTCTATTGAGTATTACAAAGATCGATCATAGTCACAGGATGTCGAATGTTGTATGAGTATTGTTGTAAGAATAGTTGGATTAGTTCTTCGAGTGTTTTTATTCCTTTGGGTAGACTTGAGAACCATTCCATTGCTTGACCCCCTAAACTCCTTGGGAAGAGACGCATAAGGTACGTTTGATCGTGCATGAATTCCATACAAGCAGCACTAAATTCCCTGACGTGATCTTGAGGATATGAGGTGCCATCATATTTATCAAATTTTGGGATTTCCACTCGTGAAGGGAATGCAGGCATGCATAAATTCTTGTGAAATGGGAAGGGACATATTGCTTCCAGAGAATATTGGTTCGAGGAATTGTCCTTATTCTTCAGGTCTGTGAGCTCTATTCACAAATCTATTAACTATTTGTGTACCATGAGTATAGGTGAGTCTTGCCTCTTAGTAACAAGTGTCTGAACATCATATCCAACAGGAAGTTTAGCACCTTGATTTGCTAGTTCTAAGAAATAGTCTTCCTTTTCTCGGAGCTTGATAGCTTTCATCATTTTTCTAAAGTCTTTGTCTTTCTAACAGTCAAGGATATCTTTTTCTGGAGGTTCAGTAGCTTCGTCAGTCTCACTTGGTGATGAGGAGTCATTATGATTTTCAAGAATTTTATGGTCGTTTTTGTTTCCATCATTGTATTCTGTCTCATGTATAGTGGGAGATTTCGGTTCATCAAAAAGCGGTCCGCCTGATGACGATGGTATGTCAATGAGGGGATCCTTCACGTAGAATGGATTATCTTGATAAGTGAAGGTTTGCTCTTTGGCCTTTGTCTTACGAGAACTCCTGGTTTGAATAGGCATTTTTATGGATTAGTGTGACTTAGAGTTGTTTTGTGATGCAGAGGTCAAGATCAATTTCAGAGCTAGTTTGTTCTGTTTAGAGTATTGTTTTGGGAGAAACAACTGAGATTTTGTCTGATTTCAGGAACGATCTATCCTGTCTAAGACGTTTTCCTAGGTTGAATCTAAAATTGTAACTAAGATTCAGTCTGATTCAGGAACGATATCTCCTATGTAAGACGTTATCTAAGTGACTTGAGTTTGATAGGTAGTTTTGATTGAACTAGCTGAAGGGTGATCGACCAAATCGTGCAACAAAAAATGGCAGAGGTACACTATCTTGATCTATTTTATGCTCAGGAAAATGATAACCAGTATTATGTTCACTGTAGACTGTGTTTTTGGCAATTTTGAATGTTCTGTCTGACAAAACCAAAGACTCGTACGACTGGGTTTTCTGAACCGGACGACAATTTGGCCGTTATAGGACGACATAATTTCTGTTTCATACGAGTTGCTGTCTTATACCGTACGATTAATGGGCATGTGCAGGACGACAACAGACTGAGAGCAATTATGTCTCGTATGAGATAGAATACAGTGCAAGATGATGAATGATTTAGACTCGTATGACAGAGAATCCGATACAAAATGACAATTGAGTAGATTCGTACGACACAGGACTGGTGCAGCACGATAAATTATCAGACTCATACGATTGTTCACAGGGCAGAGACTAAAAATTCAAAGTTTTCTGACTGCTGAGCATGACCAACTGAGTATGACAAATTCTGAGATGGACTGATTTTTGACTGGGATTGACTATTTTCTGACACGGACAGAGTTTTGGCTTAGGATGGACTAGTTTCTGACACGGACAAAGATTTGACTTAGGATGGACTAGTTTCTGACACGGATAGAGTTTTGACTTAGGATGGACTAGTTTCTGACACAGACAGAGATTTGACTTAGGATGGACTAGTTTCTGACACAGACAGAGTTTTGACTCACTGAGTTGTTTCTGGTCTTCACTGATTTTTGGTATTTCAGTTTTTTTTGTTTCAGGGATGAAAAACACAGAAAACAAGTAGTATTTATAGTGACTCCAATCACAACATGCAAACCCTAAGGAATTTGGTGAGGAAAGAAAACCTTTGCTTGTAGACTCAGGTACACACCCAATAGCTAATCAGAATACGACCGCTAAGTCTCATGCAATGGATTCTCAACGTCGTATTATCCGACTCCAAATGCTAATGGGGGCACGAAATGACAAGTATCTTGGGAGAGTTACTATTTCTCTTGCACAAAGATTATCCCCCTTTTGGAGATGAACCGGGTAGCTTCTAATTTTAAATTGGATTTAGTTAGGGATCTGTTCGGTGCGTCGAGGTATAAACTCAATTAAGAGGTCTCCCAGCCTTGAAAACCAAGGTTTAATATACCCGAAGGTACAGAGGAGAGCTATTCCCGAGCACTGCCGTTGACTTGATTTTCATCAAATCATGTTTATTTTATAGTGGGTTGGATTACTTGGCGTCTAGCCATTCCCACTTAGGTCGTTCCCCTCACACCGGTCGTAACGGCTTTAAGAGTTTTTCAACCCCTCGGAAGGGCAGGCTTGCTAAAGATGTACAAATCTCAAACAAAGAAAAAGCTTCAAGGCTCTGGATTTCTGATTGTCTAGAAAAAGACAAGAGCATACTCTCCTACCTCTCAGAATTTTCTAAAAAGCACAAAAGACAGATTTGTTCTTTAACCAGATAGCAAGTTAGGTTCCTAAAAAATGAATTTAAAGAATACATGATGTTTAGTTGATTCTCCTTAGGCAACCTTCAAAGACAACGAATCAGTAGTCATATTGTCTTTGTATGACAAGCAATATTCTTCGACAAGCGTTCTGCAAAAACTAGTTAGGCTATGAAAAACTCTGAGATAGATAGATAAACAGTCAAGGTTAGTCATCAGAAATGAAAAATATGAAATTTTGCCTCTTTTACCAGAAAATATAGAATCGTACGACAAAGTCTCGACTCGTACGAGGCAGGAAATAGTACAGTACGAGACCAAATTGCTGATGTTGTTGGTTCGTACGGAAGATGATTACTACTCATATGACAGAGTGTATGCTCGTACGACTGGCATGTCTACTCATACGATAATGGGTGAACTCACAAAGCTGGTTCCCACTTTTTGGTACATCCTAATTTTTGCTGAAATCATACATTTTTTGGAAAATATAATTATTTAAGATTTAAGAGGTCCCATTTGAAGTAATTAATTGAAGAGAGTTAGATCAAAGGCTCTTAGATCAAAATTTCTTGGATAGAACCTCTCTACTTCTAAATCATACTTGCAATGGAGTCTCCTTTGCATCTATCAAATGCTGATAAAAAACCAATTTTACATTAGCTTTTGAGGGGTCAAACGAATTCATTTAGAAGTTTTTTTTCTTAAGGATTTAGTCCTTATTATAAGCTTTCCAAATAGTATAATTTTTAATATATTTAAGTTTATTAATATATTTTTATTTTATTTTTTATGAATGTAGGTTTTTCACCGAACATGAACTTCTTTGTTCAATGCATTGGGAACAATAGCAAACTAATTCAAAAAAATTCTGAAAAATATCTATGCCCTAGGTATTGATGTCTTCTTTCTAACAAAAAAAATAAAACTTAATTTTGATCTATATAGAGCAAGTTATGTTTTCAAACGTACACCTATATCTAAATTATAATTAGTCGGACTTCAAAACTTAATAAAATAAAAAATATTCAACATATCACTATCAAACCAACTACATGCCCTGGGTATTGATGTTACAAACCAAAATTTAAAAGAGATAAGTTTTTATCATTTATAGAAAAAAATTTATACATTTTGGGATGCACATCACTCTTAAAAAATGTTGTTTCCTGTAAAAAACTACTTTTGAGGGAGATGGAAAAATCAATAAAATTTTATTCAAAAAAATTTGAAAAAAATATATTTAGAATCTACAAAAAGGATGTTACAAATCACTAGTTTACATCATCTTCAAATTCTTAACGATTTAAAAGATATAGGTGTCGGAAAGTGAAGGTTTTTTGCAAAATGTTCATCTAAGTGTCAAAGTTGGTCAAAAAGTGGGAACCAGTATTGTGAGTTCACCCTAATATGTTTGTAATTCATGTGACACCTGCAATTTATCGTTTCAGCGTGTAAGAATTGTCGTACGAGATGTACGGACGAAAAACCGAAAAATCTGAAACCTGGAAAATAAGAGAAAAAAAAAGCAAAAAAAGCAGTAAGTCTTGGAGGCCGAAAAAAAATGTAGTCTTCGGGCCCCACGGTGGGTGCCAAAAATGTGTGTGTGAAAAAGTGAACCTGTAGCTGCAAGCACAACACTTCAATTAAGTCATTATATGCATGGTTAGTAATCAATAAGCAATAAGAAATAAACCATAGCAAAGCGACTAATTGCCTTCTAAAAGATGCGAGTATAAGATTGCTCTCAGATTTTTATAAGCAATACCAGTGACTAGACTACACCAAGATGAAGGATTTAATCTATATGATATTAAGCTATATGGATGCAAGATGGATGAGTAATTCAAGCAAATTCAAGCAACAATGCATGCAAGCAATAATGAATGTAAAATGGATGCAAGTAATCTAAAAAAGCATAATGATTTCAATGACTCTAGAGAGAAATTAGCATGATAATAATTTCCAAGCGTGTTCTCCAAAATCTCTGGAGTGAATTGGAATGAGAGCTGAAGACTGAATTTATAGAGAATTACAAAAAGCTCAATTTAGGATTAATTGAAAAATAATTGAGAAATCAGGTTGAGATAACCTTGAGATAGATTCCATTTATAAGTTTAATTGAAATGCATTCAAGTTAGAAGTCCAAGTTGCATAATAATAAATTAATTCCATGCACATCTGATAAAAATAGATAATTCTTCAATTTAATCAAGAAAAGAGTTTCCTTAATGCAACTAAACTTCTTTTTTTGAAAAGATTTGAGTTCCAATTTTAGAGAATAATTCAACAATTCAATTAAATTGCTTTATTGATTTCAAGTTCTAAATTTAGAAAAAGAAATAATATCTCAAGTTTGATTTCTCTCTCTTCAATTCTTTTTTTTTTTGACTTTTGTTTTGTTTCAATTCAACTCTTTGTAATAAATTAATCCTTTCGCATGATTGAATGGCAAATTTATTAATTAATTAAATATGCAAAGATATTTAATAAATTAAAATGAGATAATTGATCAAAATGATTATTCTTGAAATAATTCAATTAATTAAATAAATATTTAATTAATATTGAGTGGTTGATTTGCCATGTGATTTTTGATAATTAAGGAATTAATAATGTGCTCAAGATTGATTTAATTGCCTTTGGTTAGGACCTTGGCGATGTTGTCGAGATTAGGGGCCCATGGTTTAGATGACCAATTTTAGGGTATTACAAGAACTAATAATGAAGCCAATCTCCTTAGGATAGACTGATTGATGTGTTTTCAAATTGTTCAAAACCCGTGAAAACTTGGGCTTTCTTTAAAGCTTCTTGAACATACACTTTATGTGTCCTTTGGGACAAAAATACAATCTGAATTATGTGTTTGTAAGTCAAGTCAATATATCATCCATTGAAATACAACAAACATTGAAAAATTAAACTTCAAATGGTCAAATTCACAAGTTTCACAACAGGTTAGCTCTTTCAGTCAAAACAGTCGCATCTATGGTTCAAACAGTTGCATTCACAGTCCAAACCTTAGCTCTTTTGGTTCAAACATTCGCTTTATCAGTCCAAACAGTCGCATTTACAGTCCAAACCTTAGCTTTTTTGGTCCAAACATTAGCTTTATCAATCCAAACAGTTGCATTCACAGTCCAAACATTAACTCTTTTGGGTCCAAACATTAGCATTGTCAATTCCAATAGTCACATCTACAGTTCAAACAGTCGCACCTACGGTCCAAACAGTCGCATTTCCAGTCCAAACATCAGCTCTCTTGGTGTGAATGTCAAATTTCTCATATTTCAACATTAACTCTCCAAGGTTGAGCACATTAGAGTTTCTCGTCTAAACATCAGAGTTTCTGGTCTAAACATTAGAGTTTCTAGTCAGTTTAGCAGTGTTTCTGGTAAGTTTGTCAGCGTTTCTGGTAAGTTTGTCAGCTTTTTTGGTCAATTTAACATCGTTTCTGGTCAGTATGGTAGAGTTACTGGTCTAAACAGTAGCTCTTTTGGTCTAAAGGTCACATCCCTTGGTCTAATCAACAACTCTTGTAAGTTGCATGTCAAATTGCTCATGTTGCAGCATCAAATCTCCTTGCTAGGTCTGCATATCCATTTTCTGAGTCTGAAAATCACAAATTTGGGTCAAAATTGAAATCTCCTAAGTTCAAACACTTAATTTTCTAAGCATACACATCATTATTGGAACTTTAGAGTCACTGTATAACAAAACAACGTTTCTGGTTTGTCTGTCAACATTCCTGGTCTGTCTGTCAGCATTTCTGGTTTGTCTGTAAGCATTTCTGGTCAGTCTGTCAGCATTTCTTGTCTATTTTTCAGCGTTTCTGGTGTACAGAACAGCGTTCCTGGTCTGTCTATCAACGTTTCGGGTCTATTTCTCAGTGTTCCTGGTCTGTTTCTCAGCGTTTCTGGTCTGATTAGCAGCGTTTTTGGTAAATGTGACAACGTTTCTGGTCAATATAGCAGAGTTTCTGGTCATTTTGTTAGCATTTCTGGTAAACTGCATCAAAATCAGAAAACAAAAACAACCCATTTCTCAAATAGTCAAACATAGAGAGTAGGTCATCTTGTGGGTCATTCAATCAGGTTATCTTCTGTCAAAACAGATTCAAGAACAAGACACACAAAGGTCTCAAGTATTCACCTCAAACAAGTTAAAGATCAAACACCTTAAAGTGCAACACCACATTGTCTTTGATAAACTTATCGTTCAAACATAGTTTCTCATCAGGATTTATCATCCTTTAATCATGAAACTACAATGCTTGATCAGAATAACCTCATTCTTTATCATAGGATATATGGTTCCTATTTGAACTTGATCATATCAAAAATCACAAAATCCGCAATCCAAAAACTAAGATCGAAAAACTTGCAAACAAGCAAATACTTGAAAAGATCATTTCGTGTCTATCCATCTACAACTTTTACCTCAACAATTGATCACTTATTATAACACATTAAACAAGATTTAAACCTCGAAAAACATTCAAGACACGTGTATGCCCGTTCTAACCAGGGCTTAGAGACGAAAGATTGCAGAAACAGAAACAGAAACATAAACGTTTGAAATAACTGAAGACTATAGAAACATGGAACACGAAGATGAAATACAAGTTGAAGAGGAAATAACAGAACAACATGTTAGAGATATAAAAAAAATCCTTAATTCGATAAATTTATGCAGAAAATATTGGAGGGAGAAAAAGAAAAATATTTCCTAATGTTAGCAAAATCTGGTGCTAAACTCCCCCAAGATTTTGATGTGAACAAATTGACACAAAAGAGAAATGACCCACCCCTTAATAATGAACAATACGAGGATATTTTTGGTCTCAAACTCAATGACACGTCAATTCCTAGTAACACTAGAAACAATGAGGAAACTTACATTCCCACAAGGGATGAAGTAGAAATTCTAAATAACACTCAATCCAATGAGGATACAAGAAGGGATAGAGATGATACCAGAAGAGATCAATATCCTCCTAGAATGCAAAATCATGGTCATACAAGAACAAATCATGTGGATAATCCTATCACAACTCTCGCGCAGCAACTACAAACACTACAAACACAAATTCAAGATGCAAAGAGGAAATGTTAGAAGATACTCACTTCAAGAAATCTGTCCTTATCCATTCGACAGAAACCTGAACATGAGACCATTTCCTATAGGTTTTGAAACTCCTAGATACGAAAAATATGATGGAAACACTGACCCTCAAGATCATATAAGGGAATTTTGCACAATGAGTATGGAGTTTGCACATGAGGATACATACTTAATGGGACTATTTTCGAAAAGCTTAACTGGACTAGCTATGGAATGGTTCTCCAAACTTACACCTAGAATCAAATCATTCTCAGAATTGGTGGATAAGTTTGTTTCACAATACTCTTATAACATCCAACATGAAGTAACCATGGTAGACCTGTGTAACACAAAATAAAAGAGTGGAGAACCCTTCATAACATTCTTATAACGATGGAGGTGGTTAGCTTCGAGGTATCCTCATACAGTGCCAGAGTATGAAAAAATGGACATATTCATCAACAACTTAAATGATCAAATGAGTTATTACTTAAAAATGCAAGGAAATCAAATTTTTGCAAAAATGATTGATAATGGAATCAGAATGGAGGAAGCCATGATAAAGAAAGGTGAGTTGAAAATATTCAAAGAAGGAGTTCACCCTCCTAACAACACTAACAACAACAATCACAATGATAAACCAAAGTTTTGGAATAGAAATCGTAATGTCGTCAATGATGGGATAGTGGATAACAACAATGTAAAACCAAAGCAACCGGTTTTTAATTTATCCAATCACTCAGCAACAACTCAATAAAACAACAATCACCAAAAAGAAAGTATCAAAAACTTCTTTCGATGGCAATTTACAAACATTGGTGAACCCCTTGGGTCCACATTAAAAACACTCATCGCAAACAAATTGATTACTTTACCAGAAGAAAGAAACTTTGAACCCAAGGTAAAACCTGCTTGGTGGAATGACAACCATTATTGTGATTTCCATCGAAACAAAGGACACCAAACAGATGCTTGTCAACACTTAAAACATGTCATCGAAGATTTGATTGATAATGGAATAATAACCGTCGATGGACATACAACAAACGAATCTCACACAACTTTCAAAACTCCACTTCCTAATTATGAAAAGGGTGAATCATTAATAGGGTAGAATGGTAAAGGTAAAGCAAAAATAAACTATGCTCATACATATGACAATGTGGTAAATGTGATCGTCGTTAAAGCGAAACAACATCATGAACCCGCTCATGCAATCACAGGAAGCAAAGCCAAAGTGGTTTTGCCGGGTCCTACAACAAACACATCATCCACTACCAAAAAATACAATCTAGTGGATCAATTACAGAAAACACTCGCACAAATATCCATCTTAGAACTTTTAAAGCTTTCACCTGCACACAAAGAGATTCTGGAACGAGCATTAGTAGATACCATAGTGTCCACAGATCTTGATATTGATCAATTCCAAACCATGGTGAGACACCTCACAACTCCTCACTGCTTATCATTTACCGAAGAAGATGACATGTCCTTGCAACATCCCCACAACGCTCCTTTGCATATTGAAGTCCTCGTTCATAAAATGCCAGTTAAATGTGTTCTAATAGATGGTGGAGCTGGCCTAAATATTTGTTCATTGAGTCTTGTTCGTGCCTTAGGATATTCAGAAGATGTAGTTGATCCCCGCAAAAAGATCACCATAAAAGCCTATGATGAAGACGAATGTTCCTCCAAAGGAATTGTGATACTACCCATTAGAGTGGGACCTTTATAGAAAAGTACAACACGCCAAGTTCTGGACTTAGACTTATCATATAATATACTCCTGGGGAGACCATGGATACATGACTTGCAAGATGTCCCATCAACCTATCATCAGTGTGTCAATTTCCCTATAATGGACAAGAAATCACAATATCTGCAGATTCAAATCCATTCCAATATTGCAGCAATCTAAAAATGGCTCAAGAAGTCATTGTTCCTCATAACAGGGAGGCGTCATCTTCGAACACAAATCCAAAGAACAATCCTTTGCCTCTATTTTATCAAGTATGGAAAATCAAATGCAACTAAGAGATCGAGAAAACAGAGAATACTCAATATCACAATTACCACTCTCTCCTAAATCCTTTGGAAAACCATCAAACTCTAAACAACAATCAATTGTGAAACATCTTCCGATATTTGATGGAGCATTCATTAGTGCTGGAACCTTATCAGAGGAGACAGAAGACAAAGATGTGCTACAGTGGCTATACAAGATGAAGAATTTCAACAAAAGGTCAACAATGTCAGAATACCTACAGAAAAATATGGAAAAGGATTCAACATTCTTCAAAAGATGGGATACACTGGAAAAGGTCCTATAGGAAAAAGAAAAGAAGGTATCTCAGAACCTATCCAACCTCATATTCAGCAAGCTATAGAGAAAGCAGGCTTAGGGTATGGACAAGTTCCTCTACCAGAAGACACATTTTCTAACCAACAAAAAGAAGAATATGAAAACAAACAAGAACAACTTGCAATTGAAAGGGAAGAAGCATCTGCTAAGCAACAAGCACAAACAAAACTGAAATGGCAAAAGAAACAATCCTCAAATCAACAAGAGAAACAAACCAATAATACCTCCCAAGTAGCATTAACTCTCAATCAAAATAAGCATGAACCTAGTACTAATCAAGGAGAGCTGATAGTAAAGTTGACAGAACTCAATCTCAGTCCAGAAGAAGTTGAATATGAAAGAAGGAAAGCTATAGCAAGACAAACAGAAGAAACACATCAAAAGCTATATGAACAAATTTATAGATTGCAAGCTGCAAGTGAGATAGATTCTAATGAATGGGAATGGGATTCCTATCATTCTGAAGAATCAGCTGAAGAAAGTTTCTTTAAAGAAGATGTAGGAGTCGATGTAGTTCACACGTATGCAGGGCAAATGTTAGGAACTAGTTCACTTGAATTAGAATCACATTTGGCTGACTTGGACTTAATTGAGGACGATCAAGAACTTCTTGGGCGAGGTCATTTGGATGAGGGTACCGTTCTAGACATTGACATACATATCAAAAACTTTGATAACTCAATCATGACCCTAAATAATCTCAAAATATCTCAACCTGATGATCCTTTACCTCTACTCCACCCCAAACTTATTGAATGGGAAAATGAAGGACACTGACATTGATACCTTTCCAAATTACTATGCCATATCCGTATATCTTAATGCAATCGAACCCACAACAACTTCCACCAAGAATTTCAGCAACGCATCTTCTAGTCAAGTGGGTGCCAAATCTCCTAGTCGCAAAAGCGAAAATAAAGAAAACAATATCAGGTCTAATGTTGAAAACGATTTCTTGGCAACATTAGATCAGGAAAAAGTAAAAAGAAAGGAAGCATCTAATGGTGAAAACCTCCTCGAGGCGCCGAAAGATGGGAGATTTGACACTTTACCTGAGTACTATCAAGAAAGGTCATCAATTTTGATTGAACCAACATAAGCAGTTAATATTGGGACATCAGAGCAACCAAAGATCCTACATCCAACAACTTCTCTATCAGAAAAAGAAAGGAAAGAATATATGGAATTCTTTAAACGATGACAAATCAGGTTCGCCTGATCATATGTAGACATGCCAGGATTAGATCCAGAGCTTATTATGCATCACTTAAATGTCAATCCGGGAGCCAAACCAGTCAAACAAAAATTAAGAAAGATGCATCCACATATTGCTCTCTTGGTCAAAGAAGAACTAAAAAAATTACAGGATGTAGGATTCATCAAACCTATAGCATATCCTCAATGGGTATCAAACATCGTTCCTATTTCAAAGCCAGACAAAAGTATCAGAGTATGCAAAAACTTCAGAGATCTTAATAATGCATGTCCAAAGGATGACTTTCCTTTGCCTAACATTGACTTCATTGTAGATTTAACAGCCAGACACTCCATGTTTTCTCTAATGGATGGTTTCTCCAGATACAATAAGATTAAAATAGCACCTGAAGATCAACTCAGATCACTACAAGGAAGACTGCAGTCAATCAGAAGATTTGTGGCTCAACTAGCAGATAAATGTCAACCATTTACCCATCTATTACATAAAAATGTTCATTTCAATTGGAACCATCAATGTGAGGATGCATTCAACAAGATCAAGGCATATCTCATGCAACCACCTGTTCTAATGTCACCGATTCCAGACAAGCTGTTATTGCTCTATGTATCGACCATCGAAGTATCATTAGGAGTTTTGCTCGCACAATAGGATAATGAAGGAAAAGAGAGACCCATCTACTACATCAACAGAACACTGGTGGGATACGAGCTCAACCATTCCCCAATAGAAAAAGCATGCTTGGTGGTAGTTTTTGCTTCTCAAAAATTAAGACACTATCTATTGTCTCACTCCATCAAGTTGGTAGCTAAAATCGATCCATTGAAATATTTGCTCAACAAGGCAACATTGATAGGACGACTAGCAAAATGGATCATGATCCTAAGTGAGTTTGATATTGAGTATGTAGACATAAAAGATATCAAGGGACAAGTCATCGTAGATCAACTAGTAGAGGCACCACTTCAAGATGATCATCCTCTATAGATTGAGTTTCCTGATGCTGATATCCTAACATTCACAACAAAAGCATGACAACTATACTTTGATGGTTCATATACGCAGCACAGATCAGGAGCAGGAATTATATTTATCACACCACAAGGTCATACAATTCCGAAAGCATACAAATTAAGCTTCCCATGCACCAACAACACTGCAGAGTATGAAGCTTTGGTTACAGGCATCAAAATGGCTGTAGAATGGAACATTACACAACTTCAGGTCTTTGGAGACTCTCAGCTTGTCATCAATCAAATCAATGATGACTATCAAACAAAAGATGACAAACTCATGCCTTACAAAAAGATGGTGGATGACTTCAAGAAATATTTTGTTGAAATCACTTTTGAACAAATTCCAAGAAATGATAACAAAGCAGCAGACGCCATGACAACACTTGCTTCTCTATTACAAACACAGGAAAATCAAGAGCGTTATGCATTCCTGGTTGAAGAGTTGTTTTACCCGTCTCATAATTGTCCTGATTCCCAAACCATTTGTCAACTTATTGGACATGATTCCTCCCGCTATGGCCAAACTTACACATACCTGAAAGATAACATCTTACCTCCTGACTTATCAAAAAATCAAAAGAGAAACTTTATTCACCAATCCTCCCATTATACTCTTGTCGCGGATACCCTATTTAAACGAGGTCTAGATGGTACTCTTTTAAGATGTCTCAAACAAGAAGAATCTGAGAAGGCCTTAAAGGAAGTCCATAACGACATTTGTGGCACTCATTCAAGTGGTCTTACCCTTTTGAAAAAACTCATACGCTTGGGCTATTATTGGCTGACTATGGAACGAGATTCTTTTCAGATAGCTAGAACGTGCAAACAATGTCAAATCCATGGGAACTTGATCCATGCACTTGCACAAGAACTTCATGCTTTGGCAACATCTTGGCCTTTCTGCCAATGGGGTCTTGATCTAGTAGGAAAAATAAATCCTTCTTCATCTAATGGTCACAAATTCATCCTTGTAGCTACAAAATATTTTATAAAATGGATCGAGGTAGTACCTCTCACAAATATCACAGGAAAACAAATTGCTGCATTTATCTTGAATTACATCATCTGTCGTTATGGAATACCAATGACCATTATCATTGATAATGAGCGACCATTCAAGAATCAGGATGTACAAGAGCTATGTGAGAAGTTTAAGATCCAACACAGATTCTCCACACCCTATTATCCACAGGGGAATGGGCAAGCAGAAGCATCTAACAAAACTATTCTAAAAATCCTCAAAAAGACAGTGAACGATGCTGGGAAAGATTGGCATATTCAATTAAACCTTGCTCTCTAGGCCTACCGCACCGGTATCTGCACACCAATAGGTTCCACACACTTCTCTCTTGTATATGGATCAGAAGCCATATTGCCAATCGAAGTAGAGATACCCTCTCTACGTGTATCACTAAAAGGACTTATCCCAGATGAAGAACAACGAGTATCTAGACTACAAGAGTTAGAACTAATCCATGAAAGAAGACAAAATGCCTTTGATCATCTAAAGGTATATCAACAAAGAATGTGCCAAAGTTATAATCACAAGGTCAAACCACGAATCTTTCAAGTGGGAGAACTAGTACTAAAGGAAAATCCACGAAATCAGTCAGATCGAGAAAAGAAGGGAAAATTTGAACCAAACTGGTTAGGTCCATTTGTGGTCACAATAGTATTTGGGTCAGGGGCATATCAGCTATCAACACAAGACAAAGATCAGCTCGAGGAACCCATCAATAGCATGCATCTGAAGAAGTTTTATGTCTAAAAAATCCAAAAAACAGTTAAAAATCGAAAAAATCATCAAAATTAAAAAAATCATCAAAATTGAAAAAAATGAAAAATCATCAAAATCGTCAAAAATCGAACAATCGGAAAATTTCCAAAAATCATCAAAAAAATTAAAAAATCAAATCAAAAAAATCGTCAAAATTAGAAAAAAAAAACAAATAAACAAACCCTCCCCTCGCGGCACCTGTGGCGCCGACGGCGGCTGCGGTGGCACCTGCGACGCTTCCTACAACGTCCACAACACCTGCAGTGGCGCCCACGGCGCCTCCCGCAGCGCCAGCTGTGCCTGCGGTGGCGGCCTCCGCCTCCACCACCGCCTTTTCCCTCCAAAATGCCAAAAATTCAAAAAAAAAAAATTGTTGATGTATTTTTTTTAAAAAAATGCATAAATATATTAATTTTTTTTTTGAATGCAAATTGGAAATTTTTTGAAAATCCGGAAAACCCATTTCACGAATCGAAAAACCCATTTCAAATATATAATTTTTTTTCCCAACCCATCTGGCAAAAATGCTATAAACTGAATTTTTGTGCAAACAGCTAAATTTTTCAAAAATAAACTAAAAATTTACAAAGCTGGGTTTTCTCGAAGTACGTACCGGTGGACCGTATGCTGGATCACGCTCGTATCGCCGAACTTTCTCGAACCTATGCTGGTGGTATGGGATCGCCATTCCTTCCTCCAGAACAATTTTTCTCAAACAGTTGCAGTGCACAAATGAGGAGTGGTAAAATGAATTCACCTTTTTAAACTCATAATGGGGCATTTAAGTGGGATTTTTATTCCACTTATTTTTAAGCATCTAATCAACTAATCAGGCTGGCAGGGTAGCATTTTCAAATTTCTTAACGGGAAATGAATCGGATTGACTCTAAAAGTCTCTAAAAATCGGAAAATCATTGAAAATCTAAAAATCGAAAGAATTTCAAAAAAATAAATATAAAAATAAAAATAAAAAATTCATGAAAAATTCAAAACCATTAGAAAATTATCCGATTCATCTCCCGAGGGGGCATCCCCGCATCGATATCTATCAATCAACGTCTGGGGCATCATATCGAGATTTATCATCTCCAAGATCGAAATCGCATCATATCGAGATTTATCATCTCCAAAATCGAATCAACATCATATTGAGATTTATCATCTCCAAGATCAAAACCGCATCATATCGAGATTTATCATCTCTAAAATCAAATCGGCATCATATCGAGATTTATCATCTCCAAAATCGAATCGACATCATATCGAGATTTATCATCTCCAGAATCGACATCATATCGAGATTTATCATCTCCAAATCAAATCAGTATCATATCAAAACCAAATCCGCATCAAATCAAGATCGAATCTACATACTATCAAAATCAATATCAACAACATCATCAATCAAGTTTTCTTTGAATCAACGCGTCATCACACATCGCTTCAAAGAGGGGCAAAATGTATACACTTAAAAATGGTCTGAAGATAGTTAATTAAATACACAATTATTTGATTAATTCCCCTTCCCAATTAATTGAATTCACAAGCAATTTAATTAATTTCTCTATTGATCTACTAGTAAATAAATCTAAATGATTTATTTATATAGTTCATCTCATATCCCCCTTTGGTTAATTAATTCTAAATTAATTAATGTCTCTCCATATTAGTCAATTCTTCTAATCCCTAATTAAGATTATCAAACTCAAGTTTGTTGAGATTAATTGTCATTTTCCAATTATTTGAATTTCCAAATTCAAATGAGTACATGGCTCCTAACTTTAACCACCCAACCTAACCATCCCCTAACTTAACCCATTCAATCTAATCTTGGGTCTAACTAACTCTATCCAATCTTGCACATTCTAACCTCCTTATCCTAGCCTCCCATGGTGTGGATATTCTCTACTTGAGACACATGGCACTTTTGCCACATGTCTCCTCCCTTGGACACTTGCCCTCTTGTGAGCAAAGCTCCTTGACACTTGTCACCACAGAGATGACAAGTGTCTCTTCCTCCATCCTCTTCTCCAACTTCCTCAATCTTGGCCCTTGATATCTTTAGATCAAATCTAGACCGTCGATTCCTGCCACCTTAGCTTTGGCCTTGGAATTCCTATAAATATCCCCCATTTTGGAGCAATATGGATCCCATCTCATATCAATTTATGCATCATTACTATAGGCAATTTGCATTTCAATTATCTAGTAATTAGATTTTGGATTAATCATAGCATGTTAATCTAGTTTCTTAAATCATGCATTTCATATCATCTCCATAGTCAATCATGATCAAATAGCTACTCAACTCTTGAGTTGTCATTTTGGAGGTCATTGCTCCGCTGAGAGCCCATCAATCCAACACCTTCAAGGTCCTCAAGAATAGAGGAAAATGGGACATTTCAAGGAAGGCTTATGGTTTGCATTTCTAATCTAGTTTTTAATTAAGCTTTTCAATTATGTTTTTATTGTCTCATTATATGTGTATGCCTCTTATATACCACATTTTTAGCATCACAGAGACAAAGAACAATACCATTGCAAGGATCTGTCTCTAAAGGTTCTAGTAAACAATTTAGCCATAAATCTTTGGTCACGAGCAAAATCACAACACAAAGTTTGAAATGTCTCTATATGAGTCAAGGGGTCACTTTTTCCATTGTACAACTCCAATTGAGGAACTTCCATATTCTTAGGAGGAACCACACACAAACAGTGTCATCAGATAGTGGGCTCGCTACCTCAAATGTGGGAAAATTAAACTTGGATTGAGTTATAGAAGCCAATTAGTGTTGTAAGGATGTAACAATTTGAGATAGGTTATTGATAGTTGCTTCGGTAGATGGATTGAAATTGGTCATATTGGATTGTGATGGAGGAGTAACATTGTTGTAAGTATGTGGAGGTTGAGAATAAGGAGGGCGAACGTAATGGTATGTTGGTATGAGAGATGGTTGTGAAACAAATGGAAGACTCACAAAAGTAGGTATGCAGGAATATTGATTAATAGGATTTCCCCTATGACTAACATGTGTAGGATTAACATTTTATATGGAAGTAGTCACGATAGAAAATGTAAAATTTTGGCACACTGGGCAAGGATGTAGGCATAGGAATGGGATGGTTAAGTTGGCTAGTGGATTGAGAATAACCAAGGACTTTGACACAACTTTTGATTGGTATAATATTAGTATCAACGATATGAGAAAGAACACACAACAAATCTACATCTATCTTATCAATTTGCACCATTATTTTCAATCCTTCAATCAAGGGGATTGCCTCACTATTCAAGTAATGTTGACCTATCCAATGTTGAAGATTCTCAAATTCATTATCAGTTTTCTCCAATTGGTCAATAGTAACCCTAGTTAGTGATTTATTCACATCATGAGAAGTATGAAGAGAATGTGAATAAGTTATTTCATTTGTTGGATTAGAGGAAGCACCAACATTCACATGGAATAAGTTATCTAACTGAGGCTCCATATCCTTAATATTTAAACCTTGGGAAACCTTAAGTCTACAACTTCTTCTCATTGGAATATTGTATGTAAGACTAAACATAACAAAACTCATGCACAAATGAGGGAAATTAAATGAAAACTATGATTAAGAAATGCAATTCTTTGTGTAACGTGAAAAAATGATGAGGGGAGATCAAGTGGAAATCTTTACTCCCCTCAAAAGAGGGATGAAAGTTTCACAAAGGATTCCTTTCAATTTTTCACACATTAAATTCAAAAGAGGGGTTGAATTCACTAGATCCAATCCCCAATGGTAAGAGATTGAATACTAAGTGAATTGCAGTAAATTTGGAAGGTATTAGGAAAGTAAATTAACCCTCTTTTGTAATAGATTTGTTGAATTAAGAAAATTGAGACTAAGTGTAGAAACAACAAAGAAACAATTATATCTTGAGATAGAGATGTAGGACGAAGCTGTGCACTTGGAATTAGTAGTAGAATGTCGAGACGAAGCTTCCCTACAAATTTGAGCAAAAGTTGCAGGGACCATGTGTAAGTTGTACATAGTCCTCTGAAAAATCCGCGCGCCGAAAAGGGTTTTTTGTCTCTGAAAATGAAGCCTAAACCTGCAATTACAGCTGCACACTTGCAACCTACACACAAAAAAGAGAGGGAAATGTTGTTGGGATTGGGGGTCTGCCTTTGGGTCAAACCCCATTTTGGAATTAACCAAGTGGTTGAAAAATGCTGTGAGTAAATGAAAGAAAATGTTTGAAGTAAATCTACCTCAAGGAGGGGATGTAATTGAAAGGTTGATACCTTTGTAGATGAATTTTCTTGAATGGATATGTGAAATATGATGTCTTGAATGTTGATTGAAATCTCCTCTTCAATGGTTGAATCCTTGTCTTGAATGCAACACCTAGCCTTGAAAGGAGACTTGAAATTCTCAATGCTTATTTTTGCTTATGATAAACTTCACTTATCCTTGACTTGTGCAAATAGGAGGGGAAGTGCTTCTTATGTACTTGCCAATTAGGGATATTTAGGTAATTTCCTATCTTAGGCCGACATAGAGAAAATTTTCCCGCTCAACAATTGACAAGCCCAATGCAAGGGGGGACTAAAGGGGGCCCAAAATAGGGCTAGGACAAGGGTGCCATGTCCCTTGGCACTACACCCTTGTCCTACACTGATTTAGGACAACCAACAACAAAAGGGAATGCAGAATGATGGAAAATGCAAGTTATTGATGGCATGAGCATGTTTCGGATCTCCGATCAGGCTTAGGGATTCATCCGCTAATGAAAAGACCCAAATGTGGTCGAAAATTGCAAGGGTCACAATTTTATGCTGCTACATTGAGCCCCCACTTTAGCGGGAGTATAAGCGTACGCCAATACTACCAATAAAGTACAAGGAGACAATATTGAAAGACTTTCACCACGTCAAGGAGGCAAGATACACCAAGCCCCCAGTGGAATAAGGATCTTACGATTTCAATTGACAAATTATAAGGGAAGATCAAGAGGGAGAACCATGAGTGCAAATAGTAAAGTTCCCCTCACTACGAGTCAAGAAAAGAAAGGATACCAAAAATTACAAAGCAAAACCAAAGTCTGCTAAGTAACTTTAAGTATGAAGAAGGAAAACATTAGCAAAGTGTATGCCCCCACGTTAAAGTGATTGCGCATGCCTTATCGGGAGAGATTGCTTTAAGGTAGTGTAGGTTAGGAAATAGGAAATCATCACAAGCATGATAAACATAATCATTAGCTCAATCACAAATGCATTCATTGCAATGATATAATCCTAAGCACACTCAATAGAGACATAGAAACAAAGCATTCAAAAGCAAAGATTCATGCAAACCAGATGACGATTTGGATGCTTCTTCCATGCGGCTCCATTGTTCTTCTTTCCTCTTCAATGGATTTGTGGATCTCACCTACAAGTGCACATACAATTGAAAGCAAGATTGATGAAAAGCTCAAGAGTACTAGAAGCATAAGTTCGATAGTTTGATTAAGGATTCGGATTCAAGAATCAAGGGATTTGATTGAAGAAATTCATCCAATTTATAGAGAAATTGGAGAAAAAGACAAGATTAGCATGATCCAATTCAAATGGAAATTGCAAATCAATATGACAAATTATGACAAATTATGCACTTTCCATGCACAATTTGATTGATTGATAATTGATGACAAATTATGACACATTCTATGTCAAAATTGATTGATTGTCAATTATGACAATTTATGACAAATTGACATGCCATTCCCATGGAATTAGGAGATGAAATAGGAGGGAAAAGAAATTAGAAATTAAGAAAATTAAGAAATTAGGAAATAAGGAAAGAATGAAATTAGAAATTAGGTAAATTAATTAATAATTTGTCATTTATTAATTAATTCACAAAGAGGAATAATTAGCCAATTAAATAAACATTTAATTGTGACAAGAAGACTTAGGATAAATAAATAAATTATTTAACCTAGAGGGAAAATGCCAAACAAGATTAAATGAATAAATCATAAAACCTTGGAAGATGAATTAGAAATGCAAGGATGACAATTAGGTCTTGATGATAGATAATTAATGTCGATTCGATCATGATTTTGAATTGATAAATGACCAGTGTTGATAAATGATTTGATTGAGATTGGTTGACAAAAATCAATGACAAATTGACCAAATTGACATGATTGAAAAAGGACAAGGATCGATGATGAATCGATCGCAATATGACAAGATTGACAAAAGGACAAAGATCGACCAAAATCATGATTAAAGATTGTTGTCGACAAGACCAAATTCGAAGACGAGATGAATGAAGAATATAGAAGAATGACTCGATGCTCGCAAATGATAAAGATCAAGTGCGAATCATAGGAGAAATGTTAATGCGATGCAAAAACCTAAAATGAGGCAATGCGCAAATGTTAAAGTATGATTCCGCAAGCGTTGACCATTTTTAGGTGTCTACAGGTAGGATACACCTCAGAGAGAGAAAGAGAGAGAGCACGTTATCACAAGGATTTAGCCCCCAATCAAGAAATAAACCCAAGGCACAAAACACCAAGCACGAGGTGGCTTCTCTTTCCTCGGGGTCAGTATGCTGTATGATAACTCATGTATATCATGTATATATATGCATAGAATAGTCCTCATTCCCCTAAGAAAGGAAACCATCTTGGAAGAAAGGGAACACGTGTCTTTTGAGTCAACATGAAAGAGACCAAAAGAGATCTCAAAGCTTTGCATCATCCTCAAGTAGACATCACTAGGGACAACAAATAGAAGAATAGGGATACACATAGAAGAATGGTCACAAAAGAGGAAGAAAGGAGAGAGGTAGAGGATCTACATTATTAATGCACCTAGTCTACCATGACATCCACCTCCCGATCTTGTTGATCATTATTTTGAGAAGGCAGGAAACACACCAAAGGAGCAACATCAAGCATAGAAAATGGAACTATCACAAGATCAAAACAAGGACTATGCTCATGTGCTAAGTCACTTTGTTCATTTCTAGGAGCTAGGATTAAGGTTTTTAAAATTTTTGCAGATAAATGTTTGTCAACATCAACATATTCATATTCAATATTAGAAGCATTAGGAGTTGTATTTCCATTATGAATAACATTTTCACCTATTTCTTCATCAAGATTTATAAAAAGAGGAGCTCTAACATGAATAGAAGTAAAACCATCACATGTTTTTTGTAGCTTATGATTTGGATATTTAGGTTCAACATCTTGCTTAGGAGAAAATGGAATCATGTCAACTATTGGTGTTTTGGGAGATTGAATAGTTTGAGAAACAACTTCACAAGCTCTAGCATGACATTTTCATCAGCGTTCTCTCACACAACGATTCTATCTAGTCTTAGTGGAAGGTTGAGAAGACTGAGGTATATTTGTTGAAGGAGGAATGTTCTTATCTTTGGCAGTTGGATGGTTAGGTTGAGGTCTTTTAGGTTGGACAAGAGGATAGGCAGGTCGCTTCTCTCTATAAGAGGAAGGAGGTGGAACTGCACCATATAAAGGAGGAATGTTTGGTGTAGGAAGGAGACCAGGTCCATCATGAGGAGGAGGCATAGGTCTAACCTTAGGAGGAATATTATTGTTCTTCTTAGGAGAAGGCATAGTCTCATGTATAGGAATAGGTTGGGAATATTCCTTAGGAGGAAGATTAGTTCTATCCGTTAGGGGAAGAACTTCATCTTCAAGAATGATGGTAATATGAAGTGTTGGAGTTCTAGGTTGGCTTAAGGATAAGATCATATCTTTCTTCCATTTTTGATAAGATTGAAAGAGAGCATCACTTCTTGGTGGAAGAGATCCAAATTGTTGTGGCCAAAAGTAATCATAGGAACACCCAAGCTTCTTTTGGTTGGTCGAAATAAGCTACAGTTAACAGTTATGATTTCTCCATTGCGGGGAAATTTTAAACACTTATGGATTGGAGAAGCAATAGCCTTCATGGAAGATAGCCAAGGATAACCTAACTTTACACGAAATGGTTTAGATGAAGGAATGATAACAAAGTTGACATCTATAGATTTAGTATGAACCTGAACAGGAAGTGTGATAGAACCAATTGTAGGACAAGAAAATCCATCAAATAACTTAACGACCATATTAGTATCATCATAGACTGGTTGATGCAAAAGTAAAGTATAAAGATATTCTTCAGCGATGACATTAACCATGCAAGCAGGATCAATAAGAACACCATGACAAGGTTTGCCTTGGATCTTCTCAACTATGTATAAAGGACCATCAAGTTGGTCTCACTAGGATCAAATATGATACATGGATGCTTAGGTGTTCCTTGTTTCTCTACTAGATTAACCACATTTTGAGCTGGAAAAGTGAAACCAGTGGGAGAGAAAGAAGTGTGTTCAACCTCAATCACGTTAGAGGTATGAGATGGTAAAGGATAAATGAAAATCTTAATATTTTGATTAGGAGGAGCTATTGATTTGTTTCCCTTATCATTCACACCTGCCATCGATATAGTATTATTATCAATCAAGTCTTGAATCTTACATTTTAATGCAAAACATTTTTCAGTATCATGACCAGGTTGATGATGAAATTGACAAAAAGAAATATTATCAAAGTTAGGTGAAGTTTCTTTAGAAGGATCAACTGGTTTTATTGGAGGAAGGTTGATAACATTTCTTTGTAACAACTGAGACATGATGCTATGCAAGTATTCATTCAAAGGAGTAAATTCTTTCTCTCTTTTGAAAAAAATAGAAATAGGAGGCACACCTGCTATAGCATTCACATTGATAGTGTCATTGAATTTGATTAATCCTTAGTTTGGTTTGAACTTCACAAATAGTTGTTGAGCACTCTCACCCTTATCACTCAGAGCCATAGGAGTAGATTACTCCATTTGACTCGCAGTCAGTTCATAATTGTGAAGTGTTACGCACAATTGCTGAAAGGAAGTAAAATTAGAAAAGAGAAGTTTTTCCCTAATGTCTTTTTGCAAATTAGAAATGAAAATTCTTTGAATATCATTATCAGGCATTGGAAAATAGATTTGAGAACACAAATGCTTGTATCTACCAATGAAATCAGTCACTTTTTCTTTAACACCTTGTTTACAATGCATTAAATCAGTCAAAGTGATTTTAGGACCTATGTTGTTTTGAAATTGTTGAATAAAAACATTTGCTAATTGTTGAAAATAAGTAATATAATAAGAAGGCAAAGAACAATACCATTGTAAAGCCTTATCTCTTAATGTTCTAGTAAACAATTTGGCAAGCAATCTTTGATCATGAGAAAAGTCAATACACAAAGTTTGGAATGTTTTGATATGTGTTAAAGGATCACCTTTTGCATTATAGAGTTCCAATTGAGGGACTTCAACATGTTTAGGAGGGAAAACTCTAACAATATCAAGAGAAAGTGGGCTCACAACATCAATTATGGGCACACTAAACTTGGATTGACTCATTGAAGCAATTTGTTGTTGCAATGAAGACACAGTTTGAGCAAGGTTATTAATGGTTGCTTCGATTGAAGAATTATTGTTAGACATGTTTGATTGAGAAGGTGGTGTGATGTAATTGAAAGAAGGCATTGATTGAGAATAAGGTAGTGGGACATGACTAATGGTTGTAGGTATGCCATTTTGAGTTGAAGTAGCCATGATGCTTGAAGTGAAAGTAGGAATACTAGCCATTGAAGTGGTCAAAGGGGTGGAATGATTGGTTTGTGTAGGAGGTTGTGAATAACCTAAGTTCTCAACACAAATATTCATACGCATAAAATTAGAATCAACAATGTGAGCAATACCACACAATATATCAATTCCATTCTTATCACTTTGAATTATGCATTTTAGACCTTCAATTAATGGAAGAACTTCACTATTAGGATATTCTTGGGACATCCATTGTTGGAAATTGTCAAATTGATTGTCCAATTTTGAAAGTTGATCTATAGAAACTCTAGTTAAAGCTTCTTCTTCATCATGGGAATCATCAATTGGGTAGGTAGAGATATTATTAGGATGGGAAGAATTAGCAATATCCTCATTGTAGAAGTCACCCAAATTAGGCTCCATCTCTTTGGGAATTAAACCTTGGGAAGCCTTAATTATAATGATTCGTCTAACGGGGATAGTATAGGTAGGACTAATAGTTGTAAAACTCATGCATTAGAGGAAAAAAATGAAATTTGAATTTTGGGAATAAAGTTTGCAAAATTGAATAATGCAAAATCAAGAAAATGACGATTATACAATTTGAACTTTGTGGAAAGAAGAAATGACACAATCTACAAGAAATATTTATAATTAATAAAAAGATATTGAAATTTAAAATTAGGGCCAATGGGATACCACTTAATTTTAAATTTAAAATTGACAAAATGAAGATCTTAAAATTAGGGCAGATTATAATTAACCACTTAATTTTAAATGTTTCCTTTAAAGTTGCCATGTTGAAATCAGGAAGTGTTTTCAATTTTAGAGGGATCAAAATTTGACAAAAGAAGCCAATTCTATGGATTTAAGCAATTAAATACAGTGATAACAGTCTCCTGAAATTTTGGGAAAAAAATCTAGGGACCGAGTGCGAGTTATGCACGGTCCTCCCAACTTTTTTGGAAATTTTTAGGGATGAAAGATACGATGATTTCAGAGATAACCCCCCAAAATTGATTGATTTTATGATCTCTAGATAAGTGAAATTAAGGTTTGAATGTCGAAATAGGACCCTATTAGGGTTTTGAAAAAGATAAGAAATTGAATTGCAAATTTGAAAAATGTCAAACCTACTGGATAGGGCCACCTTAAATAATATTTAGAAATTTGAAATTGGTTGAAATTGATTGAAATTTGCATAAAATCCAATTAAATTTGAAAATTAGGGTTTTAGGACCTAACCACTGAATTTTGAAATTTTGAATTTTGGGAAAAGGAGGGAAATTGAAAATTTGAATTTTAGGCAAGAAGACAAGTCTGAAAATAGTCACAAATCTAAAAATTAAATGTAAATCCAATTTCTGCACAAGTTCAAGTTGATGTTTGGAAATTAGGGTTTTGACAATTAACCACTTAATTTTGTAAAATTGATTTGCAATTTGAACAAGACAATGAAAGAATTGAATTTGACAAGCAATGCAATTTTCAGATCTAAGACAATAGATAGCATTTTTTGCAAAATACAAGTTCAATTTCAATTTTAGCAACTAGGGTTTTGAATGAATTAACCACTGAGTTTGTGTAAATCGCAAGAAAACAATAATTTTCAATGTAAATCATTTAAGACGTTGGGTTCAAAAAAATGTAATGTGAAAAAATGATGAGGGGAGATCAAATGGAAAGCTTTACTCCCCTCAAAAGAGGGATGAAAATTTCACAAAGGATTCCCTTCAATTTTTCACACATTACATTCAAAAGAGGGGTTGAATTCACTAGATCCAATCCCCAATGGTAAGAGATTGAATACTAAGTGAATTGTAGTAAATTTCGAAGGTATTAGGAAAGTAAATTAACCCTCTTTTGTAATAGATTAGTTGAATTAAGCAATTGAGACTAAGTGCAGAAATGACAAAGAAACAACTATATCTTGAGATAGAGATGCGGGATGAAGCTTCCTTGTATATCTGAGCAAAATTTGTAGGGACCGTGTGTAATTTGCACATGGTCCTCTGAAAAATTCGTGCACCGAAAAGAGTTTTTTTGTCTTTGAAAATGAAGCCTAAACATGAATTACAACCGTGCACTTGGAACCTACACACAAAAAGGAGAGGGAAATGTTGTTGGGATTGGGGGTTTGCCTTCAGGTCAAACTCCGTTTTGGAATTAACCAATTGGTTGAAAAATGCTGCAAGTAAATGAAAGGAAATCTCTGAAGTAAATCCACCTCAAGGAGGGGATGCAATTGAAAGGTTGATACCTTTGTAGATGAATTTGCTTGAATGGATATGTGAAATAGGATGTCTTGAATGTTGATAGAAATATCCTCTTCAATGGTTGAATCTTTGTCTTGAATGCAACAACTAGCCTTGAAAGGAGACTTGAAATGCTCAATACTTGAATGTTTGAATTCTTGAATGCTTATTTTCACTTATGATCAACTTCGCTTATCATCGATTTGTGCAAGTAGGAGAGGGTATTTAGGTTATTTCTCATCTTAGGCGTACACAAAGAAACTTTTCCCACTCAACAATTGACAAGCCCAATGCAAGGGGGGACCAAAGGGGGCCCAAAATGGGGCTAGGACAAGGGCATCATGCCCCTGTCCCGAGATGACAAGAGCGCCACACACTTGATTTAGGACATGCAGCAACAAAAGGCAGCGCAAAATGATGGAAAATGCAATTTATTGATGGCATGAGCATGTTTCGGGTCTCCGATCAGGCTTAGGGATTCATCCGCTAATGCAAAGACCCAAATGTGGTAAAAAATTGCAAGGGTCACAATTTTATGATGCTACACTTTGTAAAAATGATTGATTAACCAATAAATTAAACAATATAAATTATTATATTTGATATTGGACGCATCTAAATATGAACATAGCATGTCATAATAGTAAAATCGGGAAACACAGTTGAAAAATTATGCATCCCACAAGTCAATTTGAGAATAATAAATTAGGGTTTTTATGAAATTAAACCACTAAATTTATGTAATTCAATTACAAATAAGATATATGAGTGCAAACATTAATGTTAAAGTGCATACAAATAAGATCTGAGATAATTAATCAGAAACATGCATGAAGAAGTTGGGTTCGCCAAAATATTTTGGTGAACTAGCTACCCAAATGAATGTAATTAAAAGTGCATAAGATATATGTTTCATAAATGACTACAAATATTAATCAATTACATGCATATGAATCAAATCTAAAAATGAAAATAATAAGTAATGCAAGCATGAGAGTTAGGTTCAACAAAATGTTTTGGTGAACTAGCTACCCAAATGAATGTAACTATGAGTGGATAAGCTATATGTTTGAAAAATGATTGCAATTATGGATAAATTAAGTGCATATGAATCAAACCTAAAAATTAAAATCTGAAGTACAAGCATGAGAGTTGGGTTCACCAAAATGTGTTGGATGGAAAATTAGTGTTTTAAAATTTATGCTTTGTAAACTATGAAATGACCCCACTTTCACATGCATAATGTTAAAAGGAGGATTAACACAATATATCCAACCTTAATTCTATTAGAAAGAGGGTTGAATGCTGATTGAAAACTTATTTCCTTTTTGTTTGAGTTGAAAGTGCAATTGAAATTGTATAGTTGAATCTAGGGCAAGTATTGAAGTAAATTGATGAAAACAAGGTGCTACAGATATCCAACAGAGCCACATATAGGGATCTGGGTAGAAGAAGAGAATTGAAACCTGCTCCTAAAAGTTTAGGCTGATTTTTTGAGGCCTAGTATGTTAATCTTGGAGGATCCGGTTAATACTGAGAGGGGGGGGGGGGTGAATCAGTATTAACAACAATTTCAACTCAAAACTTGAACTTAAAAAACTTCACCAAATCAATCATAAACTAGTAATAAACTCTTTACCATTACTGGTAATCACTGATAAGCAACTGTTAAACTAGTTTATTAGAACTGCTCATCAACATGCATGAACTAAAAGTAAAACATAACAATACATAAAAACATTCACCATATGAACACCATGTTTTTCACGTGGAAACCCAAATAGGGAAAAAATTGTGCACTCTTTCAGAATGCACCCTGTTAGGAGCCTATCTCGGTTAGAAGCTTACAAAGATGCCCTGTTAGGAGCAGACCCTATTAAGAGTCACCCAGTTAAGGGATTTTGATAATGAGCCCTGTTAGGATCAACCTCGCAAGAGGATTTAACACTCTGATGTTGAGCAACCCGGTTAAGGGATTTGCAATGTAAGGCCTGTTGGGACCTACTCGGTTAAGGGGTTTTGCTACTTTAATTGTTAGAGAACAACAATGAATGATATGGGTATAACACTTAACTACTTTCTTGATTAGATCTAATTCTTGGTCCAAATCTGCTACACTATGGCAGATCTCATACTCTGGTTCGGATTCACACTCTTCTCAAAAACCACCCACACAACAAACATCAACTGTACCAACATAAATAACCTTTACAACTTATCTAGTTACAAAACCTGAAAACTTACAACATAGATCATCACAGATCTTTTACAACTCATTACAGATCATCATTGATCATCATATGGATCATTACAATCAATTATAAATCAATTAAAACCATTGAATGATCAGCGTATATCAATCTGATACAAAGTCAAACCCTTAGAACACTCCGCTAAGCACTTTGCATATTCCCAAGAAATTTGCTCTTCAAATGCGCCAAAACATCATTCAAATACTTCATGTGGTTTGTGCCATGCTATCACCAATATTTGAGCTTGATGTAGATCACCGCCAAACCAAAAAACATTACCGGTTAAGAGAATTCTTTACCGGTCCTTAAACCCTTCTTAAACCCTAGCAAAAATATAACATAAATCATAAACATGACTTCTGATAACCAAAACATGATGCGGTTCCGGTTAGATACATATTACAATGATACAAACTAACATTCCGAACCACAACACTTAATCATCACCAATCGCCATATCTAATCAATACATTCCTCGTTTACTGGTTAAGGTCCTAATTCCCAGTTCACTGTCCTCAATACTGGTAAGACATTTTTGGTAGACCAAAAAGACTTAGATGAAAAAATACAACATAGTAAACATTGGTTTCCATCAATGCCAACACAAACAACTGATCAAAGTCATCCAATCATGCAATCTCAATCTCTTCATCACAATGTCAACACTTTGGCATATCTCATACTCTAGTTTAGATTCACACTCTTCTCAGAAACCACCGACACAACAAACATCAACTGTACCGACATAAATAACCTTTACAACTTAGTCAGTTACAAAACCCAAGACTTACAACATAGATCATCACAAATCTTTTACAACTCATTACAGATTAATCATTGATCATCATATCGATCATTATAATCAATTACAACCATTGAATTATCATCACATCTCGATTTGATACAAAGTCAAACCCTTAGAGAACTTTGCTAAGCACTTTGCATATTCCCAAGAAATTCACTCTTCAAATGTGCCAAAACATTATTCAAATACTTCACACAGTTTGTGCCTCTCCATCACCAATATTTGAACTTGATGTAGATCATCGCCAAACCAAAAATCATTACCGGTTAAGAGAATTCTTTACCGGTCCTTAAACCCTTCTTAAACCCTAACAAAAATATAACAGAAATCATAAAAATGACTTTTGATAACCAAAACATGATGCGGTTCCGGTTAGATACATATTACAATGATACAAAGTAACATTCCAAACCGCAACACTTCAATCATCACCAATTGCTAGATCTAATTAAAACATTCCTCATTTACCGGTTAAGGTCCTAATTCCTAGTTCACTGTCCTCAATACTGGTAAGGCATTTTTGGTAGAACAAACAGACTTATATGACAATATACAACATAGTAAACATCAGTTGCCATCAATGACAACATAGATAACTGATCACAGTGATCCAATCATGCAATCTCAATCTTTTCATCACAATGTCATCACAAACATCCTTTACCGGATCAGTCATCATTCTTCATCTGCATCAATTATGCCAATCATGCCAACATGGTAATAGAGATTTGCCGTAATCCTTTGATTTTCACTTTGTCCAAAGCTGAACCCGTTCGTTGTTGTCAACTCTATCAGAATCTCTGAGTATATCTCCCAAGTCAATTCCTTTGACACAAAAAGAGACGAAAAAGGTTGTGGATAGGGGTTTCCATTGGGTTAAACCCTATTTTAGGAATTAACCATGAAATTGAAATGATAACTATAATTAAAAATTGCAACGCTTTCCTTTTGAGGAAAGGCTAGATATAAAATGAAATGCTTGTAATTGAAATGTACACCTTTATGAAGCTTTCTTGAATGCTCAAGCAAGGGTTTAGGATGTCTTGTAGAATGTCTTTATAGAAATTTGATCATGGATGCCATCTTGAATGCTTGAACTTGACTTTACTTCTTTTCTAATGCTTGATAAATGTCAGATTGCTTGATAAATGTCAGATTGCTTGCTCACTTGAATTTGAAATCTTGAATGAAGCTCATAGAAGTTCTTAGATTTAATTAGGTTAGGTCTTGAAATGAAAGGGGTAGACCTACTTATATACTTGACTGCCCAATAAATTATTTGAATTTTTGGAGTAGGCTAACATGGGATCCAATTTCCTGGTCACTTGATGTTAATGTTGTGAGGACCGAATTTAGGTCTTGATTGAGAGGACCAGGGTGTTGAGCGCCTTGGTCTTGAGATAGGACCTAGGTGTCCAGCATCCTAGTCTTGAGAATTAGGACTTAAATATGGGGATTAGGCAAGTAAGATGGTGCTATTTTAGGTTTGTGAGGTGGTGTGAGTAGAATCAAAAAAATCATCAAGCATCAAAAGATGAAGCACCAAGGTGAGGTCTAGGTGACGACGAAATTGTATCTGTATACAATTTATGACACTATAGGTGGGATAAATAAATTATGGTACTTATCACAATACACTTTTGACATCTTATTTTTCACAGAAAAGATGAACATAGGTGGTTCTTTTAAGATCAATTATCATGATTAGGTTCTTGTTATTCCACATTGATTTTGAATTCCATTTTTTTATGAACTAGTTGTTTCTCTATATTATTTAGTTTCTATTTAAAAGAGCTTTTCCATCTAGGTAGAGGGAATTGATTTAAGTGATAGGTTGGTTCCTATGCATACTTTTAGTCATTTCTCTAATGTCTCAAAACAAATACAAAAGCTAGAATAATGATAGTGGTATTGCAAAATTCTTCTTATACCATTGGTATATCTATGTTGGCATTGAAGTTGTCATTGATGTAAACATGTGTGTGTGCATGGCTAAGTTGATGAAGTTGTAGAGAGACATACTAGACACCCATTGGATAAAGATGTAATAGGCATGCAGAGAAATCATATTAGATAAAGATGCAGAATGGTGAATGCCCCAAAGGTAGATTAGGTTGGTTGATATGGTGTTGCACTAGGTTAGCAAAGCTATGCGGGTTGAATGTATATGCATGGAGGTTGCATGGAGTTAACAGCCTCAAATAATATTGAGAGGACAATGGAGTTTGCTATTGGACCTACAGATGGTTAAAGGACCAAGGCCATAGAGCTGTGATGTCATGGGGCAAACAAAATTGACCAAGAGCATAAGTGTTGTTGCAACATCATATAACACATCATGTTAGTCACACAAGGGGATATAGACAGAATGTATGAAGTGTGTCATTGAGACATGAAAATGGGCAAGGAGGACATAGGCAGTTGAGTTGGAAATGTATTGGGTGAGTTGGTCTAACACAAAAAAATTAAAGTTGAAATTACGCATAACATGCAGGTTATCGCCATCTACAGAGCTGCAGAAGGTGACTGAGTTGTCAATAACACGAGGGGTATACAACTGAAAATGTCAATAACATGATGGATATGTGACTGCAGATGTCAATGACACGACAGGTTAGTCATGTTGGTCTTGCGGAAAAAAATATCAATAACATGTAGGTTATCACATCCATGATACTACGAATAGGGGACAAGAAATGTGCATAAGTGCTATCGGCCTTCGCAGACATCGAGATTTATATATATATATGCTTCCCTTTCGGTGTGATATGCCTTTGGTTTTGGCAACATCCTTCTTTTCGATGTAAGGAGCCTTTTTGGTGAAACCTCTTCCACTCTCTGCGATATTGTTTGCTACATTGAAATAATTACTTCTTGCTAGTGAGCTTCAACCTGTCTCATTGTCTTCACATGTCAACAATGGTCTGGAGTTACGCGATGGTGAGTTGTACATGTGGGGCCTCTTCGGTGAATTGGTTGTTGCACTTAACACTCGACAGGGAAGTCTTCAGTATTTGACTGAGTCCCGAGCTGGGTGTGGTGAGCAATGATTTCCACATGGCAACATTTGATTGGTTCATGTGTGTTAGTGGGTCCCTGCTACCCCGCATGGGCAAGGACAAAAGTATATGGATGCTATGGGATAATATGTTGTCACGAAGGCAATGGTGATCTTACCCCACATGAGTTCAAAACTTTTACAAGGTTTTGTGAGCGCTAACAAATGTAAATGGAATCTCTTGAAGATGCTTACCCTGCACGGGTAAGATGACCTCGTGAATGATTGTGCGGGATAACATGAGTGAATGGAGTCACTTGAAGATGCTTACCTTGCATGGGTAAGATGGGATCATAGATGATGGTGCAAGATAATGAAAGGAAAGAAAGGTTGAGAAGGGAGAAACATCCTGCTATCCCGCAACATGTTGAAGGATGGAAAGTACAAGATATGATAAATGGATGATTGTGTGCATTCCGCCATCCCACAACGATAAATTTTAAGATCATTGTGATTAATAGAGGTATTTTAGTAGACACTTTGGCAACCCAATAGCCATAGAGTTCCACGTGGCAGGTTGACTATAGTTGACCACAGCTGACTGTGCAGTGTAGACGTCCAATGAGAAGAGTTTGATGACATGTTTGCATATGGGTAGGAAATATGATCTAGGTAGCAATTGACCAAGTTTGACTAGGTGATTTGGACATCAAAAAATAGAGACAAGTGGCTTCTAGGTGATCGAAGGATGAATCATATATGCTGAAGTCGGTGAATACTGAGGTAGTGCATTTTAAAGGAGGTTGTTTTCGATCTTTTTAATGTAGGTTGAGAAAGAGTGTAGAACACATTAATGATGATCATGTTGCTGATTGGTGTGTGGCTCAAGGTGTTCTAAAAAGAAGAGATTGGATCTCATCAGACAAATGAATATTACTAAAGTTAATAATAAATGTACAAAGCAAACTAAGAATAATGAGGCAACATTTAATGGCGGTCAAGTTGCATAGGGAGTTGTTGAGATTTTTGAGGCTCGAGAAAATCTACCAGGATGAAGATTATGAAGTATAGTAATCCAATATCGAAAGCATGATCTGAATACAAATGGTCTCCAAGAGATACATTTATGAATGATGGCTATTTGTCTGAGTGGTGTACAAAGAATCTGATTAGTATGCAAACATGATCTCTCAGAGGTCGAGGAGATCAAATTTTGAATCCATGCTTGGAGGGAAATCCTTTAGGTACAAAGCTGATAGAGTACAGAGCACAATGATGAGTTTTGATAGCGGTAGAAGATGCATCTGAGTTGGTAGAGACATATAAGAGGATGTCAATAAAAAATAGTGTAGTGTATTTAGAAAAGAGAGAGAGTTGTTGAAAAAAAAATAGAGTGAAGTGTGTATACAGACTAGAGAGGGATGTAGGGAAAGAAGTAGCTAGTGAAGAGTAGAAGATTTCTAAAAAGATAGAGGTTGCAAAATAGAGATAATAGAAGAGGGAACAAAAAGGCGTTTTACATGGGTGCACATAACATGATGCTAGTGTAGATATAACACTTCAAAAGATACCACATGAAAAATAATTAGAAAATGAAGAGGAGATAAAGTGGAGCAAAAAGAAAATGCAGAGATAGCAGATTGCAGCTATGAAGAGCAGAGATCAACAACTAGAGAGTGCAGAGCCAAGGTAGATAATTTAGTAGGTTATATACACTGTGAGAGGTAGAGAAAGAGGAATAAACCAAGAAGAGATCAAAGATAAGAGGAAGGCTAAGAGAAAGGATTGACAATAGAGATAAGAGAGCAGAGAATAGAGATTGAGATAATAGAAGAGTCAAGTCAATCTCAGGTGCAGAGTGCAAGTTGTGAGTTACAAAACTTCATTTGTAAGAAGGTGATTATTTGTATATAAATATTCTTTTTATTGTAATCATCTGAGTTGGTGCTTAGATAGAGGGGTTGGTGCTCATAAACTATAGGGGTTAGTGCTCCTTGGGTTGGTGCCCTAAACTTTGTAGTCAATGATTTAAATGTGAGGTTGGATTGGAGCATTAGACTCTAACAACAATTCTCACCAAGGTTTTTCCCCATTGTAGGTTTTCCTCGTATATCTTGTGTTATGAGTTTGCCTCTTATGTGTGTGTGTTGATTAGTTTAATATCTCTGCTCATAGCTTATTGATTTATGTTATTAAAGTTTAAATCATGTTGATAATTTAAAGTTTTTGATTACCACTAATTCACCCCCTATCAGTGGTCCATTGGTGTTCCTTCAACTAGTATCAAAACCCTAGGTTCCCAGTTAGATAAGATTCCTCTAGCTTGGGTAGATTCTGGTGTGTGAACATAATGGTGATGTATGAGTCATCCTCTACTGGTGTACCAAGGTTTGACGACACAAACTATGTCATCTAGAGTTCTAGAATGGAAGTTTACTTGTCCTCCTTAGGCAATGATGTCAAGATGTCTGTTGTAAATGGTTACTTTTCTTCTACTTGTCTCTTAATAATTTTGATGATAGAAGGAAATATAAGTAATGCTGAAGCTAAGAAAGTTATTCTCAATGGACTATCTAATACAGTGTCTTCAAAGGTCAAGAGATGTAAATATGCAAAGAATGTATGAGATAAGTTGAAGAAAATCTATGGATAATTACCAAGAACTGCTGGATCAGATTGTGAAGGGAAGAAGAAGAAAGGATCATGTAAGAGTACAAATGAGAAAAAAGATCAAATTGTAGCTGAAAAATAGATACTCATCTATTTATGGCTCAAGAGATTAAAAATGAGAAACAAACGTCAAATAGTGATAGTGAATCTCATACCAACAAGCAAGACTTATTTGGTAGTGATGAAGAAGAGGAAAAAGAAGTTGATCTTGAAGGAGAGTTAGTGAGTGCCCTTGAAGAGTTGAAAAATGTTAGGAAGGAATATAAGAATTATAAAAAGTCATTCCTAGAGGAGTGTGATCAACTAAGCAAACATCTTGAGTCAAACAATAATGCCACTATATTGTCAACATAGCTAGAAGAAGCAAAGGGATGTGTGAAGTAATAAAGTCTGATGTTGATGCCAAGAAGAGAAGGTGTGAGGAGTTAGAGCTAGATGTGGAGACAAAATTAAAAGAGTGTCAAAATCTAAAGGATGAAATATAAAAGATAACAACAGAGCTGGAGACGTGTCAAGATTAGCTCAAGATGAGAATTAAATATGGGGGCAACACCGAGGCTTTGGATAAGATGTTGAGAAAACAAAAAAACTCCAAGGACATTGAAGGCTTTGGATATGATGCGGGTAAATGCTGTACCAGAAAGGACTCAACAAATAAGGAGATAAAATTTGTCTCTTCAAATGATAGTGGTAGTAGACAAACTTTCACAGTCAGGAATGCTCCAAGGAAGAAGATTGATTTGACCACTATAGTTGAAAGTTTGAAATCTTAGGTTGCCGCTACAAGAAAGAACAATACTAATTCAAAAGGAAAAGGAAAGTTAAATGGAGATAGTTTTATGAGAGATAAGAATACATGATATAGAAGATCAGATAATACTACTACACACAAGACTGAGAACAGGAGGAAATCAGAACATGTGACTGCTGCAAATAAGCATCCCAGGATCAACAACATAGGAAGAAGGAATAAAGAAAACAGGTCAACAAGATCTTGACACTTGTGGAAAAATAAATTTATAATTTACAATCCCTCCTTCTCTAGTTATTGTTTTTCATGTAAAAGTTATGGCCATAGGGAAAACGAATTTAGAAATGGGTCTAGGAATGATCTAGGTGCATTTTCTAGAAATAAAAATATAGTTTGTCAAAACATGCATAAATCTTCTCCCATATATGATAGGAAGAGTCCATTTGCTACTACAAGAAATATAAATATTGTATGTTATAACTATAATAAAATAGGTCATAGGAGTCATGAATGTAAAAGAAAATCATTTTAGTCAAATGGCAGCTCCTACACCTCTTTCTACAATAAAAATGTAATGAATAAATATAATGATCATTATGTAAGACAAGTTTATGCATAGAACAAAGTAAGAAATGTTCCTAGAATGTCTAGAAATCAATTTGTTCAATCAGCTGGTCACAATGGTATGATCTACAAAAGGAGATCACATCAATTCAACAGAAACTCCTCTACTCCTTTGTTTGGGATGAACACAATGTGCTACTACTGCAACAACTTTGGTCACACTGCAAGGTATTGCAAGGCAAGAATTGCCAAATCAAGAAAGATGATTGATGCTACTCTAGAGGTTGTAGTAGAGAATAGGAAACGAGAAAAACAAGAAGGTTGAGTCACTGGGCCAACATGATGCATTCCATGCACATGTGACATCTCCTCAAGCTTGAGGAGGTGCAGGACCTTAGGGGGAGTTACATATTGATCAGATCCTCCACCCCCTAATTTTTAAAAGTACTAGTGTGAGGATAAGATGATGTATATATGAGGAAGACCGTCTTCAAAATGAGGACACGAAGGAATAAGATGAGATGGCAGATTTTATAACTGATGTTGAGTTAGTCAAGATGTTGTATATCTGTTGTAGTTCGCTTAAGTTACAAATGTTGTGCATTGGTGGCTCATTATGTTCTGGCATTGTTGGCATTTATATCTCTCTAGTATGGCATCTATTTGTGGTTGCACACTACATTTAATAGGTTGAGAATGGCTGCAAGTGAAGAAGCTAGTTAGAAGGCAACTCACAATGTGAAGTCGGTTTATGATAAAAGGTTGCAAACAACCATTACAAGTAAAATGTTGTAGTAGAACTTGCATATAAAAGAGATTGATACAAGTCCAAGTTTGAAGGGATTCAACATACAATTTGTTTTATAGACATCAGTGATAATACTCTACTTGAGTATGATGGGATGAAAAATCATTGGATTAGAAGGTTGATTTTAATGATGCTATTGAAAATGGAAGGACAAAGACTGCAATAGGATTGAATGTTGCAGGAAGCATGAAGAACACATAAGTAGTGTTGAGAATGCATGCATAACAAGGTGAATGTGTAGTCCAAAGGAGAGGTTAGCATGAAGACAGATGGAAGAAAGCAAAGCAGATGGAGTATATTGGTTTTGGTTCTCAGGGGGAGACAAAATGCATATGATGGAAGAGGATCACAGGGGGAGCTGAGAAGACTTGATTAGAGTTTATTTTTTGTAATGTTGGATCATTTCCAACATATTTTGTAATAACTGTTTATCTAGTCATAGTGGTGTATACACTCATGTGTCCTAAGGGGAGAAATGCACATACAAAGTCAACACATACAAAGTTTGAGATACATTCCATGTTACACACTACAAATTCAAAGAGGGAGAAGAACAAGTCTGAGTATATTGGCAAACACACCCTTTGCCATTGTTGTCAAAGGGGGAGAGTGATGATTGGCATTGACATCAATTCCAAAGGGGAGATTATTGGCATTGAAGTTGTCATTGATGTCAAAAAGTATGTGTATGGCTAAGTTGATGAAGTTGCGGAGAGGCATACCAGACACCCAATGGATGAAGATGCAACAGGAATGCAGAGAAATTAGATTGGAAAAAGATGCAGGATGGTGAATGCCCCATAGGTAGATCATATTGGTTGATACGGTGTTCCACCAGGTTAGTAGAGCTATGCAGATTGAATGTATATGCATAGAGGTTGCATGGAGTTAAAGACCTCAAATAAGATCGAGAGGATAATGGAGTATCCTATTGGACCTACAGCTAGTTAGAGGACCAATGCCATAGAGTTGTGATGTCATGGGACAAACAGGTTTGACCAAGAGCATAAGTATTGTTGCAACATCATATAACACATCATGTTAGTCACACAAGGAGATACAAAAGGAATGCATGAAGTGTGTCATTAGGACATGAAAATGGACAAAAAGGACACATGCAGTTGAGTTGGAAATGTATTGGGCGAGCTAGTCTGACACAAAAAAGTAAAGCTAAAATTGAGCATAACACATAGGTTATCACCATCTACAATGCTGTAGAAGGTGACTGAGTTATCAATAACATGAGGGTTATACAACTGAAAATGTCAATAACACGATGGATATGTGACTGGAAATGTCAATAACACGATGAGTCAGTCATGTTGGTCTTGCGACAAAAGATATCAATAACACACAGGTTATCACATCCATGATACTATGAATAGGGGACAAAAAATTTGCATAACTGCTATCGACCTTCACATACATCAAGATTTATATCAATATGCTTCCCTTTCGGTGTGATATGAGTTTGGTTTTGGCGACTTCCTTCTTTTTAGTGTAAGGAGCCTTTTCAGTGAAACCTCTTCCACTCTTTGTGATCTTGTTTGCTACACGAAAATTATTTCTTCTTGTTGGTGGGGCCTTGGCCTAGCTCATTGTCTCCATGTGTCGACAATGGTCTGGAGTTACACGATGGTGAGTTGTATGGGTGGGGCCTCTTCAGTGCGTCGGTTGTTGCACTTGACACTTTGTAGGGAAGTCTTCAGTGTTTGACCGAGTCTTGAGGTGGTTGTGTTGAGCGGTGATTTCAACATGATAGAAGTTGATTGGTTCACGTGTGTTGGTGGGTCCCCACTACCCCACACGAACAAGGAAAAAGGTGTATGGATGCTATGAGATTACATGGTGTCACGAAGACAATGGTTCTCTTACCTCGCACAAGTTCAAAACTTGTACAAGGTGTTGTGCGGGCTAACAAAAGTAAATTGAGTCTCTTGAAGATGCTTACCTCACATGGGTAAGATGGCCTCATGAATGATTGTGCTTGCTAACAAGAGTGAATGGAGTCACTTGAAGACAATTATGTCATGGGCTCATAGATGATGGTGCTGGATAATGAAGAGAAAGAAAGGTTGAGAAGGGAGAAGCATCCCGCTATACTGCAACATGCTGAAGGATGGAAAGAGGACCCTGCGGGATATGATAAATGGATGATTATGTGCATCCTGCCATCCTGTAGTGATAAATTTTAATGTTATTGTGACCATTAGAGGTGTTTTAGTAGACACATTGGCAACACGATAGACATAGAGGTCCACATGGCAGGTTGACTGCAGTTGACCAAAGTTGACTATGCAGTCTAGACATCCAATGAGAAGAGTTTGGTGACACGTTTGCATGCCATAGGAAAGATGATCCAAGTGGTGGTTGACCAAGTTTGACTAGGTGATTTGGACATCAAAAAATAGAGACAAGTGGATTCTAGGTGGTCGCAGGATGAATCATATATGCCGAAGTCGATGAATACTAAGGTGTTCATTTTAAAGGAGGTTGTTGTCGATCTTTTTAGGGTAGGTCGAGAAAGAGTGTAGAACATGTTAATGGTGATCCTATTGCTAACTGATGTGTGGCTTGAGGTGTTTTAAAAAGAAGAGATCAGATCTCATTAGATAGATGAAGATTACTAAAGTTAGTAATCTATGTACAAAGCAGACTGAGAAGAACAAAGCAACATTTAATGGTGGTCAAGTTGTAGAGGGAGTTGTTGATCTTTTTGAGGCTCAAGAAAATCTACTAGACTGAAGATTACAAAGTATAGTAATCCAATATCAAAATCATGATCTGAATACAGATGGTCTCCAAGGGATACATTTATGAATGACTACTATCTATTTGAGTGGTGTACAAAGAATTTGATTAGTATGCAAACATGATCTCTCAGAGGCCGCATAGATCAGAATTTGAATCCATGCTTGGAGGGAAATCCTGTAAGTACAGAGTTGACTGAGTATAGAGGACAGGTGATGAGTTTTGATAGTGGTAGAAGATGTATCTGAGTTGGAAGAGACAGATAAAAAAAAGTCAATAAAAAATAGTGTAGTGTATTCAGAAAAGGGAGAGAGTTGTTGAAGAAAAAATAGAGTGAAGTGTGTACATGGACTAGAGGGAGGTAGAGAAAGAAGTAGCTAGTGAAGAGGAGAAGAGCTCTAAAAAGGCAAAGGTCACATAATAGAGAGAATGGAAGAGGGCACAAAAATGCATTTTACGCCGGTGCACATAACACGATGCCAGTGCAGATTAAACATTGAAAAAGATATTGCATGCAAAATAATCAGAAAATGAAGAGGAGGTAAGGTGGAGCAGAAAGAAAATGCAAAGATAGAAGATTGCAGCTGTGAAGAGCAGAGATCAACAACCAGAGAGTGCAAAGCTGAGGTAGATAACACAATGGGTTATATACACTATGAGAAGAAGAGAAAGAGGACTAAACCAAGCAGAGATTTGAGATAAGAGGAAGGATAAGAGTAGGGATTGACAATAGAGATGAGAGAGAAGAGAATAGAGATTGAGAGAAGAGAAGAGTCAATTCAATCTGAGGTGCAGAGTGCAAGTTGTGAGTTATAAAACTTCATTTTTAACAAGGTGCTTATTTGTATTTAAATATTCGACTTATTGTAATCCTCTGAGTTGGTGCTTAGATAAAGGGGTTGGTGCTCCTTTGGATTAGTGCCCATAAACTATAGGGGTTGGTTCTCCTTGGGTTGGTGCCCTAAAATTTATAATTAGTGATTTACCTGTGAGGCTGGATTGGAGTAGTAGACTCCAGTAGAATTTCTCATCAAGGTTTTTCCCCACCGTGGGTTTTCCTCATATATCTTGTGTTATGATTTTTCCTCTTATGTGTGGGTTGATTAGTTTAATATCTTTTCTCATAGATTATTGATTTATGTTATTAAATTTTAAATCATTTTGATAAATTAAAGAATTTGATTACCACTGATTCACCCCCTCTTAGTGGTCCATTGTGTTCCTTCAATCTATAGTTGCTGATTTGATGGAAGGGAGGCTTGATTGGGCCCTACTCTCGATAAGGGAATACTGCTATTTGAAGCTAGAATACACTAGAATAAGCCAAAAGCTGACTGACCCTGGGGCCCTAGTTTATTATCTTGGCATCTTCCCCACCTACAACCCTGGTAAAGGTCAAGTGTTCAAATCTCTAAATCAATAAAGAAAACTACCCTGGTGAATATAGGGCCCCTCCCACCCCCTCTTTTCTCTCAATTGATGATACTTTGAGTTTCCTTCTCAAGGGCTAGCGGGCATTCTCTCTCTCTCTCTCTCTCTCTCTCTCTCTCTCTCTCTCTCTCTCTCTCTCTCTCTCTTTGTATATATATATATATATATTTGTTGTTAATTAATTGTAATATACAAATTACTCAAACAAGTTGCAATTATAGCTATTATCTTTGAGTGACTATTATTCAACATTGTAGATTTTAATCCCCTCGTAATGCTTTCAACAATATCTACTATTCTTGTGGTGGTGATATTTCATTCAATATATTGTTTCTCTAGAATCCTCAATGGGGGTTCAACTTTCCTCCTTGGGAGAGATCTCCCAAGAGGCTTCATAATTTTTCTTTTCATTGTTTACCAAGGATTCACCCCCACAAGAGAAGAGGAGAATTGTATTTTGAATTGGATTCCTTTCTTAAGTCTCATTGGAGATGAATGAGGCTTTGTTTTGGCCAATCTTAGTGCAAGAATTAGAGGAAGTGGTTTTTCATATGAAAAAAAGGAAAAGCTTCAGGCCCTGATGGTTTTTCTATTGAATTCTTCCAAGATTTTTTGAAAATTCTTAAACTAGATCTTTTGGAGGTAGTTCAAGAGTCGCAAAGGGATAAGAAAATGTTGAAAGCCTTCAATTCTACTTTCTTGTCTCTTATTACAAAAAGGGAGGGTGCTAGAATTCTCTAAATCACTTTCATCACATTGCTTTGTGTAATGTTACTTATAAAATTATTACTAAATTGATTGAGGAGGGGTTGAAACCTTGTCTTAAGCTTTTTATTTTGAGAAACAAGCCATATTTGTCATTGGAAGACATATCCTGGATGGAATTGTTATTGCTACTATGGAAATTCATTATATGGAGAAGTCTAAGGACAAAGCCATGTTCATAAAGCTTGATATGACAAAAGCCTAGGATAGGGTTTGGTGGTCCTTTTTGTAAAAAAATCTTTCTTTTAGATTTGGCAAGGATTGGGTTAACTAGATCATGAATTATGCCAGTTCTAACTCATTTTCTATTCTTATCAATAGCGAACCTTTTAAGTTATTTCAAGCTTGTTGGGGTATTCAGAAAGGAGACCCTCTCTCCCCATGCTTGTTTTTTAATTATGGTCAAGGGTTTGGGAAGATTTATCAAGGCTTGTGTTAGGCAAGTCTTGATCTAGGGATGGAGTTAGAACAATATCTTGCTTCCTCACTCTCATCTCCGATTTGTTGATGATACAACCTTAATAGGCTTGGCCAAAATCAATGAAGTGAATTTTAAAAGAGCTCCAAATATTTATTTAGCTACTATTGGGCAAACAATTGATTAGGATAAGTTGTCTATATTTTTCTTCAACACTCCTCGTCTGATTCAAAGCAAAATTGCTTGGAATTCATATTACCTCCCTTCCTTTTTCCTACCTTGGATGTAAGGACCTGCTTGTCCTAACCCTAGTTAAACCACCTTACAAACTCACAGTTATAATTAAATTTAAATTACCATAAATACACATGCGATGTTTACATTAACTGGCATGCAATTCATGTCTAACATGCGAAACTTAATATGCAGATCATTTTTAACATGCAACTAAAATGCAACGTGGCAAAGCGTAGTAAAGTGCGCATGATGATTAAGTAACATGCATAAACAATAATTATCAACAACTTTGAGTTAAGTGCGCCATGCGTAGAAGTAAATCATTTGCATGCGTTATTATTGTGTTGACTTGAATTTCATCATCAAAATACTACCTGCAACATGTTAGTTTCACAAAATACAAATGAAATTGCTATAGGAAATCCAAACTGAACCAATAAAACTACATGAAATACATAAAATAAAAACACTATTATTACCTTCATGATTTATGTCTCATTGTGCTCTAACTCCACTGTTCCTGGTTGCAGATGGTGTGCTCTCAGACAAGCACTGATAGCTTCCAAGATGACATATGAAGAATGGACTGATAATTGATAGTTAACTAATGCTATGTGTATATGGTGAAAATGGATAACAATAATAACAATATTGAAAGGCTAAATGAATTCAACCACAAAACCCTAGCCTAACAATCAACAAAGATCCACCATAACATATGAAGATTACCTAAGACAATGCAAATCAAATGAAATCACAAAGATTATACCATCACATGTCCAATAGGGTTTTGATCTCCATTCTTCCTATCTCCATTGATCTTGCTTGATATATTTGCTCTCAGATTTTATATGCACAAGAGCTCAACAAAGAACGGAATGTGGTTGCAAGTAGGATCGTAGTGTAGCCAATTGATCAAGTTGTTAGGGTCATTAGAATGCTTGATTAGGGTTTGATAGTGAAGAAGACATCTCCTTAAATAGAAGACACAATATGAAATGGAGGGATAAGATTGAGAGGTGTAAAAGGAGGTCGGCTAGGATTAGAGGGTAGGTATAAGAAATAGTAAAATAATGAAAGGGGTAGGTAGTGTATGAGTTAAGAGATGAACGACATGTGTCATGTGTAGAAAAGGTTAATGAATTAATTAAATAAATAAAGATTTATTTAATTAATAGTAGAAGTGGGATAATTAAATAAATTAAATATTTATTTAATTTAGGAAGAGGATAATTTAAATAAATAAACGTATTTATTTAAATGAGAAATAAGGCTAGAAGAGGATAAATGAATTAATTAAATAAATAAGGATTTATTTAATTAATAGAAGAATTAGGCTTAGATAATTAAATAAATAAAATATTTATTTAATTAGACTAGACAATTTTAGGTGTCTACATTTTGCCCCTCTTTGAGACAATGCGGCTTGTCGCGTTGTTTCAAAGAAGATAAGATGAACTGATACAGAGTTGCCCCAGGATGGGAATGATATGCCCCCTCGAGAGATTGGATGAAAAAGTCTGGAAAGATTGCAGACAATCTCTCGATAAGAAAGAAAGGCTAGAATGGAATGGTCAGATAAAGTGACAAAGTCACGGGATAATGAAGACTGACTCGGGAAATGAAGGCGAGGGCTAGGGTAGGCTATAAGATAGACCACGGGCAAAAGACATCCTCATTGTCATCTACACCTTCACGAGATCACAGTGCAGAGCGAGAAAAAGAGTAGCAGCAGTTAGCTACGATGGCTTTCGTACACAGATTCGACCGCGTTCGCCGATTTTAGAGACCAGCAGAGGCAGGAGAGCCGGTAAGTACCACCAAACCTCCTCGTACTTTGACGCATTCAATTTTGTCATTAATGCATGCTAGTTAGCAATAAATGCGCTTAGGAATAGGGCACCAAAAAAAGTGCAAAAACGTGCAACCGCGTCTGCGTCGGTGCCAGGCGCGTCTGTGTCCGCCAGGCGCGTCTGTGTCGGTGCCAGGCGTGTCTGCGTCTGGAACCGCGTTTGTGTCTAATGCGGGCGCGTCTACGTCCTAAAGGGGCGTTTGTGTGCCAAAGTCGCGTTTATGAATAATGTAGGCACGTTTATGTCAAACAGGCACGTTTGCGTTGTTCAGGCGCGCTTGTGCAGTCTATAGGCGCGTTTGTGAGTTACAAACGCGTTTGTGTCTGAAAATGCAAGGTTTTGGTCTTCTAGGTCAAATCGTCAGTTCTGTGATGAACATACGCTGTCGATTGGATAAGCTGCTGAGAGGATACACTCAAGCAGGTCCTCTAGGAAGACTAGGATAGATCAAGGCACTTTGTGATGAACAGGGAGCACCAAGATAGAGTACTTTGTGATGAACAGGGAGTACCCAAAGTATGAGTAGCACTTTGTGATGAACAGGGAGTGCAAAATGTGAGTAACACTTTGTGATGAACAGGGAATGTCACACACATAGTACTTTGTGATGAACAGGGAGCACTACTAGGATAGATAGCAACACTTTGTGATGAACAGTGAGTGTCACTAGAATAGATGACCATATGCATTTAGATAGCGAGTAGCATTTTGTGATGAACAGGGAATGCCACCATGATTGACATGATTGATTTGTTTGACTGCAGAAGTATTTGCCTATGCTAGAGTCACGGGAGAGATTCCCATCCACACAAAGGTTGCGAGCTGAGTTGTCTTTTCAGGATAGAGCTGCCATCGAGGAGATGGGTTTGAGACACATATTGTATGTGCCTAAGTTTCAGGCAAACATGGGTTTGCTGACTGCGCTGGCCGAGAGATGGCATTCAGAGACATGCACATTTCATTTGTCGATGGGTGAGATGACAGTCACCCTCAAGGATGTCTACTAGATTCTACGGATACCGATTGATGGAGAGCTGATTCCATACGATCACGACGGAGACAGAGAGGCTTTGAGACGGGTGTTCCAGGATCCTGGACTAGAGATGAGAGTAGGACATGTGGCATGGGATACCATGACTGCGACAGGGTTAGCTTTGCCAGCTATGATTGGAGGAGCTATCAGTGGGTTCCTATGTCCGGACAGAGCGACACGGGGGTTGGCAGTGGGCTGGGGAGGAGCACTAGAGACATTGGTGATGCAGCACACCAGATATGCGTGGGGTCCATGTGTGTTGGCCCACCTATATTATGAGCTTCACCAGTTTGTCTACCATGGATCAGTGGGACTGGGCTGTGGAGTGACACTACTGCAGGTTTGGGAATACGAGCATCTGTCTATCACGCGGCCGATACACTTCAGAGGCAGGGGTCATGGATGGAGTTTTGTTCATCTGTACGACATGATCACATCACAGCCTCGGATTGGCAGGTTAGAGTATTGGCGGCGAGTGATAGATGACATTGATGTCGTCATCTGGAGGCTGTATTTGGGATGTGAGGAGTGGGAGGATGACGCAGTGGAGCTGCCTTACACCTTCAGGAGCAGATATTTGATTGGGTGGATGCCCTATATACTGGAGAGGCAGCTGGTAGACAGGATTGGCCGACAGTTTGGCCGGATCTAGTGGATGCCACGAGGCTTGGGTATGTATGCCCGTACAGTTAGGGATCAGGCGCAGTTCGGGCCTTTATTGTCATATGATCAGGCAGTCACAAAGTTGGCAGAGATGATACCCCTTCCTTGGGACATGTGGCCTGAGATTGAGGACGCCAGGATGGATGCAGAGTATACAGCGTATTGGGCCGAGCATCCATTCCCCCGATTGACAGATCCAGGAGAGCTACTGGATGGAGATGGAGGAGGAGATGATGATGATGGTGGGGGTGATGGGGGTAGAGGCCGACGACGGCAGAGAGGAGTAGTTGGGGAGAGGAGGGTGGCACCTCGGAGAGAGGGTGGACAGGAGGGACAGGCCCAGGTGGTGAGGGGTCGCGGTGGAGTGCCCCTGCAGGTACCAGCAACACAGGGTCCTAGAGCACAAGGACAGAGATAGGGACAGGTGTAGGGACAGGTATAGGGACCTAGGCATGTACCGAGATAGGTACCCGTTCAGGCACCAGTATAGGTACAGGGACAGGTACAGGGGCAGGCACCCGCAGAGGGAGAGCCACGGGCAGAGGCAGAGGCAGAGGTAGAGGGGGTTGACCCAGTGGAGGCTGAGCTGCTGGATCTGAGGGAGATCTGCCAGGGCCAGGCAGATGAGATTCAGGATCTGGAGAGGGAGAGGGATCGGCTCAGGACTAGGCTCAGGGATACTGAGTGAGAGCGGGATCAGGCTATCCAGCGCTACACAGAGGCTGAGATAGCGCTGAGGGCAGGGAGGCAGGCGGAGGAGGACACAGGAGCAGGCTACACATATGTCCTACGAGCCGGAGAGGAGATTGCCTACTGGAGGGACCTGTATTATGGTGTCGTGCCAGTAGATCAGCGGGCGAGGACCTTCCATAGACCATCGCGGACAACGACAGCTACGGGAGGGAGCTGGAGGAGACAGGCATCGAGTGGTGGGGTCATGGGTCCTCCACCACCACCAGACAGGTAGGGTGATCCTGGAGCGGGTCCTTCTAGGGCTCAGATTCCGTTGAGGCCAGGCGGCTCCAAGGGAGGGAGTTCATCATAGCCATAGAGGGCTCCCTTGTATCAGTATTTGTACCATTTTTTGTATTGTAGACACTTGCTGGTGATTGTAGCCATATGATTTTTTGACATCATTGTATCATGACATTTTTGATTATATATATGAGAGATGATTCATTTTTTGCGGTAGCTATATGCATGTGTACCTATGTGATGAGATGTTCTTATGTGATGCTTATGATATGGATGCAAATATTTACATGATGCAATGCAATATTTTTGTTCTTTTATGATTCTATATGTTATGCTAATGCAAATGTGAATGTATGTAATGCAGATGAATATGATAATGCAAATGTAAATTGTGCTAACAGGTGTTGTGTGCAGGATGTGATGCAGTTGTGATATCTAGATGTATGTATGAGATGCTTATATGTGGTAATGCAGGTGCAACTACATGAAATGCAAATGTTTTTGGTGTGTCATTATACTCAGTCATGTGATAGTAGGCTACGCGGACTCGAGAAGGACGCTGGAAGTCAATCAAGAAAGGGGGGATGAAAGACAGAAGATATGAAAGTGAAAGAGCTTCTTGTACGTTATCATCATTGAGCTTTATTATGGCAAAATAGGTTATGACAATCGAGGCATATGTTCGACCCAGAAAGTCATTGTACCTGTTTGCATGGAGATAAGACAGTCACAAACAAGGAATGCCCCAGTTCACACTAGACTCACAGTGTCCTCATATCCTTGGACAAGTCATAGCATTACTAAGAGACAATCCACAGACACCAAATACAAATAGGTGACGATACCCCATCCTCGCCTTTCTAGTCAAAGACATCCTAGAGATAGAATCTCTAGTCAAAGACATCCCGAAAAAGCTAAAAGACATGTCACCAAAAAAGATGAAATCAAAAGAAAACCAAGACTCGACACCAACATCCATTGTAGTCCTCAAGTTTAGTGTCTCTTGTCACTTGTATACGTCTTATTTGATTGTGGTCACAATGTTTACTTTCACAAAAAGGATAGATAGCACTGAACCATATGTTGTCTGAGTCTGTTGAAAGATTTGATTTGTTGAAGCTCATTGTTGCTGCTGTGTCTCATCTGAAACTAACTGAATCCATGAAACTGATACTTTATTGCGGAGAAGACGAAACTTTATTGCGGATCTGTGATTCAAATGTTGCTTTATTGCGGATTGTGCGCGGATAGACTGAAGAAAGCTGGAAGAAACTGTACTCCTCGAAACATGTGATGTTCTCAGTTCCACACCCATCACTAGACGTAGGATTTGCCTTAGCCACAGATAGGGTCTGATTTGTTATGGATGGAAAGGGATGTGAAAAGGGAGGTTTATTATGAATGGCTAACCAATCTTAGGTAGATCAATTGACAAGCCATGATGGGAATGGGTAAGTTTGTTATGAACGAATAGGTTGTGAGTGTGTGCAAAGTGAAATGATGAAAGAGAATCCTGAAGGAGGGAGGAGCAATGTCTCTACGCATGGCACTGGGAACCCAGTTTTCACCATGGTACTTGCCCAGGGCGCCATCGAAGTGGTTTTCACCGTTGGACGAAATTATTTCTCTTTACTTTTTTTGATTTTTCAATGTTTTTTGTGTCACAAGGCGCCTGTTTGCTAGGTTTTCACCAAGTAATGATTTTTTTGTTTTATAATTTTTTTAGTATTTTTGAATTTTTTGATTTTTTTGTATTTTTTTGAATTAGGGTAATTCGATGAGCTATGTGTAGAACCTGCGAAGGTGCATGCTGTTGATAGGATCCTCCAAAGGTTCACCTTCTGTAGTAGAGAGCTGATATGCCCCAGATCCATATGCTGCTGTAATACTGTAAGGACCAAGCCAGTTTGGTTCGAACTTGCCCTTCTTCTCTCTGTCTTGCTGATTCTTGGGGTTTTCTCTGAGAACCAAGTCACCTACCTCAAATGTGCGAGGCTTGACCTTGTGATTGTAGCTGCGACTCATTCGTTGTTGGTAAGCCTTGAGATGGTTAAAAACAATTTGTCTCCGTTCATCCAACAGTTCTAGTTCTTGTAAGCGAGAGACCCTGTAGTCTTCATCAGTGATGATGTTTTGCAAAGAGACCCGTAAAGAGGGTAACTCGACCTCAATAGGCAAGATGGCTTCAGTGCCGTAGACAAGTGAATATGGTGTAGCTCCTGTAGGTGTACGGACACTTGTGCGGTAGGCCCAAAGTGCAGGATTAAGTTGGATATGCCAGTTACGGCCATCGTCGTCGACTGTCTTCTTGAGGATTTTAAGGATTGTTTTATTAGACGCCTTAGCTTGGCCATTACCTTGGGGGTAATATGGTGTGGAGAAACGATGGGAAATATGGAAGCGGTCACAGAGTTCACGAACATCCTGATTTTTGAAGGGACGCCCGTTATCAGTAATAATGGACTTAGGAATACCATATCGGCAAATGATATAGTTAAGGATGAAAGTAGCAATTTGTTTTCCAGTGACTTGTGTGAGAGGCACGGCTTCAATCCATTTTGTGAAATACTCTGTGGCAGTGATAATGAATTTATGACCATTGGAGGAAGGAGGGTGAATCTTGCCTATGAGATCGAGTCCCCACTGACAAAAGGGCCAAGGAGACGCAAGTGGTTGTAGTTCTTGTGCCGGTGCATGTATGAGGTCTCCATGAATTTGACATTGCTTACATTTCTTGACAAACTGATATGAGTCTTTTTCCATATTGGGCCAGTAATATCCAGTCCTAATGAGTTTCTTGGCCAAGGTAGGACCACTAGCATGTGGACCACATATCCCTTCATGCACTTCACGTAACGCAATCTGAGCTTCGTCGCTTTCTAGACATCTAAGAAGAGTGCCATCTAGACCTCGCCGGTATAGGATATCAGCTAAAATGACATATCGAGAGGATTGACGAATGAAAGTGCGACGTTGGTTGTTTGATAGATCAGGAGGTAAGATATTGTCGTGAAGATATGTAAAAATGGAACCATATAACTGAGATTCGGGACCGACAACGCATATCATTTCAGTAGGAGTGATCTCATATGAAGGAACCAACAGGTTGTCTACCAAGAACTCATAGCAGGTCTCATTTTGAGGTAGATCAATTAGTGAAGCAATTGTAGCCATGGCATCTGCAACACGATTCTGCTCTCTTGGTATCTGCTCAAAATCTATCTTTGTAAAGTGCTGTTTCAGATCATCCACCATTTGCTTGTAAGGCAGTAATTTTTCATCTTTTGTTTGGTAATCATCAGTTGCTTGACGGATAACAAGTTGGGAGTCTCCAAAAACACGAAGTTCCTAGATCTTCCATTGAACTGCAATTCGTAATCCTGTTGTTAATGCCTCATATTCTGCTATATTGTTGGTGCAAGGAAATGATAAGCGGTATGATTTTGGTATAGAATCACCTTGAGGAGTTATAAAGAGGATGCCAGCTCCTGCCCCATGCTGTGTGTATAAGCCATCGAAGTACAGTTGCCATGGCTTTGCACGTGACACTGTTAAAATGGATTCATCTGGAAATTCTGAATTTAAAGGAACATCATCTATCATGGGAGCATCTGCTAATTGATCTGCGATGGCTTGTCCTTTTATTTCTTTTCTGTCCACATACTCGATGTCGAATTCACTCAATATCATTACCCATTTGGCCAGCCGCCCAGTAAGTGTAGCTTTGTTGAGAAGGTACTTTAATGGATCAATTCTTGCAATCAACTTAGTCTTATGAGTGAGCATATAATGTCGTAATTTCTGTGAAGCAAAGACCACAGCGAGACATGCATGCTCGATTGGTGTGTAGTTTAGCTCATATCCCACCAATGTGCGACTAATATAGTATACTACTTTTTCCTTGCCGTCAGCAATTTGTTGCGCTAAGAGTGCCCCCAGTGCTGTTGGAGTAGCTGAAATGTATAATAACAGTGGTTGATCTGGAACTGGTGGCATCAGAACTGGTGGATTTAGGAGATAGTCTTTGAGCGTCTGGAAAGCCTGTTGACAGTTATCATCCCATTTGAATTTGATGTTTTTATGCAGCAAGTGTTGAAAAGGATTGCACTTATCCGCCAGTTGTGCTATGAATCTTCGTATGGACTGGAGTCTGCCTTGTAAGGATCAAAGTTGACTGATATTTCTTGGTGGTTGCATTTCCAAGATAGCTTTGACTTTTGCTGGATCTGCTTCAATTCTTCTTTTGGATACAATGAATCCTAGGAGTTTCCCGGAGGTTGCTCCAAAGACACATTTCTTGGGGTTTAATCTTACCTTGTACTTTTCCAATCGATCAAAGACGACTGAAAGTATGTCCAAATGTGTATCTCTATCTATTGATTTACCCAAGAGATCATCAACATAATCTTCCACAGTTACATGCATGAGATCATGAAAAATAGTAGTCATAGCTCTTTGATATGTAGCACCTGCATTTTTTAGCCCAAAGGGCATGACATTCCAACAGAAAGTTCCCCACGGACAAGTGAATGATGTTTTATGTTGATCCTCGGGTGCAATTCTTATCTGATTATAGCCAGAGAATCCATCCATTAATGATAGCATTTCATGACCTGCTGTGAGATCAACAATCAAGTCAATGTTTGGTAATGGGAAGTCATCCTTTGGACAAGCTTTGTTGATGTCTCTGAAATCTGTGCAAATTCTAATGCTGCGATCTGGTTTACTGACAGGTACCAAATTGGAGATCCATTCGGGGTAATCAATTGGGCGTATGAATCCGACATCGAGTAATTTCTCAAGCTCTGCTTTGACTAGTAATGCCACTTGTGGATGCATTTTCCTTAATTTCTATTTCACTGGCTTTGCCCCCGGTTTGACTGTCAAATGATGCATTACCAAATCCGGATCCAGTCCAGGCATATCAGCGTATGACCATGCAAAGTTGATTTGTCGTTCTTTGAAGAAGCTTATGAATTTTGATCTTTCGGACTCTGTTAATGATTGAGCTAGGAATATGTTGTGTGGAACCTCTTCTGTACCAATGTTTGTTTTGATAGTCTCCTCTACCAACATGGATGACTTTTCCTCATATGATGATGGGAGAATGTCGAGCCTTCCATCTTCGGGTGCCTCAGAGAGGTTTTCACCCTCAGATACGTCCTTTCTTTTTACTTTTTTGGGGTCAGATAGCGCCACAGTGTGGTTTTCGCCATAAGACCCTTGATTTGTTCTTATTTTCACATTTTTGCGACTGGAAGGTCCGACACCCTCACCAAAATATGCCATGTTGTTGAGTTCTATGGTGTATCCTGCTTTGTGGTCCCCAGGGGGAAGATCATCTCGTATGCCAAGATAGTCAATAATAGCTTCATCATTCTGAAATGTGTCAAATTGTGCTGGTCCTTCATAATCCCAGTCAATGAGTTGGTGGTGAACAAGGGGAAGGCCTTTAATGTTTTCAGAGTTTGCAGGGCTAAGAGTGAAGATATGGTTATATTTGGGTATATCGAGGCAATCGTCAAGGTCATCGATGGCACTCTCCTCGTCAGTTTCGATCGCAAGCGAATCCAAATTGTCGTTACTAGTAGCGCCTTCCGGGACAGGTGTCCTCATCCTATGTGATTTCGACCTAGAACCTTGAGACGAAGATTGTGCGGAATCCTTATGGGTTGTTTCTTGACCAACTCTGAACTTTTTATAAAATTCCTCTTCTTCTATGGGTTCATCTGGCTCTCTGAATGTCTCGGTGAGCTCGTAGTCACTGGAGGATTTGTCTGAACCCCATTCCCATTCGTTGGAATCTATGGAATAGCAATCTTCTTGTTGAACTTTGGCAACTTTGATTTGTGATGCCTCTTATGTCCTTTTTGTGTGGATCTTGGAAGTCAGAAAACCAAGTCCCTTTGAGCATTCTCTTCTTACAGTCAATTCAGGTTGTAGGGGTTCCATGACGCCTTCTTTGCGTAACCCAAGAGGGCTTTTTCCATCAACCCGAATTTTTGTAGAATCTTGAAGCCTTTGCCATATTTCTCACAAGGTATATTGATCTGATCATGTGTGTCATCTTCAATGTCTTTATAGAGCATTTTGTATAAATCTTCCTCTTCCAGTTCGCCCCATCTTTGAAAGGTAGTAGGATCCCATTTGAGCGTCATGATGAATGTTTTCTTGTTAGGATGTGGCCTTCCAAATTCTTTTGGAGAGCTCATGAGTTGTCGTAAATACATGGTCTGATTTAAAGTGTATTCTCCCATGCCTTTGTCTTGAAATCTGCCTTTAAGTTCACCTTGTTTTGATGTCGAAGGTTTTAATGACTCAGGGTCAATGTATGCCGAAGAAGGAACAGCTTCACGATTACTGGGAATGATGGTCTCCGTATGTGATCTCAGGTTATTGCAATATATGAATGGATTAGGATCACCGTTAACTGTTACCTCGACTCCATTATGAGGAAACTTAATGCATTGGTGATATGTCGATGGGACTGCCCTCATTTCATGAATCCAAGGACGTCCTAGCAATATATTATAAGTGAGATCTAAATCCAGGACCTGACAAACCACATCCTTTATAACTGGCCCAATTCTTAGAGGTAAGGTGACCGTGCCCTTGGATGAGCATTCTTCATCATCATATGCCTTGATGGTAATTTGATTCTTTGAATTCATAGCTTTATCGGAATATCCCAATTGTTTAATGGTGCTCAATGTACAAATGTTTAGACCAGCTCCTCCATCTATCAGGACTCACTTTATTCGATGCTTGTGTATGAAGGCTTCAATATGTAATGGTGCATTATGTGGCTGACTTATGGAGGCATCATCAGCTTCTGTGAATGTAAGGGAATGTGGAATGGATAGGTATCCCACCATGGCTTGAAACTGGTCCACGTTCAGATCAGTAGGAACGGCGGTGTCTCTCAAGATTTTGTCAAGAATAGCTTTATGAGCGGGGGATATGCGTAAGAGCTCAAGGATGGAGATGAGCGCGGGTGTCCTCCCTAACTGTTCTACAAGGTCATACTCAGGTTTAGTAGATGAAGAAGCGGTGTTTTTAGTGGAGGCACCTGGCAAAGTAATTTTACCTCGACGAGTTGTAACATGACATTCAGAGGTAGGCTCAGAAGAAGATCCAACACCTTTTAGGACAACCTTGGGTCTCTGAGGAGGATTCTCGGGATTTTTGTTCTTGATGGTAATAGTAGAGATATGATTATCCATTGAGATGTGATTGATAGTTGAGTCATAGTTGTAAGGTGCTCTAGTATAGTTGGCCTGATCATCTGTGACTTGGGCTTTTCCTTTGTCATGCTTTGGGAATGGTTCCTTAAACATCTCATGTTCTTGATTAGACGAATGTCCCTCAATCTCAATGTCACCTCTATCAATGAGATCTTGCACGATATTCTTCAGTCGATGGCAATTTCCTGTCTTATGACCCTTGCTCTTATGAAACTCACAATACTCATCATCATTCCACCAATTTGGTTTGACCTTTGGTTCATATGGAGGAAAATCTGGAACTGTGATCACTTTGTTTGCCACTAGCTTTTTGAAGACTGATTCAAGTGGTTCTCCCAATGGAGTGTATTTCCTTTGTGATCTGGAAGTTGTTTGAGTATTCACTTGATTGTTTGTAGAACTTGATCCTGAAAAGATGAACTTGGGTCTCACTATATTGGCATCAACAACGCCATCGTTGACTGTGTTCTTGTTTTTATTCCAAAATCTTGGCTTGTCTTTTTCTTTAAAGTCATCTTTGTTTTCCTTGAATAGCTTGATGACTCCTTGTTCAATTAGGACCTTTTCTGTTGCTAAGCCCTTTTCAATAACATCCTTGAAGGTGGACAAACAAGCTTTCCTTAGATCATAGCCAATATCCTTGTTAACATTTTGAGTGAACATTTCTACCATTTCTTTTTGGGGAATTTCACAAGAGCATCTGCTGGCTAGATTTCTCCATCTTTGTAAAAATGACGCAAAAGATTCTCCCTCCTTTTGCTTAGTATTGCACAAAGTAGTGACTGAGATATCTGTTTCTATGTTGTAGGAGAAATGCTGAATAAATGCCTCTGCTAAGTCACCCCATGACTTAATACCAGGAGGTAATTGAGAGAACCATTCCATAGCTTGATCGCCTAAGCTTTGTGGGAATAGCCTCATCAAATATGTTTCTTCTGCCGCTACCTCTATGCAAGCTGTGAAAAATTGTTGTATGTGTGCCTTGGGGTCTCCTTTTCCTCTATACTTGTCAAATTTTGGCGTCACAAAGTGTGCCAGAAATGGAGGCATTGGAATGCTCTTATCAAATGGATAAGGACATATGTCTCTCATAGTGTATGTTGGTTTTGGTGTACTCATGTCCTCCATTTTCTTTTGTAAATCTCTGATTTGTTGCTCCAAATTATTCTTAGGTGGCGATCGATTTCTTGTAGCATACCCCATGTTTGGGACACCAATTTGAGGAGGAGCTTGTTGCATGTATGGATGATATTGATCATAGACATGTTCATATGGAGGAGGCTTATATTGATGCGGCATATAGGGAGCACTTGGTATAGCTTCATGTTGAGGAACCCCATATCTATTTTGTGCATATATACCATATTCTATAGGTACGTCGGGCTCTATTGTGTTGCCCCCAAATTTGACATGAGGTTTCCTTATGTCCAAATTTTGAGCATGCCTTTGAGTGTCCAATTGTTTTGATTGATCCATAGCTTGAGCATGTGATTGAGCATATCTATCTACATAAGGCTTCCATAATGGTCTTCGAAGGTAAGTATCATATGTTTGACCATGTGTATGTGGGACCTCTGGTTTTTGAAGCAAAGCTGATGGTGATTCAGGTACCATGTGTGGTCCTCTATTTCCTCCACTATTGGGTCTCCTTTGATCCATGTTGGAGTGAGTTTGCTGCAAGGGTCGGTTTTCCATAAGTTGAGACATGTCAAAGTCATGAGGTATTTTAGCTCCACTTTGTGCCATCATGTGTAAGAAGTATTGTCTATCCCTCTTCATTATCTCTTCAACCAATCTATTGAAATGAGGATTCATTATGGATTCTTCTATATCTGCTGATTGTATTGAAAAGTTGTCCACATTGTCATTGTGTGTAGCCTTGTTGTTTGTAGTGTCTGCGTTTTCCACATTTGGAATGTGTCTATAAACATCCATGTCAGGCAATGTAGTGTGCTCAGGATTGAAATATAAATCATTGTCATACTCATAAGAACTCATGTTGGTGGACTCTTGAGCTTCTTTAGCTTTTCTCCTAGATTTTTGAAGACGAGTTTCAACCATGAACTAGGTGTTTGACCAAGATGTGTAAGACTAGATGAAAAATGGAAAGAGTATGGAAGACCAAGAGTTGTATGGAGTGTAAATGAGTCTGAAGTGTACTTGCAATGTCCAAAGTGTAAGACCAAGTATGTATGTAGTAGAGTAGGTGTGACTTCCAAAGAGAGGATAGTTTCTCTTGATGAGGTAAGCTGACCTTGACTCTAAGTAAAACCAAATGAGACCCAAAGGTAAGAAACCTTGATGAGGGACCACTTAGCAAAGTGTAGTTGTATGTAGTATGTTGACAAAGTATGATGAGGACAAGCAAGTGACCTTTTGACTCAAGTTTAGACAAGTATGAATGTAAAATGAGATGTGAAGCAATGATGGACTATATGAGACCCAGAGACAGGTTGAATGCTAGATGAAACCTGAAGAAACAACCTAGGAAGCTCAAGTATTCCGAAACTGATTTCTCTTGTTTGTTGGACTCTAAAATTTTCTTGCAATTTTGAACACAGATGCGACTGTATCCTTCATAGACGCGGTTTCCGGACACAGACGCTACTCTGTTTAACCCAGACGTGCTTCTGCGATTTTCTTGTTTATGTTTGCTGGACTGTAGAGATTTTGCAATTCTGGACACAGACGCGACTGTATACTGCACGGACGCAGTTACCCAACACAGACGCTACTCTACTTAACACAGACGTTGTTATAAACACAGACGTTATTCTGCCCTTCACAAACGCGCTTAGACAACACAGACACGGTTAAAATAGACACAGACGCATTTCTGTAAACTTCATGCAATTTTTCCAATCTGTGAAGTTGTTTTGTTGTGACCAAATCCAACTGTTTGACTGTTTTTCGTGACAAGAGGACACAATGTTGATGAGGACTCAATGTTTGCAAATGTTTAGACTCCAAAAGTGTGTTGTTTGATGTAAAATGTTTTGCATACACTTGAAGACACAAAAGACACAATGTTTTGCTGTTTGATCTTGAATGCTTTGAATGTTTAACATAAGTCAAGCACAATTCTTATGGCTGGCCAAGACAATAGTTGTTGATCCCACATGGGGTTTTACCCTCAAGGCTACGCTATTCAGAGCGGATACTTAGATGCTTAACCTCACTGGCTCCACCCTCGGCACTCACTTCTCGGGTCAGCCAAGCATCAGTCCCCATGAAAACTCCCCATGGTGAACTTTGTATCTCTACTAAGAACCGTATGTGTGTGGGCCGCTACCAGAGGTCCGACCTCCTGCCCCAACAACTAGAAGGATTTGGGCCTCTAAAACAAAATGGTGCTAGTAAGGGCATCCGCTCGTGTGGCCATACATGCGGCACTTTCAGCTCTGTAAATACAGAAGGCTCCCAGCCAGTAGGGGTTACGCCCTACAAATGATCAAATAAATTTGATCAAACGGGTTTATGGGGAGACATAGTGTCGGTATGAACTAATCAGCACATGTTATCCATAGTTTTCACCATGAATACATTTGATTATAGTGGTTCGGATGAGGTGGGTTTTCCTCGCTACCACTTGGGTCGTCCTCTTCTCACTAGTAGTCCTAATGACCACACGGGAAGACAGGCCCTCTAAAGATTAAACAAAAAGAGCCTATTGCTCAAGACACAAAAGACAATGATTCAATTTTAGTGCACCAATGGAAGTGTTTGCTAATCTATGAAAACAAGGTACACAACAAAATTTCAAAACCCTAGCCAAGGACCTGCAACAAAATTTGTTAGTAGTTTGGGTTGTTTCAAATGATCACCCCTTCCTGCAAGCACACAAGTTAGGTGAATTTTAGAAACCCAAAAGACTTTGTGAAAGAGGGGCCTTCAACCAAAACGTTTTAGCTTCCAAGGCAAGCTGCACCAACTTAGTTAGCTAGATCTGAAAGGGTTAGTCAAAAAATAAACCAAATCTGAAACCCTAAGTACGAAATCCGAAAACCGAATCAATGAAAATTTGAAAATTTCGAAACACTCAAAACACAGACGTTGTTACCTACGACACAGACGCGGTTCTGTGACTCACAGACGTGGTCAAAAATCACAGACGCCCTTATCGGACATAGACGCGATCAAGAACAACACAGACGCGCTTAGAAAACACAGACGCCCCTGTCTGAGACCTGCAAAATAAAATTTGTCAAAAACACAGATGCGACTCCAGTATCCGCAGACGCTCCTGAAAATCAGAGCCGCGATCCGAAAGTTCGCAGACGCGAAAAAACCTAAAATGTCGTCGAAAAATGTCCGATCTGCAACTTCAAAAACGCAAAATCTGCAACAAAAAAGGTTAAATGCAAAGGGACAAGAAGTCCCACCGGGCGTGCCAAAATGTATATGGTGAAAATGGATAACAATAATAACAATATTGAAAGGCTAAATGAATTCAACCACAAAACCCTAGCCTAACAATCAACAAAGATCCACCATAACATATGAAGATTACCTAAGACAATGCAAATCAAATGAAATCACAAAGATTATACCATCACATGTCCAATAGGGTTTTGATCTCCATTCTTCCTATCTCCATTGATCTTGCTTGATATATTTGCTCTCAGATTTTATATGCACAAGAGCTCAACAAAGAACGGAATGTGGTTGCAAGTAGGATCGTAGTGTAGCCAATTGATCAAGTTGTTAGGGTCATTAGAATGCTTGATTAGGGTTTGATAGTGAAGAAGACATCTCCTTAAATAGAAGACACAATATGAAATGGAGGGATAAGATTGAGAGGTGTAAAAGGAGGTCGGCTAGGATTAGAGGGTAGGTATAAGAAATAGTAAAATAATGAAAGGGGTAGGTAGTGTATGAGTTAAGAGATGAACGACATGTGTCATGTGTAGAAAAGGTTAATGAATTAATTAAATAAATAAAGATTTATTTAATTAATAGTAGAAGTGGGATAATTAAATAAATTAAATATTTATTTAATTTAGGAAGAGGATAATTTAAATAAATAAACGTATTTATTTAAATGAGAAATAAGGCTAGAAGAGGATAAATGAATTAATTAAATAAATAAGGATTTATTTAATTAATAGAAGAATTAGGCTTAGATAATTAAATAAATAAAATATTTATTTAATTAGACTGGACAATTTTAGGTGTCTACACTATGATATGCAATGCTAAATGACTATGCTAAATTATTATGCTATATGATTATGCTATTTGCTTCAAGATTAAAACTCACGGATGCATAAGTTTTCACAAATGATTAGCTTGAAAACTCACTTGAAGACTAACTCTTTCTCAACTCAAACTCCTGATTTTATAGATTTTGAGAGGATAAGATGATGTGGCCCAGATCAACGGTCGTGATCAAATCTGCAGAATTGGATGGCTGTGAGCAAAGGTGAAGGTTGAGAGAAAGGGGGAAGGAGAAGATAACTATCACTCATCTCACCTTGGCTGGGTTGCTGACTAAGGGAATCTAGGGATGGTTGGAGAAAATTTAGGCATGAGAGGATAAGTGGACTCAAGTCCTTCCTAAGATGTAGGGATGTTAGAGAGAATATAGAAGAAAATTTAAGAAATATGTGTACGTACACAATATTTCATTAAATTTGGAGGTTGGAGATAAATGATGAATTAATATTTAAGAAATATTAATATCTTTAGCCACATGATTGATGAGTTGGCAAAGGAAAGATGAAGTGGAGATAGAAGAATGAGTTGGAAAAGAGATTAAATAATTTAGAAATTATTTAATATTTGAGACTAAAGGATAGAAGAATAACCATTAGATATTAGATATTCAAATGATTGAAGGAAATAATTAAATATTAGATATTTAATTAACTTGATTAGAAGAAAAATTAAATATTAGATATTTAATTAATTAGAGGAATGGGATAGATGAATTAATTAATAAAATATTTTAATTAAATTAATTAATGAAAAGACACGAAATGAATAAAATAAATTAATCTTTTCAAATTAACTATTTAATAGAAGAATAAACATTAAATAAATATAAAATATTTATTTAATCGCTCATAGCCATTTTTATGTGTATACATTTTGCCCCTCTTTGAAATGATGTCAAGACAACATTGTTTCACAGATTAAATCAAGTCTCGATAGTGTGCCTGATAGAGATAAAAATTCTGATTGTGTGCCCCCTCGGGAGATTGATCGTGAATTTGTTGAAAAATTTGGATAAGTGATTGATCTCATGATAATTGAAAAGGTCTGTCAATTAAATTTATTTATGAAAAATAAATATAATTGCCCCATTCAAAAACATTAATTAACCTTCCAAATAGTAAATATAAAATTAACCAAAGTTAAATTTATTTTCATTTGCATCCTTGTTAGCTTTGTGAAGAAATTGTCTTGGTGAGGTGGCAAAATGGTGATCTCGTTGGAGAACCATTGATTTGAGCACGTTCGACGATATCAATGACCTTCTGAGTATGGGTATCCGGTATGTATCTTATCACGAACTTTTCGTAACTTGTACAATTTTTCATATTTGTTTAGCATGTTTTTGGTTATTTTTGATTTTTTTCGATTTTCAGCAAGTATGTTTAGTGTTTTTGTTTTTTGTTTTAGCACTTTTGCATGTAAAGTTAGCGCATTTGATAAGTTTAGCACATGTGCTCATTTTGTTAGCACATGTGTGATGTATGCTAGCGCTTTTTCTTGGTCAACACTTTTGCTTTTAGTGTTTGCGCTTTTGATGCTTAAAACAACCCTTTTGATTGTTTCACGCATATGCTCAAAGGTTTAGCACATTTGTTAAAAAGGTTCATGCATATGTATGATTTAGCGCATGCGTTCAATAGAATAATGCTTTTGTTAAAAAGATTAGCGCTTTTGCTTTTGGTGAATGTGTTTGATGTATTTCATAGTAAAAAAAATCACTGTGATGATTATATTTAGCCATGATTATGCACAATTGTGATGAATAGGTACTTGATTGCTTGATTTGATAATGTTCATGGATAGGATAAACGATTGATCAATTTGATTTGGTCAGATAGATTAGCTCTAAGAAATCGATTTAGTTTCTGATAAAGAGCATAGTAGAGTTTGATTGAACTCAGTGATTGATAGAAAACGATGATTGATAAGTTTAAATTATTTTGATAGCCTGATTTGCTTCATGTGAAAAGATTTACCAATTGTTGATGTTAGAGATTAGCGATCTCTTTGATTTGATAGATAGATGATTGAATTCTCTTGGTAAATAGGAGAAACTTGATGTTCTCCAGTGTCGGGAGAAATTCCTGGCGATGTGGCACTTAGTGCCAGAGCTTACACAGGCAAAGGTGAGACATGTAGATGCCTGCGGATTATGCCACTTGTTATACATGCCTAATATTACCCATAATAGGGGATTGTTGATAGTGTTAGCCGAGAGATGGCATAGCAAGCATAACACTTTCCACCTGCCCATGGGTGAGATTAGTGTGACACTTGAGGATGTCGACAAGATTCTCCACATTCTAGTGATTGGTGAGTTAGTTCAGTATGATTTTCAGGATCATGGAAGGACAAAGGCGTGCAGAGCCATATTTGGTGATGAGAGCATTTCGAGAGGAGAGATCCGATGGGAGGATATGATTATGCATTATGAGACTCTCCCTGTGATTCTTGCAGGTTTGATTGGGGGATTCATCTGTCCAGATAGGAGATCTTGAGGTTTTTCTGTTGGTTGGGGTGAGATTATTTAGAGCATGATGCAGTGTCAGACTCGATATGCGTGGGGTGTTTGTATGCTTGCTCATTTATATCATGATCTTCATTAGGTTGTTTTCGATGAGGGTGCTAGTTTGTCAACAGGATGCATACTTTTGCAGATCTGGTGCTGGGAGCACATTTGCTATTAGTCAGCCTATTCATCATAGAGTTCATGGTGAGAGACAACCATATGTTTATCTGGAAGTAGGTATCCTTACTTAGTATAAGCTGGGTAAGATGGAGTATTGGCGTTGGGTTCTTGATTCACTGGATAGTGTTATTTGGAGACCTTATATCAATTGTGAGCCATGGATGGATGATGCACAAACATTACCATTTATTATGTGGAGTAGATATCTCATTGGTTGGACTCCATACATTATTGAGAGACAGTTGATTAGTCACATTCTAAGACAGTTTGGTATCATTCAGCCTATGCCTACTAGTGTCATGATATATGCACGACGGTACAGAGATAGGTGAGATTGGGGACCTTCTTTGTCATTTGAGTTAGCACGTGCAGAGTTTCTGGCTATTCCTAGGGTAGTTTATGATATGAGATTGCATATTCTAGATCTTGCGGTTACTATAGATTATGCTCAGTACATACTGGCACACCCATTTCCTCATATTACCGATCCAACAAATCCTCCTCCTAGTTCAGGAGATGAGGATGATGATCTAGTTAGCAGGAGATGGAGATGGAGATGAGAGATTAGAGCTACGCAGGAGGTCGTAGGGGATGGAGATGAGGGTGGAGATGGAGGTGGTGGTGGTAGGAGACCTAGATAGAGAGGAGGTTGATTGAGAGTCCGTGGAGGACCATTTGGACCATTTGGCTGGATTGGGAGACCATTTCCTATGGGTGGGAGAGAGATTGGATAGATTGGGAGGGATACTGGTAGGGCAAGGATGAGATCACCAAGAGGGTTGCCATCGATAGGAGGAGGCAGGATGATTGGACTAGATGGGGGTTGCGGGAGAGGCAATGAATTTGGTCAGATTCAGCCAGACCCTAGGGTTATTGCAGCTCATGGTGGAGAGGATGAAGATCCAGAGGATCATGTTTCACTCATTAGACGACAGGTTTTGAGAGCTACTTAGATTGAGATTCCAACAGGTGGACAGGGAGGTGGAGATGAGGGTATTGGGGTTCATGTGCCACAACAAGATGTGCCAGAGCAAGAGACCATGGATAGTCTCAGAGCATAGATAGATCAACTTAGAGCACAGGTACAAACACTCATGACAGAGAGAGACATAGCTGTTAGGAGACAACAGGATACTCAGGGCCTCCTTGGTCACATTCAATAGGTTGGATCGAGCATTCTATCAGATGATACTGTTAGAGCCCTAGTTCAGGCCGGGAAGAAGACTTCCCATTGGCGACGACTATATGAGGATTTAGTCACAGAGAGCCAGAGAGCAGGTAGTTATCATACCACAGTGAGGATGGATACTAGCAGTAGTGGAGTCATGGGACCTCCTCAGAGCAGTGGCGATTGTGGAAGACAGGCATCTGGGGGATCTTCTCACCCACAACCATAGAGATGGATAGAGTCAGGTGGTAGTGGTACAGGGTAGTTGTGAGTTGACTTTGTATTGATGAGGCACATGTACTTTTGATCCGATATCATTGTATACTTGGACTTTTATTGTTTTTATGATGATCTATATGCAGACATGGACTCTATATGATGATGATCTTTATTATATATGTTACTCTATATTATGATGATGATCTATATGCATTGATTATATGGATACAGTGATTAGATGGATGATGTTATGATATTTTCTCTTCATTATGATGATGCAATGATAAATGTTTTTTAATTCATGATTTTTGATGAACTTGGATGCAAAATGATTACTAACTTAAATGATGCAAATGCAATGATCTATATGGGAATGCAAATGAATGATTATGTGATATGTTATTCAAATGTTTTTGATTTTTTATATGTAATTATTATAATGATTATGAATCTAAGTGCAAAGATGTAACTAAATGATCTTTAATGAAATGATAATGCAAATAATAATGATACACTACCTGATTAATGAAATGCACTTAATTGAATGCAAACCTATGCAATGATTTAAATGCAACTAAATGAAATGGATGATGATTAAAATGATTCTAAAAATGAATGCACCTACAATGATCAAATGTAAATTATTTTTGTTTGTCCAAGTATACTCAATCTTTATTCATGACCGTTGATATATGAATGAAATGAAATGATTATAATACAACTGACATTGAATGCTTATAATGCAAATGAATAATGAGCTAATGAAATGATCTAACTAAAAATGATACTGCCATTCTTCATATGTTATTTTGTAACAGTGCTTGATTTCATCATTGAGCTTTAAAATGTTGTAAGAAAATACAAGAAACTTAACATAATGATCCAAGATGACCTGAGTATCTCTTACATGGATTTTGATATAGTAGGTTAATACAAGCAACTTGATATAATGAATCAAGTTGACCTGAGTATTGCTTGCAGAACAGACAAGGATTATCCCCTTTCATGCATGACTCGGAATGTCCTCCTTGATCTTTTGCCAATCATATCCTTAGACAAGTACATACTTTAGTAAGAGATAAACCACAAACAACAATCAAAGAAAAATAATCATGCCCCATCATAGCTTCTCTAGTCATGGACATCCTTGAGTCGCATAGAGTACATGATTAGCAATAAAATCAAGATATAAACACTGAGTCTCGCATGTCATTCACATGTTCTAATGGTCATTAACTGATATAATCATCTTGATAAATGATCTTGGATAATCCTTTATTACTTGCTGGTTAATTCTTCATTTTCTGAGTGTCATGATTTAGTTGTCATGAAATGCCTTGATATTTGTTGCTTTATTGCTCATTATCTGTTTCAAAACCCTAGGTGTTTTTGGTTTTTCTAAGTTTTTCGAATGTTGTTGTATTTTCAAAGATTCAAAAGATCACCTTAGCAAAAGGAATTAGGATTTTTCCCCCAGCGGAAACAAAAATTTATTATGGATGTATGAATTGATCAAGATCCAAACCATGGCAGGATACAAATGCAGATTGATTGATTCTGATAAAATCTAAGATAGTGACTACAATAAGTATATCAAAGATTGATAACTATTGGTAAGATGCATATTTCCTACTAAATGGTTCAAAGCAATGGATGCAAAAGATGAAATGGATAAGCTAGAATAGATGGAAGTGATAGATGTGATAGGATGGAGTGGATAGGTGTGCAAAGCGATCTCATAGATGGAGAAACTCACTTTTTAGATAACACCTGTTTACCAGGTTTTCACCATCTAAATTTATTGCATTTTTTCTTTTCATATTTTGATTTTTTGTTTTCTTTCTGTTTTATGCCTTTTTAGGGATTTTCTGCTTTTCTGATTTTTATTGATTTCTTCAGGACTTTATATACTTTTTATTGATTTTTTCTAGGTCTTTATATCTCAAGCATAGAACTTCTTGAGATGAATATAATTGATAGGTTCATCAAACCAATCATCTTCAATGGTAGATAACTTGTATGCTCCTGAGCCATATGCTGCTACTATGACAAAAGGTCCTAGCCAATTTGGTTCAATTTACCCTTCTTTTCTCAGTCTTGCTGATTTCTTGGATTCTCCCTTAGAACTATATCTCCAATCTGAAAAATGCGTGGCTTGACTCTGTGATTATAACTTCTTTCTATTCTCTGTTGATACACTTTCAAATGATCTATTTCATTTTGGCGACGTTCTTGGATTAGTTCAAGTTCTTGGAGTCTAGAGACTCGTTGTTCTTCCTCTGGTATAAGACCTTTCAAGGAAACCCGTAGAGAAGGTATCTCTACTTCTATGGGTAATATGGCTTCTGATTCACAGATTAAACAATATGGAGTTGCCCCCGTTGGTGTGCGGATGGTGGTTCAGTATGCCCAAAGAGAAGGATTTAGCTGAATGTGCCAGTCTTTTCCAACTTCATTGACTATTTTCTTCAAGTTTTTCAAGAGTCTTGTTTGATGCCTCAACTTGACCATTTCCTTGTGGATAATATGAAGTAGAAAACCTATGTTGGATATGAAACTGCTCTCATAGTTCCTTCACATCTTGATTCTTAAATGATCATCCATTGTCAATGATAATGGTCATATGAACTCCATAGCGACAAATTATATAATTCAAGATGAATGATGATATTTGTTTTCCTGTCACTTTTGTCAGAGGTACTGCTTCAATCCATTTAGTGAAATATTCAGTAGTTGTCAGAATGAACATATGTCCATTAGAGGATGAAGGATTTATCTTTCCTACCAAATCAAGGCCCCATTGAGAAAATGACCATGGTCCGGCCATAGGATACAATTCTCGTGCTGGTGTGTGAATGAGATTCCCATGGATCTGACATTGTTTGCATTTCTTGGCATATGTGAATGAATCTCTCTCCATAGTAGGCCAATAGTAACCCATACGAAGAATTTTCTTAGCCAATGTTAATCCACTTGAGTGTGTGCCACAAATACCTACATGAAATTCATTAAGAACTTTCTCAGATTCTTCTTGTTCAAAACATCTCAATAAAGTACTATCTAGACCTCACCTATATAAGGTATCATCAATAATAGTATAGCGGGATGACTGACGGATAAAATTTCTTCTTTGATTGCGGGATAGGCCAGGAGGAAGGATATTCTCTTTTAAGTACTGATAGGTTTATCCATATAAGGATTGATTGATCCCTGATATATGACAAATCATGTAGGTATGGTGGGATTTAATGGTAGGGGTTAAGATATCTTCCACAAGGAATTCGTAATGCTATTGATTCTCTCAATTATGCAAGAGAGATGCTATTGTAGCCATTGCATATGCTGCTTTATTGTCATTTCTTGGGATTTGAGTAAATGATATTTCTGCAAAGTGTTCTTTAAACTCTTCTACCAGTTGTTTGTAGGGCATGAGCTTGTCATCCTTAGTTTGATAATTATCATTTATTTGGTTGATGATAAGCTGTGAATCACCATAAACATGTAATTCCTTGATATTCCATTCAATAGCCATTTTGAGCCCAATAGTCAGTGTTTCATATTGTGCAGTATTGTTTGTGCATGGAAACCGTAGTCTATAATATTTTGGAATTATGTCCCTGAGGTGTGATGAATAAAATTCTTGCGCCTGATTAATATTGTTTATAAGAACCATCAAAGTACAATTCCCAAAATTTTGTACTTACTGTCAGAATGTCTGCATCAAGAAATTCAATGTGCAATGGTATGTCATTTTATAAAGGTGCTTTGGCTAATTGATCAACAATGACCTATCCTTTGATAGCTTTTCTATAAATATACTCTATATCAAATTCAATCAGTATCATAACCCATTTGGCTAATCTTCCTGTCAAAGTTGACTTGTTCAACAAATAATTTAGTGGATCTATCTTTGCTATTAGCTTCACAGAATGAGTCAGCATATAATGTCACAGCTTTTGAGTTGCAAATACAACTGCTAGACATGTCTTCTCTATTCATGTATAATTCAATTCATAGCTGACAAGTGTTCTACTGATGTTATACACTTCTCTTTCTTTTCCTTCTTCATCATGTTGAGCTAGGAGAGCGCCTAATGATACATTTGTCATCGAGATATAGAGCAACAATGGTTTCTCTTTGATTGGTGATACCAATACTAGAGGATTCATGAGATATTCTTTGATTTGCATAAAAGCTTCTTCACATTTTTGATCCCATTTGAATGGAACATTCTTATGTAAAAGATGAGTGAATGGATGACATCTATCTGCTAACTGAGAGACAAATCTTCTAATTGATTGCAATCTTCCTTGTAAAGATCGCAATTGACTTATGTTCTTAGGTGACTCCATCTCCATGATGGCTTTTACCTTTTCAGGATCTACTTCAATTCCACGGGCTGATATAATGTACCCAAGAACTTTTCCAGAGGTTACTCCAAATGCAAATTTATTTGGATTTAGTCTCAACTGATATCTTTCCAGCCTATCAAAGATCTTGCTTAAGATGTTCAAATGTTCTTGTCATGTATGATATTTTGCAAGTATATCATCTACATAATCTTCCATAAATGTATGCATCATATTATGGAAAATTGTCATCATAGCCCTTTGATAAGTCACTCCTACATTCTTAAGTCCAAATGTCATAACATTCCAGCAATAAGTACCCCATGCACAAGTGAATGCTGTCTTTTCTTGATCTTCAGGGGCAATTCTTATTTGATTGTATCCTGAGAAGCCATCCATTAATGAAAACATCTCATGCCCTGCTGATAAGTCAACAATTATATCAATGTTGGGTAGTGGGAAATCATCTTTGGGACATGCTTTGTTCAAATCTCTAAAATTGATGCAGACTTATGTTTTTATCCGGCTTTGACATTGGTACAATGCTTGAAACGCATTCTAGATAGGCAACAGGTCTTATGAAACCCACATCTAATAGTTTCTTTAGCTCAGCTTTTACAAGAAGAGCAATGTGTGGATGCATCTTCCTTAGCTTTTTCTTAACTAGTTTTGCTTTTAAATCCACATTGAGATGATGCATTATAATATCTAGATTAAGTCCCGATATATCAGCATACGACCAAGCAAAATTTATTTGTCTTTGTCTGAAGAATTATATGTATTCTTTCCTCTCTTTATCTGATAATGAGGAAGTAGAATGAAGTATCTTAGGATCCTTTGATGTTCCAATGTTTATTGCTTTTGTTGGTTTTATTATAATAGTAGATCTTTCCTGAAAATATGCAGGGAGGATGTCAAACTTTCCATCTTCTGGCACCTCCAAGAGGTTTTCACTGTCAGATACGTCCATTATTTTCCCTTTTGATTGATCTAGTGTTGCCATGAAATGGTTTTCAATAGTAGGTCTCTTTCCTTGTTTTATTTCAATTTTGTGACTAGAAAGTTTGGCATTCTCCTGACTGCAAGAAACGTTACTTGATTCTGCAATGGAAGATATCTTAGGTGTTATGGGTTCAACAACATTAAGATACACAACTAAGTCATGATCATTGGAAAAGACATCTAATTCAGGGTTTTCTAGATTAGCCCAATCAATTAATTTAGGATGAAGAAGGGGTAAGTCATAATCATTGTCATCATTAGGTGCTTCAAAGTTCATGACATAATGGTCATAATTTGGTGTAGAGTAGGTAATGTCATAGATAGAATGATCTTGAGGATTATCTCTCCCAAGTATTCTCCAATTAGTTCTAACAAAATCAATATTAGTATTTTTTAGTTCACACTCAAATGGCTCTTCATTTGACATTTGTCCCTTAAACGAATAGATTATATCAACACACACGTCTTTATTATTGCAAGTTACTTCTTGATTATTTTCAATAAATTCATTTGCATTTTGAAGTTGACATACTTGAGTACATGATATAGAGAATTCTTTTTCTATCTTTTGTCTTCTTTCAAACTCAGCTTCTTCTGAACTAATAGTCAATCCTACTTGACTATCTCTTAGTTCTTCTATGGTTCTGCCATACCTTGGTACATCTTGCTCTTTATTTGATAGAAATCTGATATTTTAAGATGCCTGATGCATATCTATTTTTTTCTTCTTGTGGCATTATTTATTTGTCTTTGTCATCCCCTTTCTTTTGTTGTCTTGTATATGCTTCTTTTCTCTAGATTGTGAGTTCTTCTTGTCTTCTTTCTAACTCTATCTTTTGTTTTGTAATAGACAAGTCTTCCTTTGTGATAGTTGCTTGCTCTTCATTTTTTTCTTCACTTGATATACTAGATGAGACATTTGGACCCCATTCATATTCATTTGAAACTGTCTCTGAACAATTGTCTAGGACTATACCACTATACCACACAGGAATGTTGTATGGTGCAAAAAGTTACCTGATTTCTGCCATCTCGATTTTTACTACTTCTGGAATATCTTTTTCAGATTTTGCACTTGCTCGTATTCCTTGAACTTGTTGACAAGATTCTTTTTTTCTTTTGATTGCAATGTCTTCTTCTTGTTTCTCATGTTCTTCTTGTTTATGCTTATTGGCTACTATTTTTGCTGCTTGATGTAGCTTTTCTTGCCATTTTTCTTCTTTAGAGACTGATTTCTTTCTCCACTTTGGCTGTTGATGATTATGTTGCTTTTGATTTGATTTTAGATATCCAAGTCCTGATTTATCTTCTTCAGATTGCGAGTGGGGACAAATAGGTTCTGAAATACCTTGATGTCGCTTACCAATTGGTCCTTTTCCTTCATATCCCATTTTTTGCATGATTTTATAACCATTGCCATATTGTTCTATTGGAATATTGACTTTTGCAGCTATTGCTATAGTTTCATTTTCATCTTTGTACAACCAACCAAGAATGTCCTTGTCTTCGGTTTCTTCTTCAAGTGTTCCAGCTCTAACAAATGCTCCGTTAAACATGTCTTTTGATTTCTCCGAGGTCTTTTATTGGATATTTTTAGGCTTTCCATATGACTTAGGTGAAAGTGGAAAATTATGCAAAGAATATTTTCCCATTCCTTCATCATTCAATTCAAGCTTTTTCTCAAAGGTTTCCCATAACTTTTCTTGAATTTCTTTGGTAGGATATATTGATTCTCTGTTATTTGGAACTCTTGTATCTTGTGTTGGCTTCATATTATTGCAATATTGGCTAAAGTTTGCAACTATAGTGACCTCTTGTCCTTCATGAGGAATTTTTACACATTGATGATATGTAGAAGGAACTGCTTGCATGGTCTAAATCCACGACCTTCCCAAAACAATGTTTTAAGAGAGGTTCAAATCTAAAACCTGACATAATTTATTCTTTTCCACAGGTCCTATTTTGATTGGTAACACCACAGTTCCTCTAGAAGAATGCTTTGCTTCATCATAAGCCTTAATAGTTATTTTCTTCTTTGGATCTACTGCATTTTTCTGAATATCCCAAATCTTTTATTATACTTAATGTACAAATGTTTAAGCCTGCTCCACCATCTATGAGTACGCGTTTGACACGAGTTTTATTAATGGTGACTTCAACATGTAACAGAGCATTATGAGGATGTTGCAAGGATGCATCATCATTTTCAGAAAATGATAAGCAATGAGGGGCTATAATGTGTCACACCATGATTTGGAACTGATCCACATCCAAGTCTTTTGAAACTGTCATTTCTACTAAAGCTTTTTCCAAAATTTTCTTCTGCATAGGTGAAACTTTGAGAAGTTCCAAAATTGATATTTGAGCGGGTATTCTTTGTAATTTCTCTACTAAATTGTATTGTTGTGAAGTGGATGTTGAGTCTTTTGTTATACCCGGAAAGGTGACCTTCGCTTTGCTTCTCGTAATGACATTGATTGGCTCTGAAGGTGGATTATCTTTAACAATGATGACATTTACCACATCATCATATGTATAAGTGTAGTTCTCTTTGGCTTTTCCTTTGTCATCTTTTAATTGGGATTGTTGACCTTTGTCATAATTCAAAAGTGGATTTTTGAAAGCTAGGTGTGATTCGTTTGTCTTATGGCTATCCACTGTGATAGTTCCATTATCGATTAGATCCTGGATAAGGTGTTTCAATCTATGACAATCATTTGTTTGGTGTCCTTTATTCCGATGGTAATTACAAAAATGATTGTCATTCCACCAATTAGGCTTGACTTGTGGTTCATAACTTCTTGGTTCTGGTAAAAAAATCAGTTTGTTTGCAAGAAGAGTTTTTAAAGTTGATTCCAATGGTTCTCCAATGTTTGTGAATTTCGTGCAAGGATTGGAGAAGAAAGACTTGGTTTTATTGCTTTCTTGATTTTTATTGTTTGGGATTTGACTTGATAGATTAAAAATTGGTTGTTGTTTCATAGAACTATTGTCGTCCTTTCCTCCATTGATTACATTCCTATTCTTTGACCAGAACTTGGGTTTGTCATTGTTACTGTTGTTTTTGTTGTAAGAATTATTGTAAAGTTTTAGCTCTCCTTTCTTTACCATCACGTCTTCTATTTTCAAACCATTCTGAATCATCTTGGCGAAGGAGGGAGGGCATTGCATTTTTAGTCAATAACTCATTTCACTAATAAGATTATCAATGAATATGTCCATCTTTTCTTGATCAGGTACATCTCTTGGATACCTATTAAACATCCATTTTCATCACTACAAGAAGATCATAAAAGATTCACCATTCTTTTGTTTAACATTGCATAAATCTAGCATTGTTATCTCATTCCTTACATTGTAGGAATATTGTGAAATAAATCTATTCAGGATTTCATCAAAAGATTTGATTCCAGATGGTAATCTTGAAAACCATTCCATTGATTGCCCATTTAAACTCTTAGGGAAAGATGCATCAAGTAAGTTTCGTCGTGCTCAAATTCCATACTCATAGTACAAAACTCCCTAATGTGATCCTGAGGATCAAATTTTCTATCGTATTTGTCATATTTAGGGATCTCGCAATGCTGTGGAAATGGTGCCATATTCAATTTTTTATTGAAAGGATATGGGCAGATATCTTCCAATGAATACTTCTTGGAGCTTGTTCCATTTTGCATATCTTGTATCTATTGTTGTAGAGTTTGCATTTGTTGAGTAAGGTTTAACAATAGTTTATCCATATAGTTTCTCCTTATTTCTTCATAAGTTCTTTTATCACTATGCTCTTTTCTTGTGTCATCCCGTTCTTTTCTTGTCTCTTCATGAATTTCTTTGTTTACATCTTTGTTGTTTGGATCATCTTGTTGGCATTTTTGATGTTTATGTTGTGATTGTCATTGATGGACACACACTTGTATTGAGATCCCCTTTATATGTATGAGCTCATGCTCAATCGGTATTTGTTCCAACCGGTATGTTGTATTCTAGTCTTTAGACTAGTAGTGATTTTCCAGAATGTGTTTCCCGGTATGAAGTGACATGTCGACCCCAAGTGGTTCGCAGATCACAAGCAGTACGAGGGAGAAATGCGACACAACACATTCTTACCAATCTTCATTTTTGTCAAACCGGCAACCGGTATTTTGTATGAACCGGTAATACTCTGTGATGAGTTACCAACCGGCATTTTGTGATGAGTTACCAATCCACCGATTGTTTGACGGTACTGACACATTAATGATGATTCTTGTGTCGTGTTACTAAGTATGTCTAGGTTCATTGAACCTAGGAAATTGTAAAGAAATCCTATTGGACCGACATGAAATCAGATTCCTTTAAAAGGACATCATGTCTAGGGTTTTAGGTTGCTGCGAAAAGGGTTAATGTTGAGCTAGGGTTTAAGGTGGATGTTGAGTTGTTGGGAGAGTGATCTTATCTGAGAAGATCGAGTTGTAACTAAGAGAGAGATAGAGAAGACTGAAATAATGCTGGAATGCATTAGTTGTGAGCAATACTGGATCTAACCAAGGAGTTTGTGCTATTAGATAGATCAAACACTTGTTGATTGCTCACATCTTTAACAAGTTAGTAGCCCCTAACCGAGTAGGCCTCAAAGCCTTTGTAAAATCCTCTAACAAGGTGGTTCACACATGTGAATCTAAAATCCTCTAACAAGGTAGTCTTTAATCAGACTTATCTCCTAACAGAGATTGAGATTCATAACAGGATCTGTTTTGGTGAAGAACATTGTAAGACCTTAACCGGTCTGGTTTCTATTCTGCAGATAGTGAATTGTGAGTTCCATCTCACCGTGGTTTTTCCCAGTTGGGTTTCCACATCAAATATCTTGTGTTATGGTTGTATTGCTTTTGTGGGTGAATGTTTTATTCACATTTTGTTTTGTATGTGTGGTAACTGGTTTGACTGTCAGACTGCTTTATCGGTTTATCTTTAGACTGTGTAAGTGTTTTAGTGCAAAGATTTTTGGCATACTAATTCACCCCCCCTCTTAGTATTCATCAATTGGTATCAGAGCCAACCTTTCTATAAGTTTAACCACTTGGAAAGAGATATGGGGGAATAAACCTTGAGGGAACTTACTCAACGACTCACTAAGTCTAAGCAAGCCTATGATGATCTTATGGTCAAATACAAGGCATCTCAAGCAAAAAGAAGAGAACATGCAGAAAAGTTGATGGAACTATCTGAAAGTAGTTCTGAAGATGAAGCTAACATGGAAGCTATGATTGCTGAAGTGAATAAGCTGAATGATTCAAACTCCAATCTGAGAAAGGAGTTGGAAGGACTAACTATTCAGTTCAGTCAAGAGCTTGAGAACTAGAGAAAAGGTGAAGATCTGGTAAAAGACAGAGATCATGAGATCTCCAAGTTGAAACATGAGATTAGTGCACTAACTGCTTGCCTTCATGAGAGTAGAATGGAAAAGAAGACATGCAAGGAGAACTGAACATTGCCATCTTTGAAAATGCAAGTCTTATGGAGACAAACACTGCTTTTTCCAAAGGACTCTTTGAGTCAAAGGAAATACTTGCTAAGTTTGGCAAAAGTACAGTCAAGCTAGAGAAAAAGCTTGAGTCATCTAGACTGGCAAAGAATACCAATGGTCTTGGTTTTTCTGGACATGAGGAAGGAGAATCCTCAGGAACAAATGCTGAAGCATCAAAGAAGCAACCGACACTCAAAGGAAAAGGTAAGCAAAAATTCAAACCTGTTTTCTTTAACTGTCTTAAAGAAGGACACACTGCCAATGTATGTAGGAGCAAAGCCTACAATAATTTTCCTTATTTTATCAACAATGTACCTAGATTCAATAAGTTCAATGGTCATTGTTATGCATGTAAGAAGTTTGGGCATAGAACATTTGAATGCAGGTCTGTAGTGGATAACACTGGAAGATATCCTCAGAGGATCCAAGGAACTAGTCCTGAATCTTTTATGAACCAGAACCACAACCGATTTAATGATTTCAATCATCAATCAAGAAGTGGTGGTCATCAAGTGGCAACCGGATGGAGAGAAATTTGTATGATCTATCATGGTCATGGTCACACTGCTGCAACATGCAGAAGGAAGATTGGAAACATGTACAATGGACCTTGGAGAGCACCTGGACTTGTTTTCTATCACTACAACAAACTGGGTCACATCGCAAGATTCTACAGAAGCAGGAAAAGTATATCTGATGATATACCGGTCACTCAGGAAGGAGAAATAGATGTTGAAAAAGTTCAAGGAGACATGAAGAAAACATGGAAGAAGAAACCAACAATGTCGGAAGAGGAACTGGTTTCTGCACCTAGTGTGGAAATATCGGAACTGGCAAACTAAGCCTCAAAGGCTTAGGGAGAGAAAATGGCGAAATGCTTTCGAACCCCCAGTTAACACCGGTAAAAGACCTTAACCAGTATGCTATACCTATCACTTGGCAGAAGACCGAAAATGGTAAAAAAGGAAAATTAGGGTTTACGCCCTAATAGAGGAGCATTAATGATGGTAGGTGAGAGACATGTATAAATGCATTTTTCAAATCATTTCTCACTATCTGTTTTTGAGCGAAGAAAAGTTTTCAAGTGCAGAGCAAAGAAAAGGCGATTTGAGCTTAGATTACAAGAAATTGGATAACTTTGAAAGAGATTCAAATCTAGTTTGCAAGCGGTAGTGGAGAACTCAAAGCGGTGATTTGGCATTCGACGAAGAGCAAAGTAAAGCAGAATCAGGAAGCCCTAAATTCATGTTTGAAAGGTATTTTTCGTGTTCTTGAAATACTCTTCAATGGCTTCCGCATCTCAAACCAGTTCAAGCACATCCATTGAGTCAGAAAGTTTCATTCAGAGGAAGTCCAAGTATAATGCTTTGTCACAAGTTCCAGCTGGAGTCATAGTCGAAGAAGGAATTTCAGATTATATTGATTGCAAGATAGAAGACCTAGGGTCCTTAGCCATTTATACTCAATTAGGTCTATTTTGCGGAAAGGACAAAAAGATCAAACCAGAGTTCAATATCTTAGAGAAGAAGAAACTCCATAATGCGGTATATTTTCTAGAAGACTTCATAGAGGATCACATCAGGATCATCTTGAGCAGAGTCCATGGTGACAAGATGTACCTGGAGAGAACGCATGATATCACGCCTGAGGAAATTCATACAGTCACCAGTTTCTACAACACAGGGGAAGTGCCAGCCCTGAGAATGGTATGCAAAACAGAAATGACCAAGCTCACCGGTTCGACAAGTGATTCACAAGGTATGATAGTTAATCCTATCAAGGATAAACTGGTAAAATACACCTGCATGGTGATAAGCTACAAAACATTCTCAGCCAACAGGATTAATTCTGTATCTGCTGTAGCGGTAAATGCCGCTTACAGGATGATTATAGAGGATAAATCATTTGACATATGCACTGGTATGCAGAGGCAACTCCTGTTAAATCTTAAGGCAATCAAAAAGGACAATTTACTAAGATTTAAGTTTGGACAACTACTGGTAGGGTTGTTTTTCTATTTCCAAGGCTACTTTCCGGGTGTAGGTGATGTCCAGTGGTCCCCTGACCAACTGGTAACCAAGCAAATAAAGGAAAGTGTGCAAGGCATTGGAACCGGCTACCCTGAGGTACTGAACAAATACTTTGATGAGTTCAGAAGAAAGATGAGTCAGAGGGTACGAATCTTAGGTGACATAGTGAAGAAGTATGAAGATGACATCTATTTCACTATTCAGGTGGACAAATGTCTAATGGAGGCTGTTGAGCCTAGAATGGAGGAAGTGGAGCCTATGGGCTATGAGGTCATGTTTGACATGCTGGAAGGGTATGCTTCAACCCTTATTGCCTCGCCTCTTGATCCAAAGGCTAAGTGAACCAGAACCTACTTAGAGAGGATCGCACTGGTTGAAGAACGATCGATGAAGAAGGGAAAAGAACCGCCAGCTAAGAAAGCTAAGATAGTGCCTACAGCATCAGCACCAGCTACCACTACGACTCCAAGAGTGACCAAGTGGTCACTGGAAAAGAAGAAACTGGAGGTAACACTGGCAAAATTCTTCGAAAGAAAGAGGAAGACTAAGGCAAATGAACCAGAAGAGAAAAAGAAGAAGGATGAAGATGAAGAAGAATGAACCGGCAACATCTGCACCGGTAAATATAGATATCTCCTCTTACAAACCTTTGACACATTGTCAAAGAATAGTAAAGAATATTAGGAGAAAGTTACTTCATGATTTAATAGATTATTATGATGAATTCAATAGTGAAGAAAAAGATGAAGTACTGCAGGAAATCATTCTTTATTTATGTAAAAATGACCTGTCACCATTAGAGATTAAATCTCAGACACCGGATTCATTATTTAAAGCATTGGATAACAAATGGCGCATTGCCATTGAAAAGGAACAAGAGATTAGGGAGAAAGTTTTTGCACAGTACTTCCCCGAACTCTCAAATTCAGAATTATTTGATGTATTGGATCAAAATAAAGGTCTCTTCTTCACAAGGAGAAGAATACTCTGGTTGTTGGAGGGGAGAGTTGATGATGTAGAAAAGGATACACATCAACACATGGCCCATGCTATCAGCTTTCATAAAGCTCGAATGGCTAACCTCCAAGCGGAAAAGGAACCGGTTATTTCCAAACCGGATGAGGTTTTTGATGAGGAAGGAAACCTGGTGGAGGAACCAATCGACACCATAGATGTCGATGCCCTGGATATAGAAGATGTCACTCAGGACATACCTTCTGAGGGAACTGAATAGGGGCAACAGGCCAATCAGGGTGGTGAACAAGCTGTGGACACACAACAAGCGGAAAAAGAACAGGAAGAGAAAAGAAGAAGGATGAAGATGAGAAACAGAGAAAAGAGGAAGAGGAGAAAAGAAAAGATGAAGAGAAGAAGAAGCAAGAAGAAGAAAGGAAGAAGAAAGAAGAAGAGGACAAGGAAGAAAAGAAGAAGAAGAAAGAGGAAGAAAAGAAGAAGAAAGAAGAGGAGAAGAAGAAGAAAGAAGAGGAGAAGAAGAAGAAGGAAGAGGAAGAGAAGAAGAAGGAAGAGGAAGAGAAGAAGAAAAAGGAAGACGAAGAGAAGAAGAAGAGGGAAGAAGAGGAAAAGGAAGAGCAGAAGAGGAGAGCAGAGGAGAAGAAAAAGGCAGAGGAAGACAAGGAAGAAGAGAAGAGAAGAGAAGAGAAATGGAAAAGAAGAAAGCCGAATAAGCCAAGGAACGAGAAGCGGCAAAAAGCTCTCAGGTGGAGACTCCGAAGGAAACCGGAAGTCAACCCTCACCGATTGATCTCTCTAGTCCTATCGATCTCCAATCTGCAAGTGAGTTGGAGCTTATGCAGAGCATCAAGGTTTCTCAAGAGCGCCTTGAGATCATTCGCAGGAAAAAGGAACAGGACATCATTTAGGCAGCTGTAGACACACTTACCGGTTTAATCCCCGATACTAATCTTCCTGACACTGATTCATCACTAGCACAACTCAAACTTTTGTGTACTATAGTGGATGATTAGGTGTAGGATTTAGAAGAAGCAACAGAGGCCAATGTAAAGAAAGAGCACCAAAAGGCTCTTAATGTTGGTCTCGTGAAGAAATTAAATGAGCTTAGGACTGAACTGCTAAAGGATCAAAAGGACATAAGGAGTGCCTTAGATGAGGGAAACTTGCTACTCAGCAAAATCTATCAACCTCATCTGTTCTGTGATGATGTGCTAGCCAAGAAGAAACAACTTCAAATGGACTTATAGTCCTACTTAAGCACATTCAAGACTCCTTACGACTCCTTTGCAGCATATGGGCAAACCATTCACCGGTTCCAGATCTAGTCAGCCAAGATAGAGCAAGAGATCAGCACAAGGTCTAGGGATTTGCATGAGCTTCAACTGGTATTACTTCCATGACTGCAAATTCTCCAGAAATGCTATCTGAACCTGGATGCCCTGATAGTCACACAAGAACTAAGCACAATAGATGCCATGGAGGAACAGGTATCACAAATGCAGACAGAGAAGGAAGTGGCGACCTCCCTACTTGAGTCCTGGTCTCTTTCCATGAAACAATTTTTGTAAGACTTTAAAGCAGTTTTTGACAAGTATTATTCATTATTGTCATAAACTCTTTTATATATATATGGAAACAAGTTTTTTAGCAGTACTTTGTTATTGTTGGCAAAGGGGGAGAAGTATATGGTTTTAAAATTTTAAAATTTTGATATATCAAGGGAGAAGTATTTGTTTTGAAATTTTGATATATGCTATGATATATGCTATATGCTCTAATGATTATGCTCTGAATGCAAAATTGCTATACACTCTGTTGATTAAGGGATAGTGTATATGCTTAGGGGGAGCAATTTTGTTAATGGCAAGTTTTTGTTGTAAAACACTTAGATGTCAAAATTTTATTTTCCTAAGTGTTGCCATCAATGCCAAAGGGGGAGATTGTTTCATTTTTGATGTTTATGTTGTGATTGTCATTGATGGACACACACTTGTATTGAGATCCCCTTTATATGTATGAGCTCATGCTCAACCGGTATTTGTTCCAACCGGTATGTTGTATTCTAGTCTTTAGACTAGTAGTGATTTTGCATAATGTGTTTTCCGGTCTGAAGCGGCATGTCGACCCCAAGTGGTTCGCAGATCACAAGAGGTACGAGGGAGAAAAGTGGCACAACACATTCTTACCAGTCTTCATTTTTGTTAAACTGGCAACCGGTATTTTGTATGAACCGGTAATACTCTGTGATGAGTTACCAACCGACATTTTGTGATGAGTTACCAATACACCGATTGTTTGACGGTGCCGACACATTAACGGTGATTCCTGTGTCATGTTACTAAGTATGTCTAGGTTCATTGAACCTAGGAAATTGTAAAGAAATCCTATTGGACCGACATGAAATCAGATTCCTTTAAAAGGACATCATGTCTAGGGTTTTAGGTTGTTGCAAAAAGGGTTAATGTTGAGCTAGGGTTTAAGGTGGATGTTGAGCTATTGGGAGAGCGATCTTATCTGAGAAGATTGAGTTGTAACTGAGAGAGAGATAGAGAAGACTGAAGTAATGCTGGAATGCATTAGTTGTGAGCAATATTGGATCTAACCAAGCAGTTTGTGCTATTAGATAGATCAAACACTTATTGATTGCTCACATCTTTAACAAGTTAGTAGCCCCTAACCAGGTAGGCCTCAAAGCCTTTGTAAAATCCTCTAACAAGGTGGTTCACACATGTGAATCTAAAATCCTCTAACAAGGTAGTCTTTAATCAGACTTATCTCCTAAAAGAGATTGAGATTCCTAATAGGATTTGTTATGGTGAAGAACATTGTAAGACCTTAATCGGTCTGACCTTAACCGGTCTGGTTTCTATTCTGTAGATAGTGACTTGTGAGTTCCATCTCACCGTGGTTTTTCCTAGTTGGGTTTCCACATCAAATATCTTGTGTTATGGTTGTATTGCTTTTGTGGGTGAATGTTTTATTCGCATTTTGGTTTGTATGTGTGGTAACTGGTTTGACTGTCAGACTGCTTTACCAGTTTATCTTTAGACTGTGTAAGTGTTTTAGTGCAAAGATTTTTGGCATACTAATTCACCCCCACCTCTTAGTATTCATCACATCTATATTTTGGGTGTTACTTGCCTCCGCATCTTGTTTTAAGCTTTCTATGTTAAAGTCTTGTGGTAATTTAGCTCCTAATTTTGCCAATATCAAAAGATATTTCTCTTTTTGTTTTGCCAATAATTTTTTCATTAGTCTATCAAATTTGAAATCTTGCTCAAGGTCTCTAATGGTGTTATTGACCACTTCTTTGTCAACAACGATATACCCAAAAGTTTGGAATATCGGATTATCTTCTTCCTCCATTTGTTTTTGTTGTTTTCTAAGTTGTTCGTATTGAGCTCTAGTCCAAACTTGCATGTGATTGTTTCAATTTTTTTGAAGTTTCTAAAGGACAAGTCAAAAGGTAATTATTGGTTTAGGAAGATATGCTTTGTTGATTTTACCACTATTGTTTGTTCGTTGTGATAAAGCGTCTCTTTGTTGAAAAGAACATCCTTGCAAAATTTCTCCATCAACTCTGTCCTGCAACCACGTAAATAGTGACAAAAACAGTGTAGGAATGTCCTATGTTTTAATAAGATCTTGCGATTGATATACAAGAATCTTATTCTTTTTAGAGTAGCTTTATAACTGGGTTTTCTTTTCTTAAGGCGATACTTAAAACTCATATAAGCATCTGATAGTTTACAAGTTTGTTGGATTCCAATGTTGGTGAAATTCTGATTTTGATATGACCTAGGTTCAAAATAGGAAAGATATATCCAAGATAATGAACACAAGATGAATTGGTCAAGCTTCGTGATAGAGGATTTGATATATCCTAATGAGAAACTTGACAATGATGTTGATTTTTGCACTTAAAATGTTTGAATCAATAGCTTGTTGAATGTTTATGCTTATGAAAACCTTTCGGAAATAGCCTATTGGATTAGTGACCCAGTTATTGAACTAGTTTGAAAATGTATGATAGATTACAGATAAATCTACTCAAGAAGTGTTTTGATACTGATGTTGAAATTTTGGTTTGATATGCTTTTTAGATGTGAAAAAGGTTTTGTGCTAACTCTTGTGGCAAAGAGTGTTAACATATGGGATAAAAGCACTGTTTTGTTGTTTGAAAGCGCTATTCTGATTATGTTTCAAGGATTCTTCTCAAATCCTTCAACAAGTTGTTGGATTTTTGCTCATTTTTTTAGATGATGATTTTCTCAAATTTTGACCATTTTGAACATGTCATAGATATAGAAGACACAATGTTTTTGAAAAACAAAATGCATAAGCAAGTACAAATCTTATGGTAGGCTGAGACAATAATTGTTGAATCTTACATCGAGTTTCCCCCGAGGCTACACTATTCAAAGTGGATATTTAGATTCTTGACCCCACTGGCTCCACCCTCAACACTCACTTCTCTGAGGCAACCAAGCACCAGTTTCCATGAAAACTCCCCATGGCAAACCTTATATCTCTACTAAGAACCATATGTTTGTGAGCTGCTTCAGAGGTCCGACCTCTTGCACCAACAACTAGAAGGATTTTGGAAACTAGTACAAGTGGTTTTTAGTAAAGGCTTCCTGTCATGTGGCCATACATGCAACACTTTCAGCTCTGTAAATATAGAAGGTTCCCAACCTATAGAGGTTATACTCCCTAGGGTTTATGGGGAAATATAGTGTTGGTATGAACTTATCAGCACATGTTGCTTGTGACTTTCATCACAAACACAATTTATTTAGAGTGGATTGGAAGAGCTCGGTATTAGCCCATTTCCACTTTGGGTTGTTCCCCTCTCACTGGCCCCCTCAAGGCAGCTCGAAAAGGCAGACCCTCTAAAGGTTATACATAAAAGAAAGTAGGTCCGGTTTTTTTATCACCGTATGATGGTGAGAGCATACTTACCTACTACTTCATCAAGCACGAAAAACACAAGTCCATCTTAGCTTTTCTAAAATCTATGTGCAACTATTTTAAAGAAGTCACTCAAAATGCAAGTTGCATGCTGTTAATTTATCCCTCTTAGTTAAGCTAAATGAGCATGACATGATGTGTTACTTTCCAAAATAGAACTCTTAATTAACTAGGTGAGGAAATGCATGAAATTTTAAAAAAAAATAATCCTGCACCTGCATGTCAGTGGTTTGAAAAATTTAAGTTCTTGGACATTTGGACCTGCAAGAAAATTTTGTTAGTTGCAAATAAAAGCACTATCCTAACAAATGCACTATCTTTCACCTCAAAAGCGCTAACCCAAAGGACAAAAGCGCTAACCTGAAACACAAAAACACTACTCTGTGGACTAAGAAGTGAGAATTCTCTGACAAAAGCATTAACCATACTAACAAATGTGCTAACCTGAAGGATAAAAGCGTTGTTCTGAAGATTAAATGTGTTGATTTAAAGACAAAAGAGCTAACCTAAATGACAAATTCCCTAACCTGAAGGATAAAAGCGCTAACCTATCAAATATAGGCGCTGTCAGAACTCACACAGGCATGAATCTATATTACAAATGCATTAAATTTGCTTTTGTGAGAATTAGATAGGATATTAGAAAGAATATGCGAGGTTCTGAGCCCCACGGTGGGTGCCAAACTGTGTCAACTTGAATTTCATCATTAGAATACTACCTACAACATGTTATTTTCACAAAATACAAAGAAAACTGCTATAGGAAATCCAAACTCAACCAATGAAACTACATGAAATACATATAAAATAAAAACACAATTATTACCTTCATGATTTATGTCTTATTGTGTCCTAACTCCACTGTTCTTGGTTGCAGATGGTGTGCTCTCAAACAAGCATTGATAGCTTCCAAGATGACATATGAAGAATGGACTGATAACTAATAGTTAACTAATGCTATGATATGCAATGCTAAATGACTATGCTAAATGATTATGGTATATGATTATGCTATTTGCTTCAAGATTAAAACTCATGGATGCATAAGTTTTCACAAATGATTATCTTGAAAACTCACTTGAAGACTAACTCTTTCTCAACTCAAACTCCTAATTTTATAGACTTTGAGAGGATAAGATGATGTGGCCCAGATCAATGGTCATGATCAAATCTGCAGAATTGGATGATTGTGAGCAAAGGTGAAGGTTGAGAGAAAGGGGGAAGGAGAAGACAAGTGTCACTCATCTCACCTTGACTGGGTTGCTGACTGAGGGAATCTAGGGATGGCTGGAGAAAATTTAGGCATGAGAGGACAAGTGGACTCAAGTCCTTCCTAAGATGTAGGGATGTTAGAGAGAATATAGAAGAAAAATTAAGAAATATGTGTACGTACACAATATATCATTAAATTTGTAGGTTGGAGATAAATGATGAATTAATATTTAAGAAATATTAATATCTTTAGCCACATGATTGATGAGTTGGCAAAGGAAAGATGAAGTGGAGATAGAAGAATGAGTTGGAAAAGAGATTAAATAATTTAGAAATTATTTAATATTTGAGACTATAGGATAGAAGAATAACCATTAGATATTAGATATTCAAATGATTGGAGGAAATAATTAAATATTAGATATTTGATTAACTTGATTAGAAGAATATTTAAATATTAGATATTAAATTAATTAGAGGAATAGGATAGATGAATTAATTAATAAAATATTTCAATTAAATTAATTAATAGAAAGACACGAATTGAATTAAATAAATTAATCTTTTCAAATTAACTATTTAATAGAAGAATAAACATTTAATAAATATAAAATATTTATTTAATAGCTCATAGCCATTTTTATGTGTATACAATTACAAATTAAATTAACATGCAAAATATTAAAAATTAAATGCAACATGCATGCATAAGGGAAAAGAAAAGTAATCTATGGAAGTAAATCATGCATGTTAGTGGGTTAGTAGGTTAGTAGTTTTTCTCTTCTTTCTTTTGTTAGTTACATTGTATGGCGACTTTCTATCACATTACATCATAGGTCCTCGTAGGTCTTTTACATAACTTTTACATGTGACCATTCTGGTTTTTTTCAATAAGATAAAATATACATCAAATAATAATTACATAAAATTTATATGAAAATCTCCGATTCTCTATCTCTAGATGTGTCGTCTTCGTTACCCTAGACAAAATTACACTTGCAAACCAAATGACAGACATATGATCTAGGTGTTTTATCTGCCCAACCAAATGAAGCTTGCTCTTCTTGATGCTCATGATAAGCTCCCATCCCTCACGACGGATTACCCATCATGTTAAACTAACTACATGTGTTATGGCAGGGAGAAAAATTAATAATTTTAATGGCCATCATACCCTATTGGGGAGGTGAAGAAAAATCACCCTTCCCTAGTTAACCCATAATCAAGCACCTCTTCTAGTACATCCATTATAGACAGATAGAAAATTATCCCTCTCGGATAAAAGATTTAATATAAATCTTCTTTAATCAATCTTCAAATTAGAATTTTACTAATATTAAAAATTCCAAATAAAATAATCTCTATCTATAATATTTTATTCTCCTCTTAACCAATTCTCTATTTTATTTTTTAATTATTTAAACATAAATAATTAACCCATTTTAAACCATTTTCACAAATACAAAAATAATTCTAAATCCTTCACTCTTAGGTAAAAAGAAAAAAAGAAGTCAAAAGTCAAAGTGCACATAGTAGAGTTTGAACTCCTAACCCAATGATCCCAAAATTATTCTTTTGCCATTACACCAAGTGCTAATTTTGAAAACCATATCCATGAATATTAACTAACCATATTGATAAAAAAAATTCCAGTATCTAAACAGAAATCATAAACTAATAAAATAAAATGCCACCCCCCTATTAATCCACTGACAGAATTGCAGAGAAGAAGGTAAATAAAAAAGAAAGTATATTTTTTTGACTGTGTGTTGGAGAATGAGGTATGACTAGGGAGATAGCCAACAACCATCCCACACAGGAGAGGGGGAACAAGTGGGAGGTAGATGTTGGAAAATTGGAGAAATTGATTATGTGTTGCATTGATGGAAATATCGACTGTTTTGGTTGTTTATCGGTTTCCGGTAGGTTCCGATAGAGCGGTTGGATTATCATATTGATCCAATATGCTTCGGTTTGTGGAATTGGTTTGGATTTATTTTTGATAAAGATAAACGAGTTTTACATGGACCCAAAACCAAGAGTTTTACAAAACCTGGCCATTAGCCAATAAAACAGAAACCAACAACAAAACAGGGGAACACCCCAGACCAAACACAAAAGCAAAAAGAAATAACAACCAACAAAACAAAACACAGACAAACACTCAGTTAAGCGAGTGCACCAGCTCCTTGTTCTTCTGGATGGTAGCCTTGTTGATTTCCTCCAATTCCTTCATAATGAACCTGGAGGCACCCTTATCGCTGCTCCTGCTTCTGGTCTTGGAACTAGGGCCCGTAGTTTTATTGCCACCACCAACAGAGTCTTCACTACCTAGATCTTTCTTTCTGTTACTATCATCAGGATCAGTATCAATAGGATTGGATCTGTACTCCGCCACCATGGCATTGATCTTTTCTAGCCCCTCCATACTATTATTCATGGCCTCCTTACTTATGTCAACCAGTTTCTTAAGATTATTCTTGATCTCCTCCATAGACTGCTCAACCTTCTCAATTCTTTGCTCATTTTTACATTTCATAACCTCAACATCATGGGAAATCTTTTGGGTCATGATCATGCACTTCTCTATTTTTCTAGGCTCAGGTGAATCAGTGAAGATATCAATTATCTCCTTAATCCCCTCTTTGAGGGTATCAATCTCCTTCCCCACCCACTTCCAGTAGTTCTCTTAACTTCTAGTCGATTCCATCACCAAATTAACCAAAGAACTTTCCTTCTATAAACCACTATCCACATCTTTAGGCAGAGTCCCCTAATTCTCCTTTAGGACTTTAAGAGGAATATCCAATTTGATTTCCTGGTCCAAGGTCTTGGGAGAATAATCTTTAGCAACCACCTTCTTCTTTTTGGAATAAGGCTCGGTTTTAGAAATCATCTTGCTGGTCGATTTATATTTACTTGCAACCCATTTGGGGGGTTCTTGCTGTTATGGGTTCCAGGAGTGACCAACATCTCACCCTCTTCAACTGGCTTATAATCAAGGTTAACAAGGGGTTTGACGCTCCCACTATCCTCCATCTCATTATCCGAATCAGAGACATCTTGAAAATCAGTATCAGGGATTTGGCCTTTCTCAGAGAGAGAGGGCACAACTTCAAGGACTTTGGCATACTCCATAATGAGCACAATAAGCCCTTCATGGAGGATCAAATTATTGGGATTCTTAGCATGTTTTTCAAGACTATTCTCCAAAGAAGAAACCAGATAGAAAGGAATAAAAATAACTTTGCCATGCCTAAAGTGATTCATTATAGTAAAATGATAAGAAAAGATACTGGCATATCTACCATCAAGTGTAATGTACCTCATGGTGAACTCAACTATGTCCCTCCAGGAAGCCATAAGATCCTTTCTGTTATAGCTACCATCAACCATTTTATTCTCTTGAATGCTCCTTGTCTTTATCAAAAAAATTTGCCATGTCTTCCTCCCCAGTTTTTTTATCTCTGTGAAACCTTCTTCCATTCATAGCCAAACCTGTAACCGTCGCCACCAGGGTTTCATCCAGCTGATAATCAGCACCATAGGCCCTCAAAACCCCTTTATTCCACCCATTGACAAACTTTTCTGTGAGCAGAAGAGAAGGACCATGGAGTCTTTCAAAGAAGGGAACCATTCCCCCATCAACAATTTCCTACCACACTTCCTTATTTTTCTTCCATTTATCAAAAGTGGGCGATTATTTCCTATTATTGTCCCCACCCATAATGGTCCACATTGCCAAATAGAAATAGGAAATGTGCCACATCAGACAAGTCTCCAAACAGAAGCAGGACAGGGGATGCACAAGAAGACAGAAAATCCAGGCACAAGGGAAGTTTCTAGATCTTCAGATAGGGAAATTGAAAGGAAACTATTTCCCCAACAACTTAATCAAATCATGATTTTTCATCATTGGTTACCACAAGTGGATGGTATCATCATAAGATAGGTCGCACAAGATTTTTGGGAAAGAGTCCCGATTGCTCCACCATTTTGCCGCCCCACTACCATATTGGTCAATAAATCCGCCACTTTATTGCCTTCCCAAAAAACACGAGAAAATTTGAATTCATCCAACTCTTTAATCATATCACAAAAATCTTTGATCAAGTTGGCAATAGTCCAGCTAGGATCTGTACACCCATTCAAACAATTGATAATGTTGAGTGAGTTAGATTCCAGCCAGACCTTTCTAAAATCTTCCCTTTTAGCCATGTGTAACCCAAAATGGGCAGCACTGGCCTCCGTAAAATGGTTGGACTGGGTGCCCAGAGAGAGCGCCACCATAGAAACCAACAGACACATATGATTCCTCACCATTCCCCCACACCCAGTTGACCTAGGATTACCTTTAGTCACCCCATCCACATTGATTTTGATCCATCCCACAAGGGGGGATGCCATAGAACATTTTGTCTGCATTGTTTAATTTTGTACACATGAATGGATATATTCCAGCCAATTTGCCACCATTTGATAGTATCCCACTCCTCCTAGAGAGTAGGGAGGGGATGCTCATTCCTTCTACTGGGGTAGGAGTGAAGAAAATTATCCTTGATAGCATTTCTAATTCTAATAGCCACAACAAGCGCAAAAGATTTCAAATCTCTAAAAACTCTATTGTTTCTTTCTTTCCAAATACCCCAAATAATATGAGAAAGATACATGTTCCAGAGGACTCCCAAATCCTGATTGTTGAAGGGGAACTTCCATTCAAACCACAACCTTTGAATAGAATTAGGGAAGACCCAATTAGTGTTCCAGATACGAAGGAAGAAACTCCAGATATCCATGGCAAAATAACAGTGTAGCAATAGATGACCAACATTTTCCTCCGCTTCTTTGCATATAAAACATTTGTTAGTAATAGGAAGACCTCTTTTATAGAGGTTGTCAATTGGTTTGGATTTGTTATTCATGCTATTCAGATGTCTATCACAATCAGTTGGTTCGGGATTTGATGACTTGGGAGCTATCATTTGTTCTAGTAAGCCTTTTGGTCACCGATAAGGGTTTTACCAGTAGAGCTTTATAGAAGATATTTTGTTGCACTTGATAAGTGGTGTTGGTGTGGCTTCTAGATGGCTTTCGGGATGCTGTTGGTTATCTTGTTCACGTTCCTGTTGATCGGTGGTGTTGGATTTGGGTCCAAACATAATGCTATCTTATTCTCCTAGGTTATGGATCGGTTTAAATGTAACGTGTTGGTGGATGATCCCGATGCATTTACAGTTGGATCTATTGATTGGATTATGTTGTTTCATTCTTAGGGCAATTTGGTGGATCGTTGCATTGCAGGTTTATGTTATGAATAAAAAATTAAAGAAAAATGTTATTATTGTCAAAAATCTTTTCATTGCATTCAATTCTATCGGAAAGACTATTTATTATATTATCTTTTAGGTGGCCGACCTAATTGTTTAGGTCCCGAGTTGGTATAAATATGATGTAAGATCTCTTTGTAGATCATGGTTAAGGGTTTTTTGGATATAGGATTATCTATGTCCGAATAAGATTGTAATCATATGTAGAGGTTTTGGTCGATCATAGGTGATCGAATTGGGTTGGTGAAAGAGGTTTAAGACCTCCGGTACTCAGCTTTGTTGGCATTATGTGAACCAGTATGAGGACATGATGACATTGTATGTTGTCATTGATGTCAATATGCTAAAGAAGAGAGAAATGGTATGTTACCAAGAACCGATATATGTGAGAACCGGTATAACATTGTGAAGTGGTGTGTTTGTTCAAGGTGAACTGGCATGTGGATATGGGAATCGGTACATGGAAGCTTTGTATTACTACCCGTTGGTAGTCTCAACTTCAGGGTTTCCAGTTGAAGTGCTTCAAGCCTATGTGACTCAACCGGTGACTTTGTGTGAAGAGTTATAATTGTAACGAAGAACAGATCATGTTGCCATGTCAGCCTTGTGCACGTGAAGGATCTTGCATGAAGGAGATTATTCCTTTCTACCTCAGGAATATACGAAGTCTGTAAATGGTGAAAATGCGTGATGGGTTATCAGCCGCCATGAAAGCAGTGGAAAATGAACGATGGAGAATGTCTTGAGATCAGTTCAAGACTGTTGCATTTAATGCAATGTGCTCAATAGTCAAGATTGAACCATTTGAATTTCTTAACCTAACAGGTTTAGGGTTTAGGGTTTATGCTACCGACCTATCTGTTTCCTATAAGGTCGTTGTTGTGTTTCTTTATGAGGTTGTTAGCAAAATTTGTGTGTAGCCAAGTGAAGAGATACATGATTCTTGCTAGACCAGAGGAGAGAAGTGATACCTACAGAGTGTAAGTGCAGAAGGTGAAGAGGAGCTAAAGCGGATCTGCATTGGCATTGAGTGCTGTTACTAGATCATTGTAATACCTGTTGATCTCTAACCACTTCAACGGTTGGGAAATCCCTTAACAGGGTAGCTTTAACCGACTTACTATAAATCCTTTGACAGGGTGACTCAAAACCATTGAGTTCTTGAAATCCTCTAACAAGGTAACCTTTAACAGGGTTTAACCCTTAACTGGGTATTCTGGCCATCCCTTAACCAAGTGATCCGTAACAGGATAGGTTCCTAACAGAACCTATTGTATCAGTCTTTAACTGGACAAGGCTCCTAACAAAGTGGACTTCTAAAGAGTTCAAAAACAACTTGTGGGTATTCATCCCCACCGTGGTTTTTCCCAGTTGGGTTTCCATGGGAAAAATCTATGTGTCATGTGTGGTGTTATTTATGTGATGGTTTAAGTGATTTGTGTCTGAAGGTAAATCATGTTGATCTAGCTGTTTATATATTTTTGATGATAGATTACCTATTCATGCACTAGGGTGAAATGGAAATGAAATATTAGATTGTATGAAAAGAAAAGTGTCAACCAGTTTATGCTTGTCTCAGTTATTATGGGTTTTGCCGGTTGTACTTTGTTTAAGACCGGTGTTACTGTTTGTCTGCCAAAGCATAGTGTCTGCTGACAAACCAGTTTTAGGAATGTGTTTTTGTCTATACTGATTCACCCCCCCTCTCTGTACTAGTTTGGTACTATCTGTTCATCATTGAGTTATCAATTGGTATCAGAGAGTCCTCCAGGTCCTCTATGTTATAAGCTTAACTGCTTGAGGAAAATATACCAGTCTAATGATGAAGAGGGAAGGTCCAAAGTTCAATAGACATAATTTCAATATATGGAAAGACAGAATGAAAATATACATCAGAGACATGGGTGCTCAACACTGGAGCTATGTTGAGAATTCTTATGTTGCCCCTACCAGTACTCTCACCGATGACCAAAAGAGAGAGATGCAGAAGAATGGGCAAGTCATGGAAGCCCTAATTAGTAGTTTATCTAACATTGAGTTTATTGATGTCCAAGATAAAGTAAATCCCAAAGAAGTATGGGATACTCTTGAAAATATCTATGGCGGTGATGAGCATGTAAAACAAGCTAAGGAAGAAAGCCTTAGAGGGAAGTTTGAAGACATGCAGATGGTTGAAGGTGAGACCATTCAACAGTATGGAATAAGAATCAAAACTATTGTCGGAGATATCAAGAGTGCAGGTGGTAAAATGGAAGATTCCACTGTGGTAAACAAAGTTCTAAGATCCTTATTACCAATCTATGCAATAAGGGTTGCTGCTATTCAGGAGTTGAGACCAATAGACAAGACTAAGGTATCCCTAGACTCCATCATTGTAAAGCTGACAGCCTATGAGCTAAACAGTTTTGATGGCAGTGTTCAAAAGACTGAATCAACTTTTAAAGCTTCTGTTGTACCATCCAGGAAAGGAAAAGAAGCAAGCACCAGTGGTGAACCAAGATGGAGTAGAGAAATAGATGATGAGGAGATTCTAATGGAATTTGAAGCTCTTCTTGCCAGGAAACTTCCTAAAGGAATCGGTAAATACAGAAGTAAGCTCCTTTTGAAATGCTTTTCTTGTAACTGGATAGGACATATTGCTGTAAATAGTCCTAATGGTGACAACAAGGACAAATTGAAAAGGTTCAAGAAATTCAAAGGAGGAAACCAGAGAAACTGTTTTGTGGCAGTTGATGAAGGTGTCACAGATGAGGAATCAGAAGATGAAGAAAATGAAGATATTGTGTTTGTTGCTGTCAAGGAAGATGTGTCAGACAAGAAGGCTCTTGTCTCCCACTTTGATAATTCCAATGAGTGGATTATTGATAGTGGCCATTCGCACCATATGACTGGTGACTGGAGAAAGTTTCTATCCTTGGAAGAGTATGATGGTGGTGTGGTTCGCTTTGGTAATGACGCACCATGTATGGTCAAAGGCAGAGGTTCCATCTCTCTGAATGGAAAGAGTAGTGCTGACAATGTGTATTGGGTTGATGGTCTCAGACACAACCTTCTGAGTGTTGCCCAACTGAATGATAGAGGTCTCACTCTGGAATTGAAAAATGGAGTGTTCAGAATCAAAGGAAAGAATGGTGAATTGGTGGCCACGGGCATGCAGACCAAAGGTAACCTATTTCAATTGAATGCAAATATCAGTACATGTCTTATGGCCAAGTTTGATGACAGCTGGATATGGCATAGGAGACTTTGCCATGTAAACTTTGATAACCTTGTGAAGGCCAGTAAGATCAAGGCAGTTAGAGGGTTTCTAGTGCTGAGCAATCTGGAAAATACCTTGTGCAGAGAGTGTCAACTGGGGAAAATGTCTTCATCAACCTTTAAAGGTAAACCTTTCACTGCTGACAATTTACTTGATCTTGTGCATACTGATTTGTGTGGTCCTATGAAAACTAGGAGTGTGTAGGGTGATAGGTACTTCATGATTCTCACTGATGACTACTCAAGAATGATGTGGTTCACATTCTTGAAAGATAAGTCTGAAGCTTTTGGAAAGTTCAAAGCTTTCAGAGCATTAGTGGAGAAGGAAAGTGGTAATAGGATCAAGTTCCTTAGAACTGATCAAGGAGGGGAATTCACTTCCAGTGAATTCAAGAAGTACTGTGAAGAACATGGCATCAAGAGGCAACTGTATTCCCCCTGGACTCCATAGCAGAATGGCCGAGGAGAGAGGAATAATCAGATTGTGGTTGAAGCAGCAAGAACAATGCTGATTCAAGGAAAGGTTGCTCACACCTTTTGGAGACAAGCCGTGAGCACTGTAGTATACACAATGAACCGGGTACTCATCAAGAAAGGTAAGGAAACTCCTTATGAGTATTGGACCAGTAAGACATCTGTGGTTAGCTACTTTGGAGTGTTTGGTAGCAAATGTTACATCAAGAGGAGCGAACACTAGAGCAAATTTGATGCGAAATGTGATGAGGGAATATTCCTAGGGTATACCACCAAGAGAAAAGCTTTCAAGTGTTTCAATAATAGGACTCAAAGAATTATGGAAAGAATCAATGTGAGAGTTGATGAAACCTATGAGAAAACTGAGGAAACCGACAGTGAGCAAGTGGTAAATGAACTGTTTGTAACCTTCTAGGAACTGATTGCCAGTCAACCAAGTACCAGTAACAACATTCCTACATCGGTATATGTAGATGCTGATACTGATGAGGATGAGGATGAAAAAGAAAAGCAAGAGGAATCTGTTAAGACCATTCCTCGGTATGTCAAGCTGAATCATGATCCTAAGCAAATCATAGGAGATAAGGATGCAGGAATCCTTACAAGAAGAAAGGTTAGAGAAAACTCATGCATGATCTTTGAATTTGAGCCTAAATCATTCAAAGAGGCACATAAAGATGAAGACTGGATCAAGGTAATGGAAAAGGAACTTGACCAGATAGAGAGATATGGTACATGGTCTTTGGTACCCAGACCAGAGCATAAAAATGACATCGGTACCAAATGGGTTTTCAGAAATAAGCTTAATGAGGATGGCATAGTGATTATAAACAAATTCAGACTGGTGTGTAAAGGATATGCCCAAGAAGAAGGAGAAGACTATGGAGAAACCTTTGCTCCTGTAGCCAGATTGGAAGGAGTTCGTATGCTTCTTGCATATGCAGCTTTTAAAGGATTCAAAGTATATCAAATGGATGTAAAATTTACATTCCTAAATGGTGTACTTGAATAGGAGGTGTATATAGAGCAACCAGATGGGTTTGCCCTATCTGAAGATAGTGACATGGTGTGTAGGTTACATAAAGCCTTATATGGTCTAAAGCAGGCACCTAGAGCATGGTATGAACGCCTGCACTCCCATCTTGTGAAGATTGGATTTGAGAGAACAAGCGAAGATAGCAATATCTACTTGAAATCTGAAGGAGATTAGATCCTGATCTTGAGGTATTTGTTGATGACATTATCTTTGGTGGAGATGACAAGATAAGTCATGAGTTTGCAGATGAGATGAAGAAAGAGTTTGAGATGTCACTCATAGGGGGGAATAAGTTCTTCATTGGACTACATATTCAACAGATGAGAGATGGAATCTTTATCACTCAGTCCAAGTATGTCAAAGAGGTGTTGAAGACCTTTGGCATGGAAGATAGCAAACTAGTTGGTACATCGATGGTGACAGGTTGTAAACTATCCAAAGAGGATGACTCAGCATTGGTTAATGAGAAGGAATAATGATCAATGGTTGGTAAGTTGCATTATGTAGTGCATAGTAGACCAGATATTGCACATGCAGTTGACATTACTTCAAGGTTCTAGTAAAGTCCAAGAGAATTCCACTTGGTTGCAGTCAAGCTAATTGTTAGGTATCTGAAGGGAACTATTGATTATGGATTGTGGTATCCATATAGCAAGGATTTCAACTTGAAAGTATTCACAGATGCTGATTGGGAAGGTAATGTAGATGATCGGAAGAGCACAACCGGTGGTGCATTCTTTCTTGGTGGTAGACTGGGCTCATGGATGAGTAAGAAGCAGAGTTGTATCTCTCAGTCTACAGCGGAAGCAGAGTATGTTGTAGCTTTGATGAACTGCACTCAGACAATTTGGATGAAGCATGTATTAAATGGATTCAATGTTCCTGTATCTGAACTAATAACTATATTTTGTGACAATACTAGTGAAATTAACATCTCCAAGAATCCATTTCTACATTCTAGAACCAAGCACTTTGAGCTTAAGTAGATTTTCTTGAGGGAAAAGGCTCAGAACAAAGAGATTACACTGGAACATGTTTCCAGTAAGGAGTAGTTAGCAGACATATTCACCAAGCCTCTCCCAAAGGCTACATTTATGTACTTAAGAGGTGAATTAGGGGTGCTGCCCCTTCAGGGGGTGAACTAAAGGTATATGCTCCTAATTAGTCAGGTATTGCATAGTCAAATTTTTTTTTAGGATTGATGTGTTAAAGGATGCTACTCCTCAGGGGAGAAACATAATGGAATAGGGAAGCTTGTGCCTCCACTTTGGCATTGTTGTCAAAGGGGGAGAAGAAGTGAAGCGGAGAAGATATCTAGAGAAATTGGGGGAGAAGATGTGAAACAGAGAGATATCTTTGTATATTGACATCAATGCCAAAGGGGAAGATTGTTCGCATTATGTGAACCGGTATGAGGACATGATGACATTTTATGTTGTCATTGATGTCAATATGCTGAAGAAGAGAGAACCGGTATGTTACCAAGAATCGGTATATGTGAGAACCGGTATAACATTGTGAAGCAGTGTGTTTGTACAAGGTGAACCGACATGTGGATATGGGAACCGGTACATGGAAGCTTTGTATGACTATCGATTGGTAGTCTCAACTTCAGGGATTTCGGTTGAACTATTTCAAGCCTGTTTGACTCAACCAGTGACTTTGTGTGATGAGTTAGCATTGTAATGAAGAATAGATCATGTTGCCATGCCACCCTTGTGCGCATGAAGGATCTTGCATGAAGAAGATTGTTCCTTTTTACCTTAGGAATGTGTGAAGTCTGTAAACGGTGAAAACGCGTGATGGGTTATCAGCCGCCATGAAAGCAGTGGAAAATGAATGATGGAGAACGTCTTGAGATCGGTTCAAGACTGTTGCATTTAATGCAATGTGCTTAACGGTCAGGATTGAACCATTTGAATTTCTTAACTTAATAGGTTTAGGGTTTAGGGTTTATGCTACTGACCTATTTGTCTCCTATAAGGTCGTTGTTGTGTTTCTTTCTGAGGTTGTTGGGAAACGTTGTTTGTGTGTATCCAAGTGAAGAGATACATGATTCTTGCCAGACCAGAGGAGAGAAGTGATAACTGAAGACTGTAAGTGCAGAAGGTGAAGAGGAGCTAAAGCGGATCTGCATTGGCATTGAGTGCTGTTACCAGATCATTGTAATACCTGTTGATCTGTAACCACTTCAATAGTTGGGAAATCCCTTAACATGGTAGCTTTAACTGGCTTACTATAAATCCTTTGATAGGGTGACTCAAAACCATTGAGTTCTTGAAATCCTCTAACAAGGTAACCTTGAACAGGGTTTAACCCTTAACTGGGTATTCTAGCCATCCCTTAATCGAGTGATCCCTAACAGGATTGGTTCCTAACAGAACCTATTGTATCATTCTTTAACCAGACAAGGCTCCTAATAGAGCAGACTTCTAAAGAGTTCAAAAATAGCTTGTGGGTATTCATCCCCACTGTGGTTTTTCCCAGTTGGGTTTCCACGTGAAAAATCTATGTGTCATGTGTGGTGTTATTCATGTGATGGTTTAAGTGATTTGTGTCTGAAGGTAAATCATGTTGATCTAACTGTTTATATATTTTTGATGATAGAATACCTGTTCATGCACTAGGGTGAAATGGACATGAAGTATTATATTGTATGAAAAGATAAGTGTCAACCGCTTTATGCTTGTCTCAGTTATTCTGGGTTTTACCAGTTGTACTCTATTTAAGACCGGTGTTACTGTTTGTCTGCCAAAGCACAGTGTCTGCTAAATAAACCAGTTTTAGCGATGTGTTTTTGTCTATACTAATTCAAACCCCCCCCTCTTAGTACGGGTTTGCTACTATCCGTTCATCATTGAGTTATCAATTGGTGTTAGAGTGTCCTCCAAGTCCTTTGTGTTATAAGCTTAACCGCTTGAGGAAAAGATCCTAGTCTAATGATGAAGAGGGAAGGTCCAAAGTTCAACAGAGATAATTTCAATAAATGGAAAGATAGAGTGAAAATATACATCAGAAGCATGGGTGCTCAATACAAGAGCTATTTTGAGAATGCTTATGTTGCCCCTACCGGTACTCTCACTGATGACCAAAAGAGAGAGATGCAGGAGAATGGGGAAGTCATGGAAGCCCTAATTAGTAGTTTATCTGACATTGAGTTTATTGATGTCCAAGATAAAGTTAATCCCAAAGAAGTATGGGATACTCTTGAAAATATCTATTGTGGTGATGAGCATGTAAAACAAGCTAAGGAAGAAAGACTTAAAGGGAAGATTGAAGACATGCGGATGGTTGAAGGTGAGACCATTCAACAATATGGAATAAGAATCAAAACTATTATTGGAGATATCAAGAGTGTAGGTGGTAAAATGGAAGATTCCACTGTGGTAAGAAAAGTTCTGAGATCCTTATTACCGTTCTATGCAATAAGGGTTGCTGCTATTCAGGAGTTGAGATCAATAGAGAAGACTAAGGTATCCCTAGACTCCATCATTGCAAAGTTGACAGCCTATGAGCTAAATAGTTTTGATGGTAGTGTTCAAAAGACTTAATCAACTTTTAAAGCTTCTGTTGTACCATCCAGAAAAGGAAAAGAAGCAAGCACCAGTGGTGAACCAAGACAAAGTAGAGAAATGGATGATGAGGAGATTCTGATGGAATTTGAAGCTCTTCTTGCTAGGAAACTTCCTAAAGGAACCGGTAAATACAGAGGTAGGCTCCCTTTGAAATGATTTTCTTGTAACCGGATGGGACATATTGTTGTAAACTATCCTAATGGTGACAACAAGGACAAACCAAAAAGGTTCAAGAAATTCAAAGGAGGAAACTGGAGAAACTGTTTTGTGGCAATTGATGAGGCATGTATTAAATGGATTCAAAGTTCCTGTATCTGAAAGGGTAACTATATTTTGTGATAATACTGGTGCAATTAACATCTCCAAGAATCCGGTTCTACATTCTAGAACCAAGCACTTTGAGCTTAAGTATCATTTCTTGAGGGAAAAGGTTCAGAACAAAGAGATTGCACTGGAACATGTTTCCAGTAAGGAGCAGTTAGCAGACATATTCACCAAGCCTCTCCCAAAGGCTACATTTATGTACTTAAGAGGTGAATTAGGGGTGCTACCCCTTCAGGAGGTGAACTAAAGGTATATGCTCCTAATCAGTCAGGTATTGCATAGTCAAATTTTTTTTCAGGATTGATGTGTTGAAGGATGCTACTCCTCAATGGAGCAACACAATGGAACAGGGAAGCTTGTGCCTCCACTTTGGCATTGTTGTCAAAGGCGGAGAAGAAGTGAAGCAGAGAAGATATTTGTAGAAATTGGGGGAGAAGATGTGAAGCGGAGAGATGTCTTTGTATATTGACATCAATGCCAAAGGGGAAGATTGTTGGCACTATGTGAATTGGTATGAGGACATGATGACATTCTATGTTTTCATTGATGTCAATATTCTAAAGAAGAGAGAACCGGTATGTTACCAAGAACTGGTAGATGTGAGAACCGGTATAACACTGTGAAGCAATGTGTTTGTACAAGGTGAACCAGCATGTGGATATGGGAACCGGTACATGGAAGCTTTGTATGACTACCGGTTGGTAGTCTCAACTTCAGAGATTACAGTTGAACTGCTTCAAGCCTGGGTGACTCAATCAGTGTCTTTGTGTGATGAGTTAGCATTGTAACAAAGAACAGATCATGTTACAATGCCAACCTTGTGCGCGTGAATGGTCTTGCATGAAGGAGATTGTTCCTTTCTACCTTGGGAATGTGCGAAGTCTGTAAACGGTGAAAACCTGTGATGGGTTATCAGTCGCCATGAAAGTGGTGGAAAACAAACAATGGAGAACATCTTGAGATTGGTTCAAGACTGTTGCATTTAATGCAATGTCCTCAACGGCCAAGATTGAACCGTTTGAATTGCTTAACCTAACAGGTTTAGGGTTTAGGGTTTATGCTACCAACCTATCTGTTTCCTATAAGGTCATTGTTGTGTTTCTTTCTGAGGTTGTTGGCAAATGTTGTGTGTGTGTGTCCAAGTGAAGAGATACATGATTCTTGCCAGACCAGAGGAGAGAAGTGATACCTACAGAGTGTAAGTGCAGAAGGTGAAGAGGAGGTAAAGCGGATCTGCATTGGCATTGAGTGTTGTTACCAAATCATTGTAATACCTGTTGATCTCTAACCACTTCAACAGTTGGGAAATCCCTTAACATGGTAGCTTTAACCGACTTACTATAAATCCTTTGACAGGGTGACTCAAAACCATTGAGTTCTTGAAATCCTCTAACAAGGTAACCTTGAACAGGGTTTAACCCTTAATCAGGTATTCTATCCATCCCTTAAGTGGGTGATCCATAACAGGATCAGTTCCTAATAGAACCTATTGTATTAGTCTTAACCGGACAAGGCTCCTAATAGAGTGGACTTCTAAAGAGTTGAAAAACAGCTTGTGGGTATTCATCCCCACCATGGTTTTTCCCAGTTGGGTTTCCAATTGAAAAATCTATGTGTCATGTGTGGTGTTATTCATGTGATGGTTTAAGTGTTTTGTGTCTGAAGGTAAATCATGTTGATCCAACTGTTTATATATTTTTGATGATAGATTACCTGTTCATGCACTAGGGTGAAATGGAAATGAAGTATTATATTGTATGAAAAGATAAGTGTCAACCGATTTATGCTTGTCTCAATTATTTTGGGTTTTGCCGGTTGTACTCTATTTAAGACCGGTGTTACTGTTTGTCTGCCAAAGCATAGTGTTTGCTGACAAACCAGTTTCAGGAATGTGTTTTTGTCTATACTGATTCAACCCCCCCACCCTATCAGTACCGGTTTGCTACTATCCATTCATCATTGAGTTATCAATTGGTGTCAGAGCGTCCTCCAGGTCCTCTATGTTATAAGATTAACCGCTTGAGGAAAAGATCCCAGTCTAATGATGAAGAGGGAAGGTCCAAAGTTCAACAAAGATAATTTCAATACATGGAAAGATAGAATGAAAATATACATCAGAAGCATGGGTGCTCAACACTGGAGCTATGTTGAGAATTCTTATGTTGCCCCTACCGGTACTCTCATCGATGACCAAAAGAGAGAGATGCAGGAGAATGGGTAACTCATGGAAGACCTAATTAGTAGTTTATTTGACATTGAGTTTATTGATGTCCAAGATAAAGTAAATCCCAAAGAAGAATGGGATACTCTTGAAAATATCTATTGTGGTGATGAGCATGTAAAACAAGCTAAGGAAGAAAGCATTAGAGGGAAGTTTGAAGACATGTGGATGGTTGAAGGTGAGACCATTCAACAGTATGGAATACAAATCAAAATTGTTTTTGGAGATATCAAGAGTGCAGGTGATAAAATGGAAGATTCCACTATGGTAACCAAAGTTCTGAGATCCTTATTACCAATCTATGCAATAAGGGTTGCTGCTATTCAGGAGTTGAGATCAATAGAGAAGACTAAGGTATCCCTAGACTCCATCATTGCAAAGTTGACAGCCTATGAGCTAAATAGTTTCGATGGCATTGTTCAAAAGAAGGAATCAACTTTTAAAGCTTCTGTCGTACCATCCAGAAAAGGAAAAGAAGCAAGCACAAGTGGTGAATCAAGACAGAGTAGAGAAATGGATAATGAGGAGATTCTGATGGAATTTGAAGCTCTTCTTTCCAAGAAACTTCCTAAAGGAACCGGTAAATACAGAGGTAAGCTCCCTTTGAAATGCTTTTCTTGTAACCGGATGGGACATATTGTTGTAAACTATCCTAATGGTGACAACAAGGACAAACTAGAAAGGTTCAAGAAATTCAAAGGAGGAAACTGGAGAAACTATTTTGTGGCAGTTGATGAAGGTGTCACAGATGAGGAATCAGAAGATGAAGAAAATGAAGATATTGTGTTTGTTGCTATCAAGGAAGATGTGTCAGACAAGAAGGCTCTTGTCTCCTGCTTTAATAATTCCAATGATTGGACTATTGATAGTGGTTGTTCTCACCATATGACTGGTGACTGGGGAAAGTTTCTATCCTTGGAAGAGTATGATGGTGGTGTGGTTCGCTTTGGTAATGACGCACCATGTATGGTCAAAGGCAGAGGGTCCATCTCTCTGAATGGAAAGAGTAGTGCTGACAATGTGTATTGGGTTGATGGTCTCAGACACAACCTTCTGAGTGTTGCCCAACTGAATGATAGAGGTCTCACTCTGGAATTGAAAAATGGAGTGTTCAGAATCAAAGGAAAGAATGGTGAATTGGTGGCCACGGGCATGCAGACCAAAGTTAACCTATTTCAATTGAATGCAAATATCAGTACATGTCTTATGGCCAAGTTTGATGACAGCTGGATATGGCATAGGAGACTTTGCCATGTAAACTTTGATAACCTTGTGAAGGCCAGTAAGATCAAGGTAGTTAGAGGGTTGTCGGTGCTGAGCAAACTGGAAAATACCTTGTGTAGAGAGTGTCAACTGGGGAAAATGTCTTCCTCAACCTTTAAAGGTAAACCTTTCACTGTTGACAATTTAGTTGATCTTGTGCATACTGATTTGTATGGTCCTATGAAAACTATGAGTGTGCAGGGTGATAGGTACTTCATGATTCTCACTGATGTCTGCTCAAGAATGATGTGGGTCACATTCTTGAAAGATAAGTCTGAAGCTTTTGGAAAGTTCAAAGCTTTCAGAGCATTAGTGGAGAAGGAAAGCGGTAAAAGGATCAAGTGCCTTAGAACTGATCAAGGAGGGGAATTCACTTTCGGTGAATTCAACAAGTACTATGAAGAACATTGCATGAAGAGGCAACTATCTACCCCCCGGACTCTATAGTAAAATGGCCTAGCAGAGAGGAATAATTGGACTGTGGTTGAAGCGGCAAGAACAATGTTGATTCAAGGAAAGGTTGCTCACACCTTTTGGAGACAAGTGGTGAGCACTGCAGTCTACACAATGAACTGGGTATTCATCAAGAAAGGTAAGGATAAAACTCGTTTTGAGTATTGGACCGGTAAGACACCTGTGGTTAGCTACTTTAGAGTGTTTGTTAGCAAATGTTACATCAAGAGGAGTGAACACCAGAGCAAATTTGATGTGAAATGTGATGAGGGAATATTCCTAGGGTATTCCACCAAGAGCAAAGCTCTCATGTGTTTCAATAATAGGACTCAAAGAATTATGGAAAGCATCAATGTGAGAGTTGAAAAAACCTCTGAGAAACTGAGGAAACCGACAGTGAGCAAGCGGTAAATGAACCATTTGTAACCTTTTGGGAACCGGTTGCCAGTCAACCAAGTACCAGTAACAGTGTTCCTACACTGGTAGATGTAGATGCTGATACTGATGGAGATGAGGATGAAGAAGAAAAGCAAGAGGAATCTGTTTAGATTATTCCTCGGTATGTCAAGCTGAATCATGATCCTAAGCAGATCATAGGAGATAAGGATGCAGGAATGCTTACAAGAAGAAAGGCTAGAGAAAAATCAGGTATGATCTTTGAATTTGAGCCTAAATCATTCAAAGAGGCACATAAAGATGAAGACTAGATCAAGGAAATGGAAGAGGAACTTGACCAAATAGAGAGAAATGGTACATGGTCTTTGGTACCAAGACCAGAGCATAAAAATGTCAGCGATACCAAATGGGTTTTCAGAAATAAGTTGAATGAGGATGGCACAGTGATTAGAAATAAAGCCAGACTGGTGTGTAAAGGATATGCCCAAGAAGAAGGAGAAGACTATGGAGAAACCTTTGCTCCTATAGCCAGATTGGAAGTAGTTTGTATGCTTTTTGCATATGCATCTTTTAAAGGATTCAAAGTATATCAAATGGATGTAAAAGCTGCATTCCTAGATGGTGTCCTTGAAGAGGAACTGTATATAGAGCAACCAGATGGTTTTTCCCTATCTGAAGACAGTGACATGGTGTGTAGGTTACATAAAGCCTTATATGGTCTAAAGCAGGAACCTAGAGAATGGTATGAATGCCTGCACTCCCATCTTGTGAAGATTGGATTTGAGAGAACAAGCAAAGATAGAAATATCTACTTGAAATCTGAAGGAGATCAAATCCTGATCTGTGAGGTATTTGTTGATGACATTATCTTTGGTGGAGATGACAAGATGAGTCATGAGTTTGCAGATGAGATGAAGAAAGAGTTTGAGATGTCACTCATAGGGGAGATTAAGTTCTTCATTGGACTGCAGATTCAACAGATGAAATATGGAATCTTTATCACTCAGTCCAAGTATGTCAAAGAGGTGTTGAAGACCTTTGGCATGGAAGATAGCAAATTGGTTGGCACACAGATGGTGACCGGTTTTAAAATATCCAAAGAGGATGACTCAGCATTGGTTAATGAGAAGGAATACCGATCAATGATTGGTAAGTTGCATTATGTAGTACATAGCAGACCAGATATCTCACATGCAATTGGTATTATTGCAAGGTTCTAGAAAAGTCCAAGAGAATCCCACTTGGTTGCAGTCAAGCTGATTCTTAGGTATCTGAAGGGAACTATTGATTATGGATTGTGGTATCCATATAGAAAGGATTTCAATTTGAAAGTATTCACAGATGCTGATTGGGCAGGTAATGTGGATGATCGGAAGAGCACAACCGGTGGTGCATTCTTTCTCTGTGGGACTAGTCTCATGGATGAGTAAGAAGCATAGTTGTATCTCTCAGTCTACAATAGAAGCAGAGTATGTTGCAGCTTTCATGAACTGCACTCAGACAATTTGGATGAAGCATGTATTAAATGGCTTCAAAGTTCTTGTATCTGAACTGGTAAGTATATTTTGTGACAATACTAGTGCAATTAACATCTCCAAGAATCCGGTTTTACATTCTAGAACCAAGCACTTTGAGCTTAAGTATCATTTCTTGAGGGAAAATGTTCAGAACAAAGAGATTGCACTAGAACATGTTTCCAGTAAGGAGCAGTTAGTAGACATATTCACCAAGCCTCTCCCAAAGGCTACATTTATTTACTTAAGAGGTGAATTAGGGGTGCTGCCCCTTCAGGAGGTGAACTAAAGGTATGTGTTCCACATCAGTCAGGTATTGCATATTTAATTTTTTTTTTTCAAGATTGATGTGGTGAAGGATGCTACTCCTCAGGGGAGTAGCATAATGGACCAGAGAAGCTTGTTCCTCCACTTTGGCATTGTTGTCAAAGGGGGAGAAGAAGTGAAGCAGAGAAGATATCTGCAGAAATTGGGGGAGAAGATGTGAAGCAGAGAGATATCTTTGTATATTGCCATCAATTCCAAAGGGGGAGATTGTTGGCATTATGTGAACCGATATGAGGACATGATGGCATTGTATTTTGTCATTGATGTCAATATGCTGAAGAAGAGAGAACTGGTATGTTACCAAGAACCGGTATATGTGATAACTAGTATAACATTGTGAAGCGATGTGTTTGCTCAAGGTGAACCGACATGTGGATATGGGAACCGATACATGGAAGCTTTGTATGACTACCGGTTGGTAGTCTCAACTTTAGGGTTTCTGGTTGAAGTGCTTCAAGCCTGTTTGACTCAACCGGTGACTTTGTGTGATGAGTTAGCATTGTAACGAAGAATAGATAATGTTGCCACGTCAGCCTTGTGCACGTGAAGGATCTTGCATGAAGGAGATTGTTCCTTTCTACCTTGGGAATGTGCGAAGTCTGTAAACGGTGAAAATGTGTGATGGGTTATCAGCTGCCATGAAAGCGGTGGAAAATGAATGATGGAGAATGTCTTGAGATCAGTTCAAGACTATTGCATTTAATGCAATGTGCTCAATGGTCAGGATTGAACCATTTGAATTGCTTAACCTAACAAGTTTAGGGTTTAGGGTTTATGCTACCGACCTATCTGTTTCCTATAAGGTAGTTGTTGTGTTTCTTTCTGAGGTTGTTGGCAAAAGTTGTGTGTGTGTATCCAAGTGAAGAGATACGTGATTCTTGCCAGACTAGAGGAGAGAAGTGATACCTATAGAGTGTAAGTGCAGAAGGTGAAGAGGAGTTAAAGTGGATCTGCATTGGCATTGAGTGTTGTTACCAGATCATTGTAATACCTGTTGATCTCTAACCACTTCAATAGTTGGGAAATCCCTTAACAGGGTAGCTTTAACCAACTTACTATAAATCGTTTGACAGGGTGACTCAAAACCATTGAGTTCTTGAAATCCTCTAACAAGGTAACCTTTAACAGGGTTCAACCCTTAACTGGGTATTCTAGCCATCCCTTAACCGGGTGATCCCTAACAAGATCGGTTCCTAATAGAACCTATTGTATCATTCTTTAACCGGGCAAGGCTCCTAATAGAGCGGACTTCTAAAGAGTTCAAAAATAGCTTGTGGGTATTCATCCCCACCGTGGTTTTTCCCAGTTGGTTTTCCACGTGAAAAATCTGTGTGTCATGTGTGGTGTTATTCATGTGATGGTTTAAGTGATTTGTGTCTGAAGGTAAATCATGTTGATCTAGCTGTTTATATATTTTTGATGATAGATTACCTATTCATGCACTAGGGTGAAATGGAAATGAAGTATTAGATTGTATGAAAAGATAAGTGTCAACTGGTTTATGCTTGTCCCAGTTATTCTGGGTTTTGCCAGTTGTACTCTGTTTAAGACCGGTGTTATTGTTTGTCTGCCAAAGCACAGTGTCTGCTGACAAACCAGTTTTAGGAATGTGTTTTTGTTTGTACTGATTTACCCCCCCCCCTTCTCAGTACCAGTTTGGTACTATCCGTTCATCATTGAGTTATCAAGCTTAACCAAAACTGTATTCAGGCATAGGAGATGCTATTCTTGCAGTTCACTCTTCTTTCCAGATTGAAGTCTGGATTTATTGTGTATTTAGTGAGGCTCCTTTTTTGATGAGCAGTGCACTCTAGGCTGTTGGCCTTCTTGCATGTGCAGGCCCCTTTTTTTGTAATCATATACTTACTACATAAATATTATCTGATTGTGGGTAGGCTTCCCACCGTGGTTTTTCTGTTTACTAGGTTTTCCACGTACAAATCTTGGTGTTATCTTTTGTGGATGGTTGGTAAATGTTTTGTGGTTTATATTTGTGCTTAATTGTTATATCTGCTATTCTGATAATAAGGTTTTAATGCTTAAAGTTCTACAGTCTGTTAACAAGTAATTAACCCCCCCCTCTTAGTTGTTTAGTAGTTATCTGAGTTTTCTAACAGTAGAAACCCCCAACCCAAATGTGGACAGGATGCATGGGGAAAGGTTTTGTTGGGAGCAGAAAGCTCCAACACTTTCTACGTAGCAAAGAGAGGGCTGGTGTATGCGTGGTTGTATGCTACACAACCTCCCTCAACACACAAATCTGCACCTTTTCCATATGCAACGCAACCCATAATGGGTGGAAAAAAAAGTGAGGGGAATTAGTGAGGGAGATAAGGTGATTAAGTTTAAAGAAAAGAAAATTACCTTGCAAGAAAATCGATTTAGCCAGTAGATCGATCTAATAGGCTATGAGATCAACAAAATAAGAAAATTGAATAGAAGGAAGGATGGGGAGAGGGCGATACCGACAAAGAATACCCTACAAGTAGCCAAAACTAAACAAGCCAAGTCACCATGCTAAGTCAGTTTGGAGAGAGAGACTGGATGTGAGGGCTTGGAGAGGGGCATGGTGAAGGTGTGGTGAGGGAGGCATGTTAAAGGCATGGGAGAAGACATGAAGACAGGGAGAGAGGAGAAGAAAGGTGTGGAATACTTAATATCGCCCCCTCACATCAATTTCGCCCCATTCCAAATTTGTTCAACAGATAAATAATGTGGAAGAGAGGGCACGAGAAATAAGGAAAGAGTAAAGCGTGAAGAAGATAGGAAGGAGAAAGTAATGAGCAGGGGTAGATGGACTCAAGCTGCTAGACAACTGCCAATCAAGACAAAAAAGAAGAAGCGTTAGTTCATTAACAATTTACTCAAATCTAATTCTGATCTATAAGAACAATGATTTGAAAGGGAAGAAATTCTTATTCCTCTATCAAGTTGTCTATTGAAAACATAAATAAAACAATAACACCTACATCACCTTGCAGAAATCAAAACAATTACCAGACAATCATTTTCTTAAAGAAGCTAGGCAATGAGGAAGAAGAAAATCAAGCCTCTTCCAAATTCAGACGATTCTCTCCAAATTATCTTGTAGACTAAAAGAAATCACTAGAATGAAGAAGCTCAAAAGAATTTTTGTGAGCAAATTTGAGGTTTAATTAGTGAAAATTTTAGTAGCTAATATTCGCCAATTGGCTATTTTTTGAAATTTGGGAATCAAGATTTGGCTAATAATTTCAGCTTTTGGGGTGACTCAAATCGCCACATTTTAAATTTTTTTTATTTTAGTGTTATTTAAATTGCTAGAGATTTTTTTAATTTTTTTTTAAACTCAAAGATTCGCCACAATATTCGATACATGATTGGATCATATTCGGCAACATTTTATAATTTATTGTAAAAATGTAATTAATTTGCTAATAATATATCATAATTATTAGTTACTTTAGGGTTATATAAACAATCTTTAGTTGCCACCATTGATTTAAAATATAATCTAATGACCTTCATTGTATTCTATGAGGTAAATTGTACCTACAAGTTGTAATGGCCTCAATGAAAATCAATCCTCTAAAAGCAATTTTTGGCCCCATGAGTATTAAAAAATTGTTGGTACATTTTATCTCACAAAATACAAAGAGGGCTATTAGGTCATTTTAAGTAAATGGTAGAAACTAAATAAAGTAGATTCTACCCCTTAAATTCATTGATGATTTCCACCTTAAGCCCTTTACTTTTCCATAAAAAACTATTTTTTTAAATGAAAGGATTTGCAATAGTAATTAATGCATATTCTTATTATTTTCTACCAAAAAAAATTTGATATAAAAAAAATCACCAATAAAATTAATATTTTTCTTTTAAAAAAGGAAAGATTCACCATTAAAAATAATTATTATTATTTAAAAAAATTAAATATTCGCCAAGATTTTATACACTTTTTTGAGAGGGGGTTTGTTAAAGTTATCACTGGACCGTTTAATCCCTATATTTATAAATAATTAGGCTAAGTTCGAATATAATGCATGGAAGATGCATGACATTGTTTTAATTAAAAATTAAATAATATTGAGTTCTAAATATAGAATTTAGCTAATTACAATTACAAATGCATGATTTTATAATATTTAGGTAAATACAACTTTGATTGCATGAAGCATATCTTATGCATTCAAAATTTAAATTTGTTTTTGAAAATAATTAATTGATTAATTTGCATGATTATATCTATTTCATTCTATTTATTGATACCCTTGCATGTCGTATTATATTTTAATATATAATTTTCTTAAATTTTATAATTTATCCTTGCCGTTTATATTTTTTTTCATCAACATCCATGCATGTCGCTTTTGTTATTTAAAATTTGTAAGTTACAAATCTTGCAATTGATTTTATATTTTTAATATTTCACTTTCGAATAATCTCCTTCAAATAAATTGATTATTTTATTTATTTAATTTTCATTATTTAATTGATCTCTTTTTAATATTATACTTTGTTTATTACATTTCTTAAATAGTATTTATTTATTATATATTTATAATTTAATTATCAAATAATTATTATATTTTAATTATTTAATTAATTTCTAACATTGATTTGTTTATTTTAACTTCAAGGTTTAATTTATTAATTATTGTCTAATTTGTGTTTTTGCACAGGGTCCCATTCCGTAGGTCACTGTCGGCAAGATAGAAAACTCCTCCTCGGTCATATGTCCACCTTTGATGGTCAACCTGCAATCCATCTCATGCTCGATAAAAAGTTGTCAGATCGCAATTAAAAAATATTATACACATCATCTCATTTAAAATTTAACAAAATCATTAATAGCATTAAACACCATCATTAAAACGACATTAAACATCATAAATAGTATCTATCATCATTAAATAACTAAAAAATCATAAATATCATTAAACAACATAGTATCATCTAACATCATTATATCAATATTCTAATCAAATTCATCACGTGTAAAAGTGTCAACAATATAAGTATCTGGCATATAAAAGTAATCAAACTAGGTGGTCTGAATCGGGTCGTGACATCCTTGCCCACTAAGGAAGAGACATCATCCCGATATCTTATTACAAAACCAAAACATGAAAGAAAATAATAACTAAGTCTATCAAGGTAAATATGGGAAAGAACGCTCAATATCCTTAGTGTTTTCCCATGTGGCACTGTCCTTTGAATATTGGTCCCACTAGACCTTATAATGCAAGATCTCTCTCTTGTGCAACTTAATAGTGTGCCTATCAATGATTCAAGTGGACTCCACTAGCACCACCCCCGGGTCCTGTACCTGTAGCAAATTCCAATCAAGGATATGAGAAATATTAGGATGATAGGGCTTAAGCAATGAAACATGAAAAACATTGTGGATCCGAGCAAGAGTAGGTGGTAAGACAAGTCGATAAGCAACTAGATTAACCACTTCTAAGATGTCAAAAGGTCCAACATATCTAGGTGCCAATTTCAAAGACTTCCCAAAAGAAATGAAGCTCTTCTGAGGTCTCACTCTCAAAAAGACCTTATCTCTTGCTGAAAATTGTCGAAAGATCCTACTCTTATCAACATAGCTCTTTTGTCTATCAACCGCTTCCTTAAGTCTAGCCCTTATTGACACCATCTTTTCTTCCATCTCCTTAAGTAGTTCGTGTCCAACTAAAACTCTCTGTCTCGATCCCAACTGATAGGTATTCTACACTTATGCCCATAAGGAGCCTCAAAGGGTGCCATGCCTATAGAGGAATGATAGGATTTGTAATATCCAAACTCCATTAAGGCAAGGAAGTCCTCCCATTTGTATTATTGATCCATACAGTACATCCTCAATAGGTCTTCTACTACTTGATTGACCCTCTCAGTCTGTCCATCGGTTTGAGGATGATAAGCTGTGCTAAAGTTCAACCTTGTCCCTAAGGCTGCATTCAATGTGGTCCAAAACCGAGAAGTAATCCTTACATCCTTGTCTGAAATTATGGTCTCAGGTTCCCCTTGTAACTAGAAAATCTCTTGAACAAACTTTTGTGCCAGAGTTACTGATACATCCTTAAGATTATCTAGTATGAAGTGAGATACCTTGGTCAATTTTTCTACTACAACCAATATCATGTCATGCTTATGTATGGACATAGGTAGTCCCTGAATAAAATCCATACTGATCACTTGCCATTTGTAATTCAGCACATGGTGCGAAAGTAACAACCTTTTCAGATGCATATGCTCAACCTTGACTCACTAGCATTCAAAACATTGCCTCACATAGGCTATCACATCTTTCTTAAGTCCCAACCAAAAAGTATAAGGGTTTCACATCCACAACCATCTTATTCACACCAGGGTGTCCAGAATAAGGTAAATTTTCTTCCCTTCCTTTGGAGTGCAATTATAGGGGCTACAATATTAGAGAATTCTTCTACAAACTTCCTATAATATCCTGCTAGCCCCATGAATATGTAGACCCCAAGAAAATTTTGAGGGGTTGGCCATTCTGTGATTGCCTTGATCTTCTCTGGATCAACAAAGACTCCATCTTCAGATATGATATGCCCTAGGTAATGAATTTTCTTTTGGAAAAAGATACATTTAGACAATTTACCATAGAGATTATGTTCCCTTAACCTTTGCAAAACTATCCTCAAGTGCTTCTCATGCTCCTCTATAGATCTAGAGTAGATAAGGATATCATCTATGAAAATCAGGATGAAGTCATCCAGATAGTCTCTTAAGACACTGCTCATAAGGTTCATAAAGGTTGTAGGAGCATTTGTCAGTCCAAAGCGTAACACCATGAACTCATAATTCCCATAGCAAGTTCAGAAGGATGTCTTATATATATCTTCATCCCTTATTATAAGTTGGTGGTATATAGACTTGAGATCGATTTTGGAGAATAATTTTGCACCTTTCATCTGATCAAATAACTCATCAATTCTAGGGAGTGGGTATCTATTCTTGATGGTGACCTTATTCAACATTCTATAATAAATGCATAAACAAAGTGTGCCATCCTTCTTCTTGATGAAGATTATGGGTGCTCCCCATGGTGATACACTTGGTCTGATTAGACCCTTGTCCATTAACTCCTGCAACTGTACCTTCAACTCATATAACTCTATGGTTGTCATTATATAAGGTGCCTTAGATTGAGGTTCAGTCCTTGGGTGTAGATCAATAGTGAAATCAAATTCCCTCTTTGGTGGCAATTCCAACAATTCCTCAGGAAAGACATCTTGGTACTCTTGAAGGATAGGGTGTGTATCAAGTACAGTGTTATCCTCCCTTAGATCCTTAATGTGAACTGAATAAATCTCACAACCCTTCCTTTGGGCCCTCTTAAGTTGCATTGTAAAAATTTGTCTAAGTTGCAAAGGCTTCTTATCCCCTTGTATCTCCACTCGGTTGCCTAAATCATCAAGAAACTCTACAAGTTTATCTTCACAATTTACTATAGCCTTATGCTCAATCAACCAATTGATTCCTAGGATGACATCATAACTTCCTAATGGAGCTACATAGAGATTGACTTCAGTTAGGAAGTTGGGAAGTTGTAATTCACTGCATGCCAAACATCTATCTACCCTCCGCTCTACCCGGTTTCCATATTGAACATTCCAAGGCTTAGACATATAACCAAGCTTAATATTTAACTTAGATACAATTCTATGGCCCACAAAGCATTTAGTAGCACATGTATCTCTAAGATTGGAAACTGCATGACCAAAAAGTTTACTATTAAACTGAATAGGTGAGGCTTGGAAGTCTCCTTGATGGTTGTCAACTGCGGCATGAATTTGGTGTTAAGGTTGTCTCTTCCCTCCTATCTTAGTTGTGCATTGATCACACTAGTTAGCATAATGATTTCCTCCATAGATGAAACATCCACCTTTAGGTCCCTGCTTATACTCTGGTTTATCCGTCCCATTGTTGTTTCTGTCATTATACATGTTATTATTATTCCTTTTGTTATTGAAGTTCTTATTGAAATTCTGACCCTTATTGTCCCGGGTGTTGTTCTTCTTTAAGTTCCTAATATACTGAGTTCCACCCTTCTAATTATTGTTCTGAAACTTTCTCTTCTTGAACTCTGAGTTTTTGTGGTTTCTAGCTTCATATATTTGTATTAATTTCTCCTCCTGTATAGTTGCCTTCTCAAATGCTGCTGCCATGGTTTCTAGACTATGCATTTCCACTTCCGCTCCCATTTGAGGTTTTAGTCCTAAGATGAACTTACGGATTCTAAAGTCCTCATTCATTTGATATTGTGGCACATACTTCAACAAGTGAGAGAACTTTTCTCAGTATTGAGTCACTGTCAATAATACCCTAAAAATGGTCATCTAAACCATGGGTCCCTAATCTCGACAACATCACCAAGGTCCTAACCAAAGGCAATTAAATCAATCTTGAGCACATTATTAATTCTTTAATCATCAAATGTTGCATGACAAATCAATTACTCAATATTAATTAAATATTCATTTAATTAATTGAATCATTCCAAGAAAATCATTTTAATCAATTATCCCATTTAATTTATTAAATATCCTAGCATATTTAACTAATTAATAAATTTGCCATTAATCATAAAAAAAGAATTAATTTATTACAAAAGAGGAATTAATTACAAAGCAAGAGTTGAATTAAAAATAAAAATAAAAGAATTGAATTGAGAGAGAAATCAAACTTGAGATATTATTTCTTTTTCTAAATTTAGAACTTTAAGTCAAAAAAGCAATTAAATGAATTATTGATTATTCTCTAAAATTGGAACTCAAAGCTTTTGAGAAAAAGAAGTTCAGTTGCATTAAAAAGACTCTTTTCTTGAATAAATCAAAGAATTATCTATTTTTATCACAAATGCATGGAATTAATTTAATATTATTTTCTAATACAATTTGAACTTCTTATCTAAATGCATTTCAATTAAAATATAATTGAAATCTATCTCAAGGTTAACTGAACCTGATTTCTCAATTATTTTCAATTAATCCTAAATTGAGCTTTTTTTCATCATCTCTCTTGTAATTCTCTATAAATTCAGCCTTCAACTCTCAATCAATTCACCGCAGATATTTTTGAGAACACGCTTGGAGATTATTATTACACTAATTTTTGCTTTGGAGTCTTTGAATACATTATGCTTTTTTAGATTATTTGCATCCATATTTTGCTTACTCATATTGCTTGAATCCATATTGCTTGAAATCGTTATTGCTTGAATTATCCATCCATCTTGCATCCATTTTAGCTTAATATCATCCTCATATAGATTAAATTCTTCGTCTTGGTGTAGTCTAGTCACTGGTATTGCTTATAAAAATCTGAGATCAATCTTATACTCGAATCTTTTAGAAGGCAATTAGTCGCTTTGTTATGGTTTATTATTTATTGATTATTGATTTACTAACCATACATGTAATGACTTAATTGAAGTGTTGTGCTTGTAGCTACAAACCCTTTTTCACACACACATCTCTGGCACCCACCATGGGGCAGAAGACTACATTTTTCGGACTCCAAGACTGACTTTTTATTTTTTTTATTTTTCAAATTTTTGACTTTTTGGATTTTTGTCCGTACAGCCTCTACGTCATCTCGTACGACATTTTTCACAGGCTGAAACGACAAACTGCAGGCGTCGTATGAACAAAAATTCTGTATCGTACGAAATATATTTCTGTATCGTACAAGAAGGAATCTTGTATCGTATGATTTGGTAAACTTTGTCATACAACTCTGTGTTTTTCTGGTTAAAAAGGCAAAAACAAGAAAATTTTGTGATTTTGGTTTTCTGTTCAAATTTATTATTCTGACAACTGACCCTGGTTGTTTATTTGTCTATCTTATAATTTCTCATAGCCTAATCAGTTTTTGCAGAATGCTTGTCGAAGAATATGCTTATCACACAAAGACAATATGACTACTGATTCGTTGTCTTTGCAGGTTGCCTGAGGAGAATCGACCAAACATCGTGTATTCTTTCAATTCATTTTTAAGCACCTAAATTGCTATCTGGTTAAAGAACAAAATTGTCTTTTGTGTTTTAAGAAAATTTTGAGAGGTAGGAGAGTATGCTCTTATCTTTTTCTAGACAATAAAAAATCCAGACCCTTGAAGCTTTTTCTTTGTTTGAGATTTGTACATCTTTAGTAGGCCTGCCCTCCTGAGGGGTTGAAAAACTCTTAAAGCCGTTATGGCTGGTGTGAGGGGAACGACCTAAGTGGGAATGGCTAAATGCCAAGTACTCCAACCCACTATAAAATAAATGTGATTTGATGAAAATCAAGTCAACGACAGTGCTCGGGAATAGCTCTCCTCTGTACCTTCGGGTATATTAAACCTTGGTTTTCAAGGCTGGGAAACCTCTTAATTGAGTTTATACCTCGACGCGCCGAATAGGCCCCTTACTAGATCCAATTAAAATTAAAAGCTACCAGGTTCACCTCCGAAAGGGGGATAATCTTTGTGCAAGAGAGATAGTAACTCTCCCAAGATACTTGTCATTTCGTGCCCCCATTAGCATTTGGAGTTGGATAATATAGTGTTGAGAATCCATTGCGTGAGACTCAATGACCATATTCTGATTAGCTATTGGGTGTGTACCTGAGTCTACAAGCAAAGGTTTTCTTCTCTCACCAAATTCCTTAGGGCTTGCATGTTGTGATTGGAGTTACTATTCATATTACGTGTTTTCTCTGTTTTCATCCCTGAAACTAAAACTGAAATACCAAAAATTGGAGAAGACAAGAAACAACTCAATGATCAAAACTTTGTCTGCGTCAGAACTAGTCCATCCTAAGTCAAAACTTTGTCCGTGTTATAACTAGTCCATCCTAAGTCAAAACTCTATCCGTGTCAGAACTAGTCCATCCTAAGTCAAAACTCTGTCCATGTTAGAACTAGTCCATCCTAAGTCGAAATTCTGTCCAAAACTAGTCTATCCGGGTCAAAAATCATTCCATCTCAGAATTGGTCATACTTAGTTGTCATACTCAGCTATCGAAAAACTCAGAATTTTAGTCTCTGTTATGTGAACAGTCATACGAATCTGATCATTTATCGTCCTGCACCATATCCTATGTCGTATGAGCCTAATAATCTGTCATCTGAGATCAATCCTCTGTCGTACGAATCTTGATACTCTCTCGTTTGAAGCTAAATCTTGTGTCATACGAAACATAACTGCACTGAATCTTTTGTCATTTTGGACATACCCATTTATCGTACGGTACTAGGCAGCAGCTTGTATGAAACAAAACTATTGTCATCCTAGAACTATTAAATTGTCATCCGGCTTAGGAAATCCTGTCGTACGAATCTCTGGTTTTGTTAGTATAGAGCAGTCAAACTTGCCTCAAAAAGTCTACAGCAAACATAATACTGGTTATCATCATCCTAAGCTTAAACAGATCAAGACAGTGTACCTCTGCCATTTGTGTTGCATGATTTGGTCGATCATCTTTTCAGCTAGTTCAATCAAGTACCTATCAAACCTAAGTCACTTAGATAACGTCTTATATAGGATAGATCGTTCTTGAAACCATACCAAATCTTAGTCACTACTCTCAAATAAACTTAGATAAATATCTTATATAGGATAGATCTTTCCTGAAACTAGACTAAATCTTAGTTGGTTCTCTCAAACAAATACGTTAACTGAACAACTAGCTTTGAAATTGATCTTGACCTCTACTTCACAAACAGATTTAGGTCACACTAATCCATAAAAATGCCTATTCAAACCAGGAGTTCTCATAAGAAAGAGGCCACAGGAAAAGGACAAACCTTCACATATCAAGATAACCCATACTATGTGAAGGACCCACTCACTGATAAACCTTTGTCATCAGGAGTACCAATTTTTGATGAATCTGAATCTCTCACTATACATGAGAGAGAATACAATGAAAAAGACAACCTTAATGTTCACGAAACCAATAATGATTCCTCATCAAGTGAAGTTGAAGAAGACACTGAACCTCCAGAAAAAGAAATTCGTGACTGTTAAAAGGATAAAGACTTCCCGAAAAATGATGAAAGATATCCTAGCTCGAGAAAAGGAGGACTATTTCTTAGAACTAGAAAAATGAGGTGCCAAGCTTCCTACTAGATATGATGTTCAGACACTCATTACTAAAAAGGAAGAACTGCCTATACTCATGGTACACAAACAATTACTATCCTTACGGACCGAGATCACTGAACTGAAGAATAAGGATAAGTCCCCAAAACAATATTCTCTAGAGACAATAGGCCCTTTTCCATTTGACAAGAATCTATACACACCTCCATTCCCTTCACGAGTTGAGATCCCAAAATTTGATAAATATGATGGTACCTTAGATCCTCAAGATCATGTCAGAGAGTTTTGTGCTGCCTATATGGAGTTCATGCACGATTAAACATATCTCATGCGTCTTTTCTCGAGGAGTTTGGGAGGACAAGCCATGGAATGGTTCTCAAGTCTACCTAAAGGAATAAAAACGTTTGAAGAACTAATCCAACTATTCTTACAAAAATACTCATACAACATTCGACATCTTGTGACAATGATCGAGATTTGCAATACTAAACAGAAAATAGGGAGCCTTTCCTTACTTTCCTCCAACGTTGGAGAAAGTTGTTCTCTAGGTATTCACGACCTATCCCAGATTCTGAGAAAATGGACATATTCGTCAACAACTTGGTCCCAGAATTGAAATATAGCATCCAAATGCAAGTACACCCATCATTTAAAAAAATGGTAGATAATGCCATTCAAATGGAAGATGTGCTCATAAAGAAGGGGGATGTCTCACCTTGGAAAGAAACGCAACTAGGATCTAGCTCTAAAGAGAAGAACAAATATTGGAAATTTGGCAAAGACAACAATAAGAATGTTGTTAATGATGGAGTAGTAGACACTATTAAAACCAACTCAAAGCCCACGATATTCAACATGGCTAGTGGTACACAAGCGCTCAAAGCTGCTGAAGTTGCAACAAAAAATCCTCCGAAGAAAAACAAAAGAATGGTTCAAAGAGAAGCCTTGGCTTTCCAAACCTAGGCGTGATTTCACTCCTCATGAAGAATCATATGAATCCGCTTTCAAAACTCTATTGGCAAACAACCTAATAACGCTACTAGATAACTCTGGACCATATGATCCAGGAATCAAACCAAAATGATGGAGAGAAAATGAATACTGTGATTTCCATCGGAATAAAGGTCATAACACAAACAATTGCATGAAGCTCAAACATGAGATTCAAGATCTCATAGATGCTGGTAAAATTGTTGTCGGGAATCACCCGACCAATGCTAATCACAAAGAATTTAAGGACCCTTTACCTATTTATGAACAAGGTGATTCATCAAAGACCAAAGGAGGTGCCAAAGTAAATTATACTTATACCACCAATGACAACACCATCAACATAATTGAGCCTTCCCAATCAGAATATTGCAATGTGATTATAGTCCAAGACAAACCAAATGAATCACGATATGCAAGAGCTTTGACCCGTTCTCAGAAGAAAGTCACTCTCCAAGGAGATAGTTCTTCCATCCTGGCTCAAGCAACATCAAACTCACCAGCCTTGTCAAACAAACAAAAAGAATCAACCTTGGATAAATTTAAAAGGCTAACTTCAACATCATCCTCTAGATATAGCATTGTGGAACAATTAAAAAGGAAAAATGCTTAGATCTCAATCTTTGAATTGCTAAAACTCTCATCTGCTCACAAAGAGATTCTAGACAAAGCATTGCTCACCACTAATGTTCCCAAAGATTTAGATATTGATCGGTTTCAGTCTATGATGGGTCATCTAACTTCACCTCATTATCTAACCTTCTCTGAAGAAGATGACAACTCGCTAAATCATCCACATAACCAGCCATTGCATATTGAAGCCATGATCCATAAACACAGATTCAAACATGTTTTAATAGATGGAGGCACGGGGTTGAATATCTGTACTTACAGTCTACTTATACAACTAGGATTCTCTGAAAATGTCATTAATCCCGCCAAGAAAATAATAATTAAAGCCTATGATGAAGAAGAAAGGACCTCTAAAGGTCTGGTATCATTACCAATCAGGGTGGGACCTATAGAAAGAGATGTCCTTTTTCAGGTACTTGATCTTCCTTTGTCATACAATATCTTACTGGGCAGGTTGTGGATTCATGAGATAAAGGTAGTTCCATCAACATACCATCAATGCTTAAAATTTCCTTATAATGGAACAAAAGTCAGTATTCCTGCTGATACAAATGTCACCTATAATGCATTAATAAAAGGTGCTGATACTTTTGCGCCTCATAATAGGGCAACCTCTACAAATAAAAATCCGGAAGCTTTGATGAAAGAATTAGAAAATAAATTGAAGATTACAAATACTAGCATGGATGGCTACAAGATAGAATTGGTACTTTCATTAGTCTCTCTCCCTCTGTCACCAAAACAGTTGGGCAAAACATCAGAGGCTATGAGAACACAAACTTCAGCTCCGAATATCATATATGATGGTCTTTTTGTACAATCTTCTACTTCCTTGGCAGATGAAATAGAAGAGGATGTTGTTCTTAACTGGCTTTTCAAGGAAGATAATAAAAATGAGGAGGTACGACTTTGTGAGATTTCCTCAACCCAATATGGTCCTGGCTACAAGATGATTCAACGCATGGGATATTTAGGTACTGGTCCCCTGGGTAAACATCAAGAGGGTATTATTGAACTGATTCAGCTGCAAACGAAATCAACAAATGATAAGGCTGGACTGGGGTACAATCCAAAAAGACATCAGACCAAAAACATGCTTCTAAATCTAAGTGGCAGAAAAGGATATCGCCTTCAACATTACAAGAAATAAATGCTCAACAAACTCAAGCAGAGTGTGTAAAAGAGAAAGAGGAATCAATAGTCAAGAAAGAAGAAACAATCAACACTCAAGCTCTGATGGTGTTAGCTACAATAATGCAAGGAGTTGAGATCCTAGAGGATATAAGAGATGAAGTGGTAAGAATCAGAGAATTGTTTGCACCACTAAAAGTGCCAGTCACATACACTGGTAGGTAGCAAGTAGACAATTCAGAGACTGACTCAAATGAGTATGAATGGGGTCCTGACCACCTTTCGGATACATCCAGTACATAAACTCCAGAATAGTCTAGCGGTATCACAGATGATACTCAAGAATTGATGCGCATCAAACTAGAGAAGGAAATACAGGAAATCAGACTAAGAAGACAAGAAGACTATGAACAAGGACTAAAGGAAGGAATAATACCAGAAAGCTTTTCATCTATGTACCCCTATACTAAGACAAAACAAATCAGGTATAGCACTACACAAGAAGAGTTGGAAGCTACGAAACAAGAACCAGTTATCAGTCCAAAAGAAGCTGAATGGAGTAGAGACAACAAATCACAGAAATTGTAAGATCATGTCAACAGGTATGTCAAATACAAATGATAAATGAGACAAATCTTGAAGGAACTTGCAGCATTAAAGATGTTGGTGTTGATACCATACATAAGCTCACTAAATCACTTGAAGAAGACTTGGAAACTTCATCTGATGACTCTGAAAACAATCCTATTCATGATAATATCTACTCAACATCAAATTCCAAATCATCTGATGTAAATGATGAAAATCTATCTACTGATCTTATTGTTGTCAAACCACGATATGACGTCCAGTTTGGCATAGGGAATGATGCTACAAGTATGTCTATTGGATTAGATCAACTAAATATTAACGTGAACTTTAATAATCATGTTCTGACTCTTCCTGATTTGAAGACACTTACGTGAGGTATCCTTCTAGAACTCAACTTTTTCGATCCCCATTTGTGATGACAATACCGTGAACACTCTCGAACCTGTCCAACATTTATCCTTACTACATCCATAACTAATTGACTATACTTTACAAAACCAACCCATGAATATACCTATTTTTTCCAATGACTATACATTAGCCTATTATCTCAATGTAGTTGAACTTATGGACTCTTCCACCAGTGAACAAAGTGAAAACATGACTGAATCGGATATCAAGTATCTTAGTTGCAAAAACAAGAAAAAAATAAAATAAAAGATTTGATTGCAAAAACCACATTATGGCGGTGTCAGAATCTAAAAAAGAGAAAATAAAGGATGTACCTAAGGGTGAAAACCTCTCTGAGGCGCCTGAAGGTGAGATACTTGATATACTGCCAAGTCACTTCTAGGAGAGATCTTCCATATTGATTGAGCCAACTCAACCAATGAACATTGGGAGTCAAGAGACACCACACATCATTCATGTAGCTCAATCACTATCGGTGGAATAATTGAAGGATTTCACTCATCTATTCTCAGAAAAGAAAAAAAACTTTGCATGGACATACTCTGGTATGCCAGGCCTGGATCCTGATCTCATCATGCACCATCTTTCTATCACACCAGGGGTTAAACCAGTCAAGCAAAAACTCCGTAAGATGCACCCTCATGTGGAACTGCTAGTCAAGGCTGAGCTAGAAAAACTACTAAAAGTTGGATTCATTAGAGCTATAGATTATGCAGAATGGATTTCAAACATAGTACCTATGTCAAAGGCAGACAAATCTATCAGAGTTTGTATAGACTTCAGATATCTCAACAAAGCTTGTCCAAAGGATGACTTTCCATTACCAAACATTGATATGATAGTCGACATGACAGCTGGGTATGAGATGTACTCACTAATGGATGGATTCTCCAGATATAATCAGATCAAAATAGCTCCTAGAGATAAAAAAAAGAAGACAACTTTCACCTGTGCATGGGGAACCTTTTGCTGGAATGTCATGCCATTTGGGCTAAAGAACATAGGAGAAACCTATCAAAGAACAGTCACTACTATTTTTCATGACATGATGCATAAGAATATGGAAGATTATGTTGATGACACTTTAGTGAAGACTATGAAGAGATCAACACATATTCAAGAGCTAGGTCCTATACTAGACATAATGGAAAAGTTCAAACTCTGGTTAAATCCAAAAAAAAGTGTATTTGGAGTGACATTTGGTAAAATACTTGGCTACATCATTTCAAAGAAGGGAATCGAGGTTGATCCTGAGAAGGTCCAAGCCATAATGGAAATGCCACCTCCGAACAACATCAGTCAAATGAGAAGTCTACAGGAAAGTCTCCAATCAATCAGACGCTTCATTTCTCAGCTAGCAAACAAAGCTCAACCTTTCACAAAAGTATTGAGGAAAGGAGTAATATACAATTGGGATTAGGAATGTGAACAACATCTTCAGCAACTCAAAGAGTACCTATCGAATCCACCAATATTGATGCCACCTATTCAGGGTAAACCATTGATCTTATACATATCAGTAGTTGATTCATCATTGGGGGCACTTCTTGCACAACAGGATGACAATAAAAAGGAGCGAGCTATCTATTACATCAGCATAACATTGGTGTCTTATGAATGAACTACAGTATAATAGAAAAAGCATGCTTGACATTAGTCTTTGCATCACAAAAACTGAGACACTATATGTTAGCACATTCATTCAAACTGGTGGCTAAAATTGATCTGCTCAAATATCTTCTCAACAAAGCAACACTTACAGGAAGATTGGCAAAATGGGTCATGATACTTACAGAATTTGATATTGAGTATGTGGAACGCAAGGCCATAAAAGGAGGTAATTGCTGATCAACTTGTTGAAGCTCTGCTTGAAGACACTCAACCGCTGCATTTAGAGTTTCCAGATGAATCAATAATGCATCTTACTCAACAACCCTGGAAGATGTTCTTCGATGGGTCTTTTACTCAAAATGGTTCCAGTGCTAGAATACTATTTATTACTCCTCAGAAGTACTCAATCCCAAAGTCTTATAAGATTATGTTCTCTTGCACAAACAACATTGCAGAATATGAAGCTTTGGTGAATGGAATAAAGATAGCTATTGAATGGAAGGTTGCAAAATTACACATCTATGGAGATTCTCAGCTGATCATAAATCACATCAATGATACATATCAGACTCGAGATGAGAAATTGATGCCTTATAAAATAATGGTTGATGATCTCAAGAAATATTTTGCTTTTGTATCATTCCAACAGATTCCCAGATCCACAAACAGAGCAGTAGATGCTATGGCCACCTTGGCATCTATACCTGAGTTACAAGATTCCAATTTTCGCTTTGAATTCCTGGTGGAAGAGTTACATTACTTGACCTATGATTCTCCTGAGATCCAAATAATTTGTTCTATTATTGGACATGACTCATCCTGATACAACCACATCTACTCTTATCTACGAGACCAAATTATCCTTGAAAATCTTACTTGTAATGAGAAAAGAAACCTAACCCGAAATTCTTCACGGTATGTTGTCATTGCTAACAATCTGTTTAGATGAGGTTTGGACGGTACATTGCTTAGATGTCTAGAAACTGAAGAATCTAAACATGCAATATCGAAAGTCCATGAAGGTATTTGTGGATCTCATTCGAATGGTCTTACTTTAGCTTGAAAACTACTACGGGTTGGCTATTACTGGCCAGACATGGAGAAAGATGCTATTAAATTTGCTAAGACCTGTAAAAAATGTTAGCTACATGGAAATCTCATACATGCTCTAGCAAGGGATCTCATACCCTTCATTACACATTGGCCTTTTCATCAATGGGCCTTTGATCTCATTGGTCAGATATATCCTGCTTCATCTAACAGACATAAATTCATCATAATTGCCACTAAGTATTTCACCAAGTGGGTAGAAGCAGTTCCTGTCATCAAAGCAACTGGTAAACAAGTCACCTTGTTCATCTTAAACTATATCATCTGCAGGTATGGGATACCTTCATCCATCATGACTGATAATGAAGGATAGTTCAAGAATAAAGACCTGGACGAGCTCTATGAGAAATTCAAAATAAAACAACATTGGTCATCAGTATATTATCCTCAAGGTAATGGATAAGCGCCCGAGGCATGTAACAAAAACTTATTGACTATCTTGCACATAACAGTGAACAAATCCGGGAAGGATTGGCATCTGCAACTCAATCCTGCACTATGGGCTTACAGAACAAGTATCAGAACACCTACTGGGGCTACACCTTTCTCTTTGGTGTATGGGTCCGAAGCAGTATTACCTATTGAAGTAGAAATACCATCTCTAAGAGTTTCTTTGCAAGGTCTTGTTACTGATGAAGATCACAGAATATCTAGATTGCAAGAACTCGAATTGCTGGATGAACATCGGCAAGTGGCATTTGATCATCTCAGAGTATATCAAAAGAGAATGTCCAGAGGATATAACAAGAAAGTTAGACAAAGAGAATTTCAAGTTGGTGACCTAGTTCTGAGAGAAAATCCTAAAAATCATTAGTTTTGAGACAACAAAGGGAAGTTTGAACCCAACTGGCTAGGTCCCTACATCGTTACTGCAATCTTCGGCTCTGGTGCCTATGAACTCTCAAAATTGGAAGGAGAACAACTCCGTGAATCGATTAACACCATCCACTTGAAGAAATTCTTCACTTAGCATTCTCTGCTCCAGCAACATGTACATCTAAAAAGTCCTGAAAAAAATAAAAAAATCATAAAAAGTCCTAAAAAAAAATAGAAAAAGAAAAGAAAAGAAAATATAAAGAGAGAAAAATGCCTTGGTGAAAACCTGGTAAACAGGCACCTTGGTTAAAAAAAGAAGAATCTCTGCCAAGTAGGTGAAAACCTGGTAAACGGGTGCCTCTTGTACTCAAGCGCTCCATCTATCAATGCAACGTTGGCATTCCTGCTTTCCTGCATCTTTTCTTTCACTTATACATATATTTCAGTCACTTTCGTGACATCCTGGTTCGTTGGAACCCTCATGGCTTGAAACTGTTCAATGTCCTAGTCTTAGGGTAATCAACTGAGCAATTTACGTGTCCTAAGCAATATCAACCAAGTCATCTTTTCGTCAGTGAAACCTGGTCGTCCACTCCGAGTCAGTCACCTGTCTCCTGACTAATAAAGAGTTTTATCACTGAGTAAACAAGCAAAACAACATAATGGAAAACAATCACTAAACAGTTTGAGCTATGCATGAAAATTTTCTTTGTGTGTTGTCTTTTATATTGGTTTTCGATTATTATCCCTCTGAGTTACTCGAGGAAGTCTATCGTGACTAAGAGGAGCAAGGATTGGGGGCATAATATTTTCTTTGTTTTCTGCTTGTAGGAATGATCCCAATGATCTGGAAACATAAAATTAGCTGGGTGTCTGTGATAAGAGCCTTCACATCAAGGTGAAATCGCCTCACATACCTCGACTCCGCTTATTTGTATGCTACAGGGAGGTCTACATCATTTCTTTGTCTGTTTTGAGGGAATTTCTTTATGATGCAATTCGGGTCCCTGCGAAATCTGTCCAAGGATATGAACAAAAAAAGGGTCATTGCGGACAAGATAATAAATATTGCACATTGAAAAAGAAAGGAACTCTAATCTGCCTGTTATGTTCGTTATGCTCGGTGATGAATCTTAAGCATTTTAAATCCAGTGACTAGGTTTAGGTTGCATTTTGCATATCATTTTGCATTTCATTATGTATTTTGTGAATCTAGAGTGATTTCGGTGTGATAATAATGATCTCTTAATTTTATGAGAGCTGGATGCATCATCATTTCTTCGCTAAGTGGTCTATTTTTCATCATTTCTCCGATTGAGTACTTGTGTTTTTGAGATGTTAGCTGCATACATAAACATTTTATATAGATTCATACATTTCATTATTACTCATTTACATTCATCTTATTGCATAGAAAAATAAAAATTTGCATTACTCATTACTCATTCACATTCATTTATTTGCATATGAAAAGAAAGAAAAATAGACATCCACAATCATTTGCATTACATACATCCATACTGAAAGAAATGCATACATGTAGAATAAAGCATATAAAAACATCTCATAAACGAATCAACACAAGTATGATGAAGTCAAATCGATCTCGTATATATATATCGTATAAAGTCTTGGAGTACAAAGTGATGTCAAATGACATATACAAATTCCCATTGGAGCAAGAATTGTATAGGCTAAAAAAAATGGGTATGTCTACAAAAAAATATCAGAGCTACAAAAATAATATCTAGCTCTCAGCCTCTCCCTCATTGCCTAGTGGAGGAGGTGGAGCCTGCTGACCAGGATCCTGATGAGGTGCTCGAGCTCCTTTCGACCGTGCCATGTACTACGAGTAGGGGACAACCTACTGCGCAAATGGAACTGCTACATTGTGAGTTGTACACTACAACATAGTATGCTGCCCTACTTGTCTGGTGAAGGACCTCCTGATGCAAAGCGTCTGTCTCTGCTCTCCTCTCTGCTCTCATCTTTGCGATCTAATGATCGTGCTCAGCCGTAAGTTTTGCTAGCTCTTGGTCTCGCTCCGATAGCTGAGTCTGAGCCACTGTCAGCTGTGACTACAGCTCCGCAAGATATGCTCTCATCGACCGTCCTGCGTCAGTCCCTTGCTCTCTCACAGGCTCTCCACCCCCATCTCCACCTCCAGCTCCACCCTACTCCTCCCTCTACTGTCGGACCTGTCTCGGCGCTGCTCTCTCCTCCTCAGCTCCGCCCAGCCTCACACCTATCTTCCCAAGGCATCCACCCTCACCCCTCTGTTGTCCAACCCCAGCTGGAACCCTGCTGCTACTAGCACTAGGATCACCACCTGCCCGCCTTAGAGCCTCGGCTCTCTGCCCCTGTCCCTGTCTTTGACCCTCTCCCTGTCCCTATCCCTGTGTCGGGGCATCATCCTCAATCTCCTCAATACGAGGAGCCTACTTAGCTATATCTGTGAATCTAGGGAGTGGATGCTGCTGGAACTAATCCTTGTACTAGGGAAATACCCCCGCATCCGCAACATCATCCATGTAATCCCATCTAAGATGCTGTAAACCAGTTAGCTCCTGCATACTCAAGGCATAGGATAACCTCGGTGACCATCCCTGCCTCTCCTCATCAGCATATCTCACGTATGCTGTGTACTCCTGCAAGATCCCCTGAGGCCTACCATACTACCTCATTGCTCAAGATACTACAAATCGCTCCACCACAGTCTATGATCTACCAATAAGTGGGTGCATAACAAAAGGATCCCTGTGTACTATCCGCTAGCCATCCCATGGCTCTAAGCCCCTATAAGGTCTCAATACCATGACTATCAAGTCATCCAGCTGCCATCGCCAAAAATCGGTCTTGCCCAAATGGGACTGCATAACGTAAGTTGCATACCTATATACAATCGGCTGCCCAGGCTCTTTGCTATCATCAACAATTGACTGACAAACTGGGAGGTTCTCCCAAGCCCAAACCTGTAAAATCAAAACTCCAGCGGCCATGCTCTTGCCCTCCCTATACACAACCTCATGCATCTTGCGATACATGTGGGCTAATATGCAGGAACCCTAGCCAAGCCTCTAAGGGGTCTCCATCAGTCTCTCTAGCATCCTACCCCAACCACACTGGAATCCCTACTGTCCTCTATCCAGCAGCAGAAAACAATCGATAAAACCTGCTAGAACACACGCTAGAGGAAACTCCTCACTATACCTGCTCATCTGATGTCCCAACTGATGGAACATGTCAAAATATCAGGATCCCTGAAGACATGCCTAACTACCTATAATCTAGGTAACATCGCTGCATCGTAATCTACCTTATCCCTAGCAAAAGGGATACAGAGGATCCTATATACATCCTTGGGAGTGATAGTCATCTCCTCCACTGGCAAATGGAAAGTATTATTCTCTGAATGGAATTGCTCAACCAATGTTATGAGCATTCCGTGATTCACACGAATGTCTGGTAAACCAAGAAGGTGTGTCAAGCCGCACAAATCAATATGAGCCTACTCAACCTCTGAAAGTTGTCGAACTAATGTCATGGTAGGAGGATAAACACATCTAAAGAGCACATGAGGTAATCGAACCTGCAAAAATCAAAACAACGAAGCATCAGAAAATATTCCAAATAAGCCTACAAGAGAAGTAAAACATCATGCAAATGCAGCTACGTCAATTACAAAATCAAAATTTCAAGTTTAGAACTTAAAAAATGCTCACTGTTTCCCAAATGACAAAACATAGAAGGGCAACAACTCATACTAGTCAGGATTGGGCTTAGTACGATAAAAGATCCCCATACAACAAAAGATTGGACCCCGGACGACAAAATGGTCTTTTATGCATGTTGTCGTACGATATAAGGGTGGGGTTAGAATGACAAATCTAATAGCCTAAAATGACAAAATAAACTTCAGCAGTTTGTCATAGGAGACATGATCTTGTCTCGCACGACAAAATGAGAAGGGCCGACTTCAAACGTGCCAAAAAATGAAAAATGAACCAAAAAAAATCAAAATTGAGAACATAAAGAGGCTTAAGATTGATCACTTACCGCTGGCTCATAGTGTCGAGGTCGATTATGTTGTCTCTGGTGCTCGAATCGATTCTCACGAGTAGGGACCACCATTTTCTTCGTAGAAGGCTTTTTGACTTTTCAAACTTGGAGGGTTATGAATTGAAAATGACACTTTTACCCCTTATATAGCCAAAACCCTAATTTTTCAACTTGCTCCGATGGACATGAAAATTGTACCCTTAGCTAATTCACCCATTTTGATTCCATTTTCGGGATCGAAATCGAAATCCGAGATCATTTTCCTAGTCAAATTCACAATTTGGACCACTTAGCGCTTTTTCATCTGATGCTCATTGTTTCTTCAAATTGCGCTCAATTTCTCATAAATCAACGCTGAATCTCAATTTCAATTCTACACAACAACTTTGTGCTCAATTTCTTATCAATCAATGCAAAATTTTCAAAAAATCTTCACATTCATTTGTGCTCAAATCATTATCATCGCTCAAAATTGCTTATAATCGTATAATCGTGTACCCTCATTATCTTTCGATTTCACTCTCGAGGGGGCATACTCATGACCTTATGACCTCACATCTTCAATGTCGAGAAATTTTTCAAATCTTCATCAAAGTCGAGCAAAAATCTTTTCAACTAAAAAAAGCAATCAAATTCTTATTGCTAAGGGGCATATCACCTTTATTGTTTCACATCAAGTTGAGATCTCTCAATCATCTGAATTGAATCAATCGCTAGGAGTATATCAGTTTCATCGCTTCATATCAAGCTAATATTTGTCTTCATTTGAATCAATCTCTTAACGTTAATCAGTTTCATCGCTTTTCATCAAGATAATTATTCGTTTAAACTCAATCAAGGGTTTAAAGAGTATCTTCGATCACACGCTCAATATAAGAAGATGTTCAGTTTCATTGCATCGAATCAAGATGGACAGTTTATTTTTTGCTCATCGTATCTTGATCAATCAAGTTCAAGGTCAATTTTTATCTTCGCTCGTTGTGTCTAGTTCAATCGAGTTCTAGATCAGTAAAATCCACTTCTTGATCAATCAAGTTCAAGTTCGGTATCTTTGTTCTCTATCGTTCCTAAGTTCAATCAAGTTCGAGATCGATATTGCTTTAATAAGACCTCATTCAGCTTCATCGCTTCGAATCAAGCTAAACATCTTCCTCTTCATCTGGTTCGTGATCAATCAAGTTCAGAACTAGCATTTCCTAGACATCACATATTCTTTGAACCAACGCGCTGCTCGCACATTAATTCAAAGAGGGGCAAATGTAATACCCTAAAAATGGTCATCTAAACCATGGGCCCCTAATCTCGACAACATCACCAAGGTCCTAACCAAAGGCAATTAAATCAATCTTGAGCACATTATTTTCTTTAATCATCAAATGTTGCATGGCAAATCAATTACTCAATATTAATTAAATATTCATTTAATTAATTGAATCATTCCAAGAAAATCATTTTAATCAATTACCCTGTTTAATTTATTAATATCCTAGCATATTTAATTAATTAATAAATTTGCCATTAATCATAAAAAAAGAATTAATTTATTACAAAAGAGGAATTAATTACAAAGCAAGAGTTGAATTGAAAATAAAGATAAAAGAATTGAATTGAGAGAGAAATCAAACTTGAGATATTATTTCTTTTTCTAAATTTAGAACTTGAAGTTAGAAAAGCAATTAATTGAATTATTGATTATTCTCTAAAAATTGGAACTCAAAGCTTTTGAGAAAAAGAAGTCCAGTTGCATTAAAAAGACTCTTTTCTTGAATAAATCAAAGAATTATCTATTTTTATCACAAAGCATGGAATTAATTTAATATTATTTTCTAATGCAACTTGAACTTCTTATCTATATGCATTTCAATTAAACTATAATTGGAATCTATCTCAAGGTTAACTGAACCTGATTTCTCAATTATTTTCAATTAATCCTAAATTGAGCTCTTTTTCATCATCTCTCTTGTAATTCTCTATAAATTCAGCCTTCAACTCTCAATCAATTCACCCCAGAAATTTTTGAGAACACGCTTGGAGATTATTATTACACTGATTTTTGCTCTGGAGTCATTAAATACATTGTGCTTTTTTAGATTATTTGCATCCATATTTTGTTTACTCATATTGCTTGAATCCATATTGCTTGAAATCATTATTGCTTGAATTATCCATCCATCTTGCATCCATTTTAGCTTAATATCATCCTCATATAGATTAAAGCCTTCGTCTTGGTGTAGTCTAGTCACTAGTATTGCTTATAAAAATCTTAGAGCAATCTTATACTCGCATCTTTTATAAGGCAATTAGTCGCTTTGTTATGGTTTATTATTTATTGATTATTGATTTACTAACCATACATGTAATGACTTAATTGAAGTGTTACACTGTCATGTTTCCTTGAGTTAGTTTCTAAAACTCATTTATCTTACTATTGAAGAAGTGTTGTGGAAGCCACCTGCTTCGGAAACGTTGAAGGAAAAGGTCCCAAGTGAGTTCTTCGGGTTGAAATTTATGTTGTGCTCTCTCATTGTCCCACCAAGTAGAAACTTCACCTAAAAGTTGGTAGTAGGCAGCCCATATAGCTTTAGTCTCATCAGATAAGTCTCTAAGCTGAAAGTATTTCTCCATCTCTATGATCCATGGCTCTACTCTGTCACCTATGGTTTTTCCGTCAAATTTTGGTGAGATCGCTTTCTTGAGGTCCCTACCCAGTTCTTCTGATATCTTTCCTTTGCGAGGTTCCTCTTCCACCCTAGGTTGCCTCACTTCTTCTGTCCTAGGTGCTTCGTTAGCAGGTTGTTCATTCGTAGCTAGTTCAATCCTAGGATTCCCACTAAGAACCCTCTGCATATCCTGTTCCATATTGTTCATTCGAGATTCCTGACGGTTGAGGAGCTAAAATATCTGATCCAACCTCTCATTAGGGTTATTGCTAGGTTCACTACTGCTACCTTTGTTCCCTGTTTGCACCATGTTGTCTTATTAGGTACCAAGCACCCTTCCTTGGTTAATCCATAATCAAGCACCTCTTCCAGTATATCCATCATAGACAAATAGAAACAGATAGAAAATTATCCCCCTCGGATAAAAGATTTAATATAAATCTTCTTTAATCAATCTTTAAATTATAATTTTACTATTAAAAAATTTCAAATAAAATAATCTCTATCTACAATTATTTTATTCTCCTCTTAACCAATTCTCTATTTTATTTTGTAAGTATTTAAACATAAATAATTAATTTAACCCATTTTAAACCATTTTCACATACAAAAATAATTCTAAATCCTTCTAAAAAGAAAAAAAAAGTGAAAAGTCAAAGTGCACATAGTAGGGTTTAAAATCCTAACCCAATTATCCCAAAAAAGTATTCTTTTGCCACTACATCAAGTATTAATTTTAAAAAAAATTCCAGTATCTAAACCAAAATCATAAACTAATAAAATAAAATGGGCCCCCTATTAATCCGCTGGCAGAATTGCAGAGAAGAAGGTAAATAAAAAAGAAAGTATATTTTTTGACTGTGTGCTGGAGAATGTGGTATGACCACAATCATCCCAGAGAGGAGAGGGGCCACAACTGGGAGGTAGAAACCCCCAGCCCAAATGTGGACAGGTTTTGCTTGGACCACAAAGCTCCAGCACTTCCTACGTAGCAAAGGGAGGAGGACTCCCTCAACACACAAATCTGCACCTTCCCCATATGCAACGCAACCCGTAATGGGTGGAAAGAAAAGTGAGGGGAATTGGTGATAAAGTTACCCTGCAAGAAAATCAGATCGATCTAATAAGATATGAGATCAGTAGAAGAAGCAAATGGGAGAGGGCGATAGCAGCAAAGAATACCAAAACTAAACAAGCCAAGTCACCATGCGAGAGAGAAAGAGTGGATGTGAGGGGGGCATGGTAAAGGCACGATGAGGGAGAAGATAGGAAGACAGGAAGAGAGAAAAAGAAAGGTGTGGAACACTAAATATCGCCCCCTTCCAAATTTGTTCAGCAGATAAATAATGTGGATCAAGAGCGGGCGCGGGAAATAAGGAAAGAGTAAAGAGTGAAGAAGAGAGGAAGGAGACGGGTAGATGGGGTACATCGACTCAAGCTGCTGGACAACTACCAATCAAGACGAAAAAAATCAAGTGTTATTTCATTAACAATTTACTCAAATTTGATTCTGATCTATAAGAACAGTGATTTGTAAGGGAAGAAATTATTATTCCTCTATCAAGTTGTCTGTTGAAAACATAAATAAAACAATAACACCTACATCACCTTGCAGAAATCAAAACAATTACCAGAAGCCAGGCAATAAGGAAGAAGAAAATCAAGCCTCTTCCAAATTCAGACGGTTCTCTCCAAATTATCTTGCACACTAAAAGAAATCACCAGAATGAAGCAGCTTAGAAGAATTTTTGTGAGCAAATATGAGGTTTAATCCCTATATTTATAAATAATTAGGCTAAGTTCGAAAATAATCCTTGGAAGATGCATGACATTTTTTTAATTGAAAATTAAATAATATTGAGTTCTAAATATAGAATTTAGCTAATTACAACTACAAATGCATGATTTTATAATATTTAGGTAAATACAACTCTGATTGCATGAAGCATATCTTATGCATTCAAAATTTAAATCTTAGTTTTGGAAAACAATTAATTGATTAATTTGCATGATTATATATATTTCATTCTATTTATTGATACTCTTGTATGTCATATTATATTTTAATATATAATTTTCTTAAATTTTATAATTTATCCTTATAGTTTATATTTATTTCATCAACATCCATGCATGTCATTTTTATAATTTAAAATTTGTAAGTTACAAATATTGAAATTGATTTTATATTTTTAATATTTCCCTTTCTATTAATCTCCTTCGAATAAATTAATTATTTTATTTATTTAATTTTGATTCTTTAATCGATCACTTTTTAATATTCTACTTTGTTTATTACATCTCTTAAATGGTATTTATTTATTTTTTATATATATATATATATATATATATATATATATATATATATATATATATATATATATATATATATATATATAATTTAATTATCAAATAATTATTATATTTTAATTATTCAATTAATTTCTAACATTGATTTGTTTATTTGAATTTCAAGGTTTAATTTATTAATTATTGTCTAATTTGTGTTTTTGTACAGGGTCCCATTACGTAGGTCATTACCGACAAGCTAGAAAACTCCTCCTCGATCATATGTCTGCCTTCGACGGTCAACCTATAATCCAGTTCATGATCGACAAATATGTTGGGTCTCAAATCAACAGATTGGATAGGTTCTAAGGAAATGCCAACTCCTATGATCAAACCCTCCAATTGACTTGGCCAACTTATAAAGTGAACCTATTTGGTTACTAACTCTCTCACTTTAGGCTCTGCAGGACCTAGGCGGGTATACCTATTCACTAGTTGTTTTCAAAGACTAGTGCTTTTTATAGCAGATTAAGTATCTTGATCTAGCTTCCTCCTATCACAGAATAGCATAAGTTCCTAGAATGGAGATATAGCAGATGAGTTCAAGATTGTTGTTGTGGAAGTTATTTGATCTTTGTGCTTAGAATTTTATATGTATACACTATTACCAACTTACTCTATGCTTCCTACTCAATTACTCCCATTGTAAAGTAAAATATGATGAATATGGTGATAAGTTGTAATTTACAAATGGCCAGTGCCTTCTTTGCTGTCTGAGCTACAGAGTCTTTATATTGCCTTAGGACTTATTGTGTGAACTTGTGAGACAGTTTTTAAACCCACCCCTTTTATGGATCTGTCAGTTACTATTTCTTATGAGATCAATTGAATGCCTATATCATAAGTTGCTTGAATGAATTTAACCCTACCTTTAAGGGACCGTCCAAGTAAGCACTGCAAAGAACAATTATAATTCACAAGCAGAACTTTTATTTCAACCTTATAACATACAACATAAATTTCACTCAAAGAATATGAATAACCTTATCTCCTTTAGATAATATCACAAGCAATTGCCAACAATGAATGAAATAATCCACAGCACATATGCAAAGAAAAGACAACTGATTATATTATGTATCCATCAAAATTTGTGTAACAGGAAACTTACAAGCTATCATATATCACTGTATTCTTGCTATCATGTTATGTATTAATTACAAGAAACCTTTCTCATATATATATGAGAGCAAATGCCATCTATGAAAAGACATGTCTTTTCAAAATACTAACTGTCAATTTGAACATTCCTAAAAAACTTAAATAAAAAGAGATTAAGCATCCCTAAATGATGAATGTAATCATCTTCTTTAAAAGTATTGATCTTGATGCTCTATTTCTTTAATTCTTCTCCCTATGAAAGGTATTCGAATATCATCTGGTTGACGGTAGGAGCCATGTCTTTGCTTCGATCCAATCTTGACAGAGCCCGATCCTTGACGCTCAGAAGTTCATTCCGCCATTCATCCATAGATATTAATTCTCCCTCTTTATAAATCGAGGGCATTCCAATAGGGTTCCCATCATCCAATTCTTTAAGATCTCCTTGTAGCACATCTTCGAATTTAACATGATTTTCCATATACGAAGTCCCTTTTGTTTTCTCCTCTAGTGTCATCACATCAACACTGTTTATCACTTCATGTAATCATGCTTTTAACCTTTCATGCTCTCTTAATGCCTTTATGGTCCCAGTGTACACCCTCCAATAATGTTCAACATGGATGAGCATGGTATTGAACCTGTGTTCAATGATATCATTAACCATTTTATCCATCTTCTGTTGAATATTACTCACCTATTTGGCAGCCTTCTCTGCTTGATATTTCCAATATAGAACATCAGAAACATCATCCAAGCTTCGTCCTGTGGGATATGCAGCATATTCATTTAAAGGAGTCCCTGTCTCAAATTGCAATATCCTTGTTTGTAGCCTCTGATTCTCCTCTTTAGTTCTTTCATACAAACCCTTATAGGTAATGTTTTCCCTGACCAAAAACTCGGTCTGATCCAAATTTAATTTGGCTACATCCAAGTTTAATTTTGCAGTGACCCTAGGGTCAGTCTTTCCTACCTGATGAACCATAAGGTGTCCAAAGGTTTCTTCAACATCCACAATAATTGGTCTTTTTCCTCTCGGATATAGTGCCCATTGTAGGAGAGCTTTTTGATCAGGATCATACCCCGAGCCCATGAATAATTTATCTATCTCTTGAGGCAATACCTGTTGATTTGTGTCTTGCTTCTTCAAGAATCCATCAAATAGAAGTGCAGAATTTATATCCCAACCTGAAAATATGATAACTCCAGCCTCCTTTAATATTTTCCTCCCCTTCTCAGGGGTCATATCTTTCATGAGAGCATCTATCTCATCTTGTAGCCTTCTCATCTGTTCTTCTTCTGATCTCCCAGCCATACTTTGTCTCACATGAGCCCCCTTGTACTGGTATAAGAATGAAAGGAATTCTCCTGAGGAAGAAAATCCATCATCCGCAACAAAGTCTTCATGCTCTGTCATCCTTATATCAACTATATCCCTAATATTAAAATCACCAGTTTCCACATCTACCTCCTCTTCAAAACCAGGTGGATAATCTTCTCTAGGGGAGTCAGCAGGGATGCTACTAGCAGTTGATTTTGGTGACATGTGAGCCAATGGCTTACTATCTCTTCCAGTGTTGACAAAATGGAGGAACTGTGGGGGTACTCTATGCATAATCTCTTCCTCATGCTGAAGTAGTTTTTTGGCTATCTCCAAAGGATCTTGGAGGTTTCCAAGTAGGTCTCCATCCACCATCCCCCTTGCTCTTTTCCACTTGAAAGCTTCCCAAGTCATCTCACTTCTTTCTCTCAAAACCTTGGCCTCTTCCCTTTCAAGGTTCCTTATTAAATCATCTGGCATTTGAGCCACATGTATTCTAGCCTTTAGCTTCTGTGATGCCCTTGTAGCTTTTATATATCCCTCAGGATCAAAGTTCTCTCTAGGATCACCCAGAGTCATGCCATAATAATCTAACTTATTTTGAAGTAAATGATAACTTTTAGAACTTTTAACAATGAAATCAGAAAACACCAGTAACCCTAGCACAATAGATTGTTTACTAAAATCTGTGAGATGTTTGGCACTAACAACAGACAGTTGTCTTACAATCTCTAGACTAGCCACCCTGTTTGGCACTGTAATTGGAAGCATGTATGGCTTTCCTTCATACCCGAAAACCCTGATTTCTCTATGATTAGGGTGGCAATACCAATCACCCCAGTTGTGATCAATCTGAGACTCTGGAGAGAAGTCTTTTGGCCTGAGGAATCTTTTGATTTCAGGAGACAAAGCATAATTTCTATGTTGTCCGAAGGCTACACTGAGTGGCTTTACAAAATATTCCTGAAAGTACCAATACTGGTTGTTTATAAATCTTTGATCCCATGCAGAAACCCACAACTGGACTGGTTTCTTCAAACCATTTTTATCATAAGCTCTGATGCTAAAATCGTCTGACCAAAAATTGATTTCTTGTCCACAATAAAGAATAATGTGCATTAATAAGGAGTACAATGAGAAATGAACATTTACAAGGTCTCCTTTTAACTTTTCCAACCCATGATTTAGGGCTTCTGCAACATAAGTGGCATAGTCAAATGACCTAGGGTCTTTTGATTATAGATCAGCACATAGAACCATAACCCCAATATCCATGAGAGGATGAGCCTCTAAGCCTAATACTTGGGCTGCAGCATAGTATGTATACTTGAAATACGGATGGAATTGGTTGACATCAAATGGCACCTTGTCATCTTTACTGAATGGAACTAAGGACTTTCCCACTTTTGGCCGGTGAATGGGTAGTCTCCATTTCCTATAGATGTCCTCTAAATTGAAGAACTCTTGCGATAGCTTCTGTATGTCAATTTTCTCTTCTACATCCTAGTCTAGATCAAACACCATATCAATGGTTTGTTTGTTAATTACCACCATAGGATTCCCTCGGTAGTCACATATGGTTTTGGTTTTTGGGTCATAACAATCTACTAAGGCTTTCATTAATTTGACATCCACAAATACATTCGAAACTGCCAATTTCCCCAAATTTTTCTTCCACAGGTTACTCACGGGCTCAGGAGCATCCCTTCTCTTGTAACCAAATAAGAACAACTCATGTCCTCTAATTTCAATCCATATGTCTCCTAAATGTTCAAATCTATCTTCCAACCCTTCCTCTTCACTTTTGATTTTTTTGGACCTCACACTGGATGTCGGGCACTGGTCTAATAGATCCTGAGCTAAAGCTCTACCCTCCCTTTTCTGTCGTTTGGGTTTCTCTTCAGGGTTCAATTCCTTTCCTTTCCTACTCTTTTTAAAAGAAGAAGATGGTTGCATAATTTCAATCAATGAGAGATATCACACTTACTTGGAGAATTGTCGAGCTCTTCTGACTGTTGTTTACGAACTTCAGCTAACTCCTTGTAACTTTCCGTCTTCTGCACCAAAGTCTGGTTCTTATGAAAATTCGATCAATTCAGCTATAACTATGTGGGCAACTTGTGCAATAGTTAATGTCTCTGTGTTTATAACGGCTACTCAAATGTTTAAACTTAATTGCAGATGTGACATCCTCAACTTGAGCTTTTAATTCCTTCACGGGAAGTACTGTTCAGCTGAAAAGATTGTGAATCGAGATTTCGATGAAACCCCTGTCTTCGGTTGAATGCTTTAACCTTTCATCGAAAGTTAATTTTCCTCGATATCAACTCATCGGTGAATGACCCTTGTCAAAAAACCATCTTCTAGTCTCCTCGAAATCATCCTTTCTTCGATGAAGTATTTTTCGATGAGTTATTCGTGAGTCTCATCGAAATCATATTTCGATGAGTTTTATACTTCGGTGAAAGTTCACGCGAGCCTTCCGAAATCTTCTTTTATCGATGAAATCCCTCTGTTTTTATCGACATATTGTTATCGATAAGATTTGCTTGTCGATGAATGCTTTTTAAGCTTCCTCGGCAATTTTATTTCCTCGACTTCACCTTTTGTTGGCGTTTCACTTTTCGATGAAACTGGGATATCGATGAGTGGCTTCCTTCATCTACCAAAAGAGATATTTTGCCGAAGACATCTTAACTTAGTGTTTTACACTTTGTGCTTTACTTCAATGAAACTATTCTTTCAGTGAAACTCATTCTGAGATGCTCGACATGATATTTTGGCCGATGATCTTTTAGCTTTCGTGCCTTTGGGAAGATTTTTAAGTTCAAATATATTGTTCAACAGTGGCTCTGACTGAGGATGGAGGCATATTGTGTATGTCTTCAAGAATTCAGAATCTTTGGTTAGCGAGGATACATTTTGACAAGATATGGTATTTACAATGGAAGTGGATCCAAATCTACTGTACATATAATAGAATATATCAAGAAAAGAAGTTTTTCAAGAATTGTCCATGTACTGGCAATTCTTGGACTTCACCTGTTGCACTTTGGAGAAGGTAAGAATCTTCTCCTTTTTAATCCATAATCACATATGGTCCGATCCACAAGGCCTCAAATTTGCCATGCTTGCCTTTGTCTTGACTCCTTGCGTTCCACATTAAAACCCAATCACCCACATAAAATTTCCTATCTGCTGTCCTCTTGTCATACAACCTCTTCATCTAATTTTGAATTTTGATATTCTGCTTCTGAGCCTCTGTTCTGACTTCATCAAGCTCTACTAACTGCATCATCCTCTCTTGTGAGGGGTCTTCAACATCTATCCCTTCTTGAGTCATGAATCTCTGTACAGGCAAGAGATTGTCCAAAGACAATCTGGCTCTTTTGCCATAAACCAACTCAAATGGAGTCTTTCCCATAGATTTCTTCACTGTTATTCTATCTGCCCATAATGCAAAACTCAACTTTGAATCCCATGCCTTCTTGTTGTGTCCTAGCATCTTTTTAATGATCTTTAGGATATTTTTGTTGCTTGATTCGGCTTGCCCATTTCCTTGAGGGTGGTAAGGAGAAGAATGAGATATTTTGATGCCATATTCTTCACAAAAAGTGTTGAATTCCTCAGACCTAAAGGACATACCATTGTCTGAGATGATCCTTGCAGGAACACCGAATCTAGTGATAATGTTCTCCATTATGAATTTTATTACCACTTTACTAGTAGCCTGTCTAGTGGGTATTGCCTCTACCCACTTGGTAAAATAGTCTGTAGCGACCAATATCCACCCGTGTCCTCTGCTGGATCTTTCTGATATCTCTCCTATGAAATCTATTCCCCATTGCTGAAATGGTTCTTCAGCTAACATTGGTCTTAATGGGAGTGACCCTTGATATTTCATTTTGCCTGAAATTTTTTGACAAGCTTCACACTTTCTGACATATCTATAAGAGTCATTGAAAACACATGGCCAAAAGTATCCATCTCTCAATATCTTGTGTGCAGTAGTCCTAGCCAAAAAATGACCACCACAAACCCCATCATGCATTTCTTGAAGAACTTTCTTTGCCTGGTAGTCATCTAGACATAATAATAATATCCCATCTCTATTTTTCCAATACAAGTCCCCATTGACAATCACATATTTTGCAGATTTCAGCTTTAAAGTTCTTCTCTGATTATCAGTCATACCATCTAGACATTTCAAGTGCTTAAGGTAATACACGATATCAGTATACCATGCTGTATTCTCAATACTAAAGCTGGCTTCTTCCAACCCTACTTGATTTACACAAGACTCCTCAATCTCAGTTCTAGTCATGAGTTTGGCCAATCCTTGACCTTTGATAACTTGTGAAATTTTGAGTTCAATGTTGAACTCTTGTATTTGGTTGATCCATTTACATCTTCTGCCCGTGACCTCAGTTTGTCTGAAGATATCTTTCACTGCTGCATTGGGAACATATGCTATAACTTCAGCCCCTACTAAGTATGGTCTAAACTGTTTTACTGATTTGACCAAGGCATAAGCTTTCTTTTAATTCAACTCATTTTATTTTTGAGGGGCTCAAAGACTTGCTTAAATATGCAATGGGCTGCTCGTACCCTTCTTGATTCTTCTGTAGCAACACTGCTGCTATTGTGTGACATGAGGCGAATGAGAATATTATAAAAGGCTTGCTAAAATCCGGAGAGATCAGTATTGGTGCTTCTGAAATTGCTCTCTTGATTGCTATAAAGGAATCGATTGCTTCCTCAATCCAATCTATTTGGGCTCCTTTCTTTAACATCCTTATTATAGGTTTTACTATGTCTGCAAAATTTAAAATAAACCTTCTTACAAAATTTATTTGTCCCAATAATGATTGGATGGCCTTGATGGTTCGGGGAATGGGAATCTCATTGATAGCTGCCACCCTTTCAGGGTCAATTCTTACCCCTTCCTTGGATACTATGTGTCCAAGTAACTTTCCTTCTTCTACACCAAAGTGGCATTTTTTAGGATTCAAGGAAATCCCATACTCTAAGGCTTTCTTGAATATCTTTTCAAGGTGCTCACAATGATCCTCGACTTTCTTTGAGTATGCAGTTAAGTCATCTTGGTATACTACCATGATTATATCAATCAATTCTGCAAAAGCCACATCCATTGCCCTCTGAAATGTAGCACCAACATTAGTCAATCCGAATGGCATTCGTGCATAGACATAAGTGCCCCATGGAGTTGTAAAGGCTGTCTTATATTTTTCAGTTTCTTTAACTTTCACCTGATTGTAACCTGAAAACCCGTCCATCATAGACAATAACTCACACCCTGTCACCTTCTACAACATGTTATCCATATTTGGCAATGGATAATTGTCTTTTAGAGATGATATGTTTAAGTTTCTAAAGTCCACACACAATCTAATATCCCCATTCTTCTTTCTGACCGGCACCAAGTTAGAGACCCATGTGGAATATCTGCAGGGTTCAATAATTCCTGCATCTTTCATTTTTATGATCTCTTCCCTCATTTTTGGTAACAGTGTTGGATTAATAGGTCTCTACTTTTGTCTGAATGGTTTAGCTTCTGGCTTAGGTGGTATCTCATGCTGAAAAAGATCTTCTCTATAAGCTTTGAGATCTTCATAAGACCATGCGAACACATGTTTATACCTCTTTAGTAATGTTGTCAGTTGTTGCCTCATGGCAGAAGTTAACCTTTTCCCAATAAAAACATTTCTGGGAGTTTCTTCATTTCCTAAATTGACTTGTTCCACATCACTTTCTTTAATAGTTGATCCTTTAGTCTCAATCACATCCTGAGTATTGAAAGCCCTTTCTAATGCTACTAGGCCTCTTGGTAATTTGTTTGACTTCAATTGTATGATTTCATGTCCAAATAAAGTTTCTTTACCTTCAGTCTTTTCCACAAAGTCATTGAAATTTATAGCCTGAATCTGATAGTGATCAACCTACTGTAAGAATTTCAGCAGGTCTGCATCATCTTGAAACACTTGCCAATTATATAAGTTGTCAGGAACAGATGGTCTTACTTTCATCTCTACTTCAGATATCCCCGTTAATGTTATATCATTATCCTTCAATGCAATACTGGCCAAAAAGTCTGCCATAATGTTCTTTGATCTGTCTATCCAGTTTATTTGAAAAGCATCAAAAAGTTCTATAGTATCCCAGAAAACATTTCTATACTGTTTCAATCTCAAGTGCTTTGAAGTATACTTCTCCTTCACTTGTGAGACTATTAACTCTGAGTCACCAAATACGCTGAGTAATCTAATTCCATGTTTAACTGCTATATTAAGACCAGTGAGTAAGGCTTCATATTCTGCAATGTTATTTGTGCACTCAAATAACAATTTGAAAGAATATTTGTAGGTTTCCCCTGTGGGTGAAATAAATAAGATTCCAGCCCCACTCCCTTCCTTGCTACAAGACCCATCAAATAACATTTTCCACACTTGATCATCCTTTCCAGCTATACATGATTCAATGGGGATCCACTCGTCAACCTTAGGTTTTGTCAACTGCACTTGGAAATTGTCCATATCAGTTTGTAAAAAGCATATTTGATTTGCTGATTCTTCCATGTCTTCTATGATATATGTGGACCAAGGTTCCCTATCAATTTTTACCTCATGTCCATTGATTGGAATTGTAGCATATGATAAATCTAACTGCACATACCCACCAATCATGTTCGACCATTGCCTAGATAGCAACATCCCATAGTTTGGAGGGACATCCACCACTGTAATATCTGTTTTGTACGATGCTTCTGGACAAGCTGCCAATTTGAATTCTACATCCTTCATGATACCAACCACTGGAACCGACCTGTTGTCCATGGCATAACACTTCCCAAAGGTAGTATCAACTTCCAATCTAAGCTCTTTCATCACTCCAACATGCATAACATTTATGGCTGCTCCTAAGTCAATCATACAATTCTTCACTTTCTTATTGTTTACCACCAAAGTGAGATAAAATGGGTCTACTTGTGTTGGGTTTTTGGTTATGGTGGACCCTAAATATATAACTGGGGCCATTTGTTCATTATTGTCACCCTTTGGAATCTCTTGTTTCTGTTCATTTACTTTTTCTTTTTTGATACCTGAAATCATCTCCAGAGTCTTCTCTCTGTATTCAGGAAACTTCATTATTTCCATCAATGGAACAAAAACTTTTAATTATGTTAATGCACTTGAAATATCAAATGAAGTAGAGTGTTGTGCTGAAGGAAATTTTGCTATTTCTTCCTTTTGATCATCAAGACCCCTTTTATTATTCTTTGGTACAACTTCCTTAGTCTTAGCTGCTTTATTTGTTTGCTTGGGTGTCTCATCAGTTTCTTTTATAAAAAGACTACCAGGTTTACCTTTCTCTGGATTCACCATTCTATTCCTCAAATCGTAAGTCCTTTTTGCTTGTGCAACGGCAGAGGCTGTAATTCTTCTTTTCTCTTCTTCAGTGGGGATTCTGAGCTTAATACCTTCACCTATGTTGGTGATTACGGGTGACACAGAGCACTGATCGATATTCATGGAATCTGATCCTCCTTCAAAGGATATCATGTTAACAGTCAAGTCGCCCATATGCTCCTCATAGCCATTCTCTTCCTTCTACAATCCTCTTGCTATAGCACACAAAGAAGGAGCATGTGGCATATTGCAGGCATAACACCACATGTCATCATCTTGGGCGTAGTTTACTAGTTCTTTTCAAGGGATCTGGGACTTGTTGGTTATCCTTATGGTTCCTGTCTACTAGTCTTCCATCTTTCCATGTAGTGTTATAGGGCATATCATGCAATTTGGGCCTTTCAGGACGATAATATTGCTACTTCTCTGTTTTGTTTACCCTCACAGATAGATCTTTTAGAGCATTCAAAACTTTGTCAAGCTTATCCTCATCCTTGTTAGATTTGGGTGCTTTAGGATTGTACAACCTTGCATCTTCTCTCTTTCCCACTTTACCAGCGGCCTTCCTGTTATTTTCTATAATAATGGCAGCTTTCATAACATCCCGGAGGTCTCTAGGATTTCTAGTTCTCAACTCATAGTTTGTTTTACTATCATAAGCAATGATGTAATGTAGAATGCTTACCTCAGGTACTGGCTTCATCCTGTTGGGAATTTTGTTTAGAACCCTGTTAAATCTTTTGTTAAAATCTACCACTGATTCATTTTGCTCCTTCTTGATGCTAATGATCTCATGCAAAGCAAATTCAGGGCTGTTATGGTCTCCATACTGTTCCAGGAATAAGCTTTTGAATTCTGCAAGACTTCTAATGGATGCATCAGGCAACGCTCTAAACCAATCTCTTCCATCTTTTGTTAATGACTGCATAAATAATCTGATCTTAACATCTTCGTGTGGTAAACCAAAATCCTCTATTACTGCATCAAAAGCCTTACAATGAGCTTCCCCCGTAATTGCATTACTTCTAGTGAACCTTGGTATTGCAGTCCTGATTTCATTCGGGATAGGATATGGGTACACCATCATTCCTGAGAAATCAAACTGCCTCATTCATTCCATATTCATTAGCCCATGTCCCCCATGGGGGTTCCTAAAGTTTTGGTTCATGTTATCATATAAGGGCATTTGATTCTGATAGGGAAAAGGGTATCGATTCTGGTATTGATGTTGAAATTGATCAGGGGGTGGACATTGGTTATAAAATTGACCTTGAGGTGGAAATTGGTTATGAGCAGCAAAGCTATTATGTAAATTTTGCTGGACTGGTGGTGCACTTGATTGCACATGATCATTCCTTTTGTTACTGAACAAGGGGTTCTCATAAGCTTTAAAACCATCACTCTTTGTTTTACTCACTCCCTGATCTGTCTGAACATATTTTTTTCTGTAATTGTTTACATCTTTATTAAAGTCGTCCTCACCAACATTTATGCCTAATTTAGCACATAACTCCAAACACTCCTAAGTCCTCCCAGAATCTCTCATTTCAGCAGCTGCCTCCATCATCTTTTTAGTTAAATCTGTAAATCTATCTGCAGGATCTGCCTTACTTGATCCTGATGAAGTTGATGTGTTCTGTCTGGATCGTGCCTCGTGATATTCAAAACCAGGGGGAACTTGATATTGGCCCTTTTGGGCTCTATATGCTACAACCAAATCCTCATTCACTGGGCTTGAAGTAGTTGCTTTATCCTTTTCTCTTAAAGGTGAATGTTGGTTGTTTTCATACTTATACTGATTGTACCTTTCTTTCATGAATTCATTCATGGATTCTTCTTTTTTTTTGTTCTTTCGTTGAGAGAAATCTAACTGGGATAAAGGTTGTCCTTTTGTGACTGATCTCGTTCCGTGCATTGATGTTCCTCTCCCTTACTTCAGAGCCGCCACCTCTCTCCTTGAGAGGAAAGTTTTATTTTTATTTTTATGGATTCTTCCCTAGCAGAGTCTTAATAATTCTTCCCTAGCAGAGTCGCCAATCTGTTGGGTCTCAAATCAACAGATTGGATAGGTTCAAAGGAAGTGCCAACTCCTATGATCAAACCCTCCAATTGACTTGGCCAACTTATAAAGTGAACCTATTTGGTTACTAACTCTCTCACTTTAGGCTCTGCAGGACCTAGGCGGGTATACCTATTCACTAGTTGTTTTCAAAGACTAGTGCTTTTTATAGCAGATTAAGTATCTTGATCTGGCTTCCTCCTATCACAGAATGGCATAAGTTCCTAGAATGGAGATATAGCAGACGAGTTCAAGATTGTTGTTGTGGAAGTTATTTGATCTTTATGCTTAGAATTTTATATGTATACACTATTGCCAACTTACTCTATGCTTCCTACTCAATTACTCCCATTGTAAAGTAAAATATGATGAATATGGTGATAAGTTGTAATTTACAAATGGCCAGTGCCTTCTTTGCTGTCTAGGCTACAGAGTCTTTATATTGCCTTAGGACTTATTGTGTGAACTTGTGAGACAGTTTTTAAACCCACCCCTTTTATGGATCTGTCAGTTACTATTTCTTATGAGATCAATTAAATGCCTATATCATAAGTTGCTTGAATGAATTTAACCCTACCTTTAAGGGACCATCCAAGTAAGCACTGCAAAGAACAATTATAATTCACAAGCATAACTTTTATTTCAACCTTATAACATACAACATAAATTTCACTCAAAGAATATGAATAACCTTATCTCCTTTAGATAATATCACAAGCAATTGCCAACAATGAATGAAATAATCCACATCACATATGCAAAGAAAAGACAACTGATTATATTATGTATTCGTCAAAATTTGTGTAACAGGAAACTTACAAGCTATCATATATCACTGTATTCTTGCTATCATGTTATGTATTAATTACAAGAAACCTTTCTCATATATATATGAGAGCAAATTCCATCTATGAAAAGACATGTCTTTTCAAAATACTAACTGTCAATTTGAACATTCCTAAAAAACTTAAATAAAAAGAGATTAAGCATCCCTAAATGATGAACGTAATCATCTTCTTTAAAAGTATTGATCTTGATGCTCTATTTCTTTAATTCTTCTCCCTGTGAAAGGTATTTGAATATCATCTAGTTGACGGTAGGAGCCATGTCTTTGCTTCGATCCAATCTTGACAGAGCCCGATCCTTGACGCTCAGAAGTTCATTCCGCCATTCATCCATAGATATTAATTCTCCCTCTTTATAAATCGAGGGCATTCCAATAGGGTTCCCATCATCCAATTCTTTAAGATCTCCTTTTAGCACATCTTCGAATTTAACATGATTTTCCATATACGAAGTCCCTTTTGTTTTCTCCTCTAGCGTCATCACATCAACACTGTTTATCACTTCATGCAATCGTGCTTTTAACCTTTCATGCTCTCTTAATGCCTTTATGGTCCCAGTGTACACCCTCCAATAATGTTCAACATGGATGAGCATGGTATTGAACCTGTGTTCAATGATATCATTAACCATTTTATCCATCTTCTGTTGAATATTACTCACCTGTTTGGCAGCCTTCTCTGCTTGATATTTCCAATATAGAAGATCAGAAACATCATCCAAGCTTCGTCCTGTGGGATATGCAGCATATTCATTTAAAGGAGTCCCTGTCTCAAATTGCAATATCCTTGTTTGTAGCCTCTGATTCTCCTCTTTAGTTCTTTCATACAAACCCTTATAGGTAATGTTTTCCCTGACCAAAAACTCGGTCTGATCCAAATTTAATTTGGCTACATCCAAGTTTAATTTTGCAGTGACCCTAGGGTCAGTCTTTCCTACCTGATGAACCATAGGGTGTCCAAAGGTTTCTTCAACATCCACAATAATTAGTCTTTTTCCTCTCGGATATAGTGCCCATTGTAGGAGAGCTTTTTGATCAGGATCATACCCCGAGCCCATGAACAATTTATCTATCTCTTGAGGCAATACCTATTGATTTGTGTCCTCCTTCTTCAAGAATCCATCAAACAAAAGTGCTGAATTTATATCCCAACCTGAAAATATGATAACTCCAGCCTCCTTTAATATTTTCCTCCCCTTCTCAGGGGTCATATCTTTCATGAGGGCATCTATCTCATCTTGTAGCCTTCTCATCTATTCTTCTTCTGATCTCCTAGCCATACTTCGTCTCACATGAGCCCCCTTGTACTGGTATAAGAATGAAAGGAATTCTCCTGAGGAAGCAAATCCATCATCCGCAACAAAGTCTTCATGCTCTGTCATCCTTATATCAACTATATCCCTAATATTAAAATCACCAGTTTCCACATCTACCTCCGCTTCAAAACCAGGTGAATAATCTTCTCTAGGGGAGTCAGCAGGGATGCTACTAGCAGTTGATTTTGGTGACATGTGAGCCAATGGCTTACTATCTCTTCCAGTGTTGACAAAATGGAGGAACTGTGGGGGTACTCTATGCATAATCTCTTCCTCATGCTGAAGTAGTTTTTTGGCTATCTCCAAAGGATCTTGGAGGTTTCCAAGTATGTCTCCATCCACCATCCCCCTTGCTCTTTTCCACTTGAAAGCTTCCCAAGTCATCTCGCTTCTTTCTCTCAAAACCTTGGCCTCTTCCCTTTCAAGGTTCCTTATTAAATCGTATGGCATTTGAGCCACATGTATTCTAGCCTTTAGCTTCTGTGATGCCCTTGTAGCTTTTATATATCCCTCAGGATCAAAGTTCTCTCTAGGATCACCCAGAGTCATGCCATAATAATCTAACTTATTTTGAAGTAAATGATAACTTTTAGAACTTTTAACAATGAAATCAGAAAACACCAGTAACCCTGGCACAATAGATTGTTTACCAAAATCTGTGAGATGTTTGGCACTAACAGCAGACAGTTGTCTTACAATCTCTAGACTAGCCACCCTGTTTGGCACTGTAATTGGAAGCATGTATGGCTTTCCTTCATACCCGAAAACCCTGATTTCTATATGATTAGGGTGGCAATACCAATCACCCCAGTTTTGATCAATCTGAGACTCTGGAGAGAAGTCTTTTGGCCTGTGGAATCTTTTGATTTCAGGAGACAAAGCATAATTTCTATGTTGTCCGAAGGCTACACTGAGTGGTTTTACAAAATATTCCTGAAAGTGCCAATACTGGTTGTTTATAAATCTTTGATCCCATGCAGAAACCCACAACTGGACTGGTTTCTTCAAACCATTTTTATCATAAGCTCTGATGCTAAAATCGTCTGACCAGAAATTGATTTCTTGTCCACAATAAAGAATAATGTGCATTAATAAGGAGTACAATGAGAAATGAACATTTACAAGGTCTCCTTTTAACTTTTCCAACCCATGATTTAGGGCTTCTGCAACATAAGTGGCATAGTCAAACGACCTAGGGTCTTTTGATTGTAGATCAGTACATAGAACCATAACCCCAATATCCATGAGAGGATGAGCCTCTAAGCCTAATACTTGGGCTGCAGCATAGTATGTATACTTGAAATACGGATGGAATTGGTTGACATCAAATGGCACCTTGTCATCTTTAATGAATGGAACTAAGGACTTTCCCACTTTTGGCCGGTGAATGGGTAGTCTCCATTTCCTATAGATGTCCTCTAAATTGAAGAACTCTTGTGACAACTTCTGTATGTCAATTTTCTCTTCTACATCCGAGTCTACATCAAACACCATATCAATGGTTTGTTTGTTAATTACCACCATAGGATTCCCTCGGTAGTCACATATGGTTTTGGTTTTTGGGTCATAACAATCTACTAAGGCTTTCATTAATTCGACATCCACAAATACATTCGGAACTGCCAATTTCCCCAAATTTTTCTTCCACAGGTTACTCACGGGCTCAGGAGCATCCCTTCTCTTGTAACCAAATAAGAACAACTCATGTCCTCTGATTTCAGTGCATATGTCTCCTAAATGTTCAAATCTATCTTCCAACCCTTCCTCTTCACTTTTGATTTTTTTGGACCTCACACTGGATGTCGAGCACTGGTCTAATAGATCCTGAGCTAAAGCTCTACCCTCCCTTTTCTGTCGTTTGGGTTTCTCTTCAGGGTTCAATTCCTTTCCTTTCCTACTCTTTTTAGAAGAAGAAGATGGTTCCATAATTTCAATCAATGAGAGATATCACACTTACTTGGAGAATTGTCGAGCTCTTCTGACTGTTGTTTACGAACTTCAGCTAACTCCTTGTAACTTTCCGTCTTCTGCACCAAAGTCTGGTTCTTATGAAAATTCGATCAATTCAGCTATAACTGTGTGGGCAACTTGTGCAATAGTTAATGTCTCTGTGTTTATAACAGCTACTCAAATGTTTAAACTTAATTGCAGATGTGACATCCTCAACTTGAGCTTTTAATTCCTTCACGGGAAGTACTGTTCAGCTGAAAAGATTGTGAATCAAGATTTCGATGAAACCCTTGTCTTCGGTTGAATGCTTTAACCTTTCATCGAAAGTTCATTTTCCTCGATATCAACTCATCGGTGAATGGCCCTTGTCGAAAAACCATCTTCTAGTCTCCTCGAAATCATCCTTTCTTCGATGAAGTCTTTTTCGATGAGTTATTCGTGAGTCTCATCGAAATCATATTTCGATGAGTTTTATACTTCGGTGAAAGTTCACGCGAGCCTTCCGAAATCTTCTTTTCTTCGATGTCCTTTTTTTATCGATGAAATCCCTCTGTTTTTATTGACATATTGTTATCGATAAGATTTGCTTGTGAATGAATGCTTTTTAAGCTTCCCTGGCAATTTTATTTCCTCAACTTCACCTTTTGTTGGCGTTTCACTTTTCGATGAAACTGGGATATCGATGAGTGGCTTCCTTCATCTACCAAAAGAGATATTTTGCCGAAGACATCTTAACTTAGTGTTTTACACTTTGTGCTTTACTTCAATGAAACTATTCTTTCAGTGAAACTCATTCTGAGATGGTTGACATGATATTTTGGCCGATGATCTTTTAGCTTTCGCGCCTTTGGGAAGATTTTTAAGTTCAAATATATTGTTCAACAAAATATTCGTTAGATCACGATTAAAAAAAATGCATTATACACATCATCTTATTTAAAATCATACAAAATCATTAATAACATTAAACATCATCATTAAAATGATATTAAATTTCATTAATAGCATCTATCATCATTAAATAACTAAAATGTCATAAATATCATTAAACACCATAGTATCATCTAACATCATTATATCAATATTCTAATGAAAGTCATCACGTGCAAAAATGTCAACATTATAAGTATCTAGCATATAAAAATAATCTAGCTAGGTGGTTTGAATCGGGTTGTGACATTGGAGTTCTTGTTGTTGTAGGATCTTAGACCAAGGAATTTTGGTGGGATGTTATTGATAATTTTTGCAAGAGGGTGAGTCATTTCGACATGTAGATGGATTTCAACTATGGGGAGAGTGAATCTTTTGAAGTCAATGGTCTAAGCTCTTTCAATTTATAGGTGCTTTGTTCAGATTGTCCCTATGATCTTTGTTAAGGAGTTTGATGCTTTTGCGTGACAGTTTTTATGAGCATACAATTTTCTCTCTTTGAAAAGGAGCCTTGTTAAGTGGGAATCAGTGTATAAATTGGAGCAAGAGGGAGGCTTGGGACTCAAGATTGTTGGGATGATGGATAAGGCTTTAGTTACTAAGATTTATTAGAGATGGTGTACTTGCTAGGACTAGGAGTGGGCCAAAATTCTTATTGTTAAGTACCTTTGAGGGGTGGATGTTGTAGACATTCCTTAGTGTAGCCTGTTGGGAAATGATTATATGTTTTGGAATACTCCCAAGCGAGGAGCCAAGATTATTAAGGAGGTTCTTTTTGGATTTGTGATAAGGGATATAATAGTCACTTTTGGTACGATTCTTGGGATGGCCACTCTCTTATCATATCTTCATTTCCTCATTTGCAACCCCTTTATAATAGTTTACAGGATACTAGATAGCACAAAGTAGAATATTTCAAAACTACTTAAAATTGAGGCCATGTGAAGGTGGTTCATTGGAACAATCCAAGAGAGTGGCCTCTAGGGGGTACTAAGGAGGCTTGTTAGGAGCCAACTAAGATTTTAGCTAGTAGATCATGTAACTCCCTTAAAGGGAGAGATACTCTTTCTTGGAGTCCTAGCACAAAGGGCTTATTCTCTGTGGCCTTGAATTATGCAGAGTTTGATAGACAATTGTATGGGAGGGTTGAAGATTCTTGGTAGAAGTGGGTATGCAACTTTTTTTCTTTGCCCAAGTGTAATTTCTTCTCATAGTTGGTTTCCCAAAATAAGTGTCTTATGTGGGAGAATCTTTAGAAGAGAGGCTTCCATGGTCCTTCTATCTGTGTTCTTTGCAATAACATTGAGGAAGACACTTCTCATCTCTTCTTCCAGAGTCCCTTCTCCAAGGAGATTTGACATTGATGGTGGGGAGCTTGGAATCATGCCTATATACATGATATGTCTTCAGTTGATTTTTGGGAAAGTTTGGGTAGGCCTCCAACTAAAGCATCTTTCCTTCAAGTTGTATGGACTATTGGCCCTTCTTTCATTTTCTAGCACCTTCGGCTATAAATAAATCAAAGGAATTTTCAGGATACGAAAAATGGAGATGATGCACATTTGAAAAAGGATTGTCAGTAGGCTCCAAAAAACTATTTAAGTGAAGTGTGATCTTTTAGTCTTAGTGGATCCTAGTTATTCGACTTTTATAAGAAAGTTGAATATTAGAGATAGGACCTTTGGTCCCAATGTGGTTAAAAAACCTCAACAAGTCAAATTGGAAGATTCATTGGGAAGGAAGGTGGCTTCCTCCCCCTCATGGAGTTTTGAAGGTGAATACTGATGGTTCCTCTAGGGGAATCTTGGCCATGCGGGGATTGGTGGTATAGGTAGGAATAGTGTTGGGGAAGTTATTTTTTTTATTTCCATCTATAAGGGGTAGTTCACTAACAACCTCATGGAGGCTCTTGCTATCTTGTGTGTAGTCAAAAGAGGGTGTTCCCTTGGTTGGAAAAATGATTATTTGTGAATCAGATTTACAAGTTGTGGTAGATATATTGAATAAGTAGCATTTAGATGGGGTAAATTAGCATCTAGCATAGTGCTTAGGCATATTTTAAGTTTCAATTATTCACTGGAATTTTTTGCCTTTCGTCATATTCCTAGAGAGTGGAATAGAGTGGTAGATTGTTTAGTTAAGCAGGCTTCGAAGTATTTTGAGGGATGGAATGCTGATGATTGGGGAGTTTTACCTCTAAATATTCTCCAACTTTGAAGAGACTAGTAGTGGAGGACATAAATGTATAGCTGGTTTCTTCTTTCTATTGGATTTAGTTTGATTCTTTCTGGGGCTTTAGCCTTGTTCTTTGTAATTCTTATTTATGGTGAATAAATTTTTACCCCCCTTTTTTCAAAATTTATTAATAATTTATTTCACCAGGTACTTTCTAGTTAGGTGCTGCTCTTTATAGTTTTATCAAACATTACATTATTTCTTTACTAATTTTATGCATATTAAAATTATATCTTGAGTTAGGCTAACTATTTTTTGAGCTTGTCTATATATGTATATCTTCCATAAGAAGGATTCTTGACCTTTTGCTTCTTTTTGAAAATAGGCATTGTATGAATACTTACTTCACCTTGGGCTTGCACTTTTGCAGTATAAATAAAATACTCAACTTTCTAATTCTCTAAAGACAATTAGTTTCAATGCAGCCCCATTGAAATATAATTCAACTCCCTATTGAAATTTGTTTTTGTGGGTCCACATAAAATTTTCAGTAATAACTCATGAGTGTTTTGCTTCCAAGTATGTCATCATAGGCAAAGGTAACAATTTAGAGAGTTGTCAAAACTCATGTTAGAATAAAAACTTGTTGGCCATTGATATTTCAATCTAAAAGTGTAGGTTTCTTTCTTCAAGTGGAATTAAAAGAAAGGTGGGTCCCACCATCTGCTTGCCTCCAAAAAATTAGACCACTTGAGAAATTTGTTTGAGTTGATCTCTCCTAACAATATTATTCTAACTCACTATACTATGTTTCTTGCTTGCCTACTTTAGTAACTTGAATTCCCCCCACACACACTATTTATATTCTTAAAGTACACGTGGTTGTTCATTGTTTGAATTTGGTCCCTATGGTTCAAACTTACATTAGAGAGAATATTTGATTATGATGATTGATAATCATTAATGCCTTATGGATGTCACAAGGTCCTTCAAATAGCTTTCCATTGTCATATTCAAGTAGTTGGTCATATCTCATAAACACAATATAGTTGGATGGCACGCCTTACTGAGAAAATAACTAGTAGAATAATAATTACCATACTTATTTTCAATTTTGTTTCTACCTACTAGCATATGTGTGCTTCATCTTAGTTCAATTAAAATATGTAGTTAATCATTTGGGTTTTATCTACCCTTCATAACATGTGCCTCCCTCATGCTCTTTTATGTTTCCTTCCAATTTTGCAATATTGGTCATTACAAGTAGCATGGTATAGTTATTTTCCATTGTATATGAATGTGAACTCTTCCTCATAAATGTACTTGTCTTTTTTATTATAATTTTTTTTTCCTTTGTTTCTTAACAGCTTGTTGTGGAGAGGGTGATATAGATTGATCCTAGGTGGTATAGGGGATAACACTTTAGATGAGGGCCTAGATGCATTGTGTGCTTCTAGAAGCAATAGGGAGACAATGGATTAGATAGAAGAATATGAGAATTGAAACACACTATTGTATTAATTTATATGTTCTATATGACACACTTTGGAAGGAGATGTTTGGATATTTATTTACTCCAATATGATGTTTACATATTAGTTATGTTACAAAATCCACATTTTTAATTACACGATCCTCGAGAAAAAAATTGTTATGGAAGTTGAAATAGTTGGCCTTCCATGTATGATGTTTAATCCTTCAATGGTTAAGATTTTGGTTTCTTCTTGCATTGACAAGTGGTATGCCAATGCACAAGGATATAAATGTGGCTTGGGACTCAAACAAAATTGTTATGAATATTGTGTAACATGATACTTGGTGTTGTGCATGAATTGGGGAGTGATTTATGAATTATGTGTAGCAATTCTTACTATGTGCACATGACACATTAAGCAAGGAGTTGCATGTAGGGTTGTACATTGGGGTACAAATATTTGGTGGTGCATGAAGATCATTTCCCCATACTTGAAAGAAAATTGTCTCGATTGTGCCAAAAGATACTTGTGCAATCTGATGTGGAGATTACATGACATGTTTGACTTGTGGAATCACTTCTAGGGTTTTCATGTCCTATTTTTAGAATTAAAAGAATTAATTCAAGATTTGTAGCCTATCCCTATTTCTTTTAGGCTATGGGCTAAAATAAATAATATGATTTAATAATAGTGTTCTATGTGGGATCATTTTCTTTATTTCAAAGGATAATATAAATATATTATTAATTAATAAAGTGACCATCTAAAAGATACAATGTAAGGCTTATGTAATATTTTTATATTGAAAAATTTCTTAATAATTTGGAGGATAAAATCAAAATTTTAAGGCCCCAAAAATAATTTATAATATGAGGATGAATCAATCATTTACATCATCCATGGTCATTTTTTATTCCATCCATTTTAGAGATTGAATCATTTAAAGGAAAAATTTCTTGGTATAGGAGATTCAAATGATGAAAACTCTATTGTCTATGAGGTGATTCCATCTAGAGATCACATTTGTGTTGATACGTTGAAGAGTAATTCAAGATTTTGGTTGTTAAAGATTGGATCGATTTAATATTTGCTAACAAATTTAATCATTATTAAGATATTAATAATTATTGTTCATGAAGGGTTTCCAATATTTGGGATCGTTGATTTCCCACCTTTAATTGCTATTGTAGAACTTTATTGTTGTGTCTTTATTGGATCTATTTCTAACATCATTCTTAGTTACTAGCATCATACAAGTTTGATTTACTATTGGTGATTGTTATCGTACCTTCCAACCTTCCTAATTGTTGAATTTCTATTGGTTTATCATTATTTTTAGACTTGTGCCAACATCATTATATTTTTATTTGTAGAACTCTCCTCGCATCAAATTCGAAGGTTTCCACATATACATAAAATTGTAATGTTCGGAAGTGGAATTTAGTACCATTTAGGTTTTGGATCGATAAAATATTAATTATAATTATATCTATCAAATTCTCAAGAGTTTATTGATGTTGATAAATAACTTAATTGTTGATTACATTGTTTATCATCAATATTTGTGATCATTAATTATTTAGATTTATTGATCATGATTAGTTATGATGTGCATATGAGGGTTTCATAATTAATTATATCAACTATTAGAACTTAGATCCACTATCATATTAATCATTTTTCATCATCTAAGGGTTTATATATATATAAAAGTCACATTCATATATGTTGGCATCATTAATTATACTTGGCATTTGAGGGTTTCCAATTTCATATTAGCATTGTTGATTATCGAATTTACTACTTCATCTATGATATTTTGATAAATCAGGACTTCTTAAATTTATCTTTGTTATTTATATTGTTGATGAACATATTATTTATTGGCATGTACATTTTATATTCTATAATTCAACTTGCATAAATAAGAAAATTATATATTTTATGTAAAATTCTAACTAGAGACATTACAAAATTTGATCCCTTATCACTCATTGATATGGTGATGCTTCAAAATTTCTCTATATATGGGTACCAAAGGACTTTTGTTAGAGTCAATTGGTACAAATCCACATACTAGCTCTTTTTAGAAGGAATTAATAACATATGAGAATTGACATTGTCATGTGATGTGTACTTATGTCTATTATTTTAGGAACTATTCCATCTAAACTTTTAAGGATATGGATGAGATATTGTTGGTAAATCTAGATGTACAACAATAGCTTTGGAAATGATTTTTGTATGAGAACACAATCAACTAGAAAAACCAATGGCTATCTTAAGACACTTATTTGTGAAATGAATAGGAACTTTTCTTTTGCATCTAACAAAAATATTTTGGTTTTTGTTGCACAAAAATAGATGGAATTTTGTCCCTTATTCTCCATTTTTGGGTCATGGGAAGCCTATTATTTTACACATGTTGGAGTGGTTGTTGGATTTGTGTTTTCACACATTCACCTATTTCAGATGGTTTGTACTATTTGAAAAAGGTCTCTTCTTTAGGGTAGGGGGTTTGCCTCATTTTTCTTTTTCTCTTGACTCATCAATGATAATTACAAGCCACTATGATAATTGAGAACTATGCTACTTTAAACTTGAATTCACCCAACTTCACATAGAGGTAGTGGATAGCATCAATGTAGGTGTGAACTAATTGGTTGTATTTATCATGGTTGTTTCCATTGAATGAAATAATCATAATAGATTTCTTCAAGATAGAAATAATCCTTGAAGGCTTCCAATAATTTTTTTGGGTAGGCACAAATATTTCCCTTGTATGATCTTCCCAAATTGTGTAGCCTTGCCACTGCATTTTGATGGGTAAAGTGACTTTAAAAGTGTAATATTTGATCTTTTCCTTGTTTGAAAAATAATTCATAAATAAATATGACTAAATAATCTTAGTGATCTACTATATTTGTATCTATTTTTCCCTCAAACACAAGAACACCAAAATTCTTATGGAATACAATGGGGATTTGATCATTGAAATATTTAAGTGAAGATTGTACTAATGGAACTATTGAATTTGTGTGAACTTTGTCATTGTTGTCATTGATGTCAAACTTGGTCATCTCGATTGGTCTGAATGTGTTATATTGAGTAGATGAGGTAGGTATATTTTATGATGTTGTGCAGTGATGGAAAATAGGTATATATGTGATGCAAAGCTATAAGGATTGTATAACTCTCTAGAGTCATTTCTGGAGGTGACCGAAAATCTTATATCTTGATCATGTTGGTTTATGTTTAAGTTTTTGGTCATGGTTATGTCACTTGTATTGTATGCTATGATTTCTATATTCCAAAATCAGCGGCATTCGTAGTATGGAGTCATTTTTTATGATGCTTGGGAATTGTGCTTATGGATCCATTCCTATGGGTCAGATAGATGCTTGTTTGGTCTTGGTATGTGAAGCATGTAGAAGATTAGTGAAGGCCAACTTGGTTATCATATCCTTGATCGAGGCATTTTTGGTAGCATGTTGATCCGAGCAATTACATCATTGAATAAATCATTTGTGCTTGACCGACATATCATCTTGGTGATTGTGCTTACTGGTATATATGAAAATATAGATGATGTGTATTAATGTAGAGTGTATGAGCATATGAAGAAATAATGAGATAGAATGAGTACAATATGTGAGGTGTGAGTTGTAGATAGTGGAGCAGAGTCAGAGTCAAGATAGTGTTGCAATACTCCTTTACCAAATCTGTTGTAGTAAAGTGATCAATGTTAGCATAGAGATTTTTTTCCAAATTTTATGTGAGTTATTGTTTTGTTATCTAAGCTTACATTGGAAATGATCCTATGCATTTAGAGATTCACCTTTCTTCAGTTCAATCCTTTTCTGTTGCAGGGAGAATTCGGGCTGTGAGTCGCTTTTGTTATCTTGTAGTAAGAATTCTAGTAGTGAGCCACTCATTTTGTAAACACTATATAACTAGTTCTATTATCTCGATAGTTAACCCTCTCTGTGGTTTTTCCCATTTGGTTTTTCCACGTATAAAATCCGGTGTTCCAGTTGTGGTTGTGTTTTCATGTTTATTTGACATTTGCTATTTCATGTTGATGTGTTTAATTGATAAATCTAATATAACAATAAAGGGTTAAGAAGTTGAGAGAAAGTTTTATGGATTTGTAGGAATACTGATTCACCCCCCTCCTCTCAGTATTCTGGTCCCTTCAACCAATCCTACAATTGGTATCAAAGCTCTGGTCCCTTGCTTGAAATCTTAACTGCTTGAGGGAGATCCTTGTTGGTTGAATCATGACACCTATGTGTATGACCAAAGAATTTTAGTTGGATGAATATTTGCAGACAAATCTTGAAGATCTAGAAAGTGTTGAATAAGAGAATGGGGAATTAAAAGAGAATGTGAAGGTAGCGAGTGAATGTGTGTAGAAGTTGAGAGAGAAAATTCAGAAATTCAATTAAGGCATAAGGAAGTTAAAAATCTGTTGAAGCAGGCGAATGAGACTGTTAGAGATCTAATGGAGAAGATTGATGAAAGAAATAAGATAGAGGAAACCTTGAAAGATTAAATCAAGCTGAAGATTGAGGAATGTGAGAAACTAGAGCAAGAAGTGAAGAAATTAAAAGAAGAGAGTAAGGTTCTTGATAGCAGTAAGCTTTTGGAAGAACTGATCAACATGCATAAAGCCCATTTGGACAAGACTGGACTTGGATTTCAGTCTGATGAATGTTCAAATCAAACTGACAAAGATAAAAGCAAATAGGTTAAGGTAGAAGAAGAGAAGAAATCAAAAGATGCAAACAAAATCTAGAATCAAAATACTAATGCAAGAAGGCCAATGATTCATCAATCTAATGCACTATTGGAATCAATGAACACTGAGAGGGGGGATGAATCAGTGTTCTACAATTTACAAACTTATTAAGTTGATTCTTAAACCACCGGATGTATAAAAGTAAAAGTGAAATGTAAAAACATAAAGGAATCAACCATAACACCAAGATTTTTACATGGAAACCCGAAAAGGGAAAAACCATGGTGGGATTTGAACCCACAATATTATTATACTATGGCTAGGAGTATGATAATATTACATAAGGGAAATGCACTTGCATTCAGGCACACTGCCTAGAACTCATTGCTCAAATACAATAGGGCTACAACTCAGAGGAAGGCTCACCTCCTTACTGGAGATTACAAATGGTTACAATAATGAATGAACTAAAGAATAACATCTACATATGCCAAATAGTAGTTCCAGTTAGGCTCAGATTAACTTCTGCAACTGTTCTAACTCTTTGCTATGTTTCCCTGCTCTATCATACCCCAAACCACCAAAACCTTCAATCACATTCACCAAAATTCGCACATTCGCTCATATAGACTTCTTTCACTCGTAACCTATATCAAAATGCTCAACCAAATCGATCTTATATATCCGCACCAACAAAATGAATCATTTACCATGTTAGCTTCAAAAAACCTTATAACATGTAAAATGAAACGTGTAACCTTAAGTCAGCTTAATCTGTCTACAAATTCATATGCAGACCAAAACAAGATGAAAATAAGCTTCACACAAGTTGAAACAATCACCTTGAGCATGAAACTAATCACCAAAATCAACCCAACAATTTTGCATCACATGTTACACAAAAATATCTCCATTCTAACTGAATCACTAGATACCAAACTTTTAATATTACTCATGAATCAACACCAGATATCGGGATTACAAAATAATCTTCCTCAAACCTCGAAAAATCTGCCTTTATCACTATAACCAAAATTACCCAATCAAAATCAAGATATGCACACTGCACTCATACTCTACCGGTTATTGTGTTCCACCTTGCAGACGACTTATGCCTTATAAACAATATGACTTCCAGTAAATCAAATCTATGTACACTGGATATAATTTCTGAACTGGGTTGCCATCAATGACAACTCCTAAGCATCTCTCATACATCAATCTTCACTAGAACAATGTCTCTTGCCAACAATTGCCCCCTTTGGCATTGATGGAAACACTATGAAAAATGAACTCTACACTCAAGACTTCAAAACTTCAAAATTTAAAAATCTCCCAAAATTATACACAATTCTACAAGCTCCCCCTAAGAATTTGTAGCATTTTTCACTCCGCTCTCTCCCCCTTTGATAACAATGCCAAAGATTATATATAGTTTCTTACAAAAATTTAAAAATATCTGCAAAATTATCCTTATAGCAAGTGATTATCCCATGCCTTCTTCAAACTCAACAAAATACTGATGGGCACATCCCATTGAAAAGATGGGCATGCATATATACTCCTCTTCTGTCTACCAGAACACTCAAATTTATAGCATCCTTTGCATCTTGCATACTATTCATCAGAGAATCTATCTGAGGAGTGATAAGACTCCTCACTTCTCCTACTCTACCCAAAATTATGTCCTTCTCCTGATTTAGATTCTTAATCTTATCCAATATACTCAAAACTTGTGGTTCAAAATTGCTAGTCGAGACTGATTGAGGTGCATATGACTGAGATATATTAGCAAGTTTCCCTTCACATTCTCTTATTTTCTTGTCAATGTCCATAGTAAACTTTGGCAAAATTAGACATGACTTGTATATTTTGTTGGCCATTTGGAGGAATTGATTATGTCTTGCATTGATGCTTTGTCATTAATGTCAACACTAGCTGTTTGGATGCTTTACCGACACCCTTCTGGTCTCGGTAGGTTGAGTAGTTTCTAGTTGACTTGGATCTAGCATGATCCGATAGGCTCCGGTATGGTTTGGTTATAGAATTGGCTTATTCATGATACTCATGTTCATATTCAGTCAGTTGGTTTTGGTCTGGTGATCGAATGATATCCTGTTTTCTTGGAAGCTTGGCTTGCGGTTCCGATGAGGGTTTCACCAACATATATTTTTATGAAGATCTTTGATGAATTTTATAAGTGGCGTTGGTGCAGCCTCTAGTGGAGTTTCAGGATGCCGATGGTGATCATGTTCAAGACTTGGTGGATGTAGATCATTTCTTTAGCATGTGGACCTATATTAGGTCCCGATTGATCTAGGTTATGGACCGACTTAATGTAATGTGTGGATTGGACCTCTCAATGTGTTTCTAGGATGTCTTATGTGTTGGATATTATTTGTTTGGTCTAAGACCAACATGTTTTGTAATTATGTAATTGGTTTATTGTTTGGTGGCCGACCTGATTGTTTATGGTCAAGGGTTTGCATATATATGATGTAAGATCTTATTGTAGATCATCATGGTATAGGATCATAAGAATAAGGTCAAGGAATGGGATATGGATATGTAATGTGCGAATAATGTAATATCATTCAGGAAGAGGATTTGGTCAATCATTGGAGATCAAATTGGGTTTATGTAAGAGGATTTAGTCCTCTGGTATTGAGCTTAACCAGAACTGTACTCAGGCATAGGAGATGCTATCTTTGCAGTTCATTCCTTCTTCCGGATTGTAGTCTAGATTTCTATGTAGTCAATGAGACTCCTTTTATGATGAGCAGTGCGCTCTAGGCTGTTGGCCTTCCTACAAGTGCAGGCCCTTCAATTGTAATTCACATACTTACTGTAGAAGTATTATCTGACTACGGGTAGGCTTCCCATCGCGGTTTTTCCCTTTGCCGGGTTTTCCACGTATAAATGTTGGTGTCATGTGGATGGTATTTATTCTATGATTATTGTTTAAGCTTAATTGGTTTAACTACTATTTTGGTATTTGGTTTAAGCATTCTAGTATTAATGTTTTGGGTTCCAGTATTAAAGTTTTAATTGCTAAATGTTCTAGTAATATGTGACAATTGATTCACCCTCCTCTCTCAGTTGTCTTCCAGTTATTTGAATTGTCTAACAATTGGTATCAGAGCTTTGGTCCTTGCTGCAGAAAGATTAACCACTTGAGGAATATCCTATGGCGACTAACAATTCAAGTTCATCCAGTTCATCTGGAGCTATCTTTCAGAGAGATATTCCTAGGCTTGATGGAACAAATTACATAGTATGGAAGATTCAGATGGAGACTCATTTGAGATGTCTTGGTAAGGAGATTTGGGAGATCACATAGAATGGTATTACACTTCATAATCCGACATCTGGCAATCATCCTCCAACAAACCTGGATAAGGAGCTTGAGAATGATTGTAGAGAAAGAGAATTCCTCTTGTGTGCACTTTCTGATAAGTAAATAATGGGATTAACTGACAAATCATCTGGAAAATCTAAATGGGATAAGTTGGAGACTCTTAATGAAGGTGACCCTACAGTAAAGATTGCTAAACTTGATGGTTATCGGGTGAGATATGAAAACCTGAAGATGGAAGAAGATGAAAGGATTATTGCATTCATGGAAAAGGTAAATGGGATTGTTATGGGAATTCAATGTTGTGGTGGAACTCTGAGTAAAGATGAAATTGTTTCTAAAGTTCTGAGAGCCCTACCACCAACTTACAAGATGAAGGCTACTTCTATTAATGAGTTGATAACAATAGATAATACATTTGTCAACATAGATGCCTTGGTTGGGAAATTATCTGCTTTTGAGCTTGAAGAATTTGGACCTTCTGGAGCTATGAAGACTGAACCTGCTTTTTATGCATCTACATCAACAAATGGTAAGAAAGATTGGAAAGCTTTATATGCAAAGGAATTGGATGATATGAAGAGAGAAGATGATGAGTTTGAGCAACTTGAAGCACTATTTGCTAGAAGAGTAGCTAAAGGACCGGTAGGAAGTAAGTATGAAGGAAAAGAACCTTCTAAATGTTTTGCATGTAATAAGATTGGTCATTTTGCATCTAGATGTCTTGAAGGGAATTAAAGATTTTAAGAAAGAGTTAGAAGATCATTTAAGCCTAACCTTGGATATCAGAACAAATATAAGTACAGGAAAAAAAAAGACAAATCATGCTACATAGCGGATGAGGAAGGCATTACTGATTCTGATGGTGAACGGGTAGAAGATTCTGCTAGTGGTTCCAGTAATGGGAAGGAATGGGTGTTCCTGGCTATCAAGGAAGATGTTCCGACACTGGAAGAGAATGTACCTAAAGAGAAAGCATTTCCTGCTAAAATAAAAGACAAGGATGAATGGGTAATTGACAATGGTTGTTCACATCATATGACTGGAGATAAAGGGAAGTTTCTATCTTTGCAAGAATTTGATGGCGGTCTGGTAAGATTTGGAGATGACAAAGCATGTATGATCAAAGGAAAAGGAACTATATCATTGGATGGTAAGAACAATATTGACAATGTTTATTATGTTGATGGTTTAAGGCTTAATCTTTTGAGTGTATGACAATTGGTAGATAAGAGATTTTAATTACAGTTCAAGGATGGAAAATGCAAAATCATTACCATATCTGGTTTGGAGATTGTAACCGGTACATAGATAAAAGGTAATATATTTCATTTGAATTTTGGTGAGAAGACTATTGGCATTTTGATGATGTTTGTACTGAAGTTGTGATTGTCATTGATGGACACACTTATCTCATGTATTCTCAATTGGTGTCATATGATGTATCATGCAACTGGTACTGCGTATGTATGGTCTTTGTTTGTTAAAGACTATCGGTGTTTCCAGAAGGATATTACTGGTCAAAGAATGGCCGAGGACCTCAACCAGTTCATGTGTTAAAGATTGAGCAGGTTCGCGATGATCCGATGACTATTGCTATACTGCTATGCGAAAGTGCTCGACTGTTAATTGTCACGACTTGGCGACAAAACAACTGGTACAAGGACCCCGAGCGAAAACCAAGAGATCGGAACACTATGTTCCAGCTTTCCAATCTTCATTTGTAAACTGGTAATCGATATTTTGCTAACAGACAAACTTGTAAAAATACGATTAGATCTTCCACCGACATTATGGCAGTGACTCTGTGTCGTGTCACAAACATGTCTAGACATGTTGTATTAAGGGTTTTTGTTGTCCAGATCTCATTGGACCAACATGAAATTGGATTCCTATATGAGGACATCATGTCTAGGGTTTTTAGGTGTGTGTATGTATGTGTGTCTATGTATGCGAAGACAGAAGAACAGATTCCGAATAGAGAAGATCAGATTCTATGCGAAAAGAAGATCTCACAATACAAGCTCAAAGGAATGAAGGATAGAAGACTAAAGTGATGTTGTGATGTGTCAACTAAAAGCTATCAAGGATCTAACCAAGCATTGTGTGCTACTCTGTAGATCATCAACTTGTTGATCACTAATCTCTTCGACAAGATCTGAAATCCTTAACCGGATAGGCTTTGTAAAGTCTGTTTCAAATCCTCTAGCAAGGTGATTCACAGTCGTGGATCTGAAATCCTCTTACAAGGTAATCCTTAATCAGATTTATCTCCTAACAAAGATCTAGATTTCTAATAGGATCTGTTCTGATGAAGAACATTGTAAGGCCTTAACTGGTCTGACCTTAACCGGTCTAGTTACTATACTACAGATAGTGATCTTGTGATTTTTTACTCATCGTGGTTTTTCCCAGTTGGGTATCCACATCAAAATATCTTGTGTTATGGTGATTGTGTTATTGTGGGTGAATGATTTGTTTTCTATTTGGTATATTTATGTTTTAATTGGTTTACTGTTAAGAAGGATACACTGATCTATAGTTAATTTTCTTAAGTGTTTGTCAAATTTTTTGGGCATACTAATTCAACCCCCCCTCTTAGTATTCATCAATTGGTATCAGAGCCACCCTTTCTTTAAGTTTAATAGCTTGAAAGGAGTTATAGGGAATACACCATGAGAGAACTCACTCACCAATTGGCTGAATCTGAGAAAGCATATGATGAGCTTAAAGTCAAGTATAAAGCCTCCTTAACTAAAAGAAGAGAACTTGCTGAGAAGTTAATGGAAATCACAGAAAACAACTCTTCCGATGAAGCAGACATGGGTGCTCTAGTTGAAGAAGTGGAGAAACTAAACAAGTCTAAAGCTAACCTAAGAAGGGAGCTAGAAGCACTAACCATAAGGATGAGTCAGGAGTTGGAAACCCACAGGAAAGCCAAGGATTTTGTGAAGGACAAGGAGCATGAGATCTTTAAGCTGAACAAAGAAATTTGTACTCTTACCGCTTACCTGCAAGAAGGTAAGGAAGAAAAAGAAGAGATGCAAGCTGATCTTAATGCAACCATTTCTCAGAATGAAACCCTTGTGAAAACTAATGAAGACCTCTTCAAATAACTTGCTGAGACAAAGGAGATACTTGAAAAGTTTAATCAGAGTACTACAAAATTGGATCAATATCTGAAGTCTATGAGGTCATCAAGGGATACCACTGGACTTGTTTATTCTACACAAGTGGAAGGTGAATCCTCTAGAACCAATATCGATGCACCAAAAGGGAAACCGGTACCTGTAAATGCCAACAAAAGCAAAGGTAAGCCAAAGTTCAAACCGGTATGCTTTAACTGTCTTAAGGAAGGACACACTGCTAATGTATGCAGAAGCAAGGCTTATAATAATTTTCCTTTCATTCCAAACACTGTACATAAACACAAGGCTAATACTGGTAGATTAAATGGTCATTATTATGCATACAACAAGTTTGGGCATAGATCTTTTGAGTGAAGGTCGGTTATGAACAAACCTATAAGTTATACACCGAGACCAAGAGGAATGGTCTAGGAACCATCTATGAACCAGAACCTAAACTGGTATAGAGCCTATGACCACCGGCCAAATGGTTATGAAGTGGAAATTGGTTGGAGATAAACCTGTTTGATCTGTCGTGGTAGTGGTCACGCTACTGCAACATGCAGAAGAAAGAATGGAAATGTAAACACCGGACCATGGAGATCACCTAGCATGGTATGTTATCTTTGTAACAAACCGGGACATATTGCTAGATCATGCAGACTAAGACAAAGTCCATTGGTAAACAAAACGGTTGACCCAAAAGGAAAAGGAAAGGTCGATGTTGAAACCGTTTAGGCAGATATGGAGAAAACGTGGAAAAAGAAATCGGAAGAGAAGCCAAAAGATGAGCCAGTTTCTGCATCGAGTGTGGAGACCCCTAAACCGACAAACTGAGCTTCGAAAAGCTTAGGGGGAACATATCAGTAACAATGTTTCAAACCCTCAGTGTATATCGGTAAGATGCTTTTACCAATATTGGTTACCTGTCCACCGACAAAAGAAGTGAAGCGGTAAAAGGTAAAAGTTAGGGTTTGTTCCCTATTAGTGATGCATTTATTATGGTAGGTAAAGAGCATATATAAAGGCAATTTTTGCAGTCATTTTTACTTACCTATTTTCGGAGAAGTTTTCAAACCAGAGCTGTGAAACAAAGGCATTTTTTCTTGTATTCAAAGTGATCAAGAAAGTTACCTTGTATAAGATTCTACAATCATCTCAAGCTTTCTGGAGTAGAGATAAGAGTGTAAAGCAACCTGTTGGAGAAGTGTGGTGTGCACGACATCGACGAAACCCTAGTTTGAGTAAAAAGGTATTTTTTGTGGAAACTCTCTTGTCATTCAGAATTGTTTTGTCATGACTTCTATATCCAAAGCCTTGTCTAATACTTCCACACTTGAGAGTCCAACCAAATCACTTAGGAAGAGGTTGAAGTATGATTCCCTATCCCAAGTCCCCACCAGAGTCATTATAGAAGGGGATATTTCTGGATATATTGATTGCAAATTAGAAGACCTAGGGTCTCTAGTAATCCATTCCCAGTTAAGTTTATTTTGTGGAGAAGACAAAAGGATCAAACCAGAGTTTAAAGTGATCGAGGAGAAGAAATTTCATAATGCGACATATTTTCTCGAAGAATTTTTAGAAGACCACATAAGAATCATTCTTAGCAGGGTTCATGGCAAAAGAATGTATCTTGAGAGAACCGATGACATAACTCCACAGGCAATCCATGTCGTGACCATTTTCTGCAATGTTGGAGAAGTCCCTGTTCTCCGCAAGATCACCAAAACCAAACTGACAAAGCTCACCAGTTCTATGAGCGACCAACAGGCAATGACAGTATACACCATAAGAGATGACTTGGTGAAGCTCACATGTATGGTGATTAGGTATAGATGTTTCTATGCTAGTAGAATGAACTCTGTTCCTATAGCTGTGGTGAATGCCGCTTATCGTATGATCAAAGATGATGCAGAGTATGATCTGTGTACTTGCATGCAAAAACAACTTTTGGAGAGCCTAAAGTCCATCAAAGAGGACAAGACACTAAAGTTTAAGTTCAGTCAACTCCTTGTAGGTTTGTTTTTCTATTTTCAAGGATATTTTCCAGGAGTTGGAGATGTTCAATGGTCTAGTGACCTACCGGTCTCAAGGAAAATCAAGGAGAGTCTATAGGTAGTAGGACCAGAATCCAAACTGAAGATGAAACAGAGGACAAGAATCTCAAGAGAACTTGTCAAGAAATATGAAGATGATATTTTCTTTACAATCAAAGTGGACCACTGCATAATGGAAGTGGTAGAACCCAGAGAAGAGAAAGTCGGGCCTATGGGCTATGAAGTAGTAAATGACATAATGATTGGGTATGCCTCTACCCTAATTGCTTCACTACTTTATCCTAAGAAGAAGAGAACCGGTACTTACTTAGAGAGGATCCAATCTATTAAGGTATCAAAGCCGAAGAAGAAGGAAGTTATGCTAGCAGTATCGACACTAGTTACTTCTACTATAAGTCCTAAACTGACTAGGACGTCATATGCCAAGAAGAAACCAGAGGATAATTTTCCAAAGGTATTTGAAAGGAAGAGAAAAACCAGGAATAACACACCGGATTCAGACGACACTGAACCGGAGGTAGAAACAAAGAAGACAAGGCAATCAAGTAAGAAGACGAAGACAACCGATAATGTATCTACATCCTCTACACCGATAAATGTTCATGTTCCTTCTTATAAGTCTATGACGCATTGTCAAAGGACAATTAAGAATATTAGAAGAAAAGTTCTTGATGATTTGAAAGAATATTTTGATGATTTCAATGATATAGAAAAATAAAATGTTGAACAAAAACTTATTAAATATCTATGTGATAATGATCGGTCACCTACTGACATTAAATCTATTATTTCTAAATATTTGTATAACTCCTTGGATAATAAGTGGTGAATTGCCATTGAAAAGGAACAAGCAATTAGAGAGGAAATTGTTGCTCAATATTTTCTAGATGCTTCTAACTCTGAATTGCTTGAGATTCTTGATCAATACAAAGGTATCTTCTTCATGAGGAAGAGAAGACTTCTGCTACTTGGAGGTAAGATATTTGAGGTAGAAAAGGATACTCACCTGTGAGCTCAAGAAGCTATCAAGATGTAGAAGGTAACCGAAGCAAATCGGCAGGCTCAAGATGACCTATTAAAACCTATACCGGATGAAACCTTTGATGACAGGGGAGAGAGAGTAATTGAGCATAATGTTCCTATTGATGTAGATGCATTAGATGTTGCACCGGTTGATACTGTACCAGTTGATACTGCACCTGACATTCTTGCAAAGAAAGAGAAGGAGAAAGAAGAAGAAGCTAAGAATAAAGCGGAGCAAGAAAAGAAGGAAGAAGAAAAGAAGAGAGTAGAAGAAGAGAAAAATAGGGAAGAAGACAGGAAGAAAGAAGAAGCAAAGAAGAGAGCAAAAGAAGAGAAAAATAAGGAGGAAGAAAAGAAGAAAGCAGAAGAAGAGAAGGAGAAAGCAGAAAATGAGAGATTGGAGAAGGAGAAAGCAGACAAGGAGAAAACAAAGAAAGAGAAAGTTGACAATGAAAAGGCAGAGCAGGAAAAGAGGAAACAAGATGAGAACAAGGCAGCTGAGGGAGGACAAAATCCTAAGGCAACCGAAGATCCCACCGATCACACCGATTTAATTCTTGCATGTCTTACTCAATTGGTTGATGAGAATGAGCTACTAAGAAGCATTCAATTGGCTCAAGACAAATTGGAAGAACTGGGGAAAAAGAAAGAACAATATGTCATCCAATTTGCTCTTGACACTCTTTCCAATCTAGTCCCTAGTACTAATCTCCCAAGTACTGATTCCTCGCTGGACAAGCTAAAACTACTATGCACTGTAGTAGATGATGAGGTCCAATCACTGGAAGCTACTGCCTAGGACACTGCAAGGAAAAACCATGAAAAGAACTGAATGTTGCACTAGTACAAAATTGCTGAGGACAGGACCAAGCTGATCCACCAGAAGGATGATATCAGTTTTGCAATGGCTGAAGGAAGTATGCTTTTAAGAAAAATATGCCAGCCCAATTTATTTTGTGATGATGTTCTAAAGGTAAAAGGTCAACTCCAATCAGAACTAAAGCAGTATGTGGAGACCTTCAAGGTACCATATGATTCTTTCACAATATATGGATAGACCATCCAGACATACCGGCAAAAGATGACATAGATAGAAGCAAAGATCAGCAAGCGGACCCAACATCTATAGGAGCTACAACTACTCCTACTACCAAAGTTGCAGGTTCTTCAGATGTGCTTTCTAAACCTGGAAGCTATTTTTGTTACACAGGAGATGAGCACAATCAATGCCATGGAGGAACTAGCTTTCCAGATAAAGACCGAGAGTGAAATTGCTGCCTCACTCTTAGAGTCCTAGTCTTCAGATATGAAGGACTTTCGGAACAACTTTAAAGTCATTTTTGAAAATTTTTACTCTTTATTATCTTGAACATATACTCTATTTTTCATGTTTTGTAATTTAACTTTGGTTACTCTCTATAACAAAACGGGGGAGTGGTATTAGAAACTTGATAGATTTGTCATTGTTGGCAAAGGGGGAGTGGTAATGTAAAATTTAATGTAAATAAAAGTTGCTCATGTTAGTATTTTTCACAAAGGGAGTAGTGTATATGCCTAGGGGGAGTAATTTTGATTATGGCATGTTATTTGTTCTGTAAGCACTTAGTTGTCAAAATTTTCCTAAGTGTTGCCGTCAATGCCAAAGGGGGAGATTGTTGGCATTTTGATGATGTTTGTACTGAAGTTGTGATTGTCATTGATGGACACACACTTATCTCATGTATTCTCAACCGGTATCATATGATGTATCGTTCAATCAGTACTGTGTATGTATAGTCTTTGTTTGTTGAAGACTATCGGTGTTTCCAGAAGGAGCTTACCGATCAAAGAATGGATGAGGACCTCAACCGGTTCATGTGTTAAAGATCGACCAGGTCCATGATGATCTGACGACTATCGCTATACCGCTATGTGAAAGTGCTTGACTGTTAATTGCTGCGAATTGGTGACAAACCAACTGGTGCAAGGACCCCGAGCAGAAACAAAGAGATCAGAACACTATGTTCCAGCTTTCCAGTCTTCATTTGTAAACCGATAATCGATATTTTGCTAACGGACAAACTTGTAAAAATATGATCAGATCTTCCACCGATATTATGGTGATGACTCTATATCGTGTCACAAACATGTCTAGACACGTTGTATTTAGGGTTTTTATTGTCCAAATCTCATTGGACCGACATGAAATCAGATTCCTATATGAGGACATCATGTTTAGGGTTTTTAGGTGTGTGTATGTATGTGTGTCTATGTATGCGAAGAGAGAAGATCAGATTCTATGCAAAAAGAAGATCTCACGATACAAGCTCGAAGGAACAAAGGACAGAAGACTGAAGTGATGCTGTGATGCATCAGCTAAAAGCTATCAAGGACCTAACCAAGCATTGTGTGCTACTTTGTAGATCATAAACTTATTGATTACTAATCTCTTTGACAAGATGTGAAATCCTTAACCGGATAGGCTTTGTAAAGTCTGTTTCAAATCCTCTAGCAAGGTGATTCATAGTCGTGGATCTGAAATCCTCTTACAAGGTAATCCTTAACCAGATTTATCTCCTAACAAAGATCTAGATTTATAACAGGATCTGTTCTGATGAAGAACATTGTAAGGCCTTAACTGGTCTGACCTTAACCGGTCTGGTTACTATTCTGCAGATAGTGATCTTGTGAATTTTTACTCACCGTGGTTTTTCCCAGTTGGGTTTCCATGTCAAAATATCCTATGTTATGGTGATTGTGTTACTGTGGGTGAATTCTTTATTTGATATTTGGTTTATTTATGTTTTAATTGGTTTACTGTTTAGAAGGATACACCGATCTGCAGTTAATATGCTTAAGTGTTTGTCAAGGTTTTTGGGCATACTAATTCACCCCCCCTCTTAGTATTCATCAAAGACATGTTTGATTGCACAAATTGATGAGAGTTGGCTATGGCATAAAAGGCCGTGTCATGTGAATTTTGATTGCATTGTGAAGATTAGTTCAACTAAGACAGTTAGAGATATACCTAAGATTGTGAAGCCCTATAATCCGGTATTTGAATGTCAAATGGGTAAACAGGTCAGAACCTGTTTTAGGAGTATACAAGATGAATCTTATAATGCTCTTGATCTTATTCATACTGATTTGTGTGACCTTGCTAGAGTTAAAAGTTTTCAAGGTGATAGATATTTCATGCTAATCATTGATGATTATTCTAGAATGATGTGGGTTACTTTTCTAAGGGAGAATTCTGAGGCATTTGAAAAGTTTAAAATCTTTAAGGCTAAAGTTGAAACTGAGATAGGATTAAAGATTAAATGTTTGAGGTCATCTCATGGTGGAGAATTCACATCCGATGAGTTTAATAACTTTTGTAAGAAGCATGGTATAAGAAGACAATTTTCTGCTCCCCAGACACCTCAGCAGAATGAAGTTGTGGAAAGGAAGAACATAACTATCTTGGATGCTACTAGAACAATGATGATGGAAGCTAGTCTACCTCATATCTACTGGAGAGAAGTAGTGAGAACAACGGTTTATACATTCAACAGAGTACATATCAAAGGAGAAACCAGTAAGACACCTTATGAATTATGGTTTGGCAATACACCTACAGTTAAGTATTTTAGAATATTTGGTAGTAATTGTTATATCAGGAGAGATGATATCATTGGCAAATTTGATCCTAGATGTGATGAAGGCATATTTATTGTTTATTCTAATGAAAGCAAGGCATATAGATGTTATAACAAGAGATTGTAGAAGATTGTGGAAAGTGCTAATGTCAAAGTGGATGAACTGAATAGAGGTCAAATCAGTTTATGAGAAGGAACCGGAGGTGGAAATGATTATATCTGAACTGGTAGTACCTTTACCAGAATAGAGTGTTGAACCAGTTACTCCAGTAGTATCCAAAAATTCTATAGTAACTGAAGAACCAGGAAGAGGAACAGAGAGTCATAAGACTCCTAGGTATGTGATTGAATCATTCAAAAGATCAAGTCATTGGGGATAAGAACAATGGAGTGATGACAAGAAGAAGACTGGCAACTAATGAGGTATGTTTAATTTCACAAGTTGAACCGGTATTAGTAATTGAGGCATGTAAAGATGAATATTGGTTGAAAGCTATGGAAGAAGAATTAGATCAGATTGAGAAAAATAACACATGGACTTTGGTTCCCTGGCCTAAAAATAAGAATGTTATTGGAACTAAATGGGTTTTTGGGAATAAATTGAATGAGGATGGTCAATTTGTAAGGAATAAGGCTAGATTGGTTTGTAAAGGATATTCTCAGAAGGAAGGAATTGACTATGGATAGACTTTTGCACTTGTAGCTAGGATTGGAGCTATAAGATTATTTCTTGCCTATGTTGCCCATGAAAACTACAAGGTTTATCAGATGGATGTTAAGTGTGCATTTTTGAATGGGGATCTTGATGAGGAAGTTTATATTGAGCAACCTGATGGTTTTTCACTATTAGATGATAAAAACATGGTTTGTAGGTTAAGGAAATCTTTATATGGATTGAAACAGGCACCTAGAGCCTGGTATGCAAGGTTGGATAAATATCTTTTGAAGCTTGTTTTTACTAAGGGTAATACTGACAATAATTTATATTATAAGATCACAGATGATGATATACTGATTATTGAAGTATTTGTTGATGACATTATTTTTGGAGGTGAAGATAAGTTGTGCATGGAATTTTCTAAGAATATGGAGAAAGAATTTGAAATGTCTATGAATGGGGAAATAAAAGATTTCTTAGGTTTGCAGATTACTCAGATTGGCAAAGGTATTTTCATCTATCAAACTAAGTATGCTAGGGAATTGTTGAAGAAATTTGGTATGGGAGATTCTGAATCGGTAATTACTCTTATGATTACAAGTGAGAAATTGACAAGAAAAGATGTTTCTGCACTGGTAAATCCTACAAGATACAAATCTATGATTGGTGGTCTTCTTTATTTGACTCAGACTAGACCTGACATAATGAATGTTGTTTGTATTGCATCTAGATTTTAGAGTGATCCTAGAGAAAATCATGAGAGTGCGGTGAAAAACATTTTTAGATACTTGCAAGGTACATCAGAATATGGTTTGTGGTACCCTAAGGATGATGACTTTAATTTATGTGCATATATAGATGTTGATTGGGCTGGAGATGTTGATGACCAAAAAAGTACTTTTGGTGGAGTTTTCTTTCTTGGAAAGAAGTTGGTTTCATGGATTGGCAAGAAACAATCATGTACTTCTTTATCTATTGTTGAAGCTGAGTATGTTGTTGCTGCTACTAACTATACACAGGTTTTATGGATGAAGAAAATGTTGAAGGATATCAAAGTTCATTGCACTAGACCGGTAGTTATTCACCGTGATAACTCTACTGCTATTGACATATCAAAGAATCCAGTATTTCATTCTAAGAAAAAGCACATATCTATCAAGTATAACTTTTTGAAGGAGAAGGCGGAAGAAAATGAAGTCAGATTGGTTTATGTGAACACTAAAGAGTAGATTGCAGATATTTTCACTAAACCTTTTCCTAAAGAACCATTTGAGTACCTGAGAGACAGGTTAGGGGTTTCTGCCCCTCCAATAGAGAACTGATTGATGCTTTTTGCCATCAGTCCAGTATGCATTATCAGAGATATTTTTCATTCTGGCACTGATGTGGGGATGCTACTGCTCAGGGGGGAGTAGTTAGTTTTGTGATTAAGTGGTTTATGTTTTTGCTTTGATATTTTGTCATATTTCTAGCATTGATGTCAAAGGGGGAGAGATATTGACGTGAAAAAGAAAAACTTAAGGAGTTAAATATATTAGGGGGATAGATATATGTATAATTTAGAGCTTTACAAATATATCATTCACAGGGGGTGTTTGGTCTTTGTTTTGGAACTTCATTGCTATATCTTTATACGGGAGATTGTTGGTTGTCTTCCATTGGGGGAGACTTGTTTGGCATTTCTTGGTATTTAGATGTTTTTCATGTATCTAGTGTTGCCATCAATGCCAAAGGGGGAGATTGTTGGCCATTTGGAGGAATTGATTATGTGTTGCATTGATGTTTTGTCATTGATGTCAACACTAGCTATTTGGATGCTTTAGCGACACCCTTCTGGTCCCGGTAGGTTGAGTAGTTTCTAGTTGGTTTGGATGCGGCATGATCTGATAGGATCTGATTTGGTTTGGTTATAGAATTGGCTTATTCATGATACTGATGTTCATATTCAGTCAATTGGTTTTGGTCTGGTGATCGGATGCTATGTTGTTTTCTTGGAAGCTTGGATTGCGGTTCCGGCGAGGGTTTCATCGACAGATATTTTTATGAAGATCTTTGATGAATTGCATGAGTGGCATTGATGCAGCCTCTGGTGGAGTTTCAAGATGCTGATGGTGATCATGTTTGAGACTTGGCGGATGGAGATCATTTCTTTAGCATGTGGACCTATATTGGGTCCCAGTTAATCTAGGTTATGGACTGGCTTAATGTAATGTGTGGATTGGACCTCTCGATGTGTTTTCGGGATCTCTTATGTGTTGGATATTATTTGTTTGGTCTAAGGTCGACATGTTTTGTAATTATGTAATTGGTTTATTGTCTGGTGGCCAACTTGATTGCTTATGGTCGAGGGTTTGTATATATGATGTAAGATCTCATTGTAGATCATCATGATATAGGATCATAGGAATAAGGTCAAGGAATGGGATATGGATATGTAATGTGCGAATAATGTAATATCATTCAGGCAAAATGTTTGGTTGATCATTGGAGATCGAATTGGGTTTATGTAAGAGGATTTAGTCCTCTGATATTGAGCTTAACCGGAACTGTACTCAGGCATAGGAGATGTTATCTTTGTAGTTCATTCCTTCTTTGGGATTGTAGTCTGGATTTGTATGTAGTCAGTGAGACTCCTTTTGTGATGAGTAGTGCTCTAGGCTGTTGTCCTTCCTGCAAGTGTAGGCCCCTCAATTGTAATTCACATACTTACTGCATAAGTATTGTCTGACTACGGGTAGGCTTCCCACTGTGGTTTTTCCCTTTAACGGGTTTTCCACGTATAAATCTTGGTGTCATGTGGATGGTATTTATTCTATGATTATTGTTTATGCTTAATTGGTTTAACTGATATTTCGGTATTTGGTTTAAGCATTCTACTATTAAAGTTTTAATTGCTAAATATTCTGGTATTTCATGACAACTGATTCACCCCCCCTCTCAGTTTTCTTCTGGTTATTTGAACTGTCTAACATATTTGGCCACCTCCATCTAATGCATCTTGTATGCTCTTCATAGTAGTTACTAAGATCACCCTATCATCGTTAATCATCTTCAAAATGTTTTCATCCTCATGGCATTAAACTGATTTAAAAGTCTAGTATCTGCTTGCTTCTCCAAAGAATCAAAATGAGAGTCTACAACATTCAACATACTCCTAAGCTTATCAGAGGGATCATCTGATGTGTTCATTTTAAGCAAAACTTTCTCGAATACATCTCCAGCCAATATTATCAACTCTTTGTTTGCAATATGGGACTTGAGTAAGTTCTCACTGGCTTTGTCTTGCACAAGAGTTGCTAGCTTTAATTCTTGAATCGGAGATAAAGAAGTCTCAATAGGCCCTTGATCAAAATCATCTGAATTAGTAGAAATCTATTTTTCTTTATCAGCTATAGTGTCTCTTGCCACTGTCACCCGAGCCTAATCATCCTTCTCCTCACCTTTCTCCTTTCTTGCTACCTCTGCACTCGCATCTTTTCCATCATCTTCACCCTTTTATCCATCAATTGTCTCCTCAACTGCCTTTTCTGAAACAACTTCTATCACTAGAGGATTTTTTTCAGCTTCACTAGAGATATCACCCCTTTGATCAACATCAACTACTGTATGCACATTGGTCTGTTATGCTAGAATGCCCTTCTCAGATTTTTGTACATTAGGAATGACTTCATGTACTTCAGAAACAAATGTGTCATGTGATTTCTCTCCCGGTTGAGTGTCATTATGTGCCAGATTCACATCATATTTGTGATCTATCAAAAATTGTCTCAGAATTTCTTCAATCTCTTTAGTTACTTCATCTATTTTCTTGAGCATGATTTTATTTACTCTCTTCTTGCTTCTAAATCTCTCCTTTGAAAGTTTTAACAATCTAACAACTTCATCTTTAGAAATGACAAAACTTGAATTGACTAATACACATTCCTTTATTCTTTCATCCTCTAAACTTGATGTATGCCTCCTTACATCCAAAATGTCATATAAGTTTTTGGGTATCATGGATGATAATTCTATTAATGCTTTACTATAAACATCCATGTACTGTACAATTGCTTCCTCTATAGCTCTTTGATCTTTATCATCAAAATTCTCATAATATATAGGCACATTCTTCAAATTACCATCCTTAAGTATTTCATCAATTATTTCTTTCAAATACATTGGGGGAACTACATCATAAGTACCTTCAATTTTACCAGACTTCGAAGCTTCATCTAATTCAAAATTATGTTTCTTGCTTTCTCTGGCTCTACCATATGTCTCAGCTTCATCTCTTGGCTTCTTGGTCAGCTGGGCTCCACTAGATTGAGGCTTCTTTACCACTCTTGCATAAGTAGTTGTCTTCTTCACCTCTTTCACCACTTCATCAGATTCAATTTCTATATCCTCAGCCGTGGCTGCAACATATTCTCTTTGAGGCTTCTCCTTCTTCCTATTCTTTGTTCCACCAACTGACTTGGCTTGAGGCTTGGGTGGAGGAATAGGCTTCTGAACACTGGAGATAGGTGCAAACTGGGCTTGCCTTGGCTTAGATTGCTTGGGAGGAGTGGAGACCGGTTTTGATTTATTAGGCTTTACCATGTCCTCCTCCTTCAATATATTTTTCTCCCTATCCCTTTGCACAACTTCTTTTGATATTCCCATTTTTTCAACAAATTCTTCAACTTCCTTTCTGAATTTTCTCTTCCTTGTCGGCTCGATGAATTTCTTATGCAAGTATAAGTCTTTCTCTTTGTAAGTACCGAACCTCTCCTCCTTCTCATCCACCAGTATACTCAACAGGTGTTGAGCATATGCATCAAGTGTGTTTCCATCCACATCATACCCTATGGGTATGATCCAAACAGTTCTAGGTTCAATTGCCTCCATGTGACATTGGTCTTTGTCTACCATGAAGCAGATTGTGTTCACATATCTTTCAACAATATCTTTTGGAATTCTCTCTCTTCTTTGCATCATGGCCTGATATGATTTAAAGTAACCCCACAAAGAAATTTTTTGAGCTACAATATCACCCAAGCCTTGCAAACCTTCCTTGATTTGGACTGCCACCAGTTTATCATAAGCCCATTGAACCTTTCCTATTCTGGGGATTTCATTCAAGAAGTATAGTGCTAAATAGACAATCAGAGAACCAAATTTGAAAGAATGTTTCTTGTCTTGTTTTATCTTCTTTAGGTTGCTCATTAGCTCACTGAGAATCACTCCACATAGATCATACATTTTTTCCTCCTTAAGCATTTGATAGGTTGCAAATATAGCAGTACCACATACTAAATTTTGTCTGCTAGACTGATACACCTTATATCCCATCACCATCGAAGAAAATATTACATCATGTTCAATTATATCACTAATTATCATTGACTAGCTATCATGCTAAGATCTAGTTTCCTCTGTTACAGTAGTGTTCTTAACATTCCTCAAACCGGGGATCTCACTGATTGCATTCAGACAAGTTACCACCTAAATGGATTGCTTCATAATCTTGTGAGATCTATCCAACCATATAAACTCATTGTGAATTCAGCTCAAGATATATCTGACCCATTCAAGTTCATCAAACACTAGAAAATGAACAAACTGGATAAAACCTTGTCTTGAATTCGAGATTCAAATTTCCCATTTCATCCATCATGTGCTTGGTGTATAATGATAAATGTACGCATTCCCAAGCTCCTCGATATTATAGTGAATATATGCCCTTATATCTTCATTATGCAGTACGCCATATGACACAGAGGAAAAAGAACCTTTCGGATCATCTTCAACGGATTTGAATGGATGTCTTTTGAATACTAGCCTTTCTCTCTTAGTAATCTCAACTACCAATAAGGTCACAACACTAGATGTGGATGCCATTTTGAAATTAGGGTTTGAAAAATAGCTCGAACATGGATAAATAACTTTTCAGATTTAACCAGATGGAAGGAATAGCTTTTTGGTCACTTCAAGCTCAGTTTACTTTGCTCAATCTCATTCACCTTGCTCTTCTACTCTTTTCTCTTTGTTTTCAATGTGAAGAATGAATTATTGAAATCCTTTTTATCCACCGAAAACCTAACTTTAAGTTGTAATAAATTCAAAACCCTAAAAGCTTTCTGGATACCCTGCATCTTTAAGAATTCATCACCAGATACTCAGATAGGCATGTAACCTTCCAAATATCAACTGCACAACTAATCTTCATGATTTGCAACCATCCTCTACCAGTTACAGATCTTTGAAAGGGGGTTTTAAGGATATGCATGAATAGTTTTCCCTTAAGACCAAAGGGCCTTAGTTACCGAATGAGGTTCCAACACCAGAGTCAGGTCTGGAGCCATTCTGAACATTTGGATCTTCTTTCTTAACCCACATCTTCTTATGCTGCTCTCTAACCTCTTCAACCTTCACTTTTCCTTTTTCATTTTATTTGCTCTTTTCTACCGAAGAATTATTGCTCACTTTCTTTCTTCTACAATATTTTTCTATGTGACTAGATTTGTTGCATGCATGATAAACAATATTTCCCTGCATAGGCCTGAAGTTCATCTGATTTGGTCGCATCCTCCATTGATTATAAATATGTCCAAACATTCCACAAGCATAGCATCTCTTATTCTAAAAATTATTTAACATTGTTTTTCATAGGTTTGACCTATGACCAAAGTTCTTTCATATGAAACATTCATCGACAAAGGTAGGACCATTATTCATCACATTATTCATCATCCTACTTCTGCATTGATTTTCTATGACCTAATTTTCCACAAACAAAATGTTTACCATAGAATTGATAGGCATTAGGTTGTCTTACTGAAGGTTTCTTGTTCTTCTGATGATTTCTTTGTCTAGTACCAGAGGATTCTCCTTTCTCAAATCCAAGTCCTCGCATGTCTTTTCCATGTCCCTGACTTTTCAACATCTCATCTAGCCTGGCTGAGCTAGCTTTGAATTTTTCTTTGTACTCATTAGCAGTAGTAAGCTCATCTCTCAGAATTATGATCTACCTTTCAAGTTATTGTCCATCATTCTTGCATTGTACCAATTCAAGTTTCAACTGATCATTCTCATAGTTCAATTTACAATATTCATCAGATCTATCATTTAATAACTGAGTCAGATTTTCTTCATTCTTCTTTTGGTCTTTAATCTCCTTTGTCAACTTCATCAATGGTTTTTTCTTGTTTCTCCTTTAGTTTATCCATCAGTTCTTTTCTCTTCTTTCTTGATGTGCTCACTTGTTATTTCAGAGATTCAATGAAATTTTCAGCTCCTTCTAGACCTCTCCTCAAGCTATTATTCTCTTTCATAGCTACATCAAGGTCTTCAAGTGCCACAGTAAGTTGCTTCTGCAAACCAGAGTCCATTGATTCAATATTTTGTATCTTCCTCAAGTTGTTAGGATTCTTCCAAGGAACTAGGCTTTGATACCAATTGTTGGAATCAATGAGCACTGAGAGGAGGGGGGGTGAATCAATGTTCTACAATTTATAAACTTCGTCTCGACATTCTACTACTAATTCCAAGTGCACAGCTTCGTCCTACATCTCTATCTCAAGATATAATTGTTTCTTTGTCGTTTCTACACTTAGTCTCAATTTTCTTAATTCAACAAATCTATTACAAAAGAGGGTTAATTTACTTTCCTAATACCTTCCAAATTTACTGCAATTCACTTAGTATTCAATCTCTTACCATTGGGGATTGGATCTAGTGAATTCAACCCCTCTTTTGAATTTAATGTGTGAAAAATTGAAAGGAATCCTTTGTGAAACTTTCATCCCTCTTTTGAGGGGAGTAAAGATTTCCACTTGATCTCCCCTCATCATTTTTTCACGTTACACAAAGAATTGCATTTCTTAATCATAGTTTTCATTTAATTTCCCTCATTTGTGCATGAGTTTTGTTATGTTTAGTCTTACATACAATATTCCAATGAGAAGAAGTTGTAGACTTAAGGTTTCCCAAGGTTTAAATATTAAGGATATGGAGCCTCAGTTAGATAACTTATTCCATGTGAATGTTGGTGCTTCCTCTAATCCAACAAATGAAATAACTTATTCACATTCTCTTCATACTTCTCATGATGTGAATAAATCACTAACTAGGGTTACTATTGACCAATTGGAGAAAACTGATAATGAATTTGAGAATCTTCAACATTGGATAGGTCAACATTACTTGAATAGTGAGGCAATCCCCTTGATTGAAGGATTGAAAATAATGGTGCAAATTGATAAGATAGATGTAGATTTGTTGTGTGTTCTTTCTCATATCGTTGATACTAATATTATACCAATCAAAAGTTGTGTCAAAGTCCTTGGTTATTCTCAATCCACTAGCCAACTTAACCATCCCATTCCTATGCCTACATCCTTGCCCAGTGTGCCAAAATTTTACATTTTCTATCGTGACTACTTCCATATAAAATGTTAATCCTACACATGTTAGTCATAGGGGAAATCCTATTAATCAATATTCCTGCATACCTACTTTTGTGAGTCTTCCATTTGTTTCACAACCATCTCTCATACCAACATACCATTACGTTCGCCCTCCTTATTCTCAACCTCCACATACTTACAACAATGTTACTCCTCCATCACAATCCAATATGACCAATTTCAATCCATCTACCGAAGCAACTATCAATAACCTATCTCAAATTGTTACATCCTTACAACACTAATTGGCTTCTATAACTCAATCCAAGTTTAATTTTCCCACATTTGAGGTAGCGAGCCCACTATCTGATGACACTGTTTGTGTGTGGTTCCTCCTAAGAATATGGAAGTTCCTCAATTGGAGTTGTACAATGGAAAAAGTGACCCCTTGACTCATATAGAGACATTTCAAACTTTGTGTTGTGATTTTGCTCATGACCAAAGATTTATGGCTAAATTGTTTACTAGAATCTTTAGAGACAGATCCTTGCAATGGTATTGTTCTTTGTCTCTGTGATGCTAAAAATGTGGTATATAAGAGGCATACACATATAATGAGACAATAAAAACATAATTGAAAAGCTTAATTGAAAACTAGATCAAAAATGCAAACCATAAGCCTTCCTTGAAATGTCCCATTTTCCTCTATTCTTGAGGACCTTGAAGGTGTTGGATTGATTGGCTCTGAGCGGAGCAATGACCTCCAAAGTGGCAAATCAAGAGTTGAGTAGCTACTTGATCATGATTGATTATGCAAATGATATGAAATGCATGATCTAAGAAACTAGATTACCATGCTATGATTAATTCAAAATGCTAATTACTAGATAATTGAATTGCAAATTTCCTATAGTAATGATGCTAAGAATATGAATGCAAGGGATCCTTTTTGCTCCAAAATGGGGGATATTTATAGGAATTCCAAGGCCAAAGCTAAGGTGGCAGGTATCGACGGTCCAGATCTGATCTGAAGATATCAAGGGCCAAGATTGAGGAAGTTGGAGAAGAGGTTGGAGGAAGGGACACTTGTCATCTCTGTGGTGACAAGTGTCAAGGAGCCTTTCTCATGAGAGGTAAAGTGTCCAAGGGAGGAGACATGTGGCAAAAGTTCCATGTGTCTCAAGGGGAGAATATCCACACCATAGAAGGTTAGAATGTGCAAGATAGGATAGGGTTAGTTAAACCCAAGGTTAGGTGGAATGGGTTAGGTTAGGGGATGGCTAGGTTAGATGGTTAAAAGTTAGGAGCCATGTGCTCATTTGAATTTAGAAATTCAAATAATTTGGAAAATGATAATTAATCTCAACAAACTTGAGTTTGTTAATTTTAATTAGGGATTAAAAGAATTGATTTATATGGGGGGAAATTAATTAATTTAAATGAACTATGTGAATTTAAGGGATTAGAATTAATTAATAAAATTGCTTGTGAATTCAATTAATTGGGAAGGGGGATTAATCAAATAACTATGTATTTAATTAACTATCTTCAGACCATATTTAGGTGTATACATTTTTCTCCTCTTTGAAGCGAGGTGTGATGACGCGTTGATTCAAAGAATAATCCCAATGTGATGATGTTGATCTGATATTGGTTCGATAGGATGCCCTAGCCATTGATTGCTAAATTGTGATACGATGATGCCCCCTCAGGAGATCAATTGAGATAATTGACTTTTGAAGTTTTTGGATCTTTGCGATTTCCTGATAGATTATTGGATGATTCCTGCAATTGTGGTTGATGAAAGTGCGAGTTCTTTCACTTTGATGTGGTTCTTGATGTGATGATTGAATTGATAAGATTGATTAGATTGATGAGATTGAGATCAAGTCTAGTTTCAGGAATGACACCTCCTGTATAAGACAAAGATGATCAAAGCGTCTAGTTTTAGGAATGATATATCATGTATAAGACTTAATCAAAACGTTTGGTTCTAGGAAGGATTCATCCTCTATAAGACATGATAGAATAGATTAGATGTGATTGATTGATAGAATTGATAAGGTTGATTGGATAAAGAATTGATATTTTGTTGATAGCAGGTTGTAGAAAGATTCAAATATGTTGATGTGGGTTTTGTTGAGGGGGTAGCATAAGATTTGCGCTGGGTTGACAATATCTAGAGAGATGAGTCATCGTTCTGATTATGTATGCACTTATGATGAAACATTGATGATTCCTGTGATAGATTTGGCCTCAGATAAGATGATCTTTTGTGATCCCATGCAAAATGAAATGCAAATCTACTTTAAAAATGCAAATGCAAAATGATGAAATGCGGTGATCAGACCAATCATGTGGTCATTGCCTTGTTTCATCATTGAGCCTTTAAAATGTAGGAAGTGAGTGCAACCATCAATGGTATAATTAAACCATGATGAATTGAGCACTACTTTCCTAGGTTTTGATATTGCAAGTTAACACAAGCATCAAGGTATAATTGAACCAAGATGACCTAAGTGTTGCTTGCGTAAAACAGGCAGTATTAATCATTTCTATATGCAAGTCTGAAATGTCTTCTATGATACTCTAATGATCATGTCTCGAGACAACTTTGCGCATATTAACGATTAATTTATAGACAACAGACAAGAAAAATATCATGTTCCTTCCTTGTTCCTCTAGTCAAAGACATCCTGGAGTCACTCGAAAATCATGATAGTGAAAATCAAGATAAAATAGTTGAACCATTATTGTCAAAGTGTTAAAATCAAGAGTCAAGAGATATCATCCATTGATATGTGTTTATCATGTTTAGACTAATATGTGATAGTTAATGGTTGACAATGTAATTTTATGTTCAACGTTGGATGTGTCTCATTTTTTCGCTTGACAAGTGTTTTCTAACTGTTTTTCTACCTATTTGATTAAGCTCAAAACGATGAAATTATTTTGCCCCCAACTAGGTTCAGGATTTTACCCCCAGTCTAGAAACAAACTTTATTTTGATATATACAATGATCCAAACCATGACGAGAAAACACCTGGGATTCCTACGTGTGTAAAAAGGATTTATTATGGATATGAACAGCGCTGGCAGAAAATGAATACAAGCGGAAAGATGCATGAACCAATAGATGGAAGAGCTAGCTGATAAATAGCGCCTGTTTGCCAGGTTTTCACCATCTGTTTTCATTGCACTTTTTCTCATATTTGATTTTTTTTTGTTTATTTTTTTTCATTGTTTTGTCACTGTATATGGTGAAAAATGGAAACAACAACATTGAAAGACTAAATGAATTCAACCACAAAACCCTAGCCTATCAACAACAAAGATCCACCATAACATATGAAGATTACCTAAGACAATGCAAATCAAATGAAATCAAAAAGCTTATACCATCACATGTCCAATAGGGTTTGAATCTCCATTCTTCCTATCTCCATTGATCTTGCTTGATATATTTGCTCTCAGATTTTATATGCACAAGAGCTCAACAAAGAACGGAAATGTGGTTGCAAGTAGGATCTCATATGAAAAGCGTAGTGTAGTCAAGTGCATAAGTTGATTAGCCAGGGTTTGATAATGAAGGAAGCATCTCCTTATATAGAAGACACTATATGAAATGGAGGGATAAGATTGAGAGGTGTAAAAGAGGTCGGCTATGATTAGAGGGTAGGTAAAGAAAATAATAAAATAATGAAAGGGGTAGGTAGTGTATGAATTAAGAGATGAATGACATGTGTCATGAGTGGAAAAGGCTAATGAATTAATTAAATAAATAAAGATTTATTTAATTAATAGAAGAAGTGGGATCAATTAAATAAATAAGATATTTATTTAATTTAGGAAAAGGGATAATTTAAATAAATAAATGTATTTATTTAAATGAGAAATAAGGCTAGAAGAGGATAAATGAATTAATTAAATAAATAAAGATTTATTTAATTAATAGAAGAGTTAGGCTAAAGTAATTAAATAAATAAAATATATTTATTTAATTAGACATGACAATTTTAGGTGTCTACATTTTGCCCCTCTTTGAGACAATGCAGCTTGTCGCGTTGTTTCAAAGAAGATAAGATAAACTGATACAATGTTGCCCCAAGATGGGAATGGTATGCCCCCTCGAGAGATTGGATGAAAATTTCTGAAAAGATTGCAGACAATCTCTCGATAAGAAAGAAAGGCTAGAATGGACAAACCGAATAGAGTGTCAGAGTCACGTGATAATGAAGACTAACTCGAGAAATGAGGGCTAGGGCTAGGGTAGTCTATAAAATAGACCACGAGGGGAATACATCCTTATTGTCATCCACACATCCAAGAGATCAGAGTGCAGAGAGAGAATAGAGCAGCAATAGTCAACAACGATGGCATTGGTGCACAGTTCGATCGCGTTCGCCAATATCAGAGGCCAGCAGATGCAGGAGAGCCGGTAAGTACCGCAAAACCTCCTTGTACTTTGTCGCATTAATTGTTGTCATAAATGCATGTTAGGTAGCACATTAAATGCATTCTAGAATAATGTTCAAAAAAGTCAAGGTGTGTCCGTGCTAGTGCCAGGCGCGTCTATGTTGGCTAGGCGCGTCTGTGTTTGTGCCAGGCGCGTCTATGCTAGGAAAAGTGTCTGTGCCAAATGCGAGCACGTCTACGTTGTTCAGGCGCGTTTGTGAAATGTGGGCATGTTTGTGCAGGACAGGCACGTCTGTGCAGAGCATAGGCACATCTGTGTATTTCAGGCGCGTCTGTGCAGAGCAGGTGCGTTTATGTAGTCTTTAAGCACGTTTATGTCATGAAGGCACATTTATGTCTTCAAGGTCAAATCGGCAGTTCTGTGATGAACATACGCTGTCGATTGGATAAGCTGCTGAGAGGATACACTCAAGCAGGTCCTCTAGGGAAGACTAGGATAGCAGATAGGGCCAGGATTGACAATTCTGTGATAGAACATATGTTGCCAATTAGGAAACTACTCAAGAGGATTCACTCAAGCAGAGGCCCTAGGATAGGATAGATCAAGGCACTTTGTGATGAACAGTGAATACCAAGACACATAGTACTTTGTGATGAACAGGAAGTACCAAAATATAAGCAGCACTTTGTGATGAATAGTGAGTGCAAATGTGAGTAGCACTTTGTGATGAACAGGGAGTGCAAAACATGTAGTACTTTGTGATGAACAGGGAGTACCACTAGGATAATCAACAACACTTTGTGATGAACAGTGAGTGTCACTAGAATAGAAGCAACACTTTGTGATGAACAGTGAGTGTTACTAGGATAGAGTACCATACGCACTTAGATAAAAAGTAGCATTTTGTGATGAATAGTGAATGCCACTATGACTGACATGATTGATTTGGTTGACTGCAGGAGTATTTGCCTATGCTGGAGTCACGAGAGAGATTCCCATCGACTCAGAGGTTGCAACCAAAGTTGACATTCGAGGACAAGGCTACCATTGAGGGTATGGGTTTGCGACATATTATGTATGTGCCTGAGTTTCGAGCAAACATGGGATTGCTGACTGCGCTGGCTGAGAGATGGCACTCAAAGACTTGCACTTTCCATTTGCCGATGGGTGAGATGACAGTCACCTTAGAGGATGTTTACAAGATTCTATGGGTACTGATCGATGGGGAGCTGATTCCCTATGATCGAGAGGGAGATAGGGAGGCCCTGAGATGAGTGTTTCAGGATCCAGGCCTAGAGATGAGAGTTGGACACGTGGCATGGGACACGATGACAGTGACAGGACTGACACTACCAGCAGTGCTAGGAGGAGTGATCAGTGGGTTCCTTTGTCCAGACAGGGCGACACGAGGGTTGGCTGCGGGCTGGGGGAGCACCTTGGAGACACTAGTTACATAACACACCAGATATGTCTGGGGACTGTGTGTGCTGGCACACTTGTACTATGAGCTGCATCAGTTTGTGTATCATGGATCCGTAGGATTGGGCTGCAGAGTTACATTACTACAGGTATGGGCCTATGAGCATCTGCCAGTTACCCGATCGATACACTTCAAGGGCAGGGGTCATGGACGCAGTTTTGTTCATTTATACGATATGATTACATCCCAGCCATGGATTGGCAGGTTGGAGCATTGGCGTCAAGTCCTGGATGAGATCGACACTTTGATATGGAGGACGTACCTTAGGTGCGAGCAGTGGGAGGAGGACATAGTGGATCTACCTTATACTTTCCGGAGCAAATATCTGATTGGGTGGATGCCCTATGTATTGGAGAGACAGCTGATTGATAGGGTATGCAGGCAGTTTGGCCGTATTCAGTGGATGCCACGGGGTTTCAAGATGTATGCTCGGACAATCAGGGATCAGGCACACTTTGGGCCATTATTGTCGTATGATCGGGCTGTGACACAGCTAGTGGAGATGGTTCCCTTGCCATGGGATATGTGGTCGGATATTGAGGATGTAGGCATGGATGCAGAGTACACGACGTATTGGGCTGAGCATCCCTTTCCACAACTGACAGACCTAGGGGAGCTTCTAGATGGAGATGGTGATGGGGATGGGGATGATGATGGAGATGGTGGGGGGAGAGGCCGATGGAGGAGGTGGGATGCTATTGGAGAGAGGAGGGTGGCTCCATAGAGAGAGGGTGGGGAGGAGAGATAGGCTCGGGTGGTGAGGGGTCGCGGTGGATTGCCATTGCAGGTGCCAGCAACACAGGGTCTTAGATAGGTGTAGGGACAGGGGCAGAGGCAGGTACAGGTACAAGCACAGGCACCAGTATAGGGGGAGCCACAGGTAGAGGCACAGGGGGCCGAGGAGGAGGAGGATGAGTTGCTTGAGTTGAGGGAGATCTGCCAGGGACAGGCAGATGAGATTCAGGGCCTGGAGAGGGAGATAGCTAGGCTCAGGAGGCAACTGAGGGAGATAGAGCATGAGTGGGATCAGGCTATCCAGTGCTATACTGAGGTTGAGACAGTGCTGAGGGCTAGGAGGTAGGTGGCAGAGGACACAGGGGCTGGATATGCCTATGTTCTACGGGCAGGGGAGGAGATAGGTTACTGGTGAGACCTATATTACGGGGCAGTGCCACTAGAGCAGCGGGCGAGGAGCTTCCGTAGACCATCGTGGACAGCGACAACTACAGGAGGGAGCCAGAGGAGACAGGCATCCAGCGGTGGGGTTATGGGTCCTCCACCACCACCAGAGAGAGGGGACAGGAGAGATGATCCTGGGGCGGGTCCTTCTAGGGCTCAGACTCTGTCGAGGCCAGGCAACTCTGAGGGAGGGAGTTCATCATAGCCTTAGAGGGCTCCCTATGTATCAGTGTTTTGTACCATTTTGTATTATGATGTAGACACCTCCAGGTGATTGTAGCCATATGATTTTGACATCATTGTATCATGACACTTTATATATATATATATAAGATGATTCATCTTTGCGGCAGCTATATGCATGTGTACATATGTGATGACATGTTTCATGATGTATGTTTTTTATGTGATGGTTATGACATGGATGCAAATATATACATGATGAAATGCAATATTTTTGTTCTTTTATGTTTTATATGTTATGCCAATGCAAATGTGAATGTATGAAATGCAAATGAATATGATAATGCAAATGATAATACAAATGTGCTAACATGAGTTGTGTGCAGGATGTGATGCAATTGTGATATCTATATGTATGTATGAAATGCTTATATGTGGTAATGCAGGTGAAACTACATGAAATGCAAATGTTTTTGGCGTGTCATTATACTCAGTCGTGTGATAGCAGGCTACATGGACTCAAGAAGGATGATGGAAGTCAATCAAGAAAGGGAGATGGAAGATAGAAGATATGAAAGTGAAAAGAGCTTCTTGTGCGTTATCATCATTGAGCTTTATTATTGCAAGTAGGTTATGACAATCGAGGCATACGTTTGACCCAGAAAGTCATTGTACCTGTTTGCATGGAGATAAGACAGTTGCAAACAAGGAATGCCCCAGTTCATACTTGACTCTCAGTGTCCTCATATCCTTGGACAAGTCATAGCATTACTAAGAGACAATCCGCAGACAACAAAAGAAAATAGGTGACAATACCCCATCCTCGCCTTTCTAGTCAAAGACATCTTGGAGATAAAAATCTCTAGTCAGAGACATCCTGGAAAAGCTAAAAGACATGTCACCAAAAAGATAAAATCAAAAGAAAACCAAGACTCGACACCAACATCCACTGTAGTCCTCAATTTTAGTGTCTCTTGTCACTTGTATACGTCTTATTTGATTGTGGTCACAATGTTTACTTTCACAAAAAGGATAGATAGCACTGAACCATATGTTGTCTGAGTCTGTTGAAAGATTTGATTTGTTGAAGCCCATTGTTGTTGCTGTGTCTCATCTGAAACTGACTGAATCCATGAAACTGTTACTTTATTGCGGAGAAGACAAAATTTTATTGTGGATTGGCGATGCAGATGCTGCTTTATTGCGGATTGTGCGTGTATAGACTGAAGAAAACTGGAAGAAACCGTGCTCGTCGAAACATGTGATGTTCTTAGTTCCATGCCCATTACTAGACGTAGGATTTTCCTTAGCCACATATAGGATCTGATTTATTAAGGATGAAAAGGGTGAAAAGGGAGGTTTATTATATATGGCGAACCAATCTTGGGTAGATCAATAACAAGCCATGATGGGAATGTGTAAGTTTATTATGGATGGATAGGTTATGAGTGTGTGCAAAGTGAAAGGATGAAATGGAATCTTGAAGGAGGGAGGAGCAATGTCTCTACGCATGGCGCTGGTGACCTGGTTTTCACCATGGTACTTGCCCAAGGTGCCACTGAAGTGGTCTTCACTGTTGGACGAAATATTTTTCTTTACTTTTTTTATTTTTTTATTTTTTTTGTTGTCACAAGGCGCCTGTTTGCCAGGTTTTCACCAAGTAACAATTTTTTTGTTTTATGATTTTTTTTTGTGTTTTTGAATTTTATTTTAATTTTTTTATATTTTTGATACTTTTTTGATATTTTTTTGCATTTTTGATAATTTATGATTTTTTTGTATTTTTGAATTGGGATACTCTGAAGAGTTATGTGTAAAACCTGTGAAGGTGCATGTTGTTGATAGGATCCTCCAAAGGTTCACCTTCTGTGGTTGAGAGCTGATATGCACCAAATCCATATGTTGTTGTGATGATGTAAGGACCAAGCCAATTTGGTTTGAACTTTGCCTTCTTCTCTCTGTCTTGCTGATTTTTAGGATTTTCTCTGAGAACCAAGTCACCTACCTCAAATGTGTGAGGCTTGACTTTATGATTGTAGCTGCATTGTTCCTTGAGCGAATGATGTGTAGCTTGAGTGTCTGTCTTCCTTGGTAAAGGGACTGAGATAGAATTACTAGCGTGTGAACTACGCAGGCCCGTATGCGTGTCACCTGAAGAAGTTTGGCCATATCTGATAGCAAAATCCTTCAAGAAAGTTCCATTAAAGGTCCATGATGTATCGCCAGAAGGGAAATGATGTGTGGAACAAGTGGATGAGTTATGAAGGTTTATGATTGTGAAAAGAAGTGAAAGTAGGACAGCATGATGGAGACTTAGGATCAACAAGTATTCTTTTTTACTTGAAATTGTAGAACTTTTCCCCCAGTTATTTTGGTATTAGGGGAGATCAACTCTTTCTCTTTTTGCTTCATAGGATTTTTATCCTTGACTTTGATTTTTGCAGAGTCCAATAGCTTTTGATTTTGATTTGGACTAAAGGACTTTTCTTTATTATTGAATTTTAGATTTTTATTTTCAAAGCTTGATTTTTGATCCCCAATGAGTAAGGGCTTTTGTAATTCTTGTTGATCCAAGTCTGGGAGAGAAGTGGAAATGGAATGAGTGGATGAAATGGTAAGGCTATGTGAGTTCTAAAGAGGGGTGGCGATATGCTAAATAGATTCTTCACTGGAACCACTCTTAGGACTATTGATATCAAGAGTTGCTTGCACCACTAGAGGAGATTTGCATTCAGACTTAGTAGCCACAACACTAGGTGGTTCACACCCATTTCCTTGCAAATTGTTTATAGATTGTTCATGTTGACTAAATACCTTAGGAGATAGCGGGAGTTGATCAACATGAAAAATATACTCACCAAATCCCATGTCTTTAATCTTGAATTTTTCTCTGAGCTTTGCTTGCTTTGATGTAGAAGCTTTCAATGATTCTGGATCAACATATGCTGAAGATGGAACAGCTTCTCGATTGACTGGTATTGTTATTTCTGATCTATGTCGCAGGTTATTGCAATATACAAATGGATTTGGGTCAGCTTTGACAGTCACTTCAACTCCATTGTGTGGAAACTTGACGCATTGATGATATATAGATGGGACTGTGCTCATTTCATGAATCCATGGGCATCCCAAGAGTATGTTGTATGTGAGATCAAGGTCTAGGACTTGACAAACCACATCTTTCGTAACTGGCCCAACTCTGAGAGGTAAGGTGATTGTACCCTTGGATGAGCGCTCTTCATCATCATATGCCTTGATGGTAATTTTGTTTGTAGAATTCACAGCTTTATCAGAATATCCCAATTGTTTAATAGTGCTCAATGTACAAATGTTTAGACCTACTCCTCCATCTATCAGGACTTGTTTTAGTCGATGTTTGTGTAGGAAGGCTTCAATGTGTAAAGGTGCATTATGTGGCTGACTCATGGAGGTGTCGTCAGCTTCTGTGAATGTAAGGGAGTGTGGAATGGAAAGGTATCCCACCATGGCCTGAAATTGGTCCATATTCAGATCAGTGGGGACATCAGTGTCTCTCAAGATTTTATCAAGAATGGCTTTATGTGCAGGGGATATGCGTAAGAGCTCAAGGATGGAGATGAGTGTGGGTGTCTTCCCTAACTTTTCTTCAAGGTCATACTCGGGCTTGGTTGATGAGGAAGCTGTGTTTTTAGTTGGAGCACCTTGCAAAGTGAATTTACCTCGATGAGTTGTGACATTACATTCAGAGGTTGGTTCGGAAGAAGATCCAACGCCTTTTAGGACAATCTTGGGTCTTTGGGTAGAATTCTCAAGGATTTTGTCCTTGATGATAATAGTAGAGACATAATTATCCATTGAAATGTGATTGATAGTTTAATCATAGTTATAGGATGCTCTGGTATAGTTGGTCTGGTCATCTGTGGTTGCATCTTTTCCCTTGTCATGCTTTGGGAATGGTTCCTTAAACATTTCATGTTCTTGGTTAGATGAGTGTCCTTCAATTTCAATGTCACCTCTATCAATGAGATCTTGTATGATGTTCTTCAGTCGATGACAATTTCCTGTTTTATGACCCTTACTCTTATGGAATTCACAATACTCATCATCATTCCACCAATTTGGTTTGACCTTTGGCTCATAGGGAGGAAAATCTAGAATTGTGATTACTTTGTTTGCCACTAGCTTCTTGAAAACTGACTCAAGTGGTTCTCCCAATGGGGTGTACTTCCTTTGTGATCTAGAAGTTGTTTAAGTATTCACTTGATTGTTTGTAGAGCTTGATCTAGAAAAAATGATTTTGGGTCACACTGTATTGGCATCAACAACACCATCATTGATTGTGTTCTTGTTTTTATTCCAAAATCTTGGCTTATCTTTTCCTTTAAAGTCATCTTTGTTTTCCTTGAATATCTTAATGACTCCTTGTTCAATTAGGACCTTTTCTATCGCTAAGCCTTTTTCAATGACATCCTTGAAGGTGGACAAACAAGCTTTCCTTAGATAATAGCCAATGTCTTTGTTAACATTCTGGGTTAACATCTCCACCATTTGTCTTTGTGGAATTTCATAGGAGCATCTACTAGCTAGATTCCTCCATCTTTGTAAAAATGATGAAAAAGACTCTCCATCCTTTTGCTTGGTGTTGCACAAAGTAGTGACTGATATGTCTATCTCTATGTTGTATGAGAAATGTTGGATAAATGCCTCTGCTAAGTCACCCCATGACTTAATTCCAAGTGGAAGTTGGGAGAACCATTCCATAGCTTGATCACCTAAGCTTTGTGGGAATAATCTCATCAAATATGTCTCTTCTGAAGCTACCTCAATGCATGCTGTGAAAAATTGTCTTATGTGTGCCTTAGGATCCCCTTTTCCTCTATACTTATCAAACGTAGGCATCACGAAGTGTGTAGGAAATGGAGGCATTGGAATGCTCTTGTCAAATGGATAAGGACATATGTCTCTCATTGTGTATGTTGGCTTTGGTGTATTTATGTCCTCCATTTTCTTTTGTAAGTCCCTGATTTGTTGCTCCAAATTGTTCTCAGGTGGAGATGGACTTCTTGGACCATACCCCATGTTTGAGGCACCAATTGGAGGAGGAGAATGTTGCATATATGGATGATATTGATCATACACATGTTCATATGGAGGAGGTCTATAATGATGTTGCATATAAGGACCACTTGGTATAGAGTCATGGTGTGGAATGAAATATCTATTTTGTCCATGTATACCATACTCTATAGGCATGTCATGAGTTTGTTCTAGTGTGTTGCCCCCAAATTTGATGCGGGGTTTCCTTGTGTCCAAATTTTGAGCATGCCTTTGAATATCCAATTGCATTGGTGGTTGATCCTTAGCATTGATATGTGATTGAGCATATTTTTCTGCATAAGACTTCCATAATGGTCTGTGAAGGTGAGTATCATATGCTTGACCATGTGTGTATGGGACCTCTGGTTTTTGAAACAAAGATGATGGTGATTTAGGCACCATATGTGGTCCTCTATTGCCTCCACTATTAGGCCTCCTTTGATCCATGTTGGAGTGAGTTTGCTGCAAAGGTCGAATTTCCATTATTTGAGACATGTCAAAATCATGAGGTATCTTGGCTCCACTTTGTGCCATCACTTGTAGAAAATATTGTCTATCCCTCCTCATTATTTCCTCAACCAATCGATTAAAATGAGGATTCATAATGGTGTCTTCCACTTCTGCTGAATGTACAGAAAAGTTGTCCATATTGTCATTGTGTGTATCATTGTTGTTTGTAGTGTCCATGTGCTCAACATTTGGAATGTTTCTATAGGCATCCATGTTAGGTAATGTAGTATGATCAGAATTGAAAAAGATATCATTGTCATACTCATAGGAACTCATGTTTGCGGACTCTTGAGCCTCTTTAGTTTCTCTCCTAGATTTTTGGGAATGGGTTTCAACCATGAACTAGGTATTGATCAAGATGTGTGAGACTAGATGAAAATGGAAAGAGTATGGAAGACCAAGAGTTGGATGGAATGTAAATGAATCTGAGGTGTACTTGCAATGTCCAAAGTGTAAGACCAAGTATGTATGTAGTAGAGTAGGTGTGGCTTCCAAAGAGACGATAGTTTCTCTTGATGAGGTAAGTTGACCTTGACTCTAAGTAAGACCAAATGAGACCCAAAGGTGATAGACCTTGATGAGGGACCACTTAGCAAAATGTTGTTGTATGTAGTGTGTTGACAAAGTATGATGAGGACAAGCAAGTGACCTTTTGACTCAGGTTTAGACAAATGTGGATGTAATGTAAGGTGTAAAGCAATGATGGACTTTGTGAGACCCAAAGATAGGTTGAATGCTAGATGAAAACCTGAAGAGATAGCTTAGGAAGTTCAATAAGTCCGAAACTGACTGTTCTTGTTTGCTGAATTATGAAAGTTCTCAATCCTAAACATAGACGTGTCTGTATACTTCACAGATGCGCTTAAATGACACAGACGCTATTCTGACAGACACAGACACGTTTTTGAGATGTTGTAAATGCAAAGTTGCTCAAAAACACAGATGCGTTTTTGCCCTTCATAGATGCGGTTATACGACATAGACACTATTATGTCAGACACAGACGCGTTTCTGCAAAATTTGTGCAATTTTTTCCAATCTGTGAAGTTGCTTTGTTGTGACCAAATCTGAATGTTTGACTATTTTTCATGATAAGAGGACACAGTGTTGATGAGGACTCAATGTTTGCAAGTTTTAGACTCAAAAATGACTCAAAGAAAAGTGTGATGTCTGATGTAAAATTGTTTTGCATACACTTGAAGACACAAAAGACACAATGTTTTGATGTTTGGTCTTGAATGTTTGATTGTTCAAAATAAGTCAAGCACAATTCTTATGGTTGGCCAAGACAATAGTTGTTGATCCCACATGGAGTTTCCCCTGAGGCTACGCTATTTAGAGCGGATACTTAGATGGTTGACCCCAGTGGCTCCACCCTCGGCACTCACTTCTCAGGGTAGCCAAGCATCAGTCCCCACAAAAACTCCTTGTGGCGAACTTTGTATCTCTACTAAGAACTGTATGTGTGTGGGCCGCTACCAAAGGTCCGACCTCCTGCATCAACAACTAGAAGGATTTTGGCTTTTAAAACAAAAAGGTGCTAGTAAGGGCATCTGCTCATGTGGCCATACATGCGACACTTTCAACTTTGTAAATATAGAAGGATATCAGCCGGTAGGGGTTACGCCCTACAAATGATCAAATAAATTTGATCAAATGGGTTTATGGGGAGACATAGTGCCGGTATGAACTAATCAGCACACGTTATTAATAGTTTTCACCATGAATACAGTTATTTATAGTGGTTTGGAAGAAGATGGCTTTTCTTTTGCTACCACTTGGGTCGTTCTCTCCTCACTAGTAGTCCTAATGACCACACAGGGAGACAGGCCCTCTAAAGTTTAAACAAAAAGAGCCTATTACTCAAGACACAAAAGACAATGATTCAATTTTAAAGAACCAATTGAAGTGTTTGCTAGTCTATGAAAACAAGGCACACAATAAAAATCCAAAAACCCTTGCTAAGGACCTGCAACAAAGATTCGTTAGTAGTTTGGATTTGTTTCAAATGATCACCCCTTCCTGCAAGCACACAAGTTAGGTAAATTTTAGATCCAAAAAACTTTGTGAAAAATAGGGGCCTTCAACAAAACGATTTTGCTTTCAAGACAAGCTGCACCAATTTCATTAGCTAGATCTGAAAATGTTAGCTCAAAATAAACCAGATCTAAAAAACTGAATGACTAAAAACTGAATCAATGAAAACCCCCAAAATGACATCAGCACACACAGACGCGGTTACCATAAACACAAATGCGAGTTCTGGACGCAGACGCGCTTCTATGAAACACAGACGCGGCTCCAGAACACAGACGCAACTTCTGGACGTAGACGCACCTAAAAACCCCACAGACGTGACTAGGGAACACAGACGCGATTTCCAGAATCTGCAAAAAAAAAAAACTGTCGAGGGTGTGGACGCGATCCTAGATGTCGTAGATGCGGCAGAAAACCAAAAACGTGATCCGAAAGTATGCAAACGCGAAAATACCAAAATACTGTCAAAAATGTCAGATCTGCAACTTCAAAACATAAAATCTGCAACAAGGATGTTAAATGCAAAAGGGACAAGAGTCCCACCGGGCGTGCCAAACTGTATATGGTGAAAAATGGAAACAACAACATTGAAAGACTAAATGAATTCGACCACAAAACCCTAGCCTAACAACAACAAAGATCCACCATAACATATGAAGATTACCTAAGACAATGCAAATCAAATGAAATCACAAAGATTATACCATCACATGTCCAATAGGGTTTGAATCTCCATTCTTCCTATCTCCATTGATCTTGCTTGATATATTTGCTCTCAGATTCTATGTGCACAAGAGCTCAACAAAGAACGGAAATGTGGTTGCAAGTAGGATCTCATATGAAAAGCGTAGTGTAGTCAAGTGCATAAGTTGATTAGCCAGGGTTTGATAATGAAGGAAGCATCTCCTTATATAGAAGACACTATATGAAATGGAGGGACAAGATTGAGAGGTGTAAAAGAGGTCGGCTATGATTAGAGGGTAGGTAAAGAAAATAATAAAATAATGAAAGGGGTAGGTAGTGTATGAATTAAGAGATGAATGACATGTGTCATGAGTGGAAAAGGCTAATGAATTAATTAAATAAATAAAGATTTATTTAATTAATGTAAGAAGTGGGATCAATTAAATAAATAAGATATTTATTTAATTTAGGAAAAGGGATAATTTAAATAAATAAATGTATTTATTTAAATGAGAAATAAGGCTAGAAGATGATAAATGAATTAATTAAATAAATAAAGATTTATTTAATTAATAGAAGAACTAGGCTAAAGTAATTAAATAAATAAAATATATTTATTGAATTAGACATGACAATTTTAGGTGTCTACAGTCACTATTTTTGTATTTTCTGCTTTTTCATTGTTTTTGGATTTTCTGCTTTTTCACTGTTTTTGGATTTTCTACCTTTTCAGACATAAAACTTCTTCAGATGCATGCTATTGATAGGTTCCTCGAGCTGATCCCCATCTTGTGTTGATAGCTGATATGCTCCTGACCCAAATACTGCTATGACCACGAACGAACCTAACCAGTTTGGTGCAAGTAAGAAATGTCTTCTATGATACTCTGATGATCATGTCTCGAGACAACTTTGCACATATTAATGATTAATTTATAGACAACAAACAAGAAAAATATCATGTTCCTTCCTTGTTCCTCTAGTCAAATACATCCTGGAGTCACTCAAAAATCATGATAGTGAAAATCAAGATAAAATAGTTGAACCATTATTGTCAAAGTGTTAAAATTATGAGTCAAGAGATATCATCCATTGATATGTGTTTATCATGTTTAGACTGATATGTGATAGTTAATGGTTGACAATGTGATCTTATGTTCAATGTTGGATGTGTCTAAGTTTTTCATTTGACAAGTGTTTTCTAACTATTGTTATACCTATTTGATTAAGCTCAAAACAATGAAATTTTTTTGCCCCCAGATAGGTTCAGAATTTTGCCCCCAGTCTAGAAACAAACTTTATTTTGATATATACAATAATCCAAACCATGACGAGAAAACACTTGGGATGCCTGCATATGTACAAAGGCTTTATTATGGATATGAACATCGCTGACAAAAAATGAATGCAAGTGGAAGGATGCATGAACCAATAGATGGAAGAGCTAGATGACAAATAGCACTTGTTTGCCAGGTTTTCACCATCTGTTTTTATTGCACTTTTTCTCATATTTGATTTTTGTTTGTTTATTATTTTTCATTGTTTTTCACTGTTTTTGTATTTTTTGCTTTTTGATTGTTTTTGGATTTTCTTCTTTTTCACTGTTTTTGAATTTTTTGTTTTTTCACTGTTTTTGGATTTTTTGATTTTTCACTATTTTTGGATTTTTTGCTTTTTCAGACATAAAACTTCTTCAGATGCATTCTATTGATGGGTTCCTCGAGCTGATCCCCATCCTATGTTGATAGCTAATATGCTCCTGACCCAAATAGTGTTGTGACCACGAATGGACCTAACCAATTTGGTTCAAACTTTCCTTTCTTTTCTCGATCTGACTGGTTTCATGGATTTTCCTTTAGTACTAGTTCCCCAATTTGAAAGGTTCATGGTTTGACTTTGTGATTATAACTTCGGCATATTCTTTACTGATATACCTTTAAATGATCAAAGGCATTTTGTCTTCATTCATGGATTAATTCTAACCCCTGCAATCTAGATACTCATTGTTCTTCATCTGGGATAAGACCTTTTAATGATACTCGTAGAGAAGGTATCTCTACTTCTATTGGTAGTATTGCTTCTAAATCAATAAACAAGAGAGAAAGGTGTGGCACTTGTTGGTGTGCGGATACTAGTATGGTAGGCCCATAGAGAAGGGTTCAATTGAATATGCCAATCTCTGCTAGCATCATTCACTGTCTTTTTGAGGATTTTCAAAATAGTTTTGTTTGATGCTTCTTCTTGCCCATTTCCTTGTGGATAGTAGGGTGTGGAAAATTTGTGTTGGATTTTGAATTTCCCACATAGTTCTTGGACATCTTGATTCTTGAATGGTCATCCATTATCAATGATAATGGTCATGGGTATTCCATAGCGACAGATGATGTAGTTCAAGATAAATGCAACAATTTGTTTTCCTTTGATATTTGTGAGAGGTACTGCCTCAATCCATTTTGTAAAATATTCTGTAGCTACAAGGATGAATTTGTGACCATTGGATGAAGAAGGATTTATCTTTCCTACTAGATCAAGACCCCATTGGCAGAAATTCCAAGATGTTACCAAAGCATGAAGTTCTTGTGCTGGTGCATGAATTAAATTCCCATGGATCTAACATTATTTGCATGTTTTAGCTATTTGAAAAGAATCTCGTTCCATAGTTGGCCAATAATAGCCCAAGCGTATGATTTTTTTCAAAAGGGTAAGACCACTTGAATGAGTGCCACAAATGCCATTATGGACTTCATTTAAGACGACCTCAGATTCTTCTTATTCGAGACATCTTAAAAGAGTACCATCTAGACATCGTTTAAATAGGTATCCGCGACAAGAGTATAATGGGAGGATTGGCGAATAAAGTTTCTCTTTTGGTTCTTTGACAAGTCAAGAGGGAGGATATTATCTTTCAGGTATGTGTAAGTTTGTCCATAGCCAGAGGAATCATGCCCAACAAGGTGATAGATAGTTTGGGAATCAGGACAATTATGTGCAGGGTAAAACAACTCTTCCACCAAGAATTTGTTAGGTCCCGGAGACAACTAAGAGGCAGGGGGGGTGAATCAGTTGTCAACAAATTTCAAACCAAAAAACAACTTAACCAACTAAATGCTTAATACCAGTAAATCAGTTAAGTATGCCGGTAGACAGTTTTAACAGTTAATAGCTATATCGGTAAAGATTAATGCATGAAACATAAACACAAAGTCATACACAACACATGACACCAATATTTGTATGTGGAAACCCTATAAGGGGAAAAACCATGGTGGGAAACCTTACCCACAATCAGATGATACTACTGCAGATAGTAAGTGTACATAAATGGGGTCTGCACATGCAGAAAGGCCAACAACCTAGAGCTCACTGTTCAATCACAAAATGGGAGTCACACTGACTACAATTGGATGCTTAAATCCAATAAGAATGTACTGCACAAAATAGCATCTTCATATGCTGGATTCAGTACCGGTGTAATGTTGATATGCTTTCACAAAAACCTAGATTCACCTTCAAATGATGTCTTCATGTATATCTCAACTTAATCTCACATATACCTTCACACAATTCTTTTTTGCATTCCACATTCGATCTTACAAATAAGATCTTACATTTATACCATAACCTAAGACCAATTTTAGTAGGTCAGCTCTACAGGATATTATAATAAAAATATTTTACAAACAATATAATATTCGATGCAATAACCGATTGAACATGTCAGCTTACTGCATTTATAACAATAATTAATCATTTCCTTAGCATGCCATGCTGATTTGAAAAGATAAACCTGCCGGTGTAACCCTAGTGATAATAATACCAAGTTCATATAATACCAAGTTCATATACAAAATACCAACTACTCCCCCTGAGAAGTAGCTTCCTCATCAAAGACCGGAGTAAAAGTTTTCTCTTTTAATTCTATCGGTTGATGACAATCATCAACTGTCTAAGTCTCTATTGGTGGTGGTATGACTCCAAGCTGATCTCTGAGATATTCAAAAGTCTCCTTAGGCAAAGGTTTTGTGAAAGTATCTGCAAGCTGTTCTTTAGTGTTCACATAAACCAGTTTTATCTCCTTTTCTTCAACTTTTTCCCTTATAAAATTCAATTTGATAGAAACATGTTTTGTTTTAGAATGTAGTACTGGATTCTTAGATATATCAATTGTTGCAGTGTTATCACAATATATGGTAATAGGTTCCTTGCATTTTACCTTTATGTCTTTTAACATTTCTTTAAGCCATAGTACCTATGTATAGTTAGTTGCTACTGCAACATATTCTGATTCTGCTGTTGATAAAGATGTACAACTCTGTTTCTTACTCAACCAAGAAACTAATCTCTTTCCAAGAAAGAATGCTCCGCCGGTGGTGCTTTTTCTATCATCCACATCTCCTGCCCAATTTGCATCTGTGTATGCACATAATTCAAAGTTTTCATCTCTAGGATACCATAATCCAAGATTTATAGTGCCTTGTAAGTACCAGAAAATCTTTTTTACTGTTGATTCATGATTTTCTCTAGGATTACTTTGAAATCTAGAAACAATACATACTGCATTCATAATATCAGGTCTGGTTTGTGTTAAATATAGTAAACCTCTTATCATAGATTTGTATCTAGCTAGATTAACAGGTGTAGATTCATCCCTTTGAGATAATTTGTCATTTGTAGTCATAGGTGTGCTTACCAGTTTAGAGTTCTCCATCCCAAATTTCTTTAGTAACTCTTTTAAGTATTTGGATTGACTCAAGAATATACCTTTGTTAGTTTGTGTAATCTGCAATCCTAAAAAGAATTTTATTTCTCCAATCATAGACATTTCAAATTCTTGCTGCATTTTAGTAGAAAATTCCTTACATAAACCATCTTCTCCTCCAAAGATTATATAATCAACAAATACTTCTATAATCAAGATGTCATCATTAGTTATTTTGTAATATAAATTGTTGTCTGCATTTCCTTTAGTAAAACCAATCTTTAAAAGATACTTATCCAATCTTGCATACCAAGCTCTTGGGGCTTGTTTCAGTCCATATAGAGCTTTCCTTAACCTGCAAACCATATCATTGTCATCTGTCAAAGAAAATCCATCAGGTTGTTTAATGTATACTTCCTCTTCAAGATCTCCATTCAAAAATGCACATTTAATATCCATTTGATAAACTTTGTATTTCTTGTGTGCTGCAAAAGCCAAGAATAATCTGACTGCCTCAATTCTAGCTACCGGTGCAAAGGTTTCATTGTAATCAACTCCTTCTTTCTGAGAATATCCCTTACACACTAGTCTTGCTTTATTTCTGACAACCTTACCATCTTCATTAAGTTTGTTTCCGAATACCCATTTGGTTCCAATTACATTTTTATCTTTAGGCCGGGGAACTAATGTCCAAGTGTTATTTTTCTCAATTTGTTCTAATTCTTCTTCCATAGCTTTAATCCAAAATTTATCTTCACATGCCTCATTAACAGATGATGGTTCTATTTCAGAAATAAGACATACCTCTTCATTTGCCAATCTTCCTCTTGTCATAACTCCTTTAAATTTATTTCCAATTATCTGATCTTCAAAATGATTCAATCTTACATACCGGGGTGTCTTTGATTGTTGTTGTTCTTCAGTTATTTTGGAATCCTCAGATGGGACCGGGGTAACTGGATCTTCATTCTGTACCGGTGGATTTGGTGTAGGTTCATTTGTCACAATTTCTATTGCCGGTTCAGAGTCTATATACCTTGAAGTTCCTCTGAATTGTTCATCAATTTTTACATTTGTACTCTCAACAATTTTCTGCAATCTCTTGTTAAAACATCTATATGCCTTGCTCTTAGATGAATAACCAATAAATATTCCTTCATCACTTCTAGGATCGAATTTGCCAATATACTCATCTCTTCTGATATAACATTTACTTCCAAAAATTCTGAAATATTTAAGAGTAGGAGTATTACCAAACCATAGTTCATGAGGGGTCTTATCAGTTTCACCTTTGATGTGAATTTTGTTGAATGTATAGACCGTTGTGCTGACTACTTCTCTCCAATACACATGTGGTAAATTTGCTTCTGATAACATACTTCTTGCTGTATCCAAGATAGTTCTATTTTTCCTTTCAACAACTCCATTCTGTTGTGGTGTCTGAGGTGCTGATAGCTGTCTTCTGATTCCATTCACTTTACAGAATGTATTAAAGTCCTTAGATGTGAATTCTCCTCCTTGATCTAATCTTAAATATTTTATTTTCTTACCGGTTTCATTTTCAACCATTGCTTTGAACAGTTTAAACTTTCCAAGTGCTTCTGATTTTTCTCTGAGAAAAGTAACCCAACACATTCTAGAATAGTCATCAATGATTAGCATGAAATATCTATCACCTTGTAAGCTTTTAGTTCTAGCTGGACCACATAAATCAGTGTGAATCAAATCAAGAGAATTATTGGATTTTTCTGGAATACTTTTGAAACTAGCTCTAACTTGTTTTCCAAATTGACATTCCTTACATATTGTGTTCTGAGGTTTGATAATTTTAGGTAGATCTCTAACTGCCTTAGTAGTACTGATCTTTACCATGCAATCAAAGTTTACATGATAGAGTCTCTTATGCCATAACCAACTTTCATCTATATGTGCAATCAAGCATGTCTTTTCACTGTTATTCAAATGAAAGATATTACCTCTAGTCTGATTACCGGTTGCAATTTCCAAACTAGTTCTATTCATGAATTTGCATTTTCCATTTTTAAATTGTAACTGAAATCCTTTATCAACTAATTGACCAAAACTTAAAAGATTATGCTTCAATCCTTCAACATAGTAGACATTGTTAGTATTATTCTTACCATCAAGAGATATTGTACCCTTACCTTTGATTGAATAGGCTTTGTCATCTCCAAATCTTACTAAACCTCCATTGTATTCTTGAAAGTTCAAGAATTTACCTTTGTCTCCTGTCATATGATGTGAGCATCCTGAGTCAATGATCCATTCATCCTTTACTTCAACTTTAGCTGCTAGGGCTTGTTCTACCGGTTGAGCAGTAGGTGTCGGTTGATCTTCTGTTATAGCAACAAAAACGCATCCATTGTCTGTTGGATCCTCATCAGAATCATCAGTCACACCTTCATCAGCAATGTAACAAGATTTGTCTTTATTTTTCTTGAATCTGTATCTCTGATATTTAGGATTAGGTTTTTATGTCCTTCTAGCTTCTTCTCTTAGTCTAGCATGTCTATCAGGGCATCTCGAAGCCATATGACCAATCTTATTGCAATTAAAACATTTAAAGGGTGCTTTACCTTCATACTTACTTCCAATTGGACCTTTAGGCATTTTCCTTGCAAATAGTGCTTCAAGTTCTTCATTTTCTAACCTGCTTTCTTCAAGTTCTCTTACATAAAAGGCTTTCCAATCAGATTTGTCAAATGATGGAGTGGATAATTTTGATGCTTTAAAGGCTAAATCTGTCTTTATAGTAGCAACAAGACCAAATTCTTCAATTTCAAAAGCTGAAATTTTTCCAATCAATGTATCCCTAGTTACTGATGTATTAGGCATTGTTCTTAACTCATTTATAGCAGTAACCTTCATTTTATATGCCGGTGGCAATCCTCTTAAGATTTTTAGAACAATTTCATCCTCACTTAAGGTTCCTCCATAACATTTAATACCCAAAACAATTTCATTTACTCTTTTCATAAAAGCAGAAATCCTTTCATCTTCTTCCATTTTAAGATGTTCATACCTAACCCGGAAGCTTTCAAGTTTTGCAATTTTGACTGTGGAATCTCCTTCATTCAGTGTTTCCAAATGATCCCAAATAGCTTTAGCAGTAGACCTATCTGATAATCCCATGATTTGTTGATCTGATAATGCACTCAAAAGTGCTTCTCTTGCTTTGCAATCATTTTCCTCATCTTTAGCCAAGGTAGTTGGACTGGGCTGACCAGGTGTAGTAGCAGTGTAACCTTCTTTGTAACTTCCCAGATGTCTTTGCCAATGCAATTTAGATGTGTCTCCATTCTGATCTTCCATATGCCATAGTTGGTTCCATCAAGTTTAGGACTGTCCTTCATGAAATAATTAGTAGACATTGGATCTCCTCAAGTTGTTAAACTTTTGCAAAAGAGGACTAAGCTCTGATACCAATTGCTAGGTCCCGGAGAAAACTGAGGGGGGGGGGGTTGAATCAGTTGTCAACAAATTTCAAACTAAAAAACAACTTAACCAACTATATGCTTAATACCGGTAAACCAGTTAAGTATGCCAGTAGATAGTTTTAACAATTAATAGCTATACCAGTAAAGATTAATGCATGAAACATAAACACAAAGTCATCCACAACACATGCCACCAATATTTGTACGCGGAAACCCTGTAAGGGGGAAAACCACAGTGGGAAACCTTACCCACAATCAGATGATACGACTGCAAATAGTAAGTGTACATAAATGGGGTCTGCACATGCAGAAAGGCCAACAACCTAGAGCTCACTGCTCAATCACAAAATGGGAGTCACACTGACTACAGTTGGATGGTTAAATCCAATAAGAATGTACTGCACAAAATAGCATCTTCATATGCTAGATTCAGTACCAATGTAATGCTGATATGCTTTCACAAAAACCTAGCTTCACCTTCAAATGATGTCTTTGTGTATAGCTCTGCTTAATCTCGCATATACCTTCACATAATTATTTTTCGCATTCCACATTTGATCTTACAAATAAGATCTTACATTTATACCATAACCTAAGACCAATTTTAGTAGGTCGGCTCTATAGGATATTACAATAAAAACATTTTACAAACAATATAATATCTGATGCAATAACTGATTGAACATGTTGGATTAATGCATTTACAACAATAATTAATCATTTCCTTAGTGTGCCATGCTGATCTGAAAAGATAAACCTGCCGGTGTAACCCTAGGTAACCCTGGACCTATTTGCCGGTAAAAGAAAATATGCAAATATGAATATACCAATGAACAAAACTCCAGGACAAGATGTCCAAATGATGTCTTCGACATTACCAAGTGTCTTCCACATAATTCTGAGTGTCGGTGATCATTATATCCTGTCGGTGAACCATATACCAGTAACTGTGCAATAGTTACTTGCTTGCCGGTGAATGATGCTGGATCTCCAAAGTGCTAGTGTTTTAGTAGGTGTTGACATCAATGACAAAACCATACCAAAATACCAATAGAATTAGTAATGCTCTTGATTTTCCTATGTTTGCAATAGAGAAGCAAGTGTTACCATGGAGTTTGCTACTTTGTTGTCATTCCTCGAAATCTGTTGAAAATTTATTTCGACAAAGTATTTCTTGACATAATCAACCATCTTCTTATTAGACATTAGCTTTTCATCCTTGGTTTGATAATCATCATTGATTTGATTGATGATGAGCTGAGAGTCTCCAAAGACTTGAAGTTGTGTAATGTTCCATTCTATAGCCATTTTGATACTTGTAATCAAAGCTTCATATTCTGCTATGTTGTTGATGCATGGAAAGCTTAATTTGTATGCCTTTGGAATTGTATGACCTTGTGGTGTGATGAATAGAGTTCTTTCTCATGATCCATGTTGTGTCCCATTATTGATGCCTTCTCCTGGACTTATATTCGGGTGAGGTATTATAAGATTTGGATCTAACCCTGGAATGTCTGCATATGATCGGGTAAATATGATTTGCCATCTTTTGAAGGGTTCCAAATATTTCTGCCCTTCATGTTTTAATGGAGAGATTGTTGGATGTAGATCAATTGTGCCAATGGTAATTGCCTCTATTGGTTCTATCAACATAGATGACCTCTCTTGATAGTATTCGAGTAAGGTGTCAAATCTCCCATCTTTCAGTGCCTCGAGGAGGTTTTCATCGTTAGATGCATCCTTTCTTTTAACTTTTTCTCGGTCTAATATTGCCAGTAAATGGTTTTTAGCATTAGACCTAATATTGTTTTCTTTATTTTCACTTTTGCGACTAGGAGATTTGGCACCCACTTGATTCGAAGATACATTGTTGATATTCCTAGTGAAATTAGTTGTGGGTTCGATTGCATGAAGATGAAAGGATATGGCATGGTCATTAGGAAAAGTATCAATGGTAGTATGTCTTTCATTTTTCTAGTCCATAAGTTTAGGATGATTAAGGGTAAAGGATCCTCCTGTTGAATTGTTTCAAAGATATTAGGGGTCATGATAGAGGTGCCAGATCTTTCAATATGTATTTCCATGTCTAGAATGATACTCTCATCAGAATGACCTCTTATAGGTATCTCCTGATCGTCCTCGATTAAGTCCAAGTCAACCGAATGTGATTTTGATTCAAGTGGGCTAGTTCGTAACATTTTTCCTGCATACGTGTGAACTATATCGACACCTACATCTTCTTCATCCCTTTCAGTTTCAATTTGCTCTTGTTTGTTTTTCCATGATAGTAAATATTCTTTGTTCCCTCGATCTCTTAGCTGCATTTGTTTTTCCATGCTTGACAAAATTGATGCAAATGATTGTTCCTTGGATTGTGTGCTTGAATATTTTGCCTCTCTGTTATGTGGAACAATGACCTCTTGAGTTGGTTTTAGATTACTACAACACTGCAATGGATTTGAGTCTGCTGAGATTGTGACTTCCTGGCCATTGTATGGAAATTTTAGGCACTGATGGCATGTTGATGGAATAGCATGTATGCCATGTATCCATGGTCTTCCCAAGAGTATGTTGTATGGTAAGTCCAAGTATAGAACTTGGCATGTTGTCTCTTTCTGCAATGGTCCCGCTCTGATGGGTAATATCACAATTTCTTTAGAGGAATTCTCTTCCTCATCATATGTTTTGAATGTGATCTTTTTCTGGGGATTAGTTGCATCTTCTGAATAACCTAGAGCACAGAGAAGACTCAATGAGAAAATGTTTAAGCCAGCTCCCCCATCTATTAGGACATGTTTAACGAGCGTTCTATGAATGAGGACTTCAATTTGCAAGGGAGTGTTATGGGGATGTTGCAAGGAATCAATGCTTAGATATGAAGGAGATGGGCTTTGAATAGGATCCTTTGAAATAGGTTTGATGGCCATTATGGATATCCCTTGAGGAACTTCATCCTTGGGTGTATTGTTTGGTGAGGATGCTATGGAAGGTTCTTGCAAGTGTTTAAGAGGTGTAGGAATAGATGCCTTTGGAGAGTCAATTTGCTTCTGGGGGGATGAGCCATTGCAAGACATAGTTGTACGATTTTGATCTTCCTTAGCAAAATCCTTTAGGGATCTCTTTAAGAGTTGCATAAAAGAGCCACCTTTCTTTGGAGATGTATTTGAATCCTTGTGAGGTTTCGACATAGTTGGCTTTTGATTTTGGACTTGTTTGATTTCTTTGATATGTTGACTTGTTATGTCTTCTTGTATTTTTCTTTGACATTCCATGTTTCTATGATCTTCAGCTATTTCGAATGTTTCAATTTTTGTTTCAGCAATCTAATATCTCTACGCTCTAGTTAAAATGGGCATATATGTGTTCTGAATGTTTTGTGAGGTTTAAATCTTCTATAATGTGTCACAATAAGTGATCAATTATTGAGGTAAAAATTATAGATGGATAGACACGAAATGATCTTTTTAAGTATTTGCTTTTTTACAAGTTTTTTTATCTTAGTTTTGGAGTGCAAATTTTGTGATATTTGATATGACCAAGTTCAATAGGAACAATATATCCTATGATAGAGAACAAGGTTATTTTGATCAAGCGTTCTAGTTTCGTGATAAAGGATGATAGATCTTGATGAGAAACTATGTTTGAACGATCAGTTTATCAAAGAAAATGTGATGTTGCACTTTAAGGTGTTAGATCTTAAACTTGTTGGAGATGAATACTTGAGAACCTTAGTGTGTCTAGTCTTGAATTTGTTTTGATAGAAGATAACCTGATTGAATGACCCAAGAAGATGACCTAGTCTCTATGTTTGGTTGTCTGAGAAATGGGTTGTTTTTGTTTTCTGATTTTGGTGCAGTTACCAGAAACACTAACAAAATGACCGAAAACGTTGCTATACTGACCATAAACGTTGCTATATGGACTAGAATTGCTGACAATCTGACCAGAAATGTTGATAAACTGACTAAGAACACTGCTATATTGACCAAAAATGCTAACAAACCAACCAGGAACGCTGATGAACATACCAAAAATGCTATTATGTAGTGCAGTGACTCTGAAGTTCAAAATAGTGATGTTTAGACTCAGCAAATTGGGTGTTTGAACTTAGGAGATTGTTGTTTTGACCTTTTTTATTTTTAGACTTAGATAACTGAAATTTAGACCTAGCAAGCGCATACTAGGAGATCTAGTATTGAAACATGAGCAATTTGACATTCAACCCAAAAGAGATGACGTTTAGACTAAGAGAGTTGACATTTAGACCGTAAGAGCTGACGTTTAGACCAAGAGAGGTGACGTTTAGACCAAGAGTGTCGAGGTTTAGACCAAGAACTCTGAAGCTTAAAGTAGTGATGTTAGAACTTAGACAATGGTTATTTTGACTTCAGGAGTTGATGTGTAGACTGAGAAAATTGATGCCTATAGCTAGCAAGCTCAACCTTGGAGAGTTAATGTCGAAATATGAAAAAGTTAACATTCATACCAAGAGAGCTGATGTTTAGACCAGAAGAGCGATTGTTTGGACTGTAGGTGTGACTGTTTGGACTGAAAGTGTGACTGTTTGGACCATAGGTGTGACTGTTTGGACCATATGTACGACTATTTGGATCATATGTGCAACTGTCTGGACCGTATGTGCGACTGTTTGGACCATATGTGCGACTGTTTGGACCGAAAGAGCTAATCTGCTGTGAAACTTGTAAATTTGATAATTTAAGGTTTGAGTTTGCAATTTTTGTTGTATTTCAATGGATGATATCTTGAGTTGACTTACAAACACAGAATTCAGATTATATTTTTGTCCCAAAGGACACATAAAGTGTATGTTCAAGAAGCTTTAAAGAAAGCCCAAGTTTTCACGGGTTTTGAACAATTGAAAACACACCATTCAGTCTATCCTAAGGAGATTGGCTTCATTATTAGTTCTTAGCCCACACTTGGTACCCTGTCAGCTCACACAATCTTGTCACCCCCTAAAGGGCACCCATGTTTTTGCCTTTGTGAGAGCTAGTGGAGTCCCATTATGAGCCCAGCAATAAGGTCTCAAAAGGGGAGTTCACACATACGCTCAAGAGGGACATATGGTGAGTATCTTAAGGAGAGATTCTTCCCCCTCCATGCACTAAGAATTCAATAATGTTTGGAGGTAAACCAGGTAGCTTCTAATTTTAATTGGAACTAGTAAGGGATCTGTTCGGCGCGTCGGGGTATAAACTCAATTAAGAGGTCTCCCAACCTTGAAAACCAAGGTTTGATATACCCGAAGGTACAAAGGAGAGCTATTCCTGAGCACTGTCGTTGACTTGATTTTCATCAAATCACATTTATTTTATAGTGGATTGGAGTACTTGGCATTTTGGCTATGAGCCACTTTTGTTATCTTGCAGTGATCATTCCAACAGTGAGCCACCCGACAGTAAGCCACTCATTTTGTAAAAACTATATAACTAGCTATATTATCTTGAGAGTTAACCCTCTCTATGGTTTTTCCCATTTGGGTTTTCTAGGTATAAAATCCAGTGTTCCATTTGTGGCTGTGTTTTCATGTTTATTTTGCATTTTCTATTTCATGTTGATGTGTTTAATTGATAAATCTGATATAATAGTAAAGGTTTAAAAAGTTGAGAGAAATTTTTATGAATTGGTAGGAATATTGATTCACCTCCCCTCTCAGTATTCCAGTCCCTTCAATCAATCCAATAGGAATAACCTATTCAAGGAATTATATGAACTCTCTAAATACAAATGTCCATTGTTCTCCAAGATCTTTTTCAATTTCATTTGTGATCACAATATGGACTAGATCTTGTTGCTTCGTCTAAACTCATTTGAAACAACTTGGAAGGTAATTTGATGGATCTAATGGTTTGGTGTCAAGGCTTAGTGCTTAAATCTTTCTTGGTAGGACATGCAAATGAATTTCTCTAATATCAATTATTTGTATTCTTGGGGCTACATGGGACAATACTCCATGTTTATGTTGAATTTTGAATTTATTTGTAAACCCTAATCAAGCCAACCACTAAATCTTAAATCTAGAAACTAATTCAACACAACATCATTGAAGAATCTATCAAAAATGCAAAAACTAATGAAATCAAACAAATTATACCTTCACATGTCTAATAGGCTCCTGTCCATTGTTCTACTATCCTCCATGATCTTGCATTGATGATATTGTTGTCAAATTTGTTTTGCACTTGCATAAGATCTCAAGGAAGAATGGATGTGATTGTGATGATGTATGCTAGAATGATTTTCACAGAATGTAAGTATGATCAAGATATGTGTTGTGGAAAAATGAGAGGAGGACGCCTCTTTTATAGAGCTTATCCTAAAAATGGAGGGTTTATATTAAGAGGTGGGGTTATGAATGGCCAAGATCACATAGATGAAAGAGAATGAATAGGATTTGAGGGTAGGTAGAGATGGAGGGAGGAGATTAATAGGTGGAAAGATAAAAGATAAGGGTGAGTAGGATTAAGAGGTTAAATTGAAATGAAAGGCTAATATAGAGGAGTAGGTAATTTAGGGAGATGTGTTGTCATGTGGATAAGAAGAAAAAGGTAAATGAATTACTTAAATAAATAAAAGTATTTATTTGATTAATAGAGGAAAGGATAGATAAATTAAATAAATTAAAAATATTTATTTAATTAAGAAGAGGGGTGGAAGGATTAAATAAATAGTAAATTTTGATTTAAACTAGAAAGAAAAGTCTTAGTGAGTTAATTAAATAAATTAAAATATTTATTTAATTAATAAAAGATATTAGGATAAAAATAATTAAACAAATAATAAATATTTTTTAAATTAAAGGACAATTTTAGGTGTCTACACTATAGACTATGGCTTAAAATGTTTTGTGCATGTACAAAAGCAATACAATCATAATTTATAGGACAAAGAAGAATATGAGAAATGGAACTTGTTATTTATTAATTTGCATTTTCTATACACGGAACACTCTTTGAGAGTGAAGTATGGATATGTACTTATTTCTATCTAATGTCTATAATGTTCACCTATTTGTTATGTCATGAAAGTACATAATTTATAATTTACATGCTCGTGAAGTCATAATTTACATGAGTGTGAAGTCATAATTTACATGACCATGAAGTCAAAGGAAGTTGTGGATGTTGAACTAGCTGAACTTTCATATATGATGCTTCAACTTTTTATCATAAACATGTTTGTTGATTGCATTAACAAGTATTATAACATGAATGTCTCCAAAAAATGCAAGATATTATGTGGTGCTATAGGCATTGCTTGTCATTTTTAACTAGACATTCTATATGCACTAACGTATGAGAATTCAAGTGTGAGATGAAACATAGATAATTTTGACAATGCTATGTTATAGGATCCTCAATGTTGTTTCGATGAATTATGATGTTAAAGATTGCACACAAATTAGGGAGTGACTTCTAATTACATGAAATGGTTATTATTATTATGTGCACAACACATGAAACAAGTGTGTGGGATGTGCATTATGTGTTGGGAAAATAGGTGTTGTACACCTTGCATAGTAATGTTTATAATTATAATATTATATTTATTATGTGAGTTGCACATGGACTTGTAATGTGTGAAGACTAAGTTGTATTGTAACATTGAGATATTATATTTTAATTATTTAATACTGGATAAAGTAAATTAATAAAGTACCCAATATTAGATGTGAGGTCAATGGTTAGGTAGCTCATGGTTTTAGCACATGGTTTTGATGTAATACCACTTGATGGTTTTATGGGAGCTTGAATCTATAAAATAAACCATAAGGTAGTTTTTTAAGGTTAATAGGTTAGCATTTGTGGAGGTTGGAAGAATGGCACATGATGTGTAGTTACATGCTTGTTCACATGGAGTGCTTGTTGATGGTTGGGGTTCAAAGGCTTTATTGGATGCATTATAATGTTGCATTGTTGATAAAATATGGATGATAGATAATTTTGGAGGTTGGTTTTTCTCTCATGATGGTTTTTTTAAATTATATCTCATGTCATTCTTTGATTGGTATGTTGTCTATTCTTTACATATGGATTCTAAGTGTTTATTTGCTTGATTTCTCAATTGGGTTGTTGGAAATTGCCTTTATGAGGTTGTAAGTTTTCTTTCATTTAGTATCAGATCCATGGATAGGGTGTTATGAATCTAAGAGTTGAATCTATGAAATACATCATAGAATGACAGATATGTCAAGATATGGTGGTTTTGTGTAGGTTGTGCGGTTGCAGATTTGTGGGCATTTTTTGTAGATTTGGGTTTATAAAAATTTGTTTCAAAATGGGTTTGCATGGATGTTCATTATGGGGGTTTAAGGGGTTGAAGTTTTATATTTGACCCAAAATAGATCCCATGGTTGCGTTCAGGGAGGTTGAGAGATGAATTTTGATATTTAATTTTCCCGGTTTGGAATCGATGGATTGAGTTGCAAAAAGTAATTTTTTAAAAATCAAATTTATTAGGGGGGTGCTCGCAAACCTTCGTCCCATGGTACCCTCCAGTACTTGCAAATTGTAGGGCTTGTCACACCTAGGTATGTTAGGTGGGGTCAACCTCGAGGTCTAGTTCCCCTATGAGAACTCTCATATGAAGCCCATGGGCCCATCCTATTGTTGGAATCAAGGAACACTAAGAGGGGGGATGAATCAATGTTCTGTAATCTTTAACTTTATGTATCTGTTCATTCAACCACTTAATGCATATGAGAAAAACAAAGATGCAAGAACATAAAGAAAATAACAACAACACCATAACACCAAGATTTTTGTATGTGGATGAACCCACAATATAAATATACTCTGCAAAAGTATAGAAATATTACAAAGGGGAATGCACATGCATTCAGGCAGACTGCCTAGAGCTCACTGCTCAAACAAAGAAGACTCATTGCCTATAAATCTATTATAATAGATTTCTAAAGTATATAAACTAAAAAGTAGCATCTACAAATGCCTGATGATAGTTTCAGTTAAGCACACTAAGCAAATTTTACACACTTATCTTATTCTGCTCTATTTCACTGTTCTGCCAATAATCTGGAGCATAGATCTCTATCTAGCGCACATGAAAATGCCCACAATTGATCACACAACAATTTACCATACTCAAAATTATCAATTACATCGATCTTATATATCCGCAACGTGAAATCTAATCCTTCGCCAGTCGTCTCAAGAAAACTTAGAATATTTATCAAACGTGTACACCTTGTCAGCAAAATTTGATCTTAGATGCTTATGTGGACCAAAAAGAATGGTCCACACACTTCCCAAATGTCGTAAAAATATCCTCAATCACAAAAATAATCACCAAAACTACTCCATCAAGTTCACACAACAATCAACTACACAAGTCGGCTATACTGCACTATTCAACCCCAAAATCGGTACACCGGATCTTCTAACTCACACAACAATCATCACTGGGGACTAAAATTTTGAAATAAGATGTTCCATACATCCAACTACCTTCCCTTATATTCGCAACACAAAATATTCAACATAAATGAAATGCTTACCAAAATACAGAACTCTGCTAGATACTCTATGCTAGCTTGTCAAACTTAACCACATCTTCATTCTGACTTCCAGTATAAGCAAATCATAAACTGTAGATGGGATCAATGAATTGGGTTGCCATCAATGACAACACCAGATGTCTTATGCAGTGTCCCTTTCCAACAATCTCCCCCTTTGTCATTGATGGCAACACTTAGTGAAAAATGGTTGTGTCGAAATCAGCACCAAGTATACACTGCAAAACTCAAAAAATCCAAAACTCTAGAACTCCCCTTGAGATGAATATATAACATTTTTCACTACCCTATACTCCCCCTTTGACATTAATGGAAAAGGTAGGGATCCGCAAGCCAAAAATTTACACAAAACTCTCTATAAAGACCTCATATGAACAAAAAAAAAATTTACTAACTTACACAAGCTTAAAGATATCTATAAAAATGTTCTTTAAAGAGCTCAAAATGACTATCCCAACCTTTCTTGAGACACTCCAAAACTAATATTAGACCAGTGAAAAGGAATGCCTACATCTTTACCGATTGAATATCTGAAGTTTCATTTGAAGATATGGCATCCTGAGCTTCCTTCAAAGCTCTAAGCATTGTGTCTAGCTTAGGAGCAATTAGGCTCTGAAGCACACTCTGTCAATGATCTTATCCTTATCATGTCTTAAGCTCTTGATTTTTTCAAGCAAAGGTATGACCTAAGCTTCTTGACTGGCTATAAAAGTGGTCAAAGGATCAAAAGACTGAGAAATATGTGCTAAGTGCTTCACATTTTCCTTCATTTGCTTTCTCAATGTCCTCAACAAATTTAGAATATGACAAAGAAGACTTATAGACACTGCCTCCCTTAGATAAGGCATATTGAATGCTTTTTACACAAGTGTCTAAAAAACTTCTGTCATGAGCCATCATTTTAATCAATTCACTGAATCTCTTGTCATTGAATTCATTCTGGATCCTAATCACTACTGACTTCTCCAAGGATTCAAAATGAATACTGACTAAATTAATGAGGCTCTTCAGCTGTTCGGAGGGAGAATCTGATGTGTTCTTTAAAAATTTAGGCATTGTCTTTTCTAGGACACTGGAAGAAAGATTTAACAATTCACTATCCTCATTGTGAGACTTCAAGGTCTCCTCTCTTGCCTTTGCTTGTGCGAAAGATGCTAGCTTAAATTTCTGAATGGGAGAGAGAGAGAGTATCCAAGTTGATCAGCCCTTGGAATAGTGTCGGATCATCAAAGATCAATTTATCTTTTTCAAGAAAGTCCTTTACATCCTCAACAATGTCTCTTCCCTTAGAGACAACATCAATCATTTCAAACTTTTTGTTCTTTATGTCAATTTCTATCTTAACCTCTTTTAGACCTTCATTATCAATCAGAGCTTGAGTCTTCATAGATGGCATGGTGTCCATTGGCTAATTCAGAGGATTTTGAGTATCCTCAACTGACTCTCCTTTTTCTATCTCTTTTCCACTCTTATCCATCACATCTTCCTTTTGAGCATCTACTTCTCCTCTTCTGGAGTAGAGGAAACATTAACCTTAGCCTATTCAATTTTTTATTACTCTTTTTGAACTTCTGGAATAGATGAGACAACATCATACTGATTCTTTTCTAGAATTGGCTTCAATATTTTCTCAGTATCTTTAATTACTTCATCTATTTACCCAATTATGACCTTATTGATTCTGGGTTTTCTTCTAAATGCCTTCCCGACTTCTTTGAGTATTATATCGACTTCCTCTACTACTATTACCATGCATAGATTGACTATTAAATACTCTTTTGATCTTTCATCTTCTTCTTTTGCACTACTTCTTCTCATTTCTAGAATATCATATAGGCTTCTAGGAATCTCAGACATTATTTCTACAAGAGCCCTATCAAAAATGTTTAAGTATTTCACCGTGGATTCTTCAAGAGTCCTTTTACCAACATGATCAAATTTTTCATAAAATTCTGAAAGTGGTTTTAAGTTACCTTGTACTGTAAGAGATTTCTCCACATTGTCAACTGACATACCATATTTGCCAAAATCAATCTTTATCTTCTTACTTGCTTGTTCTCCACTGGAGAGCTTGTCCTTAGGAAATTTTGATGCTTTGGTGCCCTTGGACTTCATCTCCTTCACATCCTCATTGGACCCAAGTCTCTTAATCATCATTAATGACAATATACACTCTTGTGCTCTTTTCTTTCTTCCTCTTTTCACCTCTTCCAGATGACTTGGCTTGTGATTTGACTGTCTTGGCGGAACTAGAGGAGGGTGCAGAGCTTCTCGTCTATCTTGGATTGGGAGAGGAGGCTTCCAGACCCATAGATTCAACCTTCACTGGCTTCTCAAATTCTTGAGCTCTTTTCCTTGCTTCCCAATCTGGTTCCTTTGTAATCCTAATACTTTCTACATACTCCTCTATTTGTTTTATTACCTTCTTCACAATTTCTAGCTTTTTAAACTGAGAATGTAGTTGTAAATCCTTTTTTGCAAATGTGACAAATCTTCCTTTAGATGGTTTTATAGGCTTGCTCAAGAGATGTTGAGTATATAGTTCAAGAATTTGTTCATCAACTTTATACCCCATGGGAATGATCCATACTATCCTTGGTTCCACTACTTCCATCAAACATTGATCAGTGTCAACCATGAAGCATATTGTGTCCTACTTCTCAACTATCGACTTAGGGATTCTCTCCCTGTCCTGCACTGTACTTTGAAAGTTCTTAAAGTATCCCCAAAGAGTAGCTTTCCAGACCTTGTTGTCACTAATGTTGTATAACAGTTCTTTGATCTGAACATCTATCGGTTTGTCATATGCACATTGAACATGATCTTCTCCTAGAACTTCATTCATGAATTAGAAAAATAGGCACAAGATCAAAGTACCATATTCAAATGTATTCTTCTTATCTTTCTTTATCTTTGATAGATTCTTCATCAATTCACTCTGGAGCAACTCACATAGGTCATATTTCTTGTTTTCCTTGACCATCTCATATGTTGCATAAATTGCAGTACTAGATGCTGAATTTTCCCTGCTAGAGCTATAGATCTTGTACCCAATCATCATAGAAGAAAATCTCACATCATGTTCTAGTATATCATTAATTGTCATTTCCCTTCTATCAAATTTTGAACTAGTTGTATCTGTGACTATTTGGTTCTTCATGGACTTCAATTTGGGTATATCACCATATGAGTATAGACCAATTATGACCCTAATGGCATTCTTGGTGATCTTAAAAGGCTTGTTTAACCACATAAATTCATCATGCATCCTACTTAGAACATACCAAACCCACTCATTTTCATCAAACAATGGGAACTTGACAAACTGCACAAAACTCTTCTCTTCGAGCACTTTATATTCTAACTTAAGCTTGAAATTTTCATTTAACATTTGCTTGGAGTAGAGATTTAATATATGTAAAATTCCAAGCTCCTCAAGGTTAGCATGAATATAAACCCTACTATCTTCAACATGAAAAATATTGTATGGATTTGATGAAAATGCAACTTGTGAGTCTACTTCAATGGATATGAATAGATGTTTCTTGAAATTCTGATGGGGTCTTTCAGTGATACCAACAACTAGTGGTGTTGCCATTTCAGAAATTTCCAACTTAATTTTTTTTGCAGACAAATACCTTTTCACCGGATTAGGGTTTCGCACGGGAATCTCCTTCACTCTTTGATCTCTTGAAAAATATTCTTGTAGAGAACTCTCCTCTTTTCTTCAAATGAAAAGTGAGAAATGAAGAGGCAAAGCTTATTTTTATCACTCACATATCTACTTTTAGGGTGCAGTAAATGTGTTTTCCCTAAACCTTTCGGATACCTTGATTTATCAGACTACTTCACAAAATTCATCTATAGATCTTCAATTTCGCCCAATATCTTTCGGAAACCAATCCCAATCATCTACAATGCTCAGATACAACATCTGCCAACTTGTCAGATTCAGTTATCATCTGCTACAGGGGGAATAGGATTTTCATGAAAACTCCCCCTAGGCCTAAGGCCTTAAATCAATTATCGAAGGAATTTTCAGCACCAGATTTAGGTGCAGATACATTTCCTGTATCAGAATCACTCTTCTTTACCTATGTCTTCTTCATTTGATTTCTAATCTCCTCCACTTTCACTTTTCCTTTATCATTTGCCTGCACATTCTTGTTCTTATCTATCAGACCCTTCCTATTCAGATTCTTGCTTCTGCAAAATCTTGAAATGTGACCAAAGTTGTTGCAATTGTAGCACACAACATTTCTTTGTCTAGACCTATAGGTCCCTTGATTTCCTCTTGATCTGCACTGATTAGAAATGTGTCCAAACCTATTGCATGTATAACATCTAACATTCCTTCTATTGAAAGAGTTATTCAACATATTTTTGCACTCACTTGATTTATGTCCATATTTATTACATTTGAAACATTGCCCGAAGAAGGATGGACCATTATGATTCATTCTATTTCTACATTGAATAGATTTATGACCAAATTTATTGCAAACAAAGCAATTACCATTGAAATTTTGAGCAATAGGTTTTCTTATCAACGAACTTTTATTTTTGTTCTTTTGGTTTTCTAACAAGATTTCTTTGTCCAGATCTGGAGCTTTCTCCTTTCTCAAATCCAAGACCTCACTTGTCATCTTCACTCTTCTAGCTTTCAATAATTTTATCAAGTTTAGCTAAGATAATATTGAACTTCTCCTTGTACTCATTTGCGGTAGCAAGTTCATCCCTAAGAATAACAATTTGTCTTTCAAGCTCTTCCTCATTGTTTTTGGATTGTTGCAGTTCAAGCTTTAGCTGATCATTCTCAATTAAGTTTGCAACATGCATCAGTTATATCTTTCAAGGAATGAGCAATATTTTCTTCACTCTTTTTTCTTCCTTCAATTTCCTTTGTCAGCCCCATCACAATAGATTCCATCTCATTCTTTAGAGCTGCATTTTCTTTTGCAAGTTTCCACATTCTTTTGTCTTCTCTTTCAAGGCTTGACTCAGTTGACCATCCTCCATTCTCTTGATTTATTTATCTTTCAGCTTCTCAAAATGTTCCTTTATCTTTTCCCTTGACTTGTTCAATCGATCTTTGAATGACTGAATGAAATTTTCAACATCCTTAAGACTTCCTTGTAATTCCTGGACTTCAACTTTGGATTGATCAAGATCATCTAGTGCAACTAGGAGCTAATGTTAAAGACCATTGGAATCCATTGAATCACCTTCCTAGATCTTCCTCAACCTATTAAACTTCCTTTAAGGAACCAGGCTTTGATACCAATTGTTTGAATCAAGGAACACTAAGAGGGGGGGTGAATTAGTGTTCTGCAATCTTTAACTTTATTTATCTATTCATTCAACCACTTAATGCATATGAGCAAAAGAAAGATGTAAGAACATAAAGCAAATAACCATAACACCAAGATTTTTGTATGTGGAAACCTGGTTAAGGGAAAAACCATGGTGGGGATGAACCCACAATATAAATATACTCTACATAAGTATACAAATATTACAAAGGGGAATACACATGCATTCAGGCACACTGCCTAGAGCTAACTGCACAAACAAAGAAGGCACATTGCCTATAAATATATTATACTAGATTGCTGAAGTATATGAACTAAAAAGTAGCATCTAAAAATGCCTGATGATAGTTCCGGTTAAGCACACTAAGCACATTTTACACACTTATCTTATTCTACTCTGTTTCACTATTCTGCCAATAACCTAGAGCATAGATCTCTATCCAGTGCATGTGAAACTGCACACAATCAATCACACAACAACTTACCATACTCAAAATTATCAATTATATCAATCTTATATATGCGCAACATGATATCTAATCCATTGCTAATTGACTCAAGAACACTTAGAATATTCAACAAACGTGTACACCTTGTTCACAAAATATGATCTTAGATGCTTATGCAGACCAAAAAGAATTCACCACATGCTTCCCAAATGTCGGCCACACATCCTTAATTAAAAAAACAAACACCAAGCTCCATCAAGTCTACACAACAATCAACTACACAAATTGGCTATACTCCATTGTTCAACCCAAGAAACGGTACACTGGATCTGCTAACTTGCACAACAATCATCACCGGAGACTAACATTTAGGATAAGATGTTCCAGGCATCCAACTAACTTCTGTAGAGCACAAGATGCCATTGACAAGGGGGTGAATTAGTGGTTTCCAAACTCTTTAACCTTTTAATCCTAAGTGTATGTATCGGTTAGCAGATCTAACACAAAGAAAATATACCGGTGAGATAGGGGAAGACATCAAGATGCAAGCACACACAAATATGCATCACATAACACCGAATATACAAGGAAAACCCAACATGGGAAAAACCTCAGTGATAAATGTTGGTGGAGTCTACTGCTCCAATCCAGCCTCACAATAAACATTGTATTACAAAGTTTAGGGTACCAACCCAAGGAGCACCACCCCTTGATTTAGGGAACCAACCCAAGGAGCACCACCGAGCTCCAACTCAGTGATCACAAAGTAATATATCAATACAAAAGTAATAAACCAGTTACAAATGAGCTATGTAACCTTTGCAACTTCTCTCTACCGGTTCAACTCTTCTCTATTCTCTACCGATTCTCTGCTAATATTTTCTTTCTGATTCCCCTCCTGCTCTTCATTTTCCTTTTCGGTTATCCTCCTACTCACACTATCTCTTTACCAGTTTCACTCTTCTCAATCTTGTTGCTTCTATTCTCTGTCGATTTTGTTCACTCTGTCAGTTCTGATTTCTCTTCTTCTCAGTCTCTACCTCGCCTGATCTCCCCTGATTCTCAATTTTCCCTGCTTCACTTTGTTGCCTCCTTACTGGTTGAAACACTATCATTTCACTTGAGTGCAACACTCTTTGTAGCTTACCGGTCACTTTGGCCACACTGGTTTAACCTTCTGTTAAACACTCTTACTGGTTTCTCCCTTCAACACTCTTTACAGCTTCAAGGTTAAGCACTTAAACACTCTGACTATTTTGTCTATTCTCTTCACTTTCATCTGACATCTAGCAACCAACCTCCCTCCTCAACATTCATAGTAGCTTCACTTAGATCTTAAACCTACGTATTTATACTCGGGCTTTCCCGCCAAAACAAAAACTTAAACTTCACACCCTAGGATTTTCTTTACTGACTCAATCTGTATCAAATCTGATCAGATCCCTTCTTCGAGACCAACAACAGATCACCCATCACTGCCAATCTCGTTTCTTCCAATACATGTTTTCTATATTTAGTAAACACAGCAAACTAATCATCGACCTACTATTGTCAGTTGCATTAAATGATCTCTCGGTTGCCACTCCAAATTTGATCTGCACTGGGACATCCTGCATCAATTATCACATCACAAATCTTCACCTTTTGGTCTACCTTGATCTGCATCCTTCTACTCTTGACCCATGATATTCAGAGTCTTCATTTAATATTTAACTAATCATAAACTACCTCACCAACAACTTCAATGATACACTGCTTATTTGCCACTTGGAGACCACGTGACATCTCAGTCAGTATCCAACTCATTGGATCATGTTGGTTCAAGCATAGTCATCGAATGAACACACAACCGGTGTTCCCTATATACTACCGGTCTGTCATACCTTACCAATGTACACAAACCAATTCACCTTCATGACGTGCAGTCTCCTGTTCTATCGGTGGAAACACATTATCCCGATAACCAAACTTGTCAATCTACTCCATGCTCATCTTCATCTAATGGGAGCCTTTTACTTCTACACTCTTTTCTCTCTTTGTTAGCTTTATCGGTGGACATCTATACTGGTAATATATCCTTCTTATATACTGGTAACATACCATGCACACCGATGACACCAAACTCCATCTGCATTCTGGTAACATCAATGTCTGTAGCTACTCAACCTTACCTTCATCTTCATTAGATTGATTCTCCTCTCAACTGGTTTGTCAGAGTGACAAACTTATCACTTCTTACTCTTCTTCTTTTGTCCCGATAGCTCATCATGCTTTCACTTGTTGAACCGGTGCATATCTCTGATTTCATGCACCTGAGGCATCCTCATGTTCCACTATGGTCATCCGATATAAGCCTACAATCACCTGCCTTCAACTTCTGTGGCAATCTTATCTTAGAGGGTTATGATGCATTCCATGCATGTTGAAAGATAAGCTTAGTATGACCACTTACTGGTGGGAGTAGATCCTTGTCACTCATTCTACTTCTTGTATTGTACAGATATTCCTTATCTGACATTGAGCAGATACATCTTCAATCAGGCACATATGATACGGTTGGGCACATTCTTTGTCAGTCTTCTTTTTATCTTGTGACACCATCTTTATCTGGTGGGAGTCCTGTTGTTTCACATCCAAACATCCAACTGCTTACCGGTTGTCTGCACATTCTTATGGATCCTCCTTTCTTTCTTACCGGTCACATGCTTAGCGGTTGGAAATCATACACTGCCAACACATCACTCACTGGTTGTCATTCCATACCGGTCTCCAGTCCTTACTCACCGGTTAACTCCATCTCGTAACATGTCGATTGATATCCCATGACCACAAAACTAGTTGACATCAATGACAACAATACCAACAATCTCTCATACTTGTTTCCATGCTATACCGGTTGACATAAATGACAACACAATTCCAACAATCTCCCCCTTTGGCATTGATGTCAACACATGTCGTATCCGATATACTACAAATTTTCTCTTCCCCTTTGACAACAATGGCAAAGGGAACTGATGGAGCTTTCTACCGGTTTCTTCTCCCCTTTTGGCCATTTCACTCTGCATCCTCTCAATCAACAATACTTGAGATAGAGGGCTCTGACACCAAATGATACCAATTTCTCTACTACCAAATGTATATAGAAATCTTATATTAATTGTAGAAAAGTGTGTCATTGAATTACACTTACCTGTCGATCAGACTGCATCATCTCCCCTTTGATATGAAAAAAGTTGTTATGACTCTAATTTGCTGATACCAAGTGTTGAAGATAACACTAATACCAATTTGATATCCCTTGTATATTCTCCAATATCAAATGTATGTTCTCCCCTTGTGCAGGTTACTCTCCCTCTTTGCAAGCAACTCTCCCAGTGGTTCAATTATGATTTCAATTAAGTACAAATTGAATAGACATTGAAATACCTCACAAACAAGGACCAATGAGCACATCCCAAAGTCTCAAACATACCGGTACAGCCATAGATACTTACTCTCCCTCCAAACTACAGATCTCAGGCCTTCATTGCCTGTCAGGTCCTAAACCGGTTCTCTAATCTATACCTTGTGCTGGTAGAACTAAGCATACATTATCTACCGATGGCCTTCCACTTCCATGTTATCCATCACAACTTATGACATGATCATACATGACCACAATGCCAAACCGCATCATTATCATGTCAACTATCAAACTGGTTAAATCAAAATGATGCATGCATATAAGGTTGACTACTAGACCAACACATTGTCATCCAGGTCTTCTCCAATATCACTTGAGACATAATTTCCTCAATCCAAGCTACCAAAGTTAGTGCAATGATCCTGGAACATATTGACTTACATAACTTGCAATTTTGGTCAACATCCATACCGGTAACATGCTATACATACCGGTTTACCATACCAGTCCAATATCTCTACCAGAACACTTTGTCCATCACCCTTTGACTTCTTGTGTCAAGTTCCTCTAATCCCAATTGCAATTTGAACATCCATTGACACATGCAGAAGTAATTCATCTCTCATAGGAAGATGTGTAGCCTAGAAAGCAACTACACACACTGTCATCTCATCTTCTTCCTTATACTAGTAGTAGACTGGCCTTATATTTGTCCTTTCCAAAATTTGGGGGTGAATAATATGATCAATATGTATCTCCCCCTAAGGTCCTACATCTCCTTTAATCCTTAGGAGATATTGCATGTGCACTGAATGCACAATGTCGATCCATGGTTATATTTTCTTCCTTCTTCATCCATACCTGCTTGAACTCACTCCTTTTCTCATTTACGGTCTTTGGAGTAGGTCTTACCTTCTTCTATTGATTGGCCCTTTCTCTACAAAATTTTGCAACATGATCAGAAGCATTGTTGTAGAAGTAGACTGTGTTCATGCCAAACAACTGATTAGAGGACATTCCATCACACTGGTTTGATCTTCTTCTCCTGATCATGTTGTTGTAACCAGCTACCGGAACCTGTAAATTTCTTGATCTTGCAGGAACATTTCTCCTTTGGTTCCATGCAGGTCTTTGATTCTCATATGCTCTATAACCACTTCCATATTGAGCATAGTTGTTATATCAGCTACCATATGGCTAAATGTTCTTCTGTCTACATTCATGACTTCTATGGCCAAGTCCTTTACATCTTTGACAGACTAAATTATTATTTCTAGGAAAAACATTTTGTCTATTCCTAGACCTCTTTTTACATTCATATGCTCTATGGACATAATCTTTGCATGAAAAATAGTAACCGGAGAAGGAGGGCATACAAGTTACAATTTTTTTTCCAAGCATGAGGTGATCTTATTGGTTTGGTTCCTCCATTTCTACTTCTCTGAGGATTATTCTTGGGAACAATAACATCTCTTTGTCTTCCACCGACAGAAGGTCTTCTAGGTTGTCTTCTTATGTTCTCATTTCTAATGAAGCCTTCTTCTCTTAGCTTCCCTTTCCCTTTAGGATCAACATCATTCCTTCTTGCAGCATCGGTCTTCATCCTCATATCTTCACCGATTGTAGTCGAGTCTATATTCCTTCTTGGAGCATTTCTAATAGTGAAGGTTTGTCCTTTGTCATTTCCATTTGTGGAGACAAATTGAATCTCTTTGTTGGTGACAGCATTGCTTGTGGAGCATTCTCTGGCTCCAAATCCTAATCCTCTGGTCTCCTTGGAGTGATTTTGCTTGTTCAACATTTTATCCAAGGCATCACTATTGCCATCAAACCAAATCCTCATCTTGAGCTCATCTTGGCACTTTTCCAACTCCATTGACAACTTTGTTATTTCATCCTTCATATTCTGACACTCTTTACCTTTTGTTTCCACTTCTAGCTCTAGCTCCTCACATCTTCTCTCCTTGGCATGAAAGATTGATTTCAACTCATCACTCATTCCTTTTGCCTCTTCTAGTTGAGTTGTCAACATGCATATATTCTTATCTGACTCTTCAAGATAATTTCTCAACTGGCTGCATTCTTCATGAACTGAAATTTTGTAATTCTTAAATTCATTCCTAACATTTTTTCATCTCATCTAGGGAACTTACCATTTCTCTTTCAAGATCAACTTGAGATTCATCATCTTTTTCATCTTCACTGTCACTGCCAAACACATCTTGTCAGTAGGTTTGATCTTCATGATCACTATCTGATGTGTGCATCTCGCCTTTTGTCTCTTGAGCCATGAAGAGGTGGGTTTCTTTTGTTGGCAATTGACACTCATTTGATTGGTTTCACATGTTGCCATTGTTGGCAACATGTTCCAGCTTCATTCTTTGGTTTGTTTCTTCACCGGTAGACACTTCATCATCACCGATAGGTATCTTCACCAGTAGGAAGGATTCTATGGGTATCAACATTGAAGGCCAACATGACTTACAAATAGGGTACCGGGATTGGAGGCTGACATCATTTGGAGATCTGACAATCAGTAATTTATTTTGTATATATGTAATGAGCCGACATGTATAATCATTTTGTAATTATCTATGTAAGCTGACATGAGTCATGAAGGATTGTAAGGGTATATAGGTCAATTGATTAGATCATTTTGTGTAATGATAGATATGATAAGATATGTTAGGATATGATGGAAATGATTGTAATTGAGGATGTTGTAATGTGAAGGTTATTTTGGTAAGGGTTTAGGGTTTTTAGAACCAAAACAGTCAGAGCTTGAACCAGAATTCAATCAGGCATAGTAGATGCATTAATGAGTTTAGTTTTATGTTTTATTATTCAAAGTGACTGTAGTCAGTGAGACTCCTTTGTGTTGAGCAGTGTACTCTAGGCTATAAGCCTTCCTGCATGTGCAGGCCCCCATATTATGTAATATCTTTTCATATCTTTTCATGAGGTTTTCCACGTATAATTATTTGTGTTATGGTATTCATTTGTGTGATTGGCTTATTGATTGCTTTACTTCTTTCAATTATATATGTACCGATTTACTAGTTGGTGAATGCATGTTATAATAAGGTTAAAATTGAACATTCTGGTAGAACACTGATTCACCCTCCCCCTCTCAGTTTTCTTGGATTCCAACAATTGGTATCAGATCCTTGTGCCTCGGAGGAAGTCTAACAGCTTGATGAAGATCCTAAATCTGGAATCCATGGATATGAGTATGGAGAAGCAACTTGAGGTAGCACTTGAAAATTATGATGCTGAAAGGATGAAGAACTTGAAGTTACAAGATGAATTGAATTCTGCCAAGGAATTCATTCTTATCCTACAGGAGAGGTTGTCATCTGTTCAAGCTAGGAGGAAAGAAATTCTGCAAAATCAGGATAATGAAGAGAAAGATGCCCTTAATGAAAATTATCAGAAGATGAGTCAGAAGAATATGGTCACGAGGAATGAAATGCAAGCCCTAACTATAAGGATGTCAAAGGAGATTGAAGATCGAAAGATGAATCAAGAAAACCTTGGGAGATCTCTGAAAGATAGATCTAAAGAATGCATCCGATTGGCTCATGAAAATGATATGTTGAGAATAGAATTAGTGCAATACCAAAGCAATGAACAAGAACTTGAAAGACATATGATAATTCTAAGAGATGATCTGACTATTGCAAGTGAGTACAAGGACAAATTCAAGGTTAGTTCAGCACAACTTGATGAATTATTGAAAAGCCAAAGACAAAATGGAGATTCCAATGGACTTGGATTTGAACAAGGTCAAAGCTTCGGTACTCCAAATGAAGATCAGAAACAAAAGACACGGTAAGGTAACTTAATGCTTACAAATTTAATGGTAGATGCTTTGTTTGTAATAAATTTGGTCACATGGCTATGCAATGTAGAAATAGAGAAAATCAGAACAATAATTCTACTCCCAGTCAATTTTCTAAATGCAATAAGTATGGTCATAAGACAAAAGATTGCAGAATGAATGTTAAATGTCATGCATGTGAAAAATTTGGACATATGGCTAATCAGTGCAGATCAAGCAATTATACCAGTAATAGAAAAACAATTTAAAAGAACAATGTGACATGTTATGCATGCAATAAGATTGGATACATAGCTAAATTCTGTAGAAGCAAAAATCCACCGGTTAACAATGATGGATCAAATGATAAAGGGAAAGAAAAGGTCAATGAAATCTAGCAAGATCATATCAAGAAATGGGTCAGGAAGTCAGATGATCAATCAACAGATGGGAATGTTTCGGTTACTCAACCGACATAGGAGGTTGCTCCTACACTGGCAGGAAGATCATTTGGTATTTGAGGCAGATGCCTTAGGGGTAGGCAAAAATTCATGAAAATGTTGCATAAGCCCCGGGAAGGAGATCTGGAAGATGTTCCAGACATTGGAAAAGTTCATCTAGCATGGAGATATTCGATCGAGATCCAGTATGTTCCATTGAAAGTCATTCATATCAATGGTGGATTAGGGTTTCTTGAAGGTTAAAAGGTTGAATCCACTTCATTTTTTATCACCTTATATTTATAGTGATTAAGAGAAATACAAAGTGAGTCTAAAGCGATTCAGTGTGATCAGATATCTTCTTCAGTGATTCCACTAGCGATCAGAAGAGTTCTCTAGGGTTTCACCGGCAACCATTTCTCAGGTACTTACCGAATTCATCTTTCATCATGGAAGCGGGGTCATCCTCTGCACCTACTTCCATTGCAAATCCTAGTGTTGTCGAGGTTAAGGACTCTCCCAGGCCAATTTTCAAGCAATGTCCGCATATTGCCACCTTGGATGATTCGGTTGGCACATTTTCTTGTGTTCTAGAAGGAGTTGTTTATGTGGAAGACATCAGAGCATAAATTCACTGCCACGTTGAGGATCTGGGTACCAGTGACATCAAGAGCATGTATATGAGTGAGTTGATGGGAGACTCCGAAAAGATCAAGCCTGAGTATAAACACATTGAGGATATAGGGTTTGTTGGCATTCTTGATATCCCTAAATTTGAAGATGAGATCATCATATATGTATTGAGTAGAGTTCATGGAGAGTTCATTTGGTTGGATAGACCTTATAAGATCATGAAGGAGGCCACTAGGGCCATCATTGGTTTTTTGCAGATTGGTCAGCATCCAAAGAAAAAGATTTCAAATGATCAGGTTAACAAACTCACCGACACAACTTCAGACTGACGATCGATGAGGGTCAACACCATCACTGATCGAGACATCAAATTTGGCAGCATGATCATTGGGTATAAGGTAACTCAATCTAATCATCTCAATTATATTTCTATCTCCTACATATATGCCACACATAAGATTATGAGGGAAAATGAGAAGATAGATCTCTATGGATGGATGTTAGATGAGTTGTTAATTAACCTTGGGAAGATCAAAGGAGAGAAGAAGGGGATATTCCGATATGGGAATCTTATTGTCTGCTTGATGTTATTTTTCCTTAATGAAACTCTCAGTTTTGGGAAGAGACAATGGGCATTTGATATCCCAGTAGGTAGACAACTGAAGCAATCTATTGCTAGTTTGGGTAGTCAACGAGATGATAAAGTTTGGGGTTATTTCAAGGCATTTCAGAAGGCAATGAAATCCAGAGAGAGGGTTCCTAAACAAATTGTTTAGAAATACTCAACCGAGATCTGCTTTATGGTAAAAAAGGATGAAACCTTAATGGAAGAAGTTAAACCCTAGAAGATATGGATAGAGGAAATGGGATATGAGGTTGATGCTGAGATTTTGGATGCTTATGCCAAAATGTTGATTGATGCTACTGCAAAATAGAAGAAGCAAGAGGTTCAAATTGAATTCAATTGAAATAAGAGGGAGAAACAATTTGGCAAGGCCAACAAATTTGTTGAACAAGTATCTCAAGAAATCAAGGCCTTAATGTATGTTGTTCGGGCAAAAGGAGGGAAGAGGAAAGAGCCTGAGATCTTCATTGAGCCTATTCCATCAAACTTTGGAGCTAAAGATGACACACCTTTAAAATTCAAGAGGGTATTGAGGAAGAAAGGTGAGGAGTCTAAGGAGGAAGCAAGGAAGAAACTGGTAAGGAAGGTCACAATCAAGGTACCGACAGGAAAACCTGAAAAGAAAAGAGCTCCAAAAGAAACATCTCATACACCTTCTGCACCATCCATTTTTGGTAGAAGAAAGAAGACAGATGACACAGACCTTGCTATTGTATTCGGTAATGTAACTATTATCCCTCCCAAGACTTGTACAGAATTGATAGATGAAATCACTAAGGATGGAATGTTGAAAAATGTACAATTCTATTATGAGCACTTAGATGATGATGAGCAGAGAGAAATTAAGGAAGCAGTTTTGTTATATCTGGATATATTTAAGAAGGGTTTGTTAGAAATTGAGAGGCAAATACCATCTAGGTACCGATAGGAAAACCTGAAAAGAAAAGAGCTCCAAAAGAAACATCTCATACACCTTTTGCACCATCCATTTTTGGCAGAAGAAAGAAGACAGATGACATAGACCTTTCTATTGTATTTGGTAATGTAACTATTATCCCTCCCAAGACTTGTGCAGAATTGATAGATGAAATCACTAAGGATGGAATGTTGAAAAATGTACAATTCTATTATGAGCACTTAGATGATGATGAGCAAAGAGAAATTAAGGAAGCAGTTTTGTTATATCTGGATATATTTAAGAAGGGTTTGTTAGAAATTGAGAGGCAAATACCAGCATAACTATGTGACAACCTAGATGCTAGGATATTATCAGCTATGGAGGAGGATAAGTGCATAAAAATTCAAGAGTTATTAACTACTTGTGGATCCATTACTCCAAATGAGTGGATATGACACTTGAAGTTGTAGACAGAACAATCTTTTGAAGCAAGCACATGATAGTTAGTCTTATGCCAAGTAGGGTTAATGAAATAATCAGTGAAACCCACAAGGCATGGGTTCAATTCTTTATTGAAAACCCTAGTTTCTACACTTCACCAAAAGATAAAATTGAGACTACTAACATCCTGGTTGAAGGGAAAGGCAAAGGTATAGTAGGTACCCCACCTACAATTTTGAAAGATAATAAGGCATTGGATGTAGAGCCCTTGATAGAATCTAATGTACAAGACACTGAGGAGATACTGACAAATTCACAGAGTGTACAGGTTAAAAATGTTGAGGACAATAGTCCTCCGGATCAGAATGTACAGGTTAAGGATATGGTTCATTTGGAACCGGCAATAACAGATACTGCACTAAGTGGAAAATCCACCGGTGCAAAAGAGGAAGTTATTAAAGTTAACCAACCATCAGAGGAGAAGAAAGAGGAATTCGGCAGGTAACCGATAGCGGGCACATCATTGTTGTCACTTGACACCTCACAGGTAGAGAAGAAGAGCATAACTAAGATGAGTTTTACTAAGCTCATGATGATGGCTTCTTAGAAGATGATGAAGGAAGGATCAGTGGACAAAGGAATAATTGATCAATCAATTCCAATTTTGCACAGACTTGTCCTAGAGTGCCATTTTGACAAAGGAGCAAGCCCATTCGGCAAGCTCAAAATAATTAATAAGAACATTTCTAAGGATTTTCAATCACTGCAGCAGATATCTAATCGACAAGCATTAGAGAGATTCACACAAGCTAAGAGAGCTACTTTTTTATCAGATGATTGAATCAGAGAAGAAAGAGATTACTGACAAAATGAAGTTAATTGATAATGCTTTAAGGCAATGTACTAATATATACAGAGTATGATGTAACACAAGGTTACTTACTACAGATATAGATAAAGGGATTAAGGATTCACAGGATAAAATTGTAGGTATAGTCAATTCTTTTGATGGTTCCAATTCTTTGACTACATCTATTGATGGATAGATTTTGGTATTAGAAGCTCAAGTTTCAGCTCTTGAAAGGGGAAAAGAAAAAATCATAAGGAGAGCTAAAGGGCTAAGAGGATTGGTGAGTCCTCGATTGGACTCCTTGAGTGTACATAAGAAGGAATACATTGATATGGTTGGTAAGCCCACACCAACAGAGCTTAAAGAGAAAGAGTCCTATGCTCACATGCTTATTGGACTTGTATCAATATTCGACACATTCAAATCCGGCTGGGACAGTTATCTAGAGCTTTCAGAGAAAGCCTATCCAGAAATTTTCAAGTATATTCAGCTCCGGTAAGGTGTTTTGGGACACATTCTTTGTACACAATTTCATTCTTCGTCCCAGTTTTTGGTATTTTTTGGCATTGATGTCAAAGGGGGAGGTATAGGTGAAAAATATATTCTTGAGATCAGGAGATATGGATTATTTTGTATAGATCATGATCACAGATGAATATTCAGCTCAGGGGGAGCAATCTCAGGGTGAAACCGACAGATGGAAACCATTATCATTTTTCACATGAGTGTTGCCATCAATGCCAAAGGGGGATATTGTTGGCACTTGACACTCATTTGATTGATTTCATATGTTGTCATTGATGGCAACATGTTCCGGCTTCATTCTTTGGTTTGGTTCTTCACCGGCACTGATAGGTATCTTCACCGGTAGGAAGGATTCTATGGGTACCGACATTGAAGGCTGACATGACTTACAAACAGGGTACTAGCATTGGAGGCCAACATCATTGGGAGATTCGGAAATCAATAATTCATTTTGTTATTTATGTATATATGTAATGAGCTGACATGTGTAATTATCTATGTAAGTCGACATGAGTCTTGAAGGATTGTAAGGGTATATAAGTCAATTGATTAGATCATTTTTTGTAATGAGAGATATGATAAGATATGTTAGGATATGATGGAAATTATTGTAATTGAGGATGTTGTAAAGCAAAGGTTATTCTGGTAAGGGTTTAGGGTTTTCAAACTAGGAACAGTCAGAGCTTGAACTGGAACTCAATCAGGCATAGCAGATGCATTAATGAGTTCAGTTTTAAGTTTTATTATTCAAAGTAACTGTAGTCAATGAGACTCCTTTGTGTTGAGCAGTGTGCTCTAGGATGTAAGCCTTCCTGCATGTGCAGGCCCCCATATTATGTAATATCTTTTCATATGGCCAGTGGATTGATATTGTGGGTCACAAATCCCATCGTGGTTTTTCCTCTTTGAGGTTTTCCACATATAATTCTTTGTGTTGTGGTATTCATTTGTGTGATTGGCTTATTGATTGTTTTACTTCTTTCAATTATATATGTACTGGTTTACTGGTTGGTGAATGCATGTTATAATAAGGTTAAAATTGAACATTCTGGTAGAACACTGATTCACCCCCCCTCTCAGTGTTCTTGGATTCTAACATCTTCTTCATCATTGTTGTTGTTGCTAACTGATCTATCTCCATCTATAGACACATGTGTTCCATTTCTTTTCTTGCTCTCGCAAACTGGTTCTACAATGCTAGGTTCATTTCCATATAGCTTCTTCAACCTATCCCACTGGCTATTTGTCGATTTCCATCTGTCCACTTGTGAAGAAACATCACCAGAAAGTCCACTGAGTATAGCTTTCATGGCTCCTATGTTGCATTCATATTTTCTTTCTACATCAGGACCGGTGGGAGGACTAGCAGGACTGGAATAGCCATTTACAACCGGCATCCAGACATCAAACCCTAATGAGGATAGGTATACTTCCATCCTACAACTCAAAATGGAAAAGTTTGACCCATCAAACACTGGAGTAGGGATTGACACAAAACTGACAATTGTGTTTGCAAAACCAGAATCTACCCAAGCTGGAGAAAGCTTATGTAACCGGGAACCTATGCTCTGATACCAATTGTAGAACACAAGATTCCACTAAGAGGGGGGGGGTGAATTAGTGGTTTCCAAACTCTTTAACCTTTTAATCCTAAGTGTGTGTACCGGTTAGCAAATCTAACACAAAGAAAATATACCAATGAGATAGTGGAAGATATCAAGATGCAAGCACATACAAATACACATCACATAACATCGAATATACGAGGAAAACCCAACATGGCAAAAAAATCAGTGAGAAATGCTATTGGAGTCTACTACTCCAATCCAACCTCACAATAAACATTGTATTACAAAGTTTAGGGCACCAACCCAAGGAGAACCAGCCTCTAATTTAGGGCACCAACCCCTGCACCGAGCTCCAACTCAATGATCACAAAGTAATATATCAATACAAAAGTAATAACCCAGTTACAAATGAGTTTTGTAACCTCTACAACTTCTCTCTACCAGTTCAACTTTGCTCTGTTCTCTATTGGTTCTCTGCTCACATTTTCTTTCTGATTCCCCTCCTCTTCTTTGCCTTTTTGATTATCCTTTTACTCACACTATCTCTTTACCAATTTCACTCTTCTCAATCTTGCTACTTCTATTCTTTGTCAGTTATGTTCACTCTACCAGTTCTGATTTCTCTTTTGCTCAGTATCTACCTCGCCTTATCTCCCATGATTCTCACTTTTCCCCGCTTGACTCTATTGCCTCCTTACCAGTTGAAACACTATCACTTCACTTAACTGCAACACTCTTTGCAGCTTACCGGTTACTTCGGCCACACCGATTTAACCTTCTGTTAAACCCTCTTACCGATTTCTCCCTTCAACACTCTTTGCAGCTTCAAGCTTAAGCACTTAAACACTCAAACTATTTTGTCTATTCTCTTCACTTGCATCTGACATCTAGCATCCGACCTCATTCCTTGTCATTCACAATAGCTTCACTTAGATCTTAAACCTGCATATTTATACTCGGGCTTTTCCGCTAAAACGTAAACTTAAACTTCACGCCCTAGGATTTTCTTCGCCGACTCAATATGTATCAAATCTGATTGGATCCCTTCTTCGAGACCAGCAACAGATCACCCATCACCACCAATCTTGTTGCTTCCAATACATGTTTTCTATATTTAGAAAACATAGAAAATTGATCAACCTACTTCTGTCAGTCACATTAAATGATCTCTCAGTTGCCACTCCAAATTTGATCTACACCGGGACATCCCGCATCGATTATCACATCATAGATCTTCAGCTTTCGGTCTACCTCAAGCTGCATCCTTCTACTCTCAACCTGTGATATTTAGAGTCTCCATTTAATGTTTAACCAATCATCAACTACCTCACCAACAACTTTGATGATGCACTGTTCACTTGCCACTTGGAGACCATGTGGCATCTCAATCGATATCCAACTCATCTAATCATGTCACTTCAATATTAGTCACCAACTGAACACACAATCACCAATATATAGTACTCATCTGATCATGTCGGTTCAAGATTAGTAATATGTGTTCCCTCTATACTACCGGTTTGTCTTACCTTACTGGTGTACACAAACTAAGTCAACTTCATGACCTGCAGTCTTCTATTTTGTCGGTGGAAACACATTAGCTCGATCACCAAACTTGTTAATCGACTGCATGCTCATCTTCATCTGATGGGAGCCTTTTACTTCTGCACGCTTTTCTCTCTATTTTACCTTTACCGGTGGACATCTATACCGATAATATCTCTTGCTTGTATACTGGTAGCATACCATGCACACCAGTGACACCAAACTCCATCCACATTCTAGTAAAATTCATGTCTGCAGCTGCTCAAACTTACCTTCATCTTCATTAGACCGGTTCTCCTCTCAACTGGTTTGTCAGAGTGACAAACTTATCACTTCTTACTCTTCTTCTTTTGTCCCGGTAGCTCATCATGCTTTCACTTGTTGAATCGGTGCATATCTCTAATTTCTTGCACCTAAGGCATCCTCATGTTCCACTATGGTCATCTAGTATAAGCCTACAATCACTTGCCTTCAACTTCTCTGACAGTCTTATCTCAGAGGGTTATGATGCATTCCAGGCATGTTGAAAGATAAGCTCAGTATGACCACTTACCAATGGGAGTAGATCCTTGTCACTCATTATGCTTTTGGTATTGCACAGATATGCCTTAGCTAACATTGAGCAGATACATCTTCAATCGGGCACATATGATCCAGTTGGGCACATTCTCGGTCAATCTTCTCTTCATCCTGTGACACCATCTTTATCTGGTGGGAGTCCTGATGTTTCACATCCAAACATATAACTGCATACTAGTTGTCTGCACATTCTTTATGGATCATCCTTTCTTTCTTACCGATTGGCAACCATACACTGCCAACACATCACTCAGTGGTTGTCATTCCATACCCATCTCTTGTCCTTACTCACCGTTTAACTCCACCTTGTAACATGACAGTTGATATCCCATGACCACAAAACTAGTTGACATGAATGATAGCAATACCAACAATCTCTCATACTGGTTGCCATGCTATATCGGTTGACATCAATGACAACACAATGCAAACACCTTCCCTTATATCTGCAACACAAAATATTCAACAGAAACAAAATGCTAACCAAAACACAAAACTCTACCAGATACTCTGTTCTAGCTTGCCAAAATTAACCAAATCTTCATTTTGACTTCCATTATAAGCAAATCCCATATTGTGGATGGGATCACTGACTTGGGTTGCCATCAATGACAACACCAGATGACCTGTGTAGTGTCTCTTGCCAACACCTAGAAGGTGCTTAATAAAAAACAAAAAAATATTTTATTGAAAGTTTTAAACTTTTAAAAAAATATTTTTGACAATTTATTATTTTGTAAAGTGATTACAATAAAAATTTAAAATTTAATTTATTCCACCTAACCCATTTTAATATGCCATTTTGTATGGGGGGTCGGGTTCTAATCAACCTCACCCAAAAATATTATTCTTTTATTTTTAAAAATTGAAAAATGTTTAATATGGCATATTGGTGAATTTTTTGGACTCTATGCTTGCATTTATAGGCTAATAGGCTATTTTTTTCTATGGAGCATAACTTGGGCCAAGAGTGTTGGATTTTTTACTTTTTATAGTTATTGGAAAGGTGTCTCAAGTCATTACGCAGTGGTATAGTTGGTCTATCTTAATTTTGTCATTTTGAAAACAAAATTTTAGTTAGAATTCAGAGGTACCTTTTTATGAATTTGAGAGGTCATATTTTGGGCATATGGAGTTGGATTTTGGACTTCCAATAGTTGACGGAAAGCTCATTGAGAGAACTACACAATGGATTAGGTTTGGAGCAGGTTTGACATAATTTTTTTGTTGATATTTTGATATGATCTATTTATGGGTTCTTTTGACTATGGTGACATTATGGGTTTATGACATGTTATATATTGGTGATTTGGAGTTTATGTCATTGCACACTTAGATTTGTACATCTTAAATTGCTCTCATGTTGACATGGTTACTATTATTTGGTTTGGTTATGTATGTTGCATTGTTGGGTCTACAAGTTGTGTAGCATTGTACGCAGCTTATACTTACAAGTTGCATATATGGATTGGATAATGAGTTGTCTATGCCTATAAACCTTTCATTGTTGATGCATATTTAGATTGGTTGCTTGGTCTAGTCACTTGGTTTGCTAATTTTTTTGACATGTTGCAAAGGAAAGATGTTGTTGTTAGTGAGGGGAAATTTAGTGATCTTTAAGAAACCCCCCTAAAAAAGATATAAAATCTTGGCGAATATTTTAATTTTTTTGGAAAAAATAATAATGTTAATTGGTGAATCTTTTATTCTTACAGAAAAATATTAATTTTATTGGAAATTTTTTTACATCAAAATGTTTTGGTAGAAAATCTTGGCAAATCTTGGAAAATACTAAGTATGCATTAATGACTATTGCAAATCCTTTCATTTGAAAAATAAATTCTCATATAGAAAATTAGAGGCCTAAAGGTGTAAATCATTAATGACTCTAAGGGGTAGACTACTTTATTTAGTTACTAACATTAATTTAAAATAATCTAATAGACCTCTTTGTATTTTGTAGGATAAATGTAACAACAATTTGTAATGCTCATGGGACCCAAAATTGCTTTAAGATCATTGATTTCCATTGAGGTCGACAATTAAAAAGCAATTGTAACCCCCATGAGAATTACACCTTGTAGGTATAATTTACCTCAAGCAGTACAATGATGGTCATTAAATTATATTATAAATCAATGGCGGCAACTAAATATTATTGATATAACCCTAAAGTAGCTAATAATTATAATATTGTTGGCAGCACCAAGAAGGAAAACTGAGAGGGGGGGTGAAACAGTTTTCACCGGATTAAACAATTAAGCACAATCTCAGATATGATCAACTTCAGCAAGAGAAAAGATAACATAAATAATAGCAACACACATAACACCAATATTTTGACATGGAAAACCCAATTAAGGGAAAAACCACGGTGAGAACCTACCCACAATGAGATAATACTCTGCAGTAATATGTGTAAAAGTTACAATGGGGAATGCACATGCATTCAGGCACACTGCCTAGAGCTCACTACTCAAAGTACAATGACCTAGAAGGCTCCAACCCTCAAGGAAGGTTCACTACCTTACAATAAAAGTTGGACTACAATCTGGAAAGAATGAACTGCAACAATAGCATCTGCTAATGTTTGATGACAGTTTGGATTAGGCACAAATGTATGCTCTTCACCAATCTTTGCTCAATACACCACACCGAAGGATAATCTCTCTTATTCAAAAATACACCACTCTCTAATAATGCAGACTCAACTCCCTTACTTCAAATTACATGAATATTACACCTATTTATACAATTAATCAACCTTGACTAGAAGGTTGGCCAAACCCATAACACCTAGTTACAAAATTACATCACATGATACATAAATAAACCATCGAACCAATATAATGATATGAATAGTATAACATGGACCTAAATAAAATCTCCAAACTCTCATCACCATCGAAAATCATGCCAAGACCAACCGCAACACGTTACACCACCAAAATACCACATAACACGAAGAACATCACTAGATCATGAAAATCACCAAAAACTCACACAATAATCAATTCAGATCACCAAGACAAATAGGACATGATTAAGAAACACCAAAAATCATGTTAGAATCATTTGTAATAGCTACACCAACACAACATCAAATCTTCATCTATCAACATCTGAAACCCAAGAACACTCAAACAACAACAACTACCATGATGAAAGAAAACTTGTAGAGCACCAAATCACGAACCACTTGACATGAAGATAGAAATAAACATCCCAAAAAATCTCCCAAAATAGCAACTCAAGATCTTATCACACCAGAATATATCAGAGGAAATACCAAACTCTACAAAGCACTGATAAGAAGAACCAAACTATAAACCGGATCACATGATATGATCAATTAAGCTCCCAGATCATTGAAACCAATACTGAAAGATATACTCATACTAGGAATACTCCATATACCAAACCACGATCCCAATAAACCAATCTACAACCACCAGAGCAATAAATCATAGGAATATGTTCACATCAATGACAACAAGATATCCTAGCAGCAGCAATGTCCAACAGATATATTATTGGTGAATTACTTTAGATTTTTACAATAAATTATTAAATTTTGGTGAATTTGATCTAATCATGTATTGAATATTGTGATGGATCTTTTGATAGTTCTGATACTTAATGTTAAGTATAGATGCCAAGCTAATAAGATGAGAGGGGGGGTGAATCTTACAAACTTAATCTTCCATAAAAACAACAGATTCAACCTCGGTAACATATACTTCAGTAATATAACCAAAATTGCTATACATGCAAACTCAAAAGAATATAAACATCATAACACTCATAACACCAGATTTAATGTGGAAACCCAAATAGGGAAAAACCATTGTGGGATTTCGGACCCACTAAGAAATATACTCTTCTAGAGTATGCTCGGTTAAAAGCAAATCCTGTTAAAGATTACAAACACATTGCTCGATGTGACCCGGTTAAGGGATTTCCCTTAGATCTGTTAGGATCTTCACCTTGTTAGAAGTGACCTTGTTAAAGGATTTCAAACACTCAATCAAAATGTCACCTTGCTAGAGGGTTTTACAAATAAGACTGTTAAGTCCACTCGGTTAAGAGATTTTTTGTCACTTTACAAAATAACAGTAATAAAAATCTATCTGCAGCTTCACATCTAAAATGCTAAAGTAGATTCTTATTTGCTCAATACAATAGGATTAATCTTGTCCATTTGCTGGGCTCTATACTTTGTTATTCAAACAGATCTTCAAGCTTCTATGCTCGGTAATCACTATGTAGCATCCCTGTGCATACACTTGCCCGCATACATTGTTTATCAACAGTTCCTTATTTATAAACAATTTGCCAACCACTTAATCTCCTTGATCACATTTCCCATGATCAATCATAGCCATTAGATCTTCAAACTTTGACCAGGTTCAATGTATCCTTCAATCTAAAAACATTTTACCCTGCCTTGGAACTTGCATACATTTCTTGGAACTTGTGCTAGGGTATTGCGGTTCAATCTGAGCTGTAGATCTTCCTGCTGATTTTCCTTTGCCATAGATTCTTTAACAAACTTTATTCATGGCATACCAATCATTTAATCATAGCCAGCTCATCAGCTTCCTTCATTAAATAATGCTTTTATTCATTCAATGCATTATGTTATTACTCGGTTGCAACTTGGTAAATACTAAACTTCACTCGGTAGACATACCGCCTTCATTAACCGATAGCGATAACCTTAGGGTTTACCGACTAGGTTCTTTGCTCAGTAACATAGTATAGTATTAACCTTACAATCAATAACATATGTATGATATCAAAATAATCTAAACACCATGATCTCATCATTGTCTAACTCGGTAATAATTGCCCATTGAATAACTTATTCCTCCCCTTATTCATCATATTCTTTCTGTGTCTTTTACCGACATCTTTATACTCATCAAATCATACTTCTCAAGATATGGCAACATCATACTAAATTAGAAAATCAATTTCTTGACATCAATGACAAAATAATAATATTAAGACAATAAACATCCTTAATCAGTTATATTCATAATCATCAACAACCTTCTCAATATCCATATTGAAATGCCAACAATCTCTCCTTGTCTGTTATAATGCCAACAATCTCCCCCTTTGGTATTGATGGCAAAACCAATTGATTTGACCTAATTGATTTGGATTGTTGTGAGATTCTAAAATGTTGAAATGCTCTCCCCCTGTCATCAGAATTCTCCCCCATACATTATTCTTCTCCTCTTTTCTTTAGTCTTCTCCCCTTTTCTTCAGTCTTCTCCCCCTTTGACAACAATGCCAAAAAGTAAAGAACTAAAACATAATTCCTTCCTGTATGAAGTGATTTCCTTCTATTATGTGTCAACTTAGTCTCGGTCAGAACATTTATGTTTTCAATTCCTGTTCCCTGTATTGTTTCCTGCACACCTTTAGAAAACATCCTAAAGTGTGTAAATCAGCATCAACTCCTAAAAGATATTTTGTAGAGTCATCGAATTTATTCTTTCACCGAACTCAGTCAGTGAGTAGAAGATAGGGGTAGGACCCCTAACTTACTTTTGAGATACTCAAAAGTGTCCCTTAGCAGTGGCTTGGTGAAGATATCTGATATTTGTTCCTTTGTGCTAACATACTCCAACACCACTTTCCTCTTTTGAGCTTCTTCTCTAAGATAATGATATTTGATAGAGATGTGCTTTGTCTTAGAGTGCATAATAGGATTGTTTATGGCACTAGTATTGTCACTGAATATAGTTATTGGCTTGGTAACTTTCTCATTTATACCTTCCAACAGTTGTTTGATCCATGCTATGTTGGTACAATTCAATGCTACAACAACGTATTTAGCTTTTGCTATTGACTATCAAACACATCCTTGTTTCTTGCTAAGCCAACTCACTAGTCTTTCTCCTAAAAAGAAAGCTCCTCCACTTGTGCTTTTCCTATCATCAATGTTGCCTGCCCAATCAACATCAGTATAAACTTTTAAATCAAAGTCATTTCCTTTCTGATATACTAAGCCATAATCTTCAGTGCCTTTCAAGTATCTAAAAATTCTCTTGATTGCTGTCATGTGTGTTTCCTTAGGATCTGCAGAGAATCTTGCAACTATACCTACTGCATGTGCTATGTCTGGCCTATTGTGAACAACATATTGCAACTTTCCAATCATGGATCGGTAAAGTGTCTCATCAATAGATGTAGATTCATCATTCTTTGATAGTTTATAGTTCGTAGTCATAGGAGTACTTACTGGTTTTGAATCCTCCATTCCAAATTTCTTCAAGATTTCCTTTATGTACTTGGATTGAGTAATGAAAAGCTCATCTTTCATTTGCAGTATCTGTAAACTTATAAAATACTTTATCTCACCGATTAATGACATCTCAAATTCTTTGCTCATTTCATTTCCAAAGTTCTTACATAGAGAGTCATTTCCACCAAAGATAATATCATCAACAAATATGGCTGAGATCAGTATTCCATTTTCATCATTCTTCATGTACATATTGTTGTTTTCACTTGTCCTTATAAAACCAATCTTGATTAAATAAGAGTGCAATCTTTCATACCATGCTCTAGGTGCTTGTTTCAGACCATATAAAGCTTTGTTCAATTTACATACCTGATCTTTATTCTTGTCTTCAACAAATCCTTCAGGTTGTTCAATAAAAACTTCTTCTAATATACCATTCAGAAATGCAGATTTGACATCCATTTGATATACCTTGAAATTCTGGTAAGCAGCATATGCCAACAATGTTCTTACTCCTTCAAGTCTTGCCATAGGTGCAAAAGTCTCACCTTAATCAATTCCTTCTTCTTGTGCATAACCTTTGCAAACTAGTCTTGCTATATTTTGAATGACCTCAACTTTTTCATTCAGCTTGTTTCTGAAAATCCACTTTGTACCGATTAAATTTTTGTCCTTCGGTCTTGGGACCAATGTCCATGTGTCATTCTTCTTGATTTGATCAATCTATTCAGTCATAGCATTTATCCAATCTTCACTATTAAATGCCTCTTTCACTATTCTCGGTTCAAATTCAGATATCAGACATGTGTTCTGTCTCAGTTTGTTCCTTGTCATCACTGGATCATCCGTATCTCCTTTAATCTAACTTGATGCATGATGTCTTCTAACATACTTGGCTAATATAGGCTCGGTAGGCTCTATATGATCTTCTTCATCACTCAGTAACTGAATATTTTCTTCAATTCCTTCTGCAGTTTTCTCAGTAGGACTTGTCGGTTGAACATAGACAAATTCATCATAATCTTCTAGTTCTTTGGAATTTCCTTCATCATTTCTTTCTGCAAATTCATCAATTTTCACATTTGCACTTTCTACTATTTTGTTAGATGATTTGATCAGACATTTAAATTCTTTACTTCTAGAAGAATAACCAAGAAATGTTCCTTCTTCAATTTTTTGATCAAACTTGCCATTTCTATCATCTTTGTGTACATAGCATCTACTTCCAAAGATTTTAAAATAACTTACATTAGGTTTCTTGTCATACGAGATTTCATATGGTGTCTTCAAAGTTCCTTTCTTCAGTTGTACTCAGTTCAGGATGTAAACTGTTGTGCTTATTGCTTCTCTCCAAAATGTTTGTGGCACTTTCTTTTCAATCATCAAGGTTTTGGCACAATCCACAATAGATCTATTTCTTCTCTCAGCAATTCTATTTTGTTGTGGAGTTCTCGGTGCAGAGACTTGTCTTTTATACCATGATCATTGCAGAATAAGTTGAACTCATCAGATGTGAACTCTCCTCCTCTATTTGATCTAAGACATTTCAGTTGTCCTCTTGTTTCATTTTCAACTATTGCCTTGTACCATTTAAACATTTGAAAAGCTTCTGATTTTTCTTTTAAAAACATAACTGACATCATCCTTGAATAATCATCCACAAATAATATGAAATATTTATCACCATAATAACTTTGAACTTTCATAGGACCACAAAGATCAGTGTGCACAAGATCTAAAATTCCCTTGGAAGTGTAGGACTTACTTGTAAAGCTTGATCTTGTCATTTTACCCATCTGGCATCCTCGGCACATAGCATTCTCAGGTTTTTCCAAACTTGGTAGACCTCTTACTTGGTGCTTCTTACTTATTTTGATCATATTATCAAAATTTACATGACAAAACCTTTTATGCCATAACCAGGTATCATCTATCTTTGCATACAAACATTTATTCTGAGTTGAGTCAAGGTGAAATGTGTTACCTTTTGTTTGTGTCCCAGTAGCAGCTAACTTTCCAAGCTTGTCATGAACTTTGACAATTCCTTTCTGAAATTCTATTCAGTATCCTGTATTGTTTAGTTGTGCTACACTCAACAAATTGTATTTCAAACCTTCAACCCAATAAACATCATTGCATCTTGCATTGTCAAGAAGTGTTATGGATCCTTTACCTTTTACTGGACATGGTGCATCATTACCAAATATTACATAGCCTCCATCATAGTCTTCTAACATAACAAACTTGTGTTTATCACCTGTCATGTGATGTGAGCATCCACTATCTATGATCCAAGAATCATTAGTATTTATGTGAGATATTAGGGCTTTTTCTTCATACCTTTCTTCATCTGATCCATCTTTGATAGCCACATAAACTACTTCCTCTGTATCAGTTTCATCTGATTTATCATCATTGGATTCCTCATCGGCTATTAAGCATGACTTTCTATCTCTTCTTCTGAAGTCTCAGTGTCCTCTGTAATGATTATTTTTCTGTCTATCATCTCGGTAATCTCTCTTTTCAATAGAATCTTTGTCAGGATGGTTAGAAGCCATATGTCCTATCTTATCACAATTGAAACATTTCAAAGGTAGTTTTCCTTTATACTTACCTTTGCCTCTCGGTAGCCTTCTGGCTAAAAGTGCTTCAAACTCTTCTTGCTTTCTGATTTCCTCATATAGTTTGTGTACTTCCTCCATGTTCTTGTGAAATCTTTCACTTGCTCCACTGTGATCCCCTTTAGTGTACTTACTCATTCTATCATTGTAATCATCAGATTCACCAATATGAAAAGAATTAAATGCAGATTCAACTTTATTTACCGATGACCCACTGTTATCAAAGTTACTTAACTCAAATGCATGTAGCTTACCAACAGTAGCATCTAAATAAACTGGCATATTGGGTACATACCTCAATTCATTGATTGCAGAGACTCGGATTGCATAAGCCGGTAGAAGGGTTATTAACAACTTACTTGTTATATCCTTTTCTTCAATAATTCCACCTGCTCCTTTGATTTGATTGACAATCTCCTTTAGTCTTGTACTGTACTGTGTTATGCTCTCACCTTCATTCATCCTCATAGATTCAAGTTGTTCTCTTAGACTATCCACTTTTGCTCTCTGAATATGTTCATCTCCACCATACACAGATATGAGCTTGTCCCACATTGCCTTTGCATCATTGCAGCCTTCTAGATCATTAAACTCTGAATCGGTCAATGCAGATGTTATTTCAATCATTGCTTGGATATGTTCTTACTTTGCCTTTATCTCTTCCATTGTCAATGGATAGGTGCTCGATGTGATGAAATCATTCTCCAGATAATATACAGCATGTTCTCCAACTCTTGATAGGTGCAGCTTCATCCTTTTCTGCCATGTAGAGAAACTTGACTTGTTCAGCTTCGGTGCATCCCTCTTATACATCTTTGGATCTTTGCCTCAAGTACCTTTAAACTTTTCTTTCGGAGTCCAAAGCTCTGATACCAATTGATAGTTCTGATACTTAATGTTAAGTACAGATGCCAAGCTAATAAGATGAGAGGGGGGGTGAATCATACAAACTTAATCTTCCATAAAAACAACAGATTCAACCTCGGTAACATATACTTCAGTAATATAACCAAAACTGCTAAACATGCAAACTCAAAAGCATATAAACATCATAACACTCATAACACCAGATTTAATGTGGAAACCCAAATAGGGAAAAACCACTGTGGGATTTCGGACGCACTAAGAAATATACTCTTCTAGAGTATGCTCGGTTAAAAGCAAATCCTGTTAAAGATTACAAACACATTGCTAGATGTGACCCGGTTAAGGGATTTCCCTCAAATCTGTTAGGATCTTCACCTTGTTAGAAGTGACCTTGTTAAAGGATTTCAAACACTCAATCAGAATGTCACCTTGCTAGAGGGTTTTACAAATAAGACTCTTAAGTCCACTCAATTAAGAGATTTTTTGTCACTTTACAAAATAATAGTAATAAAAATCTATCTATAGCTTCACATCTAAAATGCTAAAGAAGATTCTTATTTGCTCAATACAATAGGACTAATCTTGTCCATCTGCTGGGCTCTATACATTGTTATTCAAATAGGTCTTCAAGCTTCTGTGCTTGGTAATCACTATGTAGCATCCCTGTGCATACACTTGCCTGCATACATTGTTTATCAATAGTTCCTTATTTATAAACAATTCGCCAACCGCTTAATCTCCTTGATCACATTTCCCATGATCAATCATAGCTATCAGATCTTCAAGCTTTGACCAGGTTCAATGTATCCTTCAATCTGAAAAATGTTTTACCCCACCTTGGAACTTGCATACATTTCTTGGAACTTGTGCTAGGGTATTGCGGTTCAATTTGAGCTGTAGATCTTCCTGTCGATTTTCCTTTGCCATAGATTCTTTAACAAACTTTATTCATGGCATACCAATCATTTAATCATAGCCAGCTCATTATCTTCCTTTATTAAATAATGCTTTTATTCATTCAATGCATTCTGTTATTACTCGGTTGCAACTCGGTAAATACTAAACTTCACTTGGTAGACATACCCCCTTCATTAACCAATAACGATAACCTTAGGGTTTACCGACTAGGTTCTTTGCTCGGTAACATAGTATAGTATTTACCTTACAATCAATAACATATGTATGATATCAAAACAATCTAAACATCATGATCTCATCATTGTCTAACTCGGTAATAATTGCCCATTGAATAACTTATTCCTCCCCTTATTCATCATATTCTTTCTGTCTTTTACTGACATCTTTATACTCATCAAATCATACTTCTCAAGATATGGCAACATCATACTGAATTAGAAAATCAATTTCTTGACATCAATGACAAAATAATAATATTAAGACAATAAACATCCTTAATTAGTTATATCCATAATCATCAACAACCTTCTCAATATCCTTATTGAAATGCCAACAATCTCTCCTTATATTTTATAATGCCAACATCTTTGAGTTCAAAAATCTAATAAAATAAATTCTCTAGCAATTTAAAGACTAATTTTTTTTATAAAAATGTAGAAATCTAGTTCACCTTAAAACATGAACTATTAGCCAAGTTTTGATTCTCAAATTTCAAAATATAACCTAAAAGCAAATATTACACAAGTTTTGACAAATATTTTTTGCAATGGGATATTTGTTACTTTTGATACAAGTGGCGAGTCCATTTTGAGGGGTATATGGTATGGAAATAATGACAAGATCGTGAAGTAGACTGGATCAGATGAAAGTGGAGGAACCCATTTGATAAGTAAGGGGTTCATGACCATCTTGGGTAGGGGTGGCAAGATCTTGAGGAGGATTAGGGTCATGATTTGGATATGAAGGGATACCTTGATCTTGACTTTGAAGAGGATCATTGGAATTCATTCTTTGTGTTAAATATTCTAACACACAAGATAACTAAGATGGGGATGAATCAATTGTATAAAATCTTAAATCTATTTCTTAAGTCCGATCTAGAATAACCTAACTTTAACACACAATCCACAGAAAGATATGGACATGAAACATCAGAACACACCATACACAATGGGACACCATATTTTACATGGAAAACCCTATTAGAGGAAAAAACATGGAGAAGTTATTCTCAATATATGAACACCTGTTAGAGTGACACCGATTTAAGTGTTGGACATTGATGCTGCTAGGATATGTTGTTGGCATTGATGTGAAATTATTCTTGTGATTTATTGCTCTAGTGATTGTAGATTGGTTTATTGGGATTATGATTTGTTGTATGGATTTATTTTGGTGTCATTATATCTTTCTATATTGGTTTGAGTGATCGGGAAGCTTAATTGATTATTTCATATGATTCGGTTTGCAGTTTTGTTTTTCTGATCACTGTTTTGCATAGTTTAGTATTTCCTCTGGTATATTTTGGTGTGATCAGATCTTGAGATGAGACTTTGGGAGATTGTTTTGGATTTTCATGTGTATCTTCATTTCAGATGGTTCATGATTTGGTGCTTCACAAATTACCTTTCTTCATGACAGTTGTTGTTGTTTGAGTGTTCTTGAGTTTCAGAAATTGACAAATGAAGATTTGATAAGTGGTGTTGGTGCAGTTGTTACTGATGATTATAACATGCTCACTTTTCCTAATTGTTTCCTATTTGTTTTGATGATCCACATTTATTTTTGTACAATTTTTTGGTGATTTTGTTGATCTGGTGATGTTCTTCGTGTTATGCAGTATTCCTAGTGGTGTAGCATATTGCAGTTGATCTTGGCGAGATTTCTGGTGATATTGTGTGTTTGGAGATTTGATTTAGGTCCATTTTATTTCATGTATATCATTATATTGGTCTGGTTGTCGATCATTGTATCATGTGATGTAATTTTGTAATTGTGAGTAGAGGGTTAGCCGACCTTGTTGTCGAGGTTGATGAATTGTATAAATAGGTCATATTGTCATGTAACTTGTGTATCAAGGTTCTGTCTGCATTATCAGAGAGAGGTGTATGAGCGAACAAAGGATTCATCTTTTGGTGTGGTGTATTGAGTAGAGATTGGTGTTGCAGAGTAGACAATTGTGTTTAACTGAAACTGTCATCAGGCATTAGCAGATGCTATTATTGCAGTTCATTCCTTTTGGATTATAATCTGAATCTTGTTGTAAGTCAGTGAGACTTCCCTAAGGGTTGTAGCCTTCTAGGTTATTGTATCTTGAGCTATAAGCTCTAGGTAGTGTGCCTAAATGCTAGTGCATTCCCCATTGTAATATTTTCACATACTACTGCAGAGTATCATCTTATTGTGCGTAGGTTTCCACCATGGTTTTTCCCTTAATCGGGGTTTCCATGTCAAAATCTTGGTGTTGTGTGTTGTGCTATCAATTTTCCTATCTTTGTTATTGTTTTAGTTTATCAGATTTGAATTTGTGCTTAAGTTTGTAGATCCAGTGAAAACTGATTCACCCCCTCCCCCTCTCAGTTTTCTCTTATTGTTGTTGCCAACATTAAGGTGATTTTAACAAAGAAAAGATCACTGCCTGAGAGAAAGAAAGAGAGGCTCATTCTTGAAGGGTTCACTGATGGAATGAAGAAGAATAAAACATAAATAATCCAAAACTGGTGCACTTATGTAACTGCAAGATCATTCTGCTCACTGCTTTTGGTACTTAACACATGAAAGCTCACACTACTCAACACTTTTCACCAACTCAACATCAATGATCAAATAGTCAAGAATATAGATCCTCTTTCACACGCCTTCATCACATTTCACTTTCTTTCTACACACATCCATAACACCCAAGCATCACTATATATATATCATCTTCACATACACAAAGTATCCCAAGGTCGGGTAAGTATCTTAATCAAACACAATTCAAATTAGGTTGGCACTAAACATTCTTGCAGTGGAAAATAATGTAAAGTGGACCACAACACATCTTAATCAAGACCAAAATAATTATTAAACACATTACACAAGAATTCATAATCATCAGAGCAACAATGTGAAGTATAAACACTCGAGATTGGTCAAACCTAGACTGAACACCATCTAAGTTGAAACCATGCTTTCAAAGCCCAAGATCACATGCCAATTGAATAGAATGAAGCTAGGAACATTATCATCTTAACACCAAAATTGTAACACTAAAAACTATAATACAAAAAAATGAAGAGCAAACATTTCATACGGAAAGACTATCAAACATACTAGTAAATACATTTTTTTTGTCACAGCAATCCGGAGCACCAAATCCAAAATATAACATCTCTAAACATAGCCTAACAACATATCCAAATTGCATAAATAGATCTGCAACATATAAGATATGCGGAGCAAATCTCTCAGCACAATTGCACAAAAAACTCAACATCACTTATACCAATCAGTCACTAATGACAATCAAAGCATGTTGACATCAATGGCACCACATAAACAACTCATTCTCATCAACATTGTAACAATCTCCCCCTTTTTCATTGATGGCAACACATCAATGATAACAACAACTCTCATATCAAAAACCAAGAAACCAACCCTCTGTCAGATATATCATCTTCTCAATCTCTCCCCCTTTGCTATCAAGGACAAAGGCTCAGATACAAAAATTGTTAACTTATTCTATTCAACTCTTTAGAAACTTAAAACTCCACCTAGATCCCCCTAAGAGGTAACACCAAATCATTAGTCCAAAATAATAGTATTCATGAAGTTCACTGGACTAATGTATCTCTATATGCATTTAGTTTAGAAAAGGAGGGGCAATGACCCCTAGTTTCTCCAAAAGATATTCAAAAGTATCTTTAGTAAGAGCTTTAGTAAAGACACTAGCAATTTGCTCCTTTGTAGGCACATAATCAAGTTTCCCTTCATTCTCTAAAACTTTCTCCCTCAAGAAGTGGTACTGAATTGAAATATGTCTGTTCTTAAATGCGATATTAGATTCCTAGAAATGTTGATTGCACTGGTACTATCACAAAAGATAGAAATTAGTTCATTAAACAATTCCAATGTCCTTCAAAGTTTGTTTAATCCATAATACCTGAGTATGGCAAGTAGCAACAACAATATACTCAGCTTCAACAATAGATAGATATACTAAATTATGTTTCTTACTTGACCAAACAACCAATCGAGGTCCAAGGAAAAATGCACTCCCACTAGTAATTTTATTGTCATCCACACAATCAGCCCTATCTACATCTGTATAGGCAATAAGAGTGAAATTAGATCTTTTCTAGCATACCATAAACCATAGTCTTCTATTCCTTTCAGGTATCTGAAAATTCTTTTCACAGCCACAACATGTGTCTCTTTAGGATCTTGTTGACATATGGCCACAAGACAAACACCGCACATGATATATGGCCTAGTAGTAGTCAGATACAATAATCCTCCAATCATTGATCTATATATGCTCTGATCATTCTTTGGTAATTCAACATATTTTCTCAACTTACAACCAATATCCATAGGAGTATATATAGGTTTAGCATTCTCCATTCCAAACTTCTTCAACATTTCTTTAACATTCTTATATTGTGAAATAAATATACCATCATCTTTCTGATTGACTTGTAAACCAAGAAAGAAATTCTTCTCCCCAATCATAGACATTTCAAACTCTTCTTGCATCTCATCTGAAAAACTTCATGCACATAGCATCATTTCCTCCAAAGATTATGTCATCCACATACACAACTACAATCAAAATGTCATTTTCTAAAACCTTAAAATAGAGACACCTGTTAGTAGTACCTTTTTTAAATCCTTGCTTTAGAAAATACCTATCAAGCCTTGCATACCAATCTCTTTGAGCTTGCTTCATTCCATACACCACATTCTTCAATTTACAAACCATATCTAGAGTATCTAATAGATTGAATCCTTCTAGTTTCTCTATGTATATTTCCTCTTTTAGTTCTCCATTTAGGAATGCAGACTTCACACCCATCTGATAGACCTTGAAATCTTTGTGTACAACAAAATCTAAAAACATTCAAATAGCTTCCATTCTTTCTACAGAAGGATACGTTTCCTTAAAATCTATTCCTTCTACCTATCAGTAGCCTTTACATACAAGTCTTTCCTTGTTTCTCACTATGTGACCATCCTCATCTAGTTTGTTCTGAAATATCCATTTAGTTCCTATCACATTCTTGTCAGCAAGTCTTGGGACAAGTTCCCAATATTGGTATGTGGCGATTGATCATGCCAATACTGTACACTTGCTGGGCTGAGGGGTCAACCCAAAGGGCTCCCCCAAAATTTTCTCGTAAGTGCACGAGAATACGAGTACGAGGAAAATATTACAAGAATATTATTTTAAGGTAAGGGTTAATTTTATTAATTAAATTTATATGTTTCCCTAAAATTGTATGTTATTAAGTGGTTGGAATGAAAAAGGCATTGTAATGGTGTTGTGCTATTTTACTAGATAATAAGAAAAGATTGAACAACTGTGTTTTGTGGATGTAGCCCATCTTGGGTGAACCACATTAAATCTTTGTGTTATTTGTGTTGTGTATTTTTTTTCATCTTTTGTGTATTCAAATCTGCATATAATTGTTAATTTGTATTTGCTCCAGATTTGCCAAATCCCTAACAATTGGTATTAGAGTCATGTATTTCTATAAATTGGCATGGACTTTTAGATTTGAGTGGGAGCAATGGAAGAAACCAAATTTAAGGTCGAGAAGTTCAACGACCAAAATTATCAGTTATGGAAAATACAAATGGAGGACTATGTTAGTCCCAACCAGTGCTAAGAGGGGAGGGGTGAATCAACACTTAATCAAAATTTCACAATTTAACTTTTATCTTAAATCTTCATTCATCTAAGATCCAACAATATACTTAATCACTAAAGTAAAATATGCAAGCATGAAAAGTTGACAGTGACACCAAGAAGTTATCTCATGGAAACCCAATAGGGAGAAAACCACGGTGTGAGTAGGAACTCACAAAATTTTCACTCTTTTGGAGTATGCCTGGTTAAGAGCCATCCCTGTTAGGAGATTACAAAGACACTATTAGGTGCCACCCGATTAAGGGATTTCGATCAAGGCCGGTTAGTGCCTTTACCCTGTTAAAGGTAGTCTGGTTAGAAAACTTAGAACATCAGCTAAGATGTTACCCGGTTAAGGGATTTTACAATAGGGACCTGTTAAAGTCCACCCAATTAAGGGATTTATGTTGCAATTGTTAAAAAGCAACAGATGGATGATCTGCTAAATTAGCTACTGATAGCTTGATCAGATCTCTATTTGCATTCCACTCAATACACACCAGTTGTGTCTTCTCTTCACAACACCGGTTTCCTTCTTACACCTTCGGCTATTCACTCAGCCGGTCACCTCTCCCTTGGAACTGCACTCTGCCAGTCCACTGACCTTTGGCTCTGCACTCTTTCGGTCCATTGTCCTTCGGCTCTGCCCTTAGCCAATTCACTATCCTTCAACTCTACATGCAGCCAGTTCTATGTCCTTCAGCTCTGCACTCAGCCGGTTCTCTATATGTCGACTCTGCACTTAGTCGATCTCCCTCACACATACACTCAACTGTGCTAACACCTCTTAGCACTTCTTCATACTTTTCTCTTCACCTTGGATCGCCTTCAACAAGATTTTTTTGTTTCAAATTTCACGATCAAAACTATAAGAAAGAGCTCCAGAACTCTTTATACATTTTCTATCAACACCTACAGGCATATCCTCAATCAGATCAATCAAGGATTTTAGAAGATTTTGAATTCAAACTCTCCCTCTCTTTCTCTGCGTGCCTTTCAACAATTCTGCCAAGTGTTCAACCAGTTCTACCACCGCATCTCCCAAGGATAGAAACCTCTGAGTCATGTTCAGTCAAATAAATGAAAACCAAAGAATCCACATGTAATCATGCTTGACTGTATGATAACTAAAATTTAACTTTACCAACAAATGATTTGGCATAGACACAAGCTCACCAACTCATTCTTTGCCACCACAACTAAATGGCCGATCATTTCTTTGAGATTTATGGTGATCGTCTGTCTTCCTTCTTTCATACCGGTATGTAACTGCACTTCTTACTTTACCAGTTCATTCTTTGGCTGTCATTTTGTTGTGCTAGCATCATGATTCTCCCTTGTTTACCAGTGAGTTACCAGTTGGTTGAAGCAAACAAGTTTCCTTGCCTAAGTCACCTTTTGTGACTTCACCACCACTAGAGTGACCGATCTTTTTGAGTGATAGATCGATTGAATTAATTTATCTTTCCTTGAGCTGAAGTAACCTTTGGTCATTTAATACCAATATTGTTTCCATTCACTATTTCTTATTGAACAACAACACCACTCTACCTATACCACTTCACCGGTTAGTGTCTTCACTGGTAAGTGTTGGAAATCAATGAAAAACCTCAGCACATATACCAGTTTTCTAGATTGACCGGTTTTGTCAATGCCAACAATCCAACAATCTCCCCCTTTGGAATTGATAGAAAACACTTCAAACTTTGGCTAATTATATGCATGCTTCTTCATCTCTGTAACAGTCTAGTCATTATGCCCTAAGTGAAGAATATCTCCCCCTGTCAATGATATCTACCAATGCTCAAACACTCTAAACATTTCTCCCCCTTTGACAACAATGCCAAAGAGTCCATTCTGAACACTTACAAGACTGCTCCCCCTAACCGGAGTAGTCCACACTCATCAATCTATTTTTTTTTATTTGAAAAACTTGAAATTATACCAAATATATGTAGAACCATGTTTTCTTACTATACTGAATGGAAGGGCATAACCCCCAATTTACCTCTGAAATAGTCAAAGGTGTCCTTCTATAGTGGCTTGGTGAATATATCAGCCACCTTCTCTTTTGTTGGTATGTACTCCAACACCACTTCCTTTTCTTGAACTTGTTCCCTTAGATAGTGATATTTGATGGCTATATCCTTTGTTTTGGAGTGCATCTACGGGTTCTTAGATATGTCAATGGCACTGGTGTTTTCACAATGAATCACTACCGGTCCAACCACTTTTTCTTGAATTCCTTCCAGCAGTTGCTTGATCCAAACTATCTGTGTGCAGTTAATTGCAACATCTACATACTCAGCCTCAGCTGTAGATTGAGATATGCAGTTTTGTTTCTTACTTGTCCAAGATACAATCCTTTCTCTGAGAAAGAATTCTCCTCCACTGGTGCTCCTCCTGTCATCGATATTTCCAGCCCAATCTGAATCAGTGAAGACACTTAGACTAAAGTCTCCTTTGTGTGGATACCAGAGACCATACTCATCAGTCCCTTTTAGGTATTGAATATTCTTTTGAATACCATCATGTGAGATTCTTTTGGATCTGTAGAAAATCTGGCAACCAAGACAACAACTTGTGTTATGTTCAGTCTGCTATGTATAGCATACTGTAATTTACCAATCATGGACCGGTAAAGTGTCTCATTCCCTTCTGAAACCTCATAATATTTAGATAGCTTGCAACCTGTAACCATTGGAGTTCCAACAGGTTTGCAATCCTCCATTCCAAAAGTCTTAAGAATTTATCTTATGTACTTAGTCTGACTGATAAAGATGCCATTCTTTAACTGAGATACTTGTAGGCCAATAAAGAACTTAATCTCACCAATCATGGACATCTCAAACTCTTGTTGCATTTGTCTTGCAAAGCTCCTACTCATCTCATCATCTCCCCCAAAGATGATGCCATCCACAAAGATCTCAGCAATTAGGTGTTTTCCTTCAGTTCCGCTCTTCAGATACAGGTTACTGTTATCACTGGTTCTTTTGAACCCAATGCTTAGCAGATATGAGTGTAACCTCTCATACCAAGCTCTCGGTGCTTGTTTCAACCCATACAGAGCCTTCTACAACCTACATACCATATTCCTCCCATTTTCAGATGCAAACCCTTTTGGTTGCTCTATGTATACTTCTTCCTCTAACACCCCATTTAAGAATGTCGATTTGACATCCATTTGGTATACTTTAAACCTTTTATAAGTAGCATAGGCTAGCAGAATTTTGACCCCTTCCAGTTTGGATACTGGTGCAAAGGTTTCTTCATAGTCCAAACCTTCTTCTTGAGCATAGCCCTTACAGACTAATCATGCCTTGTTTCTTATTACCTTACCAGTTTCATCCATCTTATTTCTAAACACCCACTTGGTTCCTATTACATTTTTATTTTTCGGTTTGGGTACTAGAGTCCATGTGTCATTTTTCTCTATTTGCTCCAGTTCTTCTTCCATTGCTTTGACCCATTCATCATCTTTCAAAGCCTCTTTTGTTGTTTTGGGATCAAAAATGGAGAGCATACACTCATTCTCTCTTGCTCTTCTTCTGGTTAGAACTCCTACATCCTTGTCACCGATGATATCTTCTGTAGAGTGATTATTTTTGACATATTTAGCCAATAACGGTTCACTCCTTAGGAACTTCTTCTACCAGTTGTGCAGGTTCTATCTCACAGGATTCTTCATTAGTCACTTCAATAGGATCTTCTTCAGTAGGTTCCACCGGTACATTGTACTCAAACCCTTTATAGTCCTCTGGTTCACTCTTACTGTCCTATTCATTTTTCTCAGAGTACTCATCTACTCTAACATTTGTACTTCCACAATCTTACTGGTCCTTTTGTTTAGACACTGGTATGCCTTTCTCTTTTTTGAGTAACCTAATAAGGTTCCCTCATCACTCTTGGGATCAAATCTTCTAGTGTACTCATCCCTTTTGATGTAGCACCTGCTTCCAAATACTTTGAAATAGCAAGCATTAGGTGAGTAACCACTCCATAATTCATAAGGAGTTTTTTTTGTCCCCTTCTTTACCTATATCCGGTTTAGAGTGTATACAGCAGTGCTTATTGCTTCTCTCTAGAAGGTATGTGGGATATCCTTCCGTATCATTAGAGTTCTGGCACAATCAATGAGAGTTTTGTTTCTTCTTTCACCAACTCCATTCTGTTGAGGAGTTCTGGGTGCACACATTTGTCTCATGATTCCCTATTCCTCACAGTAGTTCATGAACTCTTGAGAGGTGAACTCTCCTCCTCTATCTAATCTTAGGCACTTCAGATTCTTACTGGTTCCTCTTTCTACTTGAGCCTTAAACACTTTAAATGTGTGAAAAGATTCTGATTTTTCTTTTAAAAATACAGTCCACATCATTCTACAGAATTCATCCACAAATAACATAAAATATCGGTCTCCATAGAAGCTCTTGGTTCTCATGGGACCACATAGGTCTGTGTAAACTAAGTCCACCACACTTTTAGATGAGAAATTTTTACTACTGAAGCTAGACCCAGTCAACTTCCCTAGTTGACACTCTTTGCACATAGCATTTTTCAGGTTTTACTATGTCAGGCATACTCTTATAGATTTTGCCTTACTGATTTTAGCTATGCTATCAAAATTAACATGACATAATATTTTGTGCCATAACCAACTATCTTCTACCTTAGCCACTAGACAATTACCTATGGTGGTGTCTAGATGAAACAAATTGCCTCTTGACTATTTACGAGTGGCAATTAAACTTCCAGATCTATCATTTATTTTATATATCCCTTTATTGAACTCTAACTTGTATCCTTTATTGTTAAGTTGTACAACACTTAACAAGCTACACTTTAATCCTTCTATCCAAAAGACATAATCACAGTTTGTCTTATCATTCAAGGCTATAGACCCCTTACCTCTTACTGTACATAGGGCATCATTTCCAAACCTCACTATTCCTCCATTGCAATCCTCCAAGTTGAGGAATTTGCTTCTGTCACCAGTCATATGATGAGTGCAGCCATTGTCAATCACCCATTCTCCACATCGGTTTGTGCTAGAAATCAATGCAATATCTCCCTCCACTGTGTTGTCCTCTTTGACTACCAAAAAAGCAATGCCATCTTCGTCAAATCTCTCTGATTCTTCATCAATGACTCCTTCTGCAAGAATACATTCCTTCTTTCTCTTGTCCGTGTAACTTCTGAAATTGTCCTTCCTGTCTCTATCATTGTCAGGGCATCTTGAAGCAATATGACCTATCTTATTCAAGAGAAGCATTTTAAGGGTAATTTACCTTTGTATTTACCTTTACCTCTTGGAAATCTTCTTGCCAATAGAGCTTCAATTTTGTTTGCTCCTGTTCCTCAGATAGAAAATTGTCATTCTCATGGGAATGATCGGTTCTGGTAGTAGAGATACTACCAGTTTCTTTCCTTCTCTTTGTGGGTGTATGCATCATGGATGCTTTGAAAGCAGCATCAATCTTTGGTACGTTGTTGTCATAATTGCTCAACTCAAAAGTAGTCAACTTAGCAATAAATGAGTTAAGAGTTACACTAACTGTTCTCAAGGATATAATCTCCTAGATAGTAGAGACCCTTATGGCATATTGTGGTAGCAGATTTCTTAGGATTTTGCTAACCACATCATCCTCCTCGAGTTTTCCTCCTGCACTTTTAATGGAGTTTACTACATCTTTTATCCTCTTACTGTACTGCTCTATGTTTTCACTTTCCTGCATTATCATTTCATCATATTTTCCTCTCAGGCTGTCTACTTTGGCCTTTTGAACATGGGGATCTCCCCCATAGACTGTCTTCAGCTTATTCCATATCTGAAAAGTTGTTTTCAAATCTTGTACCTCAGTAAATTCATTATCTGAAAGTGTGCTAACAATCAAATCCATAGCAGCAGTATTATCTTGCCTTTCCTTGATCTGTTCCAGAGTAAGAGTCCCTGTAGGTTTATTGTATTCAGTGATCACATGATTCCAGTAGTGTTCACCTAGGGGCTTTAAATAGAGTTTCAATCTTCCACACCATAAGATGTAGTTCTCATTAGAGAACTTAGGACCCTTCTTATGCATCATCTTTGATCTTTCCCTAAGCCAGTTAAGCTTCTTATGATTCTAGCGACCCGATGCTTTGATACCAATTGTTGTTCCTAACCGATGTTGAGAGAGAAGGGGTGAATCAACACTTAAATCAAAATTTCACAATTTAACTTTTATCTTAAATCTTCATTCATCTAAGATCCAACAATATACTTAATCACTGAAGAAAATATGCAAGCATGAAAAGTTGACAGTGACACCAAGAAGTTATCTCATGGAAACCCAATAGGGAGAAAACCACGGTGTCAGTAGTAACTCACAAAATTTGCACTCTTCTGGAGTACACCCGATTAAGAGCCATCCCTATTAGGAGATTACAAAGACACTGTTAGGTGCCACCCAGTTAAGGGATTTTGATCAAGGCTGGTTAGTGCCTTTACCCTGTTAAAGGTAGCCTGGTTAGAGGACTTAGACCATCAGCTAAGATGTTACCCGATTAAGGGATTTTATAATAGGGACCTGTTAAAGTCCACCCAATTAAGGGATTTATGTTGTAGTTGTTAGAAAGCAACAGATGGATGATCTGCTGAATTAGTTACTAATAGCTTGATCAGATCTCTATATGCATTCCACTCAATACACATTGGTTGTGTCTTCTCTGCACAGCATCATTTTCCTTCTTACATCTTCGGCTATTCACTCAGTTGGTCACCTCTCCCTCGGCACTACACTCTATCGGTCCTCTGACCTTTGGCTCTGCACTCTATCGGTCCACTGTCCTTCAGCTTTGCCCTCAACCGATTCTCTATCCTTCGGCTTTGCCCTCAGCCGATTCTCTATCCTTTGTCTTTGCACTCAGCTTGTTCTTTGTCCTTCGGCTCTGCACTCAGCCAGTTCCTTGTATGTCGACTCTACACTTAGTCGATCTCCCTCACACATACACTCAATTGTGCTAACACCTCTTAACACTTCCTCTTACTTTTCTCTTCACCTTGGATTTCCTTCAACAAGATTTTATTGTTTCAAATTTCACGATCAAAACTTTCAGAAAGAGCTCTAGAACTCTTTATACATTTATGTCGACACCTATAGGCATATCCTCAATTAGATCAATCAAGGATTTCGGAAGATTTCGAATTCAAACTCTCTCGCTCTTTCTTTGCACACCTTGCAGCAATTTCGCTAAGTGTTCAACCAGTTCTGCCACCGTATCTCCCAAGGATAGAAACCTCTAAGTCATGTTCAGTCAAATTAATGCAAACCAGAGAATCCACGTGTAATCATGCTTGACTGCATGATAATTGAAAGTTAACTTTACCAACAAATGATTTGGCATAGACACAAGCTTACGAACTCATTCTTTGCCACCACAACTAAATGGTCGATCACTGCTCCAAGATTTATGGTGATCGTCTGTCTTCCTTCTGTCATACTGATGTACCGGTATGTAACTACACTTCTTACTTTACCGGTTCATTCTTTGGCTGCCAATTTGTTGTGCTAGAATCATGTCTCTCCCATGTTTGCTAGTGAGTTACTGGTTGGTTGAAGCAAACAAGTTTCCTTGCCTGAGTCACCTTTTGTGACCTCACCACCACCAGAGTGACCGATCTTTCTGAGTGATAGATCAGTTGACTTAATTTATCTTTCCTTGATCTGAAGTAACCTTTGGTCATTCAATACCAATGTTGTTTCCATTCACTATTTCTTACTGAACAACAACACAACTCTACCTATACCAGTTCACCGGTTATTTTCTTCACCGGTAAGTGTTGGACATCAATGACAAACCTTAGCACATATACCAGTTTTCTAGATTGACCGGTTTTGTCAATGCCAAAAAGCCAACAGACTACCTATATCAAAAGGATCTATGGCTGCCATTGGAAGGAAAGACAAAGAAACCCTCCATGATGTTAGATGAAAACTTTGAGATTTTGGATAGAAAGGTATTGGGGACCATTCGATTGTGCCTTGCACCATCTCGATTGAAGCCCTGATGAAAGCATTGGCAAAATTTAATGAGAAACCCTCAGCTTCAAATAAGGTATTTCTTATGAAGCATTTATTTAATATGAAAATGATTGGAGGAGGATCTATAGCAGACCATTTAAAAGAATTTAATATAGTTACCAGCCAATTGACTTCTATAAAAGTTAACTTTGATGAAGAGGTTAGGGATTCTTAATTTTATGTTCTTTGCTAGAAAGCTAGAATAGCTTGGTTATGGTTGTAAGTAACTTTGTCTCTGATACAAACATTATAAATTTGGTGATATTTTTGGCGTTATCCTAAGTGAGGAAATGCGATGGAAAACTACAGGTGAGACTTCAACATCATTAGGTACTATTTTGAATGTAGAGAACAAGGGAAGATCAAAGGAAGGAGGAAAAATCCCTGGGCATGAGAAGTCACGAGGGAAGTCAAAGAAAGGATGCTCTCAATCTAGAGGAAGAAAGGATTCCTGGTACTGCGGAAAACTAAGACATTTAAAGAAAGATTATTGGTCTCAAAAAAACAAACAAGGAGATGGAAATGAAGATGACAATAAGGAAGCTAATGTTGCAAGTAATACTTTACAAGATACCTTGATTCTATTTTTAGATAATGTTAATTATTCTTGGGTAATAGATTTGAGGGCTTCAGTTCATGCCACACCCCATAGAAAATATTTTTTTAGATTATATTCACGGTGATTTTGGACAGGTATATTTGGGTGATGATGAGACCTATCAGATTGTTGGAAAAGGTAAGATAAAAATCAAGTTGCGGAATGGAAATGATTGGTTGTTGTAGGAGATAAGACATGTCACTAATTTTAAGAAGTTTAATTCCTGCAGGACAATAGGGTAGTGAAGGATACATAGTTGCCTTTATAGACAATGTTTGGAAGGTCACTAAAGGTGCATTAGTAGTAGCTAAAGGTGCAAAGGTAGGCACATTATATTTGTGTACTGGCAGTACTTATTCTACCTTAGCTGCTAGAGAAAAAGTTGTTGCAGGGACAACTACAATAGATGTTGTATGGACAAATTCAAAACCGTGGCACCATAGACTTGGGCACATGAGTGAGAAAGGGATGAAAATCCTTCACTCTAAAAATTTGTTGCAAGGACTGAAGCAAATTGATTCAGAATTTTGTAAAAACTATGTTTATCGTAAACAAAAAAGAGTCATATTTCTCAAGGTTGGGAAAGAGAAGAGGAGTGAGAAGTTAGAGCTTGTGCATTTGGATGTATGGGGACCAGCTTAGGTATTATCTCTTGGTGGCTCTTTTTTATTATGTTGTTTTTATAGATGATGCAACTAGGAAAACATAGGTGTATTTCCTAAAACAGAAATCAAATGTTTTTAAAACTTTTAAGAAATAGAAAGCTTTGGTTGAGCATGAGACAAGACAAAGGTTGAAGTGTCTTAGATCTAATAATGGAGACGAGTATTGTAGCAAAGCATTTAAATATTAGTATTATTTCAATGGAATTTAAAAGAAAAAGACGGTTCCAGAAACCCCACAAGAAAATGGTGTGTCTGAGAGAATAAATAGGACCATCATGGAGCATGCAAGGAGAATGAGATTGCATGTTGGACTGCCCCTATGTAGTACCCTTCCTCGTTTGAACTTATTAGACTCATATTTTATTATTGTTTGTTTTCAGTAGATACATTACCATGATGTGTTATTTAGATTTTTATGACATTATTTCATGCTTTATCTAGCTATGAGATGCATAATTTATTTGTAGTATTTCAGTACTTGTGATTTATGGCATTTTATGGATTATTGCTATGTACTGACATTTTACTTTATTTATGCAATGTGAAATTATATGTTGTGTGTTTGCGAGTGTATTGGATGCAAGGGGACGATTTTCCTTCACTCATTTCGGTGAGACAAGGAACGTCGTGATTCTCCTTCATCGGTGTGTATGTCGTGTTTTCTATATTGTATATATGCATGTGTGGTTCGGTGATGCAGGATATTGCAGGAACAAGTACTGGGTAGGTACGGGGTATCATCTCCACCTGGCTTCACAGGTCTAAGCGTGTCTTATATTTTCCGATGGAAGTGGAGGAGATAGTAGTTGACCCTATTTTACTCAGTTACACTCGTGTGAGTGTCGTTAGTTGGTCGTCCAGTCAGTTTGTTCGGCCTTCGTATTTTGTCGTTTGATCTTTTTTATAAGTATTTGCTTGAGATTTGTTCAATTTGAGTGTTTTAGTGGATTTAATTAATTAATTAATTAAGTTTATGGAATTATCTCATAGTTGAATTGTATATGCATTGAGATTATAAATTTAGTTAATTAAAAGAATTATTTTAAGTTGCAAGCTGCATGATATTAGAAATATATTTTATTAAAGTTTTAGTGGAAAAGTAAATTAAATTAATTATATTTATTGTTTCCTAGAATTTTAAATAAATAAATAAATGAATAAAAGAATTAATTAGAATTTAGGTATTGCTTTAATTCTTTATTTAGAAAATTAATTAATTTGCATGAGAAAAGAAAAGAAAGAATAATTATTTTTAATTATTGCATGTTAGTTTATCTTTTGTTATAAAATTAGAAAAGAAAATAAAATTACTTTTATTCTAAATTTAGGTTTTTGAGAAAAAGCTATTGAACCTAGAATTTTAGTTTAAATAGGGGAATAGGTCTATATTTTAGATAAATTTAGGTGAAGAAATTTATTGGAAGCTTGATGAAAAGATTAGGGATCTTCTACAAATTTCTTCCAGGAAAGCTATACCAGGTTGGGTAGCTTCTTTTGATTATTTTTTTAAGAAAACATCTTATTTCTTTATTCTTTTTGAATGATGTGTGTGTTAAGATGTTTGTCAAATCTAAAATCCTGTCTGATTATTTCTTGTTCTTGTCTAAAGTCCATTCCTGAAGTTAATATCTAGTTTGTGGAAAGAAGTTATTACCTAGGTGTTTGTAGATTAAATTTTGAGAAAAATGGAAAAAGTTATTTTGACAAATTTTGCCAAGATTTTTATTGTGCATGGAACTCTGTGATATTATTAGTTATTATAGAAATAAATTTAATTATTAATTAAATTTATTGTATTATTAAAAGTTAAGGGAAATTATTTTATTATATTATTTTGGAGATATTATGTATTAATTAATTTGATTGGAAATAAATTTTGGGTGAAAATAGAATTTACTTGTTTTAGATTATTGTATTAAAAAAAATAAAAAAATAAAAAAATAATTAAAAATTAATAAAAAATAAATAAAAAATTAATTTAAAAAAAAATTAATTAAAAAATAAATAAATAAAAATATTGTATATATATGTATATAGTATTTTCTGTGGTTTTAATTATGTTATTTTGGAAATGAAAGATATTTGAAAATTAAATCTTCTTTTTATTATATATTTTAATGTGATAAAATTATATAATATTATATTCGTAGAATATATATTTATGTAATTATATTATATTATTATATATAATTTGGAATTTGAAATTTAATTTAGATTATTTATAAAATCTAATCGGGTTTATTTGTAAATTAATCATGAACATATAATTAGGGGGTTAATTTTTATGTGATTGATTTAGCCTTATTGGACAAATGACAACATTGATTTCTTTGTATTAAAATAGTTGTATTTTCTTATTGTCTGGAAAATCTTTAATTGCAAGTTATTTATGCTTTTGGTTGTTTTAAGAAAAGATTGTTGATATTAGGATCTTGTGTAAATGGTGTTTGTAGTCAAGCTTAATTCCGTTGCAATTCTAGTTGAATTGTCATTGTGTCCTATGTTATTATTTCTCCTTGGTCAGGTGTTGTATAACCTTATTGATGTGAGCCATTGTGTGTTTTGTCCAAATGGTCAATCTTGGGTTAGTGATTGAGTATCCTTCACCTGTGCTTTGTCAGGATTGGTTATGGTTGTCTATTTTGCCATAGAGTTCTTGTAGAGAGACATATCCTATTAGTGTCCTATGAGAGAGAGTGGCTTTCGAGCGGGGGCCGTGCCTGAAGTGGATGACAGGATAACCCGTCGAAAGTCAGTTAAAAAGTGATAACCTAATAATTGATTGGGGGGTGGGTAGATTAAATATTAAATAAGATAATGTACCTCATGCATAGGTGAGTGCTTGTACAGGGCTCATAATGTTACGAGAAGGCCTGGAATGGAAAACTTACCACCTTGTCTTCACGAAAGGATTGGTAGGGTCTGCATGAGACTTAGTTGGAACTGGAGGCTCGGGAGAGGTTACCAGGAGAAACCCAGGATGGGGGTCGGGACCTATGGAGGTTGTACCATGGTAACCATCAAGCTATGCAATGACACTCTCTTCTTAGAGTCACTAGTGTTTTGTAAGTTGAGTCACATGGATGTTTGCAGAGTCTTGTAGTCGTTTCGTACTTGTCTTACTTTGCTTGCTTGAGGGTTTTCTACTATCTCCTAGCACGGTGGGGTGGTTCCATTTCGGGATCACATGGTCGGGTGGTAGTGCCACTTCCCATCGGATGTTCAGGGTTGTATCTTTAGGCGAGGAAAGGTTTCGCTGGTGTTTCTTGGTTCGTGGTTCATGTACCAACTCTTGTTCGAGATCATTGTTCAGTTGAGACTTTGTGGTCATTGTATCAGACTTTTATGTAACCTTGATATTGTAACTTTGTAATCTGTGGCATTATTGGAAGCCGTGTATTTATGGATATTGTAATAGTATGTCAGTGGAATGTATGTTATTTCAGTTGCTTTGATCTTATGTTAAATTGTTTTATGGAAATTGGATACCTTGGAGTACTTTCATTTCTTCATTATGGAATTTAGATGTATGTGTAGTTTTAAACTTAAGCATTTAATTTATCTAATTAAATGGACAATTGGATTAACTATGGTGTTAATATTATCTATGAATTAATCTTCGTTGGCAACCCTTAGGAAATCATATGTTAGACTTCCTCTATGTTATTAAACGTGCAATGGTTATGGTTAATGCACTTAGTCTTTTAAAGAAAAAAAATTATTTCACCCTTTAGTTGCCTAGTTGTGTTGTTTTCCTTTAGGGTTCCTGGCGGGCCATTACACCCTACATTTCTGGATAGATGATGTGCATACTATTATTTATTTCATAAATAAAGGACCTTCAAATCCTTTGGATGGTGGCATTCCAAAGGAGGCATGAACTGGTAAAAAGGTAAATTATTCTTCTTTGAAAATCTTTGCTTGTGAAGATTTTGTCCATGTTGATAAATAAAACAAAACCAAGCTTGATGCTAAATCTAAAAAATGTACCTTCATTAGATATGGAATAGATGACTTGGTTTATTAGCTATGAGATTTTGAAAATAAAAAAATAATTAGAATTAGAGATGTTGTATTCAATGAGAAGGTTGTGTATAAAGAACAGATGCAAGAAAAGAAGCATGAACATGTCAAAAAGGAATATGTAATGCTTGATGAGATTCCTAAAAAATAAAATGCCATTGGTACCTGATTCTCAACAAAAACAAAATATCCCATAAACTCTTGCAAGTGCTAGACGCTCTATGAGGTTAAGTAGAGCTCCTGAAAGATTTTCTCCTTCTTTGTATTTTATTTTATTAACCAATTCTGGTGAACTAGAAGGATATGAAGAAGCAATGTAGGTGGATGTCAAATAATAGTGGGAGCTAGGCATGAAAGAGGAAATAGAATATTCCTTGATGTAGAATCAAACATGGGACTTAGTCCCATTACTTGTAGGAAAAAGAGCCTTGCCAAATAAATGGGTTTATAGGCTAAAGGTGGAAGATGGAGGACAGAAAAGATTAAGGCCAAACTCATGGTAAAAGGTTTTGCACAAAAAAGGGTATAGATTTTGATGAAATATGCTCTCCAATTGTAAAATTAACTTCAATTAGAACTGTTCTAAGTCTTGTGGCTACAGAATATTTGTATCTTGAATAGTTAGATGTTAAAATAGTTTTTCTCCATGTATATTTGGAGGAGGAAATCCACATGCAACAACCACAGGGATATGAGGTCAAAGGTAAGGAGGAATTAGTGTGCAGGTCGAAGAAGAGTTTGTATGGCCTAAAGAAAGCACCCTAGCAATGGTATTTAAAACTTGATAGTTTCATGGCTAAACATGGTTACCACATATGTCATTCTGGTCATTGTGTTTATTTTAAGAGATTGGATAATGACAACGATATTATCCTATTATTTTATGTTGATGACATGCTCGTTGTTGGGTCTAGCATGCAACATATAAATGAACTTAAATAGAAATTAGCAGTGTCATTTTCTATAAAGGATTTGAGTGCGTCTAAGCAAATCCTTGGTATGAGGATTTCACGGGATAGGAAAAATGGAACATTAACTTTGTCCCAAAGTGAGTATATAAAGAAGGTGTTGAAAATATTTAACATGCAGAATGCAAAAGCAGTCGGTACACCTTTGGCTAGTCATTTCAAAGTGACTAAGGAGATGTGTCCAAAGATACAAGAAGAGGTAAAAAAAATGTCTAACATTTTGTATTTATGAACTGTTGGCAGTCTAATATATGCAATGGCATGCACACGACTAGATATTGAACATTCAATGGGAGTTGTGAGCAAGTATATGAACAATCCGAGAATGGAACATTAGAATGTTGTCAAATGGATTCTCAGGTATTTAAGAGGTACTACTAGCAAGGCATTATGTTTCCAAGGATCAAACTCTTCTCTATGAGGATATGTTGACTCTGATCTGGCAGGTGATATTTATACAAGGAGTACTATAGGGTACTGTAGGGGGAACTGCGGTTAGTTGGATTTCTAGACTGCAAAAGGTTGTTGCACTTTCAACCACTGAAGCTTAGTATCTGGTTGTTGCTAAAGCTAGTAAGGAGATGATTTGGTTACAATTTTTTTTGGAGGAATTAGGAAAGATGCAGGAGGATTAGACCATTATACACCTATAGCTATAATTCCATTCATCTTGAAAATAATTTTTCTCTTCATTCAAGGAAAAACACATTCATCTCAAGTACCACTTCATACAAACTATTTTGGAGGATGGCCAATTATGGCTTGGGAAGATTCACATAAGTGATAATCCTATAGATATGTTCATGAAGGAAGTCACATGAGAGAAGTTGATTCCCTCATTAGCTTCTATTACCCTTCTTGACTGAAAATCATGAAATTAAGGAACAACCAAGTCTAGGTGTTTTATCCAATGGGAGCTACAAGTGCAATGGTGTCATCCAAGATCAATCTCAAAGTGGGAGATTGTTTGGTGTAGAGCCTGATCAGTCTCCTAGTGGGAGATTGTTGGTATATGGTGATTAATCATGCAAGTATTGTACACTTGTTGGGTGGAGCAGTCGGCCCGGAGGGCCACCATAATGGGGAGCCCAAAGGGCTTCCCCCAAAATTTTCTCGTACATGTACGAGAATAAGATTATGAGAATATTCTCTTAGGGTTAGGGTTAATTTTGTTAACCGACTTTGTATGTTACCCTAAAATTGCATGTTATAACCAACTAGAATGAAAAAGGCATTGTAATGGTGTTCTACTATTTTACTAGATAATAACAAATTATTGGACAACTGTGTTCTATGGATGTATCTCATCTTGGGTCAACCATATTAAATCTCTATGTTATTTGTGTTGTGTATTTTTCTTCATCTTTTATGTATTTGAATCTACATATAATTGTTAATTTGTATTTACTCCAGATCTTCCAAATCCCTAACACCCAAGTCTAATTCTTCTTAGTTTGTTCCAATTCTTCTTTTCATCCAGTGTTGATCACTACAAGAATCCTTCACTATTTTTGGTTCTCTTTCTAAATTAGGCCTAAGTTCACATGTTCTTTAGTAGCTTTGCTTCTTGTTATAACATCTTTGTTCTTGTCTCCAATAATTTGTTTCTTTGAATGATTCTTCTACACATATCTCGAAGTCTTAGGAGTAATTTTTGGAGCATCATCCTTATCATCCTATACCTCTATTTCTTCAGCCTTTTCTTCTTCTAGTTTTTCGATAAAATTATCAAATTTATATCCCATTTCTATGATTGTATCCTTTGAAGTGTCTTCATCAACTTTCACATTTATGCTTTCAACAATTCTTATCAGTCTCTTGTTATAACAAATTGTCACATAATCACATGAATGGCGAGCGCGGAGCAAAAAGGAGCGGGAATCCCAAATTTCAAATTGGGAAATGGCGGAATCCCTGGGAACTGCGGATTTCCTGGAGATTGCAGTTTTTCTGGGATCGGAACTGGCGATCAGGCAGGGGGTCAAGCGCCACAAGGGTCAGAAGAGGACAAGGAAAAAGAAAAACCAGGAGAGGACAAAGATTTGAACCCTAGGGACCCACATGATAGAGGTAAGGGAAAAAAATGGTCTTCGCTCTTCAGAGTGAAACCGCTGGTTAAATCTGGGCTCCCGAAAGTAACAAACATTTCAGATTCTGCCTCAGGATAGTTTGCCATTTTTTTTCCAGACAAAGTGGTCAATATGACTGTTTCTGGCCTTTCTATGATATTAGTAGGATGATTCTCTGGTTTTAGGCCTAACATTGATGATGTTAGGAATTTCATAAGGAGAAAATGGCTTGTTAAAGGACAAGTGGAAGTGGCAGCGCTGCCTAGAGGGTTTTTTACCTTCACTTTCAACTCTGAAGAAGACATGAATAAAGCTCTCTGCAAAGAACCTTAGATGTTTGGCAAGTCATCCCTTGCTCTTCAGAAATGGGCCCCGAATCTTGTCCTCGATGAGTCCTTCTTTGTTTCTGTGCCAACTTGGATGTGCCTCCCGAGTCTTCCATTGGAACACTGGAATGAGGAAGTCTTCAAGGGTATTGTGAAATCCTTCGGAGAACTCTTGTCGATTGACCCGATGACGGCGGCTAAATCAAGGTTATTCTTTGCTTGCATTTGTGTAAATGTTAATCAAATGATAGATATGCCTCAATCCATAGACATCATTTCTAAACTTGAAAAATGGTCCCAAGCTATTGAATATGAATCTCCACCGTTTGCTTGTTACCACTGCAAAAAATTGGGGCATTGGGCTAAATCTTGCCCGCTCAAGAAAAACAAGGAAAACAAGGTTGATAGCAACAACAAGAACAAAAAGACCTGGCAAATGATAAATAAAAAAGGAGACTCATCAACATCTGAGAGTAACCAAAATAAGGATATGACGAAACTTTTGAATGAAGCCAAGAGGAATGGGAGTAGTAGCAATGACCAACAAGATTGTGTCTGTTCCAATGACCAACTAGAGAGAACCAAAAAAGCAGAGCAAGGAACTGAGTTGAACAATAAAAAAACCCAGAGGACCAGGAGACTGGATCTGTTAGTCAGGAGAAGGAAGAATCTACTCCGGACCAAGAGGTTGGATCAGTGAGTCAGGAGAAGGAAGAGACCATTCCAGCCCTATCTCTATCAAAACCGACTGAGGAAAACTTTTATGAAGCTCAAGTCCCTTCTGATTCTAAGCCTTTACTACTTTTAACCAATGGAAGCCCAAAGCACAACCTCTGTAAAACCCCTTCTCATAGTGTGGATTTGCTGGATGGGAATCTCCAGATACTCGGAATGAGAGAAGGAAAATCGAACAAGGAGGAATTCAATGGAGGAATCTCAACCAGAAGCAAGATCAAGAAAAAGGTAGATGTTGGAAGCCAGAACAAAAAGCAGGGCAGGCCATCCGTAAAACATCAAAGGGAACAGGAAAGCTAGAAGAACCATGTTGATGGAACACAGTGTTCCATAGAGTCATCCCTATCCCCAGTTAAAGTATGAAGATAATATCCTGGAATATCATAGGGCTGAACGCACCTCATAAGTAGGATGTGTTACGGAACATCATCAGAGATCATAAACCGGATGTAGTCCTTGTTCAGGAAACCAAGATGTCTAAAGAAAAAGTTGAAAAGATTAGAATTTTCAAAGAAAATGGAGTCATAGGATCAAACTCGGAGGGAGCTTCTGGAGGAATTGCGATTTTTTGGAACCAAAAATCCATTACTGGAAAGGAAATCATCTCTGCTACTAATAGGATCTCTGTTCAGCTTGAGCATATTAAGGGCAACTTTGTCTGGGTGTTATCTAATGTCTATGCGCCTAATACCAAATCCGAGAGAGCCAAATATTGGAAAACCCTTGCAGCTGACAGACTCCAGTTTGCTGATCAAAGCTAGATTATTATGGGAGACTTCAATACCCCGCTCAAAGATAAAGAAAAGATGGGAGGTATCCCCTTACATCTTGATGGGAAACAAGACCTTATGGACTTCATTAATGACCAAGCTCTCATTGATGTGGATCTCCAAGGAATCAATTTCACCTGGACCAATAGAAGAACTGGAGCTGACCTAATTCAAGTCAAGATTGATAGAGCTTTACTTTCTCCTGACTGGCTTTCTAAGTATAATTGTTCCCTTGCCTCTATTATCAAAATTGGTTCGGACCATTACCCCATCTCCTTTACTGCCAACTCTTTTTTCGCAAAGAGAAACTTCCCTTTCAGATTTGAAAAATCTTGGCTCTCCCATCCTTCTATGGAAGCTTGCATAGCTGAATGGTGGAACTCTAAAGTGGAGGGCAAGGCTCTTTTTAGAATCGCCAAAAAGCTCAATATCATAAAAGCCAAAATTAAATCCTAGAACAAAGAGTTTTTTGGGGACATATTCAAGAACAAAATTCAAGTCAAAGATGAAATAAAGTATATTCAAGATAGAATCCAAGAGGTGGGGTTGACCAAAGGTCTTCGGATGGCTGAAAATGATCTTTTATCTAAATACCATTCCATCATTTCTAATGAAGAGACTTTCTGGAGACAAAGATCTAGAGCTTTGTTTCTAAAGGAAGGCGATAAAAATACCCGCTTCTTTCACCTTACTGCTCTTAAGCATAGGGCAGCCAACAGAATATCCAGACTAAATTGCAATAAAGGCATCTTAACAAAGGACTATGACATAAGGAAGGAAGCTCTCGAGCACTTCAATACCCTGCTGGGTGATGCGGATATCCTAGATTTCAACAAGCAAAATACCCTTTTACAAGCTATCCCTCCTATCCTGTCGGAAGCTGACAACCATCGTTTATCTTGCATCCCCTCTAATCTGGAAATCAGAAAGGTGGTGTTCTCCTTTCAAGGTGATAAATCCCCTGGTCCGGACGACTTCCCCATGTTCTTCATCCAAAACTTCTGGCACGCTACCTTCATTGTCCTAATCCCAAAGATCCCCAGAGCTAATTCTCTTAACAAGTTTAGACCCATCAACCTGTGTAACTCTGTCTACAAGATCTTATCTATGGTTCTAACTTACAGGTTATTGGAAATTCTTCCAAGGATTATATCTGTCTAGTAGAATGGCTTTGTCCCCGGAAGATAGATTTTGGACTCCATCATTTCCATTCATGAAAACATTCACTCCCTGAAAGTGGTGAATAACCAGGGATTCTTCTTAAAGTTAGACATGCCTAAAGCTTTTGATAGAGTGAACTGGCAGTTTCATCTTAGGATCATGAAAGCGTTTGGTTTTGGGGACAAAGTTATTCAGTTCTGCTCTCAACTTATGGAAACCTCCTCCTCTGGTGTTATTGTCAATGGCTCCCCGTCCAGTTTCTTCAAAAGCTCTAGAGGTCTCAGATAGGGGGACCCCATATCCCCCATCCTGTTCTCTATTCTTCTTGAATGCTTGGGAAGGTTCATCCTTAAAAATGGGGAAGATGGCAATCTTAAGGGCCTGGAACCTTCTTCTTCCAATGTGGTCTGTTCTCATGAACAATTCGTTGATGACTCTATCACCACGGGGGAAGCCACCATCATGGAAGCTAAAAATATGAAGATTATTCTGAACACCTATGAATCTGCCTCTGGCCAAAAAATCAACTGGGATAAAAGCTCTCTTTTTTTCATCAAAACCTTGGCTCAAAGGCAAATAAGGATTGGCAGGATCCTGGGCTGCAACATCGTTGAGTTTCCCTCTACCTATTTGGGGCTTCTTCTGTGTCTCAAGCCTGAGGATTCCTTCTAGAACAAGCTAATTGACATAATCAACTTGAAACTTGTTGGCTGGAAAGGGGTTGTCCTAAGTCAAGCAGGAAAAATCACTCTACTCAAAGCCACTCTCCAAAATCTTCCTGTGTATGCTCTTAGCTTGTTCAAAATCCCTTCAAAGTTTGCGGAAGCCATTGAAAAAATCCAAAAAAAGTTCCTTTGGTCGAGAGTGGAAGCTAAAAACAGAATCCCCCTTATTGCCTAGAATAAAATTTGCTCCCCTAAGGCCTCTGGTGGGCTGGGCATAAGGAACATTGGTACTATGAATAAAGCTTTACTAGCCAAACAAATATGGAGATTCAAAGGAGAAGAAAGAGAATGGAACTCTATCTGGAAAAACAAATATCTCTATATGAAACCTTTTGAGGAATAATTCTTTAACAACTCTTTTAATGTTGAAGGATCTTCCATATGGAATGTTGTGCAATTAGCTAAAAGCTGGGCTACTGCTGGCAGAACTTGGAACCTTGGAGATGGGAGGAGAATAAGATTTTGGAAAGATAAATGGATCCTGGATAAACCTTTGGAGGAAATCCCAATCATTTAAGATTGGAAAGACCGATTCAAAAGCAGGTATGAAGAAATGGTAAGAGACTACTGGAGAAATGGGAAATGGATTGACTTTAGCCAGCAGTGTCTAGGACTCAAGTTCCTTCAAATAACTCTCTTTGCCAAAATCCCTAGAGACAACAAAGATGACAGATTAATGTGGAGGGAAACTCTGGATGGGAAATACTCAATTTCCTCTGCAGTGGCTATTCATAGTGCCCCGGTGGAAGAAATTCCCATCTGGGCTAAAGTCTAGAACAAGAAGTTGGTTCCTAAGGTCAATATCTTCTTCTGGATTTTCATCCAAAATAAGGTATTAACCCTCGACAATCTTCACAAAAGAGGTATTATTTTTCCTAATAGATGTTCTCTTTGTTGCAGGGAAGAAGAGACAGCTTGCCATATTCTCAATCAATGTACTTTTAGCCAGGATATTTGGAAAATCATCCTCTCCAGATGGAACCTGAGTTGGGTCTTCCCAAACTCTCTTGGTGACACCTGGCTTCAATGGCATTGCCCTAATTCTAATCCTAAAATTATGGAGACCTGGAAACTTACTCTGCCGATTGTTATCTGGAATATCTAGAAAGAGCGCAACAACAAGATTTTTAGGGATAACAGGGCTTTTCCTAAAGTGGTTGCAGATAAAATCTTTAGAAGTATCTTTGAAAGACTCTACTACATTGATCAGGGACCAGCGGCTAAAGATGATTTTAAATATAGGTGGAACCTTTCTACTACTACCACCAGCAAGGAGACTGGAAGAGAAGGTCTAGTCTGGTGTTTCCCCCCGCAGGGATGGATTAAGGCTAACTTTGATGGGGCCTCTAAAGGGAATCCGGGTAAAGCTGGATATGGGGGCATTGTCAGGAATTTTGCTGGAAGTTGTCTCAAGGCGGTGGCTGGTCCTCTGGGGAATCAAACTAGTCATTTTGTTGAAGCCTCTGCAGCCTTGAATACCTTAATTATTGCCAAAAGTCTAAATTATGATAAAATATGGCTTGAGGGAGATTCACTCAATATCATAAAGTGCCTAAGGGGGAATCAGAGCCTTCCTGGTCTATTGAAAATAGCATCATGAAAGCTAGGGAGATCATTGCCAGTTTCAAAGAAATCATTATTCAACATGCCTTCAGAGAAAAAAATAGCGTGGTGGATTGCTTAGACACTGGAGTTAACTCTGACTCCCAAATGATTTGGAATGAGGAGGATCTCAATTTAAATATCAAAGAGTTCATTAGAAAGGACCGTTATACGGGGAGAGAAGGACAATTTAATCATGACAAGTAAAAAGCATCATTTATGCCTTGCTGGAAAGGCCATCATTACATGGCACCGCGGAAGATCCTCTATTATTTCTAATAAAGTGTCACACGCTTTGTGGGTTACCCAGCTCGAAAACTTTAGCAACATCGGAAAAGAAGGTGATAACTTGCAGAGAAACAGAGCAAACAGCCCATATTCGAAGATGGGAGGAGACCTAAGGCGGGAAGAACCAGACAATACGTTGACCTGGAAAGCGATGCCTAAAGTCTGGGCAAAATTGGAGAAGGTCTCTCTTACCAGCTTCATGGAGAAACTTGAGGACTATGACAAAGGTAGAGTTAACTTAGTCGTTTCCAAGATTTCTGAAAACTGGTCTAATGGCTCTTTTAAACTTTATGGTGTTAAGTTTAAGTTGGACGTTGGGCTCATTTCCACTGTGACCGGAATGCCCCACTCTAGGCTTAATTTCTTTCGAGACCTCAAGGTCTCCAACAACACGGTTAACCTATTCCCGCGAAAAGAGAAAGAGAGAGCTAAAATTGGCAAGGCTACTGGGGGCTACTACGAAGCTGCAAACATCAAGAAGTTGTAGGGCTGGGTTCTGAACGCAATTATGGAGTACATCACGGTTGAAGGCCTTTTTTCTAGGGCCCACACCTACCACTTCATGCTCTTAAACCATTTCAGACATGACAAAAAGGTGTCCCTGCCATACTACCTCTTTCGGTCCCTCTCCAGGTCCCTCAACAAACACAAGACTAACCCTTCCAGCCCGATTCTCCACTGTGGGCTTCTACTGCTCATTTATGAGCATTGCAAAACCCTCGCCCTGCTAGAGAATAAGAGGATTTCTACCTCTCCAGGCAAGAGAAAGATGGAAGAGGGAGAAACTAGCAAGGAGAAGGCGTCCTCTAGCAAAAAAAGGAAAAGTGTCCCTGGGTTGGAAACAGAGGACATTGTCAAGGAAAGCAGTGGTATGGAGATGGATGACTCCAATGGTGAAGATAGCTAGAAAGATGAGGAGCTGGGAAATGAGGAAGAAAGCGGCAATAATGAGTCTGGTCAAGAAAGCCCTACCCTCAGCGAACACCCTGGTAAGGACAACAGCCATCTGATGGAAGAAGCGGAACCCAAGGATAATGAGGAAATTGGAGGGAACTCCGAGAAGGAAATGAACAAAGACTCTGAGAAGGACCTGACTAAGGATAGGGATAGCAAGATCAAGGAAAATGCTAGTAAAGGGCTTATCCTAGATAACCTCAAGAAGCTCTTTGAGGCTAGAATGGATTTTGATAGATGGACCTACGAAACCCTGAAAAACCTGGACAAGAAGGGGATTAAAATGGATGAAAAGAGGGAGGATGAAAATAGAGAGAAGATTAATTGGAAGCAGGAATTGGAGAATAAGGTAAAATCACTGGAAGAGGGAAAAGAAGCGATGAAAAATCTGATGGGAGTTATCCCAAGTATCCTCTCTGCTATCATCAAAAACTTGGAGGACATCGCCAAGGTCGTTGATCACACCTGCACTCCTAAACTGGTCGTGGATCTTGACCTGGAAGAAGAGACCATCCAAACTGGAAGTGGTGATGTTAATCCGGTGGGCGGTACTGCGAAGAGAACCAGGGCCAGTATCAAGAAAGTTGTGGCTGCCTCAGCAAAGGATCCCCCCAACTTCAAAGACAACATCAAAGAATTGTATGATATCAGCAACACCCTGGAAAAAATATGAATGTTGGAAGGCCTACTGGCTTTTTGGGGCTTTTTTGGGTTTTCTTCGGTTTCCGTTGGTTTTTTTGTGGTTTCTGTTCTTTTCTGTCTCTTGTAGCTTTGTTGTTTAAGTTCTCCTTGTAAAGGGTTTTGGGGCCCCTTCAAAACCTGCTTGTTCCTTAATCAAAAACAAATTGTTATCCTCAATTTTAATATTGGGTAAAATAGAGGAAACCCCCACAAATTTTTGGCCTATTTGTGGCTTTTTATCTTTTGCACTCTTTCAATACATTTCCATCTTCACAAGCGTGAAAGTTACTTGTTTTTCCCTTCTTTTTAGTAAGTGTGAATTCTAGGTGTAAATCGGGTTTATAAACTCAACTTACACCAAGTATGAATTATAGGTGCAAATCGGGTTTATAAACCTGTTTTACACCTCTTTACATCTTTTCACCATTTTTCCCAAGTGCAAATCTGGTTCGTAAACCCAAAATACACCCTAGCAAGTGCAAATTGGGTTAGTAAACCCAAAATACACCCTAGCAAGTGCAAATTAGGTTTACAAACCTGATTTACATATATTTATGGCACTTTGAGTTAAAAAATGCATGCTCTTTTAATTCAATTTGAAATCTTCCACTTGGTTTTTGTAATGGGTTGCCCTGTGCTAGCTTTTTTCACTTCTTAAGTAATTAACTTTAACCCATGCACCGCTCAGACATTAAGACAAATAGTTGGCTTACATTAGCTAGTTGAGTTTTTTCTCAACCTTTCAGTTGACTGTAACTTATGTTTGTTTGTAAACCAACACTTACATAACACATTGAGAGGAAATTCTAGGAACATTGTCACTTTAGAAATTAGAATAATGTAATCTATTCCTCAAATATATTTGCAATCTCTAGGTTTGATATAAAAAGTAATTTTTTAATTTTTTCAGACTTAATGGTGTACAATATTATTTAAGAGAGGGTTGAGGCACATACCCCAAAATGTTGCAAGTTCTATCCATGTTTATCTTATGTCAATATAGTCCATTCATACCCAAAATGTCACATACACCAATCTGCAGTCATAGATGAATTGATACAAGGGTACGTCCAATTGAGAGTTTAGCCAACTCTTAGATATAACTACTACATCAATCTCCCAATAGAATAGCATCTTTAGGAATGTACGTCTAGCCAGGGTAATCAGTACCATGAATGATACTTATAGCAGATTGAATGTGCCCTTGACAGCAAATTTGGCCAAGTCAAGGCAAGAGTTCAACCCAAGAAAAGAAGAAATGACCAGTAAGTCTGAAAATTGCAATCAAACACTAATACACCTTCCAAATCAATTACTTTGCCTCAGCAAATATTTGTGAATCAGCTTCCAATCAACCTGTTTTAATAGTCGACCACCTTTTGTGTTACCTGAATGGAACACCACATACTCTCCAGACCATGTCTTACAATGGCATGGAAAGTGTTGTTCATGAGGGTGTATGTCCCCACAAACCAAGAGAGAAATCCTACAAAGAATAGGAAATTTCTTCAACCAAATCCCCAAACACATAATCAACCAAGCATGAATGCTCACATCTTAGCTGAAGGCAATAAATTCCTCTTAGAGGTTGATTTTTCCAACATATGCAATGTGGGATCAAACTTACCACTATTTCATTATTTTATTAAATTAAGGAATATGAGGCCCATGTATCCTCATGTAACGTCTAGCCTAGGAAAGCCCACTCTTGAAGACAAATTAAAATAATAAAGTGACTTTATAATATACATGTACTTTTAATTTCATTATCACTTTATTAATACCCCTCCAACTTCAGGCATTAAAATTAAGTATCAAACGAACTCTGAAAACCATTTGCAATATCTCATTGGAAAGAGCTTGACAAATCACTCCGAGTACAATCACTAAAAGTTCAAGATCACAGAACCCCTGCTGACTTACTATAAATAGTAAGTACCTGGAAAAATCATCAAATCACCTCCATTTGGTCTGAAACTGAAATTGTCTAGGTCAATTCCCTTTCTAATCCCTGTATAGTCTTGGTTATCCCTCGATATCAAGGAAAATGGGATAATGATGCATCATATATTAACTAGCTAAAATGGGGACATTACAGTCTGCCTCCCTTGAAATTGCTTGTCCTCAAGCAATCTCAATGTAACCCCATAGTTACTAGATCAAACCACGCTAAAACTAAATCTAATCCCAAGGTCCCAAATCAATCTGGTAGATACATATCACCATCTTCTCAAAGCTCTATCCTATTGATCATATGTACCAAAGACATCTTGCAAACCTCTACCAAAGAAAGTAATCAAGAAGTGCATAAACTGAATCATCTCCCCTGGATACTACGCTAACAATGTATCAAACTGAAAAATCGTGGGAGTGAATTCTGGGATGTCAACATAGATTGTCAACTTCCTCATAGCTATTGAGCTACTGACCATAGTGTTTCTAAGGTCCTATATCAAACTATGAACAAAACCACCATGTTGGTACTGTGCCATGTTGATCATGATTGGTAAACCACCATACTCAAATTGCACTCTCATCCCCTGAAACCCCATAGGAGAAACATCATCAAAACCATAACTAAATTTCCTAAGAGAAAAAAACTCACTCCCATGAGTTATAACTTGCTAGGAAAACTCAAGAATGTCCATATCAATAAAATCGTTGCCAATCACGATCCTGGGAAACTGAAAAAAAACACTTTGCTCATTCACCATAGAAAGTCAACCCCAACATCTCTCCCAATAACAACCCGAGAATGTAAAAGATTAAACATTGTCACAACTCCACAACATACCCACAAAGGGATGTCTTCATTGTCACCCACTAGAATCATACCACTAACACCTACTATCTGCATGCCAAGGGAAGGATCTCGAGTGCACCAATATTCTAGTCTCATTTCTCTCAACCAATTTTTGTCCTATAGAAAATGCACTAACATTATGAAATATCTACAGTGACTCAACCCTTCCCATGTAAGAGTGAAGGATAACTGTACTATGCCCAAAGGATCCCCTACAACTGTCAGTAAGTGCTCAAGACTGTAAATGTGCTAGTTAAAAACTACAAACTACAACATCAACTTGATAAGGAACCAAATCTTCATCAAAATTTCCCTCCAATACACCTACACCAATTGTAATGGCCTCTTATATATTTTGAAATAGGAGGTAATGACAACAATGCTACTACACTCTGAGTCCCTGATACAAGGAATAAATCCACCAAGTTGACATTATACTACTTTGTAACCCTATACAGTCCAATCAAACCAAATCTCAGACACTTTCTTTTGTAGGAAACTAACTAGAAAGAACAAGGTGAGAGACTTGCCAAACTCAGATTCATCACCTGTCATTAGAAATATGTCATACCAGAGTGGACTTGAATGCTCCATACTCAATTCACATTTTTGTGCCATCAGTGACATAGTCAAATCTTGAGTATGTGGGCTAAAGGTAAACTGATAAGCACATGTCAATATGCATTTGGGGTGAAAAATGCTTACCTGCACCAATGGAATATCAGGGTGGTCATGTGTATTCCACTCAGTGTTGGTAACAGCAGAAGTTGACTCACAACCCAACATAGGAAGAACAATTGCATCAACATTACCATCATAAGTACCATCCATCGCTTGAACAATGGTGGGAATAGTGCTAAGGTCCAGTGTGCATGACCCAGAAGGAATCATCAGGGAAAACTTTAAGAAACCCCCCCCTTGGACAAGGTGTAAAAACCTAGCGAAAGTTGTATAATTCCCGAGGAAAATTTTAATTTTATGGGTGAATTTTTGCTGTTTACGGAGAAAAATAATAATCTCCATTGGTGAATTAGCCATGATCGCTCAAAGTTTGTGAAAAAATCCTGGTGAATTGTAATGTTTTTAAAACCCCAAAAATATTTGCATGGGCGAATTGTAATGTTTTTAAAACCAGAAAAATATTTACATTAGAGATTTCAACCTAATTTTCAAACCATAAAAATAAAAATATTGGCGATTTCAAGCTATTTTCAAACCATAAAAATAAAAATATTGGAAATTTCAAGATATTAACTTTAAGTCATTAAAACACGTGGCACGCAGTCATCTCTCTGCCTGGAAGACTACCCATTAGGGCATCTCGCGACCTAGCGACAAGCCCTTACAACTCTCTCTATCTCCAACTCGCAAGCTGAAAATGCTAAGCCTTCGTAACCTCGAGATCTAGCGACTGAGGGAAACTGAACTGCCACTCACCAATTCTCGACCACAAAATGTTAAGTCCTCGTCACCGCAGCGACTTGGAGATAGTTGTAACTTTAACCCTTGTCACGTACTCGCCAACATAAAATTGTTTATCTCTTAACCGCTAGCACTTCACTCGCAAGCTCGCGGCTTGATCAGGTCTTCAGACATTTAACTTTGCAAGCTGGCGATAACCATTAAACTAACCACAAACTATCTAGTGGCTAGCTCGTGACCTAAAAATGCTAACATTAAACAAACATGAGAGCTAGCGACAACTGTATGAAATGAATTACTCGCTAACTCTCACGGCTATAATGTATGACATCAGACCAACTCGAGACATTGCGACCAAAGCAATTTCACTAACAATCTCTAGCTCGGTAACATAAAACACTAACACCCAAAAAGCCTGAGACCTTGCGATGTAAACCCAAACCAACTTGTCGCCAGCTCATGGCTTGATCACATCTTCAGACATTTTACCTCGCAAGCTAGCGATAACCATAAAACTTAACCACAAACTATCTAGTCGCTAGCTCGCAACCTAAAATTTTTAAGGCTTGGATGCTGACTCATTCCTGAGGGACTAGTTTGAAGGTTTCTCTTGAGTCGAGGTTGATTAGACAAGCGAGGATGATGGTTTCAGAGGCATAAAAGGATTTGATAGTTTCTGAGTTAGAGATGGGAGATCACGGATTTCTCTGAGAAATAAGAGCTCAGGTTGCTTGTTGTCAGGGATTTTGAAGCAGAATTTGTCCAATCAAGGAGGAATAAAATCAGAACAAAATCATTCACAATAGATGAGCCTTAGCAGGATACAGTGGATTTGATAGGCATGATGATGACTTCTAGAGCCTACAATCATGTTGGAAACCACCAAAATGATAATTTTTCACGTGAATGCAGAATGAGCATCACCAAATGAAGTGTGAAAATGTTATAAATACAATGGAGTGGTGACTTAATGGTAGAAGAGAAAATAAACCTTTTTCATTTTCTGAGAGTGGTTTTTTTCCTCAGAAAGGAAGATGATGTTTGAGCAAGATCATGCATGGAGTTGTACTTGTTGTGTGCTCTGTGATATTGGATGGGGGTTTTTTTGTTTTCTTCTATGTGAGTTTGTTTATTGTCAGAGGAGTTGTGAAAGTGAGAAGGATTGCCAAAGGGGGTGCGAAAGCCTTTTCTTGTCAAGAAGGGCCAAGCATGGCACATCCTCTGCTTCTACTCTTCCATAGGATGGCAAGGGGTTTGAAGAAGTAGCCCGTAGAGGAATGAAAGAAGGATTTGTTTAGATGGGGAGTGGAAGCCAGTCATCTTCGTGACGACATGGAAGCTGCAACCCCTCCCCAACAGATTACATTTACCCTAAAGCTCCTGTTTCCACTTTCCTTGATCGTGGGCATGAAGGCTCAAGTTCCTCTTTCCATTGTCTCTATTCCTGGGCATGAAGGCTTCCTCCTCTATTTGGAAATGATCTGTTGGATAGAACGTAACATGTCACATTCCATCTAAAGGCATCAGGGTGATAATGGCATGGCTCAAGCAATTTTGCAAGTTGTATAGTCATTGGGGTTCCTTTTCTGGTTCCAGTAGTGATTATTCATTCTAGACTCTAGGTGAAGAGAGCAAGTTGTATACTGTATAGTCATTTATATAGAAAATGAAAAGCATTTAGTGTCAAGCTTTGTGCAGGTTCTTGAAGGAGTTATATATAAATTATTAAATTTATTGTGTATAATTGTATCTCTTTCAAATGATCAAAATCATGAGATTTAACTTTTTTCATTTGTTGCATTGTTATGGTGTATGTAATTTTTCATTTAAATTTTCTGTTAGTCTGGAATCATAATACATATTAAGGATTCACCTCATTGTAATTGGTGGGTGGATTATAGACAGTCATAGAACACCTCCATATATATTACATAAACATTCGTAGCATATAAAATCATAAGACTCAAGAGTATTAAGAATGAAAGTATTACTATTAAACACCACAATAGATAGGAATGCATTATACAACATAATTAGTAAAACATCAAGACAACAGACCGGTGCCTTATCCTAGGGCATAGACTCTAGAGTCACTTTAAACTTACAATTCAAGACAACCTGATAATAAACTTCAATAATGAATAATGCCATTACATACACAACCTAGATTCATATGTAAACTGAAAAACCCTTGACCATTCAATTCATAATGAAAACATAAATTCAACACAAAGACAATTATGTGAAAATCTCAAACTACAAATGATATTGATATTATGTTCATAATGGTATCAGAAAGTAAATTCACAATGCGATTCAAGTTTTCAACTATGCACTTATCAAATTCTTGAACAGTTGAGCTATTATAAATTTATAACTATATAAGAGTTTTCAAGTTCAACATCAATAAAAGTGGCCAATTGGCCATCCCTCTCTACCGATCGAAAAGAAAAAGATTACTGGGAGGAATCTTGGGTAGCAACCTCAACCTGAGATTTCTTCTTTGGCTTTAGCATGGCTTGCCACCTGTCCACCTCTTTGTCTGTTAGCCAACTAAATGCCTTTACCTCTTCCAACTTTGCAACTAAATCTATCCATCTGGCATCTGTAACTGCCCTGGACTCAACAATAAATTTTGCATGGTCAACCTCAACATTGAACAGTGAATCAAGCATATCGTTAAGGAAATCAGCATCAACCTGTTCATTTACATGCTTGATTATTTCTTCTTGCTCCAGAATCAAATCAAATTCGTTGGTCCAATCAGAAACTGATTTCAATTGTCCATTACTACCATAAATTGAAGGCACCAATTTACTATAACCTTCCCCAAATGTCTGCAACTTTTCATTTATAAGCACGTCCTTCCCTATGAAAAATGCATAAGCTGCATTCATTACCTCCACCATGTCTTTGGTTTCACTGATCTTGGGAGGGAACTCGTCACTATACATCATTGTAGTATCTAGCTTATCCATTAATCTACTTCTTCCTGACCAAACATTGAACAAAGGTCCAAGAAAAGCGACAGCCTCAGAGGATGTTTTACTTGCCTCTGTCAAAGAAATGTGCAAATCATGCACTACCATCAATTTTCCTTTCAATACATTAATCCTGTGTTTCAGAATTCCTGACACGACAGAGATAGCCTTGACATTTTGTTCCTTTTCAAGCTTTTCAATTTTCCCTGTGTATTCCTCCATTTTTGCTGTCACATCAGCTAGTATTTCTTGTACTTGTTCTATAATCTATATTGGAGGGGGCTCGTTTGCAATTTTCTCTTTCAAATCTACTAACTCTTCCTCCAGAGCACCCTTCTTCATCAGTGTCTCTTCATATTTTTTATTCAATGTAATCAATTGGGTATATGTTTCTGTGTATCTTCTTGACAAATCCTCTGTTTTTGATAAATTCATGAAAGAAACTTGAGTCAAAAAAGAGGCAATCTCCGTGTCAGTTGTGTTTTGCAAGTTCCAGATCATTCTATCAGCTTTCTTTTCTACTTGGATATTTAGAAGGTGGGGCTTTTGAGTGGAAGGGGCCAAAGACCAAGCAGCAAGTATCTTTTACTTAGGATTAAATCCTGATCCTCTTATTACATCTCCAATTTCAAATTCATTTTTGAACATTGGGTCCTCTTGCTTCCTAATCTGATCAATAATAAAAGTAGACTGGATATCCCAATCAGGCATCATAATCATACCAGTACTCTTAATCAATTATCTTTCCTGTTCCACAGATATTTTCTCCCTGTCAGGATCATATATCTGCAGTGCCTCGATGATCTCCTGTTTCTTTTCTTCATTTGCTTCCTCTATGATCAGATTTTGTCTTAATTGTTTTTGTTTCAATCTTGACAAAAAACTTTTAAATTCATCTGACTTAATAAAGTCATCATCGTTCATGAATTCATTTGACAATATCACACACTCATCAAAGCCTTGAGCAAGGGCTTCGTTTGTTTCTCCCTGTTCTTCATTCTGCCCTGCTTCTCTGAGATGTGTCCTTATTTGATGAAAGTATTGTCCTTGTTCTGTAACAATTGCTCTAGCAGGGTCTCTCCTCACAATTGTACCAACCTCACTGGTTTTTTGTTTCTTTGCAGCTGGGGTAGATTGAACTTCATCCCCACTCTCTACATAATCAGCAGACACACTAAGTGGCCTCTTGCCATGTGAAGAATGTACATCTTGGGGGTCTTGCTGCTGAGCAGCCACTTCAGAATCTAGAATTTGAGGCATTTTTTCCATCAGAATTTCATATAAACTCAGCATTTTGTTAATCCTCTCCAAGTACAGGCTATCAGAGAAAAAACCTGAGAAACTAGGGTCAGCAGCCTTCAATTCTACTTCAACTCTCATCAATTTTTTCTATTTTCTTCTCCTTTCTTGTACTTCATCTTTTCTCAGCAAATTTCTAACCACATCTTCATCATCCAATGGTTCATGGTCCTTTATTGCAGCCCAAGGTGTCATTTTTGGCATTGCAATTTTAATAAATTGTTCTGGATCACAGAATCTAGACATAGCATTAACCAACCTATACTGTTTAAGGAAATTGTTTACTTGATCAAAGCAACTCCTACCAATGGTAAAATCAGACGCAACCCAAAGCCTAGGAGGAAAAGAACCCTTCTTGTGTTTATCAAGGTATTCTTTTTCAACTAGGGTCAATTTCCAGATAAACTCCATAAAAGCAATCCTAATTGGAACAAACTTTGGTAAAATATGGGGAGGCTGAGGACACCCATAGACTCTGATCACAGAAAAGTTATCAAAAAAATAAAAGTCCCCCCAGTTATGTGAAATAGACCAGTTTGGAACAAACTGGTAAGGTCTCAAAACTCTCCTAACATCAATTGACAATCATTCCCTAATTATTCCTAGCATTTCCATAATTGGCGAAACAATCCAATTTTCAAAGAAAAGGAAAGAAGAATGGGGAGAACTACTATCCCAAACCTGGGTCCATCTTTGTATTGGCATTAAGACACTGAGTTCTTCTTTGAAAATCTCCAATTCTTTATCCAAGAACTCAACATTATAGAACAAGATTAAATGCATCAGCAATGAATAAGGCTTGAATGTAGGGCTGGGTGCACCACTCTGAATTTCAACTAGAGCATTATAAATGTGTTCAACCACATAGCCCACATAATCGTAATCTTTGTTAACATCTGGGTGTTGAATGTCCATAGCCATCATCAGTAATTTAGCTGACACTGTTGAATCTCCATCAAAACCCAACACTCTACATAATCCATAGATTGCACAATGCATATAATGGTGGAAAGGTGTGATGTCAAATGGTGGTTCGATACTCTCTGGAATTATAACCAACTTCCTATCCACCCTAGGCATGTATCTGGGGATTGCATGCTTCTTGATAACACCTTTGTATTTGTCATAATCCTCTGCAATCCACTCCAAATCTATATCTGTACATGCAGAACCAGTAATCTGGAAAGCTTCAACAAAGCTAGCTCTGTTAATTGAAACTAGGGCAGACTGGTTCTTTCTTCTGATTACCCTAGATACTGGGAAATAGCATTTGGCCAACTCTTTGATCAAATCCACATCAAAATACACATCTGGCACAATTAACTTTGCCATATTTAAATCCCAAGGGTTTGACATCGGGACACCCTTAACCCTATTATTCCAAAAATACTTAAACAGAGCATAACCAGTCATATTAGGCGTGGTAGGGTTTCTGCATTGGCTAAATAAATCTCTCCATGCCAAATTATTTGTATTCAAAGCAACGGAAGTCCCTGGCATCAAATCTACAAATTCTTCTTTGTATTTCTTAACCATCGTTTCCTCAGTGGCACTGGCCTTCGAACCTCCAGGTTCTCCTGCTCCACTTGTCGTGGCCTTGGGCTTGGGCTTGGGCTTGGGCTTGGGCTTGGAACCTCCAGTACCACTTGTCGCCTGGCTCATTTTAGCTGCAGGAGAAAAACTTAACCAATTTTCTAAAATTTTCTCACACCCAACACTCTGAATTCTCCAACATTGTTACAGAGCTCAATTCACTGGATTACCTCGAAGATAGAATGCATTAATGCAATTATACGAAACCTCGGCTTGATCATGCAATTTATGGTATTTACTATTTGGGCGTCGTCACTTCTCTCAAGTCTCAACTCTCAAGTCTCATTAATTGCCACACTTGCATGAACTAGCTAGTAGCTACAGTCTGTGGCATTAATTCAAACTTCAAACTGAAGTACTCGAACGAAATTTGAATTCATGCCCTTATATTTGATTTGCGATTGGCATTCAAAACTTTTACAGAACCCGGCAAACAAGTCCACGTGTTAGCGAGTTAGCGACAATGCTGCCAAATCCTCTTAATCGCAAGCTCGCAACCCCTTTTACGAATCCTCAAAGAATCTCGCGAGTGAGCGACAGCCGTTGATCTAACAAAACAACTTATTTCATCACAAGATCGCAACTAGAAACTTAACTTGACTTAAACCCTTGCGATCCCGCGACAAGAAGACACTTAACCGCCATCGCATGCTCGCAACACTTTTTGACTTAAGACTTACAAACCCGCAAGCATGCGATGACCACAAAATTAGACCAAAACTTATCTGTCGCCAGACCGCAAGTGCAACTTAAAATGCTAAACAACTTCAAAACCCGCGAGCAAGTGACTTGACCCCATCACATGATCGCACATTAAAATGACCTAACCGCGAACACCTCGTGACCTTGCAATAATATAAAATCACATCCAGTCGCAACCTCGCAACATAAAATGGTATTTGGGCGCTGTCACTTCTCTCGAGTCTCATTAACTGCCACACTTGCATGAACTAGCTAGTGTGGCATTAATTCAATTAAACTGATAGAATGCATTAATACAATTGTACAAATGTCAAAATCTCGGCTAGATCATGCAATTTATGGTATTTGGGTGCCGTCACTTCTCTCAAGTCTCATTAATTGCCACACTTGCATGAACTAGCTACTATGGCATTTGATTGCGATTGCCATTCAAAACTTTTACAGAACTCGACAAACAAGTCCAAGTGTCAATCCCCATCTTTAATCACACACTCTCAACCGGTTATAACAATTAGGAAAGGAACCGGTGAGTTAGCGACAATGCTACCAAATCCTCTTAATCACAAGCTCGCAACCCCTTTTATGAATCCTCAAAGAATCTCGCCAGTGAGCGACAGCCGTTGATCTTCATCAAGCCCTTTAGTCGCAACCTCGCAACATTATTTGTACTATTCTTTCTTTACTTGCGAGCTGGCGACCACTGCAAATCTAACAAAATAACTTATTTCATCGCAAGCTCGCAACTCAAAACTTAATTTGACTTAAACCCTTGTGATCTCACGACAACAAGGCACTTAACCGCCATCGTATGGTCACAACACTTTTTGACTTAAGACTTACAAACCGGCGAGCATGCGATGACCACAAAATCAGACCAAAACTTACCTATCGCCAGATCGCAACTTAAAATGCTAAACAACTTCAAAACCTGCGAGCAAGCGACGAAACCAACTAAGCTGTGATACCAACTACATCGCATGATCGCAAATTAAAATGACTTAACCACAAACACCTCGTGACCGTGCGACAACATAACATCACACCCAGTCGCAAAATCACGACCAAAGCGATTTCATTAACAATCTCCACCTCGCTAACATAAAATGCTAACGCTCAAAAAACAAGAGACCTCGTGATTTAAACCCAAACCAACAGGTCCAACACTCGCTAACTCGCCACTTAAATTGTTAAACATGAAATTTATTTGCAAGTTAGAGATGAAACATTAAACATGTCTGACCAACTGGTTTGACCACACTTAATGATGACAAGGACAAATAAATAGAGGACAACTCAGATTTTCAACGCACGACAACTTCGGTTTACTAGCCAACTAAGACAAAAAAAAAACACAAAACACTAATCGCCATGAACATTATTTTAAGCATTTACTGTAGAACAGTAGAAAGGTTCTAGCAGTAACAGTTATGCAGTATGAATAATTTTATAGATCTTGTGACACAAATTGTTGCATTTCATGTTCAACATAATGTGGAACCAAATACCAATTTACTAATAATTCAATTGTTTAGTAATAATTCAAATTCACAATTTAAAATATGAAATAAGTATCCGTTCTACTTCTGATTGACAAATTCAACGAATAAAATATCAAAAATCATCAATGACAACTATAGTATTGCAATTTTGCAAATTGAAATTGTAATATGACTCAAGAACTATAGTATAATTATAAATACCTATAAACTGACTGCTAATTCACTTCGGTGACTCAGTCCGACTATCCGAGGCTTCTATATCCCAAATGGACTCAAGATCCAGAAACTAACTAGTACTAACAGGTTCATCTTCATTCTGAATCGGGTATTCAAAAATGTCTTCGTCTTCATGTTGACTCTAAGTCTGTGATCCATCATATTCATTTGTCTCAGCACTAGCACTAGCAGTAACACCACCAGCTTTTAAAGTGTTGCACACCCCTTGTCTTTCACGCATGGAATTCCAGATTGTCAGTGCACTGTCATATGGAAAATCTCTAACATTATACTGGGTTACAAACAACCTCAAGCAAGTTTCCAAATTCTTGTCTAATTTGTTTCTAATCTTTGATTTCAAAAGCCCTAATGCACTGAAAACTCTCTCATCTTCCACTGACCCCAATATCATTGTTTGACATAAATCAACAAGTTTCAAATATTCTGGTATTGCAATACGCAATGCTTCACTTTGATCTATCCTTTTCCAAAGCCTTGTGATTGATCTAGGTTCAAATGGATTCTCCAAGTTAACCTACTATTGTTTCATAACCAATGCAAACTGTTTACATTGTTTTCTAAGATGATCTGAATTTAAAATTCCTTCTATTGGTTGTCCATTGCAATATGCATCTTTTGAAAATGTCAATATCAATTCCTCTAGTTTTTTATGATACATCTTTGCATCATTTAGATTATCTCCAATTGAATGCCAAAATTGAGGATACACACAACCCATGGCTTCAAGTATTTCTTCTCGAGGGAATCTTTCACGAATCTCAGTTGAAAGTTCATATGAAATAGACTTCAAATTATCACTAACACATTTAACAATCTTGTCAAAATCTTCCTTTTTAACTGGTAGTGCTCTGCCTCGCTTTCCCATCTTAGATTGGTGCATTGGTATTTGAAATCCTTTTACAAATACACATAACTCATTTTTGGTATTGAAATGTAAAAAAATTTCAGCATGATTCAAATCTGTAATTATCTGCCACCTAAAAAAATTTGGGCTTCGCCCTGTTAGATCTGAATATAGACCATCCAAGCTCAAGCATGTCATTTTATGTAGAGTGCTATACTCATTGATATACATAGTTCTATCTTGGGATTTCTTAACAAGTTTGTTCATTGAATCTATCATGGGGAGAAGACTAGCTAAAGTTAACAGAGTCTCTATATCACTTAACTTATGTAAGAGATCAAGAGCTTTGTCTACTGTGAGGCATTGCTCATACATTAGACCGATCAAGGATTGATATTTTGTTAGAAATCATTCCGTTGGCCCATGCAAAGAGATCCATCTGGTCTCAACATCCCTGAGAAGCTTGTTTCCTCCTATTACTCCCTTAGAAAAAATCTAAAATTCTGCAAAATGTTTAGGACTTCGGCAGAAGTATGAGTGGATATCGTGGACCAGATCTTCAACTTTTGACACTATAGGGAAACTGCTTACAATTCTATATGCTAAATTCATTCGATGGGCCATGCAGTGAATGCCAACCATGTATGGTGCAATACTAGTTTGTAATCTTGCGCAAAGACAGTTCCTTTGACCTTGCATTACTGCAACTCCATCAGCTCCAACACACACCAAGTTCTTGGCAATTGTCAAGTCATCCATACCAGCAATTTCATTCAAAGCTTTCTTAACTTCTAAATATAAATTTTCTGCTATTGAATTGCCCCTCATTTTATGAACATAGAGTAGATGAGCTCGGTGGACATGTTCTTTTACAGTATACACATGCATACAAACCCAAGCAGTGTTATCTACCACAGTAACTTCATCTATGGATAATGAAATGAAATTTGACTCTTTTACACTCTCTTGTAAATTTTGCTTTTCCACCTTAGCGAGACAGTTTGCCATTTCCCATCCAGCATTTATTGACCAATGTGACATAGGATAGTGAGGAACATTCAAAAAAGATAATAAATTGCTAAATTCTGGGAAATCTTTCATAGGACGCCCTCTCGACATAATATGAAAAACAACACTCATCTGAACAGTCTTTTCCAGGTTTGCATCTTTCGCTGCATGTTTAAGCCCAGCCTTGATTATATTTCCAAATCCACTATTACCAATCACTATCATTTTGTTGTTATTCTCTTCATATTCCGTAGCATACTTAACATGAAGACATTCTTCCTTTGATTTCCATCTTACTACTCGTGTTTCCTTTCCGTCTATGATCTATTTTTCATAAACTTTACCAATATGCTTTTCTATGGTGTCAATCTTTAGCTCATCTTCTTCTCTCTTTTTGTTTTCTAGCTACAAATCTTACACCTGCATTTTGTTGGTTGTTCATCATTGTTTGGGACCAGTTCAATGAATGGGTACTTTGCTACCCAATCAATCTTAAAACTCCTTGTCATCTCCCACTCTCACCCCAGTTTTACTTTCCTTTTTCTTTTCTTCCTACCAACATCATCTTCAGTACTAGCATTTGCATCCAAGTGAATTATCTCATTGTGTGTATCCCTTACAACATCTTCTGTCGTGTCGGTATTGCCATCCTCATTTGATGCATTTAACTCAATGACAATCCCACCTTGTGGTGGTGGTGAGCTACTATGAATGGCTTCTGCAACTACAGAAGTTGATGGACCAAAAACTTTGCCAATTCCAAAGAAAGACTTTATGGTAGTATCTTTAAGTTTAAGTTTTGGGCATTTTGATGTCCTCTCAATCCCTTCATTTTCACCGCCCTGAGGAGTCTTACCCTTTTCTGACATCTCAATCCCTTCACCACCCTAAAGAGTCTCAGTCTCACCCTTGTGTGACATCTCAATCCCTTCGCCACCCTGAGGAGTCTCACCCATGTCTGACTGTGACATCTTGAGTCTTGACCTCTCACTATGAATTAAAAGTTAAAACTAATACTATCAACTATGAAGAAATGATTACTCACCTTTATGCCTTCTCAATTCTCTGAATCAGGAATCAGGAATGCCTGGGCCTGTGTTGCAGGGTTGTAACTCTGGCCCTCCACCCTACAATGTGAATGAACTTCGACTTTCCAACTCAATTTGCAGAATGTGAATCGAGACTTGAGAGCTCCCAATTTACTAATCAGACACAAACAAATTGTAAGAAAGAGTGTATTTATAGTAATCCATGATTGCATTTTTGGCAAATTGTGCGGGGCCCGAGCGTCACAATTGCCAATAAACATTTAATTTAATTGCATTTTTGGCGAATTGCGTGGGCATGCAATGAAAAATTAATTTAAGCGGGGCGAAATGGCTCCTCGAATGCTTATAATGTTTTAATTGATATTGGCGAATTTAGCCGACGCGTGCAATGAACATTTAATTTACCATTGGCGAATTAGGTCCTGGGTACGTGGTCATTTTACTATTGCTGGCGAATAACGGAGGTGATCTAATACCCGTGTCTGAGTGATTTCAGGTGAATATTACGGGCATGCACATCGACGATGTGTGGTCAATGGCGAAGCCAGATTCTACAGTGCATCGTTAACCCCAAAATTCTGGGTGATTTGACCATGATTTTGCCCCAGACAATTCGCATGAAATTCGCTAATTGGCAAAGAATCGCCACTAAAAAACTCTCTGGGAATCATTTCCTCCTGACTAGGCTACCCAATAATAACCTCAATAGAACCCATGTAAGACCTTATGCCCAATTCTTCGATGATGTATGAACCTACAAACAAGTCCATTGTGTCTAACTCATCGCCAATCCAATCCACCCAAAGTGGTATCTTGCAAAACCTGAACGATGCCCATTATAGGTGCATAAAAACAAATACCAACCCATATCAAACTAGTAGTATAGATCTGAACAACACCATGTAACAAATAAACCAAATCTAGGATGGAGTAAAAGGTAACTCTACCACCCAAGGAGGGTAATAAATCATCATTCCCCCATCCTCTCACTCCAAAGTGACAATCCCAATCTCTTCTATCCATATCCATAGCCGCTGCCCTCAAAGTGCAACCTGATATAATTCTAATCAGCATCGTAGGACAACCATCAATCAAAGAAATAGAAGGTATAACCCATAAGGAAGGTGCAAGAATGTTGTAGCCAATATTTTCCTCTCCAAACTGTAGATTGAAAGCATTTAGAAAGGTGTTTAATTCATGTTATTCCATCTCATACTTATGGATTTCATCAATCCCCTCAATGATTCGTTTGATCTCTAAGGTTCTTACATCATGCTCACGGATTTCTGATGGACCAACAATGGTATTACCCGCTTTGTGTAAGGAATAGTGACCAAGGCTCAATTGTAAGTAGAGTTCATCAATTTCTTCCTCTTTTCTTCTCAAGGCATCTGCATAGATATCAACCAGGTTGAGAAGGTGATCACAATCTGAAAGAAGGTGCAAATAGTTTTTCTTTATTGTTCCCATACCTTCTTTGATCTTCTGCAAGCTATCAAGAGAAGATTTCGCTTCAGTTACGTTTGGTCTTCTCTCTAATTGAATCATCCAAAGGTAATTTTTAACCAACTTATGCATCTCATCATGATGGGATAAGGCTTCCATAATCCCATCCTCATTCACCTTCAATTGATTCCTCAAACTGTACAAATTGTGAGATGTTTGAACAACTTTTGCTTCGCATGAATATGCACTTGATTGTGACTAAAATTCTTCTTTAGAAAAGTCTTGGATGCACATGTTATGCTTTGAAATTAAAACAACACTATTTACACCTAAAAAAGTATCCTCAATGCTCTGATTAATTTTCTCGATACAAGGAAGTCCAGTTTGCTCTATACACTCAGCATCCCATCAGCTGACTCACTAGAAAATGGTATGCTCTCAACATGTAATTCTATTGGAGCAATAATGTGATCATAAGTGGACTCCCCAAGGAATTTTTTCTCTTGCCCTATTTTATTAATGAAAATTTGCACATCACTAATGAAGAGTTTTAAAATCCCTTCACTTGTAGTGATTGACTCTAACTCCATAAACTCCTTCTTAATTGAATGGTGGTCATTATCCTTTTTACTTTTCTCGGGAAAGGTAATAGGTGTAATCAAAGCTGAAGAGATGGTGAAACTTATAAACCCCAAGAGATCAACTCTTTTGTAGTTAGTTGTTACCTAAACTTCTCAATCTTCAGCTCAACCAAACTTCTTGAGAAATCATAGGTTGTAGCTAAAACATGCATCTCAATTCTCCAAATGTCTAACAAATCAGATTGCAACTACTTACAAACAACATCATTCTCATCTAAGATCATGGACAAGATGTCATACATATATATCTTCTCCCTATCTGGATGGAATTTCCTGGTGATGGCTATAAAACAATGAAACATTTATAGAATCAACTCATCACAATGAAGATCCAACATAAGGACAAATGATCTAATCCTTCCCATCATGTCTAAAATTTTATCTCTCCTACCAAAAGTGAGAGCTTTGACATCTCGTAACCCCCGTACTCTCTACAATCAGATGTAGAACCTCTTTTTTTGTATCATGATCTTCATAGGGAACTAGAGGTATCATAATCCTCATGATTTTAGATAAACAACAAGTTACCTCCAACTTAATCTCATCATCTGGATGTCTTAACCACTTGTGTTGACTCAAAGTGGTCACTATAGGAGCCATAGATATTTGTATCAATTCGGAAGGTGGTTTCTCAATGAGAATAAAACATTCCTCTACCTTATTTAAAGTGTTCAAAACATCATCCCTTGATTGGGAATTATCACTAAGCTTACTACCTACTACATAGAGTATCCTTGCCAATTGTTTACCATCTTCTATTGCAATTATCCAAGCTTGAAATCAGAATTCCACAATCACCCAAAGGTTGGTAGGAACTTTATCTCTAATACCACTGTAATGGGTTGCCCTATGCTAACTTTTTTCCCTTCTTAATTAATTAACTTTAACCCATTCATTTCTTGAACATTAAGACAAACAGTTGGCTTGCATTAGCTAGTTGAGTTTTTTCCCAACCTTTCAATTGGCTATAACTTGTGTTTATTTGTAAACCAGCACTAACATAACACATTGAGAGGAAACACTAGGAACATTCTCACATTAGAAATTATAATAATGTAAAACCTTCCTCAAATATATTTTGCAATCTCCAGGTCTGATAAAAAAAGTAATTTTCTGATTTTTTCACTTAATGGTGTACAATATCATTTAAGAGAGGGCTAGGGCACATACCCCAAAATGTTGCAATTTTTATCCATGTTTCTCTTGTGTCAATAGAATCCATTCATACCCAAAATGTCACATACACCAATCTACAATCATAGATGAACTGATACAAGGGTACGTCCAACTGAGAGTTTAGCCAACTCTTGGATATGACCACTATGTCCAACTCCCAATACAATAGTAGCTTCAGGAATGTACATTCAGCTAGGGTAACCAGTACCAAGAATGATACTTACAACAAACTAAATGTGCCTTTGACATTAGATACGGCCCAATCAAGGCAACAGTTTGTCCCAGGAAAAGAAGAATTGACCAATAAATCTAAAAACTGCAATCAAACACTAATACACCTTCCAAATCAATTACCTAGACTCGATAAATATTAGCGAGTCAGCTTCCAATCAACCTATTTTAATAGCCAAACACCTTCTGTATTGTTTGAATCGAACACCACATACTCTCCAAACCATGTCTTACAATGGCATGGAAAGTGTTGTTCATGAAGGTGTGCGTTCCTACAAAACAAGAGAGAACTACTATAAAGCACATGAAATTTCTTCAACCAAATCCCCAAACACATAATCAACCAAGCATGAATGCTCACGTCTCAGCTGAAGGCAATAAGTTCCACTCTTAGAGGTCGATTTTCCCAAAATATGCAATGTGGGATCAAACTTACCACTATTTCATTATTTAATTAATTCAAGAAATATGAGGTCCATGTATCCTCATGTAAGGTCCAGCCTAGGAAAGTCCACTTTTCAAGACAACTTAAAATAATAAAGTGACCTTATAATATACATGTACTTTTAATTTAATAATCACTTTATTAATACTCCTCCAACTTCAAGCATTAAAATTAAGTATCAAACGTACTCTAAAAACCATGTGCAATAGCTCATTGGAAAGAGCTTGATAAATTGCTCCAAGTCCAATCACTGAAAGTTCAAGATCATAGAACCCCTGCTAACTTATTAAAAATAGTAAGTACCTAGAAAACTTATCAAATCACCTAAATTTGGTTTGAAACTAGAATTGTCTAGGTCAATTCCCTTTCTAATCCCTATATAGTCCCGGTTAGCCCTCGGGATCAAGGAAAAATGGGCTAACGATGCATCATCTGTTAACCTCATTTTTCCATTTAAGCTATCCAAGGTCATGGGGGGAGGAGCTCATATTCGGATTTCACAAAGTTTTTCTCCATTTTTTTGGGGTATGGTTTTTTTCTCTTACCTCTTGTTCTTCCATTAATTTATCTTTTAAGGTTCGAAGACCCTTTTATTTATTGAGATAGAATGATCTGAGTGTATGTTTTCTCTTTTCATTTTATTTGATTTGCATCGACCTTAATTGTGGTGTCTTTCAAGTTCATCGGCCTGAACAACACCACATTTGATGTTGCTCGGGTCGATGGACTCGAGAGACACCCATTATCATTGTTAAACCCTTTGTTTTCCAATGTTTTCATATTACCAAGTTTTGATGGATGGTGAGCTTATTAACTCGCACTCCACCTTTTCATTATTGCCTCTATGGTGTGTGGTGGGGGTGTAGGCCCATCATTTACCTTGGGTTGGCTTGGTGCATGACAGGTATGTGACCTCGCCATGCATTTCACCCTGCTCTATGTTTTTACCTATTCTTTTTCCCAAGTGGAGGTGGATTTTAGGTTCGTGAACCCAAACTACACTGAACTTTGGTGGAGTTTGGTTTCACCAACCTATACTTGCCCTCCCTTGAGATCTTGTCATTTCTTGTTTGGGTGGTGCATGGCGAGGCCGTAAGGCCACTATGCACCAAAAGCGTTAGCTTGGTGCATGGTAGGTCTATGACCCGCCATGTACCTTCATTAATCCATAGCCATATCATGTGTACAACAGGTTTATAAATCTAACTTACACCATCTTCTATAGTCATTATTTATGGCAGGTTTACAGACTCGCCTTACACATTATTTTGAGTTCCTTCCTTTCCCAAAGTGTATGGTGGGTTTATAAGCTTGCCTTACACCTTGATTCACTCATGCAAGTGTATGGAAGACCTATAGTTTGATTAATACCCAATTTTTCCTTCTTCTTTAACCTCGGGTGCAATTCGGGGTTATGAACCAAAATTGCACTTGTGAGCCACACTTTGTCCAAAAATGTAAATCAAGCATAAGAACCTGAATTATGTCAAATACACACACGTAAATAGGGTTTATAGGTCCAATTTACTTTTAAACTATCAAGATACAATGTGGGTTTTGAAAACCCTAATGGCTTCAAGTTCATCATTCAAGATTTTGTTCAATTCACGATGAACAAAATCGTTGATTCATTGCACTTCTCCAGTACTGATATTTTTTCCCATGTTACATTGTTGTAATTGTGAAAATGACAGAGGCATGTCTGAACAAGAAGGACATGAAGTTCAAGAAGTAATACCCACATCCAGTCTTCCTACCTTCATCAGTCTCATCAAATATTGACCATATCAAGGACACTAAGATAGGTCATGTTGACCTAGCATAATTTCTCAAGAGAATTGAGAAACCTCCTTCATACTACAAAATGGAGTATGTTATCAATAGTGGTATTCATTCAGTTGCCACTTTTCCCATGTCTACTCAAGACCCTAAATTTTTCATGGTAGCAGCAGGTCACTTTGACCCTGCTAGAAAGAGTGTAAAGGACACCACAGGTATGAAGTTGATCAAACTAGATGAAGATTTCTTCAACAGTATTTTCAAGTGTTCTAATATTAAAAAGTACTTAATCATTACGATGCAATCAGCCCAATCCTACTATGAAATAAATTTTGAAAAGTGTAGGAGAAACATGAATGACAATTGGTTGAAGACCCCAAGGCCAAAAATGGCTAGGTGGCCGAAGAATTTTCATATAAGTGATCCCATTGAAGAAGTAAATGATATGGTAATTCTCTTGAGTAGGGTGAAAGGTCTTCCCACTTATAACACTTATTATAAATGGATGTATCACTATATCCATGTCATCATGCAAAATAAAGAGAGGATCTTCTAGGGTAAGCAAATCAATGATTCAATATGTGAATAGCTAGCCAAAGTGGCAACCATCCTTAAGTTGTACATCACCTCCTATTTGGTGTATGTTATAGCTTCAATGAGACATTTTCCAATATTGTCAACAATAGGAGATAGGAGGTAGCTTGTTGTACACAAATATTACTCCCAATTGGTGTTAAAGAATAGTTTCAACCACTTCAGAAGAGTGAATGATGCTTTCTTTGGATATAATATGTGTATGATGAATAAAGATTTGTACAATAGAAGGGTATCAGATGATGTCAAGCAAGTTGTAAATCAATACGAATCCATGTTCTTGCAATTTCCCACTTTCACATATCTCAAAGTAGGGTGTTTCAATGGTGAACCCTTCATGCTCTGAAGATACCTATAAAATTAAAAAAAATTATGGAGTTGGCTCATCAAATTGTGGTGGTTCATGAGGCCCAATCAGGTTCTCACAAAATAGGTCTAAAATTCTCTCTAACCATTGGTAGGTATTCTGTCACTTCTATCTTCAGAGCTAGGGTGATGGAGGAGGAGATTAGAAGAGTAACCATGAGGTTCTTCAAAGCCAAGAAATATTTTGACTATAGAGGAATGAGGAATAAACTAAAATAAGCCTATGTTCATGTTTACCTTATTGAAGATGTATGGGTTGATTGTAGGACTAAACATGATATTAGGAAGCTTGATTATTGTCATTTGATAGTTGATCAAATTAGGGAGTTTGATCTTGCAGATATCCCAGATGACCTAGAAGAATATGGTAATGTCTTGGACCTTACCTATGCTAAAAATAAGATTTCATCAACTCCCTTGCCCCTCATTCAATGGTTATAGAAGGAGTCAACCTCAATTAGAGAGATTTAAAAGTATTCCTATGAATACTAATATTAGGCTTTCAAACAAGGGGATCCCATTGAAGCCCTTCTCCTCTAGCTCTGATGATGATACAGTTGGAACCGAGAAAGGAAAATCCCAAGGAGAGCCATCAGACTCTAATGTTCATGAGACATAGGAATTTAAAGAAAAAGAGGAACAATTGGAAGATGAATATCCCGATATAAAACTTGTTGATATTGATCAGCTTGAAGATGATCAAGAAGGTGATCAAGAGCATGAGTAATGTGATGAGGAAGGACTACTGCAAGCAAAAAAGTCCCAAGAATATTTACCCCAAGTACCTCCTACTTCATCCATGATGCAAGCTCTAGTTTCTAATTTTGAGTTAGATCCCTCTATTATCACATGTGTTTCTCCTAGCACGGTTATTCATATTTCTTCCACTAGTGCTAGTGAGTCTTATCTAGATACTCACCATGATAATATTAAGAATGTATTATTTGTTTTTCCCAATTTGTCTAAAGTTTCTATCATCATATTAGATGATTTTGACAAGTTTATGACCGAGATGGGTCTCAGGCCCAATGAGTCATCCCTTAAAAATATTTCCCTAGTTATCACCATGACATCACCTATTATGAGTACTACCCCTCAAGAGCCATTAAATCTTTCTCAAGATTTAGCTATAGGTGATGATGATGCCTCTTTGCCACCATGGTTATTCTCTAATCCACCCAAGAGTGAGAAACAAGTTGTTTCACCTGATGATTTTGATTTTGGTCATCTTGTCACAACTAAGCCAAAAATTACCAAGAAAGCTAAAACTTTGTCAAGGGTGAAGGTGAAAAAAGCAAGAAACAAATATGCAAAGGTTGTCATTCCTCCTCCTGATAAGGATATGGATCAAATTCAAGAATCAGATTATGAAATCTGCAGGATTGAGTTGGGCAAGAAAACTCATTAATCTAGTGTAGGAGATGCCTAATTAGCTTTGGAACCTCTTGTTTCCAACTACGATGGTGACAAGGTAAAAAAGTTTCAACTCAAGGCACAAGTTGATCAACTCACCACTGTGTTACTCAAATTTACCAAGTATTCAGAAGCCATTGAGCCGATAACTTCATCATTGGATAAACAAGTTGTGAAAAGGGCTGAGTAAAAAGCATCACAAAGTATAGTAGTGGGAGAATGGATGGACATAATGTAAAGTCAAGGAACATGACTCCTGAGCTTGGCCTTTACTATTTTTAGTAATCAAGATGCTATAAGGATAGAAGTGGACAATGCCATGGAAACCTTCTATCAAGAATTGGAGGCACAAGAGAGATTTTGAGGCATGTTTGAAGCTTGAAGGCTTTAATTATAATGATCTTGTGTGGGATGGTGTCATTCCTTCTTGTCAAATGTATGTTGAGAAATGAGAGGCATTAGAGCACCAAATGAATATCCTAGAGTACCATATCAAGGACATGAGGAAAGCTCAAAACAAATGTATAGATAAGAAGAAAGAGATTGTTGACAAAATCGTTGAGATCCTATGTGCTTTCATTAATAAAAATCAAAAGGTTCTTGATGTGGATGTAATCATTAAGGAATTCAGCTTGTTGGTAACTGCTGAAATTGATAGAGATGACTTCTCTTTGTCCTCTATTGATAATTTGGTTGATTTATAATTCATCCTAGATTTTTTGGATACTCTTTTGATAAAACACAAGAAGTGCTTTTTTGACTTAGATGATTCAATCACACGGGTTAAGATCATTACCAGCCATACCCAGGGACCCGATGGAGCTCAGATGAAAGAATTCTTGCAAAAGTTTGAAGAATTCCAGAAGCGGGAGTCAATATGAAGAAAATGACACTTAGTCATTTTTGTGATTTTCTAATAGCATTTTGTAATGTCATTCGACACCTTAAGTGTCTTTTTGTATATGTATACACTACATTTTGGTCTGCAGATAAATTAATTAAATACCAAGTTATTTAATTAATTAAAGTTTGTATTCCTCTACTATATAAATGAATTTAATAATTTTTTTATATAGTTCATTTTCCTAATTCATCCCACCTTAATTCATTTCTTCTATTTTCCTAATTAAATAAGCGAATTTAATTAATTTGTTTATTTAATTATTCCCTACCATTAAATTTGAATTTTTAATTCAAATTTGGACACATGTGTCCTAACTCTTAACCACCTCCTAACCTAACCTTCTTCTAACTCCACCTTTTACCTAACCATGGGTTAACCAACCCTATCCTATCTAACCTCCTCATCCTAACCTCTTATGGGTTGTTCACTCTCCCTTGAGGAAACATGCAATCTTTACCACCTTTCCCTATTGCCACTTGCCTCTTTGTTGGCACTTGGTGGAGATTCCATGACACTTGTCTATCTAGGGATGACAAGTGTCTCTTCCTTCAACCTCCTTCCTAACTTCTTTAATTTTGACCGTTGATATCTCCATATTGAATCTCCGTCATTAGTTCACGCCACCTCAGCCTTGGCCTTGAAAAATATATAAATAGCCCTATTTTCAACCATGAGAGCCCTCTTAGCATCTTGAGCATTCTTAGAATTATCAGCAATCTTAGTATCATCTCTAGCATCATAATTAACCTTCTTTGCATCATAATTTATCTTATCATAGTATCATTACATCTAGTATAATAGCTTTCATTGCATTCCTTATCATTGTTTAAGATTTTATATCATATAAATCTTAAAACTGAATTTTATCATTCTCGTTTCTTGAGTTGTCATCTTGCAAATCATGCATCTGAGAGCCATCATATAAACACGCGAGGTCCTCAAGAATAGAGAGAAATAAGGAGATTTGAGTGAGTGGTTTAATTTACTTGTTTCATTTTACTCATTTAATGCTTCATTGGATGTTGTGTAATTGATTATTAGAGTAATTGACACAAATTTTACACTACATCAGTACATACTCTAGTGCATCTATAGGACCTGCACATGTTCTAAGTCAAATATGTCTCTACTTTTGGCTTAGTCACAAATTAATTGCATTTTTCCTAGTTTCATATTGCACCTCTCTATATATATGAGGATTTTTATTGTAATAAGGATATTTTTACATCATTATTTTATGCAACAAAACTCTACCAAAGTGGAGAGCAAATTGAGACTTGGTGTTCATGTTGTAAATTTGCAAGCTTAATCAAAAGAGAAAACAATTTTGGCTTTCAAACTTTGTGTTGGAATCGATCTTGTGTATGATATATATGTTTTAATGTCATTTATGTTATATTTTCTTGAAAATATTTGAGTTACGTGTTGTTATTGATGCAAAATATTGAGGAATAACTTGAGTTTATAAAGGTAAACTTTGTGTTACTTTGAGAATTCGATTATAGGAAATTGATGTGGGTAATGTTGGAAAGTATTTGAGATTTTTTTGTTATCTTTGAAGTTTATATTAAGTGGATAAGAAGGTAAAGTATTTGTGCTATATTGAGTTATCTTGTTAGAGTAGAAAGTCTTACAATATATTTGAAAGTCTTTGAGCTAGCAATATATCGGTATATTGGGCTACGACGGTTGATAGGACTGAACAATCTAAAAGAAACTTTGATCATCCCTAAGTCATTTTTAGAAAAGATAAGTAACGAAAGACTGTGTTCTTTCATGGACACTTTACTTCCTAATTAGCATAGTTTTAATATTACTGCAAGTTTGAGTTGTTTCAATTAAAAGAAGGAATTTGTTCTAAAAAGAGAATTAGATAGAACTTGTTATGAAGAAAGAGAATGGAGTTGTTGTGACATCCTGGATTAGTGTTAAGATAACAGGTAGAATAGGGAAAATAAAAATTGCAATAGAAAGGGGGAGCCTTCCCTTATAATTAGGAGACATTGTACTTTGCCTTCTGAGAAGTATCATCTCATGTACTAGCGTGAAACCCAAATTTTGTAATCCTTCACCAGCTTACAAAATTTTCACCCAACTAACATTTGTAATCTTTTCTTTTAGTAGAGTAGCTAAGAAAAATACCTTTATCATATCTTGCGTCAAACTTTCCCAAATTTTCTCTATTTCTCTTAATATAACATCTACTTCCAAATACTCTGAAATATTTCACAGATGTAGTCCTTCCATACCAAAGTTCATATGTGATGTCTTCCCATGATTTATTCTAATTTGAACTTTGTTAAGAGTGTATATTATAGTGTTTATTTCTTCTTTCCAATATATTTCCAGTAGACTTGATTCATTTGTCATTGTTCTAGAAGCTTCTTGAATTGTTCTATTCATCCTTTCAACTACACTATTATGATGTGGTATCTTAGGAGCAAACAAATATCTTCTTATCCAATGATTCTCACAAAATTTATTGAGTTCATCGAAAGTAAACTCTCCACCTTTATCAGACCTCAAGCATTTGATTCTTCTATCTATCTCATTTTCAACCATGACCTTGAATTTATTTCTAGAGCTTCAAACTTTTCTCTTGAGAAAGTAACCCAAGTCATTCTAAAGCAATCATCGACTAAGAGCATAAAATACCTATCACCTTGTTGACTTGTAGTTCTGGTTGGTCCACAAAGATCAGTGTGCACTAACTCCAACAATCTAGTAGAAGATTATTTCTTAACTTTAAAAGTTCTCCTTTTTTGCTTTCCAACTTGACATTATTTGCACATAGCATTAGCAATCTTTGTGATCTTCGACAATTCTCTCATACCTTGAATTTAACAAATCCTCACCAAATTATCAAAATTATTGTGACACGTCCTCTGATGCCATAGCCAATTTTTAGTGATCCATTAGGCATTATCTGCCAGCAGTCTTCAATCGATATACATTTCAATTTGTCCTCATTCATATTGCAATCAAGGTTTTGGACCTTTTTCTAATCTCACATCCATCATCCTAAAAAAAAAATATTATATCAATTTTCACATATTTGACTGATAGTCAAATGGTTATGATCCAAGCCTTTAACATAGAAAACATTGCTAGTATCATGTATGCCATCAAAATTTATTGAACTAATTCCAACTATCCTAGTTGATCGATCATCTCCAAATCTAACAACTCCTCTATCAAATTTTTCAATCTTTACAAACTTACTCTTGTCACTCGTCATATAATTAGAACATCAACTATCAATTATCCATTCATATTTATCATTTCTAGCATGAAAAGCAGATACAACAATTTCTTTTATTTTAGTAGTATCTTCTAGAAAAATTTCCTTCAAAATTTTATTAGGGTTAGCATAACAAGATTCTTCCTTTACAGCCAAGAACAAACATTCACTAACTTCTTCCTAAATAGACTCATTGTCAAAATTAGTTGCATCTTCTTTAACATAATAAGCATTCTTATTGAATTTTCCTTTTTATTCCTTATTCCTTTGATTGGCAATTTTGTCAGGACATCTAGAAACATAATGACCTATCTTTACATAGTTGTTAATATAAAGGGAAATTTACCATTGCACTTTTTAGTTCCTTTCTTTGTCCTTCTCACAAAGTTCACCTCAACCTCATCAATTTTTTCTTCATCAAATTCCTCATGCTTTGTTGATCTAGTAGCCTTGAATGTTGTCTCTATCCTTGCACTAGTGGTACCAAATTCTCTCATCTCAAAAGCAATCAAAGAGCCATACAAGTATTTTCTAGTGTACTTATTTTGATTATGTGATTCTTCAATTGCTGAAACTTTAGAGCTATAGGGTTTAGTAAGTGTCTGAGTAGCTTTTCACAACTTCATCTTTTGGTAAGTTACCTCCAAGACCTTTGATCTCATTTACAACATCTTTTATCTTCTACAAGTAGCTAGTTATATTGTCTTCTTCATCCATCCACATGCATTCATATTTAGTTTTAGCATTCTGCAACTTAGCTTCTTTAACACTATCATCTCCTTCATAAGTGTTTTTAAATTTATCTCAAAATTCATAAGTATATTCCAAAGATACAACCTTTGTTAATTCAATCTTAGAAAGAGCACTAAAGATAGAAAACCTTGCCTTTTCATTATCTTCAAAGTCCTTTAATCTCATCTAGAGTGTTCACCCCAGTTTGTGGTTTAATGTACTTATTTGTAATACACTCCCATACTTCATAGCCAAGAGAAATTAGGTAACCTTACATCCTCACTTTCCCGAAAGAATATTCAGATCTATCAAACATAGGGATTATCAATTTGTGTTCCATCAGGATCTTCTCAAACGGTTAATCTCTTCTCCAAGGAGCCAAATCTCTGATACCAATTATTGAATATTCTAACACAAAAAACAACTGAGAGGGAAGGGGTGAATCAGTTGTATAAAATCATAAATCTATTTCTTAAGTTAAATCTAGGATAACTTAGCTTTAACACATTATCCACATAAAGATATGAACATGAAACATCTAAACACACCATACACAATGAGACATCATATTTTACATGGAAAAATTTGTTAGGGGAAAAACCATAGAGAAGTTATTCTCAATATATTAACACCTATTAAGGTAACACCGGTTAAGGTGATTTTTACAAAAAAGGGATCACTACCAAATAGCTCATTGCTCAAGAGAAAAAAAAAAAAGGCTCACTGTTGGAGGGCTCATTGCTAGAATGAATAAGAATAAAAGACAAATAATCCACCACTAATATACTTCTACAACTGCAAGATTATTCTACACTACTTTTGATAGCTAACACATGGAATCTCACACTACTCAACACTTTTCACCAACTCAACATCAATCATCAAACAGTCGAGAAAATAGATCCTCTTTCACACACCTTCATTGCATTTCACTTTCTTTCCACACATATCCTTAACACCCAAGAATTACTATATATATCATCTCTACATACACAAAGTCTCCCAAGGTTGGCTAAGAAGCTTAACTGAGCATAATTCAGAATAAGTCAACACTAATCATTCTCATGGTGGAAAAGAATGTAAAGTGGACCACAACACATCTTAATCAAGACCAAAATAATTATCAAACACATTACACAATAATTCATTACTATCGAAGCAACAATGTGAAGTGTAAACACCCAAGGTCGGCCAAACCTAGAATAAACACCATCAAACTTGAAACTATGCTTCTAAAGCCCAAGAACACATTCCAAATTAATAGAATGAAGCTAGGGAGATTATCAACTTAACTCCAAAAATGTGACACCATAAACCATTATATGGAGCAAACATTTCATATGGAAACACTGTCAAACATACTGGTAAACATAACTTCCTTGTCACAGCAATCTGAAGCACCAAATCTAGAATATAACATCTCTAAACATAGCTTAACAACATATCCAAACTGCATGAATAAATGTACAACATAGAAGATATGCAGAGCAAATCTTTTAGCACAACTGCATAGAAAACTCAACGTTTCTTATACCAATCAATCACTAATGACAACCAAAGCATGTTGACATCAATGACAACACATAAAAAACTCATTTTGATCAACCTTACAACATTTTGCTCCTGATTTTTAATTGGATCATTGGAAAGGACGGAAGGAATATCATGATCTTTCTTAGAAGGTGGATTATGAATTATACTTCGAAGGACATTTTTTGATGAATAATGATGAACAATAAATACCCAACAACTAAGAGGAGGGGGTGAATCAGTACAGACAAAAATTTCTCCAACAAATTAAACTGCAAAGACTGCACTAACTAGCAAACATCATCACCAACCTAAACCAAGACAATACCGGTAAAACACAGTAAGACTATGAAAGACATAAACCGGTAACACTTAGAACTTCTCAAAACCTAATATCTCATCTCAACTTCCCCATATGCTTAAGCAAGTAATACATCAGAAATACAATGACCATTAGATCAGCATGCATTACCACTTAACAGAAAACACTAAATCATCACATGAAAAAGCATCACACATAACACACTAATTTTTTTCACGTGGAAACCCAACTGGGAAAAACCACAATGGGGATGAATACCCACAAGTTGTTCTTGAACTCTTCTGAAGTTCACTCTGTTAGGAGCCTAGTCCGGTTAAAGACTTTAGAACAGGTTCTTCTAGGAATCGATCCTACTAGGGATCACCCAGTTAAGGGATGGATAAATACCCAGTTAGAGGTTAAAACCCTTTTAAAGGTTACCTCGCAAGAGGATTTGAAGAACTCAATGATTTTGAGTCACCCTGTTAAAGGATTTACAAAAAGCCTATTAAAGCTACCCGGTAAAGGGATTTCCAACTACTGAAATGGTTAGAAGTCAATAGGTAATACACTGATCTGATAACAGCACTCAATGCAAAGGCAGATCTACTTGAGTTCCTTTACACCTACAATCACACTCTGCAGATCTCTACTCACTTCTCCAGTCTGGCAAGAATCACCTCACATACATTCATTTGCCAACAACTTCAAATGAAAATCATCATCGACCTTATAGACAACAATTAGGTCAGTGACCAAAACCTAAAACCCTAAGCATCTAGTTTAACAATACAGTCGGCCCAATCTTGGCTGTTTAATCACATTACATAGGGTAAAATAATCTTGAACAAATCTCAAGACATTCTACATCATCCATTCTTCACCGCTTCTGAGAGCTGATAACCCATCACGCGCTCTCCATCGTTTACTAAGATTTTGTACATTCCTGAGGTAGATAGAATCAATCTTCTCATGCAAGATCCTTAAGGAAATCCTTCACGCACACAAGGTTGCCATGGCAATGTGATCTAATCTTCATTTCAATTCTAACTCATCACAAGATGTCGTCGGTCGAATCGCACATACTTGGAATGCATCAACCGGAAACCATGAAGCTGATACTACCAACCAGTAGTCATATCAAGTGAAACCCCGATACAAACTTTGCATATACCGGCTCACTTGCCAGTTTACTTACTTTAACATACCAGTTCACACTTCATCATACCAGTTCACTTGCTAGTTTACTTACTTTAACATACTGGTTCACACTTCAGCATATTGATATCATTGACAACATACATTATCATCATGTAATCAAACTCTGCACATATGCCAACAATCTCCCCCTTTGGCATTGATGGCAATACACAGAGATATCTCTATATATTCTTCCATATTATATGTCTTCAATACTGCAGATATCTTCTCTGCTTCACATCTTCTCCCCCTTTGACAACAATGCCAAAGTGGAGGCACAAGCTTCCATGTTCCACTATGTTGCTCCCCGTGATGAGTAGCATCCTTCAACACATCAATCTTGAAAAGATTTGACAATGCAATACCTAACTGATGTTGATAACATACCTTTAGTTCACCTCTTGAAGGGGCAGCAGCCCTAATCACCTCTTAAATAGGTAAATGTAGCCTTCGATAGAGGCTTGGTGAATATATCTGCTAACTGCTCCTTATTGGAAACATGTTCCAATACAACCTCTTTGTTCTGAACTTTCTCCCTCAAGAAATGATACTTGAGCTCAAAGTGCTTGGTTCTAGCATGCAATATCGGATTCTTGGAAATATCAATTGCACTTGTGTTATCACAAAATATACTCACTGGTTCAGATATAGGGACTTTGAAACCACTTAACACATACTTCATCCAAATTGTCTGAGTACAATTCATAAATGCTGCTACATATTTTGCTTCTGTTGTGAACTAACAGATACAACTCTGCTTCTTGCTCATCCATGTGACTAGTCTACCACTGAGAAAGAATGCACCACCGGTTGTTCTCTTCCGGTCATCCACATTACCAGCCCAATTGGCATCGGTAAACACTTTGAGATTGAAATCATTAGTGTATGGATACCACAATCCATAATCTATAGTTCCCTTTAGATATCTAAGAATCCGCTTGACTGCTACCAAGTGGGATTCTCTTGGACTTTTCTGAAAACATGCAGCAATGCCCACTGTATGTGCAATGTCTGGTCTAATGTATACTACATAGTGCAATTTACCAATCATTGACTGGTATTCCTTCTCATTCACCAATGCTAAATCATCTTCTTTTGACAATTTACAACTGGTCATCATTGGTGTACCAACCGGTTTGTTGTCTTCCATGCCAAAGGTTTTCAACACCTCTTTGACATACTTGGACTGAGTGATAAAGATACCATCTTTCATTTGTTGAATATGTAGTCCAATGAAGACTTAATCTCTTTGATTAGTGACATCTCGAATTCCTTCTTCATTTCATCTGCAAACGCATGGCTCATCTTATCATCTCCACCAAAAATTATGTCATCAACAAACACTTCACAGATCAAAATCTGATCTCCTTCTAACTTCAGATAGATATTGCTATCTTCACTTGTTCTTTCAAATCCAATCTTCACAAGATGGGAGTGTAAACGTTCATACCATGCTCTAGGTGCTTGCTTCAATCCATACAAGGCTTTATGTAGCCTACACACCATATCACTGTCTTCTGATAGGGAAAACCCATCTGGTTTCTCTATATACACTTCTTCTTCAAGTATTCCATTCAGGAATGCAGATTTTACATCCATCTGATACACTTTGAATCTCTTCAAGGCTGCATATGCAAGTAGCATTCAAACTCCTTCCAATCTAGCTACTGGAGAAAAGGTTTATCCATAGTCTTCTCTATCTTCTTGAGCATATCCCTTACATACCAATCTTGCTTTGTTTCTTGCCACTGTGCCATCTTCATTCAGCTTTTTTCTAAAAACCCATTTTGTGCCAATAACATTTTTGTGCTTAGGTCTGGGTACCAAAGACCATGTACCATTCTTTTCTATCTAGTCAAGTTCCTCTTCCATAGCCTTAATCCAGTCTTCATCTTTGTGTGCCTCTTTAAACGTTTTGGGCTCAAATTCAAAAATCATGAAAGAATTCTCTTTGACCTTTCTTCTTGTAAGTATTCTTGCATCATTATCCCCTATTATTTTCTTTGGATCATGATGCATCTTTACATACCTAGGAATGATCTTAGTTGATTCCTTTTGCTTTTCCTCTTCATCCTCATCTTCATCTTCATCTTCATCTACATCTACCGCAACATCTACTGGTGTAGGAGCAATGTTACTTATACTTGGTTGTTTTGCAACCGGTTCCCAAAAGGTTACACCTGGTTCATCTACCGCTCGCTCACTGCCGGTTTCCTCAGGTTTCGCAGAGGTTTCATCAACTCTAACATTGATACTTTCAACAATTCTCTGAGTCCTATTGTTAAAACACTTGAGAGCTTTGCTCTTGGTGGAATACCCTAGGATTATTCCCTCATCACATTTTGCATCAAACTTTTCATTTCTCTTGATATAACATTTGCTACCAAATACTCTAAAGTAGCTTACTACTGGAGTCTTACCGATCCAATATTCATAAGGAGTTTTATCCTTACCTTTCTTGATGAGTATCTGGTTCATAGTGTAGAGTGTAGTGCTCACCGCTTCTCTCCAAAAAGTGTGAGAAACCTTCCCTTGAATCAACATCATTTTGGTTGCTTCAACTACAGTCCGGTTGTTCCTTTCTGCTAGGCCATTCTATTGTGGAGTCCGGGGGGCAGACAGTTGCCTCTTGATGTCATTCTCTTCACAGTACGTATTGAATTCACCATAAGTGAACTCACCTCCTTGGTCGATTCTAACGCATTTAATCCTCTTATCGCTTTCCTTTTCAACTAGTGCTCTAAAGGCTTTAAACTTTCCAAAAGCTTCAAACTTGTCTTTAAAGAATGTGACCCACATCATTCTTGAGCAATCATTAGTAAGAATCATAAAGTACCTATCTCCCTGAACACTACTAGTTTTCATAGGACCACACAAATCAGTATGCACAAGATCAAGTAAATTATCTGTTGTGAAAGATTTACCTTTGAAGGTTGAGGAAGAAATTTTCCCCAGTTGACATTCTCTGCACAAAGGATTCTCCAATTTGTTCAGCACAGGCAATCCTCTAACTGTCTTGATCTTACTGGCCTTCACAATATTATCAAAATTTACATGGCAAAGTCTCCTATGCCATATCCAGCTGTCATCAAACTTAGCCATTAGACATTGACTGATATTTGTATTTAACTGAAATAAGTTACCTCTGGTCTGCATACCGGTGGCCATCAGTTCACCACTCTCTCCTTTTATTTTGCACACTCCACCTTTGAATTCCAGAGTGAGTCCTTTATCATTCAGTTGGGCAACACTCAAAAGGTTATGCCTGAGACCTTCTACCCAATACACATTATCAGCACTGCTTTTTCCATTTAGAGAGATGGACCCTTTGCCTTTTACCATACATGGTGTATCATTACCAAATTGGACTACACCTCCATCATACTCTTCCAAACACAAAAACTTTCTCCGGTCACCAGTCATGTGGTGAGAACATCCACTATCAATAATCCACTCATTAGAATTATCAAAGCGGGAGAAAAGAGCCTTCTTGTCTGACACATCTTCCTTAATGGCTACAAACACTATGTCTTCGCTTTCTTCATCTCTTGATTCATCATCAGTGACACTTTCATTGACTGCAACAAGACAGTTTCTCCTATTTCCTCCTTTAAACTTTTTAAACTTCTTTGATTTGCCCTTATTATCACTATTAGGACAGTTGACAGCAATGTGTCCTATCCTATTGCAAGAAAAACATTTCAAAGGGAGCTTACCTCTGTATTTTCTAGTTCTCTTAGGAAGTCTCTTGGTAAGAAGAGCTTCAAACTCCATCAGGATCTCCTCATCATCCATATCTCTCCTTTGTCTAGGTTCATAGTTGGTACCAACTTCTTTTCCCTTTCTAGATGGTGCAGCAAATGCTCTAATGGCTGATTCAGTCTTCTGAACTCTGCCATCATAACTATTTAGCTCATATGTGGTCAACTTAGCAATGATGGAGTCTAGGGATACCTTTGTCTTGTCAATAGGTCTCAACTCCTGAATAGCGGCAACCCTTATTGCATAGACTAGTAACAAGGATCTCAAAACTTTGCTAACAATGGTGGGATCATCCATTATACCTCCTGCACTCTTGATGTCTCCAACGATTGTTTTAATTCTTATCTTATATTGTTGAATGGTCTCTCCTTCAACCATCCGCATGTCTTCAAATTTTCCCCTAAGGCTCTCTTCCTTAGCTTGCTTCACATGCTCATCACCGCCATAGATAGTCTCCAAAGTATCCCATATATCTTTGGGATTGTCTTTATCCTGAACATCTATAAACTCAATATTAGATAGACTATTAATAAGAGCTTCCATGATTTGCCCATTCTCTTGAATCTCTCTTCTTTGATCATCAGTGAGAGTACCGATAGTGACAACATAAGTATTCTCAACATAGTTCCAGTGTTGAGCACCCATGCTTTTAATGTAGATCTTCATTTCGTCCTTCCATATCTTAAAGTTATCTCTATTGAACTTAGGACCTTCCCTCTTCATCATTAGAATAGGATATTTACCTCAAGCGGTTAAGCTTATAGCACCGAGGAACTGGAGGATGCTTTGATACCAATTCATGAATAATGATGAACAGTAAATACCTAATAGGTACTGAGAGGGGGGGGTGAATCAGTATAGAAAAAAATTTCTCTGACAACTTAAACTGCAAAGACTGCACTAACTGGCAAACAACATCACCAACCTAAACCAAGACAATACCAATAAAACACAGTAAGACTGTGAAAGACATAAACCGATAACACTTAGAGCTTCTCAAAACCTAATATCTCATCTCAACTTCCCCATATGCTTAAGCAAGTAATGCATCAGAAATACAATGACCATTAGATCAGCATGCATTACCACTTAACAGAAAACACTAAGTCATCACATGAAAAAGCATCACACATAACACACTAATTTTTTTCACATGGAAACCCAACTAGGAAAAACCATGGTGGGGATGAATACCCACAAGTTGTTCTTGAACTCTTCTGAATTTCGCTCTGTTAGGAGCCTTGTTCGGTTAAATACTTTACAATAGGTTCTGCTAGGAACTGATCCTTCTAGGGATCACCCAGTTAAGGGATGGCTAAATACCCGGTTAGAGGTTAAAACCCTGTTAAAGGTTACCTCACAAGAGGATTTGAAGAACTCAATGATTTTGAGTCACCCTGTTAAAGGATTTACAAAAAGCCTATTAAAGCTACCCGGTAAAGGGATTTTCCAACTGCTAAAATGGTTAGAAGTCAACAGGTAATACACTGATTTGATAACAACACTCAATGCCAAGGCAGATCCACTTCAGTTCCTTTACATCTGTAATCACACTCTGCAGATCTCTACTCACTTCTCCAGTCTGGCAAGAATCACCTCACATACATTCATTTGCCAACAACTTCAAATGAAAATCATCATCGACCTTATAGACAACAATTAGGTCGGTGGCCAAAACCTAAAACCCTAAGCATCTAGGTTAACAATACAGTCGGTCCAATCCTGACCGTTTAATCACATTACATAGGGTAAAACAATCTTGAACAAATCTCAAGATGTTCTACATCGTCCGTTCTTCACCGCTTCTGGAAGCTGATAACCCATCACGCACTCTCCACCGTTTACTAAGATTTTGCACATTCCTGAGGTAGATAGAATCAATCTTCTCATGAAAGATCCTCAAGGAAATCCTTCACGCGCACAAGGCTGACATGGCAACACGATCTAATCTTCATTTCAATGCTAACTCATCACAAGATGTCATCGGTGGAATCACACAGACTTGGAATGCATCAGTCGGAAACCCTGAAGCTGAGACTACCAACCAGTAGTCATATCAAGTGAAACCCCGATACAAACTTTGCATATATCGGTTCACTTGCTAATTTACTTACTTTAACATACCGATTCACACTTCATCATACCGGTTCACTTGCCTATTTAATTACTTTAACATACCGGTTCACACTTCAGCATATTGACATCAATGACAACATACATTATCATCATGTCATCAAACTTTGTACATATGCCAACACTTTTCTCTTGAGATGGAATCAGATCATAATGGATGGAATACATAAGGGTGAGGGGATCTTCATAAGAATCTTGATAGGTGGTATATTGATCAAAAGTTGGAAGATATTGGAGAGTCATGGTATCTTGATCTTGATTTATGTTAAGACTCGTTTCTTCTAACTTTGGATTATCCTCTTAACATGGGGTATGAGTTTTCATATAAATGGGGGATTCTTGGAAGGAGGCCATATTTTGGCATATAGGAATGGATTTTGAATGGGACTCTCTAGAGTAGGTTTGGTTGGGAATGGAGCATATGGTGGCAAAGGATCTAGGATTTTTTAATTGTACAAGGGATTTTTATAAAAGAATGGATTAGCTTAGATTTAAACTATGGATAGTCCTTGGGGGTGCACTCAAAATATTTCATTGGATTTACTATTTGGTGTGGAATCACGAGGTATATATGGCATTGATATGATCACTTTGGAATGAGTCATTGCTAGACATAGGTGGATGATTTTGTTCATGCCTGAAAGAGGCACCTTGACATATTTGATTGCTCTTGCTCTATGATCATGTATAGGCCATGAAAGACTTCTAGGAGTATGTTGATGAATGTTAAGGTAAACACTATGTTTTTAGAATTTTGGAAGATAATGTAACTAAAATGCACCTATGTTTGTGGATTTTCCTGATATATTTGGATGACAATGCAATGAATGACAATAATATTCTATGTTTTGAGGTTTTTGTGATTTTGGATGAGAGTGTGAGGGACTATGAAATTCTATAAGCTCTATTCCCAAAAAAATGATGAGAACAAACCTATGGATGTTCACCTAAGGAATTGGAAGAGACATCTTGACTTAAAAATAAGAAGATGGAGAATTGAGGATTTGATAGAAGTTATGACCTAGAGATAGACTAATGAGTGTAAGGATTGAACTTAGTGATTAGTTGATAATGAAAGTTTTGATGAAGTCTTGGTATCTTGACAATGACTAAGGCTTAATCATAAGACCTAATTTCTTAATCTCCTTGGGAATGAATGACTCAAATGATTCAATTGGACTAAAGATATTAATGCTTGGAAAGTTTATTTTACACTCAGATGACCTTAAGGAAACTTGCATTGCAAACTTAATATCTTGGAACTAAGAGGATCCTAAAAAGATGACACTAAATGCACCTATAGACCCTAAAGGATTGATCAATCACAAAGTTAAAATTGATTTTCATCCTAATTGAATAATCTAAGTGACCCTTTGGATTATTGATTTTAGCAGTCAAATGTGGAATTAGACCTAGTAATTGTGAAAAGGATTGTGGTCAATTACAAAAAATTGATAGGAAATTTCATAGCAGATTACGGTCAAATGCAAAATTCTAATATGGAAGATACAAAAATTGAAATGACAATTACATGATTTTGTTTTAGTTGTGGTAATTGGAAATTTGCATATTGCTTTGAGGAAAATTTTTAGACATATTAGGTGATCAAACAATCAAAATACAAAGAATACATTATGGCTGCCTACTTGGACTCCTCTGAAATTCAGAGTTTTGCATCAAGGGCCTAAATTGGCTCAACAATAGATTAACTCTACTAGTATTAACACAACGATTTTAATGAATAGTTAGATAACAAGAACATGTCCTACACAAGGCGATAAAGGATACTACTTGATAGGGCCCCCGCTACAATAAAATACCTATATGTGGCATACAAATAGAGATCTAGGTCTACAAAATAATTTCCTTCTCTCTTACCCTAAAAGTTTGAAGACCTTATGAACTGAGGATTTCATGCTTTGGCATGGGAGGTTGATGAGGGGTATCTACGAGGTACAATCCACACTCCTTGAATTATTAAGTTTTGGATTTTGGCCTATTAAAAAAGATTCTTAGTCAATATTCGAGCAAACCCACATTACATACATTCAATGATAATCCACTTAAATATTTATTGAACTATGTGTGGCTCTAAGTCCACCTCTAAATATGATACCTCCTAGCATGGTTCTAAGGTTTGGAATACAACTTTGTCTCTCATCCTTTTTGTATAGCAACGCAAATGAAATACCACTTGGGATTAAGCCATGAGGTGATGAAATCCATAGGAACCCCTCCTACTAGAACCTTAATATTTTCTCTTACACCCAAGCTCAATGAAGGAAAGGGGAAAGGATACTTTTCTTAAGATTTCAGGTGAATAACAAAAATGTCTCAAAGCATAAGACAATCAAACAATGGTTAATTCCCTTAGAAAATTATAGTGTTTTCTATCTACCAAGCAATGAAAACATAAAAAAAAATGAAATCAAGCATTCTTGCAAAGCATGCATTAGTAGTTTCAAATCTGCCCCCTTTCCTACAAGAAAATTATTACTAAGCTGAGAGGTCTTCATCAAATGAAGGACAAGTACAGATTGAGTTAGTCACAACAAGAATATCCCAAAATTAATAATATGAAAATGATAAATATATGGAAAAATATATATACCAAAGTATATATCATTGAATTAGCTTCCCAACGCATTTTGAATTTTGAAAATCTGATATGTTACGCAAAAGTTATGCCCATTTTTGTAAATATGAGATTTTTGAGGTACATATGCATGAAAAATAAGATGTAAATGCATAAATTAATTTGCAATTGCATTATTTTTAGAATACAATTGCATAAATCAATTTACATTTGCGTGAGTCAATTCACAGTTGCGTAATTGGAAACTTGTATCTGCAAACTTTTTAGAATTTCATGAAAAATAAAAAATCAGATTGTCGCTAGTCCACTTCAAGTTCACCAGATGTTAGCAAGGGGAAATTCAGCATGTATATTAGACTAAAATGGTAACCACTAAACCTATAAATCTAATGATCACAATCCAAACACAACACAATGAATAATTACAAATGAAATCAACAAAATAACATAAAATCATGAAATGAATAAACCCATCTCGACTCCAATGCACTTGGCCTCCATTGTTCTCCTTCTTCTTGTGTGGGTGATGGCTCTCAAAGTCACACTTTCTGAAAACCCTACAAGATAAGAACAAAATAACATGAAGATAGTGGTTACTGGAGATGGCGATTGATGTTCAATTTATAGATTTCGAGAGGTTAGATTCAATGGTTAAGATTGATTTGAAGATAAAAACGATCAATGGTTGAGATTAAATGAGACAGGTTGGTGAGAGACAATTACTCATTCAAACTAAATTTGATCAAGAGAATAACTCACTTGACGTATAACTTAAGAGATTTGATAGAGAGTGAAACTGAATTGACTGAGTGGTTAGAAAAGGCTGGTTTTGAAAATGGGGGAAGTGACTGATTAGTTAGAAAAAGGTGATTAAGGATTGACTAAGAGTCAGTGGTAGTTATGAATTTCTACATGTGATGTAGAAAATTTAGGATGAAATGTCATTTAGATTAAATTTAGATTTTTGAAAATGATAACTGAAGTTGGAATGAAAGGGAAATAAAGATAATTTGAATTTGGAGTGAAATGAAATTTATTTGAATGAGGTGAATGGAATTAAATAAATTTAGGAAATTTATTTAATTAGGAGGACATTATTATCTAATTAAATAATTTAAAATAATTACTTAATTATGGGAAGATAGAAATTGAATATAATTAAACAATAAAGATCGTTTAATTAAAGTAAATAAGTGGTATTAATTAAATAATAATATTATTTAATTAATATTAGGAGAGAAATGATTAAAAATCATTTAATTATGAAATTAGAGAGATTTTAATTATGATTTTGAAATGGAGGAATAACGTTAGTTTAGAAGAATAAAATTAGATTAATTAAATAATTAAAAATAATTTAATTAAGAAAGAGGAGTAATTAGTAAAATTAGCATTCACAGGCACGAGACGATTTTAGGTGTCTACAATTATTACTAGGTATAGTCATTACGAAGGACCTATGCTGTCGACTGTGTGATGATTATAGGTTGGACATATTGGGAGTTATATGCTTGTTTTAGTGGAGTTGATCATTGATGCCATGGATGTTTCTTGTGTTTAGGTACTTTAGCATGACATGATTGGATTTGTAGGTGCTTTGATTGGTGATGATTTGATTGGATTCCTGACTAATTATGGCAATGTATCTTCTTGGTTGAGGATCATGGTTACTTTGGTTTTTGGGAGTTCATGATATGCATTGTTGAGTTCTTTTATTATGTGAGCACTTTGTTCGATTCTCATGTAGAGGATGTTTTTATTATGATGTCATGGATAGCTTGTGAACACTTTTAATGGGAGCTTTTGACAGTTTTAAGGTGGTAGCATAGTTTGTTTGGAAATTGTGTATCTTCTTGGCTTGGAGATCTTGGTTTACTTGATGTTATTGAAATTTTTGATGCAGTGTGGAGACCTAGATGATCTTCATTTTAGATATGGTTATCATGATGCTATGGAGAGCTTAGTATCATAGTTTAGTGGGAGCTTGTGGCAATGATATTTATTCACCATTGGATGGTTGATAATCTTCTAAGTGTGCAGATGTTGGAAGATGCCTTAAATCTTGTTGTTGTAGAAGGTTATCTCATATTTGTAGGTACATTGGTAGGAGATGGTGATCTTCATGATATTTGAGGATGTGGACATCTTGGAGGATTCATGGAATCTTTGGTTGAGTTGTGGTTTATGCTTTCATTTGACATGTTATCCTTGTTTGATGGGATGGTTAATATTATGTCATGGTACACTCTTAATTGTGTATTAGATTTTTTCCATGTTACAGTTATTTGATATGTTCATATGGAGCATGTTATCTCCTAGGAGGGGATGGTTGGATCATGTTGTCACGTTTATGTTCCTAATTCAGCTATTGGAGCTTTGACATTCATCTTGGTGGTTCTCATTGTATTGGGTACATGATCATTTTCTTGATGGTGCTTTGTTGTATTTGGAGTTTGGCATGGATAGATTGGTTAAAATTGCTCATGGAGACATAGGTGATGCTAGTATTCTCTTGTGATAAGAGACATGTTGAAATAGTTTATGGTTTTAACAAGAAGATTGGGGAGCATTCATATAGTATGGACTTGAGAGGAGATTGTTCTTAATGCCAGTAATGATGACTAATATTGATGAGCATTACCATTCCACTCTTGTTCCACTTAGTGGTTTACTACTTGAGAGGTATTGCCCATTGTCCTTTCGGGTGCATTATGTTTATGTTTATCTTTCATATATGTGGATAGATGGTTAGTTTTGGAGGATTTAGTTTGAGAGATGTTTGACATTGGTTATCTCCTTGTGCATTTGAGTTGTTATTATGATGGTATTAATTGATGATTGATTTTAGGAGATGGTTTATTGTGCTTATTCTCTAGAATTAGTAATGATATTGTTTTGATCTTCTTGGTTATGAGAGGCTTACTTCTATGTTGATTACAAGATATATATGTATTTTTGGTCTAAGAGATTTAATGGGTTAGGATGTTGTTATGACTTTTTTATTTGGGGTTTTATGGAGGAGATCATACTTGGTATAGTTGGAATTTAGAGGTGTGTGTAGAAGAACATGCTACAAGTTATTTATTTGCAGTGTTTCTCTTTGGTCTTGGCTATCTTCCTAGATGTTCAGTTTCATATTATATTGGATTTATGATTTTTTGGAGCTATGTGATTATTAGTTTTTGTTCATGCGTTGTCATGTGGGAGATGACATGGAGGTTTCTATATCTCTTTATTTTCTTGGTTGTTAAAAACATGGGAGAGATATGGAGACTTGTGATGAGAAATGTACTTGCAGGTTATTAGTTTGAAGGTTGTTTGTATTGTTGTGGATGTTACTTGATACCACATGGTTATGGTTACACTTTCTATGTGATGATATTAGTGGATTCATTTTAGATTTGCAATTATCTATGCAATGGGAGTTTCTAGGTGTGTATGTGACATGTATTACACTTGGAGCTTATGGTTGCATGTTATTGTTGTATATGTTGACATTATGAGATTCACTTGATATGTTTTGTATACCTTGGATGTATGGATAGTTTAATTTGTTATCACTTGTTGTGGGAGATATTTCAGCTATGGTTATTAGTTCTTGATGGGAATTGATGCATTTGATACCTTTGGATTGAGTGTTTGTGTTTGGATATCATTTTAGGCAGGAATTATATTTCTTTGTGATGGATTGTGTGGCTTTCTTTTTGGACTATCTCCTATATGCACTAGTAGTAGAATAGTGGAGTGTGAGAGAATTCATGTATGAGATGGTGTTAACTTTATTTCTTGTTGTAGGTATCTTAACGGAGCACATGGAGCACTTTGATGGTATATATGGCTAGAGGGATTGTTTCCTTGTTCAAGTTTCCCCTTGTACAATGTATACAAGTGGGAGAATGTTGGTAAAATAGGTGTTGTACACCTTATATAATAATATTTATAATTGTAATATTTTATTTATTGTGTGAGTTGCACATGGACGTGTAATGTGTTAAGATTGCCTTAGAATATTCTCAGAGCTACTTGATGAGTTGTATTGTAACATTGGAATATTATATTGTAACTATTTAATATTGGGGAAAGTAAATAAATTAAGTACCCAATATTAGATGTGAGGTTGATGGTTAGGTAGCCAATGGTTTTAATCACCTAGTTTTAGCACATGGTTTTGATGTAATACCACTTGGTGGTTATGTGGGAGCTTGACTCTATAAAAACAACCACAAAGTAGTTGTTTTAGGTTAGTAGGATAGCCAGGTTAGCATTTATGGAGGTTGGAAGCATGGAATGGGATGTGTGGTTACATGCTTGTACACATTGAGTGCTTGTTGATGGTTGGGGTTCAAAGGCTTTCATGGTTGCATTGTAATGTTCCATTATTGATAATGCATGGATGATAGATACTTTTGGAGGCTAGTTTTTTCTCTCATGATGGTTTTTCAAAGGTAAATCATGTGTCACACTTTGATGGGTATGTTGTTTATTCTTTACATATGGATTCTAAGTGTTTATTTTTTTGATTTCTCAATTGGGTTATGTGGAAATTGTCTTTATGAGGTTGTAAGTTTCCTTTCACTAGGGCACAAATATTTGGTGTTTCTTGTGGATTGTTTTGATTAAATAAATTGGAGAAAGATCCCAAACCCGTTACCATAAAAATAACCTTCAAGGCGGGAATAGCAAGTCTCACTAGGAGTGAGACTAAGAGAAACATACTAAGATAAGAAAGAGTGTCAGGAGCGGTAGAAGGAAAATGTAGGCTATCATCCATGGCCCCGCTTGAAGGGAAAGCAAGATAAAACCCCACAATGGTGCTAGCAATAGGGTAAACAACTCAATTACATGGTGAAAGGCAAGAATCAAACTCATGAGAATACAAAATAAATAAGGAGACAACTAGCTCCTCAAGAGAAAAACAAGTAGTAATAGGAACCTCGATAGGGACCATATGGCCCAACAAGGCTACGCCAAAATAAATATTCTCATGAAAATATTGGGAAGAGAAAACATCAAGAGAGACAAGACCCTTAACTATTAGGTGTGGCATTCTTCCACCAAGTGGCAGTACCTTTTTGACACAAAAGAGAGAAATCCAAATCCAAATGCTTGGTGGAAAAATATCGACAATACTTGAAGGGGTGGGCCATCATAATTCAACAATTTCATCCATGACCTATTGTCAACCATTAGGACCACCTCCCCTGAAGAGGCAAGGAAATGTCAATATTCACTTATATATGAGGAAAGGTAGAATGCCTCATAAAATAGGTAGAAGCATCAACCTTCATGAAATAATTCTCCCAAAAATGAAGGGCAAGATTTTTAAGCCTAACCCACACTTGATACACATTGAGTAGTTTTGTAAGAGGATTAAAGGAATAAAACCAAGCTTTAACCAAGAGAGAATGCTCTCCCCAATCCCAAGGCAAACCCAACACCAAGTTTTATCCCTAGAAGAAGAAAAATAGGCAAAAAAAAATCATTTTGAATGGGGGGAAATCTCAATATTATCAAGAACAAGAGGCTTCCAAGAATCCTAAACCCAACTATACAATTCAGGTAGAGAGGGCAAAAGGTTGAGAAAACAACAAACAAGACCTTTATGTTGCCCAAAGCTTCTTGTGGATTGTTTGTCACTTCTTAAAAAAAATCTTAACAATGTTGAAGGATTCTTGTGCAATTTGATTTGAAGATTGCATAACATGTTTTACTTAAGGAATCATTTCAAGAATTTGATTTCTTACCTCTCATTTATATGGTGATGCTCTAAGTATTGGCTATATAAATACCTTGGCAATGATGCATGTAAGTGTGCCCAAGGACACCACACACTAGTTCCTTGTGGAAAGGATGAGTAGTAAATGAACGCATTTCATTGGGATCCCCTCTAGATCCCTCCATGCAAGCTCATTCTTGATAAGGATGCACATTTGAAAAGTAATATTGATTTTTTTCCAAAATTTGTTCATCTTTGAAGGACAACATAAGTTTTTCAAATAATGAATGGATTCCTTATACCAAGACAAACCCTCTACTAATCACATTGGCTTAATATTTCTTGATAGCTAGTTTGATTACATTAATAGCTTGGCTATCCCTTAGCTCCTTACCTACTTAGTGGTTTGAATGTCCATATTACTCTTGTGTCTCGTCTACATATCTATATCATTTATTTGATGCTTTTTGCTAAGTAAGGATGCCTTTTATGACAAAATGTGAGACATATATTAAAATATTATAACCTATCAAATGTTATGAAAATATATAGTGCAAAATTATATAGACAAAACAAAAAAACCATAAACTCACAGATTTGTGTGGGAAAACCTAGTAAAAGCATACCAATAAAAAAACCATAGGAAAATATCTTTCATATTATTTCTTAGGAATTTTTACAATTACAACAATCTTTAAAAGTGTCAAGAAAACATGACTTCTCATAGCATTTTAGATCCGAGTTGCAGAGTCTTAATTGAAGAAAACTTTCTCAAAATAGAAAGTATGACTTGTGCAACTACATATTGAACACATGTAAAATGGCTAAAAATAGTAAGTCCCTAATGATGACTATATGTTTCTGCTTAAATAATAGCAGTGCCCTACCCACTCCTAACTATTCATCACTACTAGAATAAAACTAGAATTGATTTCATATTCCAACATCAGATATGGCCTAAAAGACATTACTATTGTGCATGACTTTTCTTCTTTGTGAGAAAATACAACTTTCCCTTCTATAATGATTTGATAAAGAAGGCAATTGGTTGCTCAAATCCTTCATTATTTTATAACAAAAGTACAATATTTTTTATAAAATGAGGCATACAAGAAAAAAATAAAACACATTTGAATATTTTTGTTGGCTTGATGATGATGTTTTGATGTAATAGATTGATTGATGACTTGTTTTATGTTGTCATTGATGGCAACTATGTTTTGATACTCATCTAAGTCTATTAGGCCAACTGGTAAAGCATAACCGATAGAGGAGACAGTTTACCAGTGAACCGACAATAGGACTTCAACCGGTAAATAGGAACAAAGTCTTATTCAAGCAACCAATATGAGCAATCAATGAAGAGTTAGGTGATGCAGATTTACAGGTGTGTTGGAGATTGTATTAGGTAGCTATGTTTCACACCGCAGCGACAGATTCAATAGGATGAGAAAGTTATGATGTACAGAGAAGTCAATCATGAAGAACAGCTAACCGGTAGAACAAAGTCACTAAGATCGGTAAACCGGTACACCTTATGTTTTATTTTTAGGTTGTTATGTCAGTGGCCGACATAAGTAAAGCGTGTAGTGCAAGATTGACTAGATTTATTGAACCTAGAAAATTGTTCCAAGTTTGTTAACCGACTAAGTTGATGCCTATAAAAAGTGTGATGAGTTATGAGATGAAGAATGAGATCCAAAGCGAAGATTGAGAGTTTGATTGTGTGGTAATCTAAGAAGCTCTGTATGGATATCTTGTTGATGTATTGAACTAAACTGAAGAGAATCTTATCAAGCACAGAGGTACTACATGCATATCACTTTACTGTTGTTTTCCTAATAGTTGCAGTAGTCAAATCCCCTAACCGGGTAGGTCCTAACAGGCGTGAAATTGTAAATCCCCTAACAGGGTAGCTCATTAACTTGAGTATAAATCCTCTTGTGAGGTTGCTCCTAATAGGGCAAAGCTTTTAATACGGCTGAGGTAAATCTCTTAACCGGGTGACTCCTAACTGGGCATATTTGTAAGACCTTAATCGGTCAAAGATTTATATTCTGGGGATAGTGAATCTTGTGGGTATTAACTCCCACCATGGTTTTTCCCTTTTGGGTTTCCACGTATAAATCTTTGTGTTATGTGCAGCTTGTTATATTGGGTGTTAGCTTATGTGGTGATATTTCCTTTATGTTTAATAAGCTTTAAGTTATTTAAAGTGGTGATCAGATTGTGTTTTTGTTTTTGCTTGCACTAAGTCACCCCCCCCCCCTCTCAGTGCCTTATAAGTTTATCAATTGGTATAAGAGCCTAATTCCCTTATGGCTTAACTACTTGGGAAAGATCCCTAAGGCTATCATGGGGATATGAGTTATAGAGAGTTGTCTAACCGACTTGCAGAATTTGAAGAAGCCCTAGATACATTGAAAGGAAAGTATAAAGCCTCACTTGCTAAGAGAAGAGAGCTTGCAGAACAATTGATGGAGTTTACTAAAAAATGGTTCTTCTGATGAAGCAAACATGGATGCATTGGTTACTGAAGTTGAAAAACTGAATGATTAGAATGCAAACCTAAGGAGAGAGTTGGAAGCCCTAACCATTAGGATGAGTCAAGAGCTTGAAGCAAAGAGGACAGCTGAAGACAATATCAGAGAAAAATAACATGAGATCTTTAAGTTGAACCAAGAGGTTGGAACCTTGTATCATCATCTTCATGAGGAACAAGAAGAAAAAGCAGAAATAAAGGTTGATTTAGACATGGAAATGTCTCTAAGAAGTTCCCACCTAGCCTACTGTGCCCCTACCCTTCCTAATGAAAAAGGATGAAGATCTTACAAAGGAACTTGTTGATGCTAATGAAACACTTGCCAAGTTTAACAAGAGCTCTACTATGCTTGATGAGAAGATCCAGTCACAAAGGAAGAATGGAGATACACATTGCTTATGATACACTACTTTTGAGAAAGGTGAGCCTTCTAGTACCAAATACATCATGCATGAAGGTAAATCTGCACCTAAGATCCAGAAATTCATCGGTAAGAAACCCTACAAACCAGTATGCTTTAATTGTCATAAGCTAGGACATACTAATAATGTTTGTAGATCTAATGTTGTTAATGGTTATAGACCTAATGCCTATCAAGGATACAAACCTAGAGCCTTTAATGGATATTATTACACTTGCAACATGTATGGGTATAGAGTAGTTGAATGCAGGTATGGAGCAAATAATCTGACACCCCACATGAATTAGAGATCTGGTGGAGTTTGGCAAAGAACTTTTAATGACCAGAGAAATGCAAATTGGCAGAGACCCTATGCTAAGTCTAGTCCCTATGAGATGGAAAAGAGAATGAATGTGATTTATGTTGAGCACAAGATGCCACTGAGAGGGGGGTAAATCAATGGTTTCCAAATCTTTTCCCTTTTCTATCCTGTGTATATACCAATTAATAGATCTAACATAAAGTAGACATAGCAGTTAGATGGGACAATGACACAAATGCAACCACACATAAAAGGGATATCACATAACATCAGATGTATGAGGAAAACCCAAGATGGGAAAAACCTCAATGAGAAATGTTGTTGGAGACTACTGTTCCAATCAAGCCTCACAATGAAAACCTCGGTTACAACATTTAGGGCACCAACCCAAGGAGCACCAACCCCTACACTAAGCTCCAACTCAATGATTACAAGATCATATAATATATACAAAAGTAATCTCCTTGTTACAAAAGAAATTTGTAACTCTCATGCAATTCTCTCCACTAGTTCTCCTCCCTCCAATTCTTTGTTGGTTCTTTGCTCACCTTCCCACTGCTGCAACTCACTCTTTGTTGCAACCTTACTAGTTCAGCATCTTCTTCTTCTTTGTCAATTCTTCTCTATGACAATTCTCTTTTCTCTCTGTCACACTACTGCTAGCTACCACCGATATTATTCACTCAGTCAATTGTTTGCTATCTGATCGCTATCAATTCTCAGCTTATCAGTTCTTCACTGACTCTCACTGTGCTCTTCTATTTTCTGCAATCTTCTCTAACTCTTCTTAGTCGGTTCAATCACCACCGGTGCACTCCTCTGTCAGACTTAATGGCATACTATCGGTTGCCTCGCTCTTGTCGATTGAACCCTTCTAACCGATTCTCTCTCACACACTCACTCTCTTCTATGATTGTCATTAAGTACTTGACTGGTTAACTCTCTAGTTTTGACTACCTTCACTGGCTTTTTTTTCTCTCATGCAACAGCACAATTTACATCTTTGATTTGCACTCTTATAGCCAAACTTTCTCGCCTAAACGTGAGTTCAAACATTTGTGTGCTAGGATTTTCGCCATGCACTGAATCTACATCCAATTTGATCTCTGATCATTATGGCACATCATATCTATTAAGATCTTGTGTCCTTGATTGATGACTTACAACTCATCAATCAGCATCATCATACTCTTTACCTTTCAATGCTCATCTTCTATCTTTAGCCATTTGTAGCATGATTTTTGGCCTTGTGTCGGGTCAATCACGTGCATGATGCAGTTTCCTTCACCCACTTTGATCTGCAAGATCAGTCTGTACTAGATCTTTAGTGTTTCCTTGGTCTCAATCTGAAATCCTTTGTCATCCTTCCTCGAGCTTTGTAGTCATATTTAAATGTTGGACCAACCGCCAACAACCTCACCGACACACCACACTAACTTGTGCATGCATGCCACTTCACCTTCACGTGGCACATTTGTTGACATCCACCTTGGCTCACTATGTCGGTATGACTTGGTCACCGACCAATAGCACACAACCAGGTTCATCTACTGGTTCACAAACCCTGTCGGTTATACCCTAACCAGTTTGTCATCAACCTTGCACTTTTCTTCTCTTCCGATGGAACACCTAGACCGGTCAGCACTCTTGCCAACCTACCTCATGCACATCTTCAATATATGGGAGTCTTCCACTTCTGCACATTGTCAGCTTTACTGGTGAACATACTTACCAGTAGCCACCTTGATGACACCATGTCATAAACCTTCAACAATCTCCATTTGTCTACATTTGTGGCAACACCTTTCTCCATCTTCAATCTGGTTGCTCTCTCTGTTTGCAACTGATTCAACTTTGCCTTCTTCATCACTATACCAGTTCTCCTATCAACTGGTTTGTCAAAGAGACAAACATATCCTTCCTTCTTTGTACCAGCAACACATCATGTCTATCCTTGCAAATCTGATGTATATCTCTTATCTCATGCACCTAAGGCATCTTAGTGTTTCACTGGTTGATTCGGTGTGAGCCTTACAATCACCTACCTTCAATTCTTCTATCTTATCTAGGATGACTATGATGCATTCCATGCATAATAGGAGATATGCTCCACTTACCGGTGGGTGTGGATCCTTATCATATGCATCCGGCATTTCACCAATATGGCTTCCATGTTTGAGCAAGCATATCATCAAATAGGCACATGTGATCCAGTTGGGCACACTCTTTGTTAGTCATCTCTTCATTTGGTGATTGCATCTTTATCCGGTGGGAGTCCTATTGTTTCACATCCAGCCATCATACCGGTTGGTACTTTTGCATTTGCTCACCCTGCAGATCCACTTGTCGGTTGGCAACTATGCACTACCAACATACCACTTATCGGTTGTTAAACCATCCTGGCCATCCATGTCTTCAACACAAGTCAACACTAACCTGTGTACCGGTGACTCCTATGATCATTATGCTAGATGACATCAATGACACCATTTCTAGAATGCATCAATGACAACACTTCTCATCAATCTTTCATACCGGTTGACATCAATGACAACACAATGCCAATAATCTCCCCCTTTGGCATTGATGTCAACACATGTAATATCCGGCATACTACAAATTCTCATTCTCCCCCTTTGTGTGTTCCATGGATTCTCACACATGTAGTATGTGGCATAATACAAATTCTCTCTCCCCCTTTGACAACAATGGCAAAGGGTATTGACAGGGTTTCTCTCCTCCTTGTGTCTACCGAGCACTAAGAGAGTTTTGTCTCCTCCTTTTTCTCTATCAGATGCTTCTCCTCCTTTAACCATCATACATTTCATCCTCTCAATTCACAGCACTTGAGATGGAGGACTCAACCACCAACTGACACCAATTTCTCAGCAACCAAGTGTATATACAAATTGAATGCCAATTGCATATACAAGTCTGAAACCAATTGAAGGTACATGTGTCAGTGAATAAAACTTACTTGTCGGTCAGACTGCATCATCTCCCCTTTGATATGAAGAAGCCATTTTGACCCCAAATTGTTGATACCAAGTGTTGAAGCTAACACTGATACCAATTGTATCTCTTTTGATACCAAATGCATGTTCTCATGTGCAGGTAAATTTCCTCCTTGCAAGAAACACTCTCGATGGTCCAGTTGTGATTTGAAATGGATAGACATTGAAAAATATCACAACCCCAGACACTTCCAAAGATACAAACATACCGATACAGCAATAAACGTTTTCACTCCCCTTGTGTCTAGCAAGTCTGATACAAATCAAAAAAAAAAATGTTGCCAATTCCCCCTGAGTCATACATCTCAGGTCCTCATTTCCTGTCAGGTTCAAAACTGGAGCTCCAATATGCCCCATATACCAGTTGAGTTGTGCATATGTGATCAATCTAATAATTTATCAGCTCCACAATTTCCACCACAACATATGACATGATCCTAGGTGTACACAATTCCATACAATATCACTATCATGCCATAAATCAAACCGGTTAGCCCACAAAGGATGCATGCATACATGATCAACAACCGGGCCAACATATGTCATTCTGGTCTTCTTCAATACCACCTGAGACATAAACTCCTCAATCCATGATACTAGAGCTAATGCAACATTCCTAGACCTCATTGTCTTACATAACCTACAAATATCGATTAGTATACATATTGGTAACATACTGCACATACTGGTTACCAGCACCGGTCCATCATCTCTATTGGAGCATCTTCCTCTAACTCTTGTCTTCTTGTGTCAATTTTCTTTTGATCCCAATTACAAATTTTCCATTCATTGACACATGAAGTAGTGACCCATCTCTCCTTTGTAGGTGTGTAGCCAAGGCAACCACTACACACACTTGTCATCTCATTTTCTTCCTTTATGTCGACAGCAGCCTGTTCTTCCATTTGTCCTTTTCACTAAGGGGGTGAATAATATTATCAAATTGTTACTCCCCTTGAGGTTTTGCATCTCCTTTAAGCCTTAGGAGATATCACCTGTACATTGAGTGCACAATGTCGGTCCATGGTCCTACTCTCTTCCTTCTTCTTCCATACCTGCTTGGTCTAATTCCTCTTCCCATTTTCAGTCTTGGGAGCAGGTCTTACCTTCTTTTGTTGAGTGTTCCTTGCTCTACCGGATTCTGCATCATGACTGCAAGCATTGTTGTAGAAGCAAACTATGTTCATGCCATATCCATGATTGGAGGACCTACTTTCAAACTAGTTTGACCATCTTCTTCTGGTCATGCTATTGTAACTGACTACCGGAACTGGTGGACCTCTTGATCTTGTAGGAACAAAACCTATTCTTCTTTTGTTCCATGCAGAATTTTGTCTCTTATATTCTCTATATCCATTTCCATGCTAAGCATAGTTTCTATACTAGTTGTCATGTGACTAAACTTTCATGTTCCTACATTCATGACTTCTATGCCCAAATCCATTGCAATTATAACATACATAATTTTCATTTCTTGAGGTAGAAAATGGACTCTTCTTATTATACATAGGACCAAATCTATGCATGTTTCTACATCTTGACATATTATGGCCATATGTATTACTTCTTGGACAGATAACATTCTTATTTCTAAGCCTATTTATGCATTTTTATGCCCTATGACCATAATCTTTACAAGAGAAGCAGTAACTAGTAAAGAATGGTATATGACTTACAAATTTATTTTGCCATTCATGTGGAGATCTTATCAGTTTGGTATCTCCATTTTTGCTTCTCCAGGGATGGATCTTAGATTGTCCATGCTCTACAGCTCTTCCAATTGATCTCTTCATTTTCCATACTTCTTTGTCTTGTGGGCAGTAGCATTTCCTTGTCTTCTACCAGTAGGGGGTCTTCTATGTTGTCTTCTTCTATTCTTGCTTCTGGTGAAACTGCCTTCTCCCATCTTTCCTTTTCCTTTGGGATCTACATTGTTCCTCCTTCTTGCAGCATCGGTCTTCATCCTTAACTTCATGTCCTCACCAGTTGTGGTTAGATCGACCTTCTTCTGGGGAGAATTCTAGACAAAGAAGGTTTGTCCCTTGTTATCTCCATTTGACGAGATAAACAGAATATTATTGTGGGGGACATTCTTGTTGGTGGAGCATTCACTAGCACCACTTCCTAATCCTCTGGTATCCTTGGAATTATTTTTCTTCTTCAACATTTTTTCCAAAGCATCACTGTTGCCATCAAACCGGATTCTCACCTTGATCTCATCCTAACATTTCTCAAGGTCATTACGGAGATTCTCCATTTTTCCTTCTAGCTGCTGATAATTTTTATCCTTGGCCTCTAGCTCAGACTCTAGATATTTACACCGGCACTCATTGGTGTCTTCTTGTTGAGTCTTCAATTCTAAGATACATTTCTCATATTCTTCAAGGCATTTGATCAACCAATTTTGTTCCACAACTATAGCATTCTTGAATAACTTGTATTCATTCATCACTCTACTAAGTTTTTCAAGTGCACTTAAAAGTTCTCCTTCAAGATCAACTTCTGCTTTATCTTCTTCTTCACCTTCGCTATCACTACCAAACACATCTTTTCGATAGGAATGATCTGCATGATCATTCTCAGATGTGTGCCTCTCATCTTTTGATTCTTGAGCCATGAAGAGGTGAGTTCCTTCTTCATGTTGCTACTAACAGATCTTCCGTCATCATCTGCTAACACACGAGTTACATTTTCCTTCTTGCTTCCACAAACCGGTTATGTGGTGCTAGGATCATTTCTATAGAGCTTCTTTAATCTATCCCATAAGCTCTTTGTTGATTTGCATATGTCCACCTATGAGGACATATCATTTGTGAGCCCATAGAATATAGCCTTCATTGCTACATCATTGCACCGGTATCTTCTTTCTGCTTTTGAATCAGTGGGAGGACTGACTTGACTAGGGAAGCCATTAACAATGAACATCCACACATCAAACCCTATGGAAGATAGGTAGACTTCCATCCTACAACTCCAAACAAAATAATTTGAACCATCAAGAACTGGAGTAGGAATTGACACAAAACAAACCATTATGTTCAAATACCAGAATCTTCCCAAGCTAGAGAAAACTTTTGAATCGGGAACCTATGCTCTGATACCAATTGTTGAACACAAGATGCCACTTAGAGGGGGGGTGAATCAATGGTTTCCAAATCTTTTCCCTTTTCTATCCTATATGTATATAGTGGTTAACAGATCTAACATAAAGCAAACATACCGGTTAGATGGGAGAATAACACAAATACAACCACACATAAAAGGGACATCACATAACATCAGATGTACGAGGAAAACCCAAGATGGGAAAAACCTCTGTGAGAAATGTTGTTAGAGACTACTACTCCAATCCAGCCTCACAATGAAAACCTCGGTTATAACATTTAGGGCACCAACCCAAGGAGTACCACTCCTTCTTTAGGGCACCAACCGAAGGAGCACCAACCCTTGATTTTAGGGCACCAATCCAAGGAGCACCAACCTCTGCACCGAGCTCCAACTCAGTGATTACAAGATCATATAATAAATACAAAAGTAATCTCCTTGTTACAAAAGAACTTTGTAACTCTCATGCAAGTCTCGCCACCAGTTCTCCTCTCTCCAATTCTTTATTGGTTCTCTACTCACCTTCTCACTACTGCAACTCACTCTCTATTGCAACCTTACTAGTTCAGTCTCTTCTTCTTCTCAGTCGGTTCTACTCTCTGCCAATTCTCTTTTCTCTCTGTCACACTATTGCTATCCACCACCAGTCTTCTCACTCAGTCAGTTGTCTGCTATCTGATCATTGTCGGTTCTCAGCTTACCAGTTCTTCACTGACTCTCACTATGCTCTTCTCACCACCAGTGCACTCCTATCAAACTTAATGGTAGACTACCAGTTTCCTCACTCTTGTCAGTTGAACCCATCTAACTGATTCTCTCTCACACACGTAGTCTCTTATGTGATTGTCGTTGAGCACTTGACTGGTTAACTCTCTAGTTTTGACTCTCTTCACTAGCTTTTTTTTCTCTCATGCAGCAGCACAATTTACATCTTTGATTTAAACTCTTATAGCCAGACTTTCCCGCCTAAATGTGAGTTCAAACATTTGCATGCTAGGGTTTCTGCCATGCACTGAACCTCCATCAAATCTGATCTCTGATCATCATGCCACATCATATTCAATCAGATCTCATGTCCTTGATTAATGACTTACAACTCATCAATCAGCATCGACATACTCTTTACCTTTCAATCCACATCTTGTATCTTTATCCATCTGTAGCATTATTTTCAGCCTTGTGTTTGGTCAATCATGTGCATGATGCAGTTTCCTTCACCCACTTTGATTTGCAAGATTAGTCTATACTAGATCTCTATTGTTTCCTTGATCTCGAGCCGCAATCATCTGCCATCCTTCCTCAACTTTTGTAGTCATCTTTAAATGTTGGACCAACTACCAACAACCTCACTAACACACCACACCGACCTGTGCATGCATGCCACTTCACCTTCACATGGCACATTTGTCGACATCCACCTTCACTATGTCGGTCTGACTTGGTCACCGACCAATAGCACACAATCAAGTTCATCTATCGGCTCACAAACCCTGTCGGTTATACCCTAATTGGTCTGTCTTCAACCTTGCACTTTGCTTCTCTTCCTGTGGAACACCTAGACCGGTCAGCACTCTTGCCAACCTACCTCATGCACATCTTCAATAGATGGGATTCTTCCACTTCCGCACCTTGTCAGCTTTACCAGTGAACATACTTACCGGTAGCCACCTTGATGACACCATGTCATCAACCTTCAACAATCTCCATCTATCTACATTTGTGGCAACACCTTTCTCCATCTTCAATCCAATTGCTCTTTGTCTGCAACTACTTCAACTTTTCCTTCTTCATCACTAGACTGATTCTCCTATCAACTGGTTTGTCAAAGTGACAAACATATCCTTCCTTCTCTGTATCGGCAACACATCATGTCTATCCTTGCAGATTTGATGCATATCTCTGATCTCATGCGCCTAAGGCAACTTAGTGTTTTACCGGTTGATCTGGTGTGAGCCTTACAATCACCTACCTTCAATTCTTTTGTCTTATCTCAGATGACTATGGTGCATTCTATGCATAATAGGAGATAAGCTCCACTTATCGGTGGGAGTGGATCCTTGTCATCTGCATCTAACATTGTACCAATATGGCTTCCCTGTTTGAGTAGGCATATCATCAAATAGGCACATGTGATCTGGTTGGGCACACTCTCTATTAGTCATCTCTTCATTTGGTGATTGCATCTCTATCCGGTGGGAGTCATGTTGTTTCACATCCAACCATCATACCGGTTGGCACATGCATTTGCTCACCCTGCAGATCCACTTGTCGATTGGTAACTATGCACTGCCAACATACCACCTAGCGATTGTTATACCATACCGGTTTTCAGTCCATGTCTTCAACACATTTCAACACTAACCTGTGTATCGGTGACTCCTATGATCATTATTCTAGATGACATCAATGACACCATTTTTGGTATGCATCAATGACAACATTGCTCATCAATATTTCATATCGGTTGCCACCTTATACCGGTTGACATCAATGACAACACAATGCCAACAATTTACACAATCTATCATAACTACGGTCATGTAGCTTTGAATTGTAGAAGAAGGACTGGTAGAGGCAATGTTGGACCCTAGAGAGCATCTGGTATGGCATGTTTTCATTGTCACCAACTGGGACACCTTGCAAATTTTTACAGAGCTAAAATGAGAATCGGTAAATCAATCTGCTCACCAGAAAGGGAAGAAGAAAGTTGATGTGGAAGAGACCATAGAAGAGATGAACAAGATCTAGAAAAAGAAGAGTGATGAGAAAGCTAAAGACAAACCATCGAAAGATCCTAATTCTTCACCTAGTGTGGAGAACTCATCACTGGTAAACTAAGTTGTTAAAAGGCTTAGGGGGAGCTTAATGTCATATCCATTTTCAGACCCCCTATATGGTGTGGGTAAGATAAATCTACATATCTTGATGCATAGTGATATTATGAAGTGATTTTATGATCAAACTGGTAGGTTTAATGTGATATGAGAACCGGTAGTATATTGAATGGTGTTTTAGGGTTTGTTTGTTTATACAACCGGGAATAACATTTAATGCAGTAGGTATTGAGCAAATAAAAGGACTTTCTTAATATCATTTGTCACTTTGCATTCTTGAGAGCACCTGAAGAGTGAAAAGAGAAAAGAAGAGCTTGTGTGAGAAGCATTTGACCAGGTTAAAAAAAAATTTGGAGTGATCTATGATTGGTAATCAATGAAAGTCCATTCTCGGTGTTGAAACCCTAGTTGTGGAAGCATTCAAAGGTATTTATCCGATAAATCCTATAATTTTTTTCTAAGTCTGAATCTTTGAAGATGGATGCACCACATCTGGTAGATGTAACAGTCAAGCCTCATCCAAATTTTAAGAGGAACCCTTTTAAATCCATTAAAATCGATCCCGATGGAGCCCTATCTGGAGTCCCATATGGATTTTTTCATATAGAGGATATTATATCATACATTCATTTTAAGTTGGAAGATCTTGGAATTTTTGCTATATTTGATCAATATAGGGTAATGTGTGAAAAGGAATATTATGCATATGGATATTTCTCACCTTTTGTTGGGTAGACCTTGGCAGTATTGAAAGAATAGTTTAAGAGGGTTACCGATAAAAGTTTTCACCATGCACTGAATTCTATTGATGATTTTGATGATGATCTTGTGAGATACGTTTTGAGTCATGTGCATGACCAGTTTATGTGGCTTGATCGACCACATAAGATCACTAAGGAAGTGATTCATGCAGTAACCAGATTGTGTTCCACTGGTGAAGTTCCAGTTCTGAGATTAGTTCCTAAGGATGGTGTTGAAAAGCTAACCAAGTAACGATGGGATGGAAGAGCTATGACTGTTAATGAGATTGATGACCCCGCAGTAAAATTTGCTTCAATAGTCATAGGATACCGGGTATATCATTCTAGCAAGATGAACAGCATCCCTGTTGTAGCCATCCATACTGCTTACCAGATGATTAAGGAAAATGTTGATTTAAATTTGTCTAAGTCATTGAGAAGTTAGTTAGTGCTCAATCTTGAATCCATCAAGAAAGACAAAAGACTGAAATTTAAATATGGACAACTGATTATTGGATTGTTCTTCTATTTTCAGAATTTCTTTCCAGGTATCGGTGATGTTCAGTGGTCTAAGGACACACCGGCACTGTTACAGATAAAGAACAACATCTGGATGTTGGGTAATGATTTTGGTAAGATTGCTTGGGGTTATTTCAAAGATTTTCATAAAAAGATGCATGCAAGAGAGAGGATACCGACACAGGTTATTAAGAGATATGAGGATACCATCTATTTTTTGGTTGATACTGACACATGTCAGATGGAGGCAATTGATCCCAAGACAGCTTGGGTGATGCCTATGGGCTACGAAGTTGAAGAATATATTTTGGTTGCATATGCATAACACTTTCTTGCACAACTGGTAGATACTACTATAGAAAGGTTTGGTACTTATAAAGAGAAATCTTTACTAGTACATTATGATCTTGCTAGACCGGTAATTGCTAAGAAAGTTAGAAAGGAAGTTGATCAATTTGTTGAGCAACAAGGATTTACCAAGGAGGAAATAGCAAAGGCTAGAGCAAAATATGAAGCTAAACAAGCAAGAGCATCTAGTGCTCCAACCAATACCAGCACCGGTAGACAAATAAGGAGTACAATGGTGAAGGAGAAACCTGCAGAGGCAAAGAAGGAGAAGCCCTCCAAAATACAATTCAAGAGATAAGGCAAAGTCATTGAGCCCCCTGCACCTAAAGCACCCTAGGTGAAAGAAGTTTATAGGAAGAAGAAAAAGGAGCAAGCAAAGAGATTGGCAGCTGATGATGAAGAAGAAACTGAATCAGAAGGTGAGAAGAAATATCTGAGAGCTGGTGGCAAAAAGTAAAGGGTTGTAGGAGAATTCACTGTCAAATCCGTCAAGAAACCGGTAACCAAACTTACATCTTTTGAAAAATTGTTAAATAGTATTAAAAATTATGGTATTCTTAAGGGTTTGGATAAACTGTATGATAAGTTTAATGAGGATGAACAAAGGTAGATAGAGGATGCAGTTGTTTTTATGATGAATAAATATAGTAAAGCCCTAATTCAATTGCAAGGGGAGATTTCAAATTCTTTGTATAATAAGTTTATCAATTGGTATCAGTTGATATTTTGTCTAGTCTGTTACAGGAGACAAATAGAAATAGATTGTCTACATCAATTGATAAGTTAGGTCAATTGGTTGTTGATGCTAGTGAACAGATGAAAAGTTTTGAAGATGTAGCATTTTTTAATGTGGAAAATGAATACAAGAATAAGAGGATAGAGTAGTTGATAAATGATATTGATAAAGACAAAGTTTCTCTAATGGTTAATAAAGATCATATTAAAGATGTAATTGAAACCGGAGGTAAAATCCTTTCCACTATTGCAAAGTTTTCATTATTTTGTGATGATCTGATAAAAAGGAAACAAGAAGCTAAAAAGAAACTTGAAGTTCTAAGTGAATCATTTAGCCTCCTAAATGATTCTGCTATAACTTATGCTATAAATTATGAAAGTTTTAATGAGTAATATTCACATTTATAGAAAGGTAATGATGACACGGCAGAATGGCAGAATCCTAATCAAATCTATTAATCTTCCGCACACCTTGTGGGTTAGCATTTTCAAAATTTGAGTCATTTGGAAGGAAGCTCCGAAATTGTAGAAGAATAGACTTGGTATAACGAACTTGAAAATGGGGGGGGTCTAAGGAGAGAGTCACTACAAGAACTACAAACACTTTTGATCCCTAAGGTTGAAATTTTGCAGAGAGGTTACAAGGAAGTTGAAGCTATTCTAGCTACACCTGAGATGAGTACAATTGATGCCATAAAGGAGTTGGCTTGCCATCTATAAGGACACGTGTTGAGATAACCGGCACTCTTTTGGAAACTTGGCACAATGATTTGAAGGAATTAAAGTCTCATTTTGGAGATGCATTTTCTAAGATGAAATTGTAAAACATTTTCAACTTTAATATCTATATATGTGCAAATTGTGTTGTATACTGCATTTATCTTTCATGTATTTACTTACCTTTGCCATTGTTGTCAAAGGGGGAGTAGTAGTGAAGTCAAAATTTTGAATTGCACTAAGGATTAGTAGTATATATGTTTATAAATTTTGTAATAGCATACAATTGCTAAGGGGGAGTATGTGTCATGAGTTGAGTCAATTTTTGTATTGCACACTTACACAAAAAATTTCCTAAGTGTTGCCATCAATGCCAAAGGGGGAGATTGTTGGCTTGATGATGATGTTTTGATGTAATAGGTTGATTGATGACTTGTTTTATGTTGTCATTGATAGAAACTATGTTTTGATAGTCATCTAAGTCTATTAGGCCAACTGGTAAAACATAACCGGTAGAGGAGACAGTTTATCAATGAACCAGCAATAGGACTTCAACCGATAAACAGGAACAGAGTTGTATTCAAGCAACCGGTATGAGCGATCAATGAAGAGTTAGGTGATGCGGTTTTGTAGGAGTGTTGGAGATTGTATCAGGTAGCTATGTTTCACACCGCAATGGAAGATTCAATAGGATGAGCAAGCTATGATGTACAAAGCAGTCAATCATGAAGAACAACTAACCGGTAGAACAAAGTCACTAAGATCGGTAAATCGATACACGTTATGTTTTATTTTTAGGTTGTTATGTCAGTGGATGACATAAGTAAAGTGTGTAGTGCAAGATTGACTAGATTCATTGAACCTAGGAAATTGTTCCAAGGTTGTTAGCCGACTAAGTTGATGCTTATAAAAAGTGTGATGAGTTATGAGATGAAGAATAAGATCCAAAGCGAAGATTGAGAGTTTGATGTGCAGTAGTCTGAGAAGCTCTGTATGGATATGTTGTTGATGTATTGAACCAAACTGATGCGGATCTTATCAAGCATAGAGGTGCTACATACAGAATACTTTACTGTTGTTTTCCTAATAGCTACAATAGTAAATCCCCTAACCGGGTAGGTCCTAATAGGCCTGAAATTGTAAATCCCCTAATAGGGTAGCTCATTAACTTGATTCTAAGTCCTCTTGTGAGGTTGCTCCTAATAGGGCAAAGCTTTCAACAGGGCTGAGGTAAATCCCTTAACCGAGTGACTCCTAACAGGGTATTCTCCTAACCGAACATATTTGTAAGATCTTAACCAGTCAAAGATTTCTATTCTGTAGATAGTGAATCTTATGGGTATTAACTCCCACTGTGGTTTTTCCCTTTTGGGTTTCCACATATAAATATTTGTGTTATGTGGAGCTTGTTATATTGGGTGTTACCTTATGTGGTGATATTTCCTTTATGTTTAATAAGCTTTAAGTTATTTAAAGTGGTGATCAGATTTGTGTTGTTGTTTTTGCTTGCACTGATTCACCCGCCCCCCCTCTCAGTCCCTTATAAGTTTATCAATTTTGGCCTAACAATAAATTGAGACCTTTTTTTATCGCTTCCTTTATATTTACAAATGCGTTAACCTTCTCACTATCCAATGAAATGATTTTTCCCTATATTTAACATTTTGGATATGACATTTGCCTTTGCTTCAAATTATGGGAACAATTCTCTTTACAAAGTATATTTGCCCCAAGAAAGATTGAATTCCTTTTACAATCTTGGTAATATGAATTGAGTATGTTTCTTTAACTCTTTCTAGAACAATATTGATTCCACTCATATGTTATAACAATTTTCCCTCTTTAATACCAAATATACATTTTTTGGGATTGAGTGAAATATCATATTCCTCAAATGTTTTGAAGATGAGTGATCATAATGGTCTTTTATGTTCTTAGAAAATGTTGTTGAATCATCTTATATACTACCACGATCTTATCAATTAGTCATGCAAATGTTTCATACCTTTCTCTCTAGAAAGTTGCATTAGAATTCATCAAGCTAAACATAAACATAAGTGCTCTATAGAGTCTTGAAAAACATTTTATCTATCTAATAACATGATGGAAACTCTAATGCCCATCAACATGGACAATATTTCTTATTTAAAAACCTTTTTCAAGCAAGTTATACATGTTCAATAATAGATAATTAATCTTTGAGGGACATCTTGTGCTTCTTAAAATTCATACACAATTTGATGCTAGTAATTTCCTTTCTTATTGGCACGAATATTGGCACCTAGAATGAATGCCTTATTGGTTCCATAATTCCCCCCATCTTTTATCTTTAACATCTCCTATTGTATTTGTGGAATTAAGGTAGAATTTACAAGTCTTTGTTTTTTTCCTATAGGACTTAGTATTAGGTTGTGCAATGGAATCGCATGCTAGAACATGCATTCCCTATATGGTTCCAACTCATAATAGGTCAATGCAAAATACTTCAGTGTATTAATCTAAAAGAGTAATTTGCAAATTATTTTTGACAGTATATAATTATTGTAATTATTTATTCTTAGTATCTTTATTGTAAGTAAATATGTACTATATCCTTTATACCTCAGTATCTTTCTAGGCTCATTTTAGACCTTGCATTAAAAAAATTCTTTTTTGAAATGCTTAGTTCTATTTTATTATGTTTTCTTTTTTTTAATGTTTATGTCACCACTTGTGTTTGATAGTCATTTCTAGGTTTTTTCACACTTGTCTCCTTCTTAGGCCAGTGGAAATATTTAGGTGACATGCTAATATATCCCAATTGTTTCTTGTTTGGTGGTTATTTTCAAGTATTTTTTTCACTTGTTACTTTCCCATGTTAATGGAAATGGCCCAAGATGATTCCAAATGGCTTGTGTTGTCACTCCTTCCTTTGGTTTCTCTTATCACTTTTTCAATCTATCTTTTCATATTTACAATCTCTTGGTTCTCTATTGCATTTTTCTTGCACTCTACAACTTGGTACAACTCTCTCAAGCAATCTAATACACTCTTTCAACATTCTCTTTCAACTATCTTATCTATTTGGCTTTCTCAAGCCTTTCTAGGTGGTATTGTTCTCGATTCTTTATTATTATTGTAAGTATTTATTCTTATTAATATCCTTAAGTGCCCTATTTGCAAAAAAATAAAAAAATGTGATCACAACATGACACCAAATGTGCCTAGGAAAAATCATTTTGAAAAAAAAAACTACCCTCCAAAAACTCCCACACAACTCAATATATTACCTCAAGAATAAGATTACAATATATTTGCAAAGTATCAATGCAAAGCCTCTAAGGCATCAAGCTAATTAGTTGCACTTCTCCATATGAACATGCAAATCAGAATCATGTATATACACATCCTAATTAATGCTTCCTATAATCATATAAATTAAATATTTACTCATAATTTTGTTCTCAAGACTGTAGTATTAAAAATTGCACAATTTGCAATTTCACCTACACTTTTGTATCCACTTTAGTGTCTACTCCCCTAATATTTGTGTAGGATCATTTCAGCCCTTGCATCAGCCTTTTCCCTCTTAGAATGCTTAGGGTCCTTTCCAATAGCCATCTTCTTATGTTAGTTTTTCTTTACTTACATGTTTCTCTCATCATTTTTTAGAGTGATTTATCTGGACACTAGCACGTAGTGTGGATGCCTTCGCCCCACACTAGCATATTGTGATATTTTAACGTTCAATGGTCATTTCAAAGCATTTTGGCACTTGTCACCTATCCACGTTGGTGGGAACAACTCAAAACTATTTTTAACAGCTCAATAGTTATTTCTTTCCCTCTTCTTCTCACTTTTAAATCTATCTTTTCTCTCCACAATCTCTTTGGGTTCTTTCTATCAATCTCTCTCATAATCTCTTTGAAAATATCTAGAGTTCTCTTGGCTCTCAAAACTCTTTCTTACTCTCTTTCTCACACAAATCTCCCTATAGCTTCCTATAGTGATATCCCATAATAGTCTTTGCTACTCTTGGCTTCCTCAAGCCTTTTTGGTAATCTCCTTCTTGTGTCTTTGAGAATTTTGGGATTTATCACATCCCTTGTGTATAAATCATTTTATCATTTATCTATTTATCTTTCATCAATTTGTCTATATGATTGTGATGGAGGTGGAAACACCTAGATAGGGACTTGATTGAAGCAAGTCCCCAAACAACCCCAAAGATTTTCCTCTTTTTGTGTGCAAGTATTTGGAGACATTCAACAACATAGAGGGTTTATCTTAACAATTTTCACTTTCATTTGGATCACTTACATCTCTGTTATATAGTATTTGTTGGTATATTTTTAATTTTAGGTTTTGCAAGCTAGCCAAAGTGCACAAAGTTGAGTTTTCACATTTTGTATATGTCTCTTTTTGTTGTGGTCCATACAAGATTAGAACATGTCAGTGCATCATTGTGGTCCTTGGTCATGCTAATGTCATTGGAAAAGTTGTTTAGATTTGGACCAAAAGCTCTGTCGTCTACTCTTTCCATTTCTAAAATCATAAAATCTATTTTCTTTATCTGTAATTAGATATTTCCACTAGTTTAACTACTTGGAGATATTTAAATGTATTGTGAAATTATCTCTCAAGGGAACACAATTTTCCTTATGTAGGGTCACATTTCTTCCATTACATAGACAAATATTTATTTTATGTGACAAATTAAATATTTATCCTATGTCCCATACAATACACAAGTATCTCCAAGAATGCCTAACCATGTGCTATTCAAATATTTAGATACATCAAAATTAAACAATTAGTTTACATTAGTGACATTATGCAAGGTGTATAACACATAATCCCCAATAAAATGTATCATACGATGCATAAAAACTAACAAAATTTATCTTCATATGAGTAAAATATTTAGAGTTTAAATTTTGATTATAATGAGTGTACATTGCAATGACATTTTCTTCTACAAGATCTCATTTTTTCTACCAGAACCATTGCGATGACGTTGTAGTGATTTCCCCCATCCTCTAGGGTTCCGGTCGTCTGTAAGATTTTCGATGCTCCCTCCCATGTGAAACGTTATCCTTCAAGTTTATCAGCTCATGATAATGGTGTTGAGCGTGGTCTGGGCAAGGTTTTAATGGTCTTGCCAGGGGTGGATCTCACCATGCCAACAATGGTAGTATGTTGGGAGGTGCCACTAAGTTTACCTCTTTGTTTAAAGAGGGGAATCTGAGTGAGTTTGCAGTTTCAGAAGAGAACAAATTCAAAACAAGTGAATGTGGCGAACAAGGGTTTTTCTATCATAGGGAACAGTGAGAGAGGGGCCTCCAAAGGAACAATGTTGCCCCTTGTTCGGGAGGAACTAGTTTTTGACAGGCCAGTGGTGAGCTTTGGTTCAAAAATCTTTCACAAAGTGCGGAAATTTTACTAAGATGGGGTTGATTGGATGGTTCCAAGGTCTTTGGCCAAGTCTAGCTAATTTACACAAATGGATCATAGAATGTTGGAAGACCATTTTGAAAGGAGATGTGTAGATTTACCCTGGTGCCTAGGATTTTCTCGTGGTGGTTTTCAACAATGAGCAAGATAGGAAGAGAATCCTTTGTGAGCATTTGCGGTGCTGGGAGGAGAAGAATATTTTTTTATTGAAACCTTGGTATCCTTCTTTCAACCCTACCACAGAATCATTTGATAAAATCCCAGTATGGCTAATGTTGCCTAATTTGCCATTACAATTATGATTTGAAGCTTGTTTTAAAGTTGTAGAGAAGTTTTTGGGAGTGGATGAGGGCTCTTTGGATTATTTACACACTACTTATATATGCATTTTAATTGAGATGGACTTATCAAAAGCTCCTCCTACTGAGTTGTATTTGAAGCTAGCAAATAGGATCTAGGTGCAACTAGTAGACTATGAAAATATCCCATTTATATGTAGAAGATGTTACCAAACTGATCATATGATAGCTAATTGTGTTGAGAAAAACCAAAGGAAGTAGTTACCTAGTGGAGGGAGGTCTCTCCCCAACATTATTCAATGGAGGAGGATGTAGTGCCCCTCCCTGGTTTATCTTCCCTTTTTGTGCATCGATAGACTATATTGATATAGTTAGACAACTTTGTGATGCTTTTGATAGATGTTTATGGACTTATTTATGATTTAGATGCTTCATTATTGATGATAAACATATCTTATTTGAAATTGATATTATGGTTACGTGTGGATGATGATATTTCTAGATTATCATGATGATGGGCTCTTATTTGATGATCTATTTGTACTCATTTTATATGTGTGGTTTATATTTGTTTATGATGACTTGATGCTACCTTATGATGTACTAACCCTATTTCATGATTATATTGGATACGATGATGATTATGATAGTGCTTGGTTGTTGTGACTATCTTCTACTATGTTTGTGATAGGGACGATGTCATAACACTCATTTATGAGCACGATATGGCATTGCAATCCCCCTTCGCTTGTCTGCCTATTTTATGATATATATTATTGTATATGTTGTCGTACATGTATTGGTGGTGGCAGGTTTGCAGGTACCAAACATAGACTCCACCTGGCCTCACAGGTCTAAGCGTGTCTTTATCCCAATGGCGACTTGATTGGAGATGGCATGAATTCCTTCTACACACTCTAGGCTTAAGTTGTCATCCTTGTCAGTTTATCTGTCTTGGCTTGAGTTAGTGGTTAGAGTCTTGTGTGGTGATGTTGACCCAATGTAGGGTTGTCTTGTGGCATTGTGAGTATTTGGCTATTTAATTAATTAATAATTGATGCATATAGTTTTAAAAAATTAAATTATAGTTTGGTATTTAATTAAATTATTGTGTGATTTATTAATATTTATTATATTGGCTTGATTAATATTTATTTATTGATTTAAGTGTTATTGGATATTTATTATTTATTGTTTAATTATTTTATTAATTGAGTCTTTTGGAATTATTATCCATTTATATAGTTCAGACTTTAATATTAATTTGGAGTATTTATTTATATTTCTCTTGGTTATTTTATTATTGGGCTTTTGTATATAATTGTGCCCATGGTTTAATTTATTATTAGTTGTTTATATTATTATTTCTCTTTTATCTATTGGGATAATTAAATATTATATTCCCCTACCTACACTATTTTACTAATTGTTGTATATATTGGAGGTAAGTTAATTAAATAATATTTTATATTATTACCTTGGAAATCGAGAGGGTTGGTATGAAATATATTTTTATGGAATTTTATGATTGACCAACATGTTTCTATAGTTTTTGAATAATTTCCTATATATTGAGTTTTTTGTGTATTTGCCAAGTTGGCTTCTAAGAGTTTTTATGTGATTGTGGAGATTGTTGCATTGATAGATTTTGATTTGGTTGGAGCTTGGGGATTTTGTGTTGCTCTTCTTCAAATTGCTTTACCATAACTTCTATTCCTTCAGGTTGGAGATTTTGCCCTTCGTATTTCATTTCTGAAAAAGATTATCTGTGAAAGCTTGTCTGTGGGAATGGAAATAATGATTATATTGTTATATTCTTTTCATAGTTCATTATCATTATTATATTTGTTAGGTCTTGGAGACAACTGGGGGGGGGTGAATCAGTTGTCTAACAAATTCAAACCAAAAATAATTAAACCAACTTAAATCTTAATACCGGTAAACCAGTCTAATATGTCGGTAGACAATTTTAACAATTAATTGCAATACCGGTAAGGATTAATGCATGAAACAAAAAGACAAAGTCATCCACAACACATAACACCAATATTTGTACGTGGAAACCCTGTAAGGGGAAAAACCAGGGTGGGAAACCTTACCCACAATTAGATGATACTACTACAGATAGTAAGTGTATATAAATGGGGTCTTCACATCCAGAAAGGCCAAGCGCCTAGAGCTCACTGCTCAATCACAAAATAGGAGTCACACTGACTACAATTGGATGGTTAAATCCAATAAGAATGTACTGCTCAAAATAGAATCTTCATATGTTGGATTCAGTACCGGTGTAGTTCTGATTGTCTTCACAAAAACCCTCCTTCAACCTTCAAATGATGTCTGCGTGTATCGCTCTTCTTATTCTCCCATATACCTTCACACAATCCTTTTTCACATTCCACATTCGATCTTACATTTATACCATATCCTAAGACCAATTTTAGTAGGTCACCTCTAAAGGATAATACAATAAAATTAATTTACAAATCAATTAATACCCGATGCAATAACCGATTCACCATGTTAGCTTAATGCATTTACAATAATAATAAGTCATCTTCATAGCGTGTCATGCTGATCTGGAAAAGATAAACCTGTCGGTGTAACCTGGACCTATTTGTCGGTAACAGCAAATATGCAAATATGAATATACTAATAAACAAAACTCCAAGACAAGGTGTACACACGATGTCTTCAACATAACCAAGTGTTTTACATACCCTTCCAAGTGTCGGTGATCATTATATCCTGCCGGTGTACCGGATATCGGTGGCTGTGCATAAGTCATTTGCTTGCCGGTGAATGTTGTTGATTCTCCAAAGTGCCAGAGTTGATAAGTGTTTAGTAGGTGTTGACATCAATGACAAAACCATACCAAAATACCAACAATCTCCCAAAAAAGAGATCATAACCAGAAATCAAAATACAGATACAAAGAGTAATAATCTCTCCCAAATAACAATCTCTCCCCCTGGGAGCAACATGTGTTTTCCTTGTGTTTTTCCATACCAATCTCTCCCCCTTTGACATAAAATGCCAAAGTTATTACTAGGCCAAGTTCATATACAAAATACCAATCAATTTAGTATACCAACTACTCCCCTTGAGAAGTAGCTTCCTCATCATAGCCAGAAAAAGATTTCTCTGTTAATTCTGTCGGTTGATGACAATCATCAACTTCCTAAGTCTCTACCGGTGGGGGTATGACCCCAAGCTGGTCTCTGAGATATTCAAAAGTCTCCTTAGGTAGAGGTTTAGTGAAGATATCTGCAATCTACTCTTTAGTATTAACATAAACCAATTTTATCTCTTTTGCTTCAACATTTTCCCTTAGAAAATCCGGTTTGATAGAAACATGTTTGGTTTTAGAATGTAATATCGGATTCTTAGATATATCAATTGCTGCAATGTTATCACAATAGATAGTAATAGGTTCCTTGAATTTTACCTTTATGTCTTTAAACATTTTCTTAAGCCATAGTACCTGTGTACAGTTAGTTGTTGCTGCAACATATTCTGATTCTGTTGTTGATAAAGATGTACAACTTTGTTTCTTACTCAACCAAGAAACTAGTCTGCTTCCAAGAAAGAAGGCACCGTCGATGGTGCTTTTTCTATCATCCACATCTCCTGCCCAATTTGCATCTATGTATGCACATAATTCAAAGTTTTCATCTCTAGGATACCATAATCCAAGATTTATAATGCCTTGTAAGTACTGAAAAATCCTTTTTACTGTTGATTCATGATTTTCTCTAGGATTATTCTGAAATCTAGTTGGATTAACAGGTGTAGATTCATCCCTTAGTGATAGTTTGTCATTTGTAGTCATAGCTGTGCTTACCGGTTTAGAGTTCTCCATCCCAAATTTCTTTAGTAACTCCTTTAAGTATTTGGATTGACTCAAGAATATACCTTTATCAGTCTAGGAAATCTGCAATCCTAAAAAGAATTTTATTACATAATCCATCTTCTCCTCCAAAGATTATATCATCAACAAAAACTTCTATAACCAAGATGTCATCATTAGTCACTTTATAATATAAATTGTTGTCTGCATTACCTTTAGAAAAAACAATCTTCAAAAGATATTTATCCAATCTTGCATACCAAGCTCTTGGAGCTTGTTTCAATCCATACAAAGCTTTTCTTAACCTGCAAACCATATCTTTGTTATCTGTCAAAGAAAATCCATCAGGTTGTTCAATGTAAACTTCTTCTTCAAGATCTCCATTCAAAAATGCACATTTAATATCCATTTGATATACTTTGTAGTTCTTATGTGTTGCAAAAGCCAAAAATAATCTAACTGCCTCAATTCTAGCTACCGTTGCAAAGGTTTCATTGCAATCAATTCCTTCTTTCTGAGAATATCCCTTACACACTAGTCTTGCTTTATTTATGATAACCTTACCATCTTCATTAAGTTTGTTTCTGAATACCCATTTGGTTCCAATTACATTTTTATCTTTAGGCTGGGGAACTAATGTCCAAGTGTTATTCTTCTCAATTTGTTCTAATTCTTCTTCCATAGCTTTAATCCAATATTTATCTTCACATGCCTCATTAACTGATGATGGTTCAATTTGAGAAATAAGACCTACCTATTCATTTTCCAATATTCCTCTTGTCATAACTCCTTTATACTTGTTTCCAATTATCTGATCTTCAGAATGATTCAGTCTTACATACCGGGGTGTCTTTGTTTGTTGTTGTTCCTCAGTTACTATGGAATTTTCATATGATACCGGTGTAAATGGATCTTCATTCCATACTAGTGGATTCAGTGTAGGTTCATTTGTCAAAATTTCTGTTGTCGGTTCAGAGTCTATATACCTTGAAGTTCCTCTGAATTGTTCATCAATCTTCACATTTGTACTTTCAACAATTTTCTGCAATCTTTTGTTAAAACATCTATATGCCTTGCTCTTAGATGAATAACCAAGAAATATATTCCTTCATCACTAATAGGATCAAATTTGCCAATATACTCATTTCTTCTGATATAACATTTACTTCCAAAAATTCTGAAATATTTAAGAGTAGGAGTAATACCAAACCATAGTTCATGAGGGGTCTTACCGGTTTCACCTTTGATGTCAACTTTGTTGAATGTATAGACCACTGTACTTATTAACTCTCTCCAATATACATGTGGTAGGTTTTCTTTTGATAACATACTTCTTGCTGCATCCAAGATAGTTCTATTTTTCCTTTCAACAACTTCATTCTGATGTGGTGTCTGAGGTGCTGATAGTTGTCTTCTGATTCCATTTACTTCACAGAATGCATTAAATTCCTTAGATGTAAATTCTCCTCCTTGATCTAATCTTAGACATTTGATTTTCTTACTGGTTTCATTTTCTACCATAGCTTTGAACAGTTTGAACTTTCCAAGTGCTTCTGATTTTTCTCTGAGAAAAGTAACCCAGCACATTCTAGAATAGTCATCAATGATTAGCATGAAATATCTATCACCTTGTAAGCTTTTAGTTCTATCTAGACCACATAAATTAGTATGAATTAAATCAAGAGCATTATTGGATTTTTCTGGAATACTTCTAAAACTAGCTCTAACTTGTTTTCCAAATTGACATTCCTTACATACAGTATTGTGAGGTTTGACAATTTTAGGTAAATCTCTAACTACCTTAGTAGTACTTATTTTCACCATGCAATCAAAGTTTACATGACAGAGTCTCTTATGCCATAGCCAACTTTCATCAATATGTGCAATCAAGCATGTATTTTCACTGTTATTCAAATGAAAGATATTACCTCTAGTCTGATTACCGGTTGCAATTTCCAAACCAGTTCTATTCATGATTTTGCATTTTCCATTTTTGAATTGTAGCTGAAATCCTTTCTCAACTAATTGACCAACACTCAAAAGATTATGCTTTAAACCTTCAACATAGTAAACATTGTCAATGTTATGCTTACCATCAAGAGATATTGTACCCTTGCCTTTGATCAAACAAGCTTTATCATCTCTAAATCTTACTAAGCCTCCATTGTATTCTTGAAAGTTCAAGAATTTACTTTTATCTCCTATCATATGATGTGAGCATCCTGAATCATCCACTCATCTTTTACTTCAACTTTAGCTACCAAGGCCTATTCTACCGGTTGAGAAGTAGGTGTCAATTGATCTTCTATTATAGCAACAAAAACCCATCCATTGTCTGTTGGATCCTCGTCAGAATCATCAGCCACTCCTTCATCAGCAATGTAACAAGATTTGTCTTTATTCTTCTTAAATTTGTATCTTTGATATTCAGGGTTAGGCTTGTATGTTCTTCTAGCTTCTTCTCTTAGTCTAGCATGTCTATCAGGGAATCTTGAAGCCATATGACCAATCTTATTGCAGTTAAAGCATTTAAAGGGTGCTTTACCTTCATACTTACTTCCAACTGGACCTTTAAGCATTTTCCTTGCAAATAGTGCTTCAAGTTCTTCAAGTTCTTCATTTTCTTTCCTACTTTCTTCAAGTTCTCTTGCATAAAAGGATTTCCAATCTGATTTGTCAAATGATGGTGCAGATGATGTAGATGCTTTAAAGGCTAAATTTGTCTTTATAGTAGCAACAGGACCAAATTCTTCAATTTCAAAAGATGAAAGTTTTCCAATCAATGTATCCCTACTTACCGATGTATTAGGGATTGTTCTTAACTCATTTATAGCAGTGACTTTCATTTTATATGCTAGTGGCAATCCTCTTAAAACTTTTGAAACAATTTCATTCTCACTTAAGGTTCCTCCATAATATTTAATACCCAAAACAATCTCATTTACTCTTTCCATAAAAGCAGAAATCCTTTCATCTTCTTCCATTTTCAGATGTTCATACCTGACCCAGAAGCTTTCAATTTTTGCAATTTTGACTGTGGAATATCCTTCATTCAATGTTTCCAAATGATCCCAAATAGCTTTAGCAGTAGACCTATCTGATAGTCCCATGATTTGTTGATCAGATAATACGCTCAAAAGTGCTTCTCTTGCTTTGTAATCATTTTCTTCATCTTTTCCCAAGGTAGGTGGATTGGGCTGACTCTTAGTAGGAGCAGTATAACCATTCTTTGTAACATCCCAGATGTCCTTTCCAATGCAATTTAGATGTGTCTCCATTCTGATCTTTCGTATGCCATAGTTGGTTCCATCAAGTTTAGGACTGTCCTTCTTGAAATAGTTAGTAGACATTGGATCTCCTCAAGTTGTTAAACTTCTGCAAAAGATGACTAAGCTCTGATACCAATTGTTAGGTCCCAAAGACAACTGAGAGGGGGGGTGAATCAATTGTCTAACAAATTCAAACCAAAAATAATTAAACCAACTTAAATCTTAATACCGGTAAACTAGTCTAATATTTCAGTAGACAGTTTTAACAATTAATTGCAATATCGGTAAGGATTAATGCATGAAACAAAAAGAAAAAGTCATCCACAACACATAACACCAATATTTGTACATGGAAACCCTGTAAGGGAAAAAACCACAGTGGAAAACCTTACCCACAATCAGATGATACTACTGCAGATAGTAAGTGTATACAATTGGGGTCTGCACATGCAGAAAGGCCAAGCGCCTAGAGCTCACTACTCAATCACAAAATAGGAGTCACACTGACTACAATTGGATGGTTAAATCCAATAAGAATGTACTGCTCAAAATAGCATCTTCATATGTTGGATTCAGTACAGGTTTAGTTCTGATTGTCTTCACAAAAACCCTCCTTCAACCTTCAAATGATGTCTGCATGTATAGATCTGCTTATTCTCGCATATACCTTCACACAATCCTTTTTCGCATTCCACATTCGATCTTACAAATAAGATCTTACATTTATACCATACCCTAAGACCAATTTTAGTAGGTCGCCTCTAAAGGATAATACAATAAAATTAATTTACAAATCAATTAATACCCGATGCAATAATCAATTCACCATGTCGGCTTAATGCATTTACAACAATAATAATTCATCTTCATAGCGTTTCATGTTGATCTGGAAAAGATAAACCTATCGGTGTAACTTGGACCTATTTGCCGGTAACAGCAAATATGCAAATACGAATATACCAATAAACAAAACTCCAAGACAAGGTGTCCACACGATGTCTTCAACATAACCAAGTATTTTCCATGCCCTTCCAAGTGTCGGTGATCATTATATCCTGTCGGTGTACCAGATATCGGTGACTGTGCATAAGTCATTTGCTTGCTGGTGAATGTTGTTGATTCTCCAAAGTGCCAGAGTTGATAAGTGTTTAGTAGGTGCTGACATCAATGAAAAAACCATACCAAAATACCAACAATATTTTGGGAAAATTATTGTATTTTATGAATTTTGATTGTTGTGATTGTCAAAAATGGTTTTTGCATCTTGTTACTAGATGTGGTTGTATTTATTTTCTGGGTAATGTGGTGAATGTTGTGAATGTTTGGAAGTCTTGGTATCTTGTCTTCTTGATGTCTAAAGGAATTGTTGTGATTGTGATTTATTATTATGGAAGGCTATGGATTCACATCTCCTTTGAGCTTTGATTTCTATTGTCTGTCGGAAGTTGCACTGTGTCTGGTTGTGGAAGCACATGTTGTATCGGGACTTAGATATCCTTTGTGTTTGTGTATTTCCTGAGTCTATACTTTGTAATGTGCCTTAACTAGGTAGATATTCAAGTCATTTCATATACTTAGAGCATTCCTAGACTTTGTTGTAACTCGTTAGTTTCATTTTCTGAGTCTTCTGTGTGGATGCGCTAATCTGGTAAATGCACTAATAAAATTGGTGATGTGCTACTAAAACTAGTATATGCGCTATTCTTTCCTGCGGATGCACTAAACTGCCCTGTCAATAGTAATTTTTATGATTTCAGCTTGTTGTGTTGATTTTCTTAGATCTATTCCTATACTAGAGGCATTTGTTATTCTTGGTTTTCTCAGAGTTGGTGTTGCACAGTTTTGGTTGTTTATTTATTGTTAGTGGCTCTGGCAAGATGTTAGCGCCTTGTTGTTGAGGGTATCTTGTTAGCTCCATCAAGTTGATGAGTCTTGTTGTAGAGGATAGTTTATGTTAGCTCCAATGAGATGATTGTACCTCATTGTTGAGGTTTTGATATTGTTTATGGCTGAGTAAGAAGGATATATGCCTTACTCTTGATTTTGATATGTGGATTATTGTTGAGGTTCTTATTTATGTATTGGCAATTGATTATTGTGCTTATTGCATATGTTATGTGGATACTTTCTTGGTGTTGTCATTAAGCCTCCTAACTGTTATTGTGATTATGTATCATGTATACCGTAAGGCCTAAGATCATGATTAGGGAGAGTGGGCTTCCATGCGTCTGCCAAGGTCATGAGGAATAGACTGCTAGGATTCCTTGTGTTATGGAGCAGGGATCTAGACCGTTGAGATAGCTCATTGGAGGTTTTATTATAATAATCAAGTGATAACACAATAAATTAATCATAGGTGGGTTGGGTAATAGTAAAGCATCTTAATAAGATAAGAAATATATCTGGTACCCCATCTCATAGCTTGGAGTGCTAGTGTAGACCAAAGTGAGGTATGGGCAGATCTAGCAACCGGATAAACCAAACTCCCTTGATTTTCTCAAAGGTTGAGATGGTTTCACATGTGTATCATGGATGTCGAGACTGAGTTCTAGGATATCCTTTGATAGTGATAGCATGTGATAACACTTTTCCCTACATGTAGATCCTATTTCATTATGCCTTGTTGTTGTGGTGCCTCTGGATACGTCTTGTTCCTTTGAGTTAGCCTTGTGATGTGATTGAGAGTATAGTTCATTAGGTTGCTTTTCATTTGTGGAGTTTTGGTTGTATTCATTGGTTGTAGGTGTCAGCCTAGGTCTAAAGTGTGTGTCGGACCTTGTGTCATCTCCTAGCATGGGGGGTGGTTCCTCTGATTCCACATGGTTGAGTGGTTTGATGCCTTCTTCTATTGGGATGTTTGATGCAGGAGCATCCCTGGTTCTTGGCAATCTTGCATCAACCAAAAATATTTCCTTTTTGTTTTGCAATTTCAGTATTTCATTCTGCATTTTCTAGTATTGGCTCACCAGATCTTGAGGAGTTGGATTTTGTTTGAGGAATTGATCATCTACCTTATTCCCAATCCATGGAGCATTTGGATCATATTCTAGCAAGCTATCGTTGTGGGTTTCCGATACAGTTTTTTGGTACCACACTTCATCCTTTGAATTTTTTGAAGGAATTTCTTTGGCGGAGGCTGACCTTGATATTTTTACACGTTAGGTCTTGTTCTTCGGTATTTGATCCCTTTTGGGTAGACGTATAAATCATTATAATTAAGCATTAGAATGCAGATCGAAGGTGGTAGACAGAACATAGAAGCTAGATCTTAATATTTGAGGTCCTGGTTGTGACCTGTTCTGTAATTGAGCATGTTTTTAGCAGGCTGGTGAGCCGATTTCTGTAACCCTGATGTTACTGTTAGGATTCACAAAGATACTGAGAGGGGGGGTGAATTAGTATCTTGTCGGTTAACAGATTTACTAATCTTATTAAACAAATTGCATTCCAAAACAATGTACCGGTAAACTAGAAATAATGTAGTAAATAAGATCAATAACCACAACATAGAAAGCACACCATAACACAATATTTTTAACGAGGAAACCCGGTGTGGGAAAAACCTCGATGGGATTTGTGACCCACAATATTCACTCACTAGCCAATAAATGAATATTACTTACAATAGGGGCCTGCACATGCAAGAAGGCCAACTGCCTAAAGCTCACTGCTTAATTACAAAAGGGAAGTCTCACTGACTTACAAAAATGGATTATGCAAATCCAATATCATGTACTGCTTTGGTTCAGCATCTGTTATGTCAGGTTCAGTACTGGTTTAAGCTCATACAACTTCCATAAACCTTATTCCAAAATCTACCTTATTATTCGCATGTTCGCATCTGCCTATTACATTCCATACTTACCATACATAAATGATCCTATAAGTTCTCATACTTATATCAGTCTTATTTACAATACACCTTGTCGGCTTACAAAAATATTTTACAATTAAATACAAAATATAACAAACAAAATCCTGTCGGCTGGGGTGCCGGTAATCATCTTTGTCATTGTCGTTGTTGTTGCCGCTGCCTGTGTCAGTGCCTGCCGATGCCATAGGATTGTAAGGTTGCCATCAATGACAATACCTTCAATCACCTACAATTTCTCATTGGAGTGTGCATTTACCAACAATCTCCCCCTTTGGCATTGATGGCAACACTCATGAGAAAAAATCAAAATTGTAATCCAAAAATGTGTTGTCCAAAAAATCTTGCCAAAACTGTGTGCTCCAAAATTGTGTACTCCCCCTGAGCAGATGATCTCTTTTGCCAATCATTTTTCTCATTCTACTACTCCCCCTTTCGCATCAATCACAAAGGCTGTCAAATGTCAATTGAGTGTAGTTCTTGTCGGGATCCCTGTAACCGGTGGGTTACAATCTGATATAGATCCGCTAATGCAAAATTCAAGTTGTTAGTGAACCTCTCACTATCCTTCAATGTTGCTTATGTCCTTTGGATGGTACCAGTGAGTATGTACTTTATCTCTTCCACTATCTTAAGTCCTGGAACAAGAGCCTCTGAAATCTCTTTTCTCAAGGAGATGAGGATGTCTAGTTTCAGACCTAGTCTACATTTGAGTTCCTTAGCCTTGTATTTTATACTTTCCTTTTTCTTCTCTAATTTCTCAAGTTTCTCCTCAAATCCAACTAACTCTTGTTCTATAACTGATATGGGTTCTGATGAACCAATGAAATTGTCATCTATATCATTTATTTCCTTTTGTAATATGCTGATTTCCTTGTCAATATCCACTATCAGAAGATCAGTCTTGCAGGTGTCTTTGTACAGTTCCTTAAATTCTGTTAAAGTTTTGTTTAGTGTCGGTAGGAGGGTGTCAATGTGTTTTGTGCACTTCTTTAGTGTCTCTTCAAAGAATTTTTCTTTTTCTTTGTTCATTTTCTCACTGAATGTCTCCTCATTAATCTGATCAACTGTCAAAAGATTCTCAATGATGTACTTAGACAATGTGTCTAATTGACTCAAAGAATCTTTATTTTTCACATTGCACTTGGGTGCAATCAATTTCAATAAAGGAATTGTGTCATCAATAGCCTTATATGTCTGTGCATTACACTCTGTGATTTTCTTGATGGAATCCAATAATACCTCTATTACATTTGTCGGTCTGAATTTTGTTAAGGAGGAACCAGAAGATTGTCCAACTACCTTAACGATCTGCAATATGCCGGTGTGAGTAACCTCTTTGCTTATGTTGACCTTTGGTAGATCAATTTGAATCTACATTTCTACTAGCAAAGGATTGGGTTTCTCAGCTGTTGTCAGTGGCACAGTCTCTGTCTGAACCTTTTCCTCTTCATGTTTCTCAGAATGTATCTCTATCGGTTTCTTTGTGCTTTCCATTTTCGGTTTTTCTATATGTACTTCTGAACTATCTACTGTTGGTATCTCAACAAATTTATCAGTAGATGGTTGCTTAGTAGGTTTTTCAGTGTGTACATCAGTGGTATTTGTCTTTCCAATATCTAGGGGATCAGTTGATTGTTCAGTATGTGTTTCAATCCCAATCTCAACATTTCCAACTGTATCCTCAACATTTCTCTCAACTGCAATGTTTTTTGTCGATGTCTCAATTGCCACATCTCTCTTCTCAGTTGTTTCCTTATCAACCACAATGTTGACTTCTTGTGCGTCAATATTCATGTTATACAATACCTCTGAATCAAGATTAGGATCCTCATGTGTAGTTTCCATACTCTCAACATTATCTGTTACCGGTGGTGTATCAACAGTTTGTGCCAGTGGAGTATCAGAAGGAGGTGGGGGCAAGTTATCTATTACTTTTATGCTTGGAGCACCACCTACCTTGCCTTTACTTTTATCTTTTTCCTTTTGATAGACTTTGAAAGTCTTTGGTCATTATAGTTCTTCTTGCTTTTCCTTCTCTACAAAGAAGATATCCCATTTGTCCGTTGTCTCTTCAGTGATCTCATTTACTCTGCCAGCCATTAATGCTACATGTAGGTGACCGATGGAAAATACAGTCATGTTTGCCTCACTTATCAGTTCATCAATTTCTTCTGTTGATCTTACTGGGTGAACTGCAAGTAATTTCTCTATCTTTATCTTCTTGTCCAGTTCAACAATTGCTAACCTTTTTGCATCTAACCTTCTGTACAAGTCACTAGGTAGATCATCTACAACTTCTATCAAAATTTTCTTATAAATATCTAAGTGTAGAGTAACATTGTTTTCTATGCTTTCCTTTTCTTCATTAGTGAACGTGTTATACAACTTGTTGACATTTGACAAGTTGCCATCTTCAGTTATTTCATTCAAAAGGTTGTCTAAGGGAGGGACAACTTGTTTTTCCTTTTTCTTCCTGGGTGTTATTTTCTTTGTCGGAGGCCTTACTGCCTGTTGTTTTTGTCTTGTTCTCTTACGAGCAGGTGAGGGTACCGGTGAGGGTTTTCTTTTTCTTACTACTCTTTTGAATTCAGCCGGTATTTCACTATCAAAGGAGGTACCAACTGGTGAAAGATGTGTTTCCGGTTGTAGTCCTTCCAAGTCGCTCTCCTTAATACCAGTCATATTCAATATATCTTCCTTGATTTCTTTTGCCTCTCAAGTTGCCTTTCTAATTGTTTGTTCTGTTTTCTTTATTCATTTTTGTGATTGAACTTTGCTTTCAATGGTTTCTGCATTTCCAAATACTTCTTCTATTGGTTCTTTAGGGGCTTCTAGAAGGGCTTTTGCATAAGTTTCTATTATGTTTTCATCTGCCTCATAACCCATCTCTGTAACCCAAACTGTCCTCGGAACCACTGCCTCCATCCAGTTTCATCCTTCTTTATAAAAAAACATATCTCTTTTTGATATTTATCAACTATGGATTGAGATAGTCTTTCCCTATTTTTCATTATAGCCTTCAGTGCCTGAAAGTGTTCAATTATGTTCTTCTCCCTATCATCTCCCATGTTATTAAGAATATCCAAAATTTGTTTTCCTACCGGTATGTCAAATCCAAAATCCTTTCTACCAATATCGGGAGCTTCCTTGGTGATATACAACAATAGACATACAAGTAGGTTACCAAATCTGAATGTGCCTTTCTTGTCACCCTTAAGATTCTTCAAATTGTCTATTAGCTCATCTTTTTTCCATTCGCATATGTCAATATTTGCATTATTGTTTACTAAGTCATAAGCACTCTTGATACATAAACTAGAAACAAAGTTTAATCTATTGGCATGTGTAGCTTTGTATCCAATAATCACGCTAATGAATCTTACATTGATATCCTTTACATCATTGACTCTTAAGGATCTCTTGTCATAGGTTGCACTGGTTAGGGTCATTACAATGTTGTTTGGAACCTTTTTAGTCTTGTCAGGCCTACTACCAGTGGAAGGTAAGCCTGTCACTGCCCTAACTGCTTCTTTTGTTATCTTATGAATGAAATCTAGCCAAAAGAACTCCCCATGAACTCTGCCCAATACAATCCTTATAACCTCTTTGGGAAAATCAGGAATGCTAAGTATCTCCACAAAACCTAGGGTTTCAATTATCTTGTATTCCGGTTTTACATTACCATTTTCATCACATATTACTGTCCTATACATGTTCATAATATCATCAGCACCTAGTTCCTCAATATGACAATGTATGTAAATTCTAGGATCCTCAGCATAAGCAACTCTTTTGGGTATTTTAGAAAATGCTCCTAGGGTATCATCCTTCTTTGCCACTTCGGGAATGATTTTAAATACGGGCCTAGGGCGTTTAATCACTTCAATTATTGTAGGGTTTGCAATGAATTCAATTGCAGAGGAGGAAGCCATTGTATAAATACCTTAATATGCCTTTAGGTTTGAATGCTTGAATGATTTGCTTCACTTCTCATTGTGGATGCCTTCGCTCAGGTTTTTTGCGCTCTCAGGACTTTTGAATGCTCGGTGAATGAAAAAGGAGTGAAAAACACTTGCTTTATAATGTCATTTCCTTCAACTACCACATTAAATGCTTATCAGTTAAGTGAAACTTAACACATCTGTCGGTAAAGAAGTAATTCAACTTCTCACCATCAACCGAGGGTAAACTAGCATGTTTTTCAATTTGATGTCATACCCCCAAGGGATTTCTTTTCAGTTAGATGAAGAATCTCCTGCCGGTGGAGTGATACTCTATTCTACCAGTGAAGGAATAGCTTCATTAACATTCTGATCTGACTTTCTAATCCATTGTTTTGAAAATTCTTGCTTTACTTCTTCAACCTTCTCTTTACCTTTCAAACTGGGTCTTTTGTTATTTGCCGATGATGCCTTACTTCTACAAAATTTTGCAATATGTCCAAGCTTGTTACAAGCATAACAAGTCACATTATTTTTTTGAATAGCTTTTCCATATCCTATGTTGGTATGTGTTCTGCATTAATTAGATAAGTGTCCAAATCTTCCACAAACATAACATCTTACATTCATTCTATAGTTTTCTGAAATATGACCAATTTTGTTGCATTTAGAACATTGATTGGTGCGTGCATTGGTGTTCTGATAGTTTCTAGATCTACACTGATTTGCTTTATGACCATACTTGTTACAGTTAAACCATTTCTCATTAAATTTGTAGGCATTAGGTTGTCTTGCTGGTTTATTGTGATCATGATTGTTTGCAGTATCGGAGCTTTCACCAACTTCAAAGCTGAGACCATTAGTATCTCCATTAGGTTTCTGATTTTTCAGCATGTCATCAAGTTCTTTTGAGCTTTTCTTGAATTTTTCCTTGTGTTTATTTGCAGTAGCCAACTCATTTTCTAAGAAATCTTTCTGTCTCATGAGTTCAGTTTTATCATGTTCTAAGTGAATCATATTTGTCTTCAACATATCATTTTCATGACTGAGTCTTAGATTTTCATTTCCAGCATCATTGATTCTCCTAGTCAAGTCATCTTCATTCGTCTTTCGGTCTTCAATGTATTTACAAAACCTCATAGTCATATCTTGCATCTCATTCCTCAAGGTCATGTTTTCTTGCTTCATCTTTCTTACAAGATCATTAAGAGTTTCTTTTTCATCATCATCACTCGATATATTCTCATGAAGTTCTCTTCTTTTGTTCCTAGCAATAGTGAGATTTTATTGAATTCCTTGAATGATTTCCTGTGCAGCCTTCAAATCATCTTCAAGTGTCATATTTTTCAACATTTCTGCATCATAATCTGCAAGAGTTGTTTCCAATTGCTTTCTCAGGTTTTCCATTTGTACTAGTGTCAGAATCTTCCTCAAGTTGTTAGGCTTTTGATAGAGGACTAGGCTTTGATACCAATTGTCAGGATTCCCAAAGATACTGAGAGGGGGGGGGGGGTTAATCAGTATCTTGCTGGTTAACAGATTTTCTAATCTTATTAAACAAATTGCATTCCAAAATAGTGTACCAGTAAACTAGAAATAATGCAGTAAATAAGATCAATAACCACAACATAGAAAGCACACCATAATACAATATTTTTAACGAGGAAACCTGGTGTGGGAAAAACCTTGGTGGGATTTGTGACCCACAATATTCACTTACTGGCCAATAAATGAATATTACTTACAATGGGGGCCTACACATGCAGGAAGGCCAACTGCCTAAAGCTCACTGCTTAATTACAAAAGGGAAGTCTCACTGACTTACAAAAATGGATTATGCAAATCCAATATCATGTACTGCTTCGGTTCAGCATCTGCTATGTCAAGTTTAGTACCGGTTTAAGCTCATATAACTTCCATAAACCTTATTCCCAAATCTGCCTTATTATTCGCATGCTCGGGTCTGCCTATTACATTCCATACTTACCATACATAAACGATCCTATAAGATCTCATACTTATATGAGTCTTATTTACAATATGCCTTGTCGGCTTACAAAAAGATTTTACAATTAAATACAAAATATAATAAACAAAATCTTGTCGGCTAGGGTGTCGGTAATCATCTTTGCCGCTGTCGTTCTCGCTGCCTGTCGATGCCATAGGATTGTAAGGTTGCCATCAATGACAATACCTTCAATCACCTACAATTTCTCATTGGAGTGTGCATTTGCCAATAATTCTTGGGTAAGTTTGTTATTGTATATTTGGATGACATTCTAATCTTCAGTAAGACAAAAGAGGAGCATTTGTTGCATTTAAGACAAATTTTGTAGAGGTTGAGAGAAGAAAAGTTGTTGATAAACCTTAAGAAGTGTACTTTCAAGAAGGAAGGGTTAGTCTATTTGGGATTTGTGATATCTAAGGATGGTTTGAAGATGGACCCTGAGAATGTAAAAGCAAATGTTGAATGGCCTACATCGGAAAACATTAGGAGGTAAGATCATTTCATGGATTGGCTAGTTTCTACTGGAAGTTTATCAGAAATTTCAGTTCTGTTTGTAGTCCTATGACTGAGACAATGAGGGGAGATAGGAAGGAGATCAAGTAGACCACCGGAGGAAACAAAAATTTTGAACTGTTGAAGCAGAAAGTGACTAAGCAGCCTGTGTTAGCTTTACCAGATTTCAACAAAGTGTTTCAAGTAGATTGTGATGCAAGTGGAACAGCAATAGGAGCAGTAGCTTATTTCAGTGAGAAATTGAATGATGCTCAGAGAAGATATTTAGTGTATGATCAGGAATTTTATGCCATAGTTCAAGCCTTGAAGAAGTGGAGACATTACTTGTTGCCTAAGGAGTTTGTGTTGTATACGGATCATCAAGCTTTGCAGTATTTGAACAACCAGAGTAAGTTGAATCAGAGACATATGAGATGGGTAGAATTTTTTCAGAGTTGCACCTTTGTGTTGAAACATAGGAGTGGGAAGTCAAACAAAGTTGATGATGCATTGAGTAAAAGGAGGAATTTGCTAACAGAGATGAGACTGACAATATTAGGATTTGAGGAGTTGAAGACCTTGTATGATGATGACCTAGATTTTGTAGAACCTTGGAGAGCATGTAAACAACCGGTTATGGTAGATAGAAGCAAGTGGTTGGATTACTTCATTTCAAGATGGGATGTTATTTAGAGGAGTTCAGTTGTGTATACCTAAGAGTTATATGAGGGAGAATCTGATCAAGGAGAAACATAGTGGAGTATTAGTCGGCTACTTTGGTGTTGATAAAACAGTAGCATTGGTGAGTGACCATTACTTTTGGCCCTAGATTCATAAGGATGTTAGGAAATTTGTGCAAAGTTGTAGAGTTTGTCAAGTTGCAAAAGGTAGTAGTCAGAATGTGGGATTGTATAAACCTTCGACAATACCAGAGAGACCTTGGGAAGATATCAGCATGGATTTCATAATAGGATTTCATAATAGGATGGTTTGAAGATGGACCCTGAGAAAGTAAAAGCAAATGTTGAATGGCCTACACTAGAAAACATTAGGAGGTAAGATCATTTCCTGGATTGGCTAGTTTCTACCGGAAGTTTATTAGAAATTCCAGTTCTGTTTGTAGTCCTATGATTGAGACAATGAGAGGAGATAGGAAGGAGATCAAGTGGACCACCAGAGCAAACAAAAGTTTTGAACTGTTGAAGTAGAAAGTGGCTGAGCAGCCTGTGTTAGCTTTACTAGATTTCAACAAAGTGTTTCAAGTAGATTGTGATGCAAGTGGAACAGCAATAGGAGCAGTAGCTTATTTCAGTGAGAAATTGAATGATGCTTGGAGAAGATATTCAGTGTATGATCATGAATTTTACGCCATAGTTCAAGCCTTGAAGAAGTGGAGACATTACTTGTTGCCTAAGAAGTTTGTGTTGTATATGGATCATCAAGATTTGCAGTTTTTGAACAACCAGAGGAAGTTGAATCAGAGACATATGAGATGGGTAGAATTTTTTCAGAGTTGCACCTTTGTGTTGAAACATAGGAGTGGGAAGTCAAACAAAGTTGATGATGCATTGAGTAGAAGGAGGAATTCGCTAACAGAGATGAGACTGACAATATTAGGATTTGAGGAGTTGAAGACCTTGTATGATGATGACCCAGATTTCGCAGAACCTTGGAGAGCATGTAAACAACCGGTTATGGTAGATAGAAGCAAGTGGTTGGATTACTTCATTTCAGGATGGGATTTTATTTAGAGGAGTTCAGTTGTGTATACCTAAGAGTTATATGAGGGAGAATCTGATAAAGGAGAAACATAGTGGAGTATTAGTCCGATACTTTGGTGTTGATAAAACAGTAGCATTGGTGAGTGACCATTACTTTTGGCCCTAGATTCATAAGGATGTTAGGAAATTTGTGCAAAGTTGTAGAGTTTGTCAAGTTGCAAAAGGTAGTAGTCAGAATGTGGGATTGTATAAACCTTCGACAATACCAGAGAGACCTTGGGAAGATATCAGCATGGATTTCATAATAGGATTTCATAATAGGATGGTTTGAAGATGGACCCTGAGAAAGTAAAAGCAAATGTTGAATGGCCTACACTAGAAAACATTAGGAGGTAAGATCATTTCCTGGATTGGCTAGTTTCTACCGGAAGTTTATCAGAAATTCCAGTTCTGTTTGTAGTCCTATGATTGAGACAATGAGGGGAGATAGGAAGGAGATCAAGTGGACCACCGGAGCAAACAAAAGTTTTGAACTGTTGAAGTAGAAAGTGGCTGAGCAGCCTGTGTTAGCTTTACCAGATTTCAACAAAGTGTTTCAAGTAGATTGTGATGCAAGTGGAACAACAATAGGAGCAGTAGCTTATTTCAGTGAGAAATTGAATGATGCTTGGAGAAGATATTCAGTGTATGATCATGAATTTTACGCCATAGTTCAAGCCTTGAAGAAGTGGAGACATTACTTGTTGCCTAAGAAGTTTGTGTTGTATACGGATCATCAAGATTTGCAGTTTTTGAACAACCAGAGTAAGTTGAATCAGAGACATATGAGATGGGTAGAATTTTTTCAGAGTTGCACCTTTGTGTTGAAACATAGGAGTGGGAAGTCAAACAAAGTTGATGATGCATTGAGTAGAAGGAGGAATTTACTAACAGAGATGAGACTGACAATATTAGGATTTGAGGAGTTGAAGACCTTGTATGATGATGACCCAGATTTCGCAGAACCTTGGAGAGCATGTAAACAACCGGTTATGGTAGATAGAAGCAAGTGGTTGGATTACTTCATTTCAGGATGGGATGTTATTTAGAGGAGTTCAGTTGTGTATACCTAAGAGTTATATGAGGGAGAATCTGATAAAGGAGAAACATAGTGGAGTATTAGTCGGATACTTTGGTGTTGATAAAACAGTAGCATTGGTGAGTGACCATTACTTTTGGCCCTAGATTCATAAGGATGTTAGGAAATTTGTGCAAAGTTGTAGAGTTTGTCAAGTTGCAAAAGGTAGTAGTCAGAATGTGGGATTGTATAAACCTTTGACAATACCAGAGAGACCTTGGGAAGATATCAGCATGGATTTCATAATAAGATTTCATAATAGGATGGTTTGAAGATGGACCCTGAGAAAGTAAAAGCAAATGTTGAATGGCCTACACCGGAAAACATTAGGAGGTAAGATCATTTCATGGATTGGCTAGTTTCTACCGGAAGTTTATCAGAAATTTCAGTTTTGTTTGTAGTCCTATGACTGAGACAATGAGGGGAGATAGGAAGGAGATCAAGTGGACCACTGGAGCAAACAAAAGTTTTGAACTGTTGAAGCAGAAAGTGACTGAGCAGCCTGTGTTAGCTTTACCAGATTTCAACAAAGTGTTTCAAGTAGATTGTGATGCAAGTGGAACAGCAATAGCAGTAGTAGCTTATTTCAGTGAGAAATTGAATGATGCTTGGAGAAGATATTCAGTGTATGATCAGGAATTTTATGCCATAGTTCAAGCCTTGAAGAAGTGGACACATTACTTGTTGCCTAAGGAGTTTGTGTTGTATACGGATCATCAAGCTTTGCAATTTTTGAACAACCAGAGTAAGTTGAATCAGAGACATATGATATGGGTAGAATTTTTTCAAAGTTGCACCTTTGTGTTGAAACATAGGAGTGGGAAGTCAAACAAAGTTGATGATGCATTGAGTAGAAGGAGGAATTTGCTAACTGAGATGAGACTGACAATATTAGGATTTGAGGAGTTGAAGACCTTATATGATGATGACCCGGATTTCGCAGAACCTTGGAGAGCATGTAAACAACCGGTTATGGTAGATAGAAGCAAGTGGTTGGATTACTTCATTTCAGGATGGGATGTTATTTAGAGGAGTTCAGTTGTGTATACCTAAGAGTTCTATGAGGGATAATCTAATAAAGGAGAAACATAGTGGAGTATTAGTCAGATACTTTGGTGTTGATAAAACAGTAGCATTGGTGAGTGACCATTACTTTTGGCCCTAGATTCATAAGGATGTTAGGAAATTTGTGCAAAGTTGTAGAGTTTGTCAAGTTGCAAAAGGTAGTAGTCAGAATGTGGGATTGTATAAACCTTTGACAATACCAGAGAGACCTTCGGAAGATATCAGCATGGATTTCATAATAGGATTGCCTAAGACATAGAGAGAAAATGATTCTATATTTGTGGTGGTGGATAGATTATCGAAGATGGCTCATTTCATACCTCGTAAGAAAACATCAGATGCAGTGCATATAGCTGACCTATTTTTCAAGGAAGTGGTAAGATTGCATGGATTACCTCAGAGCATAGTTTTAGACAGGTATACTAAGTTTGTTGGTTATTTTTGGAGAACACTTTTGAAGAAGATGAAGAAAGATTTGGAATTTAGTTCTACTTTTCACCCACAAACTAATGGACAAACAGAGGTAGTAAAACAGAGCTTGGGAAATTTGTTGAGATGCTTGGTTGGAGACAAAACCGGAAGTTGGGATTTGATTCTTTCACAAGCAGAGTTTTCCTACAATAATTCAGTAAATATGAGTATCAGAAGGACACCTTTTGAGATTGTTACCAGAGCACACCCTAGAGGTATATCAGAATTGAGAGATATCAGCAGTGAAGACCAGAGAAGTTCAGAAGCAGAAGAATTTGCAGATCACATAAAGGACTTACATATTCAGGTTAAGGAGCATTTGGAGGATATGAACAGCAAGTATAACGAGAAAGAAAATGAGAAGAGGAAACATAAAGAATTTGAAGTTGGAGAAGAAGTGATGGTGTATCTGAGAAAAGAAATATTTCTAGTTGGGACCTATAACAAGTTTCAGATGAGGAAGTTTGGACCTTGCAAGATTTTGAGAAAGTTCAGCTCTAGAAATGCATATGAAGTGGAGTTACTGGATAGTCTGATTATTTCACCTATATTCAAAATTGCAGATCTACATTAGTATCATGAACTAGAATTTAGTGAGGACGGTATTGGAGACTTGGAGAAATAGTTGCCCCGGAAGGAACTAGATCAAATTGAAGACATTTTGGACAGTAGGATTGGGTGTAGTACCCGGAGCAATCATGATAAGGAGTATCTAGTGAAATGGAAGGGCAAACCATTTGAAGACTCATCTTGGATTTCTCAGGTAGAGGTAGATCGCCTTGGTTTTCCTTTGACTCCAGCAAAGTGAGAGACTCACTTTTTCAACAACCTCGGATGTCTGATGCAGGAGCATCCCCAGTTCTTGGCAATCTTGCATCAACCAAAAATATTTCCTTTCTATTTTGCTTTCTGTTTTGCATTTTCAGCATTTCATTCTGCATTTTCCGGCATTGGCTCACCGGATCTTGAGGAGTTGTATTTTTCTTGAGGACTTGATCATCTACCTTATTCCCAAACCGTGGAGCATTTAGATCATTTTTTGGCAAGTTATCGCTACCAGTTTTCAAGACAGTTTTCTGGTACCAATTGTCTGGACCTATTTTCAATAGTGATCTTAAGGATCCCTTTCATAGCTTGCAGAGCCCTAAGCATTGATTTCTATGTTCCTTGGCATGTGGCCGACCTTTACTTTTATCTACACTTCATCCTTTGGATTTTCTGGAGGAATTTCTTTGGCGGAGGCCGACCTAGTTGTTTTTACACGTTAGGTCTTGTTCTTCAGCATTTGATCCTTTTGGGCCGACCGGGTCCTTTGGATCGTATAAATCATTGTAATTCAACATTATAATGCATATCGAAGGTGGTAGACAGAACATAGAAGATAGATCTTAAGATTTGAGGTCCTGATTGTGACCTGTTTTGTAATTGAGCATGTGTGTAGCAGGCCAGTGAGCCAGTTTCTATAACTCAGATGTTACCAGTTGATTGTAATCATTTTTTATGATATGATTCATTCTATTTTGCATTACATCCATCACATCCTTGTGTTTCTATTGTGTTTACTCTTGTTGAGCGGTCTGGATTGATCTCTTTAAGGTTCCTCCTAACCGGAGACTACACCAATGTTTTTTGTTGGTTGCTCTTGTGCGTGGATGTGGGTTCCTTTCGCTTCATGATGCAAGAGCATCCCCAGTTCTTGGCAATCTTGCATCAACCAAAAATATTTATTTTCTATTTTTCTTTCTATTTTGCAGTTTCATCATTTCATTCTGCATTTTCTAGCATTGGCTCGTCAGATCTTGAGGAGTTGGATTTTGCTTGAGGACTTGATCATCCTCCTTGTTCCTAAACTGTAGAGCATTTTGATCATTTTCCGGCAAGTTATTGATTCCGGTTTTTGAGGCAGTTCTCTGGCACTGGCACCAGTTGGACCTATTTGCATTGGTGATCTACTGGATCCCTTCCGTAGCTTGTGGAGCCCTAAGCATTGATTTCGATGTTCCTTGGTGTGTGGCTGACCTTCCCTTTGATCTACACTTCATCCTTTGGATTTTCCAGAGGAATTTCTTTGGAAGAGGTCGACCTTGTTGTTTTTACACATTAGGTCTTGTTCTTGGGCATTTGATCCCTTTTTGGACTGACTGGATCCCTTGGATCGTATAAATCATTGTAATTAAGCATTAGAATGTAGATTCCAAGGTATTAGACAGAACATAGAAAATAGATCTTTAGTTTTGAGGTCTCGATTATGACCTGTTCTGTAATTGAGCATATTTTAGCATTACCGGTTGATTGTAATCAATTTTTATGATATAATTCATTTTGTTTTGCATTTCCTTCATCATGTCCTTGTGTTTCCGTTGTGTTTACTCTTGTTGACCGGTCCAGACTAATCTCTTTGAGGTCCCTCCTAACTGGTGACTACACCAAGTGGTATTAGAGCGGATTCCGTTTTGGAGATTGCATTGTCCTGAGAATTTTGTTGTGGGGTGGCGGATTATGGATCTGACCTACAGCTGCAGAGGACTGGCATGAAGATGGTGCGAAGAGGAAATAGGAATGGTGGAGCATGTGGGAATGCAGACCCAATAGTGATGGAAATGTTGAGAGGAATTGCAGCCCGGTTGGAATTCGTTGAGACAGCCTAGAGAAGAGGCTGACATATTGAGGATGTAAGTGAAGATGAAGCAGAAGAAGCCCTGACAAAACAAGTAAACCAACTGGTGATTGATCTGGATGAAGAGAGGTTTTGGAGGGTTTTGAGGAGGGCAAATACTAAACTACATTTTACCCCACCGGAATATGATGGAAAGTTGGATTCAGATGAATTGATGGATTGGATCTCGGAGATGGAGAAATATTTTGAATTTTGAGAACACCGCAGAGGAAAGGAAGCTGAAATATGCCTACACTCGGTTGAAAGGACATGCATCTCTTTGGTGGGAGCATTTGCAGGTTGATAGACAGAGAAGAGGTAAAGAGAAGATCAAAATATGGGATCGGATGGTTGCTAAGTTAAAATAAAAATTTATGCCAGCTGATTATCAAGTGAATCTGTTTCGGAAGTTGCATAATTTGAAGCAAAAGGAATCTAGTGTAAAGGAGTATACCAAAGCATTCTACAAATTGAATATTAGATCCGGACATGTTAATGATGAGGCTTAACAAGTTGCAATGTATTTGAATAGATTACGGATGTCTATACAAGATTAACTCAATTTGATCAAATTGTAGAGTGTTGAAGAAGCTTACCAATATTCCCTAAAAGAAGAAGAGAAGCTAAATAAAAGATATAAGAAGAGACAGAGAGGTAAGGGTGGAAGGTTTTCCAAAGGAAGATTTCAAGGAGGAAGAGGATATATCGGAGGTAGAGGAACCTGTACAGATCATAACAAGGACAAAGAAGTAAGCAAAGATGGTGGTTCATAATGGAAGGATGAAATAAATTCCTATCGGAGAAGAGAACTTGATGGTTACCAAAATAAGAATTTTGGAAAAGATGACGGAAGACAAGACAAGAGAGTGTTTAGAGGAACTTGCTTTAAGTGTGGAGGAGAAGGACATCATGCTTTCGAGTGTAAGAAGGCGAAGAATACACGGAGAACAGCAGTGGTGGAAGAAAGCCCCATTGGATCAGCTAATAATGTTGGCCATTTGGAGGAATTGATTATGCGTTGCATTGATGTTTTGTCATTGATGTCAACATTATCTGTTTGGATGCTTTACCGACACCCTTATGGTCCCGGTAGGATGAGTGGTTTTTTGGTTGGTTTGGATCCAGCATGCTCTGGTAGGCTCTGTTATAGTTTGATTATGGAATTGGCTTATTCATGATACTCATGTTCATATTCAGTAAGTTGGTTTTGGTTTGGTGATCCGATGCTAGCTTGTTTTCTTAGAAGCTTGGCTTCTGGTTCCGGTGAGGGTTTCACCAATAGAGCTTTTGATGAGGATATTTGATGAAATGCATAAGTGGTGTTGGTGCAGCTTCTGGTGGAGTTTCAAGATGCTGATAGTGATCGTGTTCGAGACTTGGCGGATGGAGATAATTGATGTAACGTGTGGACCTATATTGGGTCCCAATTGATCTAGGTTATGGACCGGCTTTAATGTAATGTGTGGATTAGACCTCTCGATGTGTTTCTGGGATGTCTTATGTGTTGGATATTATTTGTTGGTCTAAGGCCGACATGGTTTGTAATTATGTAATTAGTTTATTATCTCATGGCCGACCTGATTGTTTATGGTCCAGGGTTTGTATATATAGATGTAAGATCTCATTGTAGATTATATAGGAATGGGAAATGGATATGTAATGTACGAATAATGTAATATCATTCAGGCAGAGGATTTGGTCGATCATTGGAGATCGAATTGGGTTTATGTAAGAGGATTTAGTCCTCCGATATTGAGCTTAACAAGAACTGTACTCAGGCATAGGAGATGTTATTTTTTGCAGTTCAACACTTCTCCGGATTGTAGTCTGGATTTCTATGTAATCAGTGAGGCTCCTTTTGTGATGAGCATTACGCTCTAGGCTATTGGCCTTCCTGCAAGTGCAGGCCCCTCAATTGTAATTAACATACTTACTACAAAAGTATTATCTGACTATGGGTATGCTTTCCACCATGGTTTTTCCCTTTACCAGGTTTTTCACGTATAAATCTTGGTGTCAGGTGAATGGTATTTATTTTGTGATTATTGTTTATGCTTAATTGGTTTAACTGCTATTCTGGTATTAATGTTTTCGGTTCCAGTATTAAAGTTTTAATTGCTAATAGTTCTGGTAATATGTGACAACTAATTCACCCCCCCTCTCAGTTGTCTTCCGATTATTTGAATTGTCTAACAATTGGTATCAGAGCTTTGGTCCTCTCTACAGAAAGCTTAACCGCTTGAGGAAGATCTTATGGTGACTAACATTTCAAATTCATCCAGTTCATCTGGAGCTATCTTTCGGAGATATATTCCTAGGCTTGATGGAACAAATTATGTAGTACCCTTCCTCGTGTGAACTTATTAGACTCATATTTTATTATTGTTTGTTTTCAGTGGATACATTGCCATGATGTGTTATTCAGACTTATATGACATTATTTCATGTTTTATCTGGATATGAGATGCATAATTTGTTTGCAGTAATTCAGTACTTGTGATTTATGACATTTTATGGATTATTGCTATGTACTGACACTTTACTTTATATATGCAATGTGAAATTATATGTTGTGTGTCTGCGAGTGTATTGGATGCAAGGGGACGATTTTCCTTCACTCATTTCAGTGAGACAGGGAACGTCGCAATTCTCCTTCATCGGTGTGTATGTTGTGTTTTCTATATTGTATATATATGCATGTTTGGTTCGATGATGCATTTCAGTGAGACAGGGAACGTCGCAATTCTCCTTCATCGGTGTGTATGTTGTGTTTTCTATATTGTATATATATGCATGTTTGGTTCGATGATGCAGGATATTGCAGGTACAAGTACCGGGTAGGTACGGGGTATCGTCTCCACTTGGCTTCACATGTTTGAGTGTGTCTTATATTTTCTAATGGAAGTGGAGGAGATAATAGTTGACCCTATTTTACTCATTTACACTCGTGTGAGTGTCGTCAGTTGGTCGTCCAGTCAGTTAGTTCAGCCTTCGTATTTTGTCGTTTGATCTTTTTATGAGTATTTGCTTGAGATTTGTTTAGTTTGTGTGTTTTAGTGGTTTTAATTAATTAATTAAATTTATGGATTTATCTCATAGTTGGTATTCTTGGGAATTATTTATTTTATGCATTGAGATTATAAATTTAGTTAATAAAAAAGAAGTTATTAAATTAAGTTGCAAGCTGCATGATATTAAAAATATATTTTATTTAAATTTTAGTGAAAAATAAATTAGATTAATTTCATTTATTGTTCCTAGAATTTTAAATAAATAAAATAATAAATAATGAAATGAATAAAAGAATTAATTAGAATTAAAGTATTGCTTTAATTTCTTTATTTAAAAAATTAATTAATTGCATGAGAAAAGAAAAGAAAGAAAAATGATTTTTAATTATTGCATGTTAACTTATCCTTTGTTAGGAAATTAGAAAAGAAAATAAAATTGCTTTTATTCTAAATTTGGGTTTTTGGGAAAAAAGATATTCAACCTAGAATTTTAGTTTAAAAAGGGGAATAGGTCTTTATTTTAGGGACACACAGGAAACTGGTCAGGGATTTAGGTGAAGAAATTTATTTGGAAGCTTGTTGAAAGGATTAGGACTCTTCTACATATTTCTTCCAGGAAAGTTATACCAGGTTGGGAGGCTTCTTTTGATTGTTGTTTTAAGAAAATATTGTATTTCTTTCTTCCTTCTGAATGATGTGTGTTAAGATGTTTGTCAAATCTAAAATCTTGTCTGATTATTTCTTGTTCTTGGCTAAAGTCCATTCCTAAAGTTAATTTTTGGTTTATGGAAAGAAGTTATTTTCTGAGTATTTTTAGATTTAAAATTTTGAGAAGATTGGGAAAAGTTATTATGGCAAATTTTGCCAAGATTTTTATTATGCATGAAAATTGCAAGATTTGGGAGGAATGGGATTACCAGAGAAAATATTCCCTCTTGTTTGATTTTTGTTTCGATACTTGGTTATGGCAGTCCTTTTTAATAATTGTGTATCTTTGTGGAATTATTTAGTTATTTTAGAAATAAATTTAATCATTAATTAAATTTATTGTGTTATTAAAAGTTAAGGGAAATTGTTTTATTATATTATTTTGGAGAAATTATATATTAATTAATTTCCCTTTTTATAAATTTGATTGGAAATAAATTTTGGTTGAAAATAGAGTTTACTGGTTTTTAGGTTATTGTATGTTAAAAAAAAAAATTAAAAATAAATTAATTAAATTAAAAAAACAAAAATTATTAAATTAAAAAATAAATAAAAATAATAATAATAATATTATATATATATATAGTATTTTCTGTGGTTTTAATTATGTTATTTTGGAAATGAAAGATATTTCAAAATTAAATCTTCTTTTTATTATATATTTTAATGTGATATAATTATATAATATTATATTCGTAGAATATATATATTTATGTAATTATATTATATTATTATATATAATTTTTAATTTGGAATTTAATTTAGATTATTGATATAATCTAATCGGTTTTATTTGTAAATTAATCATGAACATATAATTAGGGGGTTAATTTTTATGTGATTTTATTTAACTTTATTGGACAAATGACAAAATTGATTTCTTTGTATTAATATAGTTGTATTTTCTTATTTTCTGGAAAATCTTTAATTGCAAAGTATTTATGCTTTTGGTTGTTTAAAGAAAAGATTGTCTGTGTTAGGATCTTGTGTAAATGGTGTTTGCAGTCAAGCTTAATTTCGTTGCTATTCTGGTTGAGTTGTCATTATGTCATATGTTGATATATCTCCTTGGTCAGGTGTTGTATAACCCCGTTGATGTGAGTCATTGTGTGTTTTGTCCAAATGGTCAATCTTGGGTTAGTGATTGTGTATCCTTCGCCTGTGGTTTGTCAAGATTAGTTATGGTTGTTTGTTTTGCCATAGAGTTCTCGTAGAGAGACCTTTCATGTTAGTGTCCTATAAGAGAGAGTGGCTTTCGAGCGGGCGTCGTGCCCAAAGTGGATGACAAGATAACCCATCGAAAGTCAATTAAAAAGTGATAACCTAATAATATATTGGGGGAAGTGAGATAAATATTAATTAAGATAATGTACCTCGTGCATAGGTGTAGTGCTAGTACATGGCTCATAATGCTACAAGAAGGCCTCGAATGGCAAACTTACCACCTTGTCTTCACGAAAGGATTGGTAGGGTCCGCATGAGACTTAGTTGGAGCCGGAAGCCGGGAGAGGTTACCAGGACAAAGAGTCGGGACCTAGGAGGCCTACCATGGTAACCATCAAGCTATGCGATGACACTCTCTCTTTAAAGTCACTAGTGTTTTGTGGGTCGAGTCACATGGATGTTTGCAGAGTCTTGTAGTTCTTTCATACTTGTCTTACTTTGCTTGCTTGAGGGTTTTCTACTATCTCCTAGCACGATGGGGTGGTTCCATTTCGGGATCACATGGTCGGGTGGTAGTGCCACTTCCCATCGGATGTTCTAGATTGTATCTTCAGGCGAGGAAAGGCTTCGCTGGTTTTTTTTGGTTCGTGGTTCATGTTCGTGATCATTGCTCAGTTGAGACCTTGTGGTCATTGTATGAAACTTTTATGTAACCTTGTTATTGTAACTTTCTAATTCATGGTATTATTGGAAGCCATGTAATTATGGATATTGTAATATTATGTCAGTGGAATGTATGTTAATTCAGTTGCTTTGATCTTATGTATAAATGATTTATGGAAAATTGAATGCATTGGTATACTTGAATCTTTCATTGTGGAATTTAGATGTATGTGTAGTTTTGAACTTAAGCATTTACCTTATCTAATTAAATGGACAATTGGATTAACCATGGTGTTAATATAATCTACAATTAATCTTCGTTGGTAACCCTTAGGAAACCATGTGTTAGTCTTCCGCTGTGTTATTAGACATGCAATGGCTATAATTAATGCACTTAATCTTTAAAAAAAAATATTTCACCCTTTAGTTGCCTAGTTGTGTTGTTTTCCTTTAGGGTTCCTAGCGGGGCATTACAAATTACATAGTATGGAAGATTCAGATGGAGACTCATCTAAGATGTCTTGGCAAGGAAATTTGGGAGATCACACAGAATGGTGTCACACCTTATAATCCGACATTTGGCAATCCTCCTTCGGAAAACCTAGACAAGGAGCTTGAGATTGATTGTAGAGAAAGAGAATCCCACATGTATGCACTTTCTGATCAGCAAATAATGGGATTAACCGACAAATCATCTGGAAAGGCTATATGAGATAAGTTGGAGACTCTAAATGAAGGTAACCCTACAGTGAAGATTGTTAAACTTGATGGTTATCAGGTGAGATATGAAAACCTGAAGATGGAAGAAGATGAAAGGATTACTGCATTCATGGAAAGGGTAAATGAGATTGTTATGGGAATTCAATGTTGTGGTGGAACTCTGAGTGAAGATGAAATTGTTTCTAAACTTCTCAGAGCCCTACCACCGGCTTACAAAATGAAGGCTACTACTATTAATGAGTTGAGAACAATGGCTAATACATCTGTCAACAGAGATACCTTGGTTGGGAAACTATCTGCTTTTGAGCTTGAAGAATTTAGACCTTCTGGAGCTATGAAAACTAGACCTGCTTTTCATGCATCTACATTTGCAACCAGTAAGAAAGATTTGAAAGTAAAATATGCAAAGGAATTGGAAGATATGAAGAGAGAAGATGATGAGTTTGAGCAACTTGAAGCACTATTTTCTAGAAGAGTACCTAAAGGACCGATAGGAAGTAAGTATGAAGGAAAAGCACCTTTTAAATGTTTTGCATGTAATAAGATTGGTCATTTTGCATCTAGATGTCTTGAAAGGAATTCAAGATTTGAAGAAAGAGTTAGAAGATCATTTAAGCCTAACCATGGATATCAGAACAAGTATAAGTACAGGAAAAACAGAGACAAATCATGCTACATAGCGGATGAGGAAGGCATTACTGATTCTGATGATGAACCGGCAGAAGACTCTGCTAGTAGTTTCGGAAATGGGAAGGAATGGGTGTTATTGGCTATCAAGGAAGATGTTTCGGCACTAGAAGAAAATGTACCTAAAGAGAAGACACTTGCTGCTAAAATTGAAGACAAGGATGAACGGGTAATTGACAATGGTTGTTCACATCATATGACTGGAGATAAAGGGAAGTTTCTATCTTTGCAAGAATTTGATGGCGGTCTAGTTAGATTTGGAGATGACAAAGCGTGTATGATCAAAGGAAAATGAACTATATCATTGGATGGTAAGAACAATACTGACAATGTTTATTACGTTGAAGGTTTAAGGCATAATCTTTTGAGTGTAGGACAATTGCTGGATAAGGGATTTCAATTATAGTTCAAAGATGGCAAATGCAAAATCATTACCAGATATGGTTTGGAGATTGCAACCGGTACACAGACAAAAGGTAATATATTTCATTTGAACTCTGGTGAGAAGACATATTTGATTACATAGATTGATGAGAGTTGGCTATGGCATAAAAGTTTGTGTCATGTGAATTTTGATTGCATTGTAAAGATCAGTTCAACTAAGGCAGTTAGAGATATACCTAAGATTATGAAGCCCTATAATCTGGTATGTAAAGAATGTCAAATGGGTAAACAGGTCAGAACCTCTTTTAGGAGTATACAAGATAAATCAAATGATGTTCTTGATCTTATTCATATTGATTTGTGTCGCCCTGCTAGAGTTAAAAGTTTTCAAGGTGATAGATATTTCATGCTAATCATTGATGATTATTCTAGAATGATGTGGGTTACTTTTCTAAAGCAAAAATCTAAAGCATTTGAAAAGTTTAAAATCTTTAAGGCTAAAGTGGAAACTGAGACAGGATTGAAGATTAAATTTTTGAGGTCAGATCATGATGGAGAATTCACATCCGATGAGTTTAATAATTTTTGTGAGAAGCGTGGTATAAAAAGACAATTTTCTGCTCCCTGGACACCTTAGCAGAATGGAGTTGTGGAAAGGAAAAACAGAACTATCTTGGATGTTGCTAGAACAATGATGATGGAAGCTAGTCTAACTCATATCTACTGGAGAGAAGCAGTGAGCACAACAGTTTATACATCCAACAAAGTACATATCAAAGGAGAAACCGGTAAGACACCTTATGAATTATGATTTGGCAATACACCTATAGTTAAGTATTTCAGAATCTTTGGTAGTAAATGTTATATCAGGAGAGATGATATCATTGGCAAATTTGATCCTAGATGTGATGAAGGCATATTTCTTGGTTATTCTAATGAAAGAAAGGCATATAGATGTTATAACAAGAGATTGCAAAGAATTGTGGAGAGTGCTAATGTCAAAGTAGATGAGCTGAACAGAAGTCAAATCAGAGTTTATGAAAAGGAACTGGTGGTGGAAATGATTATATCTGAACCGGTAGCACCTTTACCGGAACAGCGTGTTGAACCAGTTACTCTAGCAGTATCAAAGAATTCTACAGTAACTGAAGATCAAGCAAGAGGAACAGAGAGTCAGAGGACTCCTAGGTATGTGAGATTGAATCATTCAGAAGATCAGGTCATTGGAGATAAGAACAATGGAGTAATAACAAGAAGAAGACTGGCAACTAATGAGGTATGTTTAATTTCACAAGTTGAACCGGTATCAGTAATTGAGGCATATAAAGATGAATATTGGTTGAAAGCTATGGAAGAAGAATTAGATCAGATTGAGAAAAATAACACATGGACTTTGGTTCCCCGGCCTAAAAATAAGAATGTTATTGGAATTAAATGGGTTTTCAAGAATAAATTGAATGAGGATGTTCAAGTTATAAGGAATAAGGCTATATTGGTTTGTAAAGGATGCTCTCATAAGGAAGGAATTGATTATGGAGAGACTTTTGCACCTGTAGCTAGGATTGAAGTTGTAAGATTATTTCTTGCCTATGTTGCTTATAAAAATTATAAGGTTTATCAGATGAATTTTAAATGTGCATTTTTGAATGGGGATCTTGATGAGGAAGTTTATATTGAGCAACTTGATGGTTTTTCACTATCAGATGATACAAACATGGTTTGCAGGTTAAGGAAAGCTTTATATGGATTGAAACAAGCACCTAGACCTTGGTATACAAGGTTGGATAAATATAGTTTGAATCTTGGTTATACTAAGGGTAACGCTGACAGTAATTCATATTATAAAATCATTGATCATGTTATATTGATTATTGAAGTATTTGTTGATGACATTATTTTTGGAGGTGAAGATAAGTTATGCATAGAATTTTCTAAAAATATGGAGAAAGATTTTGAGATGTCTATGATTGGAGAGATGAAATTTTTCTTAGGTTTACAGATTACTCAGACTGACAAAGTTATTTTCATTTGTCAAACTAAGTATGCTAAAGAATTGTTGAAGAAATTTGGTTTGGGAGACTCTAAACCAGCATGTACTCCTATGGTTACAAGTGAGAAATTAATAAGAAAAGATGTTTCTGGGCCGGTAAATCCTACAAGATACAAATCTATGATTGGAGGTCTGTTTTATTTGACTCGGACTAGGCCTGACATAATGAATGTTGTTTGTATTGTTTCAAGATTTCAGAGTGATCCTAGAGAAAATCATGAGTGTGGTGAAAAGGATTTTTAGATACTTGCAAGGTACATCAGAATATGGTTTGTGGTACCCTAAGAAAGATGACTTTACTTTATGTGCATATACAAATGTTGATTGGGCTCGAGATGTTGATGACCGGAAAAGTACTTCTGGTGGAGCTTTCTTTCTTGGAAAGAAGTTGGTTTCATGGATCAGCAAGAAACAGTCATGTACTTCTTTATCTACTGATGAAGCTGAGTATGTTGTTGCTGCTACTAATTGTACACAAGCTCTATGGATGAAGCAAATGTTGAAGGATATAAAGGTGGATTGTGATGCACTAGTAGTTATTCACTGTGATAACTCTGTTGCTATTGATATATCAAAGAATCCGGTATTTCATTCTAAGACAAAGCACATATCTATTAAGTACAACTTTTTGAAGGAAAAAGTGGAAGCAAATGAAGTTAGACTGGTTTATGTGAACACTAAAGAACAGATTGCAGATATCTTCACTAAACATTTACTTAAGGAATCGTTTGAGTACCTGAGAGACAGATTGGGAGTTTTTGCCCCTCAGATAGATTCTTGATTGATGTGGTTTGGCATCAGTATGGTATGCATTATCAGAGATATTATTCATTCCCGCACTAAAGTGGGGATGTTGCTACTCAGGGGGAGTAGTTAGCTTTTAGTTTTAGTGGTTTGTGTTTTTGCTTTGATATTTATGTCAGATTTCTGGCATTGATGTCAAAGGGGGAGAGATATTGATGTGAAAAAAGAAATAGTAAAGGGGATTGATGTGAAAAAGAAAAAGTAAAAGGGAGAGATATTGATAGGGGGAGAGATTTAGAGCTTTATAGAGATATCATTCACAGGGGGAGTTTGGTCTTTGTTTCAGAACTTCATTGCTACATTTGTATGTGGGAGATTGTTGGCTATCTTCCATTGGGGAAGACATTTCTTGGTACTAAGATGTTTTTCACATCTAATGTTGCCATCAATGCCAAAGGGGGAGATTGTTGGCCATTTGGAGGAATTGATTATGCGTTGCATTGATGTTTTGTCATTGATGTCAACACTAGTTGTTTGGATGCTTTACCGGCACCCTTCTGGTCCCAGTACGATGAGTGGTTTTCTGGTTGGTTTGGATCTGGCATGATCTAGTAGGCTGGAGTATAGTTTGGTTATGGAATTGTCTTATTCATGATACTCATGTTCATATTCAGTAAGTTGGTTTTGGTCTGGTGATCGGATGCTATCTTGTTTGCTTAGAAGCTTGGCTTTTGGTTCCGATGAGGGTTTCACTGGCAGAGCTTTTGATGAAGATCTTTGATCAAATGCATAAGTGGTGCTGGTGCAGCTTCTGGTGGAGTTTCAGGATGCTGATGGTGATCATGTTCGAGACTTGGCGGATGGAGATCATTGATGTAACATGTGGACCTATACTGGGTCTCGATTGATCTAGGTTATGGACCGGCTTTAATGTAACGTGTGGATTGGACCTCTCGATGTGTTTCTGGGATGTCTTATATGTTGGATATTATTTGTTGGTCTAAGGCCGACATGGTTTGTAATTATGTAATTGTTTTATTATCTGGTGGTCGACCTGATTGTTTATGGTCAAGGGTTTGTATATATAGATGTAAGATCTCATTGTAGATTATATAGGAATGGGAAATGGATATGTAATGTGCGAATAATGTAATATCATTTGGGCAGAGGATTTGGTCGATCATTGGAGATTGAATTGGGTTTATGTAAGAGGATTTTGTCCTCTGGTATTGAGCTTAACTGGAATTGTACTCAGGCATAGGAGATGCTATCTTTTGCAGTTCAACACTTCTCTGAATTGTAGTCAACAGTTCAACACTTCAACACTACTTTTGTTGTAAAGTTGTTATTAATAGTGGTAGTTCAGATAACCTTGTTTCAGAAGAGATGGTGACTAAGTTGAATTTGAAAAGATTGAAACACCCTAAGCCTTATCAAATAGCATGGATTCAGGATGAACATAAGTTGTTGGTAAGTGAACAATGTTTGGTAAAATTGAAAATTGGGAATTATCATGATGAAGTCTTGTGTGATATTATGCCTATGGATATTTGTCACCTTTTGTTGGGTAGACCTTGGCAGTTTGATAGACAGGCAATACATGATGGGAGAAAGAATATATACACTATTGTGGCCAGTAGGATGAAGCAAACCTTGTTGCCCTTGGAGGAGCCCTTGAAAATTGAAGTCTGTACGAATGCTAGAATCTGTTTGGCGGATGGAAGGAAATTCTTGGATGGGATGAGACATGAGAATGTGTATTTTGCCTTACTTCCTAAGAAGACTGATAATCTGGAGCATGAAGAAGAAGAACTGGAAAAGAGGGCCTTTACTCTCCACGAATCAATGGTACACCCATTAGAATAGTAGGGGCAATCGCCTTTGCTCAATTATAGAGAAACTAAATAGATAGGCAATACTACCGGGGCCCTTGCCCCCTTTCCGCCTGAATTTTTGGTAGGAATTTCTTCCATGTGGCGATGAAGTGTTGCTTCCCCATCTCCTCCAATTTCAGCAGCTTAACGGCTGCTTGGAATTTTCAATCGGCAAAATCCTGAGACTCTCGCTACCCATTCGATGAAGGTCGTGGCGAGATAGCAAGATCCAATAGTCGAGAAACCCTACTATCCAATAGCCAGCTATAGTAGCAGGCCCCCTACTATTATAGCCAGATCTGACTCTTCCCATCATTTCCAGATGGATCTTTTTATTCTTCAGCGACTGTTTCAACCATCCCAATTCGTCATTCATTCCCAGCACGTCATTGCTCATGCCAGCTCTTACCATCAATGTCATTTTGACATGTCTTCTTGTTCCTTCCAGCTAAGCCATAGTAAGCCCTTAATCCAGACCAAACACATATCATTGAACTGCCTATCGTAGGGGGGTCGCTAACGTGACTGTAGCACACCTTCCACCCCATTAACACCAATATGCCCACGCATCACGGATTTGCCTTTCTGTCTCCTAAGCGACCAAAGGAGACCACGTCGAATAGTCGATTCAGTCGTGTCACACCCTTACTTGTGCCAATCTTTCCAACACTGGCCAATGACCCATGTTGAATGAATCTTTCTATTTTTTCTATTCATGGCTTGAAGCAACAGTCTCCAGTAAGACCAACGGAGCCACCCATGCAAACCTGCTACATTCCTTGTTGTGTCATCAGCCCACCTCATTTAACTTCAATGTTGTCTTTTCGCAATTTGAAGAAGGAAGGCCAGGGCCTATCCTCCCACCTCACTTTACTTGTCGGTTTAACGGTTTTGCATATGTCTGGATGCTTTCCTCGATCATTCCTGTTAATCTGAGGGTGTTTTTCCGAACCCGACATAGATGGCCATCGATCAGTAATCATGACCGCAGCGGTTACAAGTTGTTAGTTCAAAAGGTTCAAGAACAAGGAAAATAGCCATGTGCTAAGGTTCACAGCAGTGCTATGCCTAATCAAATAGATAGGAAGTTTTGCAGGAATGCAGGACTAGTAGGAAGGCCATATAAATTTATTCCCCTACCGCCAGGGAGAAGCAGCGCCTACAGCAAGCAGAATAAGGTAGATACATCCCTATGAACGACCGCTAGCGTTAGTCCCCTGCCCTCTCTGAATAACTCTACGAGTCACCCACTCACTCTTGTTGTTTGTCAACACTCTCCCGTTCCCTAGAGTTTCGTAGGACAGCACAGCTGGAACAACTATGGAAAGGGGGGCCGATAAAATTCCAATTCGCTAAACTAAAGTAGGGAGGGAAGGGACTGATCTTGAGTTGAAAATGAAGGAAGGGCAGCGCTAGCCATTAGTCATTACTTGCTTTTGTGCCCCCTTTTAGACATAATATGGGTCACACCAACCCCATTAGAATAGTAGGGGCCAGCAATATTTCGTTAGATCATAAATTGTGGCCCTTCGCTACCCCTACAGAAATTCCTTTTCTTAGTGTGGGTATGCCACTAATTGGTCAAATGTCTATTATTGCATCAATCAGGCACCTCGTTTAGTAGCTATGGAGAGGAAGAAGAAAGATAGGAATAAAGGGGAGTACGAACATTCAAAATATTGGTTTCTAACATTTCTTTCAGCTTCATCGGCACGGTTAACCAGACAGAATCTTTAGATCAAAGATCGTTGGGTTGCTTTCATAGCCCTATGATCTAAACTATATAATTGGCTTGGAACCTCTACCCCGATTCTATAGGTAGCATGCCAACTATCATCCACCCATCTGCCCCTACTATTCAGCTGGGGATAGTCGGGGGTGGGTTCAATTGAAATGCGTGGGGGCGGGTTGACATCCATGGGTAGAGGTAGATTAGTGTCATTGGCATGTTACGTATATAATCGAGCCCTATTAATCTATTATTCTTAAAAGGACTTGCCAACAGAGTATGAGGACATCATATTAGATAATGTGCCTGATGGATTACCATCTGTGAGAAGTATCAATCATTGCATGGACCTAATTCCGGGAGCTAGTTTGCCTAACAAAGATACACACCGAATGACACCGGGAGAGAATGAAGAGCTGAATAGACAAGTGCAAGAATTGTTGAAGAAAGGTTTGATCAGAGAAAGTTTGAGTCCTTGTGCAGTACCAGCGGTATTAACACCTAAGAAGAAAGGAGAATGGAGGATGTGTACCGATTCCAGAGCAATAAACAAGATCACATTGAAATATCGATTTCCCTTGCCTAGGATGGATGACACAATGGACTGTTTGAGTGGAGCGAAATACATCACAAATATAGACTTGAACAGTGGATATCATCATATCATGATTAGAGAAGGAGATGAGTGGAAGATAGCATTCAAGACAAATGAAGGACTGCATGAATGGTTGGTGATGCCTTTTGGGTTAAGTAATGCACCAAGTACTTTCATGAGGTTGACGAATGAGGTATTGAAGAAATTCTTGGGCAAGTTTTTTATTGTATATTTGGATGACATTCTGATTTTTAGTAAGACAAAAGAGGAGCATTTGTTGCATTTGAGACAAGTTTTGCAGAGGTTGAGAGAAGAAAAGTTGTTGATAAACCTTAAGAAGTGTACTTTCATGAAGGAAGAGTTAGTCTATTTGGGATTTGTGATATTTGAGGATGGTTTGAAAATGGACCCTGAGAAAATAAAAGCAATTGTTGAATGGCCTACACCGGAAAGCATTGCAAAGGTAAGATCATTTCATGGATTGGTTAGTTTCTACCGGAAGTTTATCAGAAACTTCAGTTCTGTTTGTAGTCCTATAACTGAGACAATGAGGGGAGATAGGAAGGAGATCAAGTGGACCACGAGAGCAAACAAAAGTTTTGAACTATTGAAGCAGAATGTGACTGAGTGACCTGTGTTAACTTTACCGGATTTCAACAAAGTATTTCAAGTAGATTGTGATGCAAGTGGAACAGCAATTGGAGCAGTCTTGAGTCAGGAAGGGAGAGCAGTAGCTTATTTCAGTGAGAAATTGAATGATGCCCAGAGAAGATATTCAATGTATGATCAGGAATTTTATGCCATAGTTCAAGCCTTGAAGAAGTGGAGACATTACCTATTGCCTAAGGAGTTTGTGTTGTATACTGATCATCCAGCCTTGTAGTATTTGAATAGTCAAAGTAAGTTGAATCAAAGACATATGAGATGGGTAGAATTTTTGCAGAGTTACACCTTTATGTTGAAGCATAGAAGTGGGAAATCTAACAAAGTTGTTGATGCATTGAGTAGAAGAAGGAATTTGCTGACAGAGATGAGAGTGACAGTATTAGGATTTGAAGAGTTGAAGACCTTGTATGATGATGACCCGGATTTTGCAAAACCTTGGAGAGCATGTAGAGAACTGGTTATGGTAAATAGAAGCAAGTGGTTGGATTACTTCATTCAGGATGAGATGTTGTTCAGAGGAGTTCAATTGTGCATACCCAAGAGTTCTATGAGGGAGAATCTGTTAAAGGAGAAACATAGTGGAGAATCAGCCGAACACTTTAGTGTTGATAAAACAGTGGCATTGGTGAGTGAGAATTTACTTTTGGCCCCAGATTCATAAGGATGTTAGGAAATTGGTGCAGAGTTATAGAGTTTGTCAAGTTGGAAAAGGTAGTAGTCAGAATGTAGGATTGTATAAGCCTTTGACAGGACCGGATCAAAGACCTTGGGATGATATCAGCATTGATTTCATACTAGGACTGCCTAACACATAGAGAGGAAATGATTCTATATTTGTGGTGTTGGATAGATTCTCGAAGATGGCTCATTTCATACCTTGTAAGAAAACATCAGATGCAGTGCATATAGCTGACCTATTTTTCAAGGAAGTGGTGAGATTGCATGGATTACCTAAGAGCATAGTTTCAGACAGAGATACTAAGTTTGTTGGTTATTTTTTTAGAACATTTTGGAAGAAGATGAAGGCAGACTTGGAATTCAATTCTGCTTTTCACCCACAGACTGATGGACAGACAGAGGTAGTAAACCGAAGCTTGGTAAATCTGTTGAGATGCCTGGTTGGAGACAAAACCGGAAGTTGGGATTTGATTCTTGCACAAGCAGAGTTTGCCTACAATAATTCAATAAATAGGAGTATCGGAAGGACACCTTTTGAGATTGTTATCGGAGCACACCCTAGAGGTATATCCGAATTGAGAGATATCAGTAGTGAAGACCGAAGAAGTTCAGAAGCAAAAGAATTTGCAGATCACATAAAGGACTTACATATTCAAGTTAAGCAGCATTTGGAGGACATGAAAAGCGAGTATAAGGAGAAAGCATATGAGAAGAGAAGACATAAGGAATTGAAGTTGACGATGAAGTGATGGTGTATCTGAGAAAATAAATACGCCCAGTTGGAACATACAACAAGTTGCAGATGAGGAAGTTTGGACCCTGTAAGATTTTGAGGAAGTTCAGTTCCGGAAATGCATATGAAGTGGAGTTGTCGGATAGTTTGAGTGTTTCACCTATATTAAACATTGCAGATCTGCATTAGTATCATGAACCAGAATTCAATGAGGACAGTATTGTAGACTTGGAGAAACAGTTGCCCCGGAAGGAACCGGATCAGATTGAAGACATTTTGGACAGTAGGATTGGGCGTAGTACCCAGAGCAGTCAGTATAAGGAGTATCTAGTGAAGTGGAAGGGCAGACCAGTTGAAGACTCATCTTGGATTTCTTAGGCAGAGGTAGACTGCCTTGGTTTTCCTCTGACCCCAGCAAAGTGACAGACTCGCGTTTCAACAACCTCGGATGTCTGATGCAGGAGCATCCCCGGTTCTTGGCAATCTTGCATCAACCAATAATATTTCTTTTCTGTTTTGCTTTTTGTTTTGCAGTTTCAGCATTTCATTCTACATTTTTTTGGCATTGTCTCACCAGATCTTGAGGAGTTGGATTTTGCTTGAGGAATTGATCGTCCTCCTTGTTCCTAAACTGTGAAGCATTTGGATCATTTTCTGGCAAGTTATCAATTCCGATTTCCGAGGCAGTTCTCGGGCACCGGCACCGGTTGGACCTATTTGCATTGGTGATTTACCGAATCCCGTTTGTAGCTTGCGGATCCCTGAGCATGGATTCCAATGTTTCTTGGCGTGTGGTCGACCTTCCCTTTGATCTAGACTTCATCTTTGGATTTTTCAGAGGAATTTCTTTGGCGGAGGTCGACTTTGTTGTTTTTACATGTTAGGTCTTGTTCTTCGGCATTTGATCCCTTTTTGGGCCAACCGGATCCCTTGGATTGTATAAATCATTGTAATCAAGCATTAGAATGCAGATCCCAAGGTATTAGACAGAACATAGAAGATAGTTCTTTAGTTTTGAGGTCCCAGTTGTGACCTGTTCTGTAATTGAGAATATTTTAGTAGGCCTATGAGCCGGTTTCTGTAACCCGGATGTTATCGGTTGATTGTAATCAGTTTTCATGATATAATTCATTATGTTTTGCATTGCCTCCATCATGTCCTTGTGTTTTCATTGTGTTTAGTCTTGCTGACAAATCCAGACTGATCTCTTTGAGGTCCCTCCTAACCAGTGACTGCACCACTTTAGCTTATGGATTGATTCTTGTAGCAAATTGATGTAATATGATTCATTTGGCATTTGTAATAGTAGGACTTAGAGATGGTTGCATTTGTAGAAGAGAAACCATGTATCTTGATATAGTGAGATCTTGTATTCATATGTAATGAAAGGATGTAATAAGTTGTACCATTGTTGTACTTCTTTATGTATCTTGGATATTGGTCATTTATGGAAATAAGATAATGGAAATCATGGTTATACAAGTGCTAATGGATAGCTTTAAATAGGAATTCAGTGTATGTTCTAGTAGGAAGAGATGTTCCTTATTGCATAGTATAGATGTTTTAGAGAAAAAAACATACGACGTTTGACATCAAAATGGTTCGAAAGGTCTCAATTTTATTGTACAAAGTAATTTATGGCAAATATTTTTACAAAGAATTTTTAAAAAATAAATATTACAATAAAGCGTTGAGAATATTAGTAGCATACAACAATACTCTTGTTAATATCCTTAAGGTTGCACTAGGATCGGAATTCATAAAATATTTGAGTTTAGATTCAAAAGAAACTATTAAGATACTACAAGATATTATTGACAGAATGTTGAAAACAGTTCAATTTGTACTATTTGAAATACGTCAAAAAATAAAGAAATGGTCATGTACTTATTTCTATTAAGAAATGGAGTAGGGATGTGATAGATGTAAGTAGGAATAGAATTAATGATGTTATGATAAAATTGAGATTAAGTAAATGGGATTAGGAACATTTGGATTGGTGCTCTTAAAATGAATCTAAGGGGGATTAATGGCATTTGAACTATGTTAGATTGTGTTCATGGTGATTGGATAATGGTAGGATATATTCTTGATGGTTTAAATAAATGAATAATCTTTGTGTTATAGAAATGGAAGGTAGTGAGATATGACTAAATGCATTTGTGGTATAGTGGTGACTGTGATGTTATATTGAGTAATGGCGTTGAGGTACCCTAGGGAAAGATTAATTGTAGAGTTGTATTTAATTCTGCTTGCATATAGTGCTTTGGGATTATGCTCGTGATGAATATATGTATAACATGTTACTGGATGTTAAATGCATATGAGTAGTTAATTATTATGTTGTTTTAAGATGATGTTAAAAAAATTATCTCTATTTGCATGTTTAGATGATTAATTTCACTGAGGTATTTTGGCGGGCATTACAGAGGATGTCACCACTCAAAAGGAGGGAATCAATAAAGAAGCTTGCAATATTGTTAAGGATAAGCTGAGCCAGACTACTGCAAGTATAGTAGTTACTAAATCTGTGAAAAATAAGTCGAGTGAGGTTTCTAAAGTTAAAGGGGAGTCAGTGCCTATAAACAAAAATGAGTCTGCGGGTTGTGTTCTGTTGTGGGTGGTAGTCATGTTGATTCACTTTGTGGGAGGGAGGTAACGTGGTTTCAACATGCGAATCTATCAAGGTGTTCCAAGGTGTTATGGAAAAGAAGGATGGGCAGATAAAGGTGCAGGGGAAGAGAAACAAGAGAGCAATGAAGGTGGATTCACTCATTCAAGAAATTCACTCCCTAAACTCAAGTGGAGTTAATTGATGTCTTGATGTTTTGACCTATTGATGGGTCTATGTTCTCTGATACTTAGTTTGGGGAGGTGGCTCCTTAGTTGTAGCCCCATTTGGTTCGGGCCAGGTTTAAATCCCGACCTATTCTAAACAATGTAACTTTTATCAATTAAGAAAAAAAAAAGATCTCATTTTTTATTTATAAGGCAAATACTTGCACAAAGTTAAGTCTATATTCATAGTGATTGATTTAGATAAAAAGTAGTTAATAGGTAAGTTAGAGCTATCAGATTTCCACAATCCATATTAATATTCAGTAATTGCTTCTGGATTCAATTGTGTAAGCCATTTTTTTATCGTCGACGTTTCGAATCACACTTTGTGATTCATCATCAAGATGACCAGGAATAAAAAATTGGCTTACACAATAGAATCCAGAAGCAATTACTGAATAATAAGTAAGTTGTAATTTATTCCTAACTAGCATATTTGTCTTTAATATATCTATGTATAGAAATGTTGAAATATATCCTTCTCAAGCACCTATTTTTTCAAGATTTCTTATATAAAAGTAAGAGAAAACTATTGAAAGGAATACATAAATTTATCTAAGATTAGCATGTCACATTTATGTTTTACATTATTTACAACACATCCTTTGGCTCCATATGAAACATTTTTGACCCGACACTATGAACTGGTGATGTCACAAACGAGGGGCATCATCCTCATATAACAATGCTAAGGCTCAAACCCACAAGCATGTTGGATCAACGAAGGCATAAGCTTGCAATCACAATGCCCTGACGAGGGTTTGAACCTTGGTGGTTGCAACAACACCACCACCACTTAGCCAACACATTATGGAAAGAACCCATAATTTATTATACTTTTATTAATGAACTACATTTTAATTTATTTCATAATTTCAACATTCATATAGCTGCACTTTAAAAATAAATTTAAAATTATAAAATAACTCTTAATTATATAAAAATAAAATAGTTTTTAAGTAAATTATTTTTAAAAATACATATTGATTAAAATGCCTATTTTGTTTTTATTCAAAAAATATTTTTTAAATTTGAAAATTGTTGTATTTATTGAAAAGGTATTTTATTTATTTACTTAAAAGTTATTTTATTGTTTTATTTTTTAATATATTAATATATTTTTTGTTTAACATGTTCATCCCACTACATTTCAGTTTTTCACATTAATACGAGAGGCCCTTAAAATAGTAGGGGGGATTGGACATAGGTTTCTATGCTAGCAACGAAGACTGACGAATGACTTTGGGAGAAGATAGTTGGGATGAATAATTTCTAGAGCACCCTAGTCAAGATAGTGAAAATACTTTCTTAAAAGTTGTGTTTGACCTGCCCCCACCCGAATTGGACAACGGCTAGCGAGTGCCCCTACTATTTGAAGGGCCCACACTACACTTGGATCATAGTGAAGCCAGCCCCACTCAACCCCAAGCGCATCATAATTGAAGAAGAGAAGGAATTGCTCTTGATATAAGAAATAAGAGAGATGTTCACAATAGTTCGCAATAATACAATATATTGTTGAGATTAATAAAAAACCATATATTGCTATTATTTATCTTGCAATGTTTATATGGTTAAGAACCTTAACATCTATATAATAGTTTCACTTCCAAACTCGTGTACACTTGCTTTAGATAGTGGTTTAAGTTCAATTATATATCATTTGTGTCTATGTTTGTTTGTTTGTTTTTTAAGATACACAAATTTGATAAAAGCAAAAATTATTTAATATGTTTTTTAATACATATCCCTCAATTTTTACTAATTTATTAAATCTTTATTAGTTGTGTTAAATAAATATTCAAGTTAAGGGTTGGCGATGTTTTATAATATGTTTTTTTCCTTTCACTCAATTCAAAATGATTAATACATTTGCAGTTTAAAATAGACAAATGTTCAAATGACATATATTTAAGAATAAAATAGTAGTTAAATAAATAAAATATATATAAAAAGAATTAGATCGACTTTAGAATTTAGTAGAAACAAACACAAAAGTTTTTTCAAATTAGACTTGTTTATGCCTATTTTTTTATTACGTAAACAATTATTGCATTTTAAATGATGTCATCATCTTTGTGAAGACAAATAGTCTGTAATCTATGATTGCACTTGAAAAATGGACGATGCTTTCATTGCCAAGGAAACACCCAAATCATTACCCACTCGTAAATCTAATAGACTGTCCTCTTCAATTTTTTTACTTATCTCGAACCAAGAATAGAGTTTTATGACAGAACTAAAAAAAGAAAGGGCTGTACAAGTTCAAATGCAAAACCCTAATTTGTCTTTTATCTAATAATTTCTCAACAAAACAAGTACAAGTTTTCCTTTTGTCAATAACGTTCCGTGTCAAAATAGTTGACTTATTGAACATCACTAGATTGAGAATGAAAAAAGGAGAGAAACTTCGTCTATGAAAACAACGATATATCTAATGAATATGTTAATGGGAGCATACCAATATAAAATATGATTTGTATGCGCACCACCACCTCTGTCTAAGATATTCCAACCAAGTACTAAAATATAAGAAATGCAAAGATTTATACTCAAATGATGAAAGAATGGTATATAAATTCAACCATATGCCGATGAGAACAGCTACAAATTATCAAAATGACACTTTAATATACTTGTCGAATGTTTATGTTTATCCTTGAATCCTTAATATAATCCACAAAGGGGGCATCAGAGGAATCTGAAAATTTTGATTGAAAAAACGGTACTTCAGAGTTCTCACCTGTAAAAATACGTGGTATGCCTGAAAAATTTACAATACAAGAAAAGAATTTGGTAAAAATACAGTTTCAATAATTCTACAGAGCAAATGTTATAAAAAGTGCCGTATAGATTATTAAATATTAAATTTAGGTTTATATTTGATTTATATGTCAACAAATGAAAGCACTAGCAGTAGAGGACATTTTCTTTCCTATCCATACTCCAAAGAATTGCTTATATTCTAGGCCCTTCCACATTGAGCTTATATGTGTGGCTGTGCACATGCAAATTTCAAAAGTATTATTGCTTAAGTGGCACATTTGTATGCCTTAATGTAAATTCAATACATGTAGCAGAACTCAATGGAAAAATTAAGGCACAGGGAGCAAATTCATTGTAAATGAGAGACAAGAATATGATCTCAGGCTTAAAACATGAAATACTTTTATCACAAGGCCCCTTTATATGTTAAAGACGTCTTTAAAAAACATATTACAACTCCTAATTGATGCAATATTTTGTTGACCTCGACATCTTTTGCACTGTAGTGTAGAATTAAAATATTGCAAAACTGAAAACACAACGCACAAATGATCAAGAGATCAAAAATCTAGCTCATTCAAAAATTCTAAACAAGATCAAATGAAAAATATTGGACTCTATAAGGTTCAAGGAGCCAAACTCCATAATTTTAAAGATCATAATCTCGGATGGCAGAAAAGTTTATTCAATTATATGACATTTTCTTCCAGGGTGCATTGAATGGGGCAGACGTACTTGCCTAATGTTAACTATAGATGAACAATCCTCAACAGTTTGACAATAGATGGATAAACACCTTTTTTGCCAAAACAGATAACAGAAAGAAAAAAGAAAAATCCTGTAACTTATTATTTTCTTCAAAAATAGCAATTGTAAATCAGACAATGGACTGTAGTTTAGACTCTTCATTCCTGAATTTAGACTCCTGCTTTTCTGCACTTTGATCAATTGATAAAAATTCTGTAAATGAACGTCTCATAACACTTGAAGTTCTCTTCTTACTAGTACCACTTTGGACTTCGATAATAAACCATAAAAAGCTATTGGCGATACAAATACACGACCAGACACTGTTTTGCCTCAGCAGGAAACGTTGATGATTGAAAAAAGGAAGATCTTGAAGTTTAATAATTAACAGAGCATAATTCTAAGGTGCCTCTAGTGCCAATGATGACTAGAATAATTCTAAAGATCGTTATCAAACATCAAATTATACAAAATGTTTATTATTTTACATTCAAATCTATTATTTTATATTCAAATCCAAAATTGTAACCTGTAGAAGCATGAATGAAGGTGATGATATAACAAATCATCTCTCATGTCCCTCTTCCTTGAGGCTGACATCAGCCCAACAAATTTTTTTTTTGAACACAATTTTAATGTTTATATACTTATTATAATAAAAAAATAAAATAATCAATCACTAATATGAATTATAAATATTTAATTAAAATTTTAAATTTCAAATTTCAATAAATTGGTGCCAGCCTTTGGGCCCTTGCGCCTTATGTTAAAATAGGTATATTAGTTGTTGCTGGTTGGGCATGGTATCTGGAGAAATTGATATGATTTTGGGAGCAATTTCCTGAAGTTCTGCTTGCCTAGACACAAACCCTAGCAGTCATCTAAGGTTTGGATGAAATCCCTGACCTTGTCCTATCAATTTTCCTTTCAATTACATTTTCAGATCTAATATTTCTGTTGTAACCTAGCACGAGGTTGATTTTCAGGTCTGCCACAATTCTTTGGAGGCTGAAGGAAATCCTCACAGTGCCTTAGGCCACTCAATCGGCCATTCTGGAAGCCAGTTACCTCTTGCAACAATCAAGGACATCAATATTTCAAGTCTGGGCTATTAGTATTCACTGAAAAGAGAACAAATAGCAGCATTTTCCAGTCAAGTGACTCGATCGCCACTAGTGAAGACCTAACAAAGATCAAGGGACAAGACTGGTGCAAGTGGATCACAAAGCTAATAATTTTCTGCCATGCTAACAGAGACCAAGAAACAGATTACTGCATACCCAGATCTGCAGTTGAGTTGTGTAACTGGAGGAACTTCAGTAGCAGATCAGCAGCAATCTTTGTAAATCAGAGTTAGATAGAATCTTAGGAGCAACCACCACAAGATTGCCCTATTCTTACCCTAGCAACCAGGTAGCAAAGCCAATCAGGGTCTTTAACTAAGTTATTCTACCCAGAATAAGGCACAACAACTGTCATAGGGAAGGTTATTTCACAGCTAGGTTGAATTTCAAGATTGTATTTCACCTCGTAATTGATTTTGTAATAAATCAAACTGAATTTGATTGAAACATATGTATTTTTATTTTGGAGAAGATTGCATAGTTATATAAACCCTTGACTGATTAGCTGTGTTAAAACAAAATCAGAGTTTGCTGATTGATTTGAATCCATTTAAGGTAGAAATCAGGATTTTGTTTAGGGTTCAACTTCTTACAGTGGTATCAAAGCCACCTTTTTCTGCCAATCTGTGGAGTTGTGTGTGATGCAAATTCATGCAAAAAAGTAATCAGGAATCGAGTACCAGCAAAGGAAAAGAGAAAGAAAGGAGCCATGGGTGATAAAAATGAGGAAATCAACATTTAGGAGGTCATTAGAAATGAAACAAAGAGTTGGCCAAGAAATTTCCGTCCACCATGAGAAAATCTGGCAGAGATTTTGAAGACTTTGAGAGGAATGAATCAACAATTGAGTGCTGGAAGGTGTAATCCAATGGTATTGAAGGGAATCACTATGCTAATAATAGAGTTTCAATCAAGCCACCAACCAAGACATTCAAAGCCATTTTTTTACAAAGAGGAGAAGAGGACCCATTTGAAGAAAGGCAGCAAGTGTCACCAAGTCTTGAGGAAGAGATGGCAAGGTATCATGCTGAGTACAATGCTCTAAACCCAACCACTGTAATATCCCCTTTTCAGCTCTAGTTTGTTTTGGGGACTGTTGGTCAATCCGGAGACCCCTTGGTCAGTTAGACGCAGAATCAGAGTTTCCTATTTTCTAGGAGGATGCTTTGGCAGTTTTGGTGGCTTGCATGTTGGAGTTTTACAGTTTTGATTATGGATTCCTTCTGGGTTTTCAGAAAGCTTCGCAATGATTGTAATGCGTAACAATCAATGGAGTTTGGTAAACTTACTATTTTTAGTAGGTGGGGGCGAGGACAACTCATTTTTCTGGGTTTTTATGGGTTTTTAAAGAGCTTCGTGATGGTGTGACATGCAAATGAATCTGAATACTTTTCCGGACTTACTATTTTTAGTAAGTTGCGACGGCTGCTCAGAATGTGGTTAAAATACATTTGGACACACTATTTTTAGCAGTATGCTATCTTTAGTAAGTACTATTTTTAGCAATGCCATTTTTAGCAAGGTTTCAGTAGGTCTGTTCAGATGGCTATTTCTAGCAGGTTAGTTTGAGCAGTTGGTCTTCCAGCATTTTTGGAGCTATTTTTGGCAAATCTAAGCTTATGATTGGCGAATTCATGGTTGAGGAAAAATATTTAATAAGTGAATTATTAATAAGGCAAGATGGACACCTTAGGAAGAAATAGTTAATTTTATGAAATAATTCAATTATTTACTTTGGACGCCATAATGCACTTTATTGATATTTTTTATAAAGTATCATTTTCAAGACATAAGGTGGGCGTCCATTTTGGAAATATTTCATTTAAAGATTATAACCTTTAAAGTGTCCAAGCAATAGTTGATTTTGGCGTCCCTTTTGGAGGAATATATGATTTAAAATAAAGGCAAATATTATATTGCTTTGGGCATCCAAGATCGCATTTGACTTTATTTCATTTCATGTCAATTTGGAGGGAATTGAATTTGAATTTGGAGCTTCAAAGGTTATAAATAAGAGTGTTGGGCTCTTGTTTTTGGTATCCATGAATACTGCAATGAAGTGCTGCCGAAATTATTTCAGACTTTGCTTCGAGGAATGCATACCTCCTAGCATCCTTCAGTTTCGCACTTGAAAGATAGCCCCTAGCTAAATATTGTGACTATTTCTCACTCAGAGGAGCAAATTGAGCTTAATGAAGATGAAGTTATTTGATGCTTTCTGATTTTGGAGTGTTGTTTTCGGATTCTGGAGTTTGTTGTGTGTATGGTACTGAAAGTGAAATTCATTCATAAGTCTCTGAGAGTTCAGTCGCTGTTTTTGGGTATTCTTCCTATGTTTTCCTCTTGGTTAGGCGATTCCTTTTGCTAGGTTTCGTGGTTTTTGGTGTTGATTTGGATTTTTAAATAAGAATCACCCTCCTTACCTAGTCATACCATGTGAATGCCTTGGGAAGCGTGCATTGATGTGTTGATTAGATTTGTAGCTGGTGGTTGGTCTTGGCTTGGACGCCACCTCTCTAGGGATCATTCACATTTGATTTCAAGTTGTTTGGAGTTGTATGGGAAAAGTTATGAGCATTTAGGTGATTTCTCTTCTTGCTGGTCTGTTATTTCAGTTCGTTGTTCTTCATATCAGACCTGAGTTATTTACCTATTTGGATACTTTTCATATGTTGGATAGCTCATATTTGTTAGAAGATTAATTCATAACATTTTGGTGTGTTTGGATATCAATTTCCTATTGTAATCTACAAGCTCATGCTCTCATTATAACGCTGAAATCGGTAGTACTGATCAGCCTTCATTTTATTGCATTTTACATTTTGTGTTCCCACTGAAGAAGTGGAAGAGGCTGACTTAGCCACCTATCTATTACTCTCAGTTGGTTTCATAGTCATCTTGTTGAATAAGTGGTTGAGTGATTTTATTTTTGGTAATGCAATAATTGTCCTCCCACTAAATAAGTGGTTGAGTGATCTTATTTTCAGTATTGTAATAATTGTCCTCCCGCCAAATAAGTGGTTGAGTGATATTATTTTCAGTATTGTAATAGCTGTCCTCCCACTGGAAAGTGGTAGAGTGATTTTACATTGAGTTGTTCTTGCCCGCTGAGTAAGTGGAAGGGGTTGGCTTGCCGCCCAACATTGTACTTCAGTTTGCCTTTGGAGCTAATGATCCCCTATTCACCGTATGCTCTCACCTTCCCATATTGGGCTCTTGGTGAACAGAAAGTGGAAGGGTTACCTTTCAGCAACATTGTATTTCACTTTCCTAACCTTAACGGGTGCTTTGATGTGTTAAAAAATCAAAAAAAAAGTAAGGGGGTCATTTCAACCACCCACTATGGCATGTCATTCATTAAGTATTTTGGTATGAAAACAAGGATTGAGTGTTAAAGGGGAAGAAGATATCAAGATCAGCCACAGAAAGATATACAGCAAGAAAGATATACAGCAATGGTTGGGAAAGATTACTACACCCACCTATGATGGATACAATGGACTTACAACTAGAGCTTGCTTGCAAAAATTGGATACCTATTTCTCCTTGAACCCTGTGTATGAGGAGGAAGCAATCAAGTTTGCAACCCTTCACCTAGACGGTGTGGCTCATATGTGGTGGTACCATGGCATGGTGACCAAAGGACACAACTCAATTACTCTAAAGGAGTTCAGTTAATGATTGGTGTAGATGTTTGACAGAAAGGATCTAGAGATTCAATTGAGCATTATGTGGCAGAGTTTCAGATGCTACCAACACTGGTTCCAAAAGTGACAAAGAAGACTCATAGTGCTTTCTGTAGATGGTCTAACAGAACCACTTTAGGGTTTGGTAAACGCATTTGAACCAATTTCTTTGCAAGAGGCCATCAAGAGAGCTTTAAATTTGGAGGATTTGGTGACTAAGCAGAAATTCTTCTCCAAGAATACACCACCAATTCGAAATGTGAAGCCTCCTAATAAAAGTTTACTTCAACCTAAGGCACTACCTTCAAAACCAAACAAGGTTGAGGAAACCAAGAATGAACTCTAAAGGAAAAAACTATGCTCACTTGCAGCACTTTCAAGAGCATGTAGGTATCACCCTCTTTTGAGTTAGAGGAGTCTTACAAGGATGTAGGGTGATTGTTTTGACTAACAGTGGGGCCACCCAAAACTTCATTGATGGGGAATTGATGGCTAAGATGGGTTTGAGGACAAAGGATTTTGTGGGATATTAAAGTTACAATGGTGGTTGGGTTTACTATTCCATGCAATCATAGGATTCAATAGCTTGAATTTACCCTAGGAGGGCATAAGATGCAAGATGACTTCTATGTGATTGACATTCATGAGACAAATTTGGTTTTAGGAGTGCAATAGTTGCATTCATGTGAAGAATACTCACAAAATTATTAGACTTTGGAGTTGAAATTCAAATCCAATGGAAAGGAGGTAATTCTTTATGGCCCAACCAAGGGGTCCCGTGATTGTTTCAACTTAGAGAATGGAGAGGGATTTTTGTAGAGACCAAGTAGCTTGGATAGTAGAGTGTTTGATAACAGATACTAGTCCATCCAAGTATGGGATGCCTTATCATGTTGGCACCTAGTCCCACTAGATAAACAAAGAAAAAGGTGTTTGTCGAAATTCCTCTTACCACCAAATAGGGGCTTTTAGCATGTGATTGAGCTAGCGGAAGGAGCGAAACAAGTGATCACTACACCTTATTGTCTACCTAGGAGGTACAAGGAGAATATTGAGAGATCAATAAAGATGCTATTGGACATGAGACATATACAACCTAGCTCTAGCCCATTTGTTTCTCCCATGGTGTTGGTTAGGAAAAAGAAGGTGCCATGAGAATGTGCAGATTATAGAGCCCTCAGCAAGAAGACAATAAAGAATCTCTACCCCATACCTCGGATCAATGAGTTGATAGATGAGCTTTATGGTGCAGTGTACTTCTCCAAGATTGATTTTCGATCGGAGCTGAGGATGTGCACAAAATAGCTTTCAAGTGTTATTATCAGCATTATGAGTTCTTGGTCATGGCATTCGGGTTGACTAATGCATCTGTCATATTTCAGGCATGCCTGAATTAGATATTTATTTTACAATTGAGAAAATTTATGACAATTTTCTTTGATCACATCTTGATCTACAGTAAAACATGGAAGGATCCATCATGTCAATCCCACATCTCCTAGTTGAGTCTCTAAGTTGTTGGTTCTAGTATGGGAATGGGTATTGGTACAGGATACAGGTGCATCAATAGAGTAATTTTTTACCTTGGGTATGGTATGTATTATATATACACACATTTGATAGTATGATATTGCATCATTGATCAATACCAAATGCCAAAATGGTAGTGATAAAGATAAATGTTAAATGCCTATTGATAGTTCAGAATTTCAATATTACGTTGTATGCCATTATATATATATATATATATATATAGGGTCACAATTCAAATGAAAATCATTACAATTACAAAATCGAAATATGATAAAAAATAATTATTGTCTTCAATCTTTATCAATCTTTTAAAGGATCTAGATCAAGGTCATCATTTGGTTCAAGTTCAACATCATTTGAACCATAAGTAAATGCATTGCCACACCCACTAGGCGCATCATGAATAAGTGTCTCGTCATCATCATCTATAGTGACTCTAGCAAGCTCTTCAATATATTGCATCCAAGTTGGTTCACTTAGAGGCTATGTCCCAATGCTTTGTTAACCCTTCCTTGTAGTGTTCTTTCTTATGTGATAGCAAACGTAAATTGGAATGGACATAAACCAAATCTTTTGCTTTTTTTGTAGCCAACTAGTTAGGTTTCACTGAGTGGATAAAGGAGTATGTACTCCAATTCCCTTGTGAAATTGAGAGAAAACCAACACAACTTAAAAATAAAAAAATAAAAATACTAACGTCTACAATACAAATGTTAAAAAAAATAAAAAATACTTGTAATAGAATCTTGATTGCGAGAGCCTAGATGAACAAATAATCTTTCCCATGGAGATACCATCATGTACAAGCATATGCAGTGTATTGGTCTTGAAGAGCACAAATACTATGATCTCGTCCTTAGATGAACAAGCTAAACTCTTTCCTAACATTTTCCACCACTTGTGGATCTAAGAAGAGTCTTTTGAATGCCCACTTGTACCCCTTACCAACTTCACTATCTCTATATGGTGGATTTATTATCCCTATCAAAGTAAGTATCTATCAGCTATAGTATTTGGGAGATAATGCATATGCAAGGAGTTGCAATGGTGTGTTCATCTTGTTCTAACAATGATGAATGATTTTTTCCACACTTTGGAAAAATGTTTCTTCAATGCCATTCTTTTTTTGTGCTATTATGACCTTTATTTTTCTCTCATTATGTCGTCATAAATTTCCCCCAAACATGGCCAAACAATATCAACAAATCTGATCATAGTATAATGTCCCCTACTAGGGTTTGGTCTATTTTAACCATAATTAATCATTTCAAATTACTTATGGCTTAAACTAACTTGATTAAGTGTCAAGACTACCTTAGCATGAATCAAATCTGTAATGTTCTATCCTTCTATACTCTATCAGGTACTTACTATCTTATCATAATAAATAATTAATCTTGCTCAGATCCATTTACAAAGCCTTAGCGTATTTATTAATTACTAATTATATGAATTATTACTAATTTCTAAAAATATTATTATTATATTAATATTTATTATTATCCATATCTATATTTACAATCCTTATTTTATCCCATACTCTGATTTGAGTATATATATATATATATATAGTGTAATATTACCAATTGTTTATGTATCAGCTAAATCCTTTTATATAATTTACTAATATTAATTATGTATCAGCTAAATCCTTTTATATAATTTACTAATATTATTACAACTTAAAACAATCCTAGTTAGTAATTTGTTTACTGGCTGGTAATGGCAGACAGATCTGACGCATGTCAGATCTGGTCTGCCACTGTCATGTTATTGGGTATCCTTATATTGCACTCTATGTTAATATTTCTATTAATATTAAATTCTGCATAGAAACATTATCAAACTTCATATATATAACACATACATTCCCATGTATACCATCACGGTCAAGGATGCTACCACTTGAAACTTAATAGTTCTAATATGATCGATGGCTCTCCCATTATATATATATATATATATATTCCTCTTTTCAATCTGCTCTTGATTCACAATCTGTTTTTCCATCTCCCTCCCTTCTATATGATCTTCCTCTCAGTGTTCTCCTTTAATACTTTATTGAACGGTATCCTTCTTCAGTCACACCCTTCCATGTAAATCTCTTCTATTCATTAAGCATCCTTATTTCTTAATCAGGCAGCTTCTTAAAACCAAGTGTAGTTTATAAACTAAGAACACTTATTTATTACTTCTTAGTTATGAAGCGCATTTCCAAATAATATACGAATGGTGTCTCTTTACGTTTAAGAATTTATATGAAGTCTTAACTAATAATTCTACTACATTTGTTATTTCATCCTTAGTCGATATTCCTTGATGGATATCTATTTAGTTCTACTCGATTAGTCTTATAGATAAAGTCACTAATCTTTATCATTAATCGATGATGACTTATTGATCGTTCTATTCCTTTCCCAATGATGTGATGACTGGATTATAGACGTTTCAATAACTTGGATATGTACCATCATTTTCGATAAACATGCTCCATTCCCTTTAACGGATTTGGGGAGATTGATCTTAAGCACCTCCCTTAACATGTATGATATTTTGGCTTCTTTACGAAGTATTAATAATTTATACCCTTTGTGATTATGGTGTTTATTTGTATTTGACAACTTCTTTAGACTTGGTCAATTTGTTCTTCTCAGTATTATCGTAATATATTGTATTGTTCCCTTACGATGTTACATATTTCACCATAATGAATGCGCTCAACAATTATATTGGTCAGTTATCATCCCTAATTTTCACAATTATATATTTATTATTTTAAATATATGAATTGTATTTACAATTAAGAATACTTAAATTATGTTTATAATATAATATTAATTCTTCTTCTTTTTTATTTGAATATTTAAAAAATATTATTATTAGTAAAAATATCAATTAAATAATAATATCTAATAAATAAATAAATTTCAAATAATCATTATATTAGTTAATAATAATAATTGCTTCATTTAGTATATATATAACGATCAAGGGAGGGACATGACAGTCCACGATTCCCGAAATTGCTTGTCCACAAGCAATTGATAATTTTTTTCACACTGTGTCATCTCCCCATTAAACACAAGATATACATGTGTATATAGACATGAAGCATACATGAAGTATATAGATATTAAGTTAATGAGACATGAAGCTTGAATACATTTAGTACATGAAGCATGAGGCATTGAGAGTACATAGAACATAGATGGCATGAAGTAATACACACAAAGTCATTTAAACACATGCAAGGCTTGAAGAATGAATGGAAGTCTTGAAGCATAGACAAAAGTAATGCCTGTAGTCATATTCACAAATACATGTAAGATATGAGGCGTACACATCACATGGAGGTGAAAGATGAAACACACATAGAGTAGGCGCTCTATGTATAAACCCAATACATCAATTATAGACATGAACACTTAAGAAATGAGTCATACATACGAATATATAAAGTGTAAATCCAAGGCATATAAGGCAAGAAGGATCCACATGTGACATTAAGAGGCAAATATGTAAAGCATGAATGTAGCTCGTAAAGCACAAATTTACTTAAGGCATGAAGCATACAAAGCATGAAGAAAATATGTGAATCTTCCACAAGAATGTACTTAAGGCATGAGTCATTCATAAGGCATGTAGACATATAAAGGAATGAAGTACACATGTCACGGGTAAAGCAACATGACAGGGACACAAGCACGAAGCAATACTCTTAGATACATATCAAACATATGGTGCAAAAAACGCAAAGTATGAAGTAGCACACATATAAAACATGAAGTAGTATAGAAAAGGCATAGATGTAAGGCATGGAGCATTCACGTAAGAACAAAGTAATATGCAAATACCTTGAGACGTGAAGTATGTATATAAAACATGTAAGGCTTGAAGCGATACAGATACACATAAGGTACAAAATATGTATAAGAAGCCACTCATGGAGTGAACACGCTAAAGACACATCAGTCAAGGCACACATAAAGACACAAGGCATACATGTTGAAAGCATATCGGACATGAAGCGAACACATGAATATATGTAATATATAAGAAAAGAGTACTTGAAGCATACATGCTGAAAACATGACAACATTGAGCATTCTCATAAACATCCATATAGAACACCCATAATGAAATGTTAAAATATTATCAAACATGGTGAATAGTTGTTAATCTTGTTGTATTGCATGAGTCTCCTCTTCCTCATTCTCCTCTATCTTACAAGATGGTAGATTTATTGTGCCAAGGGCGCATGACACAGTCTACATACGGCTCCCACAAGGTTTTCTACCCATCTGGGACATTATCGTCATGTGACCGGTTTACTCTGCCTCTCCCCTCCACACACTCCCTATCTCTGTAAGTATTAGAGAAAGAAGAAGAATTGAATCCCTACCATCAATGGAATAAGTATAGAAAACACATACTTATCTGCAAATATACAAGAAACATATATCTAAGAGAAACATACACTTAAAGCAATAAGTACACACATAAAACATAAAGTATCACATAGGGCATAGAGAATACACATGAATATATTCACGGCAAGTGGCATTCACATGAAAACACATGAAGTATACATTATACATGTACGACACATAGATATGAGCAAGACATTAGGCATATACATTGCAAGGCATGAAATGGTCTGAGTCATACACATGAAAATACTCACGTTATAATCATACATATGAATACACATAAGGTATGAGACACTCATATGAATATACATAAAGCACATAGGACATGAAGAATACATACAAATATATGAGCATTCATTCAAGGCATACAAATATTTTTAAAGCATATGAAACAAGCGCTCATTGGATAGTTGCAAGTCATGAATCATGGATGCACGTAAGGCACGAAGTACATGTGTCAAGCATAAGGCAATGAATACCTCAAGCACGTAAAGCATGAAACGGTACACTCTATTACACCATGCAGACATTAAACATACATGAGAAATGACCTCATGGAGTAAACAAGTGTGAGGCAAACACAAGTACACATATGAAGGGTATACTTGGAGTAAGCATGTAGTCTAAAGCACATTGGATTGATCCACATTTACCAATCAATTCATATCTTTGGAACTATTCTAGATCAACCAAAGTAGAACCACAATGATTTACTTCCCATAGATGCATGAGATTCCTCTTCCCTATTCCGCTAAACTTTACAAGATGGAGGATTTATTGTGCGAAGGGTGCATGACACAGTCTACATGCGGCTCCCTCAAGGTTTGCTACCCTTCTTGGGACGTTTTCGCTATGTGACCGATTTACTCTGCCTTTCCCCCACACACTCCCTATCTTTGCAAGTATTAGGGAAAGGCGAAGAATCCCATCACTACAATATTATTTGAATTACATTGTCAATTATTTACTTAGGGAAAGAAACTTTCAAATGAATACACATGTAGTATGAAGTACACATGTAAATCACCTAAATACGGGCAAGGCATTAAGCGCGTTCATAAGCATTCACACCACTAGCCTTTAAAGAAGGAAGCATATGCTTTTAAGGAATGAAATATTCATCTAGAAAGTACACACATATTAAAGGGCAATGTTTTTGTCCCACAGGATGGCGGGATTATGCTCTGATACCATTGTAATGTCCCCTACTAGGGTTTGGTCTATTTTAACCATAATTAATCATTTCAAATTACTTATGACTTAAACTAACTTGATTAAGTGTCACGACTACCTTAGCATGAATCAAATCTATAATGTTCTATCCTTCTATACTCTATCAGGTACTTACTATCTTATCATAATAAATAATTAATCTTGCTCAGATCCATTTACAAAGCCTTAGCGTATTTATTAATTACTAATTATATGAATTATTACTAATTTCTAAAAATATTATTATTATATTAATATTTATTATTATCCATATCTATATTTACAATCCTTATTTTATCCCATACTCTGATTTGAGTATATATATATATATATATATAGTGTAATATTACCAATTGTTTATGTATCAGCTAAATCCTTTTATATAATTTACTAATATTAATTATGTATCAGCTAAATCCTTTTATATAATTTACTAATATTATTACAACTTAAAACAATCCTAGTTAGTAATTTGTTTACTGGCTGGTAATGGCAGATAGATCTGACACATGTCAGATCTGGTCTGCCACTGTCATGTTATTGGGTATCCTTATATTGCACTCTATGTTAATATTTCTATTAATATTAAATTCTGCATAGAAACATTATCAAACTTCATATATATAAAACATACATTCCCATGTATACCATCACAGTCAAGGATGCTACCACCTGAAACTTAATAGTTCTAATATGATCGATGGCTCTCCCATTATATATATATATATATTCCTCTTTTCAATCTGCTCTTGATTCACAATCTGTTTTTCCATCTCCCTCCCTTCTATATGATCTTCCTCTCAGTGTTCTCCTTTAATACTTTATTGAACGGTATCCTTCTTCAGTCACACCCTTCCATGTAAATCTCTTCTATTCATTAAGCATCCTTATTTCTTAATCGGGCAGCTTCTTAAAACCAAGTGTAGTTTATAAACTAAGAACACTTATTTATTACTTCTTAGTTATGAAGCGCATTTCCAAATAATATACGAATGTTGTCTCTTTACGTTTAAGAATTTATATGAAGTCTTAACTAATAATTCTACTACATTTGTTATTTCATCCTTAGTCGATATTCCTTGATGGATATCTATTTAGTTCTACTCGATTAGTCTTATAGATAAAGTCACTAATCTTTATCATTAATCGATGATGACTTATTGATCGTTCTATTCCTTTCCCAATGATGTGATGACTGGATTATAGACGTTTCAATAACTTGGATATGTACCATCATTTTCGATAAACATGCTCCATTCCCTTTAACGGATTTGGGGAGATTGATCTTAAGCACCTCCCTTAACATGTATGATATTTTGGCTTCTTTACGAAGTATTAATAATTTATACCCTTTGTGATTATGGTGTTTATTTGTATTTGACAACTTCTTTAGACTTGGTCAATTTGTTCTTCTCAGTATTATCGTAATATATTGTATTGTTCCCTTACGATGTTACATATTTCACCATAATGAATGCGCTCAACAATTATATTGGTCAGTTATCATCCCTAATTTTCACAATTATATATTTATTATTTTAAATATATGAATTGTATTTACAATTAAGAATACTTAAATTATGTTTATAATATAATATTAATTCTTCTTTTTTTTTATTTGAATATTTAAAAAATATTATTATTAGTAAAAATATCAATTAAATAATAATATCTAATAAATAAATAAATTTCAAATAATCATTATATTAGTTAATAATAATAATTGCTTCATTTAGTATATATATATATAACAATCAAGGGAGGGACATGACACATACTCATGATAGGCTTAGTGAAATTCAAGACAAATTCCACATGAGCCCACCAATCGTCATCTAGGATCAATCACTTGACCTTCTAAGACCTCTCTAAATTTGATAACTTCCAAAAACTACATTGGTTGCTAATAACCATGGCATCCAATGCCTCTCGAACCTTGACAAGTTGTCTCAAAACAATTGTGTGATGCAAATAGGATCTTAGCAACCTAGGATCATGTAAAAAATATATTAATCACACATTACAAAATATTACATACTTATTAAACATGGCATTAATAAAATTGAATAATTAATTAAATTTATCTTCAACAATTCCAAATTCGAGAAAGTCCTAAAAATGCCTTGTGACATATGGTGGTTTGTCACAAACATTTGGATCTCCTCACCCTCTTGGTATATAGCTTTCACATACTCTATTTGAGTGCCAATTGCTTGCATAACCAAGTTAAGGGAGTGTAAGGTGCATGGTGTCCAAAAAATATATTCACATCTTTCCTAAACCAAAGCATTTGCAGCCCTACAATTTTTCGTACTATCTGTAAAAAATTGGGACAACATTTTCAAGATCCACCATCTCTATGGACTCAATGAGGATTTTAGAAATGAATTATGCATCCTTGATTTGCCCCTCACAATCAATTGCCTTCAAAACATTGCCCCTTTGAAGGACATTGCAATAACATTTATCAATGCATGGTATTTGCAACATTTCCATCCATTAGAAGCAATAGACACTCATGTTTGAATCCAAGAATCTCTAATTGGTTTAAGTGCTATCTCTATTAAAAAAAATTCTCTTGCCAATAAGATAGTGCACACCTTTTCATACCTAAGACCTGTGAACTAGAAGGTGCACGATTGATTGCGGCCACCATTTCCCACCGATATGGTGATCTCACCAAGTTGACTAGAAGACAATTGGCATAAATGCAAGGTGCAACTTTCTCCTTTGTAATGTCCCTTGCTTTATTTTGAAATGCCTTGTCCAATGGGCCTCTTTTGCAGGATGGAGTGGGATCTTTGGCTTGGATAGAGGGTGTCTCCAAGAAAGTGTTGGGAGGCCATTAATGAATCTGTAGGTAAATTCATTGATTTTTTTCTTTGCTAAGAGATGAGATCTTAGTTTTGCTCTTTCAGTCACAACATCAGTTTCTCCTTGTTCTCTAATGTATGCCATAATTTTTTCGTTTGACAATCCATTCCCAATTGGCCATTCACATACTCTAACCCCTTTCCCACTTATTGACAAAAGTGATTTTTCACTCAACTATATGAGATCTTAAATTGGACTACACACTCATTACAATTCCAAATGAATGCCCCATTTCTTGGAAGTTGTTGAAGCATCATAGTATATTTCCATAAAGGTGATGCTCTATCAATTTTAAATTTTTTGAACTTGAACTATTGGCCATTCTTGCAATTTGTTTTGCTATTATAAGAAATTATACAATTTTAAATTAAAATATAAAATAAATAGATACAACCCTAAAAGATTTACAAACTAATGAAAGTTCAAAATGAACACCAAAAAATATTATAAAAAAAGTGAAACTTGAATCTTTTCTTCTAAATAAAATAATTTTAAAAAAACTAGAAAAAAATCAACAAAAACATGAAAAACTTTGTTAAAAAACTAAAGAACCCAGTAAATTGCTTACCTCAGATGATTAGATCTCATTTGTGCAAGTTATCTTTGCTCCTAAGACACTCTCAGATTGACTGCCTTTGAAAAATAAAAAAAATTGCCCTTCAAAATGCATAAATGAGAAATAAATGGGTGAAATTGGACATGTAGGGACATTTTAGGGTTTTTTGGCACCTTTTTTATGTTTAAAAAGTTCTTTTATTTTTGTTTTTGGTGTTGATGCCATTAGGAGCACCTGGGACACCCTAGGTTCTATGTACGTAGCAGGCGCTACCAAATTAGAGGCCAGGGCGCTCCCTAGGCATTCCCGAGCACTCCCATGCATGTACCCAAACCGGAATGCTCTCAAAACTGGTATGGGATGCCAGTGCAAGAACCCAACAACATAGTTGAGACTTACAAGTATATGTGTGTGTGTTTTTATCAACACTATAGTAATATTTAATAATAATAAAAGGAAAATTGCATCTAGGGCTGACCTGGTCCTAATTTTAAAAGAAAAATGAATTTTGGTGCCTTAAAATGAAAGGAGGTCAGCTTAACTATGATCATCTCATGGGTATAAAAAAGCAAACTTTTCCTCACTTTGGAGCATCGGATTTCTTTGATGCTTTTTGCTTTCTGCATTTTTAAAGGTGTTGACTGCTGGGATGAAAACCCTTGCACAAATGCACTACAGATATTTGGACAAAAACCCAAGTGCCTTACCTTGGCTACTCCATCTTGTATGAAAAAATGCAATGCAGAATTATGTAGAAAAAAGAATAAACAATAAACACATAGATTTATTTGGAAAATCTGGTAAAATTATACCAAGATAAACCACAGGAAAAGATCTTCTGTATCATATTTCTCAAGAAATATTCATTGTTTCAACAATCTTCTTAACAACACAGAAAACATAACTTTGCATAGCATAAGACGTCTGAATTTGCAGAGTCCTAATTGAAGACAACTTTCTGAAAATGGAAAGTATGACTTGAGCAACATGTCAAACAAATGTCAAATTGCTAAGAATAGTAAGTCCCAAAAAAATTTCAACAAATGCCTTCAGCATAGCAGGGCTCTACAATCAGCCCCCCCTACAACACCCTGACCTTCAAGCCTTCAACCAACTGTGTCAGGCACAACCTGAGACACTAGCGGTTCCCAATAAAATTGAGTTCATATTCCAACACATCTAGGGGTAGCAAGTCGACCTAATAGAATCATTGGTTGTTTCAAAAACAATTGCAAGAAAAATTAGAAGGAACTACATCTCATTGCTGAACTTGTTAGGGTCATTTGTGGAGCAACTTGAATCATTCAATGCTGGAACTAGGGACAATCAAGTGTCTAAGTTGGGCCAAAACATCTCATCACAGACCATAGACCCAGCAGGTTTGGAAGATTGAGTTGCATGCATTGCATTGAGAGGAAACGCTAGGGATACAACCACAAAGTAAAATTAAAATTTGGAGCTGCACCACATTCTCCAGTAAAAGAACAACAAATTGATAATTAACTTTACTTTCACGGTCCAGATCGTAAAAAATCTGGACTGTGAAAGTAAAGTTAATTATCAATTTGTTGTTCTTTTACTGGAAAATGTGGTGCAGTTCCAAATTTTAATTTTACTTTGTGAGAATGGTTAAAATAGTGAGACAAGCCCTAGCGTCATTATATTGGTACCAGAGTAGGCTGTCTTGCTAGCCTAAACATGCCTTAGACAAAGAAGAAAAAGTTAGAGGTAGCATCACAGTGGGTTGGAATTAGAGGTAGAGATAAGGAAAAGATGGCAGATTGTGATGATTGAAGAGCATTTAGTATCTTTAAAACAAATCATTTTCCACAATCCATGATAGCTGTAGTTCTTGCTTCTGGTTTTGATTGTGTGTAATTTTCTTGCATCAACGTTTCGGATCACACTCTATGATCCATCATCAGGATGAAAGAATGCTCAAGAATTAAAAAGATGGACTGTTGCAGATCAATAGAAGATATAAAGAGATAGCACAAGCAGGAGGGGGGGGGGCGGGGGCGTGGCACAGTTGACAAGGTGGCCAAATATAAAAATCATAAAAGAAAACCAAAAACTGCGAGAAAAGACACCTAAGAAAACAAGAAACAATAAAAATGAAAGAGAGGAAACAAAAACAAGGGATTAGAATCTTTAACCCTAAAAAGAGGATTTTTGGGTCTCCCAAGTTCCTGAGGTGACACCTTACCGAAGGCTACAATTTTCTTGTTAGGCCCAAAAAACCTCTTTTTAGGGTCCACTTAATAGCTTGAAGTGACACCAAATATGCTAAATATTCTACTTCTTTCACCCTAAAGACACATTTGGATCGATTTGCATAGATTTTATTATCTTCAATTTCATTAACAATAAGAATATGAAACTTGTCTTTATGAGTGCTCTTGTTTAGCTACTTGTAGTGTGAGCACATTCTCCATGGATCATCCTTTTGTTAAGCGTTAGAGTAGGGGATAAATAGGAGCTCTTGTTGGGATTAATAATGCTTCTTTGTATTAATTTATTGTCATGATTATGATCTCTAAGTAGATGTACAACCTTGAATTCTTGAAATACTTGTTGATGGTGTTGAATAATCTTTTGAATTTTTGGTTGATCTTGAGTTATCATAGCTTGTGCTTCTATAAAATGTAATTGTGCCCCTCTATTATAAGAACCTTTCTTGAGTAGTTTCGCAATCCTAAAAGCCATGGATAAGTCATGAAAATTGAAAGAAATTGTTCCCAATTATTTAAGCCATTGCAAACCCAAAACTACATCAACTTCCCTAATATGGATAGCAAAAACATTTTTGAATCTAGTTGATAATTTCCCATTGAGATTTTTATATGATGACATTTACCACCACAAGGTAGTCATTTCCCATCAACTATCATGACTTGAAAATTAGACTAGATAAACAAAACAATTGATCTCTTTAGCTAATCTTTATAAAATAAAGTTATTCGAGGTACCAGTATCAACTAGCACTTTTACATTTTTATTTTTTAGATTACCAATTAAATTGAGTGTTTGTGGCAAATTTGTTCCATTCGATGTGTGGAGGGAGATAGTAGTACTTTCTTTTTTCTTAGAATCCTCATTCTTAAGTTTTGTATTTGGTTATTTCGCAAGTACTTCTCCCTCTTCTTCAATCTCATTTGTTTTATCACTAATAGAACACTTATGACTCCTTGATCCTTAGTTATCACAATTCCAACATAGGCTTTTTTCTCTTTTCTCTATCTCTTCTTGAGAAGAGAGTGTATTATTTTCTCTTAGGTTAGAGAATCTATCCATGTTTTTACTAGTAGGATTAGTTACATTTTTGTCAATTACTCTCATGGTCTCACCTTTCATGGTGTTTTGTTTCTCAACATGCAATGCTTGTTGCATAGCTTTCCTAATTGTATAAGGATCCAACAAACAAACATCATGTTGAATTTGGTCCTTAAATCCATGTAAAATTGTAGCCTTCGGTAAGGTGTCACCTTAGGAACTTGAAGTGCCAATCTTAAATGCTCAGCATTATATTTAGTTATAGACCTTAATTGTTTTGAACTTTTTAGTTGGCTAAAATAGCTTCCAATGCATGGTTGATCGTAGAAGGTTGCTAATTCTTTACAAAATCCTTGCCAGCTAAACATTTGTCCTTGTTTGCCACTCAACTTCCATTGGTACCATTGGTAAGGTCCTAATTCTAAATATAGTAAGGCTATCTCAATCATGGAATCATTTAGTATATTGTGAAGTTCAAATTGTTGCTCTATAAGGCTTATCCATGAAATTACATTTCTACCATCAAATTTATGAATGTATATTCTTGGTAGGTATAATTGTCGACCTCAAAAAGGTTCTCTTATACCTTCATTTTGGTTTATTAGAGTTGTACACACCTGGGTGGTTTTGTTGGGACTTTATTTCTGATTACAATTCCTTCTTAAACCTATCTAAACCCTCATTTAAAGATTTTACAAATGAGTCAAATATAATGTTGTTTGTGAAAAAATTTCCTCAATTTTAGGTGGTAGAAAACAAATCGGGTCCTTACATTTCATATGTATATAAAGGTCTTCTAATCCTAAAGATGACATAGCTTTAATTATGTTTTTATTTGAAGATTTATTAAGGTAGAAAAATACTTGGTGTGAGAGAGAATTTGATGTTTCGTTTGGACTAAATTAAGGAATATATTTTAGATCTAAAAATAAATTTCAAAGAACTGAACTTGAATATTTTTTTATGAAATTTCCAAAAATGTAAATTATTAAAAAAAATCCAAAAATTGCAGCCTATAGAGCAAATTAATGAAAGTTTTGACTAAACTTTGACCACTAAATGAAAGAACTTATTTTATATAGTAAATAACCCTACCTAATCTTTGATAAGCTCTCCAAAAATGTAAATTTTAAAATAAAATTTCAAAAATTGCAGCCTATAGAGCAAATTAATGAAAAAACATAAAATCTCAATAACTTTTAGAAAACGTACCTTCAAAGTTTGAATTTTTTTTCTAAAAAGTTATCAAGTGTATACCTCAAAATCCAGAAAATCAAATGCAAATTCACTGGTCTGTAAGTTATGGTGGAAAAAAAAATGTTGGCCGAAAGTGTAGCTCTAATACCACTTGTTATAATATTTCTTGGAAATAAATGCAAAAACCAGAAATATAAAAGACCACTTCAAGGGGGTGACCTCTAATAATCAGATAATAATATATAAATTCAATAAAGCTAATATGATGATATGGAAGAGAGTTCTCTTCCTTACTTATAGGCTTAACTATGTAGGGACATATTATTAGATAATAGTATATGAATTCAATAATAAATGATACAATGATATGGGAGGGAGTTCTCTTCCTCATTTATAGGCTTAACTATGTAGGGTCATACCCCTTCATCCTAATTAAGAGAGATAAGTATATTAACTAATATTTATCTTAGGGTTAGGCATGTCACAAATGTTTATCCTCATTTACTTAGGAATATATAATATATATTTACAAATATATAACATATTAGGATCATAACACAACATTACCAAAACTACTGGCAAAATAAAATTATCTGATATAGATCATGACCAATGATGAACATACATAAGATATAAAGAATTAACGCTTTTAATGCATACATAATGTTTTCTAAAATGGGTTCTTGGTACATGAAGGGCATGTCACAACATCAACCCTTTCTTAATAATGTACATGCTATTTATAGGACTAATAGTTGTTGGTTAAGACACAACCATTAGTCAAAGTCAAACCATTCAAACCTACAACTTGGAGTACACTAACAAAGCTAACAGTTAATTAACAACATACCATGTTAGCTACACGACATGCAATGTATTAATGAACAACAGGCTACACCAAAATGTTTGAAAAAACAATTGTGAGACGATATTGTTTTGACTAACTTAATAGACATGCATGCAAAATTTGGAATCAAATATAAGGCACTTTGTTTGTGTAACAAGTTGACTCAATGCATTGTGGCCCCATACTTTGCAATTATTTCTAGATTTGCAAATACTGGGTATGATGAGAAAGACTTGTAGATTCTTTTGCAAATTCAATCAATGGTTGTAAATCCTAGCTAGCAACCTTTGAAAGACTAATCCTTGCAAGTGCTGTGATGAAAGCATTGTAAGAAGGTATCAAAACCCACCAAAATATGCAGATGGTTGCAGTCATGTTTATCCCAACAGACATATACGAAAAAAGTCAGAGATGACTCTACATAGTGTAGTTTTATGCACTGCAATTGATCTGAGCACAATAACTCCCACCCCCACCACTTTGGAAATTTTGCACTATTCACAACAAATTTGCAGCTCAAGCGAATTTGCAACCTGTGAAATCACATTCTTTTTAATTAACACTGCAGATACACAACTTGCCGGATAAGCAGCCTTATGGTTTGCATCTTGCAGCACAAGAATTTTGTATTTACACCTCTTGCACAATTGAACCAGTAACTTAGTATCTCCAGGTCAGGTTCGCTTCTCCACAAGGCTTGTATGTACCTCACAAGCACCTTAAGGTTCAATTCACACCATAAGTCACCAAATTCAAGACTTACACAGTATTCAACCTTGGAATTGTACGTTATGCTAGGTAATATAGTATTGAATTGGCAATTTGCATAACACGCACTGCCTACAAGTAGCACTGTATAACACACTCCCCACAAGTAGCACTGTATAACACACACCAGGATGTCAAGCTCCATGCGAACTACAAGAGAAGCCCCTAGAACAATGAAGTCCATGTCTATAAAGTTAAATGAAATGCCACCCTCTACGTCAGCAACAATCAAGGAAGTTGAAGCAGTCAGCATACATGTTGATCCTGTAATCATTCTCCCATGTAATTGATTATAATATAGATTCACATCTCCTAGAAGCAATCATCAATTCACCACATATGATTGTTGGCTATGCAAAACTCCATTCATAGACATTATTGACATCACATGACCCCTCTCCAGCTCCATCATACAGGAATCACACAATCTTGGATTCTACATCTAACATTATATCTCTACGCCCATCATTTCTATTAATTCTCAAGGCCACATAATCCTTCTAAAGATTCATCCCATGGAAATAACACAACCTTGGATCCATGTCCAACATTGTATTCTTATGTGACACCTCATGTTCAAGGTGAATTTGAGAGATTCATTGGCTCTCTCTTGGCTCTATAAAATGTGTAATGGTGCTCTACCATTTCTATATTTCATTTACCTTAAGCGTTCAACATAATTCACAAACTAATTAAGATTGTTCCACTCCTAGTTGGATTATCCCCCATGCATCTTCTAGGCTTCATACAGATAATTCGTATCAGAAAATATTTCCATCACTACAACACTTTCTTTGGTCTTTCCACCAATCCAGATAATTGGTATCAAAGTTGTCCTCATTCTTACGCCATCCATGGTCTTAAAACCATATCAAGACACTGGCATTACAGCAAAGAAATCCGATCTCGTATCACTTTGTCATTTGGTGTCCAAACCAATTCAAAAAAATGGTATAGGATATGAGCTTTTGTTTGACATAACACTCAATAATTTCCAACAAATATGCCCCCTCATCTTTTTTACAGTCATGTGAAAGGCAAGCAATAAAGCAAATTTTCTGCAACAAAATCAGAGTCCCTGAACAAGAACCAGTGCTTACTCAAGGAGGTTTAACATCTCGAAAGTCAAAATCAACAGAAGCAAGACACTTCCAAGGACAGCCTTTATCCCAATTATGGTAAAATTTGCGAAATGCATGGTGAGAAGTGGTCGTCACCCTGACTTTGTTGTCAATGATCTTATCCAGTCTGAGAAGAAATGTAACTGAGTCATGCAAAAGTTGCAAGGAGACCTAACTTCCATGTAGGAAGAAAAGTGCAACTTCATGCAAAATGTGAAAACTTGCACACTAACAAACAAGTCATCAGCAACCCAAATCATTCAACTCCAGAATGTGATGTGCAGATCAAGACAAATGAGCATTTGGTAAAGTCCCTATCATTTTAAGCATTCTCCCTCAAGTATACTTGGTAACTTTGTGAAACACATTAAAGACATTGACTCCATGCTAATAAAGAAAATGGGATACAATGGCTAAGGTTTATAAAAAGGTGGCAAAGGCATCACAAACAGTCTTTCGGCAGAGATGAAATATGTCATTGATCTCTCAGATATGTGCCATGCAAACTTCACCTTCATTCAAGTGAAGTCACCGCCAAATCCTTAAGTCTTCTTGTCTCCAAGCTAAGAGCAATCGGGACCATTGCTTCTTGAAGAAAGGGCAGACAATTTGAGCACAGGTATCCCCTTCCTAAAGAAGGCTAGCACTATTCATGCTGTACCCATACGAAAATTTTCAGAGCCATTTTTCATACAAAGATCATGGCCGTTCCCAATCTAGTCAATCTAAAAGGAATCCTCACCCTATGCTTGTTGTGTCATGATTTTGAACTATAATCAATTTCATTTTGTAGCCAAAGATGAACGCTTTTAATGCATCAAACAAGGCAAAATTGGGCCACAAATGAAGGAATTGTGTTAGCATGAAGGAATTTTGGCAATCCTATGGTGAGTCATGTAGCCCACCATTGGACTGCCCAACTGTTCACAAATCAAAAAAGCATCTCATACTTACAAGTTGCACAACTAGCCAAGGACATGACAAAAGTTTAAAAGTTGCAAATTTGGCAAGGGCACACATATCACATGACACACCATTAAGCCACCAAAGAGTAAAATTATCAAAATGGCACCTCTTTGGTAAGCCATCAAAGAGTGGAAAAGTGCCAAAATAGAACCTTTGGTGTCCTCAGCAAAGGTTTGCTCAAACAAAAAGTGGCAAATACTCTAGAATCACATAATTTCTCAATTTGCACCCAAAGTTTGTAAAAAATATGGAAATTAGCAAATAATCACAAATTGCACGATCTTGCATTAGGCTTTCAAAGTTGTAAAATGTCAAAAGGGGTGAAAGGCTGAAAAGAACACAATTTACACTGCTGCACCAAAATATCATCCAAAAAGTAAAAAGTGGAGCCCTTAAGTCACACAACTTAGGTGAAGTATGCCAGTTTTGTTATAGAAGAAAAGGTGTCTTGTTTGGGGCACATAATTTTTTCACTCTGTTTTTATCATTCCATCAAATCTATATTTCTGGATTGTAATAAGCAGAGCAGAGGTATAGAAAGCTTTTCCAAGAGGTTTGAAGAACATCAAACAGGTTGTCAGCGCCATTATCTGATATTGTCAAGAACCATAAGAACGAGTCAAGGGTTTCCAATTTTTTGCAGGTTTTCCAAGCATAGTGGGATGTCATTATCAATTAAATGTCAAGGATTTCATCTTTGTTTGCAGGTTTTTAAAAGAGCCTTGACTATTGATACCAAACATCATCAAGAAGAAAAAGCACATAGGTTTCACAGCTTGGATTATCAATTTCTCAGAGGGCATGCCAGGGTTGCCCAACTAGGAAATAATTCTCCAGAGGCACACTGGGGTTTGAACACCAATCTGCAGGTTTTTGCAAGCAGCTAGAGTTTTGGAGGAGTGTTTTGAGTAAGAGATTGAGTTACATTTGAATTCAGTCACCATGATTGTCTCAGATTAACCAAATTTGTTGCTAAGGTTTCAAAAATATCTTTCTACTATGGCATATAATTTTCAGATTATGGAACTGAATTCCATAGTGGCTTGGAATTATTCTGTAATCAAGAATAATAAGCTAGGTAATGTCAACCTAAAACAGTCAAATTTTGATGAGAAAACCATCAACAGAAACAAGATTCCTCAGAGTCTAGGATAGTGAGCTTATTCAAGTTGAAACATTTCCCATTTTGGCTCAAAGCCAAGAGTTGTTCATCACTTGCACTAAGCATTATGTCCTAGAAATGAGAGATATCTGCACTGTCAGCAATAATATTATTGTGAGGTTTAGTGCTGATTTTCTTGAAGAACATTCAGATTGCTGCTGCAAAGTTGAATGACTGTGACAAAGCATAGAATGATAACCTACTGGATTGTTTGAAATAGGTGGGGAAACATTGGTTAAAAGAGTCCATGAGGCCTAATCAGTTGCCCAAGGTCATAAGAGGAAATGAGTTCAAATAGGAGCCATTGATCCTGATCACTTTTCTCAATTGTGCAACTACACAAGAAGAGGCATGAGCATTCAAGACTTAGATATTCTATATCATAAGCTAAATTTGTGAAGGTAAGATCTATTTTGATTGGGAATTTTGATTAGTGAATGCATTCATAGCCAGTTGTATGAATTTGAACAAACTTATAAATTTTGTATCACCTGATTTATAGCATGCCAAAAACTGGTTATTTTGCTTGCCCAGCCAAAGTGGAGTTCCTTAACACAGCTCAGATATACAAGTATCACCTACATCTTGAATATAATGAGTCCTTGAAACATTACTAGAGTTATAATGCTTTTCTAATGTATTTGGTGAGGACCTTAAATAACTGCTTGCATATCAGGATTTTAGAGTAGGTCAGGTCAGTGATTTTAGTGCAGCAAGATTGGTTTATTCAGTTTCCCACCCTCAACTATATCAGCATTTCCAGTTTCTTTCCTTACTCGTATGCTTCAGATGTACCTAGTCATCCAGTAATCCCAATGGAGAACTGTCATCAATTGTCAGAAGTACATTTCCTTCTGAGAGAAGCATATAAAATAAGTGTTCACTTTTCTATTCAGATAGATGTCTAGAGCTGCCCTGCTACTATAGCTACAAAATAAACGGATGGTGAAATGGCCAGATTCAATTTCAAAATTTTCTATCAAAAGAGAGTCTATGGCACAAAAAGGCTTGTGGTGGAGAGATTGGGGGTAGATAATCTCATTTTGCAAAAATAGAAGACTATTTGACAAGTTGCGCTCATGAGTTTCAAGTCAGCAAGCAAGTACATAGTCGTATGAATACTAAGCAGTTAACAATATCACTACAAAGGAAGTACCTGAGGAACTTTCCAATTTCGAAATAGAAGTGATATCTCCTAAATTTGTAGTGACAAATGAAGCAGCAGCCTTTACCATTGCTAAATTGGTCCATCAAGGAGAAAAGATATATTCAGGATAAGACCAAATCAGTATTGGACTGAAGCAGGAGTTACCTTCAAGGTAAAATATCAGACAGGGTTTTGGGGACATTTGTCATGCCCCCGCCAAATATCAGATTGCAGCCTTAATGTAATACACTTTGTAGCCTTAATGTAATACAAGATCGTAGCTTCAATGTAATACAAGATCGCAGCTCTTTAAATTTATAAACTACGCAAAGGTGGCACCAAGATGCTAAAAGAATTCACTTAAAATTTAATTAAAAGTTTAATGGCAGCGATTGAATGAAGGATTGTAACCCTTCCAAGGGTAGTGATGGTGAAAGGTGGTGACTCTTTCACCAATAAGGTATAAAGGTGGTATCATTTTGTTGACGTGTATTTTGTACACTATCAAACACAGAATAAAATACCCAAGGGTACCTTATCCTCTCTTGAATAAAGCCTCCGAATGCTGAAGATGTCGCGAAAAGGATCAATCGGGATGACTTCAAGGTTCTTGTATGTAGGGTCTCTACGTGTGGATAAGCTCTCTGTGGTATGATGTGATTTGCTGGAATCACAAGGGGACTTACATTTGATGATTGAACGTCTGGTCTGCTTTGAATATTGCTGGAACACGGGCTCTTACTAGCTTTAATTTGAAAAAAGGAAAAAAAAGACGAGGGCGAGGAGAGGATCTAATTCTAATACTAAGAATGTAGGAGCAATGAATGATCTTTGATGAAACTCGAACTAAGTCTTGTTTTGACATCACAGGACCATCTCCACAAGGTTAGTGCGATCTTCGAATGAAAACTTTATGATGTTCAAATCATCACTGCAGGCATAGACACCATCAAGTTGATGCATATCAATGAAGAAGCGACAATTGAAGTTAAGCTTAAGCTGAATGATTCCAGTTGACTACACAAGGCAAGTCTGCAATCAACAAACTGCTAGTAGTATGGATATACGAATTCCACCATCAATCAAACACATTTCTTCCACTCATCTAATAACATGAAATCAAATACGAGAAGTATAGAGACCATGCAAATTGTCGAATCGACTCATAAATTTCACCATTTCTTCAATGAAGTTACAAGTCTTTTACAACAACATCTTGGCAACAATCTTTGCCTTCTCTCTCTACTCTACTCTAATTGCTATTCTATCAACTAGCTAATCACCTTCTAACTCCTCTCTATCTGTCTTCTAACTGCTTCCAACTATATTCTAACTTCCTATCTATTTTACAAAATGAAATGCTAGGGCTTATATAGTGCCCTCAATACAATTCGATGGCTAAGATCAATTCGAGATCAATGGCCAAGATTTCAACAATGAAAACCCTAATTAGGGTTTGTTACAACCATTACATAACATTTAATGCTTGACCAATGATAAAATTGTATTGCTTGGACACATGTCCTCTCTAGAAAATTCCACCAATGGATAGCTAGGGTAGGTACATCGGAGTTTGTGCCACCTTCCATGAGTTAGGTACATTGAATCTGGAAATGCTGAGGTGGACCACACTGACTGGAGAAGTGATGACTAGGATGCCACCTCGTCTGACACTTGTAACTTGGTAGATATTCAACTTGATGTTGTTGAGAAGCTAGCTTTAATTAATTCATCTGGAACTATCTGCTTCTTCAACGAACCCTTGTTCTAACTTCTTGTGTCCTTGATGTGCAGGATGATTGATGTACCTCGCCTTGGAATACTGGATTGGAGAAGTCGCCCTTGATGACGTTAGTCCAAAGAAGGCCATCCTTGTCGATGCTAGGCTGGAGGAGGTCGCCCTTGTCCTTGCTTGATCGTCCTTGATGAGAACCTGCCGACTTGTAGATCCTTCGGGCTTTGGAGTCGCCATCTTGATACCTACACAACATTTCAAAATTAGTAATATATCTTGAAATCTAAAAAATTAAACTTTAAAAGGAAGACTCAAGATTTTAATTAGGAAACTTTATGATAAATCTTTGAATTATCATTTCCTAATTAACTACGCAATACTTAGATTTTTCCAAAAAATGTCTAAAAAATCAAACCTTGAATAAGGGTGTCAAGATGATTTTGCCATACCTCCTCTTGAGAATTAATTCTAAAAAATGATGCAAAAATAAGGTGAATTTGCTAGGCAAAATGTAGATCAAGACTCCCTTTAGCAAAATGCGCCTCCTTTAGTCTTCACAAGCATCAACTCCACCACCTTAAGTCTTCAACACTTGAGGAAAATTTGCTCCAAATAGGCCAGCTTTCGCACTTCTTTTTTGCTTCTCCAAATTGCGCTTGATACAATGAATGAATGATTGATTAAAATCGCTCAACACACCCCTATTATATAGGCGCTCACCACTTCATTTTCCCATAGGCCGACTTGGTGAAAATAGGCCAAAATAAACGAAAAATTAATAAAAGAAGAAGGCCGACTTAATTAAGCAATGAAAATGATACCTCAAGCGCTCTCCTTTTAAATTTTAATTTAATAATAATTAATTTCAAATGCCTCAATTAATAAAAAAAACGATTTTCCAAGGCTTAAAATTAATTATTAAATGCTATGCGCTTTTCATTAAATGCCAATTTAATTGAAATTTTTTTAAAAATATTTCGAAGTTTTCTAGCGAACTTGGCATCTAGTGCGATTTGCTAAAATAAGGCAAAAAATAATGAATGTTGATAACTTCGCTCTGGTCCCTTGGAGAGGGACAGGAGCGCCTTTTCACTTTTGTCCTCAATCCTTCATTTTTAATTGCCAATTCACGTTGTGGGGCTAGCAATGATCCCTTTCGTCCCTTCAGTGCATGTTCAACTCGTTTTTTGCAAGGCAAAATTGATGTTCTAGAGATTTTCGCCCTGGTCCTTCAGTGAGGGACAGGAGCGCCTTTTGCATTTGGCCTAGGATCATCAAGTTTTTGGAGTCAAACCTTTGTTCATCATGATTTAGAAGACCTTTCCAATCTTGCTCAATTTTGCCTTAGCATAATCTCGGAGGGAAATTGTTGATTTTATAAAAATCGCCCTGGTTCTCCAGTGAAGGACAGGAGCGCTTTAGCCAATTGTCGTCGAAGTTTGTGGTCCTTGCAACTCCATTTCACCCCGAAGCACTTCAAGTATCATTCCAAACTTGTGCCTTGGCTTAGATTTGTCCAAACTTGGCGAGAAGGACTGGATATTAGGTTTTTCGCCCTGGTCCCTTGGAGAGGGACAGGAGCGATTTTGCAAATCCAAGCTTATCCGTCCTTTGTTAGCCTTCCAAATTATATTCAATGGATAAATCATGTTTTCCTTGGTCTCTTCAAATCATAAAATTGTCTTGATCCTGCAAGAACAGTGCAAATTTGAAATTCAAGCTCCGGTCCTTCAGTGAGGGACAGGAGCGAATTTTGTCTTCTAGGCCAAAATGCTTCACTTTTCACCATGAAATGTTTTGGCTAAGGAAGATATCATCTTGTTACACGCCATGAATAAGAGTTCAAGTCTAAGAAAGGTCTAAAAATGTGTATATAAAGAAAATCGCTCTGGTCCCTTGGTGAGGGACAGGAGCGCTTTTACCTTTGTAGACAAAAACTCCATCATTTCATTGTCAAGTCTGGATGCTCTATCATGCTCATTTCGTCCTTCACCATGCCTTTGATGTTCCAATTTGACCCAACAAGGCCAAGAATGACTCAAATAAGCCCCTTTCGCCCTGGTCCCTTGGTGAGGGACAGGAGCGCTTCGCCTTGGACCCCTGGAGAGGGAGAGGAGCGAAATTCGCTCTGGATCCTCAATGAAGGACAGGAGCGAAATTTGACTTTTTGAACTCTCTATCAGGATAATTTTTATGGAATATAACATTCTTATACTTTAAGTTATATTCCATATATACTTTCAGGATGTTTGAGAGTGGTTTCAGACCTCCAGGAGTTATATTGCAAAATCTTGTTTTTTGAGGTTTTTCAGTTTCCAGACTTAGTCAAATTCAGGATCAGGACATTCCAGACTTAGCCAAATTTCAGGATCAGGACTTTCAGACTTAGCCAAATTTCAAGATCAGGACATCACTCAAGCCGGACTTGCTATCCTATTGATCTCCCCGACAGCACTCAAAAAGCCAACTGACAAAACCCTAAAAGACCTAAAAAAAAAAACCCTAAAAAGCAAAAAACATGGGTCCCCATTTGCAATGGGGCGATGTGTGAAAACGTCACAACACATTTCCACGGGAGGAGATAAAAAAATCATCATCAATCACCAATTCATCTTGGAATCAAGCAAACAAACAATTCAGCAATCAAGAAATAAGTCAATCAATCGTTCAATCAAGGAATCAGTCTTGAATTTGAGGAAGTGACTTGCAAATAAGGAGGACAACATGCCACCCAAGTTCATAAGGAGACTTAAGGAAGAAAACCCTTATTTCTCCTTACCAAGTATGGACAAAAACTCAAAGTCTGAGGAGGATGAAAACCCTAAGATACTTTTGACAAGTTAAAGGTCAAAAACCCTTAATCTTGCCACTACTGAGTTAGGGACGAAAAACCTCTGATTCAGCAGATTTGAAAGCATTTCTAAAGAATTCTAGATATGATTTATTTTCAGAATAATGTCATGAACTATTAATCTGAATATTATAATAAATTTATAGTTTTTGGCCCAGCCATTATCATTTTTAGTGAGGATTATTGTTTTAAGGCAACATGCAGAAATATCCTAAAAGGGACATTACAACATCCAAGAGTTAAAGTCAGAAATCTGTAAGCACAACCCAACAAAGTCATAAAAGTGCATCCCCAAAGGTTTCCGCTTCCCAAATAGTATCAGTATTAGGAGTTGCTGGAGGAAGTGGCAATGATGAAGATGAAAAGAGGAAGAAATCAAAAGCTTCATGTGAGACCAATGCATCCCTAAGGATGAGGATCAAGTTGGTCACAAAGATGAGCATCAAATCTCCACAAATGCAGCTGAATCCAAAGCCTCCTTGTCTTGTTTCCATGGTTTTTGCTCCTACTTCACCTCCCACTTTTCTTACTTCGCCTCCTTCTAGGTTTCCTCCTAGGATGCCTTCCCTTCATCCCTCACCCCTATCAACCAAAAACAATCCTTTAGTCTCAACATCCAAGACAACTTCTGTGTCATACCATTCTCATCCTCAAAACCCACCTGTTACTCCATCCACTCACATTTCTCCCATTCAAATTAGCATAACAACTTCATCCCCCACAAGGAATCCTCCTAGGAAGCAAGTACAGGCAGGGAACACAGCTGTTGCATCAGGACAGCAACTCCAAAAGAGGAAAATTATACTAGCAGAGCTTTTGAATACCACTGCACTCTGTTATTAGAGTCAGCTCCTAAGAAATGGAAAAAGCAATCCAGGTTTAAAAAAATTCTCAAGGACATGCTATTGTTGACACAACAATTCATCCTGAGTACAGACTTCTGATTTTCAGGTGATACAAACCGGTTGGACCCACAATCTTAAACTTGTTGCAGATTGCCTCAGATAATATCAGAGAGAGGGTAATCAAAAATGGTTAAGGCAAGGATGCTCCAATAGCCGATAATAAGTAGTTGGAAGAATTAACTTCTCACTTGCTACAGCCAATGCCAAAGATTTTAATTTGGGTTTCAGTGCTGAAAGAACAACTAACTGATGATCAAAGAAAGCAAATTGATCAATTGATTGCACACAGAGAAATATCAGAAAATTGGATTGACCAAGGTATGCAACAAATTGACAGTTATCTTTCTAAAAAATGTTATTTTTCGACTTAGATTTCCTTTTTGAGATGAATAATTTTAGACAATTTTGCATTTTGAACTTTCTTTGTTTGCAAGCAATCTGTTATCAGCAGAAAACTTTAATACTTCCTTTTAGAATAAGAAATAAATTGTATTGTCATGCAAAATATGCAATCGATTTGCTGCATGAGAAAGAAAAGTTTTATAAAAAATTTAAAGTGTTTGATGCATATAGATTTTAACCAATAGGAATTCAATTCCTACTTGCTACTAAAATTATAGTTCAAGCTGATTGCATGTTGAGATTTTGTGAGTTGAATCTAGGTTCATAGCTCTTGCAAGCTTTGTTTGCAAGCAATCTATTTATTGCAAGTTTTCGTTGATTTGAGTATTTGTAGTTGTGTATGCAACTCTCATATATTGAATTGATAAAGCGTCATGTCCCCTTTTCAAGATTAGATCCATAAAGAAAACTTCTAGCTTATCCCCTTTTCCTATAGGCTAAATAATAGAGCAAGGGAAATTGAAGTAATAATATATTAGGAGGGTCCAACCATTTTTTATCATTTTAGGCCATATGTAATATTTAAAAAGTGCTTTTTACATTTTGTTCAAAATGTAATTCAAAAAGGGGGCTTTTGGATGTAATTTAAAATACATTTAACATACTTGGAGAGGAAAAAGCAAAATAAATAAATTAAAATAGAGATATTCTTAGGCTATCTCTGTTTTGCACGTATATCTAAAACAGCTATCTTTTGTTTAAAGATCAAGAATCAAATCATGTTTGTAAAGTTAAAGGAATTCATGGACTAGGCGATAAAGTGAAAGAGGGCTTGAGATTGTTATTTGCTATTTCTGTTAGTCTGTTAATGAAAGGTGAGAATCTAAATGCATGTTGTATTCACCGGGGATCTTAGATAGCATACCACTATATGGTATCGCTTGAGTGAACTGCATGTTCATTACTTTGTGATGTGGAGAACGTGAAGTCTATATTTCAGTGTTTGTTATTGTTAATGGAAGTCCGATCTCCAATGGTTTGGCTCTATTTTGTTATTACAAGGTTTGTTATTTGTTAATGGAAGTCCGATCTCTATTCTAGAATTAGTAATCATGTATAGCTAGTTATATTGTCTGAACCATAATAAGGAAAGTAAAAGAGGATTTGGATGTTCATATTGTTTAGCTCTGATCTACAAATTCCGAGACTCTATCTTGTGTAAGCTCGCTGTGAAACTGTCTAAACCGGGTCTTAGTATGTTTAACCCAACACCCTGAGCTAAATAAGAACTGATGTTTATTTCCCATGGTAGGGTTATACCACTATCCACCTATCAATTAGTTTTCCAAAGTTTACCAATAGTCAGTTGGACCCTATAAATAACAAACTCACTGGTAAAAAAATCTTCCATTCATTAACTGAAGAAAAAATACAATACAGATACGTTACAAAAATATTGTAGGTATTTAATGTCACCTACTACCTACAACTGTAGACATTAATGAAGTCTAACAACCTAAGTTGACCATTAACAATATAAGGAATTATTATTCTAACACCCTCCCTTAATGGTCAATCTATCAAAAACACCAAGTTGCCCCTTGAATTTTAAAAACTTATCCGGGCTTAGAGACTTGGTGAGAATATCCGCAGTCTGATCCACCGTCGGAACATACTGCAACTGAACTGATCTGTCTTCTACCAACTTGCGGATGTAATGACAATGAAGCTCGACATGCTCGATACATTCATGGAAGACTAGATTTTTGGCCAGTTTGAGCACCCCTTGATTATCAGTATACAAGGGAGAAGGACTTGCTTGCGGCATCTGCATGTCAGAAAGCATCCTTCGTACCCAAATTGCCTCACATACGGCCTTGACTGTTCCCTTTCACATATCGCAGCACTCGCTTCGCTGCAATCCAATGATCATCTTTTGGGGCTGTCATGAAGCGAGAGATGTAGCTGACAGCAAAACAAATGTCAGGTCTAGTGGTAGTGAGGTAGATGAGGCTGCCTATTAGTTGCCTGAATTCGGTTTCATCTACTGCAGGTGAATCAGACTTGGCTGATAACTTCAGCCCTTTCTCCATAGGTGTGGAAGCAGGTTTACAATCCTGCATTCGAAACTTGTCAAGCAAACTGCGGGCATACTTGGACTGTGAAATAAAGATACTGTCATCAGTCTGCCACACTTCAACACCTAAGCAATAATGGAGAAGCCCCAAATCTATCATGTCAAAAGCTTGGCACAAGTCCTGTTTGATGGTTGTGATCAAATGTGTTGAATTGCCAGTAATGATCAAGTCATTCACGTAGACAACAAGAAAAAGGATATCATCACCGGAGAGTTTGACATACAGATTAATGTCAGAGGGACTACGCTGAAAACCATGTTCAACCAAATACTGATCAATCTTGAAGTACCAAGCCCCAGGGGCTTGCTTCAAGCCATAAAGGGCTTTTACCAATCTACAAATCTGATGTTCCTTACTAGGAACCTTGAAGCCAGAAGGTTGGGTCATATAAACTTCTTGCAACTCACCGTTGAGGAATGCACTCTTAACATCCATCTGGTGAAATTTCCATCCAAACTGAGCTGCAATTGCGAGAATGTAATGTCCCTTTCACATTAGTCCTCAGATTTTCACGGGACTGGCCTATCATCTGACCCTTGTAGGCCAAGTGGATTGATTAGGGGGTCGAGTTGCCGTGACATATGGCTTCACATTTCATGTTTCATGGGTTTAATGGTGAAATAAGGAGATTACACATATTACAAGGCATGTCCACTTTGATTTTAATATAATATTATTTTATAAAGTGCAATCAAATTAATCTGTAATAAATAATAATAAAGTGTACCTACCCTTATGAAGAGATCTTCTAGAAGAAATGATATGATTGGATAAGGAAGAAATAAATAGAGGAAGGTAACTCATTGTTGGGCATCAGTTGTGGAGTATCTCTTCTTGTGTGTTGACTTGTGGAGCCGGAAGGTTGTCTGCAGAGAATCATTTGGGAACGAAAACTCCCGGTGATTGGCATAACTAAGGAAGTGAAAGATCTTCCGAGGGGTTGCGATTGAGAGGGAGACATTTCAATCTTCCTATTTGTGCATATCGTGGTTTTGCTGTGTGCCATGGTGGATGCATTGAAGATTTTCAGATTGGCCGATTAGACACTCATAGCTTATCGAATTGCTTAAGGAGGGGAAGCCGATTTCATTTGAAAAAGATTATTGAAAGAATACTGCTTGATAGATATCCATAACCAAGTCTGAAGTAAATCGAGCTGCATATGCCTATACCCTCGATTTTGTTCATTCCACTACAAGTAAGCTTCAAACATCATAATAAAGATTGGCGATTTGGTTAGAGGAGAAGGGTGATTCATTTGGTGACAATTTGGAGGTGATTTGTGAGAGGATAGGCCTCTAATCAATTTCAAATCAGAATCGAACCTGACTGTCATTACCCTTCGATTTGGCTCCTAGTTTGTGCATTTGACTTCCAAAACTTCACATTAAGAATGGCTATACACCCCAGCAATTAAGGCGATCATTTTGGTGGAGTTTTGAGGTGATTTTCGGCTGTCATATATTGTGATCTCAGTTCACACCTTACAGCAGCAGGGGCGGCCTTAGAAGAGCTTTGATTTGGCATATTGGAGAGTCATAGACATCCAGCATTGTGTGCTCCTTCTAGGCGTCTTGGCCAGGTTCTTTACAAAATTGTTTTTCATTGAGAATTTGCAGTGTGTATGCTTGAACATGATTGCAGTCCTTATGTCCTCAGAAGTCTGAAAATTGACAGTCCATGTAATTGTTTATTAGCTGCCTATATCATGTTCATTAGGCTGTCATTGTAATGTAATTTGGTCCATCATATGAGATAAAATAAGCAGAGGGAAATTTGGGTTTGCATCACATCATACTATCTTTCTGAGGATGCATGACAAGTGTTTGATAAAATGTCCATTTGCTGCTATCTCTTGATTTGATGTTTAGTTTGGAATATAATCATATGAGTCAGTTGTTAGTAAATCTTTTGATCATTATCAGTCTTGAGGATCATTTAAAGTTGTTTGTCTTGAGATATTTATGTGTATTGGTCAACATTGCAAATCTGAGAACACTATCAGCTTAACACGTAAACTACAAAACTGCATACATAACACACAGTTTGGACAGCAAATATCCCTTGATTTCAATCTTCAAAGTACGGGAGATATTTCAGAGAAGAAGAGGAATAGTGCTCATCTTGGCAGTAGGAGCAAAAGTCTCCTCGTAGTCAATGCCCTCCCGTTGGGTAAAGCCCCAAGCAACCAATCTGTCCTTGTACTTATCCAAAGTACCATCTGCATGATACTTGACTTTGTAAACTCATTTACAGCTGATAGGTTTCTTCCCAAGAGGCAAATCAGAAAGAACCCAAGTGTTATTCTTCAGAAAACTATGGTATTCTGTCTCCATAGCCTTTTCCCACTCAGGAATTAGCCTCCAAATATGTTTGGGGCTCATGGATGTTGTGGATGTTGGCCATAAGTGCAAAATGGATTGTATTTTGCTGCTTCCTCTTGCGGTGAACTGATCTATCCTCAAGAAGCTCATCATCACGAAGATCTCCTATTGTCTTGGCCCACCATTTAGGCCGGAAGGTAGAAGTACCAACATCTGGCATTGGAGGAGCAACATCCCTTGTAGTTGTCGGAACAAAGTCATCTAGATGCGAATCCTGTGGAAAATTAGGTGGTGCCGGATCGGTAGACTCCTTATCTTCAGAGTCAGAATGATCTGAAGCCCTCCCATCATGTGAACCAAGAGGAAGACGAACACCAACATCAGAAGTCGTAGGACTAGGAGTAGTATAAGGCATAAATGGACCAGTAGTCTCATCAACCACAACATCACGACTGAAAATGAGACGATCTGTCTCCACATCAATCAACCTGTAGGCCTTGTGGTTGTCGTTGTAACCAGTAAACATAAGTGTTTGGCTCTTTGAGTCCAGCTTAGCACGTTTGGCGTCTGGAATCCATATATGAGCAGTAGAACCGAAGACTTTCAAATGGCCCACTTTAGGTTTGCATCTTTACCAAGCTTCTTCAAGAGTCATCTTCTTAACGGCATGTGTAGGTGACCGATTCAGGCGATAGACTGCAGTGTTAACTGCTTCAGCCCAGTATTTCTTAGGAACATTTCTATGCTCTATCATAGAACGAGCCATTTCAGTAATGGTGCGATTCCTACGTTCAACGACACCATTTCTGTTGAGGGGTGTATGGTATGGTGAGTTGGCGTTTAATGCCATATGTAGCACAAAATGTAGAGAAGTTATTGGAACAAAACTCCCCCCCATTATCTGGCCTTAGAGTGACAATCTGAGAACCGGATTCTTTCTCCGCTAAGGTCTTAAACTGCTGAAATGTACTGAACACATCTGATTTATTTTTTAGAAAATACACCCACATTTTACGACTGAAATCATCAACAAATAACAAGAAGTACCTGCAACCAATAACAAATGGAGTGTCCATTGGCCCACATACATCAGCGTGAACCAACTGAAGGACCTTGGAGGCTCGTCAAGAATCACCATCCGAGAATGGTGTCCGATGCTACTTCCCATCTTGGCAGGCTCCACAAACTCCATGATTTTGAGGTTGGATCTCAGGTAGACCATTAACCAAACCCTCCCGATATAACTGAGAGAGATAGTGCACATTTCAGTGCCCATAACGTTGATGCCAAAGTGTTCTAATGGATGTACTCCTAGCAACCAAAGCGTGCTCCGAAGAATCACCGGAATCAGCAAGTCTATACAAACCATGATCCTCAAGTCCCATAGCGATTGTAGTGCGAGTCTCCCTATCAACGATGTTGCAGATGGATGAACTAAAGACAACATCTACTTAAGGAGAATGTCTCATGATCTGACTGACGGAGAGGAGATTATGTTCCATGCTTAGAACATAGTAGACATCAAGAAAAATTAAATTTCTACCACCTGAGTGAATCTGGACAATGCCCTTACTAGCAGTTGTGTACTCTTCTCCTCCTCCAAAAATTACTGAATCCGAGAATGGTTCAAATTTCGTGAACCAATCCCGACGATGAGTAAAGTGTCGCAAAACCCCTGAATCAATATACCAGACAAGATCTGTTGTTCTCTTGGCCATAAAAGCATAAATGCAGATTCTTTCTGCTCAAAGTGCTCTGTGACGTTTGCCTTTTGTTGAGACCCTCCCTGCTTCTTTTGTTCAAAAGCCAATTGAATTCGACACTCAGCCTTCATGTGACCAAACTTATGACAATAATTGCACTGAACGTTCTTCTTCTTGCTGTCTTGAGAGGAATCAGAGCCTTTCGACTGAGAAGACTGAGCCTTCTCTTTGTTCTTCGCAGAAGATTTAGCAGAGAACGCTTGCTCGGTGGAGGTAGAACTGGTATTGCTTCCAAACTGTTGACGCCATCGATCTTGCTGTAAAAGCTTGTTACAAAAATCGAAAAACTTCAAATCGACGTCAATGGAAGTGATATTACGCGTTTCGATGAAATGCTCATAAGATTTGGTCAAACTCTTTCGTGTGATGACGACCATGTCCTCTTCCTCCATTGTGCGACCAATCACCTCAAGTTGGTCACGGATGTCCTTGATCTTGGTCAAGTGATCCTAAAGAGGTGTCCTCTCGTCATCATAATCGAAAAGAGCATGTTCTTCAAAAAGAATGCTCGGCTCTTGTCAAAGGTTTCATGAAGACTCTTCAGATGATCCCATATCTCCTTCGCAGTTTTTCCGGACGGTACCTGAGCTAGCTGCTCATCGATGACGGAGAGTTTGATGAGCATGACTGCTTCCCAGTTGCGCTCATCCCATTTGTCCTAATCTTTTCCGGCAGTGGTTGGACGTTGAGACATGCCTAGAACAACTGCATCAAGACATCGATACTCAAAAATTGTTAACATACACTACTTCTAGGTGTTGTAGTTGCGGCAATTGAATTTTTGATTGCTTTCGAGCATTATATTCGTCAGAGATGCCATCACGTACCTCGAGGTCAAACTGGAGAAGGCACGAATTCCAATGCACGAGAACCAGCAAATGAAAACAAAGGGTTTTTATAACAAATTCTGCAAGTCGAATTCTAGGGCAGAAATTGAAACCCTTAGCATGGTTTTCGAGGCAAAAAAAATTTGGCAGAGCCAAAAAAAATTTAAGAAGACCCAGTTGAGGTTTCGAAAAACCCACCAAGAATCTACAACTGGAAAAAAAATTCGCCTTGGAACAGAGGGTCAAAACCATAGGCAAAGTTGCAGAAACCCTAGGCAGCAAAAAAACAGAGATCCCGCCAAAATACATTGTGAAACCCGTTTAGAAAAATCGCCCTAGCCGAGTCAGGTTTAAAAAACGTGATTTTCGTAGGTTTTCGCAGATCGCGCGGGTAAAGGAGGTCGTGCAAGTCGAAGTCGCGATTTTTAACAGTCAAAAAACAAGCGCGAAATGAAATCATGACATAAATTCAGGCGGAAGACACAAGTGCGGGTCAAAGATAAAATGCACAGAATTTGCACGAAAAAATTGCGTAGGAAGCCCTTTTTGCACAACGAAAAAAAACCCAGAAAATCGCGAAATGCAAAAGTGCAGGTAAAAAATCGCAGAGCAATGCGACGGACGCGATTTGACAGACACGCGGGAGAAATGTGCAGGTCGCGTGGGTATTCGCGTGAGGTCGCAGGTCACAAAATCCGCGAAATAAATTTCGCGTCAAGTAAAACTGCAAGTATCCCAAAGAAGACGCTAGAAAAACACTTCGTTTTTTCTTAGCAAAAAAACCCACGAATTTGTAGAGAAGGGTTTTGATTTTTTATGAGCAAGACAAAAAATCGGAAAACAAAAACCTTGGATATTTCCTTAGAAGAAATCCGCAATTTGCAGGGTTAGATGGATGCAAAAACCCTAGGCTCTGATACCATGTGAGTAACAAATTCATTGGTAAAAAAATCTTCCATTCATTAACTGAAGAAAAAATACAATACATATTACAAAAATACTGTAGGTATTTAATGTCGCCTACTACCTCCAGCTATAGACATTAATGAAGTCTAACAACCTAAGTTGACCATTAACAATATAAGGAATTATTATTCTAACAGACCCAAGGGTAAGTTGCAAGTACGCAACTCTTTCATTCTTTATGCCGAGTAAGGGTGGTGGGCATTGACTGCACTCCTACGTGCTTATCAGGAAACCTTGGCCAAGGTGGCGTTGGAGTCAGCATGTGTCTACCAATTCACAAGAGTCAGATACACCACTAGCCAGTGTGTCGTGCAAGTTAGGGGGTACCTATAGTGTATGACCGATTAGTGTAGATTCTAAACACCAAGCTCAGAGGCTCAATGGCAATTGTTCTATCTTCTAACTGCTACCCTCATGAAGGGTCGGGCCCTTCCAGTAGGAAGTGGCACGGGAGACTCATGTCCGTGGTTGGGCGGAAAAGCCCTTGATGTTGCTCTCCCTCTCCCAACTGCAATGAGTTAAACATTTGTTCTTCGAAAAGTTCGTTATTTTGTAAACTCTTAACCCTTCTCTTTCTTTTCTTAAAATTATAAAGTTGATTAGATGTTAATTATTTTTCCTTTCTGCTGAAATGGTTAGTTAGATGAAGTTAAAGATAGTTATTAATTGTTTCACTTTCAACTGAACAGAAATGAACTGAATTTCCTTTCAATAGAATAATTAAAAGTTAATGAATTTTTTTCATTCCTAAATTTTTGGTTGTTACATATGCTATAAGAGCAACCAGATTCGACACGAACCTCGGGCTTGCCACTGAACATAGATAGAAAACTGAACCCTAGCCATCGTGTTTCACAGGATGTGGATCCGACGAACACCCTAGAAGAAAGCCTGACATCCTGTATGTGCCCAACTCTGGAAAATTTGGTTAAAGCATCACTATACATGTTGTTCTTTTCCCTCGATACGGAAACAATGGTTGAGGCTCTTAAGCGGCTTCATAGAGAAAGACGTCAATGGATAGTCACTAGCAAGGCAGCAATCAAGGCATCCATTCTAAAGGAATTCGGAATTGAAACTAAACCTATGCTTGAGAAACCTCTTGGGAAGAATATAACCCTTGTTGAACCTGTGAAACATCGTGTACCTACCCTTGGTTATAGACTTGTTCCTTTCTCTGAGTTTAGTGATCAAGAAGAACCTATCACAGAAAGTGATAGTGACTCCTAAATGAGAGTCAAAGAATTTTGTAATTAATTTGAATGTAATCATTTTGGAATTGAGTAATAAAGTTAAAGTTTTGGATTGTATATTCTGTTATCCATTATACTTTTATAATGAACAGGTGAAAACTGAAATGAATCTAATAAGCATGATTAATTCTCTTTAATCAAGAGAACAATTAGAACATGAACAACTCCAGGAATAATATAGGAGATTCGGATGATAACGAACCCATGGCTATGATGAGGCAGCTTTTGGAAGCCATGAATAAAACCCAGTCTAGATTAGATGACCTTGAAAGGATGTTCAAGGATCAATGAGAATCTAGGGATGATGAATCCAAAACCCAACCCAAGGTTAATGATACTAGGCAAGAGCAATCTAGGACAACCCGATAGCATGAGGAAGGATAGTCAGAGTCCTTAAATTTCAATACCAAGAAGAATCAATTAGCGGCTGATCTTTCCAACAACGTGAAGAAGATCAAACCACCGAAGTTTGAAGGATCTACATCAAGGGGTGTCGTTGAGGCATGGCTTACAGAGATGGAAAAGTATTTTGAAATTCGAAATTACTCTAACAATTCCAAAGTAGCCTGGGGTGCTTATCAATTGTTGGGAGAGGCAGCCACATGGTGGGAAAGTAAGACGGTGGAAATGGGACAAGATGACGGAAATTTCATGGGAGCAATTTGTGGGAGTCTTCAAACAAAGATGGCTTCCACAAATGTTCTACGACCAAAACCTGCAAGATTTTCAAGACCTCAAGCAAGGATAGATGTCAGTCAACGAATACTAGGAAAAGTTTACCAAGTTAATCAAGTACATGCCTCTTGTGCATCAAGAGAACTGCCGTGTCAAGAAGTTTGTTATGAGGCTCAACCACAAAATAGGAGGGGGAATAGATATGCTTGCGCCTAGAACCATGGATGAGGCATATGAAAAGGTGGTTAGGTAGGAGCAAAAGGTAAAAAGGGATGACTCCTATCGGGATAAGAACCGTAAAAAGTTCAACTAGAATCAATCATCTCCAAGTTTTAAGAAAAGCTTTAAAGGCAACAAACCTAACCATAAGAGAGATAGAAAGGGGTTCAATTATAACAATCGGAAGGAGGGAGATCATGTCAACAAGGGTTTCAAAAAGCAAGGACCACCTAGCGGATGTTTCACCTGTGGAGGAGACCACTATGCCAACCAATGCCCTAAAAAGGGCCAGGGTGGCCAGCAACATCGAAACCCATTGCCGCCCAAGCATACAGCATTTCAACAGAGGATCCATGCAGCGGTAGACAACAAACAAGCGGAGTAGCAAGTTACACCAATTGAAGTGACAAGTAAGCTATATGGTAACTCCATAACGGTGTTGATAGACATTGGCACTACATAATGCTTTATTTCACCTAAAGTAATAAGTAGATTTCCCAAATTAATTGGTTATATGGCTAATGCCTAGACTATAGAGTCTGCCAACCGGACGAGAGCTTGGGTAGAGCAATGTCTGTTCGAAGCTAGGGTTGAGCTACCAGGGTTCAAAACCGAAGTAAACCTTTATGTGGCTCTCTTGGGGTCCTACGACATAATTTTAGGAATGAATTGGCTGAGGAAGCATAAGGTTGTAGTGGACTGCTTTTCCAAGAAGGTAGAATGCTTTGATGATTTGGGGAACAAGGCATGTTTTCAAGGAATCTAGCACGAAATCAAAGTACAACAAATTTCTGCCATGAAAATGAAATGACGTAAAAGAAAAGGTTGTAAGATGTTTGTTGTTAAGTTGGAAGAGGTTCAAGAGCTTAGGGAGACTGTATACCATGACGATATGATGATGTATGAGGCAACCAATTATAGTGGTGAAAGGTCATCCAAAGATGACAAGAAAGAAGAGACCTATGCAAAAAAATACCCTTATCTGCAGGATTATCAAGATGTATTTCCGGAGGAGTTGCCAAGACTACTTCCTAAGAGGGTGTTTGACTTTTCTATAGATTTAGTGTCGGGAGTTGTGTTGATTGTAATTAGGGAATGGCGGATTCCAATTGCCTTGGGCAACATTGGAATCCGCCCAAAGGGCTGGCCCCTTTCTTCAACGTGTAGGGTTGGGCCCTAAACCCCACGGTAACACTTAAACTTGCTCACGCCACACTCAACATGCTCCTCCAAAATAGGGCCGACCCTATTCCATCAAGGCTAAAAGGAAAAGTAATAAATAAAATAAATTATAAAGCAAGCCGACATGACTAAAGACATTGCTCCCCATATAAATAAATAACAACTTCACATTATCATTCACTCATATCATCATTCCATGCGAATTATACCTCTGCCTAAAATGCGAAGTTTGAAGAAGTAATATTGGTGATTTGTATCTGTCATAAAGGCGCTAATATCAAGAGCAAATACCATTACAAGGAGGGTGAACTATTCTGCAAATACCATTACAAGGAGGGCAAACTATTCCAGATTCAAGCAGCTAGGGTTGCAGTCCAGTTTCAGGCAAAGGTGCAGACTTAAGATACAATAAAGTGCAAACCTAGGGTGTGGATCTGATTGTTGATTACTGTGTTAAATGGGGCAGGCTTGAGACAAAAGTGCAGACTTGTTGACGACTTTATCAGCCCTATGTGCAATCATCTTCAAGTCTAAAGTAAGTGTTGTAATCTTCATATGAATATAATCCATAATCAGATCTGAGGATCTTTTCTGGCTGGGTTTTTCCTCCTAGGAGGTTTTCCCAAGGTAACCGTGTTTTGTTCTTATTTTGTTCATTTCTATGTTATGCCTAAACCTAGAAAACTCTAAATCTTGCATCTATTCAATTTAGTTAGAAACTAAAATCTGTTTTCTGAGTTTATATTAATCTGAAAGTGCTAAAATTAACATGGTATCAGAGCTATAGGCTAGATCAACTTTCAGATTTCAGAATTTAGTACTCCTTATTTCCAGATTGTTGTCTCATTCATAGGTCAGGTCAATGGGGCTGAAAGTTGAAGATAGGCTTGATGGAAATCTCAATTTTGCTGCATGGAAGGTTCGAGTCATGTTGGCTCTAAAGGAAGAAGATCTTCTTCACTTCATCGAAGCGAAAGAGCTAACTGAACCTACGGATGCAGCTGAGCTAAAACAATTCAAAAGGGATGTTGTCAAGGCCAGAAAGTTTCTCATTGATTCAATTAAAGACCACCTAGTCACCTCCATTGCCTCATTCACTACTGCAAGGGAAATGTTCAGCCATCTACAAGGTACCTATGAAATTAACAATCTCAGTAGGGCAATTACTTTAAGATAGCAACTACTTAATATCAAAATGTCAAAAGAAGATTTTGTTATTTCCTATTTTATGAGAATTTCCGAACTAAAGAATCAGCTAGGTACAATTGGACATAACATGGAAGACAAGGACCTTGTCATGATTGCCTTAAATGGTTTACCACACTCATGGGAGTCTTTTATTCAAACCATAAGTGGTAGAACTAAATTACCTACCCTTGATCGCCTTAAGAATGATTGCATTCAAGAAGAATCTTGCCTTATCACAAAAGGGCAAACCAAAAGTCCTCATGTAGATGACCAACACATGCTTACAGCCCAATGCAAGAAAGGTGGAAATTGGAAGAAGCATTTTCCAAAGAGAAATAGAGAATTCAGACCACCTAGTTCTCAACACTCTTGGAAGAAACCAAGAGATATCTCTCGTGTTCGATGTTTCAGATGTGACAAATTTGGTCACTATGCTAAAGAATGTCAGAATGATCCTACTAAAAGAGAAGCCAACCTAAATGAAGTCTCAGAACAAAATGATGACTTCTTATTCATCTCTGCCCTGTCAAGCAGCATACCTACAGACAATAATACATGGCTGATCGACAGTGGTACTTCCAGACACATCACAAGCTACCGTGATCATCTTTCAAACTTAGTAGAAAAGGATACCAGTCTTCACGTGGTAATTGGTGATGATGCTCGATATTCGGTAAGAGGTTCTGGCACTACTTCTTTAAATTTAGACTCTGGTATTTCACTTCACCTTAGTGACATCTTGTTTGTTCCTAGAATTAAAAGAAACTTAATTTCCATTTCTGCTTTAGAAGATAAATGTTATCAAATTGCATTTTCCGAGGGAAAAGTACTTGCTTGGCCTAAGAAATCTAGTTTTAAATCTGCTCGTGTAATTGGCAATAGATATGATAGTTTATATAAGCTCTCTACTAACCCTGTTCAAACCCTCATTAATGAGGTTCTCGAATCCTGTGAACTATGGCATAGAAGACTTGGACACTTACACTATCAAGCACTTCCCTCTCTTGAAAAGTTAGTCAAAGGTATGCCTAAACTCAGTCAAATTCATGATAATACTTGCAAAGGTTGTGCTATAAGTAAAAATATTAAAAGTCCTTTTCATAAAAGTGAAAATAGAGCTAAAGATAAACTAGAACTTGTTCACTCTGATTTATGTGGTCCTATGTCCATAGCATCTCCTAGTGGATTTCTTTATTACGTAATCTTCATAGATGATTTCTCTAGGAAAACTTGGATCTACTTCCTAAAATCTAAAGAATCTGATGAAGTCTTAAGTAAATTTAAAGAGTTTAAGGCTTTAACTGAAAACTCCTCTGGTAAAAGAATTAAATGCTTAAGATCTGACAATGGAAGTGAGTACACCTCCGGTAGCTTTTATGATTTTTGTATTGAGTCGGGAATTAAGAGGGAGTTTTGTGTTCCATACAATCCTCAGCAAAACGGAGTTGCTGAAAGGAAGAATAGAACTATTGTTGAGGCTGCAAAGGCTATGATTCTTGATCAAGATTTGCAGACCTTACTATGGGCTGAGGCTTCTAGAACAGCAGTATATATTCAGAATAGATGCCCACACCTTGTTCTCAAGAACATGACTCCTGAAGAAGCCTTCACAGGATCCAAACCAGACATCAGTCACCTCAGAATTTTTGGAAGTCTTGTTTACGTTCATGTACCCAAGGAAAAGCGAACCAAGTTGGAGCCCTCCGGGAAGAAAGGCATGCTAGTCGGATACAGTGAATCCTCCAAGGCCTTCAGGATCTATATTCCTGGTCAAAGGTATGTTGAGGTAAGTAGGGATGTTACTTTTGAAGAAGATATTGCTTTTAAGAAATCAAAAGGTTCTTCTATTATTGATGAAGCTAATGACAATCAAGATATGAATGTTGATACTAACCTTGAGATTCAGAGGGAGCCTATTGAACCTCCACCTCAAGAAGAACATAATAATCCTCCAGAGCCTATGAATCCCATTGATATACCTAGTGACATTGTTGTTACCAAAAAGATGCCACTTTGGGTAAGGAACACCATTCAAGAAGCCGAAAGATTTGCTGCTCCCATTGGCACCTTCCGAGAAACCAAGAGAGTATTCTCCAACTACGTTGCATTGATGTGCAATCTCATTGAATCTGAACCTTGCAATGTTGAAGAAGCCTTGAACCATCATACCTGGAAGCTTGCTATGGATGAAGAGTATCAATCAATCATCAAGAATGATGTTTGGGACGTTGTGCCCAGACCCAAAGGTAAATCTATTGTTTCCTCTAAATGGTTATTTAAAATTAAACATAATGTTGATGGTAGTATTGAAAAATATAAGGCTAGATTTGTAGCTCGTGGCTTTTCTCAAAAGGAAGGCATAGATTATGAAGAAACATTTGCTCATGTTGCTAGATATACTTCTATTAGAACTATAATAGCTATTGTTGCTGCTAAAGGTTGGAAGCTACATTAGATGGATGTTAAGACTGCCTTCCTGAATGGTGTCATTGAGGAAGAAGTCTATATTGAACAACCTGAAGGTTATGAGATTCAGGATAGATTAACTCATGTGTGCAGATTGAAGAAAGCCATGTATGGCCTCAAACAGGCCCCTCGTGCTTGGTATGAAAGAATTGATAAATACTTTTTAAGTTTAGGTTTTTGTAAAAATGATGCTAACTCTAACATCTACTTTAAATTATCCAATGATGAAATGCTAATTCTAGTGCTATATGTGGATGATTTATTTCTTACTGGTAAAGATGAAATTATCATTAAATGTAAGAAAGAACTAGCTTCAGAATTTGAAATGAAAGACTTAGGTCTAATGCATTATTTTCTAGGTGTTGAAGTATGGCAAAGATCTAACGAAATTTTTCTAAGTCAAGGAAAGTATACTATTGACATTTTGAAAAGATTTAAAATGATGGATTGTAAACCTATGTCTACTCCTATGGAATCTAACTTAAAGAAGTTAAGTGTTTCTGCAGCTAAATCTGATTTTGCAGATCCATCGGAGTACAAGCAGTTGATTGGATCACTGATGTATCTGGTTAACACTAGACCAGACATATGCTTTGCAGTGAATGCTCTCAGCCAGTTCATGAGCATGCCCAAACATGTTCATCTTGTTGCAGCCAAGCACATCCTAAGATACTTGCGAGGCATAGTTGGTTATGGGTTGAAGTATCCACTTAACACTTCAATAACCTTGGAAGGTTATTCAGATGCAGATTGGGCTAGAAGCGTCAAAGACAGGAAAAGCACTTCCAGCATTTGTTTTAGCTTAGGATCCGCAGTGATCTCTTGGGCTTGCAAAAAACAATCCTCAGTGGCACTAATTACTACTGAAGCTGAGTATATTGCAGCAAGTGTAGCCTCTAGAGAAGCAGTTGTATCAAAATGTCTATCAATCCTGTGTTTCATGACCGGTCAAAACATGTGGAAACTCATTATCACTTCATTCGAGATATGGTGCAAAGAGGCGCCATTCAGCTGAAGTATGTCAGCACTGATGAGCAGGTTGCAGATATTCATACCAAGCCTTTGTCCAAAGTGAAGTTTGTGTACTTCAAGGACAGACTCGGTGTTTTGGAAAATGAAACCCTGATTGAGAGGAAGTCTCAACCTCAGTGATACATTGTGTTGTATCAAACCACCCTCTGCGGGCAATGTAAGGTGGTATTGTAATCTTCTCAGGGAGAAGAGTAATTGTTAACCATCCTCTGCGGGCAATGTAAGATGGTAGAAAAGATCCTCTCCACCCTCTGCGGGCAATGTAAAGTGGATCCACTCTATACTTGTGTGCGAGCTGGAAGATTATATTTCGTAGTTCCATTATATGCTTGTGTGCAAGATGGAAGACTACAATATTCTGATTATGCAATCCATTCTTTGCTTGTGTGCAAGATGGAAGATTATGGTTAAGTTTCTCCTCCCTAATTAAGAGGGAGTGTTGATTGTAATTAGGGAATGGCGGATTCCAATTGCCTTGGGCAACATTGGAATCCGCCCAAAGGGCTGGCCCCTTTCTTCAATGTGTAGGGTTGGGCCCTAAACCCCACGGCAACACTTAAACTTGCTCACGCCACACTCAACGTGCTCCTCCAAAATAGGGCCGACCCTATTCCATCAAAGCTAAAAGGAAAACTAATAAATAAAATAAATTATAAAGCAAGCCGACATGACTAAAGACATTGCTCCCCATATAAATAAATAACAACTTCACATTATTATTCACTCATATCATCATTCCATGCGAATTATACCTCTGCCTAAAATGCGAAGTTTGAAGAAGTAATATTGGCGATTTGTATCTGTCATAAAGGCGCTAATATCAAGAGCAAATACCATTACAAGGAGGGCGAACTATTCCAGATTCAAGCAGCTAGGGTTGCAGTCCAGTTTCAAGCAAAGGTGCAGACTTAAGATACAATAAAGTGCAGACCCAGGGTGTGGATCTGATTGTTGATTACTGTGTTAAATGGGGCAGGCTTGAGACTTACAAAAGTGCAGACTTGTTGAAGACTTTATCAGCCCTATGTGCAATCATCTTCAAGTCCTAAAGATAAGTGTTGTAATCTTCATATGAATATAATCCATAATCAGATCTGAGGATATTTTCTGGCTGGGTTTTTCCTCCTAGGAGGTTTTCCCAGGGTAACCGTGTTTTGTTCTTATTTTGTTCATTTCTATGTTATGCCTAAACCTAGAAAACTCTAAATCTTGCATCTAATCAATTTAGTTAGAAACTAAAATCTGTTTTCTGAGTTTATATTAATCTGAAAGTGCTAAAATTAACAAGTTGAACTAGCATCCAAGGTTCCCTACCGGATGACAATAGTGGAACTGCTAGAGATGAAAGCACAACTACAAAAACTTGTTGAGAAGGGATTAATCCGACCAAGTGTGTCACCAGGGGGAGCCCATGTGATATTTGTAAAGAAGGATGGGACATTGCATCTATGTATAGTACTATAGATTATTGGATGCTCATAAGCTCACCATTAGGAATGAGTACCCTCTACCTAGAATTGATGATTTATTTGATCAAATGAAAGGGGTTGTAGTGTTCTCCAATATTGATTTACGGTCAAGCTATCATCAATTGCCGCTAAAGGAGGATGATATTCATAAGATAGCATTCGAAACAAGATATGGGCACTATAAGTTCACAATATTACCCTTTGGACTCACCAATGCACCAACAGCATTCATGAACCTTACGTCATATACCAGCATTAATCATTCCTCAATGTTCATATTTATGTAATCTACATTTGTTCATAATAATCAGATATTGTGATATTTTGTAATATATGACTTCAATAATTTATTAATGATTAATATTCAATATGTAATATGTATTGTTAAACATATGTAATAAAGAAAGAATGTGTTAATAATCAAATAATGATTAATATTGAATATTTAATATGTATTGTTAAAATATATGTAATAAAGGAAGAATGTATTAATAATTAAATGACCATTCAAATAAAATAAACAATGATTATAAGTGCCACAATTTCTTATTGAGAGAGACCGTTTAAGATTGGGAGGACATGACTCAAGACTAAGTCACGCCTCTCCCAATGAGTGTGCCTTTTTACTTACAAAGGAAGGTAAGTATGCAAGGAGTCAAAGAGCTACGGAGAAAATATATAAAAAGGGAAGTAGACTATCTTTAGAAGTATCGGGTCCAACAATTACAAATGATTACTGTCCACTTTTAATAAAATTCATATCATACTCCTTAATATCTACAGTAACAGATTAATATCAGATTTAATAATATCATGAATACTATGTTATGTTAAGTGTATATTTATATTAAAATAATAATGTTCTGGAAAGTTATGTATACTGTGTAAATGTCTGATTTTTATACTGTCTGAAATATTTACTGTGTAATTACATGTATTATGAATGCTGCTTGTTCAGTAAAGAGTTTAGGAGCTGTTTTGTCTCCACCATGGTGAGAGTATGGAGAGGGTTTCCAGTGGTAACGAGGGGCTTTCATGTGGTCATAGGACCCATGAGGTCAAGGAGCCAGTTACTTCTCCGTACCAGTCTTGCTAAGTTGGAAAGAGTCTGAATGTTTAAGGGTATAAAGATTGGTAGGACAGCAACATGGGCCGCCAAGTCTAGCAAGGGGGTTAGAAGCAACCATCCCTTGGTCTTGGTAGACAACGGATCTGTTGTGACCTTTTCACACATCGCCCCATTGCTAACGGGGACCCCCTCTTTTTCTGCTTTCTGTGTTGTTAGGTTAGGGTTTTGGCTGCTTAGTGGACAATTTTGTGTTTCCCGTGCCCGAGTCTTGGAGTTTTGATCATGCCTAGTGTCGTTTAGGGTTTTGAAGTTATAGGATCAAGCACGTAAAATTGAGATTTCTAGATGATCCTAGTTTTGTCCAAGTGTAGACCCTTCTTGGAGCGTTAACGTGTTTTCAAATGTCCTCGTTGGTGATTTTAAGTGCTAAGGTGTTTTCAGACCTTTTGGAGTTGTTTCTTCACTCCTAGAGAATTATTCAGGCTGATTTCGCACTTTGTTCCGATGGTTTTCCTTGTGTTACGCTCCAATTTTTTATGAATTTGCCCAAGTCCAGTTGAGTTTTATTAAGTTTCAGAATTTCTAAATGATTCTGAGTGGAAAAATCATCATTTTTCGTAGTAAAATCCATATTCTAAGGGTTAAAAGGTCTACAGGTGCTTTTCCCCTCATATTCCTAACTACCCATGGTTTTCCCCTCTCAGAATCCAGACTGGACATGGATTTCCCCTGAAATCCATACTTGCTCCATTTTTCCACCAGTGTGAATCCATACTAGGGTCGTTTTTCCCCTAGAAGCATTAAAATTTGACTAAGTGCCAGGATTTATCCTGACTACCCACGTTTTTCCACCAGGGAGGTATGGATAGGTTGCTGATGATGTTGCATTCATTCCACACCTGGGTCGATTTTCCACCAGGTATTTGTTACAAGTTTTTAAGGATTTTTGTCCGGATTTTCATCCAGATTCATAGCGATTTTCCACTGAGAGTGCATTTTATGATTTTGAGTCCGGATTTTCATCCAGACTGAGGTCGTTTTTCCATCAGAGGAGTTTTTTTGGGTGATGACTTAATTTTGAGTGGAGTTTTTCACTCCACACTCATACCGATTTTCCCCTAGCCCATTTTTGATGCACATTTGATAAGTTTTTTGGATTTTCATCCAGACTGGGATTGATTTTCCCCTAAGGGGATACTTGACAATTTTTAGAGTGATTTTGTGAGGATTTTTTAATCCTTACTAGGATCGATTTTCCCCAATTGGTCCATTTTGATTTAAATTGAAATATTTTAATAAATGAGCCTCATTTTAATTGTTTTTTAATAAAAGGTAATGATTATTTTAAAAAATGAAACAATTAATAAATGATTTGCAATGAACATTTAAAGTTTTCAACCTTCTAGAAACAAGTTAGTTTCACCCAAGCAAGTATAAGAACAAGTGTTTTATCCCACATTGCTTGTGTGGTGAAAATTGGTGATGAAAGTGAGTTTAAAGGGAGGAGTCCAGCATTATTTTATTATTAAGTTTGCCAAGTGGATTCCATGCAAGGGCGATTTTCTCCATAGTTGGCGATTTTGGAGCAAGTGTTGAAGTGAAGTGTTAGATTGAAGACTTATTCTTCCTCCATTCCAGCCAGCTCGACCATCCACTCCATTGCTGCCATTGAAGTTTAGTGACTCCATTGCTTCAGATTTTCGATTTTAGGGGAGTTAGCGATTTTCTTTATTTGGCAACTTTGATCATTTTGGAGGGCTCCTACCTCCAATTTGGCAATTTTCCTTGGGGCTGCTATTTTTTTTTGCTGCCATCAAGAACCCCCCCCACCCCCCCATGCCACAATTTTGGTGAAGTTCGCCATTTTGCTGAAAATCGCGATTTTTGGTGAAGGCAATTTTTTTGTGTTTGGGGTTTCATCCCCAAACAAAGGTGATTCTCCTTGATATTGTCAAGTTGCTTGTTGTTTTCAGACCTCCATTGTTGGCAGATTGGTGTGCATCAAAGGTCATTTTCAGATTTGTGGAGGATGGCGCCATAGCTGGGAAAGTTTGATTTTTATTTGGCAAGTGTTTGGAGCATATTTTGATGGATTCCATGCATGTTTGATGCCACCATTGTTCCCTACTTGCTGTCATTTGCCTCAGATCTGAGTTTCCACTCCATTTGCTTCAGGTTTTGACCTCCATTGTTGGATGTACATTCAACTTTCAAACTTAACTTTTATTGCCCAGCCAGTTGCCACTTCAACAATTTGCATTTGGAGATATTTTGGAGGCATTTTGGGATCATTTTCAGACCATTGGAAGGCTGTCTCAAGTCTGCAACTGTGTTATTGGCTGCTTGTCCTCAGAAATTTATCTTTTACCAGCCATACCTATGTTCCCAAAATTAATTATTTTCATCATCAAGACTGATTTTTATCAAGTTTGTGCATATTTTTGAAGGATTGCAACATATTTTGAGAGGTTAATTCATGTAGTTGCAGGTTGTCTTCAGATTTGTGACCTCCATTGTTGACTGCGAAAGGTGTCTTCAGACATATTTTTTTGTGAAAACACAACCTTTCACACCTTTCCCTAGTCACTCTTAACCCGGTATACTCCTTTGCACTACGATTTGCACGAAATTTCTAAGTATAAGGAGGTGTTGATTTCATGAGGGTTTTCATACCCTAGTCTTGTCACATTTTGTGTTTAAATTATTAAGATCTACTTAGAGTGTGGACTATTTTCCTGACTTCATACCCTAATTAGCCTAAATCATTAGGAAGTCAAGAATTCTATTAAAAATATTATATTTTTCCTAAGTTCTAGCTTCAAGCTTCGTACAGGTGCGATGTCGAAGTCCGGATTTAAGGAAAGAAGAGAACAGCAGAAGATACTGGAGGCTGGATTCTATCCAGAGTCTAAGATGTCATCCAGATGGAAGGAGATTACAGATATAAACATGCATTTCCTGAGCCTAAACCTGATGCGACAGCGGATGTTCGGAGTCGGAAATCAAGTTCCTTCCCCAGCATATGTAAACATTATGAAGAGTGGTATTTTTCAAGCTGCTGGATTTCCACAGTCCATACAATGCAGTAAGCTTATCCTGGAGTGTGCACGATGTTATGATCCTCGCTCGCGAATGATCAAGACTCCTAAGGGCGTTGTCATTGCCTACCTTGCTGAGGATGCGATTGCTAAGGTGTTTGGAATTCCACACGAAACCAATATGAAGGATGCAACAAAGGATGAATATGAAGAGCGGTACACGAAGAAGATGGATGCGTGTAAGAGTGTGATAAACAAAGAGTGGATGATCGAGCCTAGGCTTCATCATTCCAAGGCTCCCAAGACACTCATTGGCACAGACTTCAAAGAGGAATATAGTGACTTCATCTAGGATTGTTTTAGAGGGACATTGATAAATTGGTCTAGAATCATAAGCGACAATCTGAACTTTCAGCTGAGGAATGTAGAGTAGTCCAAGTCATTCGCCATGACTTCCTACTTGGTATACCTACTTGCACGGTTTGTTTCATACAAAGGATTGATATGCAAAGATGAAGTCAGGAATGGGCAAGGACAATTCAGGAGTCATGAGTGCTATCCCCAGCTGAACATGTATAGACTTGAAGATTATAAGAGAGTGAATGATGTATTCACCATGTACATCACGCGGATGCTGCAGGGCGGAATCCACAGAAGATTGTCCAAGGAGACAACAGAGCTAATAGAAAAATATGGATCATGGTATATTCAGTTTCCCACTTTCACGTACCTTAGGATTCATGGGTTTCAATCCGAACCCTACAGGCTTCCTACGTATCCGTCCGACAGAATGATCTTGTTGGAAGTGGTGAGACAGCTTCTAGAGTTTGATGCCATTTAGAGAGAGAAGCATAGGACAGGCATGACATTCCCTGTTTCAGTTGGGAAGACGTTGGAAGTTTGTCAGTCTGTCTTAGCCGCCAGCACTGCGAGTGAGGAGCTTGCATTCTATCGATTTCCAACCTTCAAGAAAAGAGAAAGATTTGATCCCGATAAGAAAGTTGGAAGGATCAGGGGAGAGAAGTTCATCCACAAGGTAAACATAGAAGATTATTGGGCCAACAAGATGGACGAGCAGACAGTGAAGAGACGAATGAGGTCCAGAATGTCAGTGGATTTCATGAGGAAGTGTGGACTTTTCCTCATTCCTGATTAGGTGTTAGATGTCAGGGATCATACACATCCACAGTATGAGAATGAAATGAAGGAGGCAATCTTATTGCCTGATTGGTCAATCAGAAGAGATTGATCTGAATGTATTGATAAGAGAGGTCTTGAGTTTCTCCCGTACATGGGTAGATATTCAGATGAATAAGTTAGTTGATAACTTGATATAGGTGTTTCCTTCACTTATGAAAAGATGAAGCCGGAAGAGTCTACTTCCGAAGATGATCAAAGGACTATCAGTGATGTTAGGATTCATGCAAACGAAGAGAGTCAAGCTCCCAAGAGAAGGAAAAACACGCCATGAGGAGTCAAGGCCAGAGAGAAGAAGATTGAGGAGGTGAAGAAAAAGAAACAAAAGACTATCATCCCTTCACTTATCATTCCTCCACCACCTCTCAGTGTCTCATCAATTAAGGTAATTGAAATAACAAAACAGAATAAGGAGACCCAGCAATGTTCCAGCATAGTGATACTACCAGAGAATATTCAAGAGTTACATGCCACAGCGACATCCGCTCCACCAAATGAGAATGATGATCAGCCGGGATCCCCTACTGTCCTTTTGGAGGTTAGTTTGGGAAATGATATATATGATTTGACCAGGAATAATCCTAATGATGATAATGATGTTATCTCGGCATTGAGAGGACTTGATCGAGATATGTGTCTCGATGATGGTATGGAGATGGCCGCTATTCCTGATTGGCTGATGAGAATGCTCAGTTGGGCTGTATGGAAATGGAGGGATTGATTCAGGACATTTCGATGAAGATCCTTGTCTCAATTGAGGAATTATTGGGTGTCGATGTTAGTGATGCTAGTGGTTTACACTTAGCCGAATTAAGAGACAAGATGAAACTTATGTATTTTTGTCAGTTGGACTCTTTGAAGAAGAGTCAGATAGATGACTTGGTCTCTTTGTTGATTCATGTTCATAGTTCGCAGAAGCTCATGCCAGATTGGGAGAACACTTTGGACGCTTGCTCGGATTCACTAGACGTGATTGATTTGCAACAAAATACCTTGCCTAGCATTTCCATGGAGGAATTAGATTCTGTATTGGCTAGATTCTTGGAGTATGCTAGGAGAGAGAGAGATGCAGGGAGGAATCTTCTAGAAGATTCTCTATTTGATGACTGGGTATCTTTTTATTGAGCCATATGTTGGTAGCACCATTTTTTATGTAAACCCTAATTAGGGCAATTCTAGGGTTTTGTTGGCATGATCTTGGTCGTTGATCTTGTATCAATCTTGGCCATCCATTTTGTAAGAGATTCTATATACACCTCCTTGTCTCTCATTTGTAAGAGAGAGTTTTTGTAGAATTGTTGGTATATGTTGCAGCTATTTGAATCTAAATCATTGTTCAATTCTTGGTGATTTACTCTTCAAAGGTTGTCTTTGCATTCATGGTTCTCAATTCCTCCAAGTTAGATTAGAATTTATTTTCATGTTTGTTAGATTGAGTGAAAGATTTGTTGAATATATTTGTGTGGAATCCTTAATCCATACCACTAGCCTCTTGCCGCTGGTAAGTGCGCCTTGTGTGGTCAACTAGAAATTTGAGTAAGCTTAACTTCAATTATTATGCAACCTTTGACAAGCATCAACTTGGATGGTGTCAACGTTTGATGGTAATAGTCTGAAAATCCTTGAGTATACCTTAGAAGATTGCACTTTGCTTGTGTCAATACCTGTTTGTGAGACCTTGCCTAGTTTGATTCCACTGAACTTGTTCATCATTTCCTACATTCCTAGGCCTAGAATAGATTTCCTGAACCCTATTCCTTTTGCCCATTTTTTAGTAAGAATTAAGTCCAAAGCCATATTGTTAAATCCTAAGTTGTCAGCACACCTATTCCGCATATTTCATGATCGAAGAAGATAATCCTAACATTTGCGTAAGTCCCCAAATGAACACAGCAATTCACATCGACCATTGAGTTACCCACTCGTCAAGACCTGGCATGTAGAAACCTTGGAATCATTTTAGTTGATCTTACCCTTAGCATCTGAGGTGATTTTGTTCAAGAGAGGGTAAATTACTTTGGTACTTTATTCTGAAATGTTATGTGCATAAAAAACACATCAACAAGATCCAAGATGTCCCTCCCGGCCTCTTATACTTTCTCTTTGTCTGTCTATTTAATATAATAGTGCATGCTGATCAGAAATAAATATGTTTGCAGGTATGTATGATTCCTTGTGATTGCAGGTTCTCTCCAAGCAAGTCTTGACCATTCTGGAATAAGGTAAGTTCTGAGTCTTAATTTGGTTATTCCAATAGTTATGAATTAAATGTTAAGTGATAAATCAAATGATATAGTAGACTCTAGTTCAGAAATTCACTGTAATCAGTTTATTTAGAGTTTGCCTCCTAAGTTGAATGGGTTATTTATAAATTACAAGTGTATTAAGTAGACTATTATTGTTAAACAAGCTCATTTCTAGTAGGGGACATTACACCTTATGAACAATGTGTTTAAAGATTGTTTGGACAAATTTGTGTTGGCATTTATTGACGACATTCTAATTTACTCAAGGGATGAGGAGGAACACCTTCAGTACTTACGAATAGTCCTTCAACGTTTACGTGAGCATATACTGTATGGAAAGCTATCCAAATGCACCTTTTTTCAAAACGAGGTACGGTACTTAGGGCACATAATTTTTGCAGAAGGAATAGTGATGGACCGGACAAAAATAAAAGCTATAAAGGAATGGCCAATACCGAGAAACGTACAAGAAGTAGCAAGCTTCGTGGGTTTAGTCGGGTATTACAGGAAGTTTGTGATGATTTTTTCTAGAATAGCACATCCCATCACCACCCTCCAGCAGAAGGGAAAGAGATTTGAGTGGACAGAAAAAATGTCAGAAGGCGTTCGAATATCTAAAGGAGAAACTAACTACTACACCCATTTTGAATGTACCGAACCTAGAAGGTTAGTTTGTGGTAGTCACAAACGCATCGAGTGAGGGTTTAAGAGTCCTCATGCAAAATGATCACGTAATCGCCTACGAGTCCAAGAAGCTAAAGAATTATGAGCAGAATTATGCACCACACGATCTGGAGTTAGCCGCTATTGTGCACGCCCTACAAAAGTTGCAGCATTATCTTTGGGGAAAAAGTTGCGGGATTATCTTTGGGGAAGCCATTCAAACTTCAGTCCGACCATCAGGGGCTGAAGTATATATTTATCCAACTGTAATGTCCCCTTCTCCGCAGTGATTAGTTCTGTTGGCCGTTAGCCTAGTTCGTAGGCTAGTCGGGGGCAGAAATTAGGGTTTCCTATTTTCTAGGAGGATTATTTGGTGATTTCAGGGGCTATATGTGGGAGTTTGACAGTTTGGGTTCTGGATTCCTTCTGGGTTTTCAGAGAGCTTCAGGATGGTTCGACATGCATCTGCATCAGATGACTTTTTCCAGACTTACTATTTTTAGTAAGTACGACGATTGCTCAGAATGTGGTTAAAATCACTTTGGAAACACTTACTATTTTTAGCAATATGCTATTTTTAGTAAGTACTATTTTTAGCAGTTCTATTTTTAGAAGAATGTCAGCAGGCTTGTTCAAATGGCTATTTCCGACAGGTTAGTTTGAGCAGTTGGTCTTCCCTCATTTTTCGGTGCTATTCTTGGCAAGGGTTCCTCAGCTCAGTTCAATGACTATTTCTAGTAGGGCAATTCTCTCAGCTTGTTTCCAGATATCCTTAGAGCTTGTTTTGGCAGGTTCAATATTTGATGAAAAATGGTGTTTTAAATTAAATTATAACTTAAGGCAAAGGTTGGACGATTTATTTAAAAGGGGTTGCTTAAGTTATATTGATATATAAGTCATTTCCTTAATTATATATTGGGTGATTTATTGTTGAGGAAAAATACTTTATAAAGTGAAATATTAATACGGCAAGATGGACGCCTTATGGAGAAATAAGTTAATTTTATAATATATTTCACTTATCTACCTTGGATGCCACATTATGATTTTATTGTCATTTTTATAAAGAATATTTGCTCCTATGAGAAGGTCGATTTGGAGAAAGGAGAAATGAAATGTAATTTCAAAATAATGTGAAGTGAATGTGCATTTGGATTTGGCGTTCCTTTGGAGGGATTGTGAATTTGAATTTGAGCCCTCAAAATCTATAAATGAGAGTGTTGGGCTTCTCATTTGGTATGAAATGAATTTGCATCGTTATGCTGCCGCATTGGCGATTGAAAAATCTAAACTTCGAAGTGTGGCTTCCTAGCTAAGTCTCAGTTTCGTACTTGCAAGATAGTACCTAGCTGTGTTCATGTATTCCCAGTGCTGTTGGTGAGTGAGTTGCAGATTGTGGAGTGTTTTGATTGAGATTTGAGTGTTTTCTGGTTGCTGGTCGTGGGACTGCTGAAAGTGTACTTTGCTCGCACCTCTGGGCCAGGCGATTCCATCATTCTGGGTACCGGCTCATCCTTCCTTCCTACCACTGGCGATGCATATTGTAAGTTTTTAGCATCTTATTTTGAGTGTGGATTTTTATATTGAAAATCAAACTTCCCAGGTTAGGCGTGGGGTTTAGTTAATGCATTGGGAAGCGTGCAAAATAAATATGGGTGTTTCGATGGCTTTCCTTGGGTTTGTTCTCATTGTGGCGGGTATAGCAATTGTTTAGAACAGATTTTGGGTGAATTGGGTGAGTAATGAGAGTTATGAGTGTTTTAGTGAATCCACAGGCTGCTGGATTTGCAATTCCAGCCTACAGATTTTTTATGTTAGTAGAAATTTCATGTTCTTAATTGGATGTTCAGCATTACTCTCTTCTCACATTATCTTGATTATTGTAAGGTTAAGTAGTAGTACTACTAACCAATTTTGCCTTGTAAATCTCACCCCGCTGAAAAGTGGAAGAGATTGGCTTGCCGCCTATTTTCAAGTAAATTGTAATTCAGTCCTCTCACTGCATAAGTGGTCGAGTGATGTCTAATTGTAATGGTCCTCCCGCTGCATAAGTGGTTGAGTTGAGTTTGTTTTGTAATTTCAGTCCTCCCCCTGAAATATTGCGGTCGAGTGATTTGTGCCTTGTGTGTTTCTCTTGGCTGGTTCACCGCCAAGTTTCTTGCATTCCCGCTGGATAAGCGGAAGGGGTTGGCTTGCCGCCCAAGCATTGTTTTGTTTCCAATTATTTGAAGCTAACGATCCCCTCAACACCATATGCTCTCACCTTCCCACATTGGGCACTTGGTGATCAAAAAGTGGAATGGTTGCACTTCCAGCAAGTTTTTCAATTTATGCTTTCTAACCTTAACGGGTTATCTGTTTGTGGATGATTATTATTGGCCTAAAAAAACAAAAAAAATAACTAGGATATTACAGTGGTATCAGAGCTGGTTTTCCTGCCAACCTGTGTGTTCAAATTGATCAGAGCACAAGTTGTCCCTACCATCCTGTTGGGTCGTGATTGTTTGGTTGCATATCAGAGTTTGGAAGAATGTCTACTATAGATAAGTCTATTTGTAAGTTAATGCAAGGATTGATTAATTTGATGAAGGATCCAGATATTAAAATGGGGTTCGTAAAGGTTCTTGCAAAATCCAAACATAAGGAAGAGTCTGAAAACAATATCTTTAATACAAAGACAAATGATGGAGTTGGTGTTTTGACACCTAACTTTGAGACAGTGCTTCATGAAAACTCTGTGGTGATGCATGCACCTACCATTGATGGGGTTGTCATTCAAGAAGAAGAAAAAACAATATTTGAGGTTGTGCATGATGAATCTCTTAATGTTTCTTATAGAGCTAGTGACAGTGTTGAATGCACTCATGTGCTTCTAGAGGAAGAGCAGATGAAAATTGAAGATGTTAAACAAGAGGGAAAGATTAACAGATTGTTGGATGGAGATTCATGTTATGAAGCTAAAAATATTGCGGCTAATGATAGAGTTCCTAATGACCAAGAGGCTATCCTATTTTGTGAGTTTAAAATATACCAAAATGATGACATTCAAGGGGCAAATTTAGAGGACCAATCAGAAATTGCATTTCAGAATAATGGGGTTGAGACTCGTAGTTTGAAGAATGAGCTTGACCAAATTCTGAAAGTCTTTGAGCAATGTCCTAAATTGGAATTTTCAGATTTAGGACAGCAGGATTGTTGGTCTAAGTTGGAAAAAGGAAATACTTCCTAGATCGTTGATAACCCATTGTTTGAGATGGGTAAAGTGAAAACATATGACAATCCACTGTTTGAGTGGGAAGATGAAACATCACTTGGTTCTAGCATTTCTCTTGGTGAGAATAGCAATGTGTGGAAATTAAGAGAAGATTCAAGATCTAAGTTGGATGATACTTGGAGCTATGGTGAGCACTTTTTAACTAATCAAAGTAATCAGCCCTTTAGCACTTGGGATCCGGGTATGATGGCACCTAGTGATGACAAGGAACCTGTGTGGGATGAATTTCCCTTTGATCCTGATGAAGCTCAAAAAGCAGATTGTGTTGTAGAGTTAGAGGACCATATGGTTTTTGATGATGGAAAGTTTAAAGAGGTTCTAAAATGCAAATCTGATTCACCCATTCATGAAGTTGGTAGTAAGCAAAAAGTTGAAGATTTAGTAGAATCTGATCCTCTTCATGATATTGAGCAATTGCAGCTAGTGGGTGGTGAAGAAAAGGAGTCTTGGAGTAGCTTTGTGGGCAGAAAAGACAAGAAACAAAGTTTTGATTTTCAGTTGCAGCCAATGACTAGTACACCGCCATTAAATGTTCACGAGTGGAAGGATAAATTCATGAGGTCCTTTGAGAATGAGGTGCGAGTTCTATCTGGGTTTGACCATACACATAGTTTGATAGAAAAACTCTATTGGAAGGCTCAAATTGAAGAGAGACGGAAGGGAGTTAAGGATGAAGTTGCTCTCCCTAATCTACAACTCATCAAAGACTCTTTGGAGACATTGAAATCAGAGTGCATATAATTGATCACAGATCGTGATTATGCCATCGAATCAGCAAAGAAGATCCTTAGTGATTTCCAAGGAAAAGAGAGGAAAGTTGAAGAGCTTACTCTTGAGCTTGAGTCAACAAAAGACATGTTAGAAAATACTCAGTTGGTTCTAATGGAGGTAGAAGATCAATTTGCTAATTTCAAACATTTAAGAGAGAAAGAGAATAGAGAAATGGCCAAGGATCAATCAGGTAATGGAGGAGCTTGATTGCATTCAGGAGGAGTATGATCTCGTTCTTTGTCCCCAAAGATCTGAAAAAAGTGATTTTGGAGCAAAAGAATGTTTGGGTGGAACATGACTTTGATAGTAATCAGCGGGTTGATAATCCGTTGTTTGATACAGATGCTGATTGGACATTTATTAATCCACTTTTCAAGTTTGATGTGGGAATTCCTTTTGACTTCAGTGGTGAGGGTGGATCACATTGCAGAGTCTGGGATCTAGGTGCAATTTGCAACCATGAGATATTGTTTCAAAAATGGAGCATTGATCAAATGCATACTCTTGGGCATCTTCTTTGGAAAAGAATGGATCAGATTTTCAGATTTGGGCTTGCTGATTGGTTGCAGATTAGCCACTTCACTTTATGGTTTGCTCTCATTCAGGGGAGTTGGTGCAATTTCTTTGGTCATGAAAGTAATGGTTTTCAATTGGAGATTGCTTGGAGGTGTTTTCCAGCCTTGGACATGAGTAGATGTGTTGTTTTGGACGACAATCTCCTGTGTTGCAGCAACTGTTCATCTTTTTGGATGCTGATTTTCCTAAAATCAGACCTCAAGACAATCATTTCAGACTTGGTGGGCCACTGGTACACTCTTTTTCAGACTTTACAGTCTCCTAGCAGGGTGGGTTTGTGGTCTCAAGTGAGAGGTATGGGGAGTTGGGGCAATCAGTATCCTTATGCCCTTTCTTCTTCTTATGGTTATCCTTATGCCCTTTCTTCTTCTTATGGTTGGGACAGCGAACCTTTGGTTTCTTTGGTTCACCTTTTTGAGGTGCTTGGAGTGCGAACTGTAAGAGTTTTCAAATCTCCATGGTTGTATCAGGATAATTCAATTGAGGCATAGTAGATTCATGTGCAGATATGAGTATGAGTTTGTTGAGCTCTTGCAAAGGAATGCTTTCCTCTTTGCAAGAAGATTTGGAGATGTCACATTGACAGTCGTGGCTCTGTTAGATACCATATGGAGATGTGTTGTGGAGTTTGATCGTGAGTTGAGTAGACCTTATTTTCTATTGCCCAAGCTTGTGATAGACAGTGACACTGTTGATATTGATTACTTAGAGCCTTATGGGCACGAGATGTTGCATGATATTGATTTCAATCCTTCAGGGATTTTCAGTTTGAGTATCATGGATGGTAACATTTTGGAGTTACAAGGGAGGTTATTGCAGTTTTGGCGTGATGTTTTCACTGATGTGATCAGAGTGGTGCAGCATCAGCATGGTAGGTTCTTCTTGAGACGGACATGGCTCATACTTGCTTGGGTGTGGATTAGTTTAAAATTTTCTGGAATTGTGGTGGCATTGCTTGAGGACAAGCAATTTTGGGAAGGGCGGATTGTAATGTCCCCTTCTCCGCAGTGATTAGTTTTGTTGGCCGTTAGCCTAGTTCGGAGGCCCGTAGGCTAGTCGGGGGCAGAAATTAGGGTTTCCTATTTTCTAGGAGGATTCTTTGGTGATTTCAGGGGCTATATGTGGGAGTTTGACAGTTTGGATTCTGGATTCCTTCTAGGTTTTCAGAGAGCTTCAGGATGGTTCGACATGCATCTGCATCAGGTGACTTTTCCCAGACTTACTATTTTTAGTAAGTACGACGATTGCTCAGAATGTGGTTGAAATCACTTTGGAAACACTTACTATTTTTAGCAGTATGCTATTTTTAGTGGGTACTATTTTTAGCAGTTCTATTTTTAGCAGAATGTCAGCAGGCTTGTTCAGATGGCTATTTCCGACAGGTTAGTTTGAGCGGTTGGTCTTCCCTCATTTTTTGGTGCTATTCTTGGCAAGGGTTCCTCAGCTCAGTTCAGTGACTATTTTTGGCAGGGCAATTCTCTTAGCTTGTTTCTAGATATCCTTGGAGCTTGTTTTGGCAGGTTCAGTATTTGATGAAAAATGGTTTTTAAATTAAATTATAACTTAAGGCAAAGGTTGGACGATTTATTTAAAAGGGGTTGCTTAAGTTATATTGATATAGAAGTCATTTCCTTAATTATATATTGGGTGATTTATTGTTGAGGAAAAATACTTTATAAAGTGAAATATTAATACGGCAAGATGGACGCCTTATGGAGAAATAAGTTAATTTTATAATAGATTTCACTTATCTACCTTGGATGCCACATTATGATTTTATTGTCATTTTTATAAAGAATATTTGCTCCTATGAGAAGGTCGATTTGGAGAAAGGAGAAATGAAATGTAATTTCAAAATAATGTGAAGTGAATGTGCATTTGGATTTGGCGTTCATTTGGAGGGATTGTGAATTTGAATTTGAGCCCTCAAAATCTATAAATGAGAGTGTTGGGCTTCTCATTTGGTATGAAATGAATTTGCATCGTTATGCTGCCGAATTGGCGATTGAAAAATCTGAGCTTCGAAGTGTGGCTTCCTAGCTAAGTCTCAGTTTCGTACTTGCAAGATAGTACCTAGCTGTGTTCATGTATTCCCAGTGCTGTTGGTGAGTAAGTTGTAGATTGTGGAGTGTTTTGATTGAGATTGGAGTGTTTTCTGGTTGCTGGTCACGGGACTACTGAAAGTGTATTTTGCTAGCACCTCTGGGCCAAGCGATTCCATCATTCTAGGTATCGGCTCATCCTTCCTTCCTACCACTGACGATGCATATTGTAAGTTTTTAGCATCTTATTTTGAGTGTGGGATTTTATATTGAAAATCAAACTTCCCAGGTTAGGCGTGGGGTTTAGTTAATGCATTGGGAAGCGTGCAAAATAAATATGGGTGTTTCAATGGCTTTCCTTGGGTTTGTTCTCATTGTGGCGGGTATAGCAATTGTTTAGAACAGATTTTGGGTGAATTGGGTGAATAATGAGAGAGTTATGAGCGTTTTAGTGAATCCACAAGCTGCTGGTTTTGCAATTCCAGCCTGCAGATTTTTGATGTTAGCAGAAATTTCATGTTCTTAATTGGATGTTCAGCATTACTCTCTTCTCACATTATCTTGATTATCGTAAGGTTAAGTAGTAGTACTACTAACCAATTCTGCCTTGTAAATCTCACCCTACTGAAAAGTGGAAGAGGCTGGCTTGCCTCCTATTTTCAAGTAAATTGTAATTCAATCCTCCCACTACATAAGTGGTCGAGTGATGTCTGATTGTAATGGTCCTCCCGCTGCATAAGCGGTTGAGTTGAGTTTGTTTTGTAATTTCAGTCCTCCCACTGAAATATTGCGGTCGAGTGATTTGTGCCTTGTGTGTTTCTCTTGGCTGGTTCACCGCCAAGTTTCTTGCATTCCCGCTGGATAAGCGAAAGGGGCTGGCTTGCCGCCCAAGCATTGTTTTGTTTCCAGTTATTTGAAGCTAACGATCCCCTCAACACCGTATGCTCTCACCTTCCCACATTGGGCACTTGGTGATCAGAAAGTGGAAGGGTTGCACTTACAACAAGTTTTTCAGTTTATGCTTTCTAACCTTAACGGGTTATCTATTTGTGGATGATTATTATTGGCCTAAAAAAACAAAAAAAATAACTGGGATATTACACCAACCTAATTTGTACGTTCGACAGAGAAGATGGCTAGAGTTAATCTTCGATTATGATTTTGAAATGAGCTATATCAAAGGAAAGGAAAATAGGGTAGCAAACGCATTAAGTCGTTCAAGACATTTGTCAGCTATGGCCACCATGAAAACGGATCTAAGAACTCAGGTACTACAGAACTTAGAAGGTGATGAATACTACAATCAAGTACGAGAGGCTTTACAAAGCAATTTCCAAGACCCCTAATATGAAGGGTACAACATTGAACTAGATGGCATGTTAAGGTACCAAGGGAGAATGTACATAACCTAACTTTTCAAAGTTAAGGAAGTTGATATGGAAAGAGGTACATTCGGCACCATACTCGAGACACCCTGGTGTGACGAAGATGTTAGCAGATGTTAAACCCTTATACTTCTGGAAGGGAATGAAGAAGGATGCAACAAGATTTATGGTAGGTTGTTTCAAGTGTCAAAAAGTGAAAATAGAACATCAACATCCAACAGGAATACTGCAAACCTACGCCATACTAGATTGGAAGTGGCAAATTATCAATATGGATTTTGTGCAAGGTTTACCTATGACAAGAAATAAACATAATGCCATTCTAGTGATAGTTGATAGGCTTACCAAGGTAGCACATTTCATACCAGGGAATCTAATTGATGGAGCACATATAGTAGCTCGGAAATTTGTTCAAGAGATCTTCTGGGTGCATGAAATACTCGAGAAAATTATCTCTGACACGAATGCCGGAATGACATCCAGATTCTTGCAAACATTGTTTGTAGCTTTGGGAATAGAGTTAAACATCAATTCAGCTTACCATCCATAGACGAACGGTCAAACAGAGAGAGTGAATCAAATTCTGGAAGACCCCTTAAGGATGTATTGCATGCATCAGCAATATAAATGGGAAGAATACCATTAGTAGATTTTGCTTACAACAACTTGTATCACTCTGCCATAAAAATGGCACCCTTTGAAGCATTATATGGAAGGAAATGCAAAAACCCCATCAGTTGGGATAGGCTAGAGGACAAAATAACCCCCGGTCCAAAAATGCTTATGGAAATGGAAAATCAGGTGAAGCTGATCAAGCAAAAGTTAGCAGAAGCCAACGAATGGCAGAAGAGTTACACCGATGCAACACGGAATCCTAGACAATTTATAGTAGGGGAGAAGGTGCTCCTCGGAGTTAAACCTCAAAACTGTTTCATAGAGTTTGGAAACGCTTCCAAATTAGCCCCAAGATACATGGTACCATTTGAAATCCTAGAGGTCATTAACCCAGTAGCTTACAGACTTGCTCTACCACTAGCTCTCGCCCAATTGCATAATGTTTTTCATGTTTCATATCTTAAGAAGCATATGGCCAATATTGAGCACATGATTGACTGGAATTCCCTGTAGGTGCAGGATCCAAGGGTGGTCATGACCAAATGAGTCGAAATACTTGAGGTGCGTAAGTTGTGCCTACATAACTACAAGGTTACGCAATGCAAGGTCCAGTGGGACCATATGCAAAAGAAAACACCACCCGGAAGGATTATTAAGAGATCCTTCAAAAGTTTCCTCATCTTTTTAAATACTCATTGAACTATCACTATGAGAAATAATGAACTTGCTTATATGTTTGTAATTTTGATTTATGTTTAATAATCATCGAGGACGATGATTCACAAGGGGGAAATATGTTACATCCCTTTTACTTAATTTTGGAAAATGCTTATTATGCTTTGTTTTGGTTAATCAATGACAATGTTTATTCTTCTATGAATGAAGTTGTTATCTAAAAGAGAATGATTGGTGAAGCTATTTAGTTAGCAGTATATTATGAAATTGACAAAATGGTTAAGATGTGAATAACTGAATTCTCGTGTTTGCAGGAATCACAACTTCCTCAAGAGGAAGAGAGTATCATCAAGGAGAGGATCGCAGATATTGGAAAAGAACATTGCCATCGAGCTCTGGGTCCGGAAATTTGGGTGTATACCTTTATCGTCATAGCCTTGGTTGAGTCGGGTTTGTTCCATTTTTCTTGATGATCTTGACCTAGAGTCACCTTGTCAACCTAGTACTGTCGAGTGGTCTAGTATCCTTGGTTTGAATCTATTTCTTGATGTTGAGTGTTCTTGTTTATTTTGTCTCTCCCTTATTATGTTTATATATATATTGCCTCTTGAGTGCTTTATTATTGTTTGATGTGTTTGAGGAACATATTCATATCCACACACATATGAGAAGAATGTACGTGTATGGATATGAATATATCCATATTTGTCAATTGATATATTGATGTTATGCGAAGTATCGCATTGTTGGTGGTTCTTATTTCTGGTAACCACGGACAAGCATGTCAGGGAGGTCACCACCTTTGTGGCAGAAGCTTTCTTGTGTAATTGTTGGGATGTTACGTCCCTAGCTTCTCGGCGTCAGTGTTCTTTACCAAGCTTGTGTTTGGCATTAGCGACTACTTTGTTATTTATGATGGACTCAAACCATTATGCGAGTTTGCTGACTCTGCGGTGTATGAGACATCATTGATGTTTTTCGAATTAAGTTCTACAATTCTGAACATTTTAGGAAGCCGATCTTGCAAGAGGAAGAAGTGTGGGAGGTGGAGAAATCTAGTCGTTGTTGTGTTGTTTGTCTTATAGTCCGAAAGCATTGTTAGCACCTCTTTTCTGCATCCGAGCCGATTCACCTTGAGCTCAGCTAGCGTTTTGTTTGTGCTGCTAGACTCACAAGCAAGAGATATTCTTAAGCTATCTCTGTTTTGCACATATATCTGAAACCAGCTATCTTTTGTTTAAAGATCAAGAGACGAATCATGTTTGTAAAGTTAAAAGAATTCATGGACTAAGCGATAAAGTGAAAGAGAGTTTGAGCTTGTTATTTGCTATTTTTGATGGTCTGTTAATGAAATGTGAGAATTGAAATGCATGTTGTATTCACTAGGGGTCTTAGACAACATACCACTATATGGTATCGCTGTTGAGTGAACTGCATGTTCATTACTTCGTGATGCAGAGTACATGAAGTCTGTATTTCAGTGTTTTTTATTGTTAATGGAAGTCCAATCTCCAATGGTTTAGCTCAGTTCTGTTATTTCAAGATTTTTTATTTGTTAATGGAAGTCTGATCTTTGTTCTGGAATTAGTAATCATGTACAGCTGTTGCAAATGTGATCTTGATGGTTGTCATCAATGGTTGTCATTGATGTCAACATATAGGAGTTGGTAATCCGGAAGATGTGTTCCCGAAATTTTTGGTGCTCCAAAAGATGTGTCCCAGTTAATATTCTATTTGCTCGTGTTGATGGTAATCCGGATTTCTCTGTTTACTGGATATGGTGTTGATCGATTGTATTCATGAGTATCTTGGTTTCATTCTTTTTTTTTGCTATGTTGGGTTGTGCTTTTTGGGTCCGGATTAGGTCCGGAATTCGAGGATGAGTAACGGCAATTGTGTAGCGTGTGAGTCATAATTTGGGTCCGGAATTTGTGATAGATGTAACGTGTTAATCTGATCAATGATGAGTGTTGTGATATGGTCTACTTCTCATTCGTTTCCACCACCAGAAATGTTGATTTTACCACAGATAATGATTTTATTTATTTTTAATTACTGCATATAGGTGCCCATCTATATATCGTCCATGCCTTTTTGTATGTGTTCATTACTTCAATTATATATATTGGTGGTGTCCCTTCACTAAGGGTCACCACTCTTGGCCCAATAATTATATTATGTTATTATATAATATAATTATATTATTATATTTTTATATTATAATAATATAATAATATAATATAATCTCAATAATAATAATAATAATATTAATATAATTATATTATCAATGCCTATCAATATAATTATTATATCACAACATTTATGTTATCTATGTCGGCCTGTAGGAATCTGATCAACATTCCATTTTACTGATTGGGTCAATTAGGCCACTTACACATTTGTCTTCCTCAGGCTGGAAGTGATAACCGACGCTGCCAATCTTCAACACTCCCTCTCGGCTAGGGAGGATACTTCCAACTGTACAAAATATATCACCTCATAGTGATGTTAACAACAATGGCTACATCCATATGTGGAAAGGAAAGATATCACCTCACTATGATATCAACCATCATGACTCATCCATAGACATCACCTCACGTGTTATCAACCATTATGGCATATCTATAGATATCACTTCCTGTGACATCCACCATTATGGTTTATCCATAGATATCACTTCACGTGATATCAAGCATTATGGCATATCCACATATATCACTTCTCATGATATCCACCATAGATATCTCCTTATGTAATATCCACCATTATGGCTTGTCCACAGATATCACTTCACATGATATCCACCATTATGGCATATCCATAGATATTACCTCTCAAGATATCAACCATTATGGCATATCCATAGATATCACGTCACATGATATCCACCATAACGGTTTAATCAACCAATATTGTAAGATCATCACCTTACAACAATGGTAAGATGTACAAGTGTTCATCATTGTGAAACCGTCACCTCACAATGATATTCACCATGTCTCATCCAAAGGGTAAACACACAAGCACAAGAAGATCACGGATTCTCTCACGTGATGTTGTCATGGAGTCACACACATGACATTCACCATGAACCATATCAGAGGGTGAGATAAGGTTTTCACCTTAGATCTTTCTCAAAAAGAATTGCATTAACAAGAGTTTACACTTTAAACATCTTATAAAGAGAAAAATACATCAGTATAATAAACACTATAAACAAATCAAGATGCTAAGACTCAATCTCAGCTAGGGCTACATTTTCCACCATACCAAGCTTACCTTGAAAGTACACAAACTTTATTTTGGAGAGAGGCTTGGTGAGAATGTTTGTCGTTTGTTCATCAATACTAATGTCTTTCAACTGAATAGGATTCCTTTCTACCATGTCTCTAACATAGTGGTACATGATCTCTACATGCTTCGACCTATTATGAAATACGAGGTTGGAGTTTGCATCACTCTTGGTGTATCCAAGCTCACCAAGTATCCATCTATTCAAGAATATCCTGACCTAGGTGTAGCATAAAGACCTTTCAGCCTACACACATGGAACTCTATCCCATGAATCATAGCCCTCTGACTGCAATAGTTTCTTGATCACTAGAGAAAGCAACCCGACATGGTCTACTCCCTCTGAACCAATATGACCAAGATCCTTGGAAATCAACTGGAACAGATCCTCTAGTGGCTCCCTCTGAAGTTGAAATGTCAGGCTCCCTCTGAATGTTGATTCTTCCACTTCCAAGAAACGTTTCCAGCCACCAACTTAATCACATGGCAGCAAGCATCAAGTTACAATCTCTTATGCTTCTTGGCCCGTCCATTTCTCTTCTTCTATATTTGCATATATCTTCCTTGTCCATTCTTCATACATAATTCTTTATAAATGACCACCTTGTAATGCTCTGTACGAAACTGATACAACCACTTCCGGTCTATTCCTTTTAGATATGCATAAACTACTTTCAAATCTGCCTGTTCATGTTCATATGTCTCCCAATACCGATATGAAGATTTTATGTCCCTTATATGCCTTTATGAATATTTAGACGTATATACTGATATCCCTTATAGTGATATGTTGCACTTGTCCCTGATCTGAAGTTGTGATCCAGTAACAATAAGTAGTGGTGCTGTTTCGGGTATATCTGTAGAAGCCTGAATGTGCCAATGGCAGAGGCTCCGACGAGAGCAAATTTAAATATGGATACAACTAATAAACAAAAATATGCCAAGCCTGAGCATTTTAATAGAAATAAATAAAATAGTAAAATCCCAAATCGATGATTGTTGAAGTGGAAGTGAATGCCTTCATATATCTTCCAATTGGAAGGATAAGCTACGTTGTAAAGGTCATGACTTATGTCTATTCATAACTGCCTTGTTTCCTTAACCAATCTCACCCTTCCATATGTAATTAGTCATTTCTTAACCTCTGATTAGTCCCTTTACTTATCGCTGTCTTCAGGATAATGGATTGCTCTCATCAATACTCTTCATAATATAAGTCGCTGTCTTAATATCGTGCTTCTTTAGATATCGATTAGTTGTTTGATAGCATTCTTTCCTTAATCAATATTTTTTAACATAAGTTGTTGACTTCATTAACCCGTCACCTTCACATAGATGCTTTAATGTATCTATATAACCATGAGATGATAAATCGCTGGCCCACGAATCTTCCATAACGATCGGCAGTCCAAGGTATTAATGGTACCACCATTCCGACACAGTTCATAACTTACCGAAAAATCTTGCAGCATATGTTCACATATCATCATTATATGTCTCATGTCTTCCATGCTACGTATTTATTTTATCCCTTGGCTTGTTCCTTAATCGCTCCTCTTCTTCATGGTATATCGGCTATTGATTGCTCTATTATAGCCAATGCGTAATAATTAGGAATGTATCCTAATCATTCTTACTTTCTCAATCTTTACCTTTCTTTGTTGATTATCGACAATAAGATAATCACAGACTATGTCCTCTTTAATCATCGATTACACGATATAGTTACAAAATTCTGAGTTGCAATCATCAATGATGAACAATATTGCTACTGGCATTTGGAAGAGGTCATTGTTGTAGATCGATACTCTCTTAATGACTTTGACCACCCATTGTAATCTTTAACAATATTGAGCCAGATATGTGTTCTCCATAATAATCGATTGATCATATCCAATGTTGATAATTAACCCATGCCCGTCTATCCCTTACTAGATCGTTGTAATCACCATTATTAATCCAACCTAGTCACTGATTTAGATTGCACAATCTTCTTGTTACCTGGTAATGTATCTATGATAAATCATTGTGAATTTTATCCGCTATTCATACTGAAGAAGTCGATGCATTATCTCTCATAATACATACGTAAAGTTGCTGCCATGTTTGACCAGACATATGCAATCCTCAATATCATCAGAGTTCAATAGTAAGCCGCTATCTTGGTGATCAGACTGTTTCAAACCGTGTCTATGTATTCTTTGCAATGAAGGATACACTTATATCGCTGCTCATGAGGTTGCCACAATTCTCTGCATTAGTCACTATACTTACTGTGGTCATTTGGCTTTGTATTGAACTTCATTGAGTCACGTATTATTGCTGACTTGTGTTCTTCTCTGATGCAAACACACTATCTTATGTCTAAGAAATAGCCTTTCAAACTCTCGTGCCTTATATTGGAAAGATACCCAAACCATATAACCTATATACAAATTGAACCATATGGAAATTTATCTTTTGTGAAACGCTGGTCAATGTTTCTTGTTGGCCATATTGAGACTTATAATCTCTAATCGTAGTAGTAAAGCCTTCCGAGAAGCTTTGTAACGGTGGAGATACAGAAAAAGATCATAGGAGTCTGTGAAAATGCCCATGCCTGAGATCACTATGGCCATAAAGTGGTACCACTGTGTCTTCGCTTTGTCTAGAGCAGAAATCGCTTCCAATTGTGGCTTTGTCATTGCTCTTTGCCCTGTTGAGCACATATCCATATAAAAATCTAGGGCCTCCACTCCTTGGAACACCCCTACTGCTTGTCCTTACAATAAAGTTAAATACTCTTTCTCAGCCTTTCCCAGTTTTCGTACCCGCTCTGATACCATGTTGATTTTACCACAGGTATTGATTTTATTTATTTTTAATTACTGCATATAGGTGCCCATCTATATACCGTCCATGCCTTTTTGTATGTGTTCATTACTTCAATTATATATATTGGTGGTGTCCCTTCACTAAGGGTCACCACTCTTGGCCCAATAATTATATTATATTATAATATTATTATATTTTTATATTATAATAATATAATATAATCTCAATAATAATAATAATAATAATAACATTAATATAATTATATTATCAATGCCTATCAATATAATTATTATATCACAATAATTATCACAACCTTTATGTTATCTATGTTGGCCTGTAGGAATCTGATCAACATTCCATTTTAGCTGATTGGGTCGATTAGGCCACTTACACAGTTGTCTTCCTCAGGCTGGAAGTGATAACCGACGCTGCCAATCTTCAACAGAAGGCACCGAAAGCAGTTTCGGTAAAGCAGATTGTGTTACTGTGGTGGATTCTCTTTTTCTTTCTTCTTCCTTCAACAGTGAGCCTTTTCTAGACAGTGAGCCCACCTGCAGTGAGCATTCTGGTAGTGAGCCACCCTTTGTAAAAATCACCTTAACCGATGTTATATATTGAGAACTAACATTCTCCTTGGTTTTTCTCTTCCTGGGTTTACCACGTCATATCTGGTGTTCATTGTGTGATATGTTTTGTGTATGTGCTTTCATGTTATATCTACATTAATTAATTCTATTGGTTATTCCGGATGTGTAAAAAAATTGAAGAAAAAGTTTAAGTTGTCTACTAATTCACCCCCCCTCTTAGTTGCTCGGATATTTAACAATCGGTATCAGAACTTTGGTTCCTTGGAAAAGAGCTTAACTTCTTGAGGTAGATCCTGATCCGATTGGCACATAAACTAACTATCCCTATCTTTGAAGGATCCGACTATAACTTCTAGAAAGTGAAGATGAGAGTTTACCTAATCTCCTTGGGCTACAATACTTGGAAAGCTGTGGAAACTAAGTATGTACAACCGGCAAATGGTCTTACCACTCCCAATGAGATTCAAGCCTATGAAGAAAATGAAAAGCCGAAGTATGTTATCTTTAGTGCTTTATCAAAGATTGAATTAACAATGATTATTTCATTGAATACTACTTATGAAGTTTGGGAAAAGTTGAGAGATATCTACGAAGGAAATGACAAAGTTAAATTATCAAAGAAGCTAACAGCTAAGCACAGATATGAGAACTTGAAAATGGAAGAATGAGAAGATATAACAAGCTATTTTTAGAAGGTTGACAATGCAGTAAATGAAATCAGAGAACTTGGCAGCAATTTAATAGATAAAGACATAATTGAGAAGATTTTGATGTCTCTACAGGGAACCTACAATGACAAGATCTCTACTATTGAAGAAACTTGTGATCCGAAAAAGTTTACTAGGGAACAACTATATGGCTCCTTGTCTGCATTTGAGATAAGGAAGTTTGGAAAAGACAAAGCTAAATTTGAATCTGCCTTTAAAGGCTCTGAGGAAGATCCAAAAGATGAAAGCTCAAATGAGATGGAAGCGAATTTTGTAAGAAAATTGAAGAAAGGCATCAACAAATACAGAGGTATGTTACCTCTTAAATGCTTTAGATGTGGAAAGATTGGTCATATAGCTACTAGATGTCCGGAAAAAAGGATCAAGACAAAAGTTTAGAGAAGGTAAAGGGAAGTTTACCAAGAGAGCCTATTCTGTTAAAGATGATGTTGGTATATCAAATGATGAATCAAACTATGAAGATGGCGATTGTTTGTTTTTGGTAGAAAAGGATGTACCTAAGATTGATATCCCTAAGACTATTGCTACTGCCTTACATGCTAGGAGAGATAGAAATGAATAGTTGATTGATAGTGGATGCTCAAATCATATGACTGGTGATAAAAGTTTGTAAAACTTGAAAAGTATGATGGTGATTCTGTTAGGTTCGGAGATGATCAGATAGCACAAATTGTGAGAATTGGTTCTATTTATTTTGAAGGAAAACATAATACTGACAATGTTTACTATGTAAAGGTTTGCATCATAATCTCTTGAGTGTTGGGCAAATGTGCGAAAATGGTTACAATGTTGTTTTTCAGGATAATATTAGGTTGTGAGATCCAGAAGGGATTTGGAATTGTGATTGCAGCAGAGAAAAAGACTGGTGGAAACATGTATTTTGCTAGGAGATACAAAACATTGTTTGTTATTTCAGATCAATGATAGCTGACTCTAACATCGAAGGATGTGTCATATCAACTTTGATAATTTGGTAAAGATCAGTTCATCAAGTGCATGAAAGATTTACTAAGGTTCACCAAACCGGATAACAATATTTGCAAAGAATGTCAAGTTGGAAAGCAAACGAAAGGAACATACAAAGGAAAGGAGCGACATCCACTGAATTATTGGACTTAGTGCACACAGACTTATGCGGTCCTACCAGAACAAGGAGTATACAAGATGAGAAGCATTTCATGTTGTTAATTGATGATTATTCTAGAATGCCATGGGTTGCATTTTTAAGAGAGAAATCAAAAGCATTAGAAAAATTCAAGATATTCAAGGCTAGGGTTGAAAATGAATTTGATAGAAAAATTAAGTGTTTGAGGTCTGACGGAGGAGGAGAATTTACTTCTGATGAGTTTAACAACTTCTATGAGAAACATGGTATTAGAAGGCAACGTCTGCCCCTAGGACACCACAGTAGAATGGTGTAGTGGAAAGGATGAATCGAACTATACAAGAGGCAACCAAAACAATGATCAAATAAGCAGAACCATCGGAAGTCTACTGGAGAGAAGCAATTCACACAGCAGTCTACACTCTTAACAGATTTCTATATTGGAAAAACTTCAACTATGGCATGGTAAAACTTCGACAGTGAAATATTTCAAGGTATTTGGAAGCAAGTGTTATATCCGGAGAGATGAAGATAATCTTGGAAAATTTGACAGCAGAGTAGATGAAGGCATATTCCTAGGATATTCTACAAGAAGCGAGGCATACCGGTGTTACAACAAAAGGCTAAACAAGATTGTTGAAAGTGCAAATGTAAAGGTTGATGAAGACATTTCTAAAGACTCTGACAAATTGGCAGGATATGAATCTGATGAATCCGCTGACAGGAAAAGGGAAGAAAAAATCAAAGAAGAAGAAAAATAAAAAAGAAACTCAAAATGCTCTGGTATCTACATCTAAAACCCCAAGATATGTTCAAAAGAATCATTCCATGGACAAGATTATTGGAGATAAAAACAAAGGAATTATCACAAGAAGCAAAACAGCTCAAGAACAAGTTCAGTTATGTTTACTATCTAAGATTGAACTAAAATCAGTAGAAGCTTCCAATGATCAAAATTGGATAAAGGCAATGAGAGAAGAGCTGGATCAAATTGAAAAGAATCAGACATGGGAATTAATTCACAGACTGCAAGACAAGAATGTAATTGGACGAAATGGGTATTCTGAAACAAGTTGAATGAGGATGGAAAAGTTGTGAGAAATAAAGCAAGGTTGGTTTGCAAAGGTTACACACAGGTTGAAGGCATTGACTTTGAAAAAACATATGCACCTATTGCTCAGATGGAGGCTATCAGGATGTTTTAGGCTTTTGCAATTTTTAAGGATTTCAAGGTTTATCAGATGGATATGAAGTCAGCATTTTTTAATGGAGAGCTGAAAGAAGAAGTTTACGTTGAACAACCGGAAGGATTTAAGTTGAAAGATGATCCGAATATTGTTTGCAGATTGAAGAAGGCTTTGTATGAATTGAAACAAGCTCCTAGAGCTTGGTATGGAAGGCTAGATAAGTATTTAATTGATCAAAGTTTTCAAAAAGGATCTGGTGACAGCAATTTATATTTCAAAACTAACTCAAGTAAAATATTACTTGTTGTAGTTTATGTTGATGACATAATATTTGGAGGAAATGAAAGCATGTGCAAAGAGTTTGCTAATCAGATGCAGAAGGAATTTGAGATGTCCATGAACGTTGAGTTAAACTTCTTTCTTGGCTTGCAAGTAAATTAGAATAGCAAAGGAATTTTCATTTCACAATCTAAATACATTAAGGAATTGTTGAAGAAGTTTGGGTTGGAGAACTCCAAACAAGTGTGTACGCCTATGACCACCGGATGAAGTTAACTAAAGAGGACAAATCTCCTAAAGCCGATGCAAGTCACTATAGATCAATGATTGGAGAACTGTTATATTTGACTGCTACCAGACCAAATATCATGTATGCAGTTTGTCTGGCAACCAGATTTCAGCAAGAACCAAAAAATTCACATGTTGTGGCAGTAAAAAGAATTTTCAGATATTTAAAGGGAACATAAGAGTTTGGCTTGTGGTATCCCAAAAATTCAGATTTCCCCCTAACAACTTATACAGATGCATTCTTTCTTGGCTCCCAGTTGGTTGCTTGGTCAAGTAAGAAGCAAGAATTTGTCTTTATCGACAGTTGAAGCAGAATACATTGCAGCATCTTCATGTGGCACACAGATTCTATCGATGAAACAAGACTTTGAAGGATATTGGTGTAATGTTCAATGAACCCATCTCAATTATGTGTGATAACACCAATGCAATAAACGTTTCTAAAAATCCGGTACAGCATTCCAGAACAAAGCATATATCTATTCGGTATCACTTTTTGAGGGAAAAGGTGTTGGACAATGAAGTAAAGCTTGAGTATGTACCTACAAAATAGCAAATTGTAGATATCTTCACAAAGGCATTATGTAAAAATACTTTTGAGTATCTTCGGCAGAAGTTAGGGGTATTACCCCTTCCTAATTTAAACTAATGTACATTTGGATGTCAATTGATCAGTGATCTTGAATATTGTTAGTTGGACTAATGCTTGGGTGCTTCCTCTTAGGGGGAGCAAAAGTGAGTTTTATAGGGGGAGTTTTGCCCCCTTTTGTCCTTGATGTCAAAGGGGGAGAGATGTAATGAGATGCAAAGATGTGATGTGCAGAGATGCTGAGTAAGTTTGCAAAGTTGTGTGTTTGTTGTTGATGGATGTTTCCATCAATGACAAAGGGGGAGATTGTTGCAAATGTGATGTTGATGGTTGTCATTAATGGTTGTCATTGATATCAACATATTGGAGTTGGTGATCCAGAAGATGTGTTCCCGGAATTTTTGGTGCTCCGTAAGATGTGTCCCAATCAATATCCTATTTGCTCGTGTTGATGGTGTAATATCCCCCTTAATTTTTTTTATTTTTAACACAACAAGATTCACCCATTAAGGTTAGAATAATCAAACTTATACAGAAAGGGAATGCTGAAAGTAACCCTTTCACTTTCTGATCACCGAGAGCCCAGCGTGGGAGGGTGAGAGCATACGGTGTCAAGGGGATCGTTAGCTCAAATAACTACTGGAAATGAAATCTCAAATACAATATTGGGTGGCAAGCCAACCCCTTCCGCTTATCCAGCGGGTGTAAGAACTTCTACAGTAGTGTGGCGGTGCAACCAGCCAATTAGAAGATTACAAATTGTAAGAACAACGATCACTCGACCGCTTATTCAGCGAGAGGAATAGAAATGAAATAGCAATCAACTCCACCGCTTATTCAGCGGGAGGACTGAAAATGAGATTACAAAACAACTCTACTGCTTATGCAGCGGGAGGACAGTATTACAATATTCAAAATAGGCGGCAAAGCCAGCCTCTTCCACTTATGCAGTGGGACTAAGAGCAATAATCCAATTAGATAACTGTTAGTACTACTAACCAGCTTTACAATGCACAATATGGATTACAATTTAAGGGAAATCACTATTCCAAAGATAGATGGCAAGGCCAGCCTCTTCCACTTATGCAGTGGGACAAGAAAGAACAACAGAAACTATTGTTAGTACTACTACCAGCATTACAATATGAATCATAGCATATAAGAGTGATGAGCCAAGTGCAATAACATGACCAACAGCTGCAAATGAAACCAAGTCCTTTCTCTTCACACCAATGAACTCACACACCCCAAAACCAACTCCAAACACCAAAAACTCTAATTCTGATATACTCCCAGCACGCTGAAAACACACAGACCAGCAACACCAAATCCCACTAAAACACTCACAACTCACCCAATTCTTAACCAAATGACATGAAATTGAAAGCAAATGATCACTAGGAGGTAGGCAATCATTCCTAAGACAACAAAACATGGCAAACCGACCCCAATAATTTATGCATGCATTCCAAAGTGCTCAGCCACATGGTACGGCCAGCTAAGGTACGATTTTGCAAAAATAAAATCCAAAACACCATTTTAAGCTCTATAAACTTGGAAAATGAATCGCCTAAACCAAAAAGAAAGATAGATGAAATACCCAGTATAAGGAGAATGACACACTGAGACCTGCGACCCAAAATCCACTTCAACACACTCCACGACTAGCAACAAGAACACACTACAGCACTCCCAAAAATCAGAAATCTAATATATAAATCTGCAACATTATCTTCAATCCACTCCTCTGAATGAAGAGCAATCTCTGGCTCGACTAGTTGTTGTATTGCAAGCAAGAAATCAAGCTATGGCTAGGAGGTAAGTGTTCCTCGAAGCTTTCACTCTGCATTTCGGTAGCATTTCATTATAAATATTCTTGGATACCAAAAACAAGAGCCCAACACTCTTGTTTATAGATTTTGTGTCTCCAAATTCAAATTCACATTCCCTCCAAATGAACGCCAAACCCAAATGTACATTCACTTCACATTATTTTGAAATTACATTTCATTTCTCCTTTCTCCAAATCGACCTTCTCATAGGAGCAAATATACTTTATAAAAATGACAATAAAATCATAATGTGGCATCCAAGGTAGATAAGTGAAATATATTATTAAATTAACTTATTTCTCCATAAGGCGTCCATCTTGCCTTATTAATATTTCACTTTATAAAGTATTTTTCCTCAACAATAAATCGCCCTATATATAATTAAAGAAATAACTTAGATATCAATATAACTTAACCAATCCCTTTAGAATAAATCGTCCAACCTTTACCTTAAGTAATAATTTAATATAAAACACCGTTTTTCATCAAATACTAAACCTGCCAAAACAAGCTCCAAGGATATGGGGAAACAAGCTGAGAGAATTGCCCTGCCAGAAATAGTCGTTGAACTGAGTTGAAGAACCCTTCCCAAGAACAGCACCAAAAAATGTTTGGAAGACCAACTGCTCAAACTGACCTACCGAAAATAGCCATCTGAATAGGCCTGCTGACATCCTGCTAAAAATAGAACTGTTAAAAATAGTACTTACTAAAAATAGCATACTACTAAAAATAGTAAGTGTTTCCAAAGTGATTTTAACCACATTCTGAGCAGCTGTCGCACTTACTAAAAATAGTAAGTCCAAAAAAAGTCACTTGATGCAGATACATGTCGAACCATCTTGAAGCTCTCTGAAAACCCAGAAGGAATCCAGAATCCAAACTGTCAAACTCCCACATACACCCCCTGAAAACACCAAAGAATCCTCCTAGAAAATAGGAAACCCTAATTTCTACTCCCGACTAGCCTACGGGCCTCCGAAATAGGCTAACGGCCAACTAAACTTACGTACATTTGGATGTGCATTGATCCAGTGATCTTGAATATTCTTAGCTAGACTAATGCTTGGGTGCTTCCTCTTAGGGGGAGCAGGAGTGAGTTTTATAGGGGGAGTTATGGCCCCTTTTGTCCTTCATGTCAAAGGGGGAGAGATGTAATGAGATGCAAAGATGTGATGTGCAGAGATGTTGAGTAAGTTTGCAAAGTTGTGTGTTTGTTGTTGATGGATGTTTCCATCAATGACAAAGGGGGAGATTGTTGCAAATGCAATGTTGATGGTTGTCATTAATGGTTGTCATTGATATCAACATATTGGAGTTGGTGATTCAAAAGATGTGTTCCCGGAATTTTTGGTGCTCCGTAAGATGTGTCCCAGTCAATATTTTATTTGCTAGTTTCGATGGTAATCTAGATTTGTCTGTTTACCAAATATGGTGTTGATCGAATGTATTCATGAATATCTTGGTTTTATTCTTTTTTTTTTTTGCTATGTTGGGTAGTGCTTTTTGGGTCCAAATTAGGTCCAGACTTCGAGGATGAGTAACGAAAATTGTGTAGCGTGTGAGTCATGATTTGGGTCCGGAATTTGTGATGGATGTAACGTGTTGATTTAACCGATGATGAGTGTTGTGGTATGGTCTACTTCTCATTCCTTCCCACCACCGAAATGTTTAGTGTTGACCTATTTTAAATCTCTGTCTTGGCCGACTTAGAATATTATGTTTCTCGGAGACAGTATAAATAAGTGGATGATCTGAATGTATGATGTATGGAAGATGTGCAAGACTGAAAAGGAAAAATCCGATTGATGATATGTTAAGTGTGTTGTTGCTAAGAAGGCACCAAAAACAAAACTGGTATTGCAGATTGTGTTATAGTGGTGGATTCTCTTTTTCTTTCTTCTTCCTTCGGCAGTGAGCCCACCTGTAGTGAGCATTATGGCAGTGAGCCACCCTTTGTAAAAATCACCTTAATCGGTGTTATATATTGAGAACTAACATTCTCCGTGGTTTTTCCCTTCTTGGGTTTTCCACGTCATATCTAATGTTCATTGTGTGATTTGTTTTGTGTATGTGCTTTCATGTTATATCTACATTAAATAATTTTGTTGATTATTCCGGATGTTTGTAATAATTGAAGAAAAAGTTTAAGTTGTCAACTGATTCACCCCCCCTCTCAGTTGCCCGGATATTTAACAATAGCTAGTTATATTGTCTAAACTGTAATAAGGGAAGTAAAAGAGGGTTTGGATGTTCATATTGTTTAGCTCTGATTTGTAAAATTCTGAGACTCTGTTTTGTGTAAGCTCACTGTAAATTTGTTTGAACCGGGTCTTAGTATGTTTAACCCAACACCCTAAGCTAAATAAGGACTTATGTTTGTTTCTCATGGTAGGGTTATACCACTATCCACCTATCAATTAGTTTTTCAAAGTTTACCAATGATCAATTGGACTCAAGGGTAAGTGCAAGTATGCAACTCTTTCATTCTTTACGCCAAGTAAGGGTGGTGGACATTGACTGCACTCCTATGTGCTTATTATGAAACCTTGGCCAAGGTGGCACTGCAATCAGCATGCATTTGTCAATTCACGAGTCAGATACACCACTAGCCAGAGTAATGTGCAAGTTAGGGGGTACCTATAGTGTATGACCGGTTAGTCAATGTAGATTCTAAACACCAGCCTTAGAGGCTCAATGGCAATTGTTCTATCTTCTATTTGCTACCCTCATGAAGGGTCAGACCCTTCTAGTAGGAAGTGGCACGAGGGACTTATGTCCGTGGTTGGGCAGAAAAGCCCTTGATGATGCTCTCCCTCTCCCAATTGTAACGAGTTAAACATCTGTTCTTTGGAAAGTTCGTTATTTTGTAAACTCTTAACCCTTCTATTTTAAAAAAAAAATATAAAGTTGATGACTCCACTATCACCTTCACTATCACCTTCCTTTGTAGGTTCTTCAAAAGATGACTCCATTTATGTATTCTTCCTCTTTCTTGTAGTGTTCTTGACTTCCTCTTCGTTCCCTGCAATTACTTGTAAGGTCAAGGACTTCCATTTGAAAATAGAGGACCATGAAGGATCATACTTTGTATCCAACTGAAATTTGCCAACTACAACTAATAGTATCTTGTATAAACTACATCCAAAACAAATGCAAATACATGTTGTATCATATTAAATGCACCCACACACATTTTACATTAGTACATAAACTTTAACTCCATCTTGAGGAGAGAGCCTGAAGTTGCAAAACATAAGGCAAGACTTTAAGATCAAATTTCTTCTGAACAAGCAACTCTAAATAAGCTAGCACCATGAAAGAAAAGAATGCCCAGTATATTCTTCTAGAAAGGCAAAAAATTTACAATGGTAAGACCTAACAAATCTTGGCACACATAAATGAATTGAAAAAAAAAAACTAAACAACTGGACTAAAAAACATGATAGTTAATAGAAATGGACAACAATTGAACAAACTAAATATATAAGAGTGTAAAAAAAGATAGATACACACACCATTGCAACAACCCAACCCTCCCTGCCTATTTTGGTCTAACAATTTTCACAGCCTACAGTGCATAGAAACACAAATAATTTAAGAATTTAATCAATGTTTTGCTTATCAATATTATAAACAATCTGGCATTACAGTTCATTTATATCTATGTAGACTTGTACTAAAGCCATGAAATGAGATCTTTGCTAACTTGTTCTGCAAGGTGGAAACCAAAGCTCCAAGAGTTTCAAGATGGCCCACCTAAAAATTATAAGTGAAAAAGGCAACAAATTTTATTTAAAAATTCTTTGAGTTTCATATAAGTAATCACAACAAACTATTACCCACCAAACAAATAAACACTATAATCTAAAATATAAATTTTGGATTTCGTTTTTACTTGTGAAAACAAGGAGAACATTGCTTACTTTCTATTTTACAATCCTCGTGAATCCTTGATGAAGCTACTGCAGGGCTTTTGTTTGTAAAGTTCATAACTTTATATTTAACCAATTTTTTATGGGCATTCTGTACATTTACAAATCCATTCAAAGATTGTCATTGCTCAGGCTAACAAAAAACTTTGAACTCTGGAATTGTTGCAGTTTGTGATCCATTGGAATCCATGTTCAAGACAAGGAGAAAAAACAGTGCATCATGTTATCCATTGACCAAGATAATTTCCTAACAAGTAAGCATTGGAGTAAACGTGATGATCAAAGATTACAAGAAATCTCTAATCAGCATCCTCAATGAAAATTCTATCATGTTGAAAATTGTCCATGGCAGCTATTTCCACTCTTTATCCATGTTATTCTTGTTATTACCAAAAGATAAGGAATTAACTGCATATTGATATTCCTCCATTTTTGTGAGAATATTGGCATTGGCCTTGGAGGAATAGCCAATGGTTGTTGTTGCAAAAGGGTTTTGATAGGGAATGAGTATTGTTAGATTATGGGCATCACATGAAAAGTTGGATAATGATATGATTCCATCAATAGTTGTCTAACAATAGATTTCATCTCTTTGAATGAAACTACATTGTTTTTAGCACCAACATTATGAGAAATCTCATGCTCTTTAATAGCATGCAATTGATTTCTAGAAATCAATAATGGAGCATACCAAAAATCTCTAAAAATTTAACAATTTGCATCATACAATTTGTTTTTCTGCTCCCTAAAAGTTTGCAAATTCAATGAAAGGTCATACTTTTGAATGGGTTGAAACATACAAGTCCATCATGCAAACTTTTAGGGAGCAGAAAAGCAACTTGTTTGATGCAAATTGTTAGATTTCTATAAATATTGGTATGCTCCATTATTGATTTCCAGAAATCAATTGCATGTTGTTAAAGAGCATGAGATTTCTCATAATGTTCATGTTGAAAACAATGTAGTTCCCTTCAAAGAGATGGAATACATTGTTAAGCAGTCTAGAGGAACCATATTATTCTTCAACTTCTCAAATGATGCCCCATAATGTAACAATTTTCGATCCCTATCAAAACCAAAAGAGCATGAGTTTGAACGGGTCAAGTACAACCCTATTTAAACAGGAAAAGACATTTCTCTAAAAACCTTTTTGCAACAACAGCCATTGATTATTCCTTCAAGGACAATCCCGATATTCTCAAAACAATGGAGGACTATTAATATGCAGCTAATCCCTTGGTTTTTGGCAACAACAATAGCATGGTTAAAAATAAGGTGGAAATAGCTGCAATGGACAATCTTTAGCATCATAGAATCCTCATTGAGGATGCTCATCAGAGGTCCCCTATAATCTTTGATCATCATGTTCACTCCAAAGCTGGCTTGTCAAGAAACCATTCAGGCTAATGGATAGCATGTTGCACCGTTTTTTCTCCTTGTCCTGAACATAATAATATGGGTTCCAATGAATCACAAACTACAACAATCCCAAAATTTAAAGTTTCTCATGAGCCTGAGCAATAGCAGTCTTTGAATGGATTGGTAAATGTACAGACTACCTATGAAAAGTTGGTTAAATATGAAGCAATAAATCTACAAACAAAAGCCTTACAATTGCTTCATCAAGGATTGATATGGATTGTAAAATAGAAAGTAAGCAATGTTATCCTTGTTTTCACAAGTTACTTTTACAAAGTGAAACCCAAAACATTATTTCAGATTATGGTATTTATTTGTTTGATGAGTAATAGTGTGGTGTGATTACTTACATGAAACTAGAAGAATTTCTAAATAAAATTTGTTGCCTTCTTCACTTTTAGTTTTTAGGTGGGTCATCCTAAAACTATTGAAGCTTTGATTTTCACCTTGCAAAACAAGGTAACAGAGATCTCATTTCACAACTTTAGAAAAAGTCTACATAAATATACATGAATTGTGATGTTGGGTGATAAGCAAAATATTGTATTGATTAAATTCTTAAATTATGTTTTGCACTTTAGGGTGTGAAAATTGTTCTACCGGAAAAGGCGGGAAGGGTTGGGTTGCTACAGTGGTCCATGCATATCTACCCTTTACACGCTTATATATTTAGTTTGTTCACTTAGTGTCTGTGTTTGTTAGCTTTCATGCCTCTTTTGGTTCAGTTGTTTAGTTTTTTAATTTTATTTTTTAATTCATTCATGTATACAAAGATTTGTTAGGTGCATTTACCATTGTAAGTTTTTTGTTTTTCTAGAAGAATATATTGGGCTTTCTTTTCTTACATCATGTTAGTTTATTTAGAGTTGCTTGTTCATAAGAACTATGATCTTAAAAGTCTTGCCTTAGGGTTCTCACCTCTTGAGGATGGAGATAAAGATTATGTGCTCATGTAAATAGTGCCACTCAATCAGATGCATTCCATAGGCATTGTGGAGCTATTTGCCATGGGGATCATAGCAGATTCAATGAAAGCTCATACCTTTGAATGGGCTGAAACATATAAGTCCACCATTAAACACCTTGAAGATATAGTGCAAACTTTTAGAGAGCAGAAAATAAAATAGTATGATGCAAAGCAGAAAATTATTCTTTCGTCTTCTATTTTGTATGCCTTCCATGATCATAACATGCAGGAAAATGATAATGTAGAAGAGAGGACAGAAATTCACAAGCTTGCAATAGAGGAACTTAGGGGAGCACAAACCTCTACATATGTCAGCAAAGCAGAGAAAGGGCAATTTCAAATTGGATATTGTTCAGAGAGACTGAGTATGTTTTGGAGGTTCAAGAGATCAGGATGAGTACAATCTTGTTACCTAAAGCATCCCAGGTCAGAGGTTTGATTTCCAGGTTTCAGAATGTTCAGAAGAGCAAGGAAGCCGCTGCTACTGCATCAGAATTGCCAGAGGAGATGGTCAACAATTTAGAGTAGCTATTTTAGCCATTAATATTTTTAGAGTTTAGTTATTGATAGGTAGCATTGTAGAAAGCTAGAAGTTATCTTCAGACCAAGTATCTGTGATTGAAACTTGTTTGTCAATTTCCTTTTTGAGACAGGTAGGCAGCATTGCATGGATACAGATACAGATGCAGATACCACTATTTTCCAAGACTCCCTAATAACATGTGATTTTATTGAAGCATTTGTTTTGTTGATGAAATTATATGTATAGGTATAAACATTTTGGAATATAGTGGCGGTAAGTCTATATTACTTCTCAACTTCCACGTAATGGAAATCTTATCTTATAGCTTACACGTGTGTTAATAAATATTTTATATATGTATATATGGTCACAGATTGACAAACCATGCAGAATACATAAAATATTTGTCAATATGCTTCTACAATTTTTTGTGTCAGCTAGGCCAATGTTGTTCTTCCAATTTTCGGTTTTATAAGGATGAAGGACCTTTTCTGAACCCCAACTGATTTTTCCAAAAAAACAAAAAGAAAACATCTGATAACTTCATGGTTCAAAGTAACATAATGCAAGCCAGCTGTCCATGAATATAACTTCACAAGATAAACAAAGTTAGAGAAAGGACTATCTCCTAACGAACTCATGGATTCTTATTCCTAAACAAGGCAAAGACTGATACATCAGCATCTTTAAATAGATAATAAGCCTCCTTTGTCCTAAGAGACACACTAAAATGAACCACTCCATCTCTAATTCGGGTAAGCAGGCACCTCTAAATTTGCCAATGTTTGCACATATGGAGCTCTTCCTAAACTTTGTTTTGAGATTACGATGAGGAATTGTTAGTCCATGCGACAAGTTGCACATAAGAGAATCCTTGAAATTTTGTGTATTGCAGACAACTGTAAGGAGAACAATAATTTTATGTCTATAGAAAATGAAGTTAATGTATTGTGTAGTAAATAATATCCAGCTAATTTATTCTTACAGCTAGGAATATGAGTTATTCTCTAATATCTGCAAAGGAGCTGAAAAAAACAACTAAAGGGAAAAAATATAAGTTGTTTTACAATCTACATTGAGTGAATTCAGAAAATTTATTGTAGGACTAACCATGAAAACATTGCCTTGCAGGCCCAGCCATAAGCACAACATCTCCACTTCGAAGGAACATGGCAAATGGTGTATCCTCCCTAGATTCTCCTCCCAAGAGGAAAATTGCTTTGCAACCTAGGCTGCAACCATAGAAGTATTGTATATGAGCTTTGATGTATGTTCAAGTCCCATGCTATTACTTATTAGATGTAAAGATATTATAAAAGAAGAAAGAGGATAATATCTTGATGGAGGCATCCAATACCTTATGCTTACAATAGGCTTACTCCAATCAGCTTCCATGTCATCCAGATGACCTCCCAGCATGTCATCTTTTATCAGAAATTATGAAAGCTTTAGTCCTTTTTACCTAGAAAACTTTCTAATGCCAAAAGAAAAGAACAAAAATACTAAACTTAATCAGAACACACTTTATACAAAAACATTACAATCTTCTTGTGTCTAATTTAAAACTGCATTGACCTCTCAAACTAGAAAAACTTATCATGCTTTGGATTAATAAATGATACCAGAACCAAAATAGTTGACAATTGCAGCTTCTGCATGAAACTCCCCCTTTTGCATGGCAGGCCTTGCTAGTTCTTTTGCAAGCTGAGAAAGCTTGTGCGGAATTTTAACATGTGGAAGGGAAACATCATAGTTACGCTGCAAAATAAGGCCCCTTTTAGCTAAGAAAATTTTGGTTTTTAATATAGCAACTATATATCTTAAATAGTAGGCATTGTATAAGAAACTAATGGTTAATAAAAACATGAAATTAATTTTCAGTGCTTGGCAAAATAGAAAATGCTAAGACATGAAAATAATTCACATATTCTAGATATGTTAAATAAAATGAATTATATTAGAAAAACAAATTACCTGAAATAAAATTATCAGAAAAACAAACAATGTAGATATATGTTTGTTTGGTTATTTTGTTGATTTTGATTTTTGTGAGCACTGTGTTTGGTAACAAAGTGAAGTTTAATTCAAATAACATTAGAGCAAAAAGATTAACGGAAGTAATTCATATTGATGTATTTGGTCCTGTGAATGCTGCTTCTATTGGAAAATCCCATTACTATCTTCCTTTATCAATGACTTCTCCTGTCATACTTGGATTAATTTTCTGAGACATAAATCTAAAGCTTTTAGCAAATTTAAAGATTTTAAAGTTCTTGTTGAAAATCCAACGGATTGGGAAATAAAAGCATTAAGATCAAATAACAGAAGAATATCGTAGATATGGCAGTATTGTAAAGCAAAAAGAACTCCATATACACCACAACAAAATGGCACCGCAAAAAGGATGAACAAGATGTTAATGGACAAAGCCATATGTATGTTAAGTAATGCTATATCGGATCAATGTTTTAGACCAGAGCCTATAAGTACAACCTATTAATTAATTAATAGATCACCTTGTTCAAATTTATGATAAAACTTCATATGAACTGTAGACAGATAAGAAACCCTTTGATTCACACATCAGATTATTTGTTTGTGAGGATTTTGTTCATGTGCCTAAGAAAGAAACAATGTAAGTTGGATTTCAAAGCTAATAATGTACTTTTGTTAGCTACTACAATTATGTCAAGCATTATAAACTTTGGAATCCTCTAAAGATTGACAATGGCATATTCTAAAGATGTAACTTTTAGAGCACTTAAGAGTTAAGTCTAATTAAGTACAGCCAAAAGAAAAGTAAAAGAGAACCATGCATTTTAAAACCAAAATTGAGAAGCAAGAAGATGCATAGGGGAAGGAACAAGATGAGTAGGAGAATGTAGAGGATGAAGAAGGTTTAGATTCAAAGATTTCAAAGGAAGAATAAAAAGAACCTCTTACCATACCCTTATTAGAATATTGTAATGTTTCTTTAATGGTCATCTTAGTCTTTTTAGTCGTCTTTAATTAGTTTCTATTTTTCAGCTTCAGTTTACGATTGTTTCTTTTAGAAACATCGTCTCTTGTAAATTCTTTATATAGAGCTCTCACTCTATTGTTTATTATCATTGAATATTTTAACATGGTATCAGAGTAGGCCAATGGGATTTCATAAAATTTGGCAAATTCGTAATCTCTTATCTGAAATTTTTTCCAGAAATTTGGTTTTTCAATTTTTTATAAATCTTTGGAGGTTTTGTTGAAATCTTTACAGAACTTCATGGGCTCTTTTGGAGCTATAATTCAAAATTTTTGTGGGTTCATGGACCTGTGTTCGTAGGCAATTTGGGTGCTACGTTTGAAAATCGTGGAGATTTTCTTCTATTTTTTCGTGCTCACGGATTTCTGGTTTATGTTCGCAACTATGGTGTTTCAGATCTGCAACCCGCATTTGTATTCAGCATCCTACGACCTAGGGTTTTAGATCCTTTGTACTTGCGGTCTAGGGCTTCATGGAGTCGGGTGTTGTTCGATGTCTTCATCTCCCTACAACAATGTGACAAGGGCACGCAATTTGCCTCTTTGTTTGGTCCACTAGAGATGTTCTAATGGGTTTAATAAAAAATTTCCCTTAAAAAATTTCTGATGGATTTTCATAATTTTTTCCCTTAAAAAATTTTGTGAGTGTTTTAATAATTTTTATCCTAAAAAAATTATTTTGTTTGGTTTATAATTTTTTACCTAAAAATTATTCTGTAAGGTTTATAATTTTCTCCTCAAAAATTATTATAAGGGTTTTTCAATTTTTGCCTCAAAAATCGTGTTGGGTTTTGCCTGATTTTATCCTCAAAAATCATGGGTACAAGTGTTCCTATCTTAGGGTTTTTACCCTTATTTTCCGAAAAAAAATGATGCTTTGAAAACTTCAATTTCTGAGTTTGCCGTTTTTTTCCTCAAAAATCGTGGCTTCTTGCAGTCTGTTTTGGGGTGTCATGCTCATCTACAAAAGTTTGTGTATGATTTGTGTTATCCATAAGTTCTCTAGATTCTGGGAGGGTCAGTGGCAGGCTCATCTCAGTGACAAAGTTAGTGGCAAGCTCATGTCGCAAAACGTTCTAAGAAGAAGTGGGCAGCCTTCTCTATTTTTCTTTGGATAGTCAAAACAATGACCATTAAGGGAGGTGGTATTAGAATATTGTAATGTTTCTTTAATGGTCATCTTAGTCTTCTTAGTCGTTTTTAGTTTGTTTCTATTTTTTAGCTTCAGTTTACAATTGTTTCTTTTAGAAACATCGTCTCTTGTAAATTCTTTAGATAGAGCTCCCGCTCTATTGTTTATTAACATCGAATATTTTAACAACCCTTGCACAAGTCCACGACGCAAAAAAACTAGTCGATAGGCATAGCCCACCAAATTTCCATTTGTAATTTTTTTTATCTTGTACAAATGATGAATCCATATTTGTGAAGGGAGCTCTTCTTCGTATGAGCATGAATCTTGGAAGCCATTCAGGATAAGATGATGGCCTTGGACAAATTGTGACTTGGCCTCCAGTTGAGCTACCGAGGAAGGAAACCCACTAGTTGCAAGTGAATGTTAAAAACAATTCAATGCAGATGGACAGTTAAATTGGTAAGAGACAAGGTTGGTGGTAAAAGGGCGATTTTAGTGAAGTTCCCTCTCCTATTGCAAAAATAACTTCCATTAGATTCCTATTTTCTATTATTGTTGCTTATGATCTAGAAGTAGAGCAAATGTATATTAAATTGTTTTCTTGCATGGGGATATTGCAGAAGAAATTTACATGAAACAACCTGATGGTTTTGTGGTGAATTGGAAAGAAAACTTAGTTTGCATAATCATTGTATGATCTAAAGTAATCACCATGAATGTGATATCAAAAACTCAATTTTTATGCATTGGTCTATGGGTTTGCTAGAAGTGAATGTGATCATTGTGTTTATTTTAAATTAATTGATGATCAATTGCTAACCATTATCTTGTAAGTAGATGACATGTTGTTCATTGGAAATAGTATGGAAATGATTAAAGATCTCAAGACTCGATTGTCAAGTGCCTTTGACATGAAGGATTTTGGGGCAATGAAGGACATTATGAGCATGGAAATCAACAAGTATCAAGTGGAAGGAAGCTTTGGCTCAATCAAAAAAAGTATGTTTAGACTATTATGTAAAGGTTCAATATGCATGACTATAAACCAATCAATATTCCTTCACGTTTCGATGTTAAGTTGTTATTGAATCAATGTCCTAAGTCAAATAGTGATTTGGGGGATATATTTAATGTTCCTTATGCCAGTGTTGTAGCAAGCCTTATGTATACTATGGTTTGTGCAAAGCCAAATATCACCCAAGAAGTGTAAGTTCTTAGCAAGCTTATGTCTAAACCAGGTAAAGCACAATAGAATTGTGTGAAAAGGGCTTTTAGATATTTGTGAGGGACTTTGATTATTGTATTTGCTATTATGGAACTAATGATGTGGGTAAGATGTTTGTTATATAAGTCTTTGTTAATTCAGATTGGGTTGGTGATTTAGGCAGCAAGAGGTCCACTAGTGGTTATGTGTTCACTCTACTGGAAAAGTTGTCAATTAGTGAGTATGTGGAAACATACAGTTGTGTTGTCTATTCCATAAGTAGAGTACATGGCTAAGACACATGCTTATAAAAAGGTATTGTGGTTACAAAGATCGTGTTCATGTATTGGCCTTGACTGTAAATAGGTCAAAAATAGACATGACGCTTGGAGTACCATCTGTAAATTGATGTGCCATGCTCGTACGAAGCATATTGATGTCCAATATCAATTTGTCAATAAGATGGTTGAAGATGGCAGAGTCACAATACAGAAGGTTAATACTTTGGTTAATATTGTGGATTATCACACTAAGCCAGTATTAGCCTCTTCTAGAGCTTGATTTAATTTTCAATTTCTCATTATGTTTTGCAATATAAATGTCAAGTAAGAGAACATGTGTCATTCACCTTACAAGTCCTAAGCCTTGTAATTAAAATTTAGTTATGTAGGCAATAAGTAACGTTTAGTCTCCCAACATTATGAAATGGGGCCAAATTGAACAGTGAAGTGAGGGAAGCGATTTATTTATTGTTTATTTATTCTCCTAGAAACTTGGGATATTGTGTAAAAGGACATTTAATGGAGAGGTTACAACAATCAGTCATGATTGCAAGTTGTATGAAGATCTTTCAGATTTGGTGCTATGGCAAGGCAATCAACACCCTCGTGGAGTACCTAGGATTGGGATCTTGGTCAAGTTGACCATTATGACCAAAGCTATGATATCTATGATGCATAAGAGGTGTAAAGAGATTTAAGAGGTGTAAGAGAAGTTATAAACCATTCTAGATGCTTGACCATGACCATAGGAGTGTTGGATTTTTGCCATGGCTCATGGTTTTGAATACCTCTTGATGGTTTAATGTTTCCAATTTTCCTTTATATTGGAAGCATGGATAGTGGATTGTATGGTTCTTTGTGTAGACACCCAAAATCAACCATTTACATTTGGTGGATTTATCCCTCTTATTCGCCTATCCCCGCTATCTCATTAATTAAAAAAATCATAATTATTTAATTAATTATTGTTATTCTTCCATTATCCTTGCTAATCTCCCTAAATAGTTAATTAATTTACCTACTCAGCTATACCCCTTGGCCCTCATCTATTAAATTAAATAAATTCCCTTATTTATTTAATTTAATTCATTTATCCTTTTTTCTCCACATGGAATTAAAATTAATTTTTAATTTATCCCCTTTATCTCTCCAAATGTTAAATCCTCCTACTTCTCCCACTTGCACCCTAATCCCATTCCTAATCTGCCTAATTACCCCCCTTAATCATTTGCACATTCCTAATCCGGATCAACCTTTTGCCATAAATGGCCTCACAAGTTGCCCAATCAACCTTAGAGGCTACCCACTTTTGCAAGGGTATCCACAGGGTCCCCTCCTCATGTGTCACACTTAGTGAATTAAAAATTCCTTTATTCTCATTCACCATGTACTTGGAGTGTGGGGATATGAAATCCCTTTCTAGCAAGATCTTTCCCATACTCCAAGGGTACCATTCCCAACCACCACCTTCCTCACCTCCTCTCCTAGGTTGCCACTTGGTAACCTCTCATGCATTGTGAGGACCAATTGATCCTCCACCATTGATCTCATGCATTCAATATTAGCCCTCCAATCCATCTCCCTTCATTCATACTCTATACTTAGCCCTTTTTCTCATAACACATTCATATGCATCTTGAATCCTTGAGCACCCTTATGCTACCAAAATTGTAAGCACACATCAAATCTCACATTGCTAGGCAAATCTACACATCGAAGAGGTCATCATACTGCATTTTGGATAGATTTTGTGATGATTTGACCTCATTTGTAGCCCTATATAGAGTGTCGTTTTGTTTTGTATTTCAATTTATGTCAAATTAAGACTCACATTTCAATGCACACACTTTGTAAATACTTTGATGCAGTCAGAGTGATAAGTGGATTGTGATTTTGTACTTCATCATTTGAGAATAATTCAAGTTTGGGTCTCCTTGGGGTGGAGTTTTTTTCTTACTAAGTTTTCTCCATTATATTCAATGTAACAATTTATATTTTACTAATTTGTTGATTTGTGTTGTATTGCTTCTCCATTATTTCATTGATATAAGTGAATGGCTTAATCACATTGTAAATGGACTAAACTTTATATTCATTATTTCCATATTGTCATTCACCCTAAATTTTCAACATCGTGTAGGCATCCATTTGAAATGAATTTGTTTAAATTCGATTGCGTAAGACTTAAAAAGCCAACAAGATTCATGTTGAACCCTTCCACTTATTTCATATATTTGGTGTGTTTGTAGTGTATCAATTTATCCAAGTTCTACTGCATTGACCGACATAAATAGAATTCATGTGATTTGATGAAATTTGACGAGCTTATATGGGTTGATGAACAATCTTCATCCCATATGTTTCATTGAAGACTGACATACACATAAGGGTTGACGAAGATTGACTAAAAATAAACAATTGAATCTATATTTTCATTTAAACCGAAATATGATAAGAGTCATAAACTGCAGTTCATTGGACATATAGTGTTAATTTAAGCTAAGTAGAGAAAACGTATGAACAACACAACACAAAAGAAAGAAAATTAGAGATAAACGAAGATAAACACACAACACAACATAATTACGTGGTTCACCATTAATGCTACATCCACAGGAAAGCAGGGAACTTTCTTATATTAATCGTCACATCAATACACCATACATAGCCTATACACATCCATTTATACAAACATATACAGCTATCAAATGAAAAGAAGAGAGAAGGTGAAAGGTCATGTGATCGTTGGACTTCACATTCCCAACAATCTCCCACTTGATGTCCAACCAATATAGCCATGAACAGTGACATCCCTACGTTTCCACTTCTAATGTCACATTGCAACCAGCCCTAGAGAAGATTTTAACTTCACCAATGATTGTTCGACAACACTTCGCATGAGTTTTCTCCAAATTTTGTTGGAGTCAATAAAATCTAACAATTGAACATCTTCTCTCAAAACTTTTACAGGCACAAATTCACCCATAAATCCATGATCAGGAACAAATGCACCTATTTGTCCCAAAAATTTCGTTTGATGCATGATTTTGCACATTATTTCCATTACAACAACACTCTCTGCAAGTTCAATTAATCAAAAAACTCCCACACTTGTTCCTCGTAAATCTAAACTAGAAAGTGAATACATTCCACCTATTGACCCCATATTTGTATCTACTGAATTCCTGGCCTAGTAAATAGAATCCCCTTGTGAGCTATCCAAAATAATGGCATTCACACTAGCATCTACAAGTAGCCAAATCATTTCCTTATCAAAGTCTCTAGTCCCAATTGCTGCCCCAACAAGTATCTTTCCATCAGCTTGAATAGGAGAAATCCTCAATGCAAAATTCCACCTAATTCTTTCCATGACATACTCATTTTCATTAAAGGAGGAATATGATCCAATTCCTCATCAACTAAAACACTTGCAACCTCTTCAAAACTTAAACCTGCATGTGCCATAACCACATCAAAAAGCAAGTTTGTTTCCACAACCCTTGTTTCTGTAACCAATGCACTTTCTTGTATAAAATCCCGCACTTCACATATTGCCAAGTGTGTCTCTCATGGAATCTAATTCTTCCGAGCTTTAAGAGCACCACCAAAGAGCCTAAGAAGGTGACCAAATCTAGCAACCTCTAATACGAGAGTATTATAGACAGCTTGATGGAAGGCCTCTTTGTTGAGAGTAACAGCCTCTCAATCAACAGAGAGTTGGACTTGCAACTTCACTGCTTTTATTGCTTGGACTGCATCCCAGTCCTCTAAACATTTGCTCTCTCCTTTGTTAACTTCATCAAAATGACTTTCACGATCCATCCAACTTGCACTACTACCAATATACTTTGCATCCCGAGAAGAAACATCAACAAGACCTTTTCAAGAGCTATAATCTCATCCAGGAGATAAACTAACACCATAACCTATGCATGGAGAGCCTTGACCATCAAGGCCTCTCCCTCCACTACCTCCAAGCACAAAAGCAGCACTACCAGTACTCGTTGTATGGCCTCCTCGACAACATGCCTCTTCTCAATGTCTACAAACTGACGTGCACCATCATCTCTAGCCTCGTCTCCAAGTCGAGTAACAATTTGAACTTGCTAACCCTCTTCTTGGCCGATACACAAGCTTCTCCTCTCAATCGCTACAAATATTTTGTGCTCTACCACTTGACTCCAAACTGCATCCTCCTCATCTTGGGAGGCAAACTCCCCAGCAAATTCAATTTGGGTACTAACCACTAGTTCTTCCTCAATTCCACCAGGTAATATTCCTTGGAAACCTCTTTCAATACATGCCATAACTACATAAAGAGTGGAGAAAGAAACAAACCCAATATCCTCCTCTTCAGCTAAATCCTCCTCTTTTTTCCAACCACTCTACCAATGTTCACGGCAGATTGTTTCAGCTTCCACTTGCACAGCATCACTCTTTGCCAAGTCTAACTCCTCAATGTTTAAATTGCTAAGAAATTCCTCAATAATGGAATCAACCACACCAACAACTCCCACTTCAATATGATCCTCTAGTACATATCGGGAGAATGGAGAGGAAAGGAACAAAAATCCATTATCAAGCTCCCAAACATCACTTTCTTCCATCTATGCTCAATAACTTCTCTGTGACTCCGATACCGATTGTTAATTTAAGCTGAGAAAAGAAAACATATGAACAACACAAAACAACAGAAAGAAAATTAAAGACAAACGAAGATAAACGCAACACAACATAATTGCATGGTTCACCATTAAAGACTACATCCACATAATGCAGAAAACTCTCTTATATTAATCATTACATCAATACACCATACATAGCCTGTACACATCCATTTAAACAAACATACACAGCTATCAAATGAAGAGACGAGACAAGGTGAAAGGTCATGGACCGTTGGACTTCACATTCCCAACATATAGAGGGTATATGGGGGGATGCGAGGTATTTCCATAGAAAGAGAGAAGTGTGGCTATAGACAAATGTAGAACCTTTGACCAGTCGAACTGCAATCCAAGCGTAGCCCAGCGTAGTTTTTTAACAAGTGTCGAAGCCGCGATTGATTTCGATTTGGATGGGAGAGCAGCCTCCTCCATGAATTCCCAGGTACCATTCGAGAGTTGAACTAGATGCTGGCGGTTGGGTCCCGCGTGAGCAGACCATAAATTGTGGATTGGCCCATAAAATTCAGTGTGATTTGTTCTGCTGGGAGGTTGAGGGAAACTCCCCAAACTCTCCTTGATCAATCCAAACTGCTCGTCAATGTCCAGTGCCCCGAGAAGAAAGTAGAATCCTGATTGATAAATAATGTCATCGCCGAAGAAAAGAAAACAAACATAAGAAGAGAGATAGAGATGTAGACACGTACCAGGGCGCTGTGTAATGGTGAAGACAGGCCAAGGGCAGGGGTAGTCGAGCTTGGCAATGGAGACATTGAGTGGGAGATTATCGTGCTTTATGTTAGAGAAATCTATGACATTTGTGAGGTCAGTCGGGGGTAGGTCATCTGTGAGCTTTGCCTTGTGAACGGAGCCTCGCAGAGCCTTGTACAATTTGTAGCGCTTCTCGGCCTTCCTAAATTCAGTACGTTGCGCCTCTCCTTTAATGGCTTCTTCGTAACCCATGCCTGTGCCTCAGCAATACGCAATCTGCCTTACTCTACTTAAATGGCTTCTCCGTAACCCATACCTATGCCTCAACAATACGCAATCTCCATTCCATTCCTCAAAACTGTTTACGATTGAAAATAAATAAAGCTGGTGCTTATAGGCCATAATAATAAATTATATGAATTTAACCTTAATATTTAGGGCCTCGCCTAGTCGAGTTGTTTTATAGATGTTTTCCTTATTTTTATTATTTTTTGAAAAAAGTTGGCAATGCCACTTAATATATTTTATTGAAAAGAATCAGAAAGAAAAACTTTGATCCTTGCTCGATATTACATAGAAAGGTTGTGAAACTTAAATCCCTAAGATGCCACAAAAGTACAATATATCTTGTACTATCCAGAATACTAAATGTCGTAAATCATCTCTAAGTGTCAAATGCTTCCTGAAGTATGTTGACCAAGATGAAGTCCGAACCAAAACATCATGAAAGTTGAACACATTTACATATCAATCCACAGTTTGCCTCGCTTCATAGATGCTCAAATCAACATTCATACACATCATTCAGATACTTCACAACCACGGAACCCTGCAATTATAATACCTCACATACACATTTGTATAACCGTGTACAATATTATCCTGTACCCATGTCCTCCAAAATTATTTTTCTAAGGATTGGAAAATAATCGAGATTACAATTCAGCCCCATCATATTAAGTTCTACCTTCGAACTTCCCATATTTGCCAAATGATCTGCCACCTGATTTCCTTCTCTATACACATGTCAAATAGTAAAATTTACAAATGTATCAATGAGTGCCCATGTGCCAATTGTCAATATTTCTCTTTATGCAAGCGTTGATAATAATAATTGAGTCACCTTTGATGTGAATATAAGAGATGTTCATTTTTTTAACTAGTAGAATGCCTTCAAGCAAAGCATATGCCTCTGCGTAATTGTTAGTACCCGGTGGAATGGAAACAGATTTCAAAGCAAAAACACACCCTGTATGGTCCCTAATGCATACTCCTACTCCTGCATCACCCGGGTTCACTTTAGAGGAGCCATCAAAATTCAATTTAAAATGTGTTGAATTCGGAGGACACCATTTCACTTTATTTTAGTAATCCTCAATCTCGGAAAGCAAGGTGATACCGGAATAGATATGCCCTTCCAGCAATTAATAACTTGACCATCCTAAGAAGTTGTTAGCATTTTTGTTGTTTATGTTGTGATTGTCATTGATGGACACACACTTGTATTGAGATCCCCTTTATGTGTATGAGCTTGTGCTCAACCGGTATTTGTTCCAACCGGTATGTTATTTACTAGTCTTTAGACTAGTGGTGATTTTGCAGAATGTGTTTCCCGATCTGAAGCGGCATGTCGACCCCAAGCGGTTCGTAGATCCCAAGCGACACAAGGGAGCAAAGCGGCACAACACATTCTCACCAGTCTTCATTTTTGACAAACCGGCAACCGGTATTTTGTATGAACCGATAATACTCTGTGATGAGTTACCAACCAACATTTTGTGATGAGTTACCAATCCACCGATTGTTTGACGGTGCCGACACATTGACGGTGCTTTTTGTGTCGTGTTACTGAGTATGTCTAGATTCATTGAACCTAGGAAATTGTAATGTAATCCTATTGGACTGACATGAAATCAGATTCCTTTAAAAGGACATCATGTCTAGGGTTTTAAGAGGTTGTTGAAAGGGTTAATGTGGTGCTAGGGTTTTAAGGTGGAGATTGAGAACGATCTTATCTAAGAAGATCAAGTTGTAACTGTGAGAGAGATAAAGAAGATTGAAGTAATGCTGGAATGCATTAGCTGTGAGCAATACTGGATCTAACCAAGCAGTTTGTGCTATCAGATAGATCAAACACTTGTTGATTACTCACATCTTTGACAAGTTTGTAGCCCTTAACCGGGTAGGCCTCAAAGCCTTTGTAAAATCCTCTAACAAGGTGGTTCACACATGTGAATCTAAAATCCTCTAACAAGGTAGTCTTTAACCGGACTTATCTCCTAACAGAGATCGAGATTCCTAACAGGATCTGTTATGGTGAAGAACATTGTAAGACCTTAACCGGTCTGGTTTCTATTCTGCAGATAGTGACTTGTGAGTTCCATCTCACTGTGGTTTTTCCCAGTTGGGTTTCCACGTCAAATATCTTGTGTTATGGTTGTATTGGTTTTGTGGGTGAATGCTTTATTCGCATTTTGGTTTGCATGTGTGGTAACCGATTTGACTGTTAGACTGCTTTACCTGTTTATCTTTAGACTATGTAAGTGTTTTAGTGCAGAGATTTTTGGCATACTAATTCACCCCCCCCCTCTTAGTATTCATCAGAAGTAAATTCCCCACTTGGATTGAACTAATTTGAAACATGAGCATTAACCAATTCTGATACTGATTTTTCAATGTGATTGAAAACATCAGAAAGAGGAGACGTCTATTTTTTAAAAATGCACTTATTTCTTTCCCACCAGATTGACCATACTACTGTGGATGGGATCATTTTCCAAATGCATGCAAAAAGAGAGGATGAGTATAAGACTGGCCAGGACTGGAACAAATCCCATACATTTTTTGGAAGAGAGATGCTAAAGGAAAGTTTAGCAAGCACAAACATCCAACAATTATGAGCAAAATCACATTGGAGAAGGAGATGATCTAACATTTCATTATGCTCACCACAAAGTACACAGACAAATGGAGGTGCAATGTTCAATTTATCAAGTCTCTCACTAGTAAGTATTCTCTTGTGTAGAGCAAGCCAAGCAAACATCCCTTCCTTGGGAAGAATATTGTTGTTCCAACAGAAGTTATAAGCTCTTTGTGAATAGGATTGAACCGACATCTGATGAATTGCCTTATACCCTTCCTTGATAGAGTACTTTTCATTCTTTGCAGGGCACCATATCAATTTGTCAAAACCATTAGAGATAAAAATGATGTGGTTCTTGAGAATCAAATAAAATTTTACCTTTTGAGCCGAGGAGATTGGGAGTGAAGCTGGATTCTTCCAAATGACACGATTTGAAGGCTTCTCAAGATCATCTATGTAACCACAAAGGTAAGATCCCCATTGAGTAATAAATTTGGGGATTGCATTTACTATAGATTCCTCAAGATTAAGGGGGGGGGAGACCACTCCATGAGTCATGCCAAAAGTTGACATCTTTGCCATTATGTACTTGCCAAGATAAATATCTAGTAATCACATTCCTAGAAGCCATCATGGAGTTCCAAACTACAAAGCCTAATGGAGGATCAAGAATAGTAAAAATACGTGATGGGGTTGGAGTATCTAAATACTTTGCTTGCATAATTTGACACCACAAAGCATGTGGTTTTACATAAATATTCCAAACCAACTTTCCCCAAAGGCCTTGTTCCTTTTTGAAATATCGTGTAGACCAACCCCGCCCGTAAATTTACTTGTAGTCATTTTGTTGAGAGATACAAGCAGGATCTTTTTATCTTCTGAAAGATTACCTTTCCAAATAAAATTCTAAATAATTTTCTCGATATGGGCAACAATAGATTTCGGGGCTTGAAGGACTGAAATGTAGTAGTTTGGGATTGTAGCCAAAATAGTTTTGACAAGAAGGATTATGCCTGACAGCTATAACTCTTCTTTTTAATCTGTCAATCATATAATTCCAAAAAGAGGGTTTCCCTGCTCCCATAAAGAAAGGGATGCCCGAGTACGAAGATGGAAGAGAATCCACTAGAAAGCCCAATGTCTGGATGATGTTGTTAGACACCTTTTCAGAAGTATTAAATATGAATAGTTTAGATTTCTGATCATTGATTTTCTGCCCAAATCCGGAAGTGTATATGTGCAACATTTTCTTAATATGCCTTGTTTCTTGAATGTCGGAACAACCAAATAGAACTATATCATCTGCAGATAAAGTGTGGGTGATGGAAATTGAAGTATTCGGGATGCATATCCCTTTCCAAAGACCTAGAGTCAGTTGTTTATTGACCAATCTGCTAAAAGCTTCTGCCATGATAATGAAGAGAAAAGGTGATAGTGGGTCACCTTGTCTAACTCCTTGAGTGGCTCAAAAAAAACCAGAAGGATTACCATTAATAATAATTGATAAATGTGCACCAGAAAGACAATTTTTTATCCATTTGCACCACTTATCCGAAAAGCCAAACTTTTTAAGCACTCTCAAAAGAAAAGACCAACATACTTTATCATATGCTTTCAACATGTCTAATTTAGCTATGAAAGCAAGGGATTGTGAAGAGTTAATTGAGTGCAAAGCTTCATGGGCCACAAGCGCACCTTCTGATGTTTCCCTACTAAGAACAAAACCTCCTTGTTGAGGAGATATTACTTTGGGTATCAAGGATTTTAATCGGAGATAAATAGCTTTTGTGAAGATCTTGTAAACTATATTACACAAGGAGATAGGTCTAAAGTCTGCAAAATATTGAGGGTTGTTGGATTTGGGGATAAGAGCAATATGGGTTAAATTGAAGTTCTTGAGTATAAAAGTTTTTTTGTCTTGACTCCTCCAAAGCCATTAAAAGATGAAAACTTATAACGTCCCAACACTTTTGAAAGAATAGCATGGTGAAACCGTCAGGGCCTGGAGACTTGTCAGGAGCCATTGAAACTACCACCTCTTGAAGTTCAGCAAGAGAGAAAGGTTGCATCAGATAATCATTATCACGTTGTGAAATCAAACAAGGGATGGAATCTAGAAATACCTCGACACTGGACTCCTTAGGAACAAAAGGAGGATAAGGAGCAAGAAGATTTTTAAAGAAGAGTTCACCCTCTTCCCTAATTTCTTGTTCATTAGTTAATTTTATCCCCGAAGAAGAGGCATTTATAGAAAAGATAGTAGATGCATCTTGCTTAATCTTTGCAGATGCCTGAAAGAACTTAGTATTTTTATCCCCATCTTTTAGCCATAGCTCCCTTGATTTTTGTCTCCAATACTCCTCCTCTCTGGAGCACAATTCTTCCCTGTATTTTTGTAAATGCTTCTGCCTTGAGAAGGTTTCAGGGTTAATCCCATTAGAAAAGATAAGTTCGTTGATGTCCTTTAATTCCTTCCCTACATTTGATTTCTCTGCAAAGATGTTTTTAAATACCTCCTTATTCCAAACTTTGATATTTTCTTTTACAAACTGCATTTTCATATAAAGTTGAAACATGTTGTTCCCCCTACAGAAGGGGGCACTTACCCACCATTGACAAAGTAGAGCATGAAAGTGTGGGTGTTGAAACCACATTCTTTAGAATTTAAAAGGAGGCCTATGATGAGAAGCTTCATGTTTATCCAAGCATAATGAAATAGGAAAATGGTCAGATCCAGAGAACGATAGAATATTAGAGCTATAAGTATATTTCTGAAGGATCCATTCATATGAAGTAAAAAACCTGTCCAATTTGCTTGCTATTTGAAGGGAAGTTCTCTTGTTTGTCCATGTAAATTGACCATTAGAAGGTGAAATTTCAGAGAGGGCGTTATCAGACACAAAAGATCTAAAGTCTTCAATCACCTTAGAAGCAGTAGGATTGCCTCCCTGTTTCTCATCCTGAGACAAAATGGCATTAAAATCACCTCCTAAGATGATTTTTTGAATTCCCTGTTGATGGATCTGACAAGATAAAGTATTTCAAAGAGCATGTTTCTCTTGAGGAGTTGTTGGACCGTAGATATTAAAGAGGACAAAGGATAAATCAAAATTTTCAATAAGAATAAGTTGCCAATTTGTCCCTTGGTTCAAGGTTTATGCTTTGATTGTCCTGGAATTCCACAAGGTCAGAATACCACCAGAAGCCCCTACTGCAGGAGTATGTTTGAAATCCCATAAAGTCCATTTTTTAAAAATCTTTTGAGAGGCTTCATCTGAAATCTTTGTTTCTTGTAGTAAAATGATGTTTGCTTGAGAGGAATCCAGGTGTTGCTTGATTCGTCCCCTCTTGTCAGAGGCATTCAAACCTCTGACATTCCAAGATATGATCCTCATTTCATCTGAGAAGAACAACATGTTCTTCTCGGTCTTGAGTTGTGTGAAAACTTGTCTACAATTGTAGATTGGATGCCTGCTGCGATCTCTTCTTGGATTTTAAGAATCTAGGGCTTCCGACCTCTTTTTTTAGGTGTTTTAGATAGCAAAGGAGATGATGAGACTGTTTGTGCAAGAGAAAGATGTTGAGTAAAATCGAAGTCAAGTTGCATGGGAGGTTGAAAGGGCTGATATGAATTATCTTCAGCCACAAGGTGTTCAACATGACTAGATTCTAGTAGGGGTGAGAAAATGGGTGGTGAAGTATTGAGAGATAGAGGCATAGCATCAATAGAAGGGACATCCTGAATTTCTAGAATTTCCTCGAGAGCAATTTCATCAATCAAGTTCGATGTAATAGAGATAAGGATATCATGTGCCATTAATTCGATATTTGGGGTATTTGATGAGGATCCAGCAGTGGGAGGATTGCGATCAACCACATGGAAAGGTTGACAATTAAACATCAAGATATGAATAAGGTTCTCCTTTGTATTCTGTGATATAGAGATTTCCTGGGATTGAGAGTCTGGAGTTCCCATAGCAGTTAAAATCAGAGAAGAGGAAGTGAGCTGCCTAAAGAGAGAGGAAGCAAACATTTTCTTATACATCCAGTCGATCAGGATTGAAGGGCAGTGGATCTTAAAAGATATTTTCTTGTATCTACCCCCAAATTTTTGCAAAGAACTTGAACTAGAGATAGTAACCTGATATTGAGGAGGTTTCTTCCAATTGGAGGGATTTGTTCTTTTTTTCTACTGGAAGTAGAACGTCTGTCATACAACCTGAAAAGATTTGAGAAGGAATCAGAGAAAGAGGAGGGTCTGCTTGGAACTGAACACCTTGGAAAGGTCTTGCAACATTATCAATATTATTCAGAGGTATGGGGCTCTTTGTTAAGTCACCTACACTTGTTGTCCCACTTGGTGTAGAAGGGGGGAATGCGATAGACTAATAAAAGGAGCATTTATGGAAATCAGTCACAAAATCCTTGCAGACCCTAATAGCATCAATACCCGATCCTTGACACTGCGAATTAAAATGACCCAATTTGTCTATACGGTCATCAACATCTCTGGTACCCTGTATGCAAATGTCTTGATTCCATTTCCCTATGGAGGAAATCATCATAATGGACTTGGGGAGTGGCTTTGTGAGGTTTAGCAATAGGCATACCCTAACGGTTAAATGGGCAAGTTCATATGGGATAAGATCATGCTTGATGAAAATACCCATTTGATTAGCCAAAATTTCTACAATATCTGGATCACGATATTCAAGCGGAAGCCCCGGGAGAGTAATCCAAAAAGGCATGAAAAGAGGAGGAATTGAATCTTTGCTAAAATTTGGAACCCATGCCAAAGTGATAATACCAACGCCCTTATAGAACCATCCCTTATATCTATGAACACAATTTCTATGTTCATTGGAATAAAAAATGGCAATAAAAAAGAGAGATTGCTTATCCATCAAAAAAATATCCTTCAAGCCCAACCAATTCTGTTTAGCCCAAAATGAAAGTTGCAGAAAGGAAATAGTACAATGAAGTTTACCAATGAGGGTTGTGGTGTGTAACAGATCTTTTTGAGGCTCAATAAGGTGGTGTGGAAAAACGATCTTGTACACACCTTCAGATTTACCTGATTCTCCAGTATTGGTAGCATTCATGATCTTTGGCGAGACTAGAGCCCGACTACCCTCTTTGTCTATATCATTTAAACGTTTCCCATTACCTTCTACATCTGAGTTATGTGCTAGTGAATCGGGAAGAAAAGTGCAAGGGATTTTCTTTCTCTAGTTTTGTGTAATCTGTTTTGCTTTGAAGGGTGCTCCTTGGCGTAAGTTGTTTATTGGAAAATTGTTTGGGGTTGAAAGAAAATTGGGGTTTATCAACTGGGTATTGTTTGGCCAGGTCACATATGATGGAAGATTAACATGATTAGCCTGTGATTCAGATAGAGGACAATGTGACAGCGGTGGTGTCCCCTCACAAATGTCAAAGGGGGCCTGTGGTGTTCAATCTAGTCGGCGTGTAAAATGATGTTGTGAGAATCTTCTTTCTCTCCCCTTATCCTGCAGCCTGCCTAGAAATCGTTGGACTCCGTCAAAATAGTGCCTATTCTCTGATATATCATCGTGTAGCTGCCACAGAGCCCGCCTAACTCACTCTGGTCCAGGTCCGAGGAACCCTAGTTGCATGGCTCACTGCACCACTCTGAGTTATTCAATGCATGTTTTCACAATCCTCAGGCAGTCTCTGTTACTTGTTGTCTCCACCGTTTGCAAGTCTCTCCATCGCCGCCCAGCCTGCAACTCCCGTCACCTCCCCCTTGGATCTCGCCACCTCTCAATCTCTCAGTTTGGGTTTGGTGTTATTGCGATGGCTGCATTGCAGTGTTTGCAAAGTCGTCGTCGCTTGTGGCTATCGCTTGCAAATTTCACCTTCAACCCTATGGGCCTCACTGCCTCTCGGCCTCCCGCCTGGGTTTGGTGTTGCCCGCTCACTCTGCAGCTTCCGTCGTCGACCCTACAGGTCTCACTGCCTCTCGGCCTCCCATCTTAAGGTTCAGGTTGTAGAGCGAACGATGTCCAATAAGATGTCATATAAGATCTTTTAATGTTTGCCCTGTGGGCCTCTCGGCCTCCTTGCTGGGTTTGGTGTTGCCCGCTCACTCTGCAGCTTTCGTCACCGACCCTGCAGGTCTCACCGCCTCTTAGCCTCCCAGCTTAGGGTTCGGGTTGCAAAGCATACAAGCCAATATATTTTATTATAGTTGTTAAATAATAAATAAAGCTAGATGTGATCGGTTTTTATTGTGGACTTGCTAGTCCACAAACTACCACCAAACCTGTGTCACGCTCTTAAACCATTTTTCTTAGGTCGTTAGACTAGGTATTTTCTGTCGTCAATTTTTTTTTCTGCTGCTGAAAATGACGTCACACTAAAAAACGCAAAATCATCTATTAAAATATTCAGCGGACTAAAATAGTTCAATAGCTAAACTCATGGAATAAACATTATGACTGTTTCTTTTATAACCAGTTTTCCAATTAGGGGAGAGACCCCAATACATGCACACGGTCCTTTACGTGCTATAGTAAATGGGTGGTTAGGGACTCATTGAGACATGCCTAACCACCCAATACTTCAGATTTGTACTAATAATCAATTTTTTAAAACCCACAAATGAATCAGTCTAAATTTGGCCATATTTCGATTAAAATTTGATTTAAATATATATATTAACTGAAAACATTTAGTACTGAACAAAGGAGTCAAACAAGTACGATCATATAGTTCACCAACTGTTCATAACACTGATAGATATTGACGTGCACAACAGTGGGCCCCATGCAGAACTTATGCATGCCCACATGAACAAAATGTAAGGATAAGATTTATGCTCATTTGAGGTCTACCATCGTACTTACAAACAAAAGTCTCAACAATAGACTGCCATGTAAAAAATTAACCAACACAAAAGAGGGCCACCATTGGTAACTACACACTACACCTTAAACCATGTATGCATACGATAAGATGTCCAAGGCCACGCGTTTTTGGGTCCTCTGTCCCATGTGTCCAGCTCTCCAGCACACCAACTAGTCACCTTACCACACATCTACTGGTCACTTCACCACCTCTCCCACCTACATCCACAACAAAATTGCATAAGGCCACCATTTTCCATTTAAAACTAACAACTCAGACATAAATGGTGAAACCAAATTGACACTACAAATGCAATCCAGATTCAAAATTTGAAATGGCAAGAGTACAGACATTAAAGAGGCCACACCAACAAGTTTTACGCTTAAATCATACAAAGAGCATTGAAATAATATCATTTGACTCACGAAGAAGATACAAAAGGCGTCGAATTGGAGAAGGAAGACACAAAAGGCATAAAAAAAATTCAGATTAGACACAACAAGCATCCAAGTATGTATTTTCTTCCAATTTATAACTACTCTTATTGTTAAACCGTGTCTTCCCCCTTACTATTGTAGACGCTCTTATTTATTTTCTTCCAATTTATAACTTCTCTTGCTGTTTTAAATCGCCATGGTTGAGTTTTTGTTTTATTTCCTTTTGTTCTATTTAGTTCCCTTCATCCATTACTTTATGTTTTACAATATTTCATGTTTTCATGTTCATTTCACATTCTATTGTTTCCTTCCTCTTCATTTCCTTTTCAATTTTACAAACCCTCACATTGTTTACAAACCCTTACTGCTTTCAATTTTACAAACCCTTATATTCATTTATGTAAACCCTATCCGTTTTCAAGCTACAGATGTGCTTCCCTACATGTTCGTTCTTTTTTCTATTGTTTCCTTCAATTTCTTTTCATGTTTAGTTTATGCTTACCCTTTCTATTTTACATCCTTATGTTTTTTTTAGATCCCTTCTCCGAATCCTTACATATTCATTTTGTTCCCTTCAGTAATCCAGTTTAAGGCCTTCATTATCTTAATATTGCACTATTTTATTTATTGCATATAACCTTCATTGTTTCATTTCTACTAAATCATATGTACCTGATTTTACATTTTGTGTTTTCAAGTTTGGGCATTAATGTTTTATGTTCTCATTTCTTTCATTCAATTTCATTTCCTCTTCATATTATGCTTATCGTAATTGTTTTACAACCTTATGATTTATTTAGAGCCCTTCACCCAATACTTACATATTCATTTTGGTCATTTCACCTTAACAAATTGGCACCTGTATTTTCAGAATGGTTCATCTACCAATTTACTGCAACTAACCTTAAATTGTTTCATTTATATATGTATGTGATTTTACATTTTATGCTCTCTAGCTTCCCTTACTGTTATCATGTTTACACATTCTTTCCACTATTTTGATTTGTGTTCCATTGTTTCCTTTTATAGTATTTACAACCCTTACTGTTTCACAACCTCGTGGGTTATTTGTCTTTACAATCCCTATTTGTTTTACATCCTCATTGTTTGTTCACATCCTTCATTCACATCCTCATTCTATGACATGTCTGCAGATGAAGAGGGGAGATCGAAGGACAAAGCCTGTTGCAAAGAAAAGAGCATCAACAAGATGGTCAAGCCATAAGAGAGGAGTCGAGTCCTCCCCATCCCCACCATCCACTAAAGATGTCAACCCAATTGTGACTACCTCATAGCCTCTAGCACCAGCTAAGGAGGATACCCCATCTCAGGGAGAGGATATTCCATATGAGAGGCCTCCATAGTTACGTTTCCATAGAAGTGATGGTCTACACAAGGCATGAAAGGGGCATTCAAAGATGTCGAGGACAACAACATGTCTGTCAGGACAACATCTTAAAAATAGGGCATCACAACAACCACACTATCCAAATGGTTGGGTGGTCTCATAACTACCTCCAAGAAAGGTCCTCCAACAATCCTCACCCCTCATGAAGAGGACCTGATAGTCGAACGGTGCAAGGAGATGGCATCAGATGGACATGGACTGAAGATTGTCAATTTGAAGGCAGAGGTCGCTCAAATTTTCCAAACTAGACCCAACCCTTTCGAGAATGGGCTTCTTGGTAATTCTTGGTGGTCAGGTTTTAAGAGAAAACATCTAGAACTCACTTTGTGAACTATTGAAGGTTTTGACAAAGATAGGGCACTTAACCTTATACATGTTGTTGTCTTTTCTTTCTATGAGACACTCTCAAAAGTGTATTTTGCAAATCCATATGGTCCTTCTCACATACAGAATTGTGATGAAACAGGCATCCAAGTAGGTAGAAATGGGGCCATGAGGGTTCTGGCTAGAAGAGGAAGTAGGAGCGTATCCTACATCATTCCCAAGAGTTGAGAATGGATCACTATTCTATGTTGTGTTAATGTTGTTGGCCAAAGCATTCCAGGATTCTACTTGTTTAAGGGGAAGTGACAGTTAGATAATTACATATCTAAGTGAAAACCAGGTGCTTGCATGGTAGCTCAGCCACATGCTTGGATGACAAAGGAACTCTTCCTCAATTAGCTTCACCATTTTCCATGGTCTGTTTCAGGGTGTGTCTCGACCATGAACAGGAACTTGCTGATCTTCAATGGTCATAATAGTCATGTTGCACTCACAATAATCCAAGAGCCCAGAATGCTAGGCATTGACCTATTAACATTACTCGCTCACACATCTCATAGACTTCAGCCCTTGGATGTCAGCATCTTTTATCCTTTCAAGACATACTTCAAACATGAATGGGCATCATGGCTGGCAAGATACCCTAATGTGAAAATCCGGAGGGCAGAACTTGCTGAGCTAGGCAGCAAATCATTGTCAAAAGCACTGACGGTCTCAAACATAAAAGCGGGATTCAAGAGGACTAGGATATGGCCCCTCAACCCCCATGCACTCATTGAGGACATGCAACCCAGCACCATATTTGAAATAAATGATGGTGAGGAAGCTTCCGCAGTGCAAAACATACTTAGCCTATCACGTGTTACTTTGTCAATTGAAGAGGTTGCAGAAAACATTGCTCACAAAACCCAATCTAAATCAAATACATAAATGCACTAATGAACCACCTCAACAAATGGTGGAAAGTTAGGTGAAAAATAGTGGGGACAATCTTAATCTTCCCTCTGAGCTAGTACCACCTACTTGGATAGTAGAAGGTGCCATCAACCTAGGTATTGACATTAAGGGCCAGGATGAGCAGGGGACTTTTAGTTTCCCCTCAACACCACCAACCCTACCATCTGAGGTGGTGCATTACTATGCTAATTGTGCATTTGATGTAGAATGTACATAGAAACAAAAGTATGTGTGAATTATGTGGATGCCAGCATAGGCTCCCAAGATAATGACACACAAACTTCTCAATCAGAACCATTAATAAGCAAATTCTTAAAACTTTTCATGCACACTATCAACCAAAAGCATCAAAAAGGGGTTGATAAAGGTATTTGGTTGAGCCTCCAATCTCAGCTACTCACATCGGATGACAACATGAACCTTGCAATGCTAGAGCAACATAAGAAGAAAGACATTGAGGAAACTAAAATCCAAAAGAAAGATCAAACCAAGCAAAATAAGGTAGCTAGTCTTTTGGCAAAGGAAAAGAAGGAACATGATAGAATCGAAAGGGAAATTGCACGTCAAGAAAATGATAAGCAAAGAGAGCAAAAAAAGAGGGAGAAGGACGCCAGGAAAGTGCAAGACAAGGCACTCAAGGAACAAGAGGTAGAGGAAAGGGTCATCCACGATAAGGCAAGGGATTTGGCAATGAAAAGGCGATTAACAAGTACATCAACTCCAACCACTCCCTAGCCTGAAACTATCCTATATTGCGGGATTTGATTAACATGAACCTGCCCAAATTTACAAATACAATGAACTCTCCAACTGGCTCATTACCCCTTGACTTATCTACTCCTATGAGTTTTGTTGCAGGCATCCCACCACCAATTATGAGAAGTGCATATTGCACATCATCTCCAAGTCAACACAGTAGCAGTGGATATGGCAGTCCAACCTCGATTCAAGTGACTAGAACTCAACTACCAACATTAGGGGCTGAGAACATAGTTCCCATTACATCCCCAAGGGTCCAACCTACATCACCTGCCGCTCCTTTTCCTATTTGGTTTGCATGATATATACCATGGACAATGGACAATGATCCATATTTGTTTTTTGTGGTTCTAAGACCTGTACTACTTTATGTGAGTGGCATCAACTGTAATTACCATGAGTTTTTTTGTTTTGGTCCAAATGATTTATATAGTGGACAGTGAACAATGTATCCATCCTTAATTTTTTTTGTTTTTATTGGTATATGTAAAAATGACTATATGTACAATTGAAATCAATAGTGCAATTACAAGTTACCAATACTGCAATAGTGCAAATAATGTGTTTTGAATGCTGCATTTTGGTAATTATGTGCTATCAATAGTGCACTATTGCAATAGTGCAATAATGCAACTTCAATATTGCATGTCGTGCAAATATGTGTTATCAATACCGCAATGTTGGAATAGGGCAATATTGTAATTTCCATATTGTAATTATGTAGTAACATATTCTTAAAATATGCCATGACACAACCTATAGATGGACTAAAAAACCATGCTTGACACCTAAAAAGCAAATGGACATCCCATCACTGAAGGCATGGTGTTCTCAATCCATGGGCACTGCAGATGGTCTGACTTGGTGTTCTCACTTCTTTGTCACATTGAACATGTTAACATGATCAACGATAATAAATCTACCATGGGCATACATATTTGCATTTCAAGTGCAAGCATGGTGTTCTCAATCCATCTAAATTGCAATCATCTTGGCTTGTCTTATCAATCTCGCAATAGTGAAAAAAATGTGTTTTGAACGGTGCAATAATGCAATTACGTTCTACCAATACTGCACTACTGCAATAGTGCAATAATGCAACATCAATATTGCATCTCATGCAATTATGTGTTATCAATATTGTAATACTACAATAGTGAATTATTCTCTTTACAAACCATTGCAATAATGCATGGTCACCTTATTGACCAACTTGCCTATTTTTACTACCCCCCTGCTACCCTACGTTCTTTCTCTTACTCGCATTAACTCTGCATCGCTTCACCTTACTGCCACAACATAGCTCACCCTTCCTGATCAAGACAACATTGAATGCACCCGCTTTTATGCCTTTCCTTCCCAACTTTGCTTTTGTTTGATTCTACTTCTTCTCGAGTCTTTGAGAGTTTACAGAGCAGAACATGTTCACCCAACCATCGGAACATGCTCGCCTTGGCTACCACTCTCCCTTCCACTATGAATCAGTAGTACAACGAGAACACACAACCATTTGAAGGTCTATTGGTGTTGATTTGTGTTGCACGACTCACCCATTCATTTTGACTGGTTGAGTGCAACACAATTCAACAGCAAAAGGGATTCATATAGAAGCATGCCCTTATTGTTAAGACTGAATACCAGTGTGGTATGTGATTTTGTATAAGTATAAGAAGATGTTATAAGTGTTGTTAGATGCCTATAACTGTAATTGAACTCATCTACACTTAACATGTTTATGACCCCGCACACGTATAAACAACTAAAGGTTTCCTAATATGTAATGATGTAAAACATTTTTCTTCATCATGCGACATAACTAAATATGTAAAGTACTAAGTACTAAGGGTCTCGCGCAGTATGTCTAGGTTTACATACAACATTATTTGAAAGTTTTTATAGCATTAAATTATGTTGCATTTGTACAATTCAGTCTGAATTGGTACAATACAACATTATTGAATACTATAAAACATTTTGTATGATGTTAGGATGTAAAACACTGCCAAATCATAGTTACCTTAAACATTGCCAAAAAACAATTATAGGAGCTACATGTATGCATAGATATATATTAATATATAGTTTATAAGAAACTAAATAAACCGTGTTGATGTGAAGCAGTAAGGTTCTCTATATTTGTGGGTTCTTTTGGACTATTCAAGATAAGGTGCGCACATAATGACTCTCAAATCATAAAAACTGTAATACCCTAAAATTGGTCACCTAAACCATGGGCCCCTAATCTTGACAACATCACCAAGGTCCTAACCAAAGACAATTAAATCAACTTTGAGCACACAATTAATTAATTCTTCAATCATTAAATGTCACATGGCAAGTGAATTATTCTATATTAATTAAATATTTATTTAATTAATTAAATCATTCCAAGTAAATCATTTTGATCAATTATCCTGTTTAATTTATTAAATATCCTAGCATATTTAATTAATAAATAAATTTGCCATTAATCATAAAAAAAAGAATTAATTTATTACAAAAGAGGAATCAATATGCAAAGCAATAGTTAAATTGAAAATAAAATAAAAGAATTGAATTGAGAGAGAAATCAAACTCGAGATATTATTTCTTCTTCTAAATTGAGATAACTTGAAATCAAAAAAACAATTAAAATGAATTATTAATCATTCTCTAAAATTGGAACTCAAAGCTTTTGAGAAAAGAAGTTCAGTTGCATTAAAAAGACTCTTTTCTTGAATAAATAAAAGAATATGCATGAAATCACCTATTTTTATCTCAAGTGCATGGAATTAATTGAATTTTATCTCCAATGCAAACTCAAACTTATAAAATGTATGCATTTCAATCAAACTATAATTGGAATCTATCTCAAGGTTAACTGAATCTAATCTCTCGATTATTTCAATTATCCTAAATTGTGCTTTTTCTTGAATAATCTCAACCGCTCGTTGCTAATTGATCTTGATCGTTGGTCTCTTGGTCTCTCTTGTGATTCTCTATAAATTCAGCCTTCATCTCTCATTCAAAACACCCTAGAGATTTATTGTTATTATACAGTTTTTGCTCTGGAGTCATTGAAGATATTGTGCTTTTTTTTTTTTTTTTGAGATTATTGCATCTTAGTTTATCTTTTTGCATATTTAGTTCAATAATGATTGCTTGAATTCATATAGCTTATTATTCATCCATCTAGCACAATCTTGCATCCATTTAGCTTAATATCATGCTCATATAGATTAAATCCTTTGTCTTGGTGTAGTCTAGTCACTGGTATTGCTTATACAAATCTAAGAGCAAGTCTATACTCGCATCTTTTAGAAGGCAGTTGGTCGATTTGTGATGGTTATATTATTCATGCTTATATCTGTCTAACCATACATGCAATGACTTAATTGAAGTGTTGTGTCTTACAACTTGCAGATACTTATTCCACTTTTCACACACACATTTATGGCGCCCACCGTGGGGTAGAAAACTACATCTTTCGGCCTCCAAGACTAACTTTTTTCTTATTTTTCTCAGATTTTTTATTTATTTTTATTTTCGGATTTTGGTCTATACAGTTACTACGAACTATCTTTCGAGTTTTCCCACAGTCCTGAATGACAAACTACAGGTATCGTACGATCTCGTACGAATTATCGTATGACTCAGTGAGAATTGTTGTACGATATTCTGTATTTTTGGGTTAAAAGAGGACTTCATTCTTCAGGTTCTTTATTCAATTTTGATCATACTAACGCTGACCCTGGCTTGTTGTTCATTTGTCTGAGGAATTTTCATAGCCTAATCATTTTTTGCAGAACGCTTGTCGAAGAATATGCTTGTCGTACAAAGACAATATGACTACTGATTCGTTGTCTTTGCAGGTTGCCTGAGGAGATTCAAGTAAACATTGTGTATTCTTTAAATTCATTTTTAGGCACCTAAACTGCTATCTGGTTAATGAACAAATATGTCCTTCGTATTTTAAGAAAATTCTGAGAGGTAGGAGAGTATGGTCTTGTCTGCATAGACAATCGAAAATCCAGACCCTTGAGGCTTTTTCTAAGTTTGAGATTTGTGTACCTTTAGCGGGCCTGTCACAGTGGGAAAAAGTAATCACCCTGTGAGAATGACCCAAGTGAGTACAGCCGGACCTGGGCATTCTAACTCACTATAATAAATAGGCCTTTGGTTGATTAAAGTCTCAGAGGACGAGATTATTTGAGTTTTTTGTTTGAGATCTCCCATATCGAGCATTTTGTAGGGCCTCACGGTCTCAATCACATTTACGTGACTACAATTTTTTTCGGTACCTTGTCAGGCTATAGGCCTCAATTATGCTTGCGTGACTTCAAGGGGTAATTTCAAACAAAATTCCTGACTAAGAACTATAAGATAGAGGCTACCCAGTTCACCTCCGAAAGGGGGGATAATCTTTGTGCAAGAGAGATAGTAACTCTCCCAAGATACTTGCCATTTAGTGCCCCCATTAGCATTTGGAGTCGGTTAATACGACGTTGAGAATCCATTGCGTGAGACTCAGCGGCCATATTCTGATTAACTATTGGGTGTTTTCCTGAGTCTTCAAGCAAATGTTTTCTTCTCTCACCAATTTTCATAGGGTTAGAGTGTTGTGATTGAAGTCATTATACATATTGCGTGTTTACTGTGTTTTCATCCCTGAAACTGAAACTGGAATACCAAAACTGGAGAAAACAATAAACAACTCAGTGGTCAAAACTCTGTCTGTATCAAAAACTAGTCTATCTTAGTGGACAAAACTGTCTGTGTCAAAAACTAGTCTATCTTAGTCGTCAGAACTCCGTCAGTATCAAAAACTAGTCTACATCAGCTATCAAAAACTCAGTCCATCTCAAAACTGGTCATCGTCAGTCATTAAAAACTCTGTCTGTTAGAATTTTGTCTCTGTCTAGTAAACTGTTGTATGAATCTTTTGATTTATCGTCCTGCTACATACCTATTTTCGTACAAAATTTCATCAAGCCTTACAGTTTGTTGTTTGACCCTGCATTAGTTGTCATACAAGATCTGATAAACTGTCATCCTGCTTAGGGAAGTATCATCTGAGCCCTTAACCTATCTCATACAAGAAAACATCATATTCATCAGTTTGTCGTCTGAGGTATACCCACCTGTCGTACGAACCTAGGCAACAACTCGTCCGAAATACTATTTTCATCGTCCTAAAACTATTAAACTGTCATTTGGTCTTGTATACCCTGTCGTACGAATCTATGATTTTATTAGTCTAAAACAGTCAAAATTGCCTAAACATAGTCTACAGCGAGCACAAAACTGGTTATCATCATCCTGAGCATAAACAAATCTAAACAGTGTACTTCCATTGTGTTGCATGATTTTGTCGATCATCTTTCAGCTAGTTCAATCAACCATTTATCAAACTTAAGTTACTTAGATAACGTCTTACACAGGATAGATCGTTCCTGAAACCATACTGAGTCTTAGTCACTTCTCTCAAATCAAACTAGGTAACTTAGATCATGTCTTACAGAAGATAGATCTTTCCTATAACCAGACTAAATCTTAGTTGCTTCTCTCAATCATTACGTTAAACAAACAATTAGCTCCAAATTTGATCTTGACTTCTGCATCACAAACATCTCTAGGTCACATTAGTCAATAAAAATGCCTACTCAAACTAGAAGTTCTCGTAAGAAAGCCGACAGAGGTAAAGGAACATCCTTTTCATATCTGGATAATCTATTTTACGTAGAGGACCCTGTCACTAATAAACCTTCATCATCAGATATACCAGTTTATGATCAACCCTTGTCTCCCACCATATCTAGAACAAAACAAGAAAGACGAGCTGCTAAATACAATCCTTATGACAATCTCAGTATCCATGCTACTGACAGTGATTCCTCATCAGGCGAATCTGAAGCCTCTGAACCTACCAAAACTGATATTCATAAATGTCAAAAGGATAAATATTTCCAAAAAATGATGAAGGTTATCATGGCTAGAGAAAAAAGAAGACTATTTTCTAGAACTAGAAAAGCAAGGCGCTAAACTTTCTACTAGTTATAACGTTGAGGCCCTCATCACCAAAGAGGAAGATACACCCTTAGAAATGGTAAACAAACAATTACAAGCATTACGAACTAAGATCACATAACTGAAAAACAAGGATAAATCATCAAAACAATATTCTCTGGACACAATATGCCCATTTCCATTTGATAAAAACCTTTACATGCCTTCATTTCCTTCACGAGTGGAGATCCCAAAATTTGACAAATACAATGGCAACTTAGATCCTCAAGACTATGTTAGAGAATTTTGTGCTTTATGTATGGATTTCATGCACGAACAAACCTATCTCATGCGCCTTTTCTCGAGAAGTTTAGGAGGGCAAGCTATGGAATGGTTCTCAAGCCTACCTATGGGAATAAAAACTTTTGAAGAATTAATCCAATTGTGTCTACAACAATACTCCTATAACATTCGTCATCCAATCACTATGATAGAGCTCTGCAATACCAAACAGAAAATAGGAGAGCCCTTTCTCACTTTCCTCCAACATTGGAGAAAGATGTTCCCTAGATATTCACGGCCTATTCTAGATTCTGAGAAGATGGATATCTTCATTAACAACTTGATCCTTGAATTGAAATATAGTATCCAAATGCAAGTATACCCTTCATTCAACAAAATGGTAGATGTGCCCTCATAATGGAAGATGTGCTTATAAAGAAAGAAGATATCTCACTTTGGAAAGAAACACAACAAGGTTCTAATTCCAAAGAAAAGAACAAATGTTGGAAATATGGCAAAGACAACAACATAAACGTTGTTAATGATGGAGTGGTAGACACTGTTAAAGCAAAATCAAAATCCACGATATTTAATCTGGCTAGTGGCGCACAAGCACTCAAAGCAGCTGAAACTGCAACATAAAATCCTCTGAAGAAAGTAAAAGAGTGGTTTAAAGAGAAACCTTGGCTTTCGAAACCTAAACACAACTTCACTCCTCTGGAAGAATCATACGAATCCGCTTTTAAAACTTTATTGGCAAATGATCTGATAACCTTACCAGACAATTCTAGGCCATATGATCCCGAAGTCAAACCAAAATGGTGGAGAGAGAATGAATACTACGAATACCATTGAAACAAAGGTCATAACACAAACAACTGCATGAAGCTCAAGCATGAGATTCAAGATCTCATCGTCGTTGGCAAAATTGTTGTTGGAAATCACACAACTAATGCTAATCACAAAGATTTTAAAGATCCCTTACTTGTTTATGAACAAGGTGATTCCTCAAAGTCAAATGGAGGTGCCAAAGTTAATTACACCTATACCAATAATGACAAAATGATCAACATGATTGAGTTTTCTTAACCTGAATATTGCAATGTGATCATAATCAAAGATAAACAAAAGGAATCACAAAATGCAAATGTTGTGACCCGCGCTCAAAAGAAAGTCACTCTCCAAGGAGCTATTTCTTCAAATCTTGCTCAAACAACATCAAGTCTACCAACTTCTTCGAACAGACAAACAGATACAAGCATGGATAAATCCAAACAGCTGGCTTCATCATTCTCTCCTGGTTATAGCATTGTCGAACAATTGAAAAGAACAAATGCTCAAATCTCCATCTTTGAATTGCTCAAAATCTCTTATGCTTATAAAGAGATCCTGGACAAAGCCTTTCTCACTACTAATGTCCCAAAAGATTTAGATATCGATTGGTTTCAATCTATGGTGGGTCACCTGACTTCACCTCATTATCTTACTTTCTCTGAAGAAGATAACAACTCATTGAATCACCCACATAACCAACCATTGCACATTGAAGCTATGATCCATAAACACCGAGTTAAACGTGTTTTGATAGATGGAGGCGCTTGGTTGAATATTTGTACTTGTAATCTGCTTACACAGCTAATATCATTGATCCTGCCAAGAAAATAACAATCAAATCTTATGATGAAGAAGAAAGAACCTCTAAAGGTCTGGTACTATTATCAATCAGGGTAGGACCTGTAGAAAGAGATGTTATTTTTCAGGTGCTTGATCTCCCTCTTTCATACAACATCTTACTGGGAAGGCCATGGATTCATGAAATGAAGGCAGCTCCATCTACATATCATCGATGCTTAAAATTTTCTTATAACGGAGTTGAAGTCAGTATTCCTGCTGATACAAACTCCCCCTGTAATGCATTGACAAAGAGTGTTGATACCTTTGTGCCTCATAATAGAGCAGCCTCTACAGCTAAAAGTTCAGAAACCTTGATGAAGGACTTAGAAAAGAAATTGAAAATCACAAATACTGGCATGGATGGATACAAGATAGAACTAGTACTTTCACTAATCTCTCTTCCTCCATCACCAAGACAGTCAGGAAGACCATCAGAGGTTATGAAGCCACAGACTTCCACTCCAAATGTCATATATGATGGTTTTTTTGTACAATCCTCTACTTCCCTTGTAGATGAAATAGAAGAGGATGATGTTCTCAAATGGCTTTTCAAAGAAGATAGTGAAAACAAAGAAGTATGACATTGTGAGATTTCCCCGACATGATATGGTCCAAGATATAAAATGATTCAACGCATGGGATATTTAGGTACTGATCCTATAGGAAAACATCAAGAAGGTATTGTTGAACCTATTCAACTAAAAACTAAGTCTACAAATGATAAAGCTGAACTGAGATACAATCTAGGAAAGACATCAGACCAGAAACATACTTCCCATCATCAGTCTAAGTGGAGAAAAAAGATATTGCCTTCAACATTATAGGAAGTAAACACTCAACAGACTCAAGAAGAGTATGAAAAAGAACAAGAAGAACTAGAAATCAAGAGAGAGGAAACAACCAGTACACAAGTTCTGATGGTATCAGCTACAACACTACAAGGAGTAGAAGTCCCAAAGGATATGAGAGGAGCGGTAGAAAGAATCAGAGAATTGTTTGCACCACTAAAAATTCCAGTCACATACACTGGTAGACAACAAGTAGATGATTCAGAAACTGACTCGAATGAGTATGAATGGGGTCCATATCATCTCTCAGATACATCTACTACAAAAACTTTAGAAGAATCTAATGATATCACAGGTGACACACAAGAGCTGATACACTTAAGGCTACAAACAGAGATAGAAGAAAACAGGCTAAAAAGACAAGAAGACTATGAACAAAAGCTGAAAGAAGGAAGAACAAAAGAAAATTCTTCACCTAATATTTCTCCCTCTAATAGGACAAAACAAATCAGGTATGGAACTACACAAGAATAATTGGAAGCTACAGAAGCATAACCAGTCATTAGTCCAGAGGAAGATGAATGGAGTAGACGACAGAGATTCACAGAGCCATCAAGGTTATGTCAACAGGCATGTCAGATACAAGTGATCAATGAACCAAATCATGAAGGAACTTGCAACATCAAAGATGTAGGTATTGCCACTATACATACTTTTACTCAATCACTTGAAGAAGAGTCACACACTTCATCCTATGACTCTAATGACTCCGACAACAGTTCTATTTATGACAATACATATTCAACATTAAACTTTGACTCCTCCATCATAGATGTCGAGAATCTGTCTACTGATCTTGTTACTATCGAACCATGATATGTAGTCTAGTCTGGCGTAGAGAACGATACTAAAAGTAGGTCTATTGGATTTGGTCAACTAAATATTAACATGCACTTCAATGATCATGTTGTAACTCTTCCTGGTCTTGAGACATTTACGCAAGGTAGTCTTCTGGAACTTGACTTGTCGGTCCAAAGTTATGATGATAATATCGTGAACTCCCTCAAACCTATTCAAAATTTATCCTTGGTACATCCTGAACTAATTGACTATAGTCTCCAAAACCAACCTATGAATGTACCTATCTTTGCCAATGACTACACGTTAGCCTGCTACCTTAATGCAGTTGAACCAATGGACTCTTCCACCAGCAAACAAAGTGAGAACATGACTGAAATAGATATCAAGTATCTTAGTCGCAAAAATAAAAAAAAGAAAAATAAAAGATCTGATGGCGAAAACCACATTGTGGCGGTGTCAGAATAAAAAATAGAGAAAATAAAGGACGTACCTAAGGGTGAAAACCTCTATGAGGCACCTGAAGGTGAGATACTTGATATACTTCTAGGAAAGGTCTTTTATATTGATTGAACCAACTCAGCCAGTAAATATTAGGTGTCAAGAGATACCACATATCATCCACTTAGCTCAATCATTATCAACAGAAGAGTTCAAAGATTTCAGCAATCTCTTTTTAGAAAAGAAGATCAACTTTGCATGGACATACTCTGATATGCCAGGACTAGACCCTAATCTTATCATGCACCATCTTTCTATTACATCAGGAGTTAAACCAGTCAAGCAAAAACTCCATAAGATGCACCCTCATGTGGCACTGCTAGTCAAGGTTGAGCTAGAAAAATTGCTAAAAGCTAGATTTATCAAAGCTATAGACTATGCAGAATGGATTTCAAACACAGTACCTGTATCAAAGGCAGACAAATCTATTAGGGTTTGCACAGACTTCAAAGATCTCAACAAAGCATGTCCGAAAGATGATTTTCCATTGCCTAACATTGATATGATAGTGGATATGACTGCTGGATATGAGATGTACTCATTAATGGATGGATTCTCTGGTTATAATCAAATCAAAATAGCTCCTGGAGATCAAGAAAAGACAACTTTCACCTGTGCATGGGGAACCTTTTGTTGGAACGTCATGCCATTTGGGCTAAAGAATGCGTGAGCAACTTACCAAAGAGCAGTAACTACTATCTTCCACGATATGATGCATAAAAATATGAAAGATTATGTTGATGACACTTTAGCAAAGACCATGAATAAATCCACACGTATTCAAGAGCTAGGCCTCATACTAGATAGAATGGAAAAATTCAAGCTCCGGCTAAATCCTAAAAAGTGTGCATTTAGAGTGACATCAGGGAAATTACTTATTTACATTATTTCAAAGAAAGGAATTGAGGTTGATCCTGAGAAGGTCCAAGCTATAATGGAAATGCCACCTCCAAATAATATTAGTCAAATGAGAAGTTTACAAGGACATCTCCAATCAATCAGATGCTTTATTTCTCAGCTAGCAGATAAAGCTCAACCCTTCACAAAAGTATTAAAGAAAGGAGTAACATACAACTGGGATCAAGAATGTGAACAACATCTTCAACAAATCAAACAATACTTGTCTAATCCACCAATACTGATGCCACCAATTCAAGGCAAACCATTGATTCTATACATATCAGCCACTGATTCATCATTGGGTGCACTTCTAGCACAACAAGATGAAAATAAAAAGGAAAGAGATATATATTATATCAACAGAACCTTGGTGTCTTATGAAATGAACTATACTATAATAGAAAAAGCCTGTTTGGCATTAGTCTTTGCATCACAAAAATTGAGACACTACATGTTAGCACATTCAATCAAGCTAGTAGCTAAGATTGATCCGCTCAAATAGCTTCTTAGCAAAGCAACACTTACAGAATTATTGGCTAAATGGGTCATGGCTCTTATAGAGTTTGATATTGAATATGTAGAACGCAAAGTCATCAAAGGATAGGTAATTGCAGATCAACTTGCTGATGCTCCACTTTTCACACACAAAAATCATGGAATATGTTCTTTGATGGGTCTTTCACTCAATATGGTTCCAGTGCTGGAATACTTTTTATTACTCCTCAAAAATATTCAATCCCGAAGGCTTACAAGATTCTCTTCCCTTGCAAAAACAACATTGCATAGTATGAAGCTTTGGTAAACGGGATCAAGCTGGCTATCGAATGGAAGGTTGTTGAATTACACATCTATGGAGATTCTCAGCTAATCATCAACCAAATTAATGATACATATCAGAATAGAGATGAGAAACTGATGCCTTATAAGAGAATGGTTGATGATCTCAAGAAATATTTTACTTTTGTATCATTTCAGCAGATCCCCAAATCAACAAATAGAGCAGCATATGCTATGGCCACCTTGGCATCTATATCAGAGTTACAAGAATCTATTTTTTGCTTTGAATTCCTAGTGGAAGAGTTACATTGCCTATGATTCTCTTGAGTCCTAGATGGTCTATTCTATTATTGGACATGACTCATCTCGCTACAGCCACATTTACTCTTATCTACGAGACCAAATTATCCCTAAAAATCTTATGCGTAATGAGAAAAGGAACCTAACTTGAAATGATTCATGGTACGTCATCATCGCTAACGATCTATTTAGGTGAGGTTTGGATAGTACTTTGCTTAGGTGTCTAGAAATTGAAGAGTCCCAACATGCATTATCTGAAGTCCATGAAGGTATTTGTGGATCTCATTCAAATGGTCTAACTTTAGCTCGGAAACTACTAAGGGTTGGCTACTACTGGCCAGACATGGAGAAAGATGCTATAAAGTTTTCTAAAACTTGTGAGAAGTGTCAGCTACATGGGAATCTCATACATGCTCTAGCAAGGGATCTCATACCCTTCATTACACATTGGCCTTTTCAGCAATGGGCGTTTGATCTCATTGGCCAAATATATCCTGCATCATCTGATGGACACAAGTTTATCATAACTACCACTGAGTACTTCACTAAGTGGGTAGAAGCAGTTCCACTCATCAAAGAAATCGGTAAACAAGTAGCTCTGTTCATCCTTAACTATATCATCTACAGGTATGAGATACCTTCATCCTTTGCGACTGACAATGGAGGGTAGTTCAAGAACAAAGATCTAAATGATCTCTGTGAAAAATTCAAAATCAAATAACACTGGTCATCCATATATTACCTTCAAGGTAATGGACAAGCTGAAGCATCTAACAAAAATCTGTTGACTATCTTACACAAAACAGTAAACAAATCTGGGAGGGATTGACATCTACAGCTAAATCCTGCACTGTGGGCTTATAGAACAAGTATTAGAACACCTACTGGGGCTACACCTTTTTCTTTGGTGTATGGATCCAAAGTAGTTTTACCCATTGAGGTGTAAATGTTGTCTTTAAGAGTTTCTTTGCAAAGTCTTGTTACTGATGAAGACTACAAAATATCTAGATTGCAAGAACTCGAGTTGTTGGATGAACGTTGGCAAGTGGCATTTGATCATCTGAGAGTGTATCAAAAGAGAATGTCTAAAGGATATACCAAGAAGGTTCAACAATGAGAATTTCAGGTTGATGACCTTGTTCTAAGAGAAAATCCTAAAAATCAACAGTTTCGAGACAACAAAGGGAAGTTTGAACCCAACTGGCTGGGTCCCTACATCGTTACTGCAGTCTTTAGCTCTGGTGCCTACCATCTCTCAACATCGGAAGGAGAATAGCTTTGTGAACCGATCAGCACCATCCACTTGAAAAAGTTCTTCACTTAGTATTCTCTACTCCACCAACCTATACAACTGAAAAAGTCCTGAAAAAAAATCATAAAATGTGCTGAAAGAGAGAGAGAGAGAGAGAGAGAGAGAGAGAGAGAGAGAGAGAGAGAGAGAGAGAGAAAAAGAATCTTTGCCAAGTAGGTGAAAACCTGGAAAATAGGTACCTCTTATACTCAAGCACTCCATCTATCAATGCAATGTTGGCATTTCCCGCTTTCCTGCATCTTTGATTTCGCTTGTACATATCTTTTAGTCACTTTTTGTGACATCCTGGTTCTTTGGAACCCTCATGGCTTGAAACTGATCAATGTCGTAGTCTTAGGGTAATCGACTGAGAAATTTATGTGTCCTAAGTAGTATCAACCAAGTCATCTTTCTGTCAGTGATATCTAGTCGTCCAATCTGAGTCAGTCACCTGTCTCCTAACTACTGAAGAGTTTTATCACTGAGTACACAAGCAAAACAACATTACTGAAAACAATCACTAAACAGTTTGAGATATGCATGAAATTTTCTTTGTGTGTTGTCTTTTATATTGGTTTTCGATTATTATTCCCTTTGAGTAACTCGAGGAAGTCTATCTTGACTAAGAGGAGCAAGGATTGGGGGCATAATATTTTCTTTGTTTTCTCCTTGTAGGAATGATTCTGATGATTCAGGAAACATCTAATCAGCTGGGTGTTTGTGATCAGTTCTTTCACATCAAGGTGAAATCGCCACACATACCTCGACTCCGCTTATTTGTATGCTACAAGGAGGTTGGCATCATTTCTTTGTCTGTTTTGAGGGAATTTCTTTAAATGTGCAATCCGGATGCATGTGCACTCTGTCCAAGGATATGAACAAAAAAAAGGGTCATTGCGGACAAGATAATTAATATTGCACATGAAGAGAAAGGAACTCTATTCTGCTTGCTATGTTTGTAAATGCTCAGTGATGAAAATTAAGCATTTCAAATCCAGTGACTAGGTTTAGGTTGCATTCATTCTACATTTTGTGCATTTCGAGTGATTTATGCATTATAACAATGATCTCTTTATCTTCTGAATGAGAGTTTGAAGTATCATTATTTCTCAGCTAAGTGGTCTTTTTTTCATCATTTCTTCGATCGAGTACTTATGTATTGAGATGTTAGCTGCATACATAAGCATCTTATATAGATGCATACATTTCATTTTATACTTGTTTGCATTCATATTATTGCATGGAAAACTAAAATTTTGCATTACTAGTTACTCTTTTTCATCATTTTTTTGCATATGAAAAGAAACAAAAATAAAAATCCATATTCATCTGCATTACATACATCCATACTGAATAGATATGCATACATATAGAATAAAGCATATAGAAAAATATCTCATCATCAATCAACACAAGTACGATGAAATCAAATCAAGATCTCATATATATCATCATAAATATCTTAGAGTACAAATGATATCAACTGTCATATACAATCTCTCATCAGAGTAAGAATCGTATGGGCTACAAAAAAATTGGGTATATAACAAAATCTAAGATCTATAAAAATCTAGCTCTCTGCCTCTCCCTCATCGCTAGGTGGTGGAGGAGGTGGAGACTACTGACCAACATCTTGCCTAGGTGCCTGAGCTCCCTCAGATCGAGCCATATACTGAGAATATGGGACAACCTACTGCGCTACAGGAACTGCTACACTATAAGCTGCAACATAATATGATATTCGACTCATCTGATGCAACACCTCTTGTTGAAGAGCGTCTTGCTCTGTCCTCATCTCAGCGAGTTGACGATCGTGCTCAGCTCTGACCTTCGCCAACTGTCGGTCCCGCTCTGCAAGCTATGTCTGAGCCACTATCAACTGTGATTGCAGACCTGCTAATATCGCTCTCATGGACCGTACTAGATTAGCTGCCCCCTACTCCCTCACAGGCTCTTCGCCTCCATCTCCACCTCTCTCTCCACCCTGCTCATCCCTTCATTGTCGCACCTATCTAGGAGCTTCTTGAACCTCTTCGTCTCCACCCTCCTCTGCCCTATTACCACTAGTCCCAACACCAACAGCTCCTAGGAATCCTCTCTCCCCTCTCTGTCTCTGTCTCTCCCTAGTTGGTACTCTGCTGCTGCTAGCACCAAGATCACCACCTGTCCGCCTAGGACCCTCTGCTCTCTGTCCTTGTGCCTATCCCTATACTTGTGCCTATGTAAGGGCCTCATCCTCAGCCTCCTCTATGAGAGGTGCATGCTCAGCCGGATCCGTAAATCTAGGAAAGGGATGACTCTGAAACCAATCCCTGTATTGGGCAATACCCCCACATCTGCAATATCCTCCAAATAGTCCAATCAAAGTCGTTGCAATCTGGCAAGCGCCTACATGCTCAATGCGTATGACAACCTAGGGGCCCATCCTCATCTCTCCTCGTCCCCATAATGGGCATAGGTGGTGAACTCCTGTGAAATCCCCTGAGGCCTGCCATACTACCTCATAACTCGAGATACAACAAATCACTCAATAACAGTAACATATCTGCCAATAAGAGGACGGGTCATGAACATATCTCTCCGCTGAGCTCTCCAGTCATCCCACAACTCTAGACCCCTATATGGTCTCCATACCACAACAATCAGATCATCAAGTTGTCATCGCCAATACTCTATCTTGCCCAAATGGGGTTGAGTAACGTATCCAAAATATCTATAAACGATCAGCTGGTGTGGATCTCTGGCATCATCAATAATAGGTCTACAAGCTGGGATATGCTGCCAGACCCAAATTTGTAGAACCAATACTCCCGCTGCCATGCTCTTCTCGTCCCTGTATGCAATCTCATGCATCTCACGATACATATGGGATAACAAACAAGATCTCCACCCTAATCTCTCAGGATGAGTCAGTAGTCTCTCGAGCATCCTAGCCCAGCCACATAAGAAGCCTTGTTGTCTCCTGTCTGGCATAACGAAACAACCAATGAACCCTGTGATGCTAAAAATGTGGTTAGTATAAGAGACATACACATATAATGAGACAATAAAAACATAATTGAAAGCTTAATTGAAAACTAAATCAAAGATGCAAACCATCAGCCTTCCTTGAAATGTCCCATTTTCCTCTATTCTTGAGGACCTTGGAAGTGTTGGATTGATGGGCTCTCAGCGGAGCAATGACCTCCAAAATGACAACTCAAGAGTTGAGTAGCTAATTGATCATGATTAACTATGGAGATGATATGAAATGCGTGATTTAATAACCTAGATGAACATGCTATGATAAATCCAAAGCTAATTACTAGATAAGTGAAATGCAAATGCCTATAGTAACCATGCCTAAATTGATATGAGATGGGCTCGATATGCCTATAATAACCATGCATAAGATGAAATGAGATCGGGTTCCTTATTGCTCCAAAATGAGGGGTATTTATAGGAATTCCAAGGCCAAAGCTGAGGTGGCAGGAATCGACGGTCCAGATTTGATCTGAAGATATCAAGGGTCAAGATTGAGGAAGTTGGAGGAGAGGTTGGAGGAAGGGACACTTGTCATCTCTATGGTGACAAGTGTCAAGGAGCCTTGCTCATGAGAGGGCAAGTGTCCAAGGGAGAAGACATGTGGCAAAAGTGCCATGTGTCTCAATGAGAGAATATCCACACCATGAGAGGTTAGGATAAGGAGGTTAGAATGTGCAAGATATGATAGGCTTAGTTAGACCCAAGATTAGATTGAATGGGTTAAGTTAGGGGATGGTTAGGTTAGGTGGTTAAAGTTAGGAGCCATGTGCTCATTTGAATTTAGAAATTCAAATAATTGGAAAATGGGTAATTAATCTCAACAAACTTGAGTTTGTTAATCTTAATTAGGGATTAGAAGAATTGATTAATATTGGGAGACATTAATTAATTGAGAATTAATTAATCAAAGGGGGATGTGAGATGAACTATATGAATAAATCATTTAGATTTATTTACTAGTAGATGAATAAAGAAATTAATTAAATTGCTTGTGAATTCAATTAATTGGGAAGGGGAATTAATCAAATAACTGTGTATTTAATTAACTATCTTCAGACCATTTTTAGGTGTATACAAACCCTGCTAATACACATGCCAACAGAAACTACTCATTGTATCTAGCCATCATATCATCCCAATTGATAGCACGCTCAAGGATGTCCTCATCATGAAAAATGCGTTTGAATGCTAAGACACCAGGACGCTGAGCAGAATCATAGTCAACCTTATCCCCAGCAAACAAAAGCCTCAAAATACTGTACACATCCTTTGGAGTAATAGTCATCTCTCCCACTGGTAGATGAAAGGTGTTATGCTCTGAATGGAATCGCTCAACAAGTGCAGTAAGCATCTTGTGATTCACACATATATTAGGCATCTATAAAAGGTGAGTAAAGTCACACAAATAAATATGTGCTCTATCTATATCTGATAGCTCACAGACTACCCTCATCATAGGAGGATATACACATCAAAACAAGATATGTGGTAGTCGAACCCACAAGAATCAAACAATAGAGCATTAACAAGTCATTCAAATTACACTATACAACATGTTAAACATCACACAAATCCAAATACACCAAATGCCAAATAAAAATTTCATGTTTTGACCCTTAAAAATGCTCACTATTTTTCATACGACATTTCACAGAGTAAGCAAAAACTAGTATGAGTCAAAAATTCATGCAGCATGATAAAAGACTCCCATACGACAAAAGACATGCACTCGCACGATAAAATGGGCTCTCAAGCAAACTCTCGTATGATACATGGGATGACCCCATATGACAAAAAATATAGTCTAATACGACAAACCACACAAGGATAGTTTGTCGTATGAGAGATAGTATCATCTCGCTGATAAAATGATATTGATGAGTTTTCGACGACATTAAAAAGCAAAAAATTCAACCAAAATTCAAAATTGATGAAATGTGAAGGCATAACATTGATTACTTATCGCGGGCTCATAGTTTCATGGTCAATTATGATGTCTTTGGCACTCGAATCGATGCTCCTTGATCAGAATGGCCATTTTTCTTCGCAAAAGGATTTTCAAAATTGAAACTTGGAGAGGTTAAAATGAATTGAAAATGACACTTGGACCCCTTATATAGCCAAAACCCTAATTTTTCAACTTGCTTCGATGGATATGAAAACTGTAACCTTAGCTATTTTGCCCCTCTTGATTCCATTTTCGGGATCGAAATCGAAATTCGAGATCATTCTTCTAGTCAATTTCACACAACTGAGACCACTTAGCGCTTTCAACATTCTCATTCTTTTCTTCAATTTGCGCTCAATTTCACATGAATCATCGTTAATTCTTCAAATGATCCTCTGACTCAATCTTTGTGCTCAAGTTATTATCATCGCCAACAATTGGCTAAAATCATGTACCCTTACTATCTTTCAATTTCACTCCCGAGGGGGCATACTCATGACCTCATGACCTCACATCTTCAATGTTGAGAAAATTTTCAAATCTTCATCAAAAGTCGAGCAAAAATCTTTTCAACTAAAGAAAATCAAACAAATTCTTATCGCTAGGGGCATATCAGTTTCATCACTTTAATTCAAGCTGATATTGCCTTCATCTGAATCAGTCTCTTAACGTTAATCAATTTCATCGCTTCAATTCAAGCTGATATTGCCTTCATTTGAATCAGTCTCTTAACATTAATCAGTTTCATCGCTTTTCATCAAGCTGATTATTCGTTTAAACTCAATCAAAAGTTTAAAGAGTATCTTTTATCACACGCTCAATCTAAGCAGGTGTTCAGTTTCATCGCATCAAATCAAGCTAGATAGTTTATCTTCGCTCATCGTGTCTTGACTCATCAAGTTCAAGATTGATTTTATCTTCGCTCACTGTGTCTAGTCCAATCAAGTTCTAGATCAGTAAGATTCACTTCTTGATCAATCAAGTTCAAATTCGGTATCTTTGCTCTTCATCGGTCCTAGTTCAATCAAGTTCGGGATCGGTATCACTTTAATCAACTTTGTTCAGTTTCATCGCTTCAAAATAAGCTAAACACCTTGCTCTTCATCCGGTTTGTGATCAATCAAGTTCAAAACTGGCATCTCCTAGACATCAACTATTCTTTGAACCAACATGCTGATTGCACATTTATTCAAAGAGGGGCAAATTTAATACCCTAAAATTGGTCACCTAAACCATGGGCCCCTAATCTCAACAACATCACCAAGGTCCTAACCAAAAGCAATTAAATCAATTTTGAGCACACAATTAATTAATTCTTCAATCATTAAATGTCACATGGCAAGTGAATTATTCTATATTAATTAAATATTTATTTAATTAATTAAATCATTCCATGTAAATCATTTTGATCAATTATCCTATTTAATTTATTAAATATCCTAGCATATTTAATTAATTAATAAATTTGCCATTAATCATAAAAAAGGAATTAATTTATTACAAAAGAGGAATCAATATGCAAAACAAGAGTTAAATTGAAAATAAAATAAAAGAATTGAATTGAGAGAGAAATCAAACTTGAGATATTATTTCTTCTTCTAAATTGAGATAACTTGAAATCAGGAAAACAATTAAAATGAATTATTAATCATTCTCTAAAATTGGAACTCAATGCTTTTGAGAAAAGAAGTTCAATTGCATTGAAAAGACTCTTTTCTTAAATAAATAAAAGAATATGCATGGAATCACCTATTTTTATCTCAAGTGCATGGAATTAATTGAATTTTATCTCCAATGCAAATTCAAACTTATAATATGAATGCATTTCAATCAAACTATAATTGGAATCTATCTCAAGGTTAACTGAATTTGATCTCTCAATTATTTCAATTATCCTAAATTGTGCTTTTTTTGAATAATCTCAACCACTCGTTGCTAATTGATCTTGACCATTGGTCTCTCTTGTGATTCTCTATAAATTTAGCCTTCATCTCTCATTCAAAACACCATGGAGATTTATTGTTATTATACAGTTTTTGCTCTGGAGCCATTGAAGATATTGTGCTTACTTCTTTTTTTGAGATTATTGCATCTTAGTTTAGCTTTTTGCATATTTAGTTCAATTATGATTGCTTGAATTCATATAGCTTACTATTCATCCATCTAGCATAATTTTGCATCCATTTAGTTTAATATCATGCTCATATCGATTAAATCCTTTGTCTTGGTGTAGTCTAGTCACTGGTATTGCTTATACAAATCTGAGAGCAAGTCTATACTCGCATCTTTTAGAAGACAATTGGTTGATTTGTGATGGTTTTATTATTCATTCTTATATATGTCTAACCATACCTGTAATGACTTAATTGAAGTGTTGTGTCTTACAACTTGCAAATACTTATTCCACTTTTCACACACATAAAAACCATGTTTTATTATGCAAGTTTGTACATTATGCGAAAGCATTTTTAGTACTAAATCATGTTTCATATCTACAATTCAGACTGAATTGGTAGAATGAAACATGATTATGTAATAAAAATGGTTTCATATGATGAAAATAGTACAATTAAATTTTGGTATATATCCACAATTGTGTTAGACATGGAATAATGCTACATAATTGAATGCCACGTAAACCCCATTACCTAATTTTTTTGCCCCTCCAGCTGGACCGCTAACTGGACAAGTTGATTCTTATTATTTTTTTCTATTTATGATGCATTTAACATGTGTTCTAACCTCATTTGTCCACTGTGTCAAAAAATGCCCCAAATTGTGTGTTATTTGAAATGTGTGCGGGCCCACCTTGTCAGCCTGCCCCTACAATATCCCATATCTGATAGGGTGGCCGCATGGAATCTGTTCACATGGCAACATTAATGACCAACACAAAATGGAATTACAATTACAATTGGATTTCCAATTTGGTGCAGGGGCACTCAAAGGTGTGCTAGAACATGTGTTTGCAAGCAACATGATGTGTTGCCTTGAAGGTTTCGTGTGTAGGTCCTAGATGGATATGGTAGGTCCAATGCTACCAATGCTATGTAATAAGCCCTAAGGCTTCAAAGTTGTATACTTGGTCACGAGCCTTGTATGGAAATTTTATTTATGTTTTTGTTGTCTAGGGGTCCTAGAGATGTTGTGTGCCCAATTTGTAACCTTCAAAACGAAGGCAAGTGTGTGATGTCATAATTTGTCAAAAGTTTTTGATTAAGGAAAAAGCAGGTTTTGAAGGGGCCCCGAAACCCTTTACAAGCAGAACTTAAACAACAAAGCTATGAGAAATAGAAAAGAACAGAATCCACAAAAAACCAGTGGAAAACTGAAGAAAACCCCAAAAAAGCCCCAAAAAGCCAGCAGGCCTTCCAACATTCAGATTTTTTCCAGGGCTTTAGCCAGGGTGTTGCCGATTTCATACAGCTCTTTGATGTTGTCTTTGAAGTTAGGGGGATCCTTTGCTGAAGCAGCCACAACTTTCTTGATACTGGCCCTGGTTCTCTTCGCAGTACCGCCCACTGGAGTAGCATCACCGCTTCGAGTCTGGATGGTCTCTTCCTCTAGGTCAAGATCCACGACCGGTTTAGGAGTGCAGGTATGATCAATGACCTTGGCGATGTCCTCCAGGTTTTTAGTGATAGCAGAGAGGATACTTGGGATAACTCCCATCAGATTTTTCATTGCTTCTTTTCCCTCTTCTAGCGATTTTACCTTATTCTCCATTTCCTGCTTCCAATTAATCTGCTCTTTGTTTTCATCCTCCCTCTTTTCATCCATTTTTATCCCTTTCTTATCTAGGTTTTTCAGGGTCTCGTAGGTCCATCTATTGAAATCCATTCTAGCCTCAGAGAGCTTCTTGAGGTTATCTAGGATAAGTCCTTTACTAGCACTTTCTTTGTCCTTGCTATCCCTATCCTCAGTTAGGTCCTTCTCAGAGTCTTTGTTCATTTCCTTCTCAGAATTCACTCCGGTTTCCTCATTATCCTTGGGTTCCGCTTCTTCCATCAGATGGCTGTTGTCCTTACCAGGGCATTCACTAAGGGTAGGGCTTTCTTGACCAAGCTCATTATTGCCGCTTTCTTCCTCATTACCCAGCTCCTTGTATTTCCAGCTGTCTTCACCATTGGAGTCGTCCGTCTCCATTTCCCTGCTTTCCTTAACAATGTCCTCTGCTTCCAACCCAGGGACGCTTTTCCTTTTTTTGCTGGAGGACGCCTTCTCCTTGCTAGTTTCTTCCTCTTCCATCTTTCTCTTGCCCAGAGAGGCGAAAATCCTCTTATTTTCCAGCAGGGCGAGGGTTTTGCAATGCTCATAGATGAGCAGCAGAAGCCCGTAGTGGAGAATCGGGCTGGAAGGGTTAGTCCTGTGTTTGTTGAGGGACCTGGAGAGGGACCGAAAAAGGTAGTAGGGCAGGGACACCTTTTTGTCATGTCTGAAATGGTTTAAGAGCACGAAGTGGTAGGTGTGGGCCCTGGAGAAATGACCTTCAACCGTGATGTACTCCATAATTGCGTTCAGAACCCAACCCCACAACTTCTTGATGTTTGCAGCTTCATAGTAGCCCCTAGTAGCCTTGCTAATTTTAGCCCTCTCTTTCTCTTTTCGTGGGAATAGGTTAACCACGTTGTTGGAGACCTTAAGGTCTTGAAAGAAATTAAGCCCAGAGTGGGGCATTCCGGTCACAGTGGAAATGAGCCCAGCGTCCAGCTTAAACTTAACTCCATAAAGTTTAAAAGAGCCATTAGACCAGTTTTCAGAAATCTTGGAAACGACTAAGTTAACCCTACCTTTGTCATAGTCCTCAAGTTTCTCCATGAAGCTGGTAAGAGAGCCCTTCTCCAATTTTGCCCAGACTTTTGGCATCGCTTTCTAGGTCGACGTATTGTCTGGTTCTTCCCGCCTTAGGTCTCCTCCCATCTTTGGATACGGGTTGTCTGCTCTGTTTCTCTGCAAATTATCACCTTCTTTCCCAATGTTGCTCAAGTTTTCGAACTGAGTAACCCACAAAGCGTGCGACAATTTATTAGAGATAATAGAAGATCTGCCACAACGCCAAGTAATGATGGCCTTTCCAGCAAGGCATAAATGATGCTTTTTACTTTTCATGATTAAATTGTCCTTCTCTCCCCATATAAAGGTCCTTTCTAATGAACTCTTTGATATTTAAATTGAGATCCTCCTCATGCCAAATCATTTGGGAGTCAGAGTTAACTCCAGTATTCGCTAAGCAATCCGCAACGTTGTTTTTCTCTCTGAAGGCATGTTGAAGAATAATTTCTTTGAAACTGGCAATGATATCCCTAGCTTTCATGATGATATTTTCAATAGACCAGGAAGGCTCCGATTCCCCCTTAAGCACTTTATAATATTGAGTGAATCTCCCTCAAGCCATATTTTATCATAATTTAGATTTTTGGCTATAATTAAGGTATTCAAGGATGTAGAGGCTTCAACAAAATGGATAGTTTGATTCCCCAAAGGACCAGCCACCACCTTAAGACAACTTCCAGCAAAATTCCTGATAATGCCCCCATATCCAGCTTTACCCGGATTCCCTTTAGAGGCCCCATCAAAGTTAGCCTTAATCCATCCCTATGGGGGAAAACATCAGACTAGACCTTCTCTTCCAGTCTCCTTGCTAGTAGTAGTGGTAGAAAGGTTCCACCTGTCTTTAAAATCATCTTTAGCAGCAGGTCCCTGATCAGTGCAGTAGAGGAATTCAAAGATACTCCTAAAGATTTTATCTGCAACCACTTTAGGAATAGCCCTTTTATCCCTAAAAATCCTGTTGTTGCGCTCTTTCTAGATATTCCAGATAACAATCGGCAGAGTAAGTTTCCAAGTCTCCACAATTTTAGGATTAGAATTAGGGCAATGCCATTGAAGCCAGGTGTCACCAAGAGATTTTGGGAAGACCCAGCTCATGTTCCACCTGGTAAGGATGATTTTCCAGATATCCTGGCTAAAAGTGCATTGATTGAGAATATGGCAAGCTATCTCTTCTTCCCTACAGCAAAGAGAACACCTATTAGGAAAAATAAAACCTCTTTTATGAATATTGTCTAGGGTTAATACCTTATTTTGGATGAAAATCCAAAAGAAGATATTGACCTTAGGAACTAACTTCTTGTTCCAGACTTTAGCCCAGATGGGAATTTCTTCCACCAAGACATAGTGAATAGCCACAATAGAGGAAACAGAGTAATTCCCATCCAGAGTTTCCCTCCATATCAATTTGTCATCTTTGTTGTCTCTAGGGATTTTGGCAGAGAGAGCAATTTGAAGGAACTTGAGTCCCGGACACTGCTGGCTAAAGTCAATCCATTTCCCATTTCTCTAGTAATCTCTTACCATTTCTCCATACCTGCTTTTGAATCGGTCTTCTAGAGGTTTATCCAGGATCCATCTATCTTCCCAAAATCTTATTCTCCTCCCATCTCCAAGGTTCCAAGTTCTGCCAGTAGCAGCCCAGCTTTTAGCTGATTGCACAACATTCCATATGGCGGATCCTTCAACATTAAAAGAGTTGTCAAAGAATTCTTCCTCAGAAGGTTGCATATAGAGATATTTATTTTTCCAGATAGAGTTCCATTCTCTTTCCTCCCCTTTGAATCTCCATATTTGTTTGGCTAATAAAGATTTATTCATAGAACCAATGTTCCTTAAGCCCAACCCACCTGAGGCCTTAGGGGAACAAATTTTATTCTAGGCAATAAGGGGAAAGTTGTTATGTTGTCATAGGCAATTTTGCAAATTTTTGAGTTGTGGTTGCCCAACGGCTAGTTGGTTACATTTTGTATGTTGGGAAGTGGTTGGAAGGCTTCCTTATCCTTATTTAACCTTGAGGAATGATTCCAAAAGGTTAGTTTTGAGACATTTATGCTTCCTACTAATTTGAAACTGTCATTTTTACTACTTTTTCTTGAGTTCTTGGCTTTGGTACGGATTTGTATGGACTTATGGAAGGGATGACGTATTGAATCGATTGTAGCAATGAATCACCTTTCATTTGAAGTAGTTTTGATGTATTGAATTTTTGTGGTTGAGGAGTAGTTGATTTTTCTTTTGCACTGCCTGGTAAAACCCCCAAAACTAGGGTTTGGATGCAAAACGAGTCACCATTGAACATTCCTCAATGGCAAAGGTCTGAAACCCTGGGGAATGTTGGATCACCATGTAAAATAGATGTTTTTCTTATTTTGGGGAGCATAAGGTATCGCCTTGGTACTGTTGGAGTGATGCCCTAGACTTGACATCTTCCATGTGGCAAGTCTGTGCAGTGAAGGATTGAATGAATCCTTGAGATAGTGGATACAACGGTGGTTAAAAATGGCTTAGAGGGGACCCTTTGACATGTGTAGACCCTCTCCAAGAGCTCTAACTTCATTTCCATCTGACTAGTGAAGGTTTTGAGACCTAAAACCCTATACCGGCTAATTAGACCAAAATCGACACAATAGGGTTTGAACACTTGCACTCAAAACCCAGATACAGAAGTTTGAAATACTTTAGAGGGTCCAAAAGGGTATCTAAATATCAAATTATTTCAGGGGGTCGTTCAGAGAATTTGGTAGATAAAGTAGGAAAAGTCCAAACAGAGGCCTAATTGCTTGTAGCCCTATTTCCTAGGTCCCTAAGGGCAAAAGGCACAATGGACTTGTAAACACCGACCAAAGGAGTCAAGGTCAATGAAAATACCATTAAAAACATGTACAAACACTCACATATGATAAAGTCCACCATTTGAGCAAAATGTCTTGTTGGCAAAGGGCTTGGGGTTGAGTACATAGGAGTAGGAGTCTCCTAGAGAAACTAAGTTGTCCTGAGTAGATTGATCCTTGGGAAGGATCAAGGATAGACTTAAGAACCTTTGAAAGGCTAGAGAGATTGGACCATTGGATGGTGCCAAGTGTTAACCCTCAAAAGAAACCAAAGAACTTTCTCATTAACACCAAACCCTCTGCATCATAGTGGTATCAGAGCTATACCAAGGGTGGAATAGTGAATGCCAGACTTAGAATTTGGAGGAGAGGTTGATACAATTTCTCCTAAGGCAATTAACCTAGAGGCCATCAAGAAGATGGTAGAGGAGTTGCTTGAAGAGAAACTCAAAGAGACCAGACAGTCCAAGGGAAAGGACAAAACTTGTGATGATGAATCAGAAGAGGAGAATGAAGAGCAGGAGGCCATCCCTCAGAATATGGCACCTGATCAAAAGATGTTCTTGGATGCTCTGAAATCAATAAACAGGGACAATGTGGAAATTTTACCTGTTTATAGCGGTAGCTTGAATGGAGAAGAGGTGCTTGAATGGATAGAAGCACTTAATAACCACTTTGAGTACAAAGAAGTTCCAGAGGAGAAAAGAGTGAGTTTGGAAAAGTCTAGACTCAAGGGGTCTGCCTTGTTGTGGTGGACATTGTTGCAAGAAGAAAGGGTGAATATAGGGAAGAAGAAGATATCCTCTTGGGAGAGGATGAAGAGCATAATCAAAGATCAATTCCTACCAATAGACTATGAGGTTTTGATGTACAAGAAGTTGCAAAATCTTAGACAGAGGAAGTTGGATGTGAACGCATATATTGAAGAATTTCACAAACTAAGTCTTAGGTCAAAGAAGCATGAAGAAGAGGCGGAGAAGGTGGCTAGATACCTGAATGGGTTAAGGCAAAACATTCAAGATGAGATCAACATCATGGCTCCACACACTATGCACAAATGTTTCCGATTGGCATTGAGAGTGGAAGATAAGATAAGGAGAAGAGGAGAGAAAAATAATAGAGGAAGGGGAGGTACAAATTTTTGAGGTAGAGGTGGCTATGGAGGAAGAAATAATCCTTTCAAAAATGGTGACACTAACCAGCAAGAGTCCAATGGAGAGTTCAACAACAAGAATTGAGGCTTTAGAGGAGGAAGAAGATCTTTTGGTAGGGGTAGGCAAGGAAATCAAGGTAGAGGTCTTGGTATTTTCACTGGTAAATATTACAATTGCAACCAAGTGGGTCACACCATGAGTAGATGCCCGAAGAAAGCTTCTAGTTTACATGGACCAGAAAGAAGGACTCAACTTGTGCAAGAGGATGATGGCCAAAGTATCAATTCACCCATGGGAAATGTAGACCCCACCTTGGATGGAGAAAGCCTCATACTAAGGAGGACGTTATTGAAGGTACCCCAATGCAAAGAGCCACCACAAAGAAAGTCACTCTTCAAGACTACTTGTAAGTCTCATGGCAAGGTTTGTAAGGTGATTGTAGATTCTGGATCCACTGAGAATATTTTTTCTTTGGAAATGGTAGAGAAGTTAAAATTGAAAAGGTTACCACATGTGAGTCCTTATAGGGTGTCTTGGCTTAACAAGGGGCAACATGTAGTGGTAGATGAACAAACTTGGGTGGATTTTGAACTAGGAGACTATAAGGATAGGATCTTGTGTGATATCCTTCCTATGGATGCTTGTCACTTGTTGTTAGGCTGCCCTTGGCAGTATGATGTTAAAGCCCAACATGATGGGGAAAAGAATGTGTATGTCATCTCTAAGAATGGTAAGAAATTTAGGATGGAACCCTTACCTGATCAAGGGGAAGAGAAGATTGTTAGTCCAAGTGTCATGTTGATTAGTGGGAAAGAGTTTTCAGATGTCCTTAAGCAAGAGGAGACCCAAGGCCATGATTTAGTCTTATACCCAAAGGATAAACCTCAGCAAGAGAATGGTACCAAGAGAGAGGTTCCTAGTTAAGTACAAGCCATGTTGGATAGATATGAAGGAGTTGTAGCCAAAGAAATGCCTGATAACTTGCCTCCAATCAGAGAAATCAGTCATCAAATTGATTTGATCCCTGGTGTAACCTTACCCAACAAAGATTCCTACAAGATGACTCCCAAACAAAATGAGGAGATATCAAGACAAGTGAAAGAACTATTGGACAAGGGGTTGATTAGGAAGAGTTTAAGCCCATGTGTTGTACCTACTATGTTGGCACCAAAAAAAGATGGAACATGGAGAATGTCCACATATTCTAGAGTCATTAACAAGATCACAATTAGGTACCGGTTTCCTATGCCTAGGATTGAAGACCTAATGGACTATCTTGGGGGATCTTGCTACTTTTCAAAGATTGATTTGAAATTAGGTTACCATCAGATCAGAATTAAACTTGGTGATGAGTGGAGGACTGCCTTTAAGACAAATGAGGGTTTATACGAATGGTTGGTGATGCCCTTTGGGCTCACAAATGCACCTAGTACCTTTATGCGCATCATGAATGAGGTATTGGTTAACTTTATTGGAAAATTTGTTATTGTTTATCTTGATGACATCTTGGTGTTTAGTAGGTCCAAGGAGGAGCATTTGAAGCATTTGGATCAGGTTTCAAGGAGGCTTCATAAGGAGAAACTGGTAATCAACCTTGAAAAGTGTGAATTCATGAAAATTGAGTTGGTGTATCTAGGCGTTGTGGTTTCTAAGGGATGTTTAAAAATGGATCCTTCAAAGGTTGAGGCTATTGTCAATTGGCCTATACCTAGGATAGTAGGGGATTTTAGGATCTTTCATGTATTGTCTTCTTTTTATAGGAAATTCATCAGGGGTTTTAGTCATATTTGTGCTCCCATTCTTAACACTCTAAAAGGAGGAATCAAATGTAGGTTTGAATGGATAGAGAGTGCAGCCCAAAGATTTGAGGTTTTGAAGAAGAAGGTTGCGGAACTTCCTACCGCGAGGATTCCTAATTTTGATCAACTTTTTACAGTTGAATGTGATGCAAGCAAGCAGGCAATAGGTGCAGTTATTAGTCTTGAAGGGCATCTGGTGGCATTATTTTTAGAGAAGTTGAATGAGGCTAAGAAAAGGTACTCAACCTATTATTTTGAGCTCTATGATATGGTACAAGCACTTAAAAAGTGGCGTCATTACCTTCTTCCAAAAGAGTTCATTGTTTACACTAATAACCATGCATTGAGTTTCCTTAATGGGTAGGAGAAGTTGAACCAAAGACATATCAAGTGGGTTGAACAGATCCAACCTTACACTTTTACTATCAAGCATAAGAAGGGTGTGTCTAATAAGGTTGCAGATGCCTTGAGTAGGAGAGTACTCACTATCCAAGAAATCCAGTGTCAAAGTGTTGGTGTTGATTCTCTTAAGCTCATGTATAAGGAAGATAAAGATTTTAAGGATGCTTATGATGTATGTAGTAAGTTTTCTGATTCCTTTCATGTTGAGTTCCCTGATTTCATGTTGTGGGATGGATTTCTCTTTAAGGGGCATCAACTATGTATTCCTCAATGTTCTATGAGGGAGAATATCATTAGGGAAAAGCACAATGGCAGCCTTGGCGATCTTTTTGGTTTGGATAAAACTTTGGAGCAGGTATCGAGGTTTTACTTTTGGCCTAAGATGCCAGCAGAGGTAAGAAAATTTGTGGAGCATTGCCGCATTTGTCAAAGGGAAAAAGGAGTTTCTACTAATTCTGGGTTGTATCAACCTTTACTGGTTCCTACTAGGCCTTGGGAAAGCCTTAGTATGGATTTTGTACTTGGTTTGCCCAAAAAATCTAGGGGGTTTGATAGTGTCTTTTTCATTGTTGATAGGCTCAACAAGATGGCTCATTTTGTGCCATGTAAATGCAAAAATATGCATCTCATATTGCAGGTCTCTTCTTCAAAGAAGTTGTAAGGATACATGGTCTACCTCTCAATATTGTCACTGATAGAGACTCCAAGTTTGTGGGACATTTTTGGAGGACTATCTGGACGAAATTGGGTACCAATCTATCATTTTATTTAGCATACCATCCTCAAACTGATTGCCAAACTGAGGTGGTTAATAGATCTCTTGGCAATATTCTTAGATGCCTTACCAAGCAACATGGACAAAGTTGGGATTTGGTGATTGGACAAGCTGAATATGCATATAATGAGTCTGTTAATAGAAGTACAGGGAGGAGCCCATTTGAAGTTGTGTATGGCTTACATCCTAGAGAGATAATGGAACTTAGAGACCTTGGAGGTATGGAAAGAGGAAGTGCTCAGGGAGAAGACTTTTCTATCACTATGAAGGAGATCCATGATCAAGTCAAGACTTCACTTCACAAAAGTGTAGAAAAATACAAACTCAGAGAAGATGTTAAGAGAAAAGATGTTCAGTTTCAGGTAGGGGATTTGGAAATGGCCTACTTCAGGAAGGAAAGGTTGCCCAAGGTCCAACCCTCTAAACTGCTCATTAAGAAGATAGGACCTCTCCGGGTGGTTCATAAATTTGGCAACAATGCTTATGAGGTTGAACTTCCACTAGATTTGGGGATCTCTCCCATTTTTAATGTATGTGATTTGACAACCTTGAAGGGTCCTTTACCTAATGCAGTGCCTGGTTCATCTCTTGTGGAAGAGGAAATAGATTGAGTGAAGGATTTTCCACCAAGCAAACCATTGGAGTTGGAGAGCATCCTTGATTCTAAAGTGATCAAATAAACCAAAAGAGGGGTCTACAAGGACTAATTAGTCAAGTGGAAGGACCTTCTTGAGTCTGAAGCTACTTGGATGTCTGAAAGTGATATCATCAAGCATGGAACCTCCATCACCCGGTTAACAACTCAAGGGACTTGAGTTTTCTTGTCCAGAAGAGTATGGTGCAGGGGCACTCAAAGGTGTGCTAGAACATGTGTTTGCAAGAAACATGATGTGTTGCCTTGAAGGTTTCTTGTGTAGGTCCTAGATGGATATGGTAGGTCCAATGCTACCAATACTATGTAATAAGCCCTAAGGTTCCAAAGTTGTCTACTTGGTCACAAGCCTTGTATGGGCATTTTATTTATGTTTTTGTTTTCTAGGGGTCCTAGAGATTTTGTGTGTCCAATTTGTAACCTTCAAAATGAAGGCAAGTGTGTGATGTCATAATTTGTCAAAAATTGCTATGTTGTCATAGGCAATTTTGCAACTTTTTGAGTTGTGGTTTCCCAACGGCTAGTTGGTTATATTTTGTAAGTTGGGAAGTGGTTGGAAGGCTTCCTTATCCTTATTTAACCCTGAGGAATGATTACAAAAGGTTAGTTTTGAGACTTTGAATGAAATTTATGCTTCCTACTAATCTGAAACTGTCATTTTTACTACTTTTTCATGAGTTCTTGGCTTTGGTATGGATTTGTATGGAATTATGGAAGGGATGATGTATTGAATCGATTGTAGAAGTGAATCACCTTTCATTTGAAGTAGGTTTTAGGTCTTGAAGTTTTGTGGTTGAGGAGTAGTTGATTTTTCTTTCGCACTGTCTGGTAAAACCCCCAAAACCAGGGTTTGGATGCAAAAGGAGTCACCATTCAACATTCCTCAATGGGAAAGGTCTAAAACCCTAAGGAACGTTGTATCACCATGTAAAATAGATTATTTTATTGGTTTGGGGAGCAGAAGGTCTCTCCTTGGTACTGTTGGAGTGATGCCCTAGACTTGACATCTTCCATGTGGCAAGTTTGTGTAGTGAAGGATTGGATGAATCCTTGAGACAATGGACACAACAGTGATTAAAAATGGCTTATAGGGGACCCTTAGACATGTGCAAACCCTCTCCAAGAGCCCTGACTTCATTTCCATCTGACTGGTGAAGGTTTTGAGGCCTAAAACCCTATATCGACTAATTAGACCAAAATAGGCACAATAGGGTTTGAACACTTGCACTCAAAACCCAGATGCAAAAGTTTGAAACCCTTTAGAGGGCGCAAAATAGTATCTAAATATCAAATTTATTTAGGAGGTTGTTCAAAGGATTTGGTAGATAAAGTAGGAAAATTCCAAACGGAGGCCTAATTGCTTGTAGCCCTATTTCCTTGGTCCCTAAGGGCAAAAGACACAATGGACTTGTAAACACTGACCAAAGGAGTCAAGGTAAATTAAAATACCATAACAAAACATGTACAAACACTCACATATGATAAATTCCACCATTTGAGAAAAAGGTCATGTTGGCAAAGGGCTTGGGGTTGTGAGGTATCTTGGTTTAGGGGTTGAGTACATAGGAGTAGGAGTCTCCTAGAGAAACTAAGTTATCCTGAGTAGATTGATCCTTGGGAAGGATCAAGGATAGGCTTAAGAACCTTTGAAAGGTTGGAGAGATTGGACCATTGGGTGGTGCCAAGTGTTAACCCTCAAAAGAAACCAAAGAACTTACTCATTAACACCATGTAATGCCCCGCCAGGAACCCCAAAGGAAAACCACACATCTAGGAAACTAAGGGTGAAATAATTTTTTTTTTAAAGTATAAATGTAGTACCCCTTCTCGATCATACTCTTTTTGGACTTATGTTTGACTTCAGTTGACTGTTCAATGGATACATTACTACTATACTTTATTCAGAGTTTATGTGATGTTATTTCTAAATTGATATGTGGTGTATGCATTCATGTAGTATTTCAGTACTTATGATTAAATGTTAATTTTTATGGATTATTATCATGGACTGACACTTTTAATTTGTATGTGCAATGTGTTATTTATATGTTTCATGTTTTCAAGTGTATGGGATGCGATGGGATGATTTTCCTTCACTCACTCTGGTGAGACAGGGAATGTCATGATTCCCCTTCATCGGTGTGTGTGTCGTGTTTGTTTATATATTTGTCTATATGCACATGTGGTTCATTGATGCAGGACATTGCAGGTACAAGTATCGAGTAGGTATGGGGTATCGACTCCACCTGGTTTCATAGGTTTGAGCATGCCTTATTTGTCCAAATCCCCACTTATGAATATTGTCCCAAGTTAGGCATCTATTCAAGGCCAGAGTCCAAGCGAAGCAGTTGCACTTCGGCCAAGAAAAAATATTCCACACCTATTCCCACTAGTGCACCTATCTTCCCTCCAATCTTCTGTTAGGGTTCCCACAGATACTGAGAGGGGGGGGGGGTGAATCAGTATTCGACCAGTTATGAAATTTTCTTAAAACTGAATATGCAAAATATAAAGTAATAGTATACTGGTATGCAAGAATTAATGCAAATAACAGAATCAAAAGCATCCACATGAAAAGAACACCATAACACAAGATGTTTTACGAGGAAACCCGGTGTGGGAAAAACCTCAGTGGGATTTGTGACCCACAATATTCACTTACTAGCCAATAAGAGAATATTACTTACAATAGGGGCCTGCACATGCAGGAAGGCCAACTGCCTAGAGCTCACTGCTCAACAAGAAGTCACACTGACTTACAAAGAGGATTTACACAAATCCAATATTCTGTACTGTTTTACAATAGCATCTTCAATGCCAGATTCAGTACCGGTTCTTGCTCTGTTCTTTACATATACCCTTGACCTACAATTCGGACATTAGGTCTGCCTTATAATTTTTATTACATTCTATCCATATCCTACAAATGCCTACAATGATCTCTTTTATATACAAGAGTCATTTTACAATTTGCCAAGTCGGCTTACAATAGTAAACAAAATATTACATATCAAAAGTCCTGTCGGCTTCTGTGCCGGTATACATATTTCCTTCTATGCCGGTGTACATCTTCTGTGCCAGTGTACATCTTCTATGCCGGTGCCGGTGTAGATTGATTTTGTTGATGCTGGTGCACTGTTTTGTTTGAGTAAAGCTTTGCCGGTATAATGTTTTGCCGGTGTCATAGGATTGCAAGGTTGCCTGTGTAATGCTTTGCTGGTATAATTTTTTGTCGGTGCCATAGGATTGCAAGGTTGCCATCAATGACAAAACCTTCAATCACACACAATGTCTCATTGGAGTGTCCATATGCCAACAATCTCCCCCTTTGGCATTGATGGCAACACTCATGAGAAATTTCAAAAAGATATCCAAAAAAATGTTTATACCAAAAAATGTTACCAAAAAAAATATGAGGGCTCCCCCTAAGCATGTGATCCCTGTGTTTTGAATTTTCTCATCTACTACTCCCCCTTTGGCATCAATGACAAAGGTTTGTAGTTGTACCAATCCATAACCTCAACCTTGTAGTTGGGTAGTTATTATCTGAAGAATATCTCCCAAAATTAAGTTTATACCATCCATAAACTTCTTGCTCTCCTTTATTGCTATCTCAGTTTTGTGTACTGTACCGGTGAGATGCTGCAAGTGCTCTGCTGGTGTTTTGCTACCCTGTGTTAGTGCCTCTAAGATTTCCTTACGCAGAGATGCTAGATAGTCCAATCTTGGACTTAGTTTAGATCTCAAAAATTTTGCCTTGTTTATTATTTTCTCTTTTTCTCTTTCTAATTTGAGCAATTCTTCCTCAAAATTTGTTATCTTTTCCTCAAAAACTGATAATGTATCGGGTGAGTTAACAAAATTATCAGCAAGTTTATTGATCTCTTCCTGTACCTTGCTCATCTTTTTGTCTACATCCGTGGTCAAAAAGTTTATCTTACAGGTGTCTTTATACAGAGTTTTGTACTCTTTCAATAAATTGCACAGTTCCGGTAGAAGTGTGTCATATTCCCTGTTACACTTCTTTATTCCTTCCTCAAAGAATTTCTGTTTCTCTTTTTCTACACTTTCCTTTACAGTTTCTACTTTTGTTTGCTCAAAATTTCCAGAAATATATTTACAAAGTGTATCCAACTGGCCTAAAGAATCTTTGTTGGCTATATTACAATTTGGAGCTATTAATTTCAAAATTGGAATTGAATCATCTATTGCTTTATAGGCTTGTGAGCTATAATCAGTTATTTTCTTGATAGAATCGAGCAATACCTCTATTACATTTGATGATGACCCAGTAAACTGAGTGCCGGTGGATGGGACCATGCTGGTATTGACCTCTGGTAGGTCTGTTTGTGTCTCCATCTCTTTAAGCATAATTTTTCCTACATCTTTTCTTACCAGTGGCATGTGTTCTGGAGCCTTTAGCTCTGTTGGTTGCTCTGTTTGTGTTCTAGATTCCTTCTTTTTCTTTGAATCTGCTACCGGTTGCTCTTGGTTTCCTGTTGCCAGTTGCTCTTTATTATCAGATTTATATGTGGTATCCTTATCTACCACTATGTTGATTTTTTGAGTATCAACATTCACAGTATATAGGACTTCAGGATTAGGATTGTTATCCTCTGTGTCCATGCTCTCAGCTGCCGGTTGATCTTCTACAGTTGTTTTTACTGGTGGAGTATTTAAAGGAGGTGGGGGTAAGTTGTCTCTAATCTTGATACTTGGCGGTCCACCAACTTTACCTTTCCCTTTGTCCTTTTGATATACCAGAATGGGCTTGGGATTCATATATTCTTCTTGTTTTTCTTTTTCAACCAAGAATCTATCCCAACCATCTTCTGTTTCAGTTGAAACTTTAGTAACTCTACTTGCCATTAATGATATTTGCCGGTGTGCAGTGGAAAAGACTGTCCGGTTGGCCTGAGCTATCAAATCATCAATTTCCTTAGGTGAGTTGGCCGGGTATACTGCAAGTAATTTCTCTATTTTTATTTTCTTATCCAACTCAATTATTCCTTGCCTTCTGGCCTCAAGTATTTTATATAAATCATCAGGAATTTCATTTAGGACTTGCATCAAAAACTTTTTATACATGTCCATGTGTAGTATAACACTTTCCTCAATTTGTCCTTTCTCATCTTCTGATAGGGTGTCATAGATTTTCCCTATGTTTTTCAATTTACCTTCCTCTGTGATTTAATCCAGTAATATGTCAAAAGGGGCCAAGTCAGTGTCTGTCTTCTTCTTCCTTTTGGGGGTCAGCTTTTTCTTAGGTGTGGCTTTCTTGACTGGAGACCTTATAGCTTGTTGCTTCTGTCTTGTCCTTCTAGGTGAAGGAGTGGATACTGGTGAGGGGTCTCTTTTCCTAAAAACTCTTTTGAAAGTTGCTAGCATATCTCCTTCTGAGGAGGTATCTACCGGTGATAGATGAGTTTCAGGCTGTTGGGCTGCCAACTCTTCTTCTGTTATGCCGGTTTTCTTTAGTACATCATCTTTTAAGGCTTTTGCTTGCCTGCTTCCTTTCCTCACAGATGCCTCAACTTTCTTTACTCTCTTTTTGGATTGAATTTGACTTTCAATGTGCTCAACACTACCAAATACTTCTTCCTTTGGTTCATGGGGGGCTTCCAGAAGTGCTTTGGCATAAGTTTCCACTATGTGGTCATCTGTTTCATACCCCATTTCTGTAACCCAGATTGTTCTTGGGATAACTGCTTCCATCCAGATCTCATCCTTTTTTATTACAAAACATATGTCATCCTTGTATTTGTTGACAATTTCCTGTGATAGTCTGATCCTCTTATTCATTTTGACCTTTAGTGCTTGAAAATACTCATGGATATTCTTTTCTTTTTTTTCACCCATGTTGTTGAATAAGTCAGACAATTGTTTTCCTACCGGTATGTCAAATCTAAAATCCTTGTTGCCTATACCGGGAGCTTGTTTGGTTATATGTAGCATTAAGCATACAAGCAAATTTCCAAATCTAAAGGTTCCTTTCTTATCCTTCTTGATTTTTGCTAAGTTGTCAATTAACTCATCTTTTAACCATTCACAGATATCAATTTTTACATTGTTCTTAACGATGTCATGAGCACTCTTTATGCATAAACTGGAAATAGAGTTAAGCCTATTTGCATGAGTTGCTTTGTAACCTAGAATCATGCTAATGAATCTCACATTTGTATCGGTCACATCATTAACCCTCAATGATCTTTTGTCAGATGTTGCACTAGTTAATTTCATTACTAGGTCATTGGAGACCTTCTTGGTTTTATCGGGTCTGGTACCGGTGGAAGGTAACCCTATTACTGCTTTCACAGCTACCTTTGTAATTTTATGCACTGAGTCAAGCCAAAAGAATGAGCCATGTACCCTACTTAGAACTATCCTAACTACTTCCTTGGGAAATTCAGGAATGCAGAGGATTTCGGTGAATCCTAGGGTTTCAACAATTTTGTGTTTAGGTTTCACATTTCCGGCATTGTCACATATAACAGATTTATACATGTTTTTGATTTCTTCATCACCTAATTCTTCTATGTTGCAATGAATATACATTCTAGGGTCTTCTGCATAAACAACACCCTTTGGAATTTGGGAAAAAGCACCTATGTTGTCATCTTTCTTAGCTACCTCAGGAACTAGCTCAAACACGGGCCTAGGTCATTTTATAACCTCGACTACTATAGGGTTTGCTATGAATTTAGGTGCAGAGGAGGATGACATGATGATAAATACCTTCTTCTGCCTTTGGATGGATTGATTGCTGAAGTGCTTTGCCTCTTTGCTTGGAATGCCTTAGCTCGGAAATCTTCACGCTCTCTGAAGGTTTGAATTCACGGTGAAATGAAATGGAGCCAAAAACCTTATTTTATAAAGTCTTTTCTGCCACCTACCACATTAATTGTTTGCCGGCAATGTATTAACTCAACTTTATTTGCTAGTAATGAAGGATTTTCAACTTCTTTTCTCTAACCGAGGGAATAATAGCACATGTGTCATTAAATTGCCAAACCCTCAAGATAATTTTCTTCAATTTGATGAAGAACATCCTGCCGGCGGAACATTGCTCTGTCCTGCCGGTGGAGCATCATATTGTCTTGCTGGTGAAGCATTTGTTGGTTCTACTGGTGGAGGAGTAACCCCAATATTTAGATCACCTTTTCTAATCCATTGTTTTGAAAATTCTTGCTTAACCTCTTCAACCTTTTCTTTACCTTTCAAGCTAGTACTTTTGTTATCTACCGATGTACCTTTACTTCTACAGAATTTAGCAATATGACCAATCTTGTTACATGCATAACAAGTTACATTATTTTTCTGAATATTTTTCCCATAACCTATGTCGGTTTGTGTTCTGCAATTATTTGATAAATGACCAAATCTTCCACAAACATAACATCTTACATTCATTATGTAATTTTCAGAGTTATGACCAAATTTGTTGCATTTGGTGCATTGACTGGTGGGAGGATTGATGTTCTGATAATTCCTAGATCTACATTCATTTGCCCTATGACCATATTTATTACAGTTAAAGCATTTTCCATTGAATTTGTAAGTATTAGAGGGTCTTACCGATTTGCTTTGATCCTAGGTATTTGCAGTACCGGAGCTTTCTCCAACTTCAAATCCAACTCCAGAAGTGTCACCTTTGGGTTTTTGATTCTTCAATAAGGTACCAAGTTCTTCTGAGCTTTTCTTGAATTTTTCTTTGTGTTGATTTGCAGTTTCCAATTCCCTTTCCAAGATCTCTTTTTGTCTCATTAGTTCATTCGAGTCATTTTGAGTATGCATCAGATCTGTCTTCAACATATCATTTTCATAGCTAAGTCTTGTATTTTCATAGCTAAGTCTTGTGTTCTCATTTGCTGCATCACTTAGTCTTTTGGTAAATTCTTCTTCATTCTTGTTTCTATCCTCAATCTCTTTGCAGAATCTCATAGTCATATCCTGCATTTCACTTTTTGTTGTCATGATCTCTTGTTTCAATTTACTTATCTCATTAGATTTTCCATCTTTACCGGTGTCAAGATCTTCCTCAAGCTGTTAGGCTTTTGAAAATAGAGGACCAGGCTCTGATACCAATTGTTAGGGTTCCCACAGATACTGAGAGGGGGGGGGGGTGAATCAGTATCTAACCAGTTATGAAATTTTCTTAAAACTGAATATGCAGAATATAAAGTAACAGTATACCGGTATGCAAGAATTAATGCAAATAATAGAATCAAAAGCATCCACATGAAAAGAACACCATAACACAAGATGTTTTACGAGGAAACCCGGTGTGGGAAAAACCTCGGTGGGATTTGTGACCCACAATATTCACTTACTGGCCAATAAGAGAATATTACTTACAATAGGGGCCTGCACATGCAGGAAGGCCAACTGCCTAGAGCTCACTGCTCAACAAGAAGTCACACTGACTTACAAAGAGGATTTACACAAATCCAATATTCTGTACTGCTTTACAATAGCATCTTCAATGCCAGATTCAGTACCGGTTCTTGCTCTATTCTTTACATATACCCTTGACCTACAATTCGCACATTAGGTCTGCCTTATAATTTTTATTAAATTCTATCCATATCCTACAAATGCCTACAATGATCTCTTTTATATACAAGAGTCATTTTACAATTTGCCAAGTCGGCTTACAATAGTGTGTGGGGGAAAAAGTGACACTAAGCAAACATGCCCTAATCTCACTTTCAATCACACACTTGTGGAATACGAAAGAGCCTAGAGGTATCACACAATTGGCTACTTCTTTTTGTGGAAGAGAGAGCCATGGGCTACCTATTAGGCTTTCTATTCCTTTGTTGTAATTGAAAGATAAAATGATGCAAGTTCAATTCCTAACCCCAAAGTGCAAGTATGAACTAATAACAAGATTGCATAATTGAGCTTAAACAATGGAAAGCTGTAAACACAAGGACAAGACAAGAATACAAATATGTACCCGGAGTCAAAATCTGAGTGAAAATGTTCGGGACGGGGGCGCGGGTGCCACTGTCTTGATTCTGCCCCTGAAACTGCTCTGGAAACTGCTGTTTTGCAACCTGAAAAGCTATCAAAATGCTGAAACTTGCTGTCTGACAGAAGGACCAGGGCGCCCACCGCCCCTGTCCTGGTAGGACCAGGGCGCCCCACGCCCCTATCCTAGCTTTCTGGGCTGGAATTTGGTGTGAAGTTCAGTTTCCGTCTGCTTCCGCCAGATCTGCAATTTGCGGCGTCGTCCGAATCCCGAAACCTGCACTTATATTTGAAAAGGTATGGTGGGCGGCTATATAGGGTAATAAATGTAGCATCCTAAAATTACGACACTTGCAATTTCGACTGCATTTCGGTCTTCACGATGGTGACGCAACACGCAACCTGAATGGAGACCCCGAAACCTGATTATGACACTGAAAACTACATTTTCTTGCACCCTGGCCTGAACCTCCTTTGCACCCTGCTGTCTTGGGAGGTGGGCGCCCAGCGCCCTGGTCCCCCAGGACCATGGCGCCCAGCGCCTTGGTCCCTGGGTCCTATTTTGGGCCCGGTCTCTTTTGGACTTCGGGTCTTTATGTTTGCAAATTGGAAAATTATCTTTCCTGGTCGGCCTAAGGTCGGGAAAATCAGTCTATCAGCCCTAAATGACAAGTATATAAACTACATTTTTCTCTCTCATTTGGGAGATGAAGAAGGACATAGGTGCAAAAGCGTGGAAACTATACTCAAGCATTCAAGCATTCAAGCATTCCTTCAAGCAATTGATCATTTCAAGTCTCCATTCAAGGCTAAGTGTTGCATTCAAGACAAGGATTCAACCATTGAAGAGGAGATCACTTACAACATACTACTACAACATACAACATACAACATCTATACCTTCGCACATAAGGATACAAACATCCTTACAACAAGGTATTAGTACTTGTTTTACATTACAAACATTTACATTTACAACATTGCTCATTTCTTGGTTAATTCCAAAACCGGGGTTTGACCTAAAGGCAAACCCCTAATCCCTAACCCCCCAATCATCTTCGCTTTTCTATGTGTAGGTTGCAGGTACGCGGCTGAAATTGAAGATATGGAATCCTTGTGCAGAGACGAACAGATCCCCCTTCGTTTCACGGATTTTTCGGAGGACCGTGGCGCCGGGCGCCATCGTCCCAGTAACTTTTGCTCAAATTTGCAGGACAACGCCGTATCGACATTTTACTGCTAATTCCAGGTCCGCAGCTTCATACTGTATTCCTATCTCAGTTTATAAGCGAATCTTTCTCACTTTCTATGCATTCCTAGCTTAATTCTTCTATCAACATTCTTTACAAAAGAGGGTAGCCTTGCTGTCATAACCCTTGAATCTCATTTAGCATCCAATCTTGCATTGCGTGGGATTGGATCTTGTGGGTTTCAACCCCTCTTCTGAATGTAAAGTCTCTCCCCTAAGTGAAAACCATCAACCCTAGTGAACCTCCCTTCTCTCTCCTTGGAGTTGGAAGAGGGGAGAGCAACTAGGGTTCGATCGCGATTTTCCGCTTTACATTTTGGTGAACCCGACGTGAACATCATTTCTGATTATTCATGGTTAGATCTGAAAATTGGATTCCTTGATTACATTTCCATGTTGATCTTTTGCAAAATTTTAGAGGTTGATTGCATGAAAACCCTAAATTTTCTTTTTAGTAATTGAACTTGTGAAATGTCTAAATGTTAATGCTTGTTTCAGATCTGCCCTCCTATTACAAATTATCAATTCATATCTATGCTTTAATTTTGAAAATTAAGTGGTTAAGTGTCAAAACCCTAAATTTTGAAACCCTCTTGATTCAACCTTTGTCCGACAATTTCACTGATCAAAACATCTCCAAATCAGCTGTAACTTTGGATTCCGCAAGAAAATCACAATATCTTTCATCCCTGAAAATTTGGAAAAAAGTTGCGAGGACCGTGTGCACTCCGAGCGCCATCGTCCCCGACATTTTTTCCGAAATTTCGGGAGCTAGATCTTACTGTATTTTTCTGCTAAAATCCAGAATTTTGGCTGATTTTATCAATTTTAACACCTTCAAAATTAAAGTCAAAGTTGGTCTAGGGATTGCTTGGATTAACGCTTCTAATCATTCAAAAATCATTGAAACTGAAATTTTGTGTCAAAATTGTGTTCTTACTGTCCTAAATCTGAAAAGTGTGTTTGCATTCATTCGAAATTTCAGTGCTTTATTCAAATTCTTGCAATTCGTGACTTTTGAAATTAAGTGCTTAATTACAACAACTTTAATTTCCGCTTTCAAAATTGAATTTTGCGTGAAATTGAGTCAACTTTTGAATTTCAAAACTTGCATTGCTCTTGACATTCCCTCTAAAATCATAAAATTCAAAATTTCAGTTTCCCTCTCTTTTTCAAAATTCAAATTTTTGCATTTTTCGACAATCTGGGTAGGGTTCAATTTTGAGATTGCAACTTTAATTTGGCCTATCTACAGATCGTAAAATCACTCAATTTTTTCAGATTAGCTTTAAAATCATCATACCTTTCATCCCTGCAAATTTCGAAAAAAGTTGCAAGGACCGTGTTGCACTCCGAGCGCCACGGTCCCAGACATTTTTTCCGAAATTTCGGGAGACTGTCGTGATTGCATTTAACAACTTAAATCCAGAAGATTGGCTGATTTTACTGAAAATTGCTACCTCTAAATTCAAAATCTTCTCTCTCTTTCTAGTGCATGAGTTTTACAACAATAAGCCCTATTTACACTATTCCCGTTAGACGAAGCCGTAGAATTAAGTCTTTCCGAGGTTTAATTACCGAGGAGATGGAACCTAATTTGAATAGCCTTTTTAACGAGGACATGGGTAATTCCTCTAATCCTCCTAATGATGAAGAAGCTCTCCATGAGGTTTCTGAAGAACAACTTTCAAAATTGGATAACCAATTTGATGATTTTCGACAATGGATGTCTCAAGAATACCCCGATAGTCAAGCTCTTCCTTTAATTGAGGGTCTAAAACGTATGCTTCAAAGTGATAAGAATGGAATTGATATTTTGCGTGGTATTGCACAAATTGTGGATTCGAATGTGATGCCTATGAAGAGTTGTGCTGAAAATTTGGGTTATACACAACCTCCTACTCAAGTCAATCATTCTATTCCTTTGATGACTTCTATTGCTAGCATACCTACCTTTACATCAAACATAATGGCTACTTCTACACAAGACACTCCTCCTATGATCATCAATCATGGGGGCAATCCTTCTTCTTCAATTAACCGTCTTCCTTCATTCAATCCAACTTCTTCATTCATTCCTTCAATGAGTGTTCCTATTACATCTTCACAAATGAACATGACGCAAGGGGGCAATTCATTCAACCATTCCATTCCTCCTTGTAGTGTTCCTCCTGTCCAATCATCTCCTATGACTAACTATCATAGTGTCCCACCACCTTACTCTTTACCTTCTTTCAATAATATAACACCTCCATCTAACACATCTAATATGAACTCTTCGACTGAAGCGACCATTAACAATCTTGCACAAACTGTCTCTTCTTTACAGCAACAAATTGCCTCTATGAATCAATCTAAGTTTAGTGTGCCCACATTTGATGTTACGAGCCCACTTTCTCTTGACATTGTTCGAGCTATTCCCCCTAAACATGTTGAAATTCCACATTTGGAGCTTTATAATGGTAAGGGTGATCCTCTAACACATGTTAAGACTTTTCAAACAATTTGTACCGATTTTGCTTATGACCAAAGGTTGCTTGCAAAATTGTTTACTAGAACATTAAGAGACAAAGCCCTACAATGGTATTGCTCGTTGCCTTCCTATTCTATTACTTCTTTCGAACAACTTGCAAATGCTTTCATTCAACAATTTCAAAACAATATAAGTCCTAAAGTTACTTTGATTGATTTAATGCATTGTAAACAAGGTGTTAAAGAAAAAGTGACTGATTTCATTGGTAGATATAAGCTTTTGTATGCTCAAATTTCTTTTCCAGTGCCTGACAATGATATTCAAAGAATCTTTATTTCTAATTTACAAAAAGATATTCGAGACAAACTTCTGTTTTCTGAGTTTACTTCTTTCCAACAGTTGTGTGCAACTCTTCACAATTATCAACTGACTGTGAGTCAAATGGAACAATCACATCCTATGGCTCCGAGTGATAAGGGTGATAGCAGTCAACAACCATTTGGGAAGTTTAAACCGAACAGAGATTCCATCAAATTCAATGAAAACGTCATCAACAACAATGTGAATGCAACATCAGGTGTGCCTCCTATTTCTAAATTTTTCAAGAAAGAAAGAAAGTATACTCCTTTGAATGAATCATTGCATAGTATTATGAATAAGTTATTGGAACAAAATGTGCTTACTCTTCCTCCTATAAGACAAATTGATCCTGCAAAGATTACTTCACCTTATTTTGATAACAAAGCTTTTTGTCAATTTCATCGACAGCCTGGGCATGATACTGAAAAATGTTTTTCTTTAAAGGGTAAAATTCAAGATTTGATTGATAATAATACTATTTCTATTTCTGGAGTGAATGATAAAGGCAATACATCTGTAGCTCCTCCTAATCAAAATCTTCAGATTTTCACTGATCCATTACCTTCTCATACCTCTAATGCAATTGAGGCTAATGATTCCTCTCTCTCATCTGATGGTCTTGTGTCTATGACTCCGAATGTGATTAACTTTGTAGAGCAGCAAGAAAACCCTAAAGAACCTTCCATCACATTTGATTCCAGTGAAACCATTAGGGCACCTGATGGTCCTTTATACATAGTTGCAAAAGTCAAGAATACACCTTGCCGTGGAGTGCTTATTGATCCTTCGTGCATGGTTAATGTTATTACTGAAGAATTTCTTTTTACTTTGCAATTGAATCAAGTGATCTATGACAAAACAGATGTGATTGTGAAACTATTTGATGCATTTTCTTCTCCTGCAATTGGTTCTATTACATTGCCTATTGAGGTCCATAACAAATCCCTTGATGTGAACTTTGCTATTATTCCATCTTCCGAACAGTTTCGTGTGAAGCTTGGCTATCCTTGGCTATCTTCCATGAAAGCTATTGCTTCTCCTATTCATAAGTGTTTGAAATTTCCCCATAGCGGTGAAGTTGTTACTGTCAATCATAGTCTCTTTAAACCAGCTGAAAGAACTTCTAGCGTTCCTATTGATTACTTTTGGCCTAAACAATTCCAATCTCTTCCTCCGCGAAGTGATCATCTTTTCAAATCTTATCAAAAGTGGAAAACATATATGATCCTATCTCTAAGTGAACCTAGAACACCCAAACTTGACATTCCTATCATTCTTGAGAAGGAAGTTCTTCCTTTGAAAGATAAAACTAATGTCTTTCCTCAAGAAGATTCCCAACCCATCCCTATGGATGTGATTATGTCTATGCCTAATAAACCTTCTAAAAGTAGACCTATACCTCCTCGTCATGATGGACTTGGTCTCCTTCCGAAACCAAATATTCCTCCTTTATATGGAGCAGTTCCTCCTCCTTCTTTTTATAGAGAGAAGAGACCTTCTTCTTCTCCTATTATCCAGCCTAAGAGACCACAACCTAAACACCCAAGTGATAAGGATGAGAACATTCCTCCTCCTCAATCTTCTTCACTTCATACTAAGACTAGACGAAATTGTTCTGCATGTGAACGCCGACGAAAGCGTCGTCTTAGAGCTCAAGCAGCTGCTTCTCAAACTTTGCAATCTCCAAAAACACCTTCAACAAGCATTATTCCATTTTCTCCAAAATCTCCAAAACATAAGATGCATGATGGTCTTGATCCTGTGCGAATTAAAGACCCTATTTTTATAAATCTTGATGATGCTATAGATGAAAATGTTATTCATGATGAAAATGCTACTTCTCCTGTTCATTCTGATAGTGAATATGAACTTGTTGATATTGATAACCATTTATCTAACGAATTTTCTAAAGCACTTATCCTAGCTCCTAGACAAGAACACCGTGGCTTGGGGTATGAACATAGCCCTTGTTTGGATCTTGTGATAGCTCCATCTGCTGTGTTGGATGTTCCTCCTCTAGCGTGTTCCCTACCTTCCCGAAACATTGATCAGCAAGATCAGGGGGTAGATGACGTGCTAGACTAGTTTCATTAGCATAGCAGATTCTCTCCCCCTCTCTTTTGTTACTTCCTCTAGGTGTTATTCTCATTCTTCTATTTGTTGTCCTTAGTGTTGTCTACTTGAGGACGATGCAAAGCATTGAGATCTCTTTTGGTCTCTCTCATGTTGACTCAAAAGACACATGTGTTCCCTTCTTCTAGGTGACCTTCCTTGATTGGGGAATGAAGAACAATTATGCATACATACATATGATATACATGAATTATCATACAACATACTGACCCCGAGGAAAGTGAAGTCACCTTGTGCTTTGTGTTTTGTGTCTATTATCCTTGGGCTTATCTCACACTTGGGGGCTAAATCCTTGTGATAACGTGCTCCTTTCCCTTCTCATTCCTTATATGTATCACTACCTTAAAGCAATCACCCCCGGTGAGGTGTGTGCGATCGCTTTAACGTAGGGGGGCATACATCCCGTTCATATCTTTTCAAGATACTTGAAAATTTCTTGACAAATTTAGCTTTGCCTTGAAAATTTTTGATATCTTTCTTGCATGACTCATAGTGAGGGAACCTTACTACTGATAGTCATGGTTCTCCCTCGTGATCTTCCCTTTTACTTTGTCAATCGAAGTCGTAAGATCCTTAGTCCACTGGGGGCTTGGTGTATCTTGACTCCTTGACGTGGTGAAAATCTTTCAATGTTGTTTCCTTGTACTTTACCGAAAGTATGAGCATACATACTCCCGCTAAAGTGGGGGCTAAATGTAGCGTCCTAAAATTGTGACACTTGCAATTTCGACTGCATTTCGGTCTTCACGATGGCGACGCAACACGCAACCTGAATGGAGACCCCGAAACCTGATTATGACACTGAAAACTGCATTTTCTTGCACCCTGGCCTGAACCTCCTTTGCACCTTGCTGTCTCGGGACGTGGGACCAGGGCGCCCAGCGCCCTGGTCCCCTAGGACCATGGCGCTCAGTGCCCTGGTCCCTGGGTCCTATTTTGGGCCCGGTCTCTTTTGGACTTCGGGTCTTTATGTTTGCAAATTGGAAAATTATCTTTCCTGGTCGGCCTAAGGTCGGGAAAATCAGTCTATCAGCCCTAAATGACAAGTATATAAACTACATTTTTCTCTCTCATTTGGGAGATGAAGAATGACATAGGTGCAAAAGCGTGGAAACTATACTCAAGCATTCAAGCATTCAAGCATTCCTTCAAGCAATTGATCATTTCAAGTCTCCATTCAAGGCTAAGTGTTGCATTCAAGACAAGGATTCAACCATTGAAGAGGAGATCACTTACAACATACTACTACAACATACAACATACAACATCTATACCTTCGCACATAAGGATACAAACATCCTTACAACAAGGTATTAGTACTTGTTTTACATTACAGACATTTACATTTACAGCATTGCTCATTTCTTGGTTAATTCCAAAATCGGGGTTTGGCCTAAAGGCAAACCCCTAATCCCTAACCCCCCAATCGTCTTCATTTTTCTGTGTGTAGGTTGCAGGTACGCGACTGAAATTGAAGATCTGGAATCCTTGTGCAGAGACGAACAGATCCCCCTTCGTTTCGCGGATTTTTCGGAGGACCGTGGCGCCGGGCGCCATCGTCCTGGCAACTTTCGCTCAAATTTGCAGGACAGTGCCGTATCGACATTTTACTGCTAATTCCAGGTCCGCAGCTTCATACTGTATTCCTATCTCAGTTTATAAGCGAATCTTTCTCACTTTCTATGCATTCCTAGCTTAATTCTTCTATCAACATTCTTTACAAAAGAGGGTAGCCTTGCTGTCATAACCCTTGAAACTCATTTAGCATCCAATCTTGCATTGCGTGGGATTGGATCTTGTGGGTTTCAACCCCTCTTCTGAATGTAAAGTCTCTCCCCTAAGTGAAAACCATCAACCCTAGTGAACCTCCCTTCTCTCTCCTTGGAGTTGGAAGAGGGGAGAGCAACTAGGGTTCGATCGCGATTTTCCGCTTTACAATAGTGTTTTGCCTTAGTCAAACCCCCGCTTTGGTGATTTCCACCTCCACGAATAGCCAAGTTGTATAGTAAAAGTTGTGTGTGCAGACCTTGTGTATGTGCAAGATCCTAAAATGAAAGTAAGCAAACTAGAGCAACCTAGAAAGTAAACCCTAATTGCTTGTAAATGATAATGTAAATGCTCCAAATCAAGATGTAAAGAGATCTAAAGCATGAATACAAGTGACATAATGAGGCTTATGCAAAGACATGAAAACAACATGAAATCATACCCAACCCCAAGGGAGGGGTACAAGCCAATCTTCAATCGGTGATCCCTTATTGCTCTTCAATGTCTTCAAAGCCCTAAATGGATGAATGAATTTGATGAATGCTTGATGGATGGATGTTGAATGTTGTTGAAGTCTTCAAAGATCTGCTCTTTCGCTACCTAGAAGGCCCTTGAAACCAAAAATTCAGATCCTTTCAAATGAAGAAAGAGAGCTCTTATATATGAAACCCTAGGTTTTAATTTCAACTTTTGGCCGACCTAGAGATTGAATCTCCCTCCAATTTCTTGGGGTTAAGCTTTATTTTATGATTGGATCGCGCTCCTAAAATTTCGGGAAAAATGTCCGGGACCATGTGCACTCCGGGCGCCATGGTCCTCTCCAGGCGCCATGGTCCCGACAACTTTTCACCAAATTTTCAGGGCCGTCGGATATGATGATTTTAGAGAGAATCCCGAAGTTACAGGTGATTTCGAGATGTTTTGACCCCCGAAATCAAGCCCCCAAGTTCAAAATAGGACCTAATTAGGGTTTTTGATTAAATGATGCATTGGAAGAATAAAATGAAAGGGGCACACTTTAATGAAAAGGGCCCAACTTTATGATATGGGAGATGATAAAATAGAACCCTAGATCTAATTAATTTAATTAATTAAGTGCTAAAGGGGAAATGCAATGCAAAATGCAAAATGCGCCAAGGCGGGTGCTAAACTAGGTGTGAAATTGTACCACCCTAGCAAGTGCGTACAATTTACGACGCTACAAATAGTAAATAAAATATTACATATCAAAAGTCCTGTCGGCTTCTGTGCTGGTATACATATTTCCTTCTGTGCCGGTGTACATCTTCTGTGCCGGTGTACATCTTCTATGCCGGTGCCGGTGTAGATTGATTTTGTTGATGTCGGTGCACTGTTTTGTTTGAGTAAAGCTTTGCCGGTATAATGTTTTGCTGGTGTCATAGGATTGCAAGGTTTCCTGTGTAATGCTTTGCCGGTATAATGTTTTGCCAGTGCCATAGGATTGCAAGGTTGCCATCAATGACAAAACCTTCAATCACACACAATGTCTCATTGGAGTGTCCATATGCCAACATCTTCGGTTCAACAGTTCTCGGTATCCACTAGCTACAGTAAAGACACCCTTAGGATTCAGAGACCAGGCAAGTCCATCCCTACCCTTGAGGGCACTACAGTGTCTACTCGTCAGAATGCCATGCAACTGAGCACACTCTTCCTCCATCCCAACAACCGACCACTCATTAGGAGCCTTCCACCGCTCTAACTCCAGCCGCCCACACCTATAAACAACCTTAAAGTCACTCACCCTTGACCACCCCGCCTCCAAAACCCTCTGGCTAAGGATCCCAAGGTTAGAAAACTGATCAAGGATGGGGGGTAACCATCCCAAGAGTCATTCCAGAAAAGGACCTCTTCCCCCAGCCTGCAGATCCAAAAGAGTCCTTCCTTAATGAGAGAAGCCCCCTTCTTGAGAGTATACCAAATCATTGAGCCTTTTCCCTCAAGCGGATATCTTGGAACCTCCTCCAATGGGATCCTCTGCATATATTTGTAGGCCAAAATCTTAGCCCAGCCTCGATCCTGCTCAACACACCACCTCCAGTACAATTTAGCCGCCAGAGCCTCCTCGAATAAAATAGCTTGCCTTAAACCAAGCCCCCCCGACTACTTTGGGCTACACACCAAGTCCCAATTGACAAGACTCCATTTGAAGAGGATAGATTGCCTGCCGATAAGAATTGCCTTGCCAGATAGTCCAAACTCTTCAAGAACTGCTTAGGAGCCACTTGAAGCATACATCGATAAATTGGAAGAGCTTGAACCACCGACTGAATCAATTGAACCCTCCCAGCAAATGATAACCATCTGTGAGTCCAGTGTTCAACCTTCAAGTGAAATTTATCCAAGATATCTTGCCATGACTCTCAAGGAGGGTTACCAGGAGAAATAGGAATACCCAAATAAGTCAAGGGCAAAGAGCCAACTTGGAATCTCAAGATAAGAGCAATCCTCCTTTGAATAGTTCCAGGTGTGTTGAAGAATAGGATAGAACATTTATCCTCATTGATCAACTAGCCCAAGGCCGCCAGATAAACATCCAAAACCTTACGTAGATTAGTAGCTTCTCTGATCCAAGCAAGTCCCATCAGGGCTGTGTCATCAACAAACTGCAAATGAAACTGCGGCTGCAAGTCATTACCCCAACTCCAACCCTGAATACTACCCAGACCCACATTATGCTTAATCAACCTCCCTAGGCCCTCAGCTAGGAGAATGAATAAGTAAGGGGAAAGGGGGTCCCCTTGGCAAAGACCCCTAGAAGCACCAAACGGCTCAGTATGATCACCATTGATTAGCACTGAAAAAGAGGTGGACGTAACACAACTCATAACCCATTGGATCCATTCCTTAGCAAAGCCAAAATCCATGAGGATATTTTGGAGGAAGGACCGATGAACTCTATCGTAATCCTTAGCCATGTCCAACTTGATAAACATAGCTTTTTCCTTGGAGGTTGCCATAGAATGAATGGTCTCCGTAGCAATGACCATACCATCTAGAATTTGGCGCCCTTCCACAAACCCACTCTTCTCCTTAGAGATAACATCCCACAGACACTTCTTCAACCTATCCGCTATCAGCTTAGAGATGATCTTATAAATCACATTGCAGAGAGAGATAGGGCAGAACTGGCCTAACCGGTCGGCCCCATCACACTTGGGGATTAACGCAATGAAAGTTGCATTCAAAACTTGAAGCATCTGTTTATTCCTCTGGGACTCTTGGACTACTTCTAGGAAGTCCAGTTTGATGATCTCCCAGAACTCTTGAAAGAATTCAACCGAGAACCCATCCGGTCCAGGACCTTTTCCTTTCCTCATGTGAAAAACAATCCTCTCGAGTTCTTCCAGCAATATAGGACCCATAAGCTTCTCATTCATCTCCCGAGTAACAAGAGAAGGAATGCAAGCGAGAACCTGATTCTCCTCCACCAATTCCCCCTAAGAATACTCATTGAAGAGATCAAAAATATTGTAAAGACTCCCTAGAGATCTCCTGCAAGGATAATAACAAATCACCTCTATCATTGACCAGAGCAGGAATGGAATTTCCATGTCTTCTTGCTTTCACAGAGTTGAAGAAGAAAGCAGTGTTCTTATCGCCCTCTTGAAACCAATCAATACGGGCTCTCTATTTCTAGTATATTTCTTCCCTGAGCTCCCATTCCTCTAAAGCCTTGACAGCCCTGTCCTCCCCCCTAAGCAAGGCTTCAAACAAGCCATGCTCTCTGATTTCACTAGTGATGCTATTCAACACTGTTTGGGCAGCTTTCTTAGCATGAAAAATGTTTCTGAAACCTTGTCATTTCCACTGTTTAAGCTGAAACTTAACAAACTGTAGTTGCTTGGCAAAAGTGTACATACCAGTGCCAAAGGCCGGCCTCCCCTTCCTCAACCACTGCTCAACAAGAGCTTGCAAAGCAGGGTCCCAAAGCCACATAAGTTGGAATTTGAAGGAAGGAGAGAGGGCAAACCATGTAGAAGAAGAAACTAGCTTGATAGGCTAGTGGTTTGACCCTCTCCAGTCAAGAATCTCAGGACTTGTGGACCACCGCCCACCAACCCAAAAACTGGAAACTAGAAATCAATCCGGCCTCTCTACAATCCATCACTCCCCCACTCTTCTATTGTTCCAAGTGAACAAACCATTACCAGGCTTAATTTCAACAAGATGCAGGGAAGATATACTATCCCGAAAAAGGAAAGAAGAAGGTTCCAACCGCATGACACCCCCCTTCTTCTCACTCAACTCAAGGATGACATTGAAATCTCCTGCCATAATCCAAGGATGAAAAGGGACCAGCCTTCGCATACAAGAAATATGAGACCATAAGTTCTACTTACCCTGAAGATCGGTGGGGGCATAGATATTAGTAAACAAGATAAAATCCCTAGTCTCAAGACTAGAGGCAACCCCAGATAACGAGGATCTGGAAGCCACCCATTAGACAGGGCTAATCCTCAAAGGGTTCCAAAGACAAGCCACCCCTCCAGAGGAACTAGCTGCCAATACACTGTCACTCGCCTCACCCCTAGAGCTTCGACACCAGACCCATCATACTCTCCACCGAGAGTTTAGTTTCTTGCAAGAACAAGACATCAGGTGAATGATTCCTAATCAATTCCCGAACAACTTTTTGTCTAGGGCCGCTATTCAAGCCCCTCACATTCCATGAAAGCACAATAATATTTGAGGATTGGAAAACTGAGAATCCAGAGTCTTTACTAACCCTGACTCAACCAAATTCTCTCCCATCAATTTGATTTTATCCAAATCCTTCTTTCTGCCAACCTTTGAGTTCTTCTCCGAAGCACTTTTCCTAATATCTTTTTGATGTAGACCCAGGTGAACAAAGGACTTATTACTTTTAACACCAAACGGTTCCAATTTCAGAGCTATCGGAGAACCCTCCCCCCAACCAAATTCACCTCCGAACTAGAAGTGAGTCCCAACTGGACCCCTACTATCTGATCCATCTCCACTTGCTGGCTTCCAACCACTTGCAGGGCCTGGGTAAAGTCCTCAATAACTCTTTCTAGACCCCCCCCTGAAGCACCTTGATCCAAAGGGGTTAGCCCCAGATTCACTTCCTGCTAGCTAAGGTCATCCAAGGCCTGAAATCTGTTAAAGGTATCCCCCTCCTATCTCTCCTGTAAGGACCTCTTTTGTCCTCGATTATTGTTCATTGTCTTAACGAAGACAAAACCATCAGCACGCACTACCTCTACCGACATAACACCTCTACCGACATAACAACTTTTCCTTTATTAGCCCTATCTTGGCTCTGGGTCGGCTGTTGAGGTTGGCGCACCACCGATTTATATCTAGGGCACTTACGTTGTAAATGACCATACTCATGACACAAAGGACAACATAATGGTAAAGTCTCATAATCTATCTACTGAACCCATGAGTAAGAGACTGCACACATATCTATAGCATCTGGCAGAGGTTTACTGAGATCAATTTCAATACAGATACGCGCAAAGGTCATTACCTTTCTCCCCAGGGTTTACGTTGAAGATCCCACTGGCTTCCCACACAGTGCGACAAGCATCCGTAGCACATCCTCTCGACAACATTCCACTGGAAAACATGGTAAACGAACCCACACTAGAACCCTATTTGGGAGCTCCTCTGAAGGGTTAAACCCTGCATGCAAAGGTTTGATGAACAACCCCACCTAGTTGTAAAAATACGGGCCTCCTTGAAAGACCCTATTGCGATCCTCCATGCAGTTGAAAGTAACCATGAAGTAGTTATTTGCCAGCAGCATAATCTCCATTTCCCCTTCCGGTGCCCAAGTCCTTTGCGCCCAGTTTTCCAAGAACTCCAAAGAAACCCTCATTCCCAAAAACTTGCAATATAGCGAGTGTTTTGAAAAGTTTTCAACATCTTCAGCTATCATCTCAGGAGGAATAACCAGCTTCGACCTCTCACTGCATCTTTCTAAGCAACCATTAATCTTCATAATGCGAGAGCTATCAGTACTCCCAAACCCCGATTTTGATGAGAAAAGGTTATTGTTAAAAGTCTTCATACTCTGGGGTGGGAGTTTTGAGCCCACCGCAACACGAAAATCCATGGTGGGAGGTACCTTCGAGGCCTCACCACCATTACTTGACATCGAAGCTCAAAAAATTATAATAGAAAATTAAAGACCCACACCCCAAAGGGCCACTCTAGAAGGCATGACACCCAAGACCCCACCCCTCCCAAGCACCATCGAGAGGAGGAGCCAGCCGTATCCCTCTAACCCACTGGAAACCTTCGGCCCGCTGCAAACCAGAACCCCAACCGCGCGCAGCCAAATCCCCACCCGTTGACCACCACTCCACCCTCCACACCCTCGGTCGTTCCCTACCTTGCACCATCTTCCACTGCTGTCCCCCGATGCACCTGCACTTCCCCTACCCGACGCACCTGCAACTCTTCTACCCACGAGCTAGGGCATTGAAACCCTAGCTCGGTCGCCCGCGAGCCCCCGCACGCACGACGCCATCCACCTTTTCCTCAAGATACATAATGGAGTAGTTTATTATGGGATTCAATGAAATTTCATTTTAATTTGTTTTGTTGAAGAGTTTCTCCAATCTTCTTTTGGCTGTGTGTTTTCAAATTCATGCATAAAAGTTGGTTTGTGATCATTTCCTCCAATTGTGTAGTATGGAATGGAATTGATTTTCTGTGTTTTTGTAAGTTTTAATTTGTGCAAATTTGGGGGTTATGCTGGCAAAATTTTGCCAATGCCAATTTTGCCCTCTTCGTTTAATCTAAAGAAATTTTTTCCTGTGTGTTAAAAATGTAGAAATTGATTTAATTTCCCTCTATTTTTGTTTCTTCCTCTTTTCAATTTGCCCAGATTTTGATTTGGGTCTTGTATTTCTTTTGGGCTTATTGGAAATTTTGTTTGGGAAAGAAAATTTTAAAATAAATTTTGTATCTCTGCTCTCTATTGTGTTGCAGAGATTTTATAATTTTTTAAAAAAAATTAGCAAAAGATTTAATGTATTCTTTTGTATAGTTTAAAAATAAAAATAAAAAAAATATTAATTTTGGGTTGCGTGGCGGGGAGCTCAGCTCGACCCAGCCACACACCCAACAGCTCATGTTGCTACCACATACATGTGATAGTAGACGAAGCTGCTACCACATGTAGTAGACTATCGTCAGAAGACAATAGAGTGTTTAGATGATCATGGTAGGAAAGTGGGGATCGTTGGAGTTCGGAGATCGATATCCTTATGTATGATTTCTGCTATGCAACTTAAGCCGTGTATGCGTCGAGGGTGTCATCATTTTATAGTTGCTCTTAAGGATGTGGATGAGGAAGAGAGTCGAGAGATCGCTCTTGATGGTCACCCTATTCTTTGAGAGTATGCTAATGTGTATCCTTTGGATATTCCCGGTATGCCTCCGAAGCGAGACATAGACTTTCACATTGACTTGGTTCTTGGTGTAGAACCTATTTCGAGAGCTCCATATCGAATGACTACTCAGGAGTTGAGTGAGTTGAAGTTGCAGATGGAGGAATTGTTGGCCAAGGGGTTCATTCGTCCCAGTGTTTCTCCTTGGGGTGCGCCTGTTATCTTCGTTAAGAAGAAGGATGGTTCTCTTCGGTTATGCATTGATTATCAAAAACTGAATAAGGTAACCATCAGGAATCGATATCCATTACCTCATATAGATGATCTTTTTGTTCAGGTAAAGGGATCCAAGGTGTTCTCTAAGATTGATTTGAAATCTGGGTATCATCAGTTATGCATTCATGATGTAGACATTCATAGAACGACATTTTGTACTCGTTATGGTCACTATGAGTTCATAGTGGTGTCATTTGGGTTGATGAACGCGCCTTCAGTTTTCACGAGCCTCATGAATGGGGTTTTCCAAACCTACCTTGATTTTGTCCTTGTGTTCTTGGATGACATATTGATTTATTCTAGATCTATGGAAGAGCACGAGGGCCACTTGTGATAGGTATTGCAGTGCTTGAGGGAGAATCAACTTTATGCCAACTTGGTGAAGTGTGATTTCTTTGAGTCAGAGGTGAACTATCTTGGTCATATAGTTTCAGGAGAAGGTGTATCCGTGGATCCTTCTAAGATCCAAGCCATTGTAGATTGGCCAGCATCGACCAATGTTTGAGAGGTTCAAAGTTTTATGGGTTTGGCCGGATATTACCGTCGCTTTGTTCAGAGTTTTTCCCGGATAGGGCACCCGATCACTTCTCTTTAGAGGAAAGGGAAGAAGTTTGTTTGGTCAAAGCAGTGTGAGTCAGCTTTCCGTACCTTGAAGGAACTCCTTGTTAGTGCTATGATTTTGGTAGGTCCTGATCCATCCAGAGACTTTATGGTATGCACAGATGCCTCTTTAGAAGGTATAGGCGTAGTGCTTATGCAGGATGGACGTGTGGTTGCCTATGAGTCTCGCAAACTCAAGGACCACGAGCTGAGCTACTGTGCTCATGATTTGGAGTTGGTAGCTGTAGTGCATGCGTTGGTTAGATGGTGACATTTTTAGTTGGGGCGTCGATTTGAGCTGCATAGTGATCATCATAGTTTGCAGTATATTTTCACGTAGCCGAAATTGAATGCTCGACATCGAAGATGGATGGAATTCCTTTGTGAGTATGATTTTGAGGTTTGATATATTTGGGGGAAAGAGAATGTAGTGGCAGATGCTTAGAGTCATAGGTGACATGAGGTTGCAGCATTGTCCCTTGGAGTGGACTTGAGAGAGAGAATTCTTGGAGTTCTTCCTCAGGACACCTGGTATCAGGATGTTAGGGTTGTGACAGAGTCCAGAAGGCCATTAGAGGGTAGACATTCTAGATATAATCTTGAGGTAGATAGTCTTCTTTGACATCTTGGACGGATCTATGTACCTCCTTTGGAGGGTCTTCACATTTTGATCATGACTGAGTCCCATCGTGCACCTTATTCGACACACCCAGGTGTCAAGAAGATGCACGCAGATCTTAGACAGATATATCATTGGGCTGGTATGAAACATGACATTGCTGATTTTGTGTCAAAGTGTTTAGAATGTCAGCAGGTGAAGGCGGAGCATCGACACCTTGCAGGGCTGTTACAACCTAATTTGGTACCGGATTGGAAATGGGATATCATTTTCATGGATTTAATAGTGGGGTTGCCTTTTTATTCGCATTGTCATGAAGCCATCATGGTCATAATTGATAGATTGACCAAAGTTTCTCATTTTGTTCCTATTCAATCTTCTTATACAGCAGCAGTGGTGGCATGAGTCTTCTTGGAAGATGTGGTGAGGTTGCTTGGGATTATAAGGCAGATCATTTCTGATAGAGATCATGTCTTTACTTCAGCATTGTGGATCTCACTTCAGCATGCTTTGGGGACCCAGTTGAATTTCAGTTCAACTTATCACCTAGAGATCAATGGTCAGATTGAGTGTATGAATCAGGTCTTGGAGGACATGTTTCGCATGTATGTTATGGACCAACAGTCGCATTGGGAGGAATATCTTTACCTTGTGAAGTTTTCTTATAACAATGGATATCCTAGCTCTATAGGCATGTCCCCCTTCTAGGCATTGTATGGTCATCCTTGTCATACTCCTTTGAGTTGGGATCGGTTAGAGGATAGGGTGCATTTAGGACTGGATATGCTTCGAGAGATGGAGCAGTAGGTTGAAATGATTTGTGGGCATTTGGTTGCTGCTCAGGATAGGCAGAAGAAGTATGTCGATGCTCATAGAGTGGATCGTCAGTTTTTAGTTGGCGACCATGTGTTCTTGAGAGTGCGTCCGTGAAAGAGTGATCTGTTATGGAAAGGGTTCTAAGTTGGCACCTCGTTTTGTTGGCCCTTTTGAGATCCTTGAGAGGATAGGACCTGTTGCCTACCGTCTTGCCTTGCCACTGACTCTATCCCACATCCGCGATGTCTTTCATGTTTTTGTTCTTCGACCTTATCATCCTGATGTGACTCATGTTCTTGATTGGAATGCTTTGCAGGTCGAGGACGGGCAACTTTCCATGGAGCCCGTGCACATTCTTCAGCATCGGGATTTGACCCTCAGGGGTTGTACCATTGACCAGGTAAGGGTCCTATGGGATCCAAATGGTGAGACCTTGACGACATGGGAGGATGCAGCGAAGATGAGAGAGCTTTATTCTTATCTGTTTTAGGCTCCTAGGAGTAAGCCTAGTTTTGGGGGGGAGAATGTAGTACCCCTTCTCGATCAGACTCTTTTTGGACTTATGTTTGTCTTTAGTTGACTGTTCAGTGGATACATTACTGCTATACTTTATTCAAACTTTATGCGATGTTATTTCATGCTTTAAATTGATGTGTGGTGTATGCGTTCATGCAGTATTTTAGTATTTATGATTAAATGTTAATTTTTATGGATTATTGTCATGGACTGACACTTTTACTTTATATGTGCAATGTGTTATTTATATGTTTCGTGTTTGCAAGTGTATGGGATGCGAGGGGATGATTTTCCTTCACTCACTCTAATGAGACAGATAACGTCACGATTCTCCTTCATCGGTGTGCGTGTCGTGTCTATTTATATATTTGTCTATATGCACGTGTGGTTCTTTGATGCATGACATTGCAGGTACAAGTACCGGGTAGGTACGGGGTATCGACTCCACTTGGTTTCACAGGTCTAAGCATGCCTTATTTGTCCGATGGGAGTGGAGGGGATAGTTGTTGGACCCTAACTTGACCTGCAGTTACACTCATGTGAGTGTTGTCAGTTGGTCATCTTTTCCGTTTGACCGGTATGCGAGTCATAGTGCTTTAGTATTTTCATTTTGTGAGTCGTCATTTGATCATTCCTCATTTTGTGTGCTTCCGATTATTTGAATAGTTATTTAATTGAGTGAATGATGTTATTGTGTTGGTGTAATTAGTTAATTATTATGCCCTTGAGTTTATCGATTTAATTAAATGAATGAGTTGCTAGATTTAAATGGTTAAATTTGCTTAATATATTGTGTTATTTTTGTAGTAAAATATTGGAAAGAGAAGTAAGTATTTGCTTTGCTATTTAAATTTTAAATGCTCTTGTTGAAATAAAGTCTCATGGGAAAAAGAAAATAAAAGAATAAATAAAGGCATTCCCTTTTTCCTTTTTGTTAGTATTTAACTTGTAGATTTTAATTTGTTCAAAAAGGGATTATGTCATGAAAACTAAAATCTGATTTCTTTTACTTTTTAAATAGTTTTATTTTGATTGGTTGGAGGAGCTTTTCAACCTAAAATTTTAGGTTGAAATATTTTTGGATATATGGCCTGTGAGTTCACGGGAAGGGATGGGAATTATTTTTGAATGCAAAATTTGAAAATCCATTTAGAAGAAGGAACCTAGATTTGGAAATTGGATGCAAGGTTGAAGCTCTTCCACAAATTTACTTCCCGGATTGCTTTGCAAGTTGGGTAGTTTCTTCTCATGTTTCAAATGAATTTTTTTTGGGATGTTTCTCTTCCTTCCTGTGTGTTTGATTTATAATTTTGAATTCTTGTTGGAAGTTTGTTTTGGATAATGAAGTAGTTTGTTATGGGATTCAATGAAATTTCATTTTAATTTGTTTTGTTGAAGAGTTTCTCCAATCTTCTTTTGGCTGTGTGTTTTCAAATTCATGCATAAAATTTGGTTTGTGATCATTTCCTCCACTTGTGTAGTATGAATGGAATTGATTTTCTTTGTTTTTACAAGTTTTTATTTGTGCAAATTTGGGGGTTATGCTAGCAAAATTTTGCCAATTTTGCCCTCTTTGTTTAATCCAAAGAAAATTCTTCCTGTGTGTTAAAAATGTAGAAATTGATTTAATTTCCCTCTATTTCTATTTATTCCTCTTTTCAATTTGCCCAGATTTTGATTTGGGTCTTGTATTTCTTTTGGGCTTACTGGAAATTTTGTTTGGGAAAGAAAATTTTAAAATAAATTTTGTATCTCTATTCTCTATTGTGTTGCAGAGATTTTATAAAAAAATTTTAAAATTAGCAGAAGATTTAATGTATTCTTTTGTATAGTTTTTAAAAAAATATAAATAAAATATTAATTTTGGGTTGCGTGGCGGGGAGCTGGGCTTGACCCAGCCACACATATGTGTGGTAGTAGCGGTGGGCCCATGGACCCACCGTGAACTTTACCTTTTTTTATTATAAAAAAATAAAATAATATTATTAATATAATATTGTGTTTTGAGAAATATTCGTAGTTAATAATTAATAATAATATAAATTTAGTATTTTGTTAATTATTAATAGTTAATAATTATTATTATATATATATTTTTTATATATATTAGTTTTTATTAATTTATTAATAGTTTAATAAAATGGTATAATTTATAAATTAAATGATGCCTTTAGAATAAATGTGTTATTTATTTTGGGGTGTTTGTTCATTTAATCGTTGTGATTTTTGCTGGTTAAAGTTAAAAGAGGTAAATCAATTATTATGATTAGTTAGATTTCTAGTCCTATCAGTTCAATGATGAGTTGAATTTTTCTCATAATTTTCATGGTGATGTTTTATTTAATTTAAACGATGAAATTGCAAGTATATATATATGATGCTGTTATTTTCAAAGATTGACTATGCTCGGACTTAGTAAATTTATCTTTTCTTGCAAGGGGTTTATTTGGTTGTTATTCCTCATCTTTGTTAGTCGTCCTGTTGTGGCGTATTTTGTATCTCTTGACCAAGTGATGTATTATGATCTCATTGTCTTAACCATGTAGTGCTTATTCCTTATGGTTAACCAAGAGTTAGTATGTCGTTGTTTTTGGTCACTTGTATTTGGATAGTGGTGTTATGGTTGTCTGTTTTGCCATAGGGTCCTCGTAGAGTGACCATGTTCGTTTAGTGTCCTATAAGAGTGTGGCTTTCGAGTGGGGGCCGCACCCGAAGTGGTTGGCAGGATAACCCGTCGAAAGTTAGATAATAAGTGATAACCTAATAATTGATTAGGGGTGGGTAGTTATAATATTAATTAAGATATTGTACCTCGCGCATGGTTGAGTGCTCGTATAGGCTCAAGATGTAGTGAGAAGGCTTGGAATGACAAACCGACCACCTTGTCTTCACGAAAGGTTGGTAGGGTCCGCATGAGACTTAGATGGAACCGGGGGTTCGAGAAAGGTTACCGGGATAACCTAGGATGGGGGCCGGGTCCTATGGAGGCCTACCTAGGGTAGCCATCTTAAGCTATGCGATGACACTCTCTCTTAGGGTCACTAGTGTATTGTGATGTCGAGTCACATGGAGTATTGTGGAGTCGTTTTGTACTATCATCCATGTCCTGTTTATGCTTGCTTGAGGGTCCTCTACTATCTCCTAGCACAGTGGGGTGATTCCATTTTGGGATCACATGGTCGGGTGGTAGTGCCACTTCCCATTGGATATTCTTGTTCATACCTTCATGCGAGGATTGGCTTCACAGGTGTTTCTGTGGTTCGTGACTCATGCACTATCTCATGTTGGAGATTATTGTTCTTTGGAGACCTATGTGGTCAATTGTATCAATGAATTTATGTAACCTGGTTTTTGGTAAAGATGTTAACTTTATATGTATTATTGGAAGCCATGTATTTTATGATCAATGTAATCCTAAGTTTTGGATGTTATTTATCAACTATCTATATGATTTGTGTAAATGCTTAATTTAAGAGAAAATTATATTGTTACTCTTTCAATCTTTAAATGGTGTAATCTGTTATTGTATATGGTTTATTATGTTCAATGAGTAATGATGGATAATTGGATTAATCGTAATTATGGAATTTAACCTTTAGTTTAATTCTTCATTGGTAACCCCTTTAGGAATTCTGATGTTGGTCTTCCGCTTGTGTTATTATTGTGCAATGTAGTAATTAATGCACTTAATGTATTTTATACTTTTAATTTATTTTTTATTTCACCCTTAGTTTCCTAGATGTGTGGTTATTCCTTTGTGGTTCATGGCAGGGCATTACA